>NC_136070.1:939630419-940900002 GCF_964261635.1 Lissotriton helveticus
CGACTTCCATGGCCACCATCCTGCTGTCTATATCAACCAACACCTTTTCTGGGGTCTGATGAGCGTCAGCATTGGGCACCTTAACCCGGCATTCGGTTCATCCAGCAGCGCCAGTTCTGCTTACCAAAAGTTGCCCACTACGCACTCGCATTTCATGCCCAGCTCCACATCAGCGAGCCGGGCTTCTTACCCATTTAAAGTTTGAGAACATGTTGAGATGGTTTTGGCCTCAAGACCTCTAATCATTCGATTTACCAAATAAAACTGGGGGCTCCGAGCGCCAGCTATCCTGACAGAAACTTCGGAGGGAACCAGCTACTAGATCGTTCGATTAGTCATTCGCACCTATACCCAGGTCAGACAACCAATTTGCATGTCAGGACTGCTACGGACCTCCACCAGTTTCCTCTGACTTCGCCCTGCCCAGGCATAGTTCACCATCTTTCGGGTCCTATCACAAACGCTCATGTTCCACCTCCCCGACGGAGCGGGCCAGACGGGCCGGTGGTGCGCCTGCCGCTGGAAGGGCGGCAGGATCCCACCTCAGCTGGCGAGCACCGGCCCTCACCTTCATTGCCCCTCTGGGTTTCACCCGGCCCTCCGACTCGGGCACGTGTTAGATTCCTTGGTCTGTGTTTCAAGACGGGTCGGTGGGTAACCAACATCCCGATACACCCCTGGTGCCCAGCGTGGGCCTCCCTGCCAGGCGGCGTAACACGGTCGGAGCGCACTGAGCACAGCTCGCCCCAGTCGGTTGTCGTGCCGGGAGCAGGGGGCCCGTCCCCCCTTCCCCTCCCCGGCGCGCAACAGGTGCCCGGGGAGGGCACGTGGTGATCGACGCCCCCCTCAGCCCCGCAGACACAGCGAAACTGCTGCCAGGGGGGCTGCAATACCCTCCGCCGGAGCAGAGGGCCACCTGCCACCCTGGAGCCAGTGGCAGCGCACCGCCACAGAGAAAATGCGCCCTTCAGGGGCTGGGTAGGGCCCAGGCACCTGTCCCGGGGAGGGAATCCAGAACTCCCGGGCCACCAACCTTCCCGCCGTGTTGAAACGTCCGGGCGGACTGCACGGACCCCACCCGTTAACGTTTCGACTGTTTCACGCCTTCTAGAATTCTCTCTTCAAAGTTCTTTTCTACTTTCTCTTATGGTACTTATTGGCTATCGGTCTTGAGCCCGTATTTAGCCATAGATGGAGTTTACCACCTGCTATGGGCTGCATTCCCAAGCAACCTTACTCTGAGAAGACCCAATCCCGGCGCACTGGGGGCCGCTACCGGCCTAACACCGTCCGTGGGGTGAGCCTTGATCAGAATGACTTGGGCCCCCTGAGCTACGACGGGGAGTCGGTATTCTGTACGCCACATTTCCAGCATCCGCCGCCAGGCGACGATTCGGCGCTGGGCTCTTCCCTCTTCACTCTCCGTTACTGGGGGAATCCTGGTTAGTTTATTTTCCTCCGCTTCGTATTATGCTTAAATTCAGCAGGTCGTCACGTCTGATCTGAGGTCGTAGTCGGAAAAAACAACAAAGCATCGGGGGAGCTGCCGGGAAAGGCCAGGCACCTGCCTGGGACCCAGATGGGGTTCCCAGGCCCAGAGGCACAGGGGAAGCCTCCCCGGGCCCCCGTCCCAGGCACCCTGCCACGCGGCAGGCCCAAGGACGGAGCCCGGGGTGGGAAGACTGCCCTCCCCGGGGCCCCTGTACCCAGCCAAGAGAGGGGGGCTACCCGGGCACGATGGAACCCCGTCTCGTGCCTTTGGCATAGCGGCAGGCCGAGGGATGGGACCCAGGGCTGGAGCACCTGGCCCTGGTACCAGCGGAGCCCCTGGACCCAGCCGGGGTTCCCGGGCCTAGAGGCACATGGGAAGCCTTGCCGGGGCCATGGGACCCCGTCCAAGGCACCCAGCTACGCGCCCGCCCCAAGGACTTAGCCCTGGGTGGGGACTTAGCCCTGGCTGGAGCTCCTGCACCCAGCCAAGCAGGGTGACGCTCCCCGGGCCCAGCAGAACTCCTTCTCGGGCTGCTTGCAGAGCGGCAGGACAGGAGACCGAGCCTGGGGCCCCCGGACCCCGTCGGGCTCCCGGGCACAGAGAGGAGGCCTCCCCAGACCCACTGGCTCCCATCCTGGGCACCACGCCACACGTTGGGCTGGGGGACGAGGCCCCGGGCTGGGTGGGTGCGTCCTGGGTCGTCCGGCGGAGGACCGATAGGCCGAGAGGGGTTTTGGAGTACCCTGTCTCTTGTTATCCGGAGGAAGGGTATCCCCCTCTCTGGTAACCCATGCGCACTGCAAGACAGAGGGGACCCACGGCACGGATGCGCCCTAATTCCTGGAGCCCTGGCTGGGATCGGGGAGGCAAACTAGCCCTCATCGGGACTTCCAGAGAAGTCCGGCCATTTGGTTGCCCCATTGGAAAGCATTGCGTGCGACCAGATGGTCGAGGGGGAAAGCGCGACCAGATGGCTGGGCCTGAAGGATGCCAGTCTGCCCACCCCAAGCCTTCGTAGAAGGGCTCCCGCCTGCCCTTCTGAAGGCTCGGGGCTCTGCGTCCCGGGGGTTCAGAGACCCCGGTTGAGCCTCGGACCCGGGGCTGCGGACGGGGGTCCCCGACAGAACTTCGACCAGGGGTTCCAGGGGCACCTTCACAGGCAGACAAAGCAGGAGGGAGGCCTGCCCGGGCCCGACGGACCCCTGTCCCCTCCACCCCAGGGCCACCAAGAGCCCCTGACGGAGCTCCTGAACCCAAACTGAGCTGGGGAACGCCCGGCGGGCCCCGGGCCCATGGCGGAGTGGAAGACAAAGCCCAGTGTAGGGAGCGCCCGTTAGAGCTCTCGGGCCGGACGTCCAAGGGAAGACCACCTGGGCCCGATGGATCCTGTCCCGGGCCCTTTGCAATGCGGCAGGCTGGAACCCCAGACAGGGGGGAAGGTGGTGCCGTGTCCCAGCCCATCTGATCCCCGGCTGAGAACCGCCAGCCTGAGAGCTGTTCCGGCATACCCTGTCCCTAGTAATCCGGAGGAAAGATACCCTTCTTTCTGGTAAACCGTGCTCACCGAGTGACAAAGGGAACCAGGGCACAGTTGCGCCCAACCTCCTGGAGCCCTGGCTGGGATCTGGGAGGGGTATGAGCCCTCATCGGGACTTCCAAGCTGACCCGGTCATCTGGTCCCCCATTGGAAAGCATTGCGCAACCAGATGGTGAAGGGGAAAGGTGCGACCAGATGGCCAAGCCTGAAGGAGGCCAATCTGCCCACCTTGAGCCTTTTCCGGAGGGCTCCCTCCTGCCCATGAAGGGCTCGGGGGCTCTGCATCCAAGGGGGCTCGGAGACCCCAGCTGGGCCTCAGGCCCAGGGCTCAGAATGGGGGTCCCCGGCAGACCTCCGACTCGGGCCAATGGCGGAGCTTAACCCATCCCATCCTGGACCCACCCGGCAGTCTAGGGCAAGGCTGCGCTGTGAGGCCTCCACGGGTCTGCGTCAGGCCACCAAGGGCCCTGACCTAAGCTCCTGAAGCCAGCCAAGCTGGGGAAGACCCGCCCAGGCCCGGGGCGTGGGACGGAACCATGGGTGAGAGCGCCCAGCCAGAGCTCTCGGGCCCAGACTCCCAGGGGAGAACTGCTCAGAACCGATGGAGCCTGACCCAGGCACTTTGCTTCAGGGCAGGCAGGAGGACGGAGCCCCGGAATAGGGGGGGAAGGTGGTGTTGTGTTCCAGCCCATCTGGTCCCCGGCTGGGAACTGCCAGCCCGGGAGCCGATCCGACATAACCTATCCATAATAATCCGGAGGAAAGCTTCCCGTCTTTCTGGTAACCCATCCGCACCGAGTAACAGAGGGGACCCAGGGCACGGGGCGCCCGACCTCCTGGAGCCCTGGCTGGGATCAGGGAGGCGGCCGAGCCCTCATCGGGACTTCCAGGCCGGCCCAGCCATCTGGTTGCCCCATTGGAAAGCATTGCGCGCGACCAGATGGTCGGGCCCGAAGTACACCAATCGGCCCGCCCTGAGCCATCCCAGCAGGGCTCCCACCTGCCCATGCAGAGCTCGGGACTCTGCTTCCCTGGGGCTCATTAGAGCCCTGAGCTGGGTCTCGGGCACGGGGCTGCAAAGGGGGGGGGCCTGACTGAAGTCTAACCCGGGGCCCGCAGGCACCTTGACACGCAGGCGAAGCGGTAGAAAGCAGAAGGCTCCCCTCCAACCTTTTCCCTTGGTCAGTACCCCCTTTGACCGGGTGGGGATTGACATTGTTGGGCCCCTGGACCCCAAGACAGCCATGGGCAACAGGTTCATCCTGGTCTTGGTGGACCATGCCACACGGTACCCGGAAGCCATCCCTCTCAGAACAGTGACGGCCCCCGTGGTGAGTCGGGCACTGATGGGTGTTTTTTCCCGTATGGGGTTCCCCAGAGAGGTGGTGTCAGACCGGGGCACCAACTTCATTTCCAACTATATGAAGTCTCTGTGGAAGGAGTGTGGGGTAACTTACAAGTTCACCACTCCTTACCACCCTCAAGGTAATGGGTTGGTTGAAAGATTCAACCGTACCCTTAAAGGCATGATTATGGGTCTTGAAGAACCAATGAGGCGTAAATGGGACGTCCTCTTGCCATGCCTGTTGTTTGCTTACCGTGAGGTGCCACAAAAGTCTCTAGGGTTCAGCCCCTTTGAGCTATTGTATGGTCACCCGGTAAGAGGACCTTTGAGTCTGGTCAAAGAAGGCTGGGAGCAATCTCCCAGGAAACCTCCCCAGGATGTATACAGTTACATGCTGGCCTTTAGGAACCAGACCAGGCGCTTCAGAGATCTTGCTCAGGCAAATCTAGAGGCCAGCCAGGAGGAGATGAAGCGGTGGTACGACCAGAAGGCCACTCTGGTAGAGCTTCAGCCTGGACAGAAAGTTTGGGTCATGTCCCCTGTGAAACCTTGTGCGCTCAAGGACAGGTGGACTGGACCATTTGAGGTTGTGGAGAAAAAGAGCGATGTCACCTACATGGTGGACTTAAAGTCTCCCAGGAACCCCTTGCGGATCCTGCATGTCAACCGTTTGAAGCCCCACTTAGAAAGGTCCGAAGTGGGCATGCTCCTAGCTACAGATGCTGGAATGGAGGAGGAGAGTGAGCCTCTTCCTGACCTCCTGTATGCAAAAGAGCAAGATGGGTCAGTGGATGGTGTTGTCCTCTCTGACACACTGACCCCTGAGCAGCAGCAGGATTGTCGCCAACTGTTGGGACAATTCCCTGATCTGTTCTCCTTGATTCCTGGTGTCACGCAGTGGTGTGTCCATGATGTGGACACCGGGGACAGCACTCCTGTGAAGCACAAGGCTTACAGAGTGACTGACAAGGTCAGAGCATACATCAAGGAGGAGCTCTCCAAAATGTTTGCCTTAGTGGTGGTTGAGTCCTCTAGCAGTCCTTGGGCCAGCCCAGTGGTCTTGGTCCCAAAGGCTGCAGCGCCTGGTGCTTCACCGGAACTTCGGTTCTGTGTGGATTACCGAGGACTCAATTCAGTCACCAAGACTGACGCGCACCCCATCCCCAGAGCTGATGAGCTCATAGATCGGTTGGGGGCTGCCCGGTACCTTAGTACGTTTGATCTAACGTCTGGGTACTGGCAGATCGCCTTGACTGATGGGGCAAAAGAGAGGTCAGCATTCTCCACACCAGATGGGCACTACCAATTCCGGGTTATGCCCTTTGGGATGAAGAATGCCCCTGCCACCTTCCAGAGGTTGGTCAACCAGGTCTTGGCTGGACTGGAGGATTTCAGTGCCGCCTACCTGGACGACATCGCAGTGTTCAGCGCCAGCTGGGAGGAACACTTGCACCACCTCCAGGAAGTGTTGTTGGCCCTGCGCAGAGCAGGCCTCACAATCAAAGCCAGTAAGTGCCAGATTGGGCAGGGTTCAGTGGTGTACTTGGGGCACCAAGTAGGGAGTGGCAAGGTGGCCCCCCTACAACCCAAGATTGATACCATCCTGGCATGGGCACCGCCCAAAACCCAGACTTAGGTGAGAGCCTTCTTGGGTCTCACAGATTATTACAGGAGGTTCGTCAAGGATTATGGTAACATTGTGCACCCCTTGACTTCGCTGACTTCCAGGAAGCAGCCACGACTTGTGATCTGGACTGACGCCTGTCAGACGGCCTTTGACACCCTGAAAACTGCAATGTGCACAGCACCCATACTCCAGGCACCCGACTTTTCTAAAGAATTTGTTGTCCAGACGGACGCTTCAGAGCATGGCGTGGGGGCTGTTCTAGCTCAGGTGAATGAAGAGGGCCGAGACTTACCTGTAGCCTTCATCAGTAGGAGGTTACTTCCCAGGGAACAGAGGTGGAGTGCGATAGAGAGAGAAGCATTTGCTGTGGTCTGGGCGCTGAAGAAGCTAAGACCCTACCTGTTTGGGACTCACTTCCGGGTTCAGACAGACCACAGGCCCCTCAGATGGTTGATGCAGATGAGGGGTGAGAATCCAAAGCTGTTGAGGTGGTCCATTTCCCTACAGGGGATGGACTTCACGGTGGAACACCGCCCTGGCACAGATCACGCCAATGCTGATGGTCTGTCCAGATTTTTCCGCCTTAGTGATGAGGACTCCCTAGGGTAAGGGTAGTTCTCCCCACATTTCAGCTGGAGGGGACACGTGTTAGACCTGGCATCATTGGCATGAGCCTCTCCTCCATTTTTTCTGTTTGCCTCCTCTGTTTACGATGTTTTTACTGGTAAATGCTTTGGGCACTGTGCCACTGCTGATCAGTGCCACAGTGCAAGTGCTCCCTATGTGAAATTGCTGTATTGATTGAATTCCATGTTTGGCTTATTTGGTTTACTGTCAGTCCCTAGTAGAGTGCACCAGGAGTGCCAGGGCTTGTAAATACAAATGCTGCTAGTGGGCCTGCAGCACGTGTTGTGCCACCCACAAGAGCGGCCTAGTAAAAGTATGTCTGAAGGTCTACCATTGCTAGACCACGTGCAGTCTGGTACTGTCACGCAGACTGCGCAAGTACACCTACTTGCCAGTCCCTAAACCTTCCCTTAACTTCATGTTAGTCACCCCTATGGTAGGCCCACGGGCAGGGTGCATTGTAAGCATAAGGTAGGACAAGCCTGACAAAGTTGGCATGTCCTAATAGTGAATTACAGCCATATTCGTTTTTCACTAGTGTAAGGTAACCTGCTCTCCATCAGTTAGAATGGGCTGCCAGGATTATTAATGCTATAATCCTAGCGGGCTCGGGGAGCATGGTGCAATGTCGAGTTTGGTATCCCTGAACTCAGGGTTTAATAACGCATCCGTTTGGGTGGATGGTTTTTGGACTCTGTGTTTGAAAATAGCACTTTTAGAAAGTAGCTATTTTCTTGTCTAACTGTCTACCGGTCTCTGCTAGTTCTGGTGTGCGTGTGACAGGAGCTGGGTGGCTCCAGAGGTCTGAATGAGTCAGTGTGGGATGAGTGGGACATTTGCATTGAGAGTAGGGAAAGAGTAGTTCCTGATAGCCTGCCCTGCCTGATACAATGATGGCTCTGCCCCCCTGCCAGGCGACTGATGACTCTGTGCCTGCCTGGGACTTTCCTGGCCCACCTCCTGCCGGGCAACTGATGGCCCTGCCCCTGCCAGTGACAATGCTGGCTCCGCTCCTGCTGGGCGGCTGAAGACTCTGCCCTGCACAGTGAATAGGCCAGGTGCTTCGGCCTGGCAACACCCACAACAAACCCAAGATGGGGGGAAATTCCCCTGCATGGACAAAGGGATCAAAGCCAAAAAGGGGTATAAGAGAAGGACCCCTGAACCAAGAATTTAGATCACTTCTGACAAGGAAACCTGAACCAAGGACAAGAAGCCTGCTGATCTAAGGACTGCCTACCCCTTCTGCCAGAGTGCTGTTTGTTGGGGGAATCCTGCAGTTGCTTCTTTATTTTTGCCAAGGAACCAGGAGAGAGGAACTGAGTGTGTACTCTCAAACTTTGCTCAAGAAAATCTCCAAGGGCTGGAAGAAGTGCCAGTCTCCTGTTGAAGTCACAGGGCTAAAGGACTTCATCTATTTGCTAAAAGTGCTTGTTGCTGGAACCTGAAATCCAGCACCTCTGAAGAATCCAGCAATCTCGACGCCGACGGACGCCGCCGAATCCAGCTCGACATTGTGAGTAACGGCTCCAGTGTCCCGCACCTTCGACGCCGGCCGCCGGGCCCGATCGACGCCAGTAGCGACGCCAGTGAGTAGCGAGTTCGGCTCCAGCTCCAAGTGACCCTGTGTCGACGCCGCTGCTGATCGCATCAACATCGAGCCCTCTCGACGCCGTGAGCGCTGCTCACTCTTGCAACATCGACATCAACGACGCCCGTATCCTGCTTCATCTCGTGAGCGCTGCTCCTGCCTGACTTCGGTCGACGCCGCTGCAGATCGCCCCGACTCCGAGGCCCGATCGACGCCGAAGACGCGACGCCGGACATCTCGACGCCGCTGATCATCGAGTGCTTCACTTTTCCAAGGTACTGTGTTGTGGGGGTCTGTGCGACTCCGGGCTCGACGTAGCGCTCCTCGCGGTCGACGCCGAACCTTTGGATTAACTTTGCCTCGACGTCGTGCGACTCCCGTGTGGGTTACATTGTTGCCAAGAACTGTGTTTTAAAGAAGAAGAGTTGCTTTTGATACTAAAGACTGTGTGCTAAGAAGAAACTACGCTTGAACTATTATTTTTCCTTCCAAGAGTATTTATTAAGATTGTGGTATATTTTTGTCGTTATTTGGTCTTGTGCTAAGCCTTATATAAAAATCCTTATTTTTAATAATACTACTGTGTGGTGTCCATTTGTGGTGTATTCACTTTATTACTGTATGTGGTCATCAATGCTTAACGCACTGCCTCTGAGATAAGCCTGTCTGCTTTGCCAAGCTACCAAGGGGGTGAGCAGGGGTTATCTAAGTGTGTGATCCCCTTGCCCTGACTAGAAAAGGTGTGTCCCTATTTGTCAGAAGTGTATACCTCTGCCAACTAGAGACAGCCGCTTCTAACATGTACTTAAAAAGCACACCGCTAGGGAGAAAGGATGTGCCTTACTACAGGTTGGGTTATTTATAGTCTTGTTTGTTTTCAAATCAATCCCTTCATCCGGAGATACACTTTCAATGCGTGGAGACACTTTGCATGATATGAGACATTTTGCACGTACTGGCACATCAGAAGATGCTACAAACATATATACCTATATATACATAAATACTTATATACCTTTTTACAAATGTTATTCCTTCATTTTAGTGCAACTGAAATTTTCAACCTGTATATCTTACACGTCATCTCTTTCCTCCGTGTTATGGTCTGGACCCCTTTATTTGACCCACCGGCAGAAACTGAGAAAAACTCAGACTGCCTTCAGCAACACAACTTACTATTGTGCCCCAAAATAAGCCCCAACCCACAAGCTTAATACCTTTACCAACACACGCTCCTATTCGATCTATACCAATGACAAAGCCAATAGCTCAGAGCTCCGACATTGCCGAGACCTACTAGCTTTGCCAATGCTTGTTCACAGTTCCTGTCACTGTGCCATAAAGGTTTTCAGAAGACATACTCTACCAATCCTTAGCCTCTGTGCAGCCTGCACAAAGCGATAGTCACATATGTGCTCATTTTAATTAAGATTCTGTGGGGAAATGCATGAACTAGGTACACAGCTGGCGAAATCCTGCCAGCGCCTAAGGAAAATATTGTGCCCTTCTTTTGTGTCTGTCTGCGAGTGTGAAAGGGGATGTTGAAGGAAGGGAAACAGAAGGGAAGGGGAAAGAGTGAAAGGACAATGTTGCAGCAGAAGGAGAAAGAGTGAGAAATGCTGATGGAGGGAATTCAGAAAAAGATGTGTGTAGAAAATGATTTTATATAACTAACTCAAAGTGAGAAATTACAGATGAAAGTGATGTGAAGGGAAGAATGGCCTGGACAGACAGGCTCCAGTCAGTTTCAGTATACCCATCCATCACTACCACAGACGTATCACCACCAGACCCGCCTCCCGCAACTGAAACTGCATCACATAAGAAAACTGGGCCTCTTGTCTCCATGCACCGGCTTAAGCACACCCGTAACTTGCATAAAGCGATCAAGAACCTCAACAGCTGGATCAGTGCTTGCACCAATACCGTTATTTACAACAAGGGGTGGTGATGGACAGAGTCTCTGAATTAAGCAGAGTACTCTCACCCAGTCAAGAGATCAGGGCTAGATCCAACACCGTTTTTTAGCTCATTGCACCATCCCAGTTTCAGAACCCGGCTGTATGCAAATTAGTCTGTCCCTGGCCCAGTGCATCATGGGAACAGGGCAGACCAGACTACAAAAGCCAATTCTTACACTGGGAATGCACCAATACCGTGGCTCCCCTCAGGTACAACCCAACAGCAGCAAACGTTCGACCACGGCCCGCTAGTACGCAGAGAAACTCAGGCTGACAAAATACAATTGCAGGCAACTGGAGCATAAGACACCACAGACAAAGACAACTTCGTATCTGCCCTAAGGTGCTAAAACAAGCAGATAAGGAACCAGGCGTGCAGCTCTTGCAGGCATCAACGCTGACACAAATAGAACAGAAGCAAAGAAATCTTCCCCATCATCAAAGATCTCTTTGTGCCTCCAGCAACATCATCTCCTCGCAAGACCTTTGCAACATGATCTCTGAATTATTCTGTAACAAAATCACCTCCGTATATGGAAATTTCAACCCTCAGCTGAAAGAATGAACCCTAACTTTGTGGCGCTCCGTCACCACTGTCGAAACTATCGCAACCATGAAGAGCATCCACTCGGGACCCCATCTGACACCTGCCCCCACCACACCTTCACCATAGGACTCCTACCGAGTGGCAAAGCACGACCATCCATCCTCAACGCCACCATCGAGTTAGGCACATTTCCAGGTACCTTGAAATACACCACCATCAACCCCCTGCTAAGAAAATCATCCACTGACACTGCCATGCTCATCCAAGGACCTGCTCTCCGCTAGACCAGCTCCTTCACAGATAGAACACAAGCTATTAGCCTAGCACGTACTTCACGGAAGCCTGAAAACTCATCTGTGGAGTGCTGCAAGGTTCATCGCTCAGCCCCACACTCTTTAACGCAAGTATGATCCCGCTGGCCAATGTCATACACGCACACAACAGCAACATCCGCTCCTGCGCCAGCTACACTCAACTCATACTCTGCCTCTCGGACAAGAGCCCAACCGAATGTAAGTTTACCACCTGCATGACCGAAATCCTTACCTGGATGAAAGCAAAGTGTCTCAAGCTCAACACCAACAAGACAGAAGCAGTGATCTTAGGCAACAACACCTTGCCATGGGATTTCAACTAGAACTGGTGTCAGGGCAAACTCGATCCACTCTCCCACCCAGCACTCATGCTATGAACATCAGAATCACCACTGAAAGCAAACTGGACATCTCTGCACAAGTCAAAGCTGTCAATGCATTCTGCTTCCATACCCTGAAGGTGCTGAGGAAGATCTTCAACTGAAAAACAGTCACTCATGCCCGAATGAGCAGCAAGTTGGAATGCTGGAACACTCTCTTTGCCAGGATCACCAAACAACTCACCAGAAGACTACAAACCTTCCAGAAGCATCCTTAACTCCCACACACAAATGTGCTCATTTCAAACTACTCACACACACAGTCAAGGCACTACACAACTTAGGCCATTCTTAACTGATCAGTTGAATCTCCTTCCACCAACCACAAAGACACCTCCGCTATTCAGGACTACAACTCACACACATCCCATGCATACACAGAAACAGATCAGAAGGTTGGTCTTAAAGCGAGGAACAACCTCCCATTCCAAATCAAAGCATGCTCCTCTTTTCTTGAATTCTGCAAGAAGCTAAGACTTGGCTTTTCAATTAACCAACCTACCCTTGGCATGGCTGGCCCCACAAACCTGCTCAGTGCCAGGATACTGTTGCAGGTGATAGTGTACTTTACAAATACACATAACAAGAATGGGAGTGGTTATTCATGTTCTGGTGCAGAATAAAAATCAGTGCTAAAAATATTAATACGGTCAATAGATCTTTCTTGTTTTAGGTGGATGTGTTCATTGCTGTGTGATGTATTAGACTGCACTAATAGAAAACACATAAAAAGGCAGCTGAACCCTGGGCAAGTGGTACACTGTGTCAAGCACCAGGTTCTAGTTAATGATTTTGGCAACACCTAGAATTACAAATGCCATGCCCCATGTAACAGATTTCTAGTTACAGTTGTTTGACCATGACCCTTTAAGACATACCACCCCCAGATAATATAGATAATACACAGCAGGTGATAGGTTAGATCAGGATTTCCACTGAAAAACTGCTGTCTAGTTAATAACTTTGCTGCCATGTTATGATCTGTAAGCCTACATAGATGCCTCACTCGAGAAGATGCCCCCAGGATTTGCAACTTGTAAATAGGTTCCCAAAAAAATAAAAATGGACCTTTCTGCAGTCGCCTGCCTTCTTTGAACCCTACTACGCTCTTGGACTTCTCTCCCTTTGCTGCACTGTCACCGGACTCTCCTCCATTTCCCCTGCTCCCATGTCTTATCTGTCCGTAACACCACCCTAATTTGCTTCGACTCCTGATCCTCCTACACCTCACCCCAATACTCTTCTGACCCCCAGTCCGACCACTGACTCACCGTATCCGCTGCTGCCCTGTGCACTTCATTGAAAATACGTAAATAGAGCAGAGCTTTCAAATTGCAATCTGCACTATGTGGCACAAGCCATCCTACTATTGGATAGTAGGAGATGTGACTGTTCAGTTAGGTATGGCCTAAGTTGTGTAGTGCCTTGAATATGTGTGTGAGGAGTTTGCAATGAGCGCATCTGTGTATTGGGAACCAGCTGAGCTCCTCAGTGTGGAGAGAATGTGGCCTAACAGCTAGGGCAGTCGACCTCGAAGCTGGGGAACTGGGTTTGATTCTCAGCAGGGACGCTCAACATTCTGTGATTCTGGGCAAATCACTTAATCTCCCTGTGCTTAACAAAAATGAATGCGTCCGTATGTAACGTAATTGGTGCTCATGTAAAGCGCTCTGATACCTCCGGGTCTAGTTAGCGCTATATAAAAATCCCCCACCCCCAAAAAAAAGCGTGACACAAGACATCCTACTATTCCGAGGCCCAGTCCTGCTAGAGAGTTTGCTTAAACCACATACGATGACTTGTCAGAGTCGTCTGCAAGGACAGACCACAGGCAAGTGGTATTTTTGTGACTTGCATTTTCTTTTTGCCACAAAAATAATGCACATTTTGTGTTTCGATGCAAACTGGGGGTGCTAAACAAGGGCCATCAACACACCCTTTGTTTGAGTCTCATCCTGGCTAGGAACAGGCTGGAGCCCATCACTGTGACGCCATAGCCAATGAGAAAACAAATAAACCAAGTTTCCCAGTTCACAAGTATTTCAATGAAACTATGATATGGAGCCAGATTTTTAATTTATGCACACTTTGCAGAATAGTGATATGCATGTACTACAAGAACATCAGATGTATTAATCTGTGAGAAATTACATTAAAAACCATCTATACAGGACTTAGGATAAGTGTTTATTTCTTTGCAAATTAATATTTTTCTGTAACTTAGAATAACAAAAGATTGAGAAAAAAATAATGGTTGTTAACTTATTCCTTTAAGTTCACCTGCAGCTCTTTTGTTTCGGATCATAACACCCAAAGCTATATTATAAGGGAATGTAACTTTCATTTAACACAACGATATCTGCAACAAATCTGTAACCTACTGAGCAAGCCCCATAAAACATATATCTGACTCGCATGCTACACGGGGTTGTTGCACATTAACTTTATATGCTATTATACGATTAATCAAACCCGTGATTAGACTACTCAGCATGATAATCACCAGTTACGTTATTACTAGTAAACCCGGGAACTTGCTGGGTACACAGATCTTTGCAACGGGTGTCTGAGCCCCCTAAACTGTTTTAAAATAGTCTGTTTGCATATAAAGTAATCCAGCATAGATTTAATTGGGCCTGTCCTTGGTACCAATTTCTTTGAGGCCAGGATTATATATATATATATATATATAAATACCTAATTCGACTGCCACCCCGTTATTCCCACAAAAATCAATCAATCCACGGGATCCCAAAGTGCATTTTCCATTCCCAGCATGCTCGCAAAGATGTTAACACTACCTTTAAAAGCAAAAGAGTTGTTTTCTCCAACAACTCAAGATTATTTGGAACATTATTCATAGGGAAACAACCTATCGATTGTTAACCAATAAAATGAGAGAGAGAAAACTTTACAGTGACATTGTTATGCAAGGGTCATTTCCATTGGCTAAAGAGTGGTTGCTACATCAGTTGAAGATGGCTGCGCGTAATGCTCTTTTGCTGCGGCGTTTTCTCTCTTTTCCATGTGGGTGGCGAAATAGCCTGTGGAAGCGTGGCCTCGCAGCCTCGGCCCGTGAGCCACGCAGCCGCCTGTACGATCATGCACGCGATGGGTATAGTGCGCGTCCTGTTTTGGATATGGATGCATTAAACCAGGACACTGAAGCAGCCATTACTGAGCTAGAAAACCGGAAAGGAACGCTGAACGGGCATGACCTGCGGGCTATAGTAAGTCGGAAGTGACGTAATAGCGGTCATAATATGGCACCTAGAGAGCTTGAGTAAATGCTTATGTCCTGATCGGCGGCCATGTTGGGGTTAGGCAGCTGATCACTGCACAGTAGTCTTAAAGAAAAAAACAAGCACTGGCATAGCCAATAGGTCTCACCTTTTGGATCTTATACTTTTTTTTTAAGTATGCATCAAATTATCCTGTCTGCTACAAGATTTACTGTTAGTTCTCGTGCCACTGGTAAAGAGACAGACACACTTAAGCTTGTGTTTCCATGCAATGTATTGATTATTGAAAATGCTGTTTATCTCTTGGCAAGGTAAGCTTGTACCTAAAAGAATTTAAACGATGATTAATAATAATGTAATAGAAATAAAGCCCTCACTAAATGCCCCAGTTTGTGATGCAACTTAAAGAAACCTATATTGATTAATGGCAGGAGTGACATGAATGTTACTTGCATTGTTTTGTTGCTTATTTCTGCAGTGTTTTAGTCAATGCAGGATTAATTTGTGTTATTGTTAGTAGTATGAATACGCTTGCAGTAAATTGTCATTGTGTTTAATAATTGTGAACAAAAATATTTTACAATGCATTGTAAGTACTTTGTGGCTATGTGGGCTGTGTTAGCGATATTGCAATCAAATGATATAGAACCACATTTTTTACGCAAAATGTTTTACTGCGGGAAGGTAGCATGCTTTTGTTAGTGTATTTTACTGTTTTTACCTTTTGAAACTTACTTCAGCTGCATAAACTCACTGTGGGATTTTAAGAGCCACTAAACCTTTTATACCCAAAATAAAGCATAATAATGATTGCAGTTCAAATCCGCAATACAATAAAAGTGTGATGTTGAGAAAACGTTTGTCTGCCATGTTTAGCAAGCACTGTAGTGTGACTTTCATCCTTTCACCAGCCTTAAGAACTTTTGAAGAATGTTGCTGTCTCTCACCATTTCTATCAAACCGGCACAGGGATGGTTTGACATGTGACATAGAGTACTTGCTGACTTTGTTTGCAAAGGGGCCCACTTGAAATATGGGAGGCACTACATTAGTATGCCTGTAAAGATTGTTATCAGGGTGACAAGCACCATTTGTGGGTTTTTTTCAGGCACAAAGCCATAGAGTAAATTAGCATAACTAACAGTATGTGAAACCACCAATCAAGCCATTACTTTATTTTCCAAGAATGAAAGTCTGCCTCAATAGCATTAAAGGCACGTTTGTTGTTTGCTTTTGTGATTTTCCCTTTCAAGTAAGTTAATTAAAAGTTTACAAAAGTCAACATTGGTAAGTTCAAATTTTCATAAAAAAAATAGCTATTTGTATATTTTTTTAAAGGGGAAAGACACAATACACCTTACTCCCAAAGTATCCATAATTAATGCATTTTTTAGGTCGAACTTGGACAGTGCAAGCGCTGCTCTGTGAGGCATGCTGTATTCAGGTATGGCATAGAAACTCCGCCCATTTCCCGCCCATCTTTTCAATTGGCTCCTGTTACTTTCCTTTTAAAATTGTTGCTTTTGATTGATAAGTAGGCTTAGTAGTCCCTCCCTGGTACCGCCTTGTCTCCATTTGTAACCTTCCATGAGGCTGGCCTTTTTACTTGTATTGTCACACAGTCTGCTTTATCGAAGCTGTGAGCACTATTTTCTTTAATGATCTAACACTATCCTGCCAACAACGTGCTTTCGTACAAGGTAGCATGCCACCCGCTTTTATATGTTTAATAGTAATGTATTTATTTAATTTACAGCGTGGTCCGCTTTCACTTTAGTAGCCGCGCTGATTTGTTAATTTAATTGACAGCGCGGTCCACTTTAATTTTAGCGGCCGCACTACAGAGCCTTCCTTTATTTATCTTGTTCTTTTTGGGTAAAGTGCCCCATACTTCGCTTGCACTTTAATGTTGGCTGCGCCTCTTTCTTTAGATGCTGCTCACTGTAACCTGAATACTGCGAGCAGCGTCTAAAGAAAGGGGCGTGGCCACCATTAAAGTGATCTTACAATTGTAAGAGTTTGAGCCAATGGTATTATAAATACCAATGTCTTTTATATATGTGTTGCTTTTAAAAACACATAAATAAAAGGCATTGCCATTTACAATGCCAATGGCTTAAACTCTCACAAATGCGAGACCTATCACATTGAAAAAGCATTTTCTTAATGACATGAAAACAAAAAAACGTTAGTCATTTGAAAGAACGCATGCAAATACTAGAGAATAAATATTGGGTATGTGCTCCTTCCAAATGTAATTATGGCTTTACCTGTACTTGTGATTTTAACTTGAGTGATAGCAAGAGAATATTAACTGTACTTTTTAGGTCTCGCCTACGCCTACTAGAAAAACTAGTATTTTAAAACGGGAGAAAATAGAAGATAAAGATGGAGACCATGCAGTAGGGCATTGTGAGCTTACCCTCAATGGCATATGGCCAGCCTGAGCTTGATGCGAAAAAATAAAAACCTTTGTAAATTGCAGAATATCTGGATCCCACGACTAAATGGTTTAATAATGCAAAGCGTGAGACACTAGGCAAGTTTTTTGCTGCAAACTGGTATTACTGTTGTACATTAACAAAACTGCATAAGATGTTCGGGAATGGAGGGTTTACTGTGTACATGAAGAAGGTACTATCCGGGTATAACACAGGGAAGTAGGTAATAGGGCACTATTAGAAATGAACAATTGATGAAGAGAGTTAATAACCAAAATGGGATTGCTGCAGTTGAGCTAAAGACTTGCATGTGAGGCACGGAAAGAGACTGTAAAGAGATACAGAACCAATTTATTAAAATGTGCATTTTTCAAATTTACTTCTGCTTTAAAGAATGATTTCGATCTGGAAATCCTTCTGACCTACTGGAGCTGCATAACAGCATACAAAAGAAAGACGTGCATAATATATGGAAACTTGGGATGGTGATTTTATTAATTGGTCATTTAATATGCCTTTTAAAGACAATGTTGTATAAGAAAGGAGGGATGGCTGGAGTCATAAATTACAATGACCGTTACTAAGCCAGTGTAATAGCTATGTTTTTGACCTGCGATCTTCAAAACTGAAATAGGTCTTGACTCCTCTTCCTCACGACCTAATTATCCAAACTGAAACAGGACTAATCTCCTCAGCCCCAGGATAGAAAGCGAAACAGGACAACACTCTTTCTCTTATTCATGGAAACTAACAGAGGACTACACAGACATTCTTTACCTCTCCTAAGGAGTCGGCCATTTTAGACTAGTCCCTAAATCATAGCGTCTTCAGCTTCTTCGGCTACCGACCTCACCTCCTGCACACATTAGATCAGAACCTTAGTGCATTCCCCCCCCCAATTTTTGGCTCGACCTATCACTGCTGGTATTTAAGAATGCCTGTATTTCAGACTGACTCAACCACTTCCACATCCCTATTACTTTAGCCTTGACTTAATACTGACTCCAGCCAGCTTTGACTCTCTAGCCTACACCACTACAGACACCACAACACACTCCCCTCACCTACACCACAGCTCACAGCATGGAACCCACAGGCACTCACACTCACACCTACAAAATCATTTACCCCCCCCAAACTCACTAAAAAATCTGCCAAACGCTTCAAACACAACTTTTTAAAATCTCACCCAGAAACGCCCTTTGCTGACCCATATTTCTCACTACACAATGGGATCACGACCACCGATATCATTTTCTTCTCTAAACGTAGAGCTCAATGGAGGAAAGCCTTCTTAGCCTTACTCGCGATTTCCTCCACGAGGAAATCCGCACATGGTCTAATGATCTACACTGCACCATCACAACTCTTCCAAGCGACAGCTACCATCACCATTTACAACAACAGAACTATTCTCATTCAGTCCACAGACCGCAGTCTAAACCTATTTGATAACATCTTCCCTATTATTAAAGAGCATGTATCCACCTACTTCCACCCAACTGACCTTTACACCTAGCACCCCGGACACCGCAACTCCTAACCCTTATGCCATCCTCCCACCCCCTACCCCCTGCCTTCAAGGAGCTCTACGCCTTACACCTCCCTCAACCTTTCTACTCCACCCTCCAACACACTTCTCCTCTCTTCACCTAACCCTCACATACTTCCAACTTGCACGACTGTAACAACAAACTCACCTCTTACCTAATCTGTTAGGTCCCCCGCAACGTCCATAGCCCCCCCACCTCTAGTCCCTCCCCCTCATCACCATCATTCCCCCTACCTCCGCCCTGCCCCACAACAACACCTTCTTCCTCCCCCAACCTAGTACTGTAACCACTCATGCACCCTCCATAGAAGTTGTTCCCCCTCGGGTTCCAATCAGAGACCACTCCCCCTCTAACAACTCTCCCACATTAACTCTCTCTTCCCCTGCATCTTCCTTATTCCACTTGGTCACCTCGAACTCTGAACCCCTCCATCCCAGTCAACACACCTGTGATCACCAGGTGGTGTATAATAGCTCTCCACACCACGACCACTCAATGATCGTCCCACCACCCTCTAACCCGCCTTTAGAACATTTCCCACCCCCTATTACTCCTCCCACTTCCCTTCTCCTACCTAACCCTCCCACTACCCAGTTAGCTGCAATTACAACTCTTCTAATCACACACGCTACACCCTCTCATACGTTTCCACCAATTACTACACCAGAGCATACTTCACTCCTGTACACACCTACCACACCTCTTCTCCCACCACCAACCACTCTTACTACCCATACTTCCATTCCAACTATGTGCCCAACACTCTACTCATCACCCCCCCTTCTCCCCCCTTACCTTCATCAGATTTCACACCGAACCGAGCCAAACCTCCTCACCTCATGCCTCAGTCTACCACCACTACCGTTCCAAACAACACTTTGGACAAGATTATGTCCACTCTTCTCCAAATTAAAGACGAACTTCATACTTTCAAAGAGTTGATCTCGAATCAACCCAGGCACCCCACACCCCCAGAACCCTTTCACCCAACAAGCCCACCACCCATCCTCCACTTTCATACAATCAGAATCCTCCTTACTGGACCTCAATTCCCTCCTGTAATTCTGCCACCCGTCCTCTGCGAAGCATCAATCCACTTTCGGCATACGACATACGCTCCCTCCTGCACTCCTATGATCTCGCACTCACGACCCATATAGCCCCCACACACCTTCCCATCCCTACTATCCACCCCAACCCTCACAGGTCCTCCACACAGAATGATAGATGTATCGTTGCCAATAATCTTTAAAAAGTCACACTCACTCCAGACCCCTCCTCCTTCCCTTATCACTCCCCAGCTTAAATGCACACTTTTGAACTGTAGATTGGCCCCTAGAAACGCATCAGACATTGCCGACCTCATTATCGCACATAACCTAGACCTGACCATACTCACCGAAACCTGGTTAACAGAATCTTCCTCGCCACTCATTGACATTCCAGTTCCCCCTAATTACGACATCATCAGACTGGATAGGAGTGGCAAGATAGGGGGTGGAATCGCATGTATTCACCGGAGCAACCTCTCAGTAATTAGAGCCATATACCCTATATTCTCCTCCTGTGAACACTTCTGCCTTGACATCAACAGCGAAGGCAATCCTGTATGCTCCCTACATATTATCTACCACCCACCAGGGGACAACCTCACCTTTACTGAACACCTCATGGACATGATCACAACGAACTCTAGACGACAACACACACAAATAGTCCTTGGTGATTTCAACCTCCACTGGAACGATCACAATGACTCTGTGGTCAATAGTCTCAAAAACTTCCTCAGCACTCTAGACCTCACCCAAATTTGCAACAGCCCTACTCACGATAAAGGCTCTATCCTGGATCTAATCATTTCCAAAGACGACTCCATCCAACTCGAGTCAATCCAACCCTGTGACTGGTCTGACCACCACATTATCACATTCTTCATCAATGAAAAAGTGAAATCTAACCGGTTCAATCCACCAGTCCAAAGGTCTGGAAGAGAGAATTGAAGAAACTCAGTCCCAATTCACTACCTTCTCCCAGCTACAATCTTCTTCTACCCCCTACCAGCGCCTCTGACGTACAGGTTCTCACCGACCACTACCTCAAGTCGATGACCTTTATTATTAACGAGGTTGCCCCCCTTCAGTTAAAGGGAGTTTCCTCTAAAAACTCTAAACCATGATACAACGAGCTTCTTAACGAAGACAGACGAGCTATGAGACTGGCGGAAAGCAATTGGAGATCACTCCCTTCAGCTATGCACCTCAAAACACTTAAGAAAAAAAGAAACGCTTACTTTAGAAAAATCAAACACTCGAAAGCAGCTTTCTTTAGCCACCAGCTTGACCAAGCAAGAAACCGACCAAAAAAACTGTTTGAGTTAATCAAAACTCAATCCAAGGATTAACCTCAACGACTAAAAAACACTTCTAGTACACTACCGACCTGTGAAGAATTCTCTACTTTCTTTAATCTAAAGACAGACATCAGGAAAGATCTCCTCACTGATCTAAGCCTATACTCTAGCCCCCACAGCAAAACGCCCTTTGATCTAAAAAACAATGCTTTGTGGTCATCCTTCGAAACCTACTCGGAAGAATCTATAGGCAAGATTCTCAGTACACTGAAGCCCTCCAATCACCTCACTGATCCTCTACCCGCAAACCCTGTAAAGGACTTTATCCCATGGCTTCTCCCGCTCTGGACCAAAATCATTCATAGCTCACTTCAACAAGGATACATCCCGGACTCCCTCAAAGTGGGACAAGTATCCCCCATACTAAAGAAACTATTGCCCTATCACCAATATCCCTACCTTGGCCAAACTGTTAGAAAAATGTGTACACTCCAACTGACAAAACACATCGAGCACTTTGACCTCCTCAACTCACACCAATCAGGCTTCCGAGCAGGCCACAGTACAGAATCAGCCATGACACACATAATTGATGACGCATTTCAAATTGATCAGAACGGTACTTGCCTCCTCATCCTACGTGACCTCTCATCAGCCTTTGATACGGTCAAACACGAGAACTTACTCAATCTGCTGAATCTCAGAATGGGTCTATCAGGGACAGTACTCAAGTGGTTTACCTCCTTTCTGCATATCCGGACTCAGAAATTCAAAATTAACAATACTATGTCCACACCCATTCCTGTAACACTAGGTGTCCCACAAGGATCCTCCCTATCCCCAACATTGTTCAATCTAGTCATGGAACCACTCACTGCACTGCTTCAAGCATCTAATGTGCAATTTCACATGTACGCAGACGATACCCAACTCTACCTTAAAATACACACCCCTGAAGACATCAAATTACTCAACACAACACTTAGGAACACACAGACTTGGCTGGCAGAGAATCATCTCAAACGTAACGCTCTAAAAACTGAATACCTCCTAATAGCACCTCCCACCAAAGTCCCCATCCCTCAGGCCTGGCTTAATCATCTCACTGCACACAACGTTCAACCTACTATCGTGGACTCAGTGACATCTTTAGGCATAACCCTCGATTGCAATCTCAATATGCAACATCATATCAGCAATGCAACGAAGGGAGCTAATTTCCAAATCAAGATATTTCTGAAGCTGAAACCCTTCTTCCCAGCCAATGACTTCAGGACTGCAGTCCAAGCCCTAGTTACCCTCGAGTGGATTATGGAAGTGTTGCCCTCTGTGGCCTCCCCATGTCAACAACCGCACCCCTAAGAGCCTCTATTAATGCTGCAGCGAGACTAATCACGGGCTCAAAAAAACGCTCACACATCTCTCCCGACTTAAAATCCTTGAACTGGCTGCCATACGAAGCCAGAATACACCTGAAAATGGCATGCATGACACACAAGGCTATACACCACAACTCGCCCAGTTCCCTCGCTCAGAAACTGACAATCTTTCTGAGCAGAAAATCTTCTTTTGAAACCTCAAAGATTCCACAAGAAAAAAACATATAAACGCTCCTTCTCAGGTATGGCGCCCAGAATCTGGAATGCCCTCCCTCCAGAAATCAGACTTATCTCATCCACGGCATCCTTCAAAAAAGAAGTAAAATCGCTCCTCTTAGCTAAATTCACCTGAATATAGACTAAAGAAATCTCGTATCTCATTATTTTTCCTCCCATGACTATGTACAGCCAGACCACCTATGTACCGTTCTACCTGACCTTGTTTCTATTGTTAACCATTTGCTGATCTTTGCACAAAATGACTTGTTTAATTATTATTCCTTTGTCTTTTTATCCCATTTGTGTGTAAAGCTCTCTGATATCCGTAAGGATCTTGTTCGCACTCTATAAAACTTTCAAAATAAATAAAAATAAATAAGAAGGTGGGAGTGACAGTGGACATTGGCAAGCATGGGAACACCCTGAAGTGTACACTGCAGGAGGAGTTTGGGGACAGAAAGACAAGCTATGGACTGTACATATATTACTCACTTAGAACAAAATTCTCTCAAGAAAGGAGGAGCATACAAACAGTGGACTGAGTGTTCAGAGGACAGCCCATACTCTAGGGCAGAGGTCTTCAAACTTTTGTCGGCTGAGCCCCCCCATCTAAACCTTTTTACACGTCGAGCCCCCCCACCACTACCACCTGAGAAAAACGTTCTGGAAGCTGGTACTCTGCATCATTGATGGCGATTCCCTCCTGCAGAGCCCACGTCGTATAGGGCAAATAATATTAAATAAATTAGGAGTGTTTGGTAAAATGAAGTTTTTGTAGTGCTTGTGCTTATATAAAGTTTAATTGAAAAGTCTTAAGAATACATTAGCCCCCAAAAATTATATTGGTGCTTTATTTTTCACATAAAACAAAATTTAGGATAGATTCGTGAAAACACTCCCAAAACACAGGTGAGGGGTGTGCTTGTTTTTCTCCACAGAGACAGTCAATGTTGGATGGATTCTTGCTTCTGCCATCCTTAGGTTGTGCTCCACTTCCAGTCTTGTAACTATAAACCAAAACGAGCACCACTATTGCCACACTACTTATACAATGGATCAAGATTGATCGCTCGAATTACTGAACCAAACAGTAACTCTCAGGAGATATATTTATCCGGAGTAAATCCAACAAATTTTATTAATTTTGCATCAACAATATCATATAAATGAACAATTTTTCTTGTTTAAATATGAACAACACATATTTGGCTCCACATCACATATAAAAGAACAATTATTTACAAACAAAAAGACAATTTTAAACAAACTACCAGCTTTCATTCGAACACTCATACGTAACAGCACATTGATATATACACACAAATACAAATTACAATTACACAACAATATTTACAATTTCCTGAATTAGAAAAATAGCATTGGAAAAAGCAAATGAGAAGTTTTAGAATGCTTGATAAATCAATAGAATATTCCTAATGCTGGGTAGAGGGGGTCTACGCGTTTCGATAACCCCTTGTTGTGGGGAAATCTCATCAGGACCATGTGCCTCTTAGGTGCTTGGTTGTTCTCTTGCTTGGAGAAAATATTTTAACGCTTGCCGCGATCTAGTCGGAATCCAAGTTTATTCAGAAATGGTGGAAGTGGAGATTTATTTTCAGCGTGTGCGTCGGTCGGGTTGTGGTTCCCGGGACTGACGGAGAATCTTCTCGTTTCAGAATTCTGAATGGTTCTCTTGTGGATGGATGTGGATCGACTGGATGGAACCGGCCCCTGCATTAGCTGTCAGAGACCGAAGATTGTGGACCCCCTGATGAATTCAGCACAAGAGAACCATTCAGAATTCTGAAACGAGAAGATTCTCCGTCAGTCCCGGGAACCACAACCCGACCGACGCACACGCTGAAAATAAATCTCCACTTCCACCATTTCTGAATAAACTTGGATTCCGACTAGATCGCGGCAAGCGTTAAAATATTTTCTCCAAGCAAGAGAACAACCAAGCACCTAAGAGGCACATGGTCCTGATGAGATTTCCCCACAACAAGGGGTTATCGAAAAGCGTAGACCCCCTCTACCCAGCATTAGGAATATTCTATTGATTTATCAAGCATTCTAAAACTTCTCATTTGCTTTTTCCAATGCTATTTTTCTAATTCAGGAAATTGTAAATATTGTTGTGTAATTGTAATTTGTATTTGTGTGTATATATCAATGTGCTGTTACGTATGAGTGTTCGAATGAAAGCTGGTAGTTTGTTTAAAATTGTCTTTTTGTTAGTAAATAATTGTTCTTTTATATGTGATGTGGAGCCAAATATGTGTTGTTCGTATTTAAACAAGAAAAATTGTTCATTTATATGATATTGTTGATGCAAAATTAATAAAATTTGTTGGATTTACTCCGGATAAATATATCTCCTGAGAGTTACTGTTTGGTTCAGTAATTCGAGCGATCAATCTTGATCCATTGTATAAGTAGTGTGGCAATAGTGGTGCTCGTTTTGGTTTATAGTTATTGGATTGTGAGGCTTGTCCTTATTGCCAGTGAGCCCAGACCCTGTCTTGGTAATGCCACTTCCAGTCTTGAGCAGCACCCGGAAACGGGAGTGCTCACAACATTTTTTAATATATGTTTGCTGTTTTATATAGTGCGAACATGACCCAAAGGTATTGGAGCGCCTTACAGGAGCATCTTTCACATTACACAAGCACACATTAATTTTTGTAAGCACAGGGAGATTTAGTGCTTTGCCCAGAATCACAGGATGTTGAGCAGACATCAAGCTTTGAACCTGGTTCCCCAGCTCGACAGTCTTCAGCTCTGGCTGTTGCGCCACATCCTTGCCCCTATACAAGATATCAGAAAAAGGGGTACCACAAAACATGTTTACTGACACAACTCAATAATCTGTGTTTATGTGGAGTGTGGCCAGGTGTCACCGTGTCAGTAGGAGGCCAGCCACAGTTTTCCAAGAAGGCCTTGGGGACATTTACATCAAACACATATGGTATAAGTGATTCAAGAGGCTATATACATCTTTATTCTCTAGCAGCATCAACAGTCAATTTGTTAGCATAGTTGGCTTAGAAAGAAGATCACCGTCGAAAGTTTCAGAAATAACTGCACAAGAAAGCATTTAAATTTGGTCTAAGAAAGAAGTGAGGACAGATGGTAGGCATACTTCACAATAATTGTTATATTAGGTTTGTGTACTCAACTCTAGGGATTGAAAAAAGCACCAGCGACTTTAATCAAGGTAAAATTTATTTTTCATAAGTCACTGATAAATTAAGTGATTTTGCCCAGGATCACATGATGTTGAGTCAATGCCAGGACTCGAACCTGGGTCCCCAGAACCAAAGTCAGCACCTATGGCATTATCTCCAAATCCGCTCCTAATTGACACCTCCAACAATCCCACTAGTAGTGGGATAAAGGGTAAAGGAGCGAAGCACGCTACTCCGGAACCCATAAAGGATTAGTGTTGAATTAGTACAGTGAAATATGGAAGTGATTTAAGTGGTGGATAGGTTAGTCAATTATTTGGATTCAGAAGGATAGAGGAGGGGAAAAAAGGTTTGCATTTATATGGCGCTTGTTCCCCCTGATGAGGTGTTGAAGCGCTTTTTTTGGGGGGGTGATTAGCACCCTACTCGGGAAACCAATAAAGGATTAAAGGATTAGCGGTGAATTAGTACAGTGTAATATGAAAGTAATTTGAGTGGTGGAAATATGCAACCCACCCCAAAAAATTTATCAAGTTTAGCAGTGCTCAATTCTTGTCTGGCAGGTCAATTACACAAGGTGTATAGCTGGCTACACATAGGAACATAGGTGAAATATGGACATGAATGTTCAGAATTAATTAAAGGAAGCACCAGGCTCACCTCAGCTTTGAAGTTGGGTCAAGTCCATTCACTGAGGTTGTGGAGCCTGGGTAAAGCGCTAAACATAAAGCCCTGCTCCTTTACCTGCGACATCGAAACAGCAGTAAAGGTCAAACAAAAGCCTGAACAAAAAACACTACATACAAAGAAAAAAAAGTTACTTTATTTTCGGTTTTCTCTAAATGGATTCCTCTTCTGTTAACTGTGTAGGTATCAACCCAGGCGGTAACAAACAAGACTTGCCCACATAATAGTGATAGGACACCACAACCCACTTCCGTAGCAAAGACAGTTTATTTTAATTAAACAAAATTCATAAAATTCTACAATGGCAATTATTCATTTTAAAATAAAAAGCATGTACAGACATGCAAACCTATAAACAATAAAATTAAATACAATGGAAACAATAATACACAACAATCACAATTTCATAAAAACATAGTATCAGTTCCTGAGTCGATTAAGAAATATGTTGTCGACGCGCATTTCGGCGACCAGCGCCTTCTTCAAGACAAACAAACTCTCAGGTTCCTAGATATAAAGACATAATTACTGATCCAGAAGTGCATTCATTTACCTCATGAAAGGAGACAACAACTCGTATTGTCAATAAGTACAATAATTAAAACAAACACCATAATATAACATCATATATTGACTGTCAAAATAGTACCAACGGAAGTGGGTGAAGGGTTTATGCGGCCCTAAATTAAAAGCAAGTTGTACCCAAAAATGGAAAAAGAATAATAAATACAGACTTCGGTGCTCATTTGAACGAGATGTCACGTGGTATAAGTGTCAAAATGGGACATTAATACTAGGCTAAAAGCAGACATTATGATAGTGATCAGGTCAAAAAAGGATGCAAGTAGGTTTATTATAGATAGAGAGAGTACAGGGAGAGTGCAATAATCACTATTCATTTGTCTCTCACAATATTCTAGCTGATAATTTCTACTCAATTATATGTGTTGATGTATATCTAACACAAATTCATGTTCATAATCTTAATTGTTTCTTAATAAACTATACTACCTGCTACATACATTGTATTAATCTGATCAACTACCTATAGGTTCGAATGATAACAGACAAGTACAGAAATACTTACTTGCAAACTAGTACATGCACACAGTTTGTATTGTTGGCACGACTTCTCACATAAAGGAAAATGCTCTAAAAAATGAAAGGACGCTATTAGTTTAAAGAAACACAAGGTGTTAACGTAGAGAGCGACAATTTATTCGCTGCAATAGTAGGGGAGAGAACAGTGTCTCCTCTTAAGCTACTATGTTTAACAAACTCATCTAATGAGACTTACAATACTCTGCGCTTCCTGCAGTGTCGTAAGAGAGTGCATAGCTACTAAAAAGCATGTTTAAACGAACAAGAATTGGCAGACTTACACAGCGTTTTCGGTTGATGCGTGTTGATAATTCAGCATTAATGGTTTATAAATGCAACCAGGATATTCTTCATAGATTTTAAGATCTCTAATGGGCAAAAGTGAACAATGACGGGATTAGGGTTGAAAACTGCAATTATGATTTCAATTCTAATAGACAGTATTGCTGGAGAGGAATTCCGTACCTTAAGAGAGAATGTTCGCGTGTTAAACTTCACTAGCGACGAATGTAAAGTCGATAAAGACACACTCTCCTGATTAAATTTTTTTAAAAACAGAGGAATTACTGTGGATATAGAACAAAAGCCCTTATCAGACAAGTCTTATGCGGGCGCACAGAGTCCCGGCCGCGCCGCCATTGTTGGGACGTCCTCCTAGACCTGTGGTGGCGCGTGTCCTCCACTACAAGGACAGGGACTTATTGATCCAAATGCGCGCTCCACGGGGCCCTTCAAAGTGGAGAACAGTTCGGTCACAATATTCCCGGACTATACACAGGATATTCAGCGCCGCAGGGCCTCGTACCTGGCGGTAAAAAAGGAACTGAGATCGGAGGGGATCCAATACTCACTGCTGTTCCCGGCCAAGCTGCGAATCATCCTAGATGGCACGACACAGTTCTTTTTGTCGCCTGACGACGCTTGGTCTTGGCTTGAGTCCTACAGGGCGGGAACGGAACGAAGGGACAAGACGGCGGATGGTAGGCCCAAACAGGTGAGGGTGCGCCAGTCGCAACGCATCC
Source organism: Lissotriton helveticus (assembly GCF_964261635.1). NCBI lineage: Eukaryota > Metazoa > Chordata > Amphibia > Caudata > Salamandridae > Lissotriton > Lissotriton helveticus. The sequence continues at coordinate 939,659,023 of NC_136070.1, forward strand.
GCAAGAGGCACAGAACACAACAGGCCCTGCTGCGAGCGCAATTGGCGGCGGACAAGCAGGGAGCACTGGCGGCGACGGCAGCGATCACCGGGTCGCAGGTGGAAGACCTGATCGGAAGATCGGCGTCGGAAGAAGAAAAAGGACAATCTGGGACTGAACTGTCTGATGTAGATAGTAATGCGGGACCGGAGATGACACCTCGCACTGCGGATGATCTGTGCTGAGCGGGGTCCTTGAGGTGCACTATGGCCTGGAGTCGTTTACTGACGGGGCAGGAATGTGTGGTACCCTTTTGATTACTGTTGTTATCACATGCCACTGGGCGGGATCATGGAGCGGGGGGTGGAGGCGGGAGCTGCCGCCTATCGGCGCGTTGCCACGTTCTTCTTTGCCCTTAAGGCAACCTGTGGTGGCTACTGCAGGGTAGACTTGTTTACATGCTTATTGAGGTTTGGATGTGGGGCTGATGAGAGACTATTGGTTCCTGTTCTGGGGGTATGGGCGTTGGGTGTTCTGTGGGATGTTAGGGGGGTTGGTACATTTGCAGCTGGTGTGAGCTGGAGAAACATGATGGGGATAACGTTGTGGGAGGATAACAATGGGAACTTTACCTGAACTTAAGTGCATCATTTGGAATGTCCGGGGGCTGCATACTATGTCCAGACGCTATAAAGTACATGCATATTTGGTGAGACGTGGGATTCAGATTTCAATGCTCCAGGAGACCCATCTTACCAAATCAGAATGCGCGGCGCTGCAGCGACGCTGGAGGGGGCAGGTATTTGGTACAACGTACTCGGCATATGCGAGGGGGGTGCTGATTTGGGTGAGGGCAGGAACTCCATTTCAGGTTACAGCTCAAATAACTGATCCAGAGGGTAGATATGTGGGAGTGCGGGGGAGACTGTGTGGCAGGGAGGTGGTGCTCTGCAGCATTTACGCGCCAAATGTGGACCAGCCTCGATTTTTTTTGATGCCGTATCAGGTGTCCTGGCACATTATTTGGCGGGTCCGATAATACTGGGAGGCGATTTTAACTCCATTACGGATACCGCATTGGACAGGTCACATCCACCGCTGGCTGAATCTTTGGTGCGTAGGGTGGCACGGCGGAGAGCAGAATGGCAGACTGAATGGGGGCTGATAGATGTGTGGCGAGCGCAGCACCCCGATAGCAGGGATTATTCCTACTTCTCCGCGCTTCACGAACTGCATGTCCGGATCGATACAATCCTATGTGATCCTGCTGTTGCCAACCTGGCATCTAGTACTGAATACTTGGCCAGGACCATTTCTGATCATAATCCCCAGATGCTTTCCCTCCACTGGCAGCAAGCGAGAACAGCGATTCCCAACTGGCGATTGAACCCGAATACACTAGAAGATCAGGTATTCCGGGCTGCTGTGCGAGAGGGAGTGGAGACGTATTTTGCAGTTAATGAGGGATCTGCATCTTCTAGGGGCCTGGAATGGGACGCTTTTAAAGTGGTGGCGAGAGGCCTGTGTATTGGTAAGCATAGCGGGGTCAGGAAGGTGATCTTGGGAGAGGTCCTGAGGGCGGAGGAGGCACTGAGGAAATTAGAACAGCAAAGACCTGAGCAGGGCGCGGTGCAGGCGCAGCTTATAGAGGCTAAAGAGTTAGTGGCGACGGAAACTGAGAGGTTACGCTGCTATGACTATAAGCAGTACACGGCGAGGGTCCATGATGAAGGTGACAAAGTGGGAACACTGCTGGCGACGCTGGCGAACCCGGAACAGAGGGGGTGCTCGATTCTGAGCGTGAGGACGGAATTGGGGGACACGGTCTATTCCCAGATGGCGATCCTTAAGCGCTTTGAGGAGTATTATGGGACCCTGTACCGGAGTCGACTGAGGGCGGGAGCCGAGGAAATAGAGAGCTACCTGGCGGATACTCGGTTCCCGCAGTTAGAGGAAGAAGACGCTAATAATAATAAATAATAATCCACATTTGTATAGCGCACAATCACCCGTTAGGGTCTCTAGGCACTGGGGGGCCGTCGGGAAGATTAAGCAAGCTATTGCCCAGAGTCGCATGGTGCTGGGCTAACCTGCCGCCGGAGCCGGGGATCGAACCCTGATCCCCAGATTCCAGCGTCAGTCGCCCTGGCCGCGGCGCCACACCTCTCCCACTGCTAAGACCCTGGGCGCTGCGGTTACGCTGGCTGAGATTAAGGGAGCTATTGCAAAGATGGCGAGGAGGAAGACTCCTGGGGTGGATGGCTTCCCCATTGAATTTTATGCCGTGTATGCTGATGCCTTAGCACCCCGGTTGCTGGCAGTTTATAATGAGGCACTAGAGCGAGGCTGTTTGCCTAGCTCTATGCGCGAGGCTTTGGTAGTGCCCCTGCTAAAGCCGGGTAAGGATAGCACGGACGTGACGGCGTACAGGCCGCTGTCTATGTTGACGGTGGATTATAAAATCTTGAGCCGTATCCTGGCTACTAGATTGCTGCCACATATGACGACACTGATTCACGAGGACCAGGCTCGTTTTATCCCCACTTCGGCTAATATCCGTCGTTTGATACATGTCATGGGGAGTGACTTGGATCCGGGTGACAGGCCAGCGATATTGTCTATTGATATAGAGAAGGCGTTTGATAGCTTGGAATGGGCCTATCTGGATACCGTACTAGAGAGGTTCGGCATGGGCGCCGAGTTTCGGCGTTGGACGAGGGTACTATACGCCTCGGCCACTGCTAGGGTGCGATTGGGATCAGTGATATCAGCTGCGTACCCGGTTCAGCGAGGTACGCGTCAGGGTTGTTCCCTGTCGCCACTGTTGTTCGCACTGGCGATCGAGCCCTTAGCGATTCGCGCCCGGACGGGAGCGGTATATGGAGGGATCGCTTGCCGGGGTGAACATCATTATATATCACTCTATGCGGATGATCTATTGATGTACCTGGAGGACACTGAAGGGGCGTTGCAGAATGCAGTGGCTCTGCTAGATACATTCGGCGCCGTGTCAGGCCTCAGGGTGAACTGGCGCAAAACCTGTGTTTTCCCACTGAGGGCAAACACGCCCCAGCCGCCACTGCCTGAGGCTGTGGTCTGGGAAGGATCCTGCTTTACTTACCTAGGAGTGAGGATCTACCATAGGGAGGAAGATTTATTGGAGGGCAACGTCGGACGCTGCATTAGAGCGCTGAGGGGCTCGGTGGCTTTTGGGGCCACACTCCCACTGTCGGTGGTCGGCAGAGTGGCGCTACTCAAGATGGTGGCTTTGCCGCGCCTTTTGTATTATTTCAGGACGTTACCAGTGTGGGTTCCGCCCCGGCTCTTTAAGGACCTACGAACCCTTACTATAGGGTTCCTCTGGGGGAACGGGAGGAGAAGGGTGGCGTTGGATACCCTGTATCGGCCGAAATCGGATGGGGGAATGGCAGTGCCGGATTTCGAACTGTATTATTTGGCGGCGCAGCTGCAGATCCTTACGCAACATGTAGCTAGGGAGTTCAGGGGCCCTGACCTGCGCAGGGGAACGGGGATACAGAGGCATGTACTGTCTTATATTGTTCTGCAACCACACCTTGATGCAGGAGGCCTGACGCTCGAGGAAAAGACGTTGAGGTTGTGCTGGAATAGGAGTCAAAAGCGAGCAGGTGTGGGACATCCGTATGCCCCGGAAATACCTCTGGGCATGCTGACAGCTTTGCCTCATGGAGGGGATTGGTCGCTCCTCATGGAATGGGAAGAGATGGGGCTCCACATGGTGGGCGACCTATACGCTGATGGCGAGTTGCTTCCATTCCGAGCGGTGCAGGACCAGTTTGGCATCCCGGCTGGGAGCTTCCTGTTGCATATGGCAGTGACCAAGGCGATTAAAAAACATTGGAGGGTGGGGCTTTCGGAGCCAACGACCACGATGGCGTGCCAATATGTGGTGATGTCGTCAGGGACGATCAAAGCGGTGACGTGCTTGCATTCCCGAATGCTTCATGAAGGCATGACCCCCCTGACGGTGTTGAAAACGAAATGGGAGGAGAGCGTAGGGAAACCCATACCGGACGCTACGTGGGAACAAATCCTGAGGAGGGCGTGGAAGGGTTGTAGGAATGCCCGCTTCCAGCAAATACACTATTTTGTGATACATAGGGCCTATTTAACACCTGGCAAGATACAGAGGCATTTCCACGCGCAGGGGGCAGTGTGCCCGAGGTGCTTCTTAGCGGGGCGGAACTGGATCATATGATGTGGGATTGCCCGAAGCTGGGCTTGTGTTGGACAGAAGTGGGAGAACTATTGACAGGGGTTACAGAAAGACAGCTGACTTTTGATAAGGCTGTCTGCCTGCTTCTGTGGTTCCCGCACACGAAGAAAACGAAGATCACCAGTAAATTCCTGGACCTAGGACATATTTTAGCTCAGAGAGAGATCACCTGGCACTGGAAGTCGTCGGAGGGCCCGTCCAGTAGGCGTTGGGCGACGGAATTGGAAAAATGGGCTAGAAGTGAAAGTATGGTCCGGCTTAGACAGGCGACTCGCACAGCTGAAGAGAAGGGTCTAGACGCAGCAAGGGTTCGGGAAGGCCTAGTGGTGGCTCTGCAGGAGTATCGGTCACGGGAGGCAATCCAGGAAGCAGAGGGCTAATGGGGGACTCCGGATGATGCACGAATGTACGAATGTTGTTTTCTCGGCTCCTGATTGACAAGTTTAAATCCTGAATTTGGCTCACACCGGCGAAAAACCAGGGAGTGGGTGGGGGGGGGGTGATGGCCGACCGCTGCAGGCGGAGTGACATTGACAGCAGAGCGAGTCAAGAGCCAGTGGCAGAATGGTGGGCTCGCAGGCTAGATCCCAGCAGGTGGGGTGGAAGATGTGGGACCGGCTCACTGCTCCTTCTTATGGCCGGGGGGATCGGGGTTTTGTTGGGTAGGTAGGGAAAAAAGCAGATCTTTTAAACAAGCCTACTTTTATTGCTGTCAAATGTGTATTGTTGCTGGGATATTGTCACCTGGTTTCTGTGTGGATTTTTGGATGTCGCCGCCCTACCTTCGGGATGTGGGCTAATTGGCTGTGTACGATAGCGTTTGTGACTGACGACCAGCAATATGTGGAGACTGACAGGATAGTCCAAATGTTTGTATAACTCCTGATTCTGCAATAACAAATTTTTTACAAAAAAATCAGACAAGTCTTATGTACATACGATTTGTTGAAAGAGTGATAGACTATTCGTTAAACCAAAGGACATACCGTAAATGTAAAAAAAGTATGCTACGCCTCCACTATTCCGAACGGGCATTAATAGGTTAGCTCTAGTTCGCGTTGTCCGTTACTGTAGGGTAAAGGAAAAACAAGATGGTATCAATAATCCTAATAATGAAGCTATAATTGGCTAGCAGAGCTGTACATATAAACCGAAACGGTACTGTTTAATTTGTCGCGACGCACCTCCAGGCATATACTTTTCTTTCGGAGGATATTTTCTTGCCAGTTCCTACGTTACTGGCTAGCGAGGATAAACGCGCCAGAACTAGAATGGTGTAGAAGGAATGTATTAGAATTTGCAATTCACTCAATATGGGGCACATAACGAATGGCGCGAAGCGGCAGATACACATACCTGTTCATAAAATACGGATCAACATGTGGAGGCTTGCTAATTCGGTAATCGTATCCGGGTCACGATCGACGACGGAATACACAGGAAACACCCGCGTTAGCATGAACCCGCCTTTAAATAGGTGTATCCTAGTCAATCAGTATCACATGTTTCCGATTCAAGAATCGTAAAGATAAAAGTAGGACTCCCTTTTGTTGGTGATGTGCACTAGGTTTCACTATAAAGTACCCAAATAAATAAATATAGGGACCATACCCGGATAACAAGGCAATCTTATTTAATTCAATAATCTGAAAATATTCAAAAGAATATAAAACAAGACATTTTTTTACTCGAGCAAGTTGCTGAATAAAGTATTTAATAACTATGACACAGATTAATGAACGTTCGCAATAAGGGAGTGTGTGCATTTAGCACACATTTAGTTATAGTATAGCGCGATATGGTAATAAGAGCAGACTATCATGTGATATACATTTATAGTGTGGCATAATATTTAGTTACAAACTACAATTCAGAAGACAATGCCAATTAGGTGCAAAGTCACAGTCGGGCGCTCAAGATCATGTAGCGAATAAACTAAGACTACTACCGAAGCATAGAATGCAGGGGGGGAAGAAAAACTGCATAAATATAATAAGCCAGGTATCCCATGGTGGCTCCATTTAAATAATGGCGTTTTCCCAGGGGATTTCACTGTTCAGGCCTGAGCGGAAGGTGTCCATGGAAAATATCCAGAACACCTCCCGATTTTTGCGGATTCTCTCTCCACCTTTGCTATCTGGTACATTGACCTTTTCTAGAATGCACCACTTAAAGTCATCAGGGCCGTGTCCGAATTCCCAAAAATGTTTCACCATTGGTGCCAAAATTTCGCCAGTTCTAATTGCAGAGCGGTGCTCGGTTAAACGTACCTGAATGGGTCGTGCAGTCTCTCCCACATACCCCAGGGAACAGGGGCATAAAAGGAAGTATACTACATTGGCAGTTTTGCAGTTCCACATGTTGTTAGCCATAGCTGTATAGCCATTATGAGTGAATGATTCTCCTTCTATAATGTGAGGGCAAGATTTACAGTTGGAACACTTGAATGTACCTTTCAAGACCTGATTTGTGTGTATCGACCTCTGGACTAGACAGTCAGAGTTGGACTGGCCCTGAAATCTGGAACGCACTATATGATCTTTTATATTCTTATTTCGCTTATGAGCGAACAAGGGCTTCTCCAGTTTGAAATTTCCAGTACTGTTACTGTTCAAGATGTGCCACGAAGAATTAATCACTTGTTTGACTTTAGCATCTAAGGTTGAATGCCTTGTTATACAGACCAGTTGTTTCAGATCTTTCTCAGGTTTGGATTTTAGCAAATGGTCTCGTCGTAATAGCGAGCCCTTTTATAGGATTCCCTGACAAGCCTATGAGGGTAACCCCTTTCAAGGAATTTCCGTTTCATTTCTATTGCTTGTCTATCGAAATCTTTAAGGTTAGTACAATTTCTTCCAACCCGTAAGAACTGGGAAAAGGGTATGCTCTGTCTTTGGCTGTGAGGGTGGAAGCTTTGGAAATGTAATAATGTATTCCTAGCTGTAGGCTTGACGTATAAGTCCACCTTCAGCTTGCCATCATCAGCGACTATCGTAATACCCAGAAATTCAATCTTGTTGGGACTGATGTGAGAGGTGAACTTAAGGTTCAGATCACCAGCGTTCAACCAAGCCATAAACTCCATTAGAGTCTCCCTCCCATCGGTCCAGACAAAGAAAATATCATCGATATATCTGGACCAATGGGAGACAGACACCTAAAAGGGAGCAATATCGTTATAGATAAACTTGGCCTCAAATGCGGCCATATAGATATTTGCGACCGAGGGAGCCACCGAGGCTCCCATGCTTACCCCCCTAATCTGGCGGTAAAGACGTGGTCCGAATTCAAAGATATTCTCCGTCAGGACAATTTTTAGACATGCCAGCAAAAAAGTTTTAGGGCACGATATCCTATATAAGTCAATGAACCAATCTACAGTTTGCATAGCTTCTATCAGGGGGATATTACTATACAAGGATTCAACATCGAGAGTCACAAGGAGATCTCGTGCTGGATTAAAAGAAATACCTTCAACTTTCCCAATCATCGCTCCTGTATCTTTTACATATGAAGGTATATTGGGGATATGCGGGCATAAGTATGAATCAACAAATTTGGATAGAGGTTCAGTCGGCGTGCCTATGGTTGAAACAATCGGCCTGTATGGAGGGTTTACTTGATCTTTATGCATTTTCGGGAGACCGTATATGCATGCAGTTTTCCCTGCATTGAAGTTCAAATAGTCAAATTCCTTTCTAGAGATGTGCCCCTGATGTAGTGCTTGAGTGGTCAAATGATTAATTTCCTTGTTTATTCTATTTAGAGGATTCGAGGTGATGCCAACATAAAACATAGGATCGTCCAGCATTCTTAACATATTTCGTTCGAAGGCATCGGAATCGATAACAACAATTCCGCCCCCTTTGTCACTGCTCTTGATTATTATAGATTTATTGGATGCTAAAGATTTCAAGGCATCATGTTCATGTTTATTGATGCTATATATAGGCTTGGGAATGAACTGAATAGACTGTTCTAATTTCTTCAAAACCACCAGTTCAAACGTAGCTACTTCTGTGCCAAGTTGATCAAGGGTGGGGCTGAATGTTGATGGTAGGCACAAGCAGTTAGATTCACAAGCTGTACTATCCGAGCCCTCTGTTTGAAAATACTTTTTAAGACGGATCTTACGAAAAAAGGAGATTATATCACTATGTAGTTCGAAAATGTTGGCACCACAGTGAGGAACAAAGGACAGACCTTTAGAAAGGAGACTAATACTAGGATCATTTAATACGGATTTCGATAAGTTAAAAATGGGAATCACATTCCCGCCTTCCAATACTGGCGATTCCTGGTTTCCCTGACGAAATGAGGCTCTTCCTGCTGGTAGTGATGTTGAGGCTCCTGTTGATAATGGTGTTGGGGCTTGTAGCCTCCTCTGTTCTGTGGTTGAAATCTTACTCGGGGGCGACCGCGATTCGCCCCGCGGTTGCCTAAAAAAGGCTGGGGTTGATTTCGCTTTGACTGAGCTGAATTGTAATTGCCTTCAAGCTCATAAAGGGCATCATCACTCTCACCTCCTGATTCTGAGGTCTCGGAAAAAGTATTTACTCTTTGTTGTTGATTTTTATTGGTATCTGTATAGTGGTTCTGTTTATAGAAGTCTGCTCTCAGATATGGATAGGCAGCTTCTATAGAGTAGAACCGCTTGTCCTTATTAAGCTTATCGTTTTTACGTTTCTCTAAATAGTTGGCAAATGACTCTAGTTCTTTGTTGGCCTCTTCTAATTTTTTCATAGCCTCGTCTGCACTACCTGCTTGTTTGATTAGTTCTTCTAAAGTCTCAATCTCAGTTTTGATGTCAACTGCCAATTCCTTGACAGTTTCAACTATCAGGATCATAAGGTCTCACGAGCAACGGCTCGCAATCATGCTCCACTTCTCTAGAAATGCATGATGATGGACGAAGAGGCCTGGGATATTACGGACACGGAGCCCCATGGGGATAATGCCTGATCTAAGATAGGCCAACATCAACTCCCCATGAGCCTCCATTCTTCGTAGTTTCTTCTTAAGTTCAATTAGTTTTTTTAGATCATTTTGCCCCCTTGTGGTGTCGTTTGAGGCGGTACCAAATGAACTTGAAGTACCTACCAATAAGGCAAACTCTTCGTCTGTGAAACCAAAGGTTTTGAGTTGGGCCATATTCAGCTAAGCTGGAGAAAGGAAGAACAAGCGATAGATACACAAAGAGAGATGGATGAATGAAAGAAACCAGAGATTAGTGATTCACGGGTAATATTGATTCAATGAGCACAGAAATCACTATTTTTTTGGAAAAGAAACCCATATGATGTAGAAAAGAAAAACCCTACACAGACAAGCTGTGGGTAAAATACTTGTAGCAAACAAGGGTTCCCTGTAATGAGGATAGTAATCACCCCTAGGTCAGGGAAAAAGCACTGTGTAGGTATCAACCCAGGCGGTAACAAACAAGACTTGCCCACATAATAGTGATAGGACACCACAACCCACTTCCGTAGCAAAGACAGTTTATTTTAATTAAACAAAATTCATAAAATTCTACAATGGCAATTATTCATTTTAAAATAAAAAGCATGTACAGACATGCAAACATATAAACAATAAAATCAAATACAATGGAAACAATAATACACAACAATCACAATTTCATAAAAACATAGTATCAGTTCCTGAGTCGATTAAGAAATATGTTGTCGACGCGCGTTTCGGCGACCAGCGCCTTCTTCAAGACAAACAAACTCTCAGGTTCCTAGATATAAAGACATAATTACTGATCCAGAAGTGCATTAATTTATCTCATGAAAGGAGACAACAACTCATATTGTCAATAAGTACAATAATTAAAACAAACACCATAATATAACATCATATATTGACTGTCAAAATAGTACCAACGTAAGTGGGTGAAGGGTTTATGCGGCCCTAAATTAAAAGCAAGTTGTACCCAAAAATGGAAAAAGAATAATAAATACAGACTTCGGTGCTCATTTGAACGAGATATCACGTGGTATAAGTGTCAAAATGGGACATTAATACTAGGCTGAAAGCAGACATTATGATAGTGATCAGGTCGAAAAAGGATGCAAGTAGGTGTATTATAGATAGAGAGAGTACAGGGAGAGTGCAATAGTCACTATTCATTTGTCTCTCACAATATTCTAGCTGATAATTTCTACTCAATTATATGTGTTGATGTATATCTAACACAAATTCATGTTCATAATCTTAATCGTTTCTTAATAAGCTATACTACCTGCTACATACATTGTATTAATCTGATCAACTACCTATAGGTTCGAATGATAACAGACAAGTACAGAAATACTTACTTGCAAAACTAGTACATGCACACAGTTTGTATTGTTGGCACGACTTCTCACATAAAGGAAAATGCTCTAAAAAATGAAAGGACGCTATTAGTTTAAAGAAACGCAATGTGTTAACGTAGAGAGCGACAATTTATTCGCTGCAATAGTAGGGGAGAGAACAGTGTCTCCTAGTTTGTTTCTTAAGCTACTATGTTTAACAAACTCATCTAATGAGACTTACAATACCCTGCGCTTCCTGCAGTGTCGTAAGAGAGTGCATAGCTACTAAAAAGCATGTTTAAACGAACAAGAATTGGCAGACTTACACGGCGTTTTCGGTTGATGCGTGTTGATAATTCAGCATTAATGGTTTATAAATGCAACCAGGATATTCTTCATAGATTTTAAGATCTCTAATGGGCAAAAGTGAACAATGACGGGATTAGGGTTGAAAACTACAATTATGATTTCAATTCTAATAGACAGTATTGCTGGAGAGGAATTCCCTACCTTAACAGAGAATGTTCGCGTGTTAAACTTCACTAGCGACGAATGTAAAGTCGATAAAGACACACTCTCCTGATTAAATTTTTTTAAAAAAAGAGGAATTACTGTGGATATAGAACAAAAGCCCATATCAGACAAGTCTTATGTACATACGATTTGTTGAAAGAGTGATAGACTATTCGTTAAACCAAAGGACATACCGTAAATGTACAAAAAGTATGCTACGCCTCCACTATTCCGAACCGGTATTAATAGGTTAGCTCTAGTTCGCGTTGTCCGTTACTGTAGGGTAAAGGACAAACAAGATGGTATCAATAATCCTAATAATGAAGCTATAATTGGCTAGCAGAGCTGTACATATAAGCCGAAACGGTACTGTTTAATTTGTTGCGACGTACCTCCAGGCATATACTTTTCTTTCGGAGGATATTTTCTTGCCAGTTCCTACGTTACTGGCTAGCGAGGATAAACGCGCCAGAACTAAAATGGTGTAGAAGGAATGTATTAGAATTTGCAATTCACTCAATATGGGGCACATAACGAATGGCGCGAAGCGGCAGATACACATACCTGTTCATAAAATACGGATCAACATGTGGAGGCTTGCTAATTCGGTAATCGTATCCGGGTCACGATCGACGACGGAATACACAGGAAACACCCGCGTTAGCGTGAACCCGCCTTTAAATAGGTGTATCCTAGTCAATCAGTATCACATGTTTCTGATTCAAGAATCGTAAAGATAAAAGTAGGACTCCCTTTTGTTGGTGATGTGCGCTAGGTTTCACTATAAAGTACCCAAATAAATAAATATAGGGACCATACCCGGATAACAAGGCAATCTTATTTAATTCAATAATCTGAAAATATTCAAAAGAATATAAAACAAGACATTTTTTTACTCGAGCAAGTTGCTGAATAAAGTATTTAATAATTATGACACAGATTAATGAACGTTCGCAATAAGGGAGTGTGTGCATTTAGCACACATTTAGTTATAGTATAGCGCGATATGGTAATAAGAGCAGACTATCATGTGATATACATTTATAGTGTGGCATAATATTAAGTTACAAACTACAATTCAGAAGACAATGCCAATTAGGTGCAAAGTCACAGTCGGGCGCTCAAGATCATGTAGCGAATAAACTAAGACTACTACCGAAGCATAGAATGCAGGGGGGGAAGAAAAACTGCATAAATATATTAAGCCAGGTATCCCATGGTGGCTCCATTTAAATAATGGCGTTTTCCCAGGGGATTTCACTGTTCAGGCCTGAGCGGAAGGTGTCCATGGAAAATATCCAGAACACTTCCCGTTTTTTGCGGATCCTCTCTCCACCTTTGCTATCTGGTACATTGACCTTTTCTAGAATGCGCCACTTAAAGTCATCAGGGTCGTGTCCGAATTCCAGAAAATGTTTCACCATTGGTGCCAAAATTTTGCCAGTTCTAATTGCAGAGCGGTGCTCAGTTAAACGTACCTGAATGGGTCGTGCAGTCTCTCCCACATACCCCAGAGAACAGGGGAATAAAAGGAAGTATACTGCATTGGCAGTTTTGAAGTTCCACATGTTGTTAGCCATAGCTGTATAGCCATTATGAGTGAACGATTCTCCTTCTATAATGTGAGGACAAGATTTACAGTTGGAACACTTGAATGTGTTAAGCCTGCACATGCCTTTTATGACCAGAGCGTAGATGAATGCCATTCAAATGTAACAGGAAAGTTTAAATGGTTCGCTATCAATATGTCGGTTTTCGGTTCAGACTACCTCTAGGCATATTTAAAATAACCTGAACAGTTTAGCAGCCATTAACCATTCTACAATTCCCTATCGAGGCAGCGTAAAACATGTCGCACTCAGGGTGTGCATTTTGTGCTCCTTTCTTTTTTCTTTTTTCTTTTTGCTATTTTCTGCTTTTTTGTGCCCTTTTGTGTTATTTGTACCCTTCTTTGAGCTTTTAAACTACTAGTCTGTACTCGCTTTGAGCTCTTGTTTGGCTCTTTGTGCTCCATGGGTTGCACGTGGTCTTTAAAGACCCGTGAAAAGCTCGGGCGTGCCGGAGAATAGACTCCAGGCACTGCCCAGCCGAGCCCCCAGCAGCCCCGAGCTGCAGAAGCTGCTCGGACTGAGACACTCGAAGACTAATGGGCCTGGAAGGAACAATGGAAGCTTAAGTGGTGGGGTGGAGTGCGCGCCCCCCCCCCCGCCCCCGAGGGGATGCTGCGCCCCCCCAGGGGGGCGCGCCCCACAGTTTGAAGATCTATGCTCTAGGGATTGGAAGGGGTGCTGCATGAAGGAGGGTGCATGTTTAAATCCTGTGAAGAATATATGTGCAGTCTTTCTTTTCACTTCACCATTTTCCATAAGCCGCCTCTTTATGTATTCTTACAGTATGTACTTGCTAACTGTGAATGATGTCCAGTGTCTCCATGTATGCTTGCGGTTGCACACTGCTGTGGGCTGTAATTAATGTTAGCTCCTTAGGAAAAGAGCGTTCCCTAAAGGTCTGTGGCTCTGCCCGTAATGGGAAATGACTGTGAGTCATTTCGGCCGAACAGCACTTAAAGTTCGGAAGTTGGAAAGCATTCCATTCATCCATTCATTCTTAGCCTATTCTTTTAATATTGAAGCTGTACATCCATCAGCATTGGCTGTCAGAGAGGACAAGGCTACCCAGCATCTGTCAATCCAGAGCTCAACGCCAATGGACAGGAGCCGCTGCAAGCACTTAGGTCTGATGCACTTCCATTGAGATGAGTTTGCAGGTGACATACTTTGTGTGAAACACAACATGTGGGTGGTCCCAGGGACCAAAAGGCTTGAGACTACTACAAGTTGTAAGTTGTTATTTAAGTTTGTATCATTCAGAATAATTACACCCAAGGTAAGTTAATTTATTTTCTTTCCACAGCTCTCCGTCTGGAAGAAGCTAGAGAAAGTGAAGGAAGATATTCGGAGACTGGAAGAGGAGAAAGTCAAAGTCGCAATGCAGGTCAAATCCCTTGTGGTGAGTACCAAAGAAACCGAGATGAAGACTTCTTGAGGGGAGCTAGTGGCTACACCCGGGATTTTTTATAAACTTGTAAAGATATCCTCACACTCATGCACATTTTGCAGTGCACAGGTCTGTTTTCCAAGCCAGAAATATATTCACACTTTTTTGCTCTTTCTAATAACCATAGCTATCAGTTGCCTTCAATCCCAAATATATAAACCCGATCCTACACACTCTCAGACATACATATATTCTGACTTCTGCATACCCTCATTAACACAGCTATACTTATATACCATGCCAAACATTGTTAATTCTGCAAATATACACTTGTGAACATGTTTAAGGTGATGAATACACACAGGGGCCGATTGCAATGTCGTGCAGAAACTTTCCTCACGACTCCTTGCTGGATTCGGTTCCGACCGACTCGTGATCGGTGGATCCGCACGACTGATTACGATACTTCTGAAAAACGTTTGGAAGGACTCCCATTGACTTCTATGGGAGCCTGTGTTCTGACCGACAACACAGACTCCTATAGGGAAAAGGGGTGTTAGTGGAAAACCTTGCACCTTGTTGAAGGCACCCCATGGTGCCTGTCACACAGTGCATTATCTTACAGGGGGGACCCTTGGGTACTCCCACGGGTCCAACCCAGATGCCTCAAGATGAAGTGGGGCCTGCTAGGGGCCCCCAAAGTCAGTTTCCGACAGTCTTTTTGTGTTGGACAGTCCGTCTCGGAATGGCTGTCAGAATCCGAAATCTTAATCAGTCGGTCGGAAATGCTGTCCATAGAGCTGTACGAATCAGCTCCGACCGACTCGGATTCTCCGAGTGCCGGTCGGAACCGATTTGGAATGATGGAACGGTTTCCCTTTTAACCGTGAGCATTGTAATCGGTCGGTCGAAATTGTTTCTGACCGAGTCGGACGGATGGGTTCCAACATGGTCTAGGGGAATCTGACTGTCGGTCGTAGGCTTTCCGCACGACATTGTAATTGGCCCCACAGTCTTTTTCCCACCTTTCCACCTATGTACACATACTCCGGAGCGTCTTAAAACATCTCAAAATGCTATTACATACATTTGAACCCTTATCTACAAGCATACAAGGTGCACACATTCCAATCCACATTTTACCCCAGTATTGGAGCTTCTGTACATCGGCAAGTTTACTGGAATAATGTTTTAGCGTTAGTAGTCATGCGACTGAAACCTTCTTAACAATACAAAATGGTTCTAGATATTATTGTGAATTTTAAGTCAAAATATTTGTCAAGAATGAAAAATGGTGCTTTCGAAATGTGATCCTAATTTCACATTGAAAAATAGAAAACACAAAGGATCTGGAAATCAAAAACACTAAAAATACAGAATAAAAGTATTTAAACAAAATACCCACCAATTCCTCTCTTTGCACTCCCTACCCTTTCATAACATCCTCATGGCTGTTTTTCTAGCATGCTTTAAATGGGCGGGGCAATTTCTCCAATTTACATTAATTGCTCTTCTTTGCCAATGCTTATTGCAGAAACAAACTTTATCAGTTACATTTCTGCATAGACCTTTTGAAAACCAAAGTAAGAGATTGGACTGAATTCCTCTTTGAAAAATCCACGAGGGATTCCTGCCTTAATCTTAGTTAGGCACTTCAAAGGATGTTCCTCTAGCCAAGTATTTTGGGTTGCGTAAATATTCCCCTGTTATGTAAAGTGTCCAAATAGTTTCACGAATTAGAAACTTGGAATTCACAATAGCTGTTGGTATTTACTGTGATTTCGAAACAGAGACCCGGGGTGTTCCAGGCAGATTCCTGGTCAGTTCTGTTAAGGCTTTCCTTTGCTGCGCGCTGCGCTGTGGCATTTAGGCGCTGTGTAATATTTTAAAATACCCCGTTTTTGTCTTTTAATTTAAAATCATTTGATACATTTCCCCTGCTTTTAAATTACTGTTCACTTACTTGCACCATAATAGTGCCCTTCACCGCGGCTTCAGCGGGTCCTTCTTAGCGCGCTTCGCGCTTTCTGGGAACATCGGCGCCATCTTGGGGGTAGGTAGGGGACGCTGATAGGACACCATTTCAGGTAGCGCTCTAGCAGTAAGGCTGACTGGCTAGAGGCATTTAGATGAAACATATTTAAGGGGCAGTGGAAGGTGGGTCTGCCTGTTAAGGCTTTCCTTTGCTGCGCGCTGCGCTGTGGCATTTAGGCGCTGTGTAATATTTTAAAATACCCCGTTTTTGTCTTTTAATTTAAAATCATTTGATACATTTCCCCTGCTTTTAATTTACTGTTCACTTACTTGCACCATAATAGTGCCCTTCACCGCGGCTTCAGCGGGTCCTTCTTAGCGCGCTTCGCGCTTTCTGGGAAAATCGGCGCCATCTTGGGGGTAGGTAGGGGACGCTGATAGGACACCATTTCAGGTAGCGCTCTAGCAGTCAGGCTGACTGGCTAGAGGCATTTAGATGAAACGTATTTAAGGGGCAGTGGAAGGTGGGTCTGCCTGTTAAGGCTTTCCTTTGCTGCGCGCTGCGCTGTGGCATTTAGGCGCTGTGTAATATTTTAATATACCCCGTTTTTGTCTTTTAATTTAAAATCATTTGATACATTTCCCCTGCTTTTAAATTACTGTTCACTTACTTGCACCATAATAGTGCCCTTCACCGCGGCTTCAGCGGGTCCTTCTTAGCGTGCTTCGCGCTTTCTGGTAAAATCGGCGCCATCTTGGGGGTAGGTAGGGGACGCTGATAGGACGCCATTTCAGGTAGCGCTCTAGCAGTCAGGCTGACTGGCTAGAGCCCCATATAGGCCCAATATGAAGCCGTGCAGCGTGTGCGCGCGACGTGTGTGCCGCAGTAACGCCGGAGTCACGCCAGAGTCCAGCCCGTCTGCGACCGTCCGTGCTAAGGACAGGCTGGATGGCTGGGTGATAGGGCATATCGAAGGTGAGTATACAGGGATCAGGTACTCCTGGCAGGATTTGATCACTCTCAGGCCTTCTCAGCTGCCATGCCACCATAGGAATGCCCCGGAGACGCTCCAGACTTTCCCCGGCTACCGTTGCTTTCGGACTACACCCAGGGTGCTTGCTCTGTTTATGGACGCCACATTGGCAGGTCCGACTGTTAAATTGGGTAGCTGCCTGAGGAGCGAAAAGGGGTTTCTCGTAAATGCGAGGTAATTGATTAAGAATAATCTCGCATTTAAGGACTTCGTACTGGCCAGAAAACCTTCCTGGGTCTTCATTACTGAAACTTGGGCCAAGGACTCCTCGGGACCCGATCTGGTGGAGGCGGTTCCAGAAGGCTATACGTTGGTGAGGGAGGACAGAGTGGGCCGCATAGGGGGGGGGGGCTGGGTATCCTTTATAGAGACTGTTTTTCCTGCCATATTACCCCACTATCAGAACCTCAAGACTCCTTCCAGGCCCTTCAGTTCTCGATTAACGGATCATATGTAGTTCCGTTTACGGGTTTCCTCATCTATAGACCTCCGGGGACCAGAGCAGATTTTGGCCATCATATGCTCAACATTCTAGAGCCACACTTTGGCAGTGAGCACCTTACTGTTCTGGAGGACCTGAATTTTCATTTGGAAAATTTGGAATCAAATGAAACCCTATCCCTATTGGATATTTTCTCTGGCTGCGGGATGCAACAGCTAGTCAAGGGGCCCACTCATAAGGCGGGCCATACGTTGGATGGGGTCTTCTCGAACGATGCCCGGTTGACCATTGAGACTCCCATACCTCTCTCTTGGTCGGACCATTACGCTGTCCCTTTAGAATTAATGATTGCCACTGTTAATAGCAAGGGGAACGAGCCAAGGAAAATGGAATTGAGGCGTAACATCAAAAGTATAACTAATGACGCGCTCGCCCCTAGATTAGGCTGTTTGGCGATCATCCCAGAGGAGGATGTAGGTTCGGCAGTACTGAGGATGGATAGTGCCATCAAAACAGCTATTGATTATCTTGCACCAGCTTCTTTGCGCTACTCCGCTAGGAAAAGTCCATCGGCACCATGGTTTTGGGAACCGTTAAGACTTCTTAGGCAGGGAGTACGGAGACAGGAACGTCTCTGGAGGACTAGCTGGGATATACGTGATAGGGATAGTCATAGAATCCTCCTGAGGAATTATAAAGCGGAGGTGATAAGGATTAAGCAGGAGTATTTTACGACTCTTACCACCTCACTTTCCTCGCCGAAAGAGCTGTTCAAGATCGTAGACACGGTTACATCACTGAAGGTGCCAGATCCCGTCGTCAGCTCACAGCAGCTCTGCAATGATGTTGCACAATTTTTTCAATCTAAAATTGTGGACATATACTCAGCGTTAGAGCTACAGAGGTCGTCACTATCTACCTCTCCGTGTCTACCGATACCACCGCTAACACCATCCGAGGAGGTGTCCTCAGGGTGTCTGTCCACTTTCCCACCCCTTTCCCTCCAGGAACTTGAAGTCCTTTTGATCAAGACGAGGTCTGGGTCTCCCTTAGACCCTTGCCCCCTGAAACTCCTTAAACAATGTAAGGAGACTCTTCTGCCTCTGCTATTAGAGATCATGAACAGGGCAATGAGGGATGGGACTTTCCCCCTACAATGGAAAAGAGCGGTGGTTAAGCCACTTCTAAAAAAGCCCACATTAGACCCGGGGGTTCTCAAAAACTTTCGCCCCATTTCGCTGCTCCCAGCCCCTGCGAAGATGCTGGAAACACATCTTAACCAGCATCTTGCAGCCTTTCTGGAAACCTCTGGCCTTTTGGATCACTCGCAGCATGGATTTCGGAGAGGGCATAGTACGGAGTCGGCCCTTACCATTGTGCTTGACAACATCCGCACTAGAGTTGATAAGAGCCAGACTACCCTCATTATCCTGTTAGATCTTACGGCTGCGTTTGATACTCTGTCTACCTCGGTGTTAACATCTCGACTGAGGGAGATAGGGGTTGAGGGGCCCGCACTCAGTTTGCTGGCCTCTTTCCTAGGCCAGAGGGAACAGAGAGTTAAGCTGGGGGAGTTCCTATCTCCATCCCTTCCTGTGCAGTGTGGGGTCCCCCAGGGGTCGGCATTAAGTCCGACCCTTTTTAACATCTATGTGACCCCACTTGCCAGGCTTATTAGATCATATGGGATGGAGGTAATCTCCTATGCCGATGACACACACAGATATTGATGTCTCTCGCCCAACCTGTCATCTCTGCTGCCTCCAATTTTAGACACTGTATGGAGGCAGTTGCTCGATGGATGATTTGCAATTCATTGAAGCTCAATGGCGAGAAGACAGAAATTCTGGTGTTTGGAGGAAAGGAGGACATTTGGTCGGCGGAATGGTGGCCTACATCCCTGGGTGTGTGTCCGACTCCCACTGCCCTGGCCAGGAACTTAGGAGTCATGATTGACCCTACCCTGGGGATGGGTCAGCAAGTCAACAGACTATCTCCACATGCTGGGGCATAATAAACATCCTGCGGAAGATTAAACACTATCTGTCACCACAAGCTAGAAAGCAAACGGTAATAGCACTAATAGGCTCAAGACTCGACTATTGTAATGCCTTATATCTAGGCATAAACAAGGGTCTGTTAATACGACTTCAAATGGTGCAGAACGCTGCCGCCAAGTTTGTATTGGATCTTCCTAAGCGGGCTTCAGCCTCTGCTGCTAGAAAGACACTGCACTGGCTTCCGATTGAGGCCAGGATCTCCTTCAAGTCCCTGTGTTTGATCTATGGGGCTTTGGCTACAAACAGATCTGGAGGCCTAGGGGACCTGTTGGTTCCTTATTCCCCTTCCAGAACTCTGCGCTCCGCCAATAAATCCCTACTACCAGTCCCCCGAGTGCGTAGAGCCAAGTGGGGTGGCAGAGCCTTTTCGAGTTTAGCTCCAAAGCTGTGGAACATCCTGCCGGCTGAAATTAAATCCTCACCCTCAATGCAAGTTTTTAGGAGGGCCCTTAAGACGTGGCTATTTGCCAAAGCCTACCCTTAGCTCTGGACTTGCCTTTTATGATTCCTTTTTGGTTAGGCGCCTTGATGCCTTCGGGCTTAGTAGCGCATTTATAAATTTCATTTCATTCATTCATTCATGAGAGGGAGTGCATCACCTAAGACCGTTCTGCACCTGTGCATATCTCTTTCCTGAGGTCCACTCTGCCCCTCATGTTTTTCCCCTGATTGGAGACTCATGACCTAGACTATATATTGGAACCACCTGGTAGGTAATCACTCGCCGACTTTTGACTCCGGAATTGATCACCCAATAGGAGACTTACTTGCTGGATTGCCTGTTTCCAGTTAATCGAGCTTATTGGTGAGCTCTCATTCGGCAAGTCAGTGCACCACACTTCCTTGCTGAAATGTCTAGAAGTGGTGACCCTGATCTTTGGTCCTAATCTGACCAGTAGTTTTAGCCTACTTTGTCCTTATGCCTTCCATTAAATCGTCAAGAAATATGTTGTTTCCAGAGACAATAGCTTGCAGCTGACAAAACGTCTGCCAACATCCAGACAAAATGCCTGAAGTCATATTTAATACCATCATGAGAGAAATTCGGCCTTTGACACCAAGATGGGCACTTTTGACTCTGCTATCTGAGATCTCCTCAGAAGTCAAGTCCATGATAGTAGACTTTGCATCACTTCACAGGTGCTTAGACCCCATGGACAGAAGACTGGATGGAATGGTAAAGCAACTGAATTCCCAGCCGGACTGGCAGGCAAACCTTTTGACTTCTTAGGCTTAAGATCACAGATACGGAGGACCAGTCTAGGAGGGACAACATCCACCTGTAAGGCATTCGTTAAAGAGGTTGAGAAGGGGAATGCAATTGTATTCTTCAGAGACTTTCTCCCATACCTTCTGGATCTACAATTCACATTGCCTCTCTATTTTTAGCGAGCACACAAACTCTGATCTTTTGACTGGCGCAAATCGAACATCTTGAGGAATTTTGATGCCTGCCTTTTGCGTCACAAGCAGATGTTTGCTATTCTACAAACGGTTAAGAAGCACAAAGATCCCATCTCATAGGACAGACCTAAAGTCTACGTTCTTGTGGACTACTCCCATGTAACAGCCGGGACATCAAAAAAGTTCTTAGCACTATAGCCGCACTGCAACGAGGGTGCCCAAGAGGGCAACCAGGGATATTTATGGATGCCCAGAAATTAGTGGACCACTCTTTAGTGGCCCCTTAGATAATTCTATCCTGTATGTTTTTAGGTCTCGGCCTGATGTAGGCAGCGCATGCGCTGTCTCGTCATACAAGGCTTCTTGGAATCAATACGATTCCAGAAGCCTCCTCCCAGCTCCGCCTTAAGTTTTGATTTGTGCGCGTCCTTTTGCGTCTCAAATTATGCCAAAAGGCAGTGCAATGATTGCACTGAAGGCATGCCACTCGCTGATTGTTGCCACCCTGTCTCCTTTAATCCACGCCCTGGGGGATTAGATCTCTCATCAGCTGTGTAACACAGTAGGTTTATTGTAAGCTTGCTGAACTTTTTTTTAAAGACATCGCATGCGTTTTTTATCGCGGGCAACTTACATTTTTTCGCTTGCTGTAAGCTTTACTTCACTGCGCTTTGTTTTCCGGCAGTTTTCCTTATGTTTCCAGCTAATAAGTAAGTGTTAGCTTTCACAGCGCTATTACAAAGCCTGTAGTTCTCAAAATAACAGGCTTTGCATCTGCCAGAGGGCAGTCACGATTTACAAAGGAGACCAGGAAGTTAAAAATGACCTTCCGACTTGCAAACTGTCCTTTGCAACCGACTGAGATTCAATATGAGGACTCATGGAGAGAGCATGCCAAGCAGTAGGTGAAATCTGGTTTGCGAACACAACTCGGGTTGCAAAGTACAAGAAGTTCCTTGTCTGCTCAGTTTTCAGTGTGACTTATCAGTTGCGAATTTATCACACACCTGAAGCTGCAATACCCAGAGATAAAGTGTACCTTTTATGAAAATACTCAAAGTCAATGCATGCATAGGCCAGAAGCAGCTGGCTCCACATCTGAAATAAGTGTTTGAAATTGAGCAGGTGCAGAAGACAGCTTCAGGTGTAGTTCAGTTTGCGTCTATGGTGAAGTACTCTTCAGCTGCTAGTATTGCGCTTTGTGTGTTATCCAGTGGGTGTGTTTGCGTAATTGGGTGTGGTGATGGGTGAGTGAATAAATTGCTGCTGCACTCTCTAATCACTCTCTACTCCCTCTCTACTACTCTCTACTACTCTCTCAACTACTCTCTACTACTCTCTACTACTCACTCTCTGCTACTCTCTACTACTCACTACCACTCACTCTACTACTCTCTCTACTACTCACTCTCTACTACTCACTCTCTACTACTCACTCTACTACTCTACTATTCACTCTCTACTACTCACTCTCTACTACTCACTCCACTACTCACTCTCTACTACTCTCTACTACTCTCTTCTACTCTCTCTACACTACTCTCTACTACTCACTCTCTACTCCTCTCTCCTCCTCACTCTCTACTCACACTCCACTACTCTCTACTACTCTCTACTACTCTCTACTACTCTCTACTACTCTCTACTACTCACTCTACTACTCTCTCTCTACTACTCACTCTCTACTACTCACTACTACTCTCTCTCTACTACTCTCTAGTCACTCTCTACTACTCACTCTCTACTACTCACTCCCTACTACTCTACTACTCACTCTCTACTACTCACTCTACTACTACACTCTACTACTACACTCTACTACTACACTCTACTACTCACACTCTACTACTCACTCTCTACTACTTTCTACTACTCTCTCTCTCTCTCTCTCTCTCTCTCTCTACTACTCTCTACTACTCACTCTCTACCTCTCTCTACCTCTCTGCCTCTCTCTACCTCTCTACCTGCACACATATGCAAATATATATGTAGTGCCGAAACGCGTAATGCTGCCAGCACTGATGGTGGACTCGAGCAAATAAAGAAAATCTGCACCTTATCTGTGGTCTGTGCTCTGTGTTTTCCGATGGAGTGCCAAGGAGTTAACTGGATATATGTATATATATATATATGCATATATACATATATATATATGTGTGTGTGTCTTTAGGCACATGGGCTTTTATTCACTACAAATTTACCAGCCTACTTCTGACGCGTCATGTGACCAAGCTCCGTCCGCGGAGCGAAACGCGTCAGGGAGGGCACTCGCTCTGATATTAACAGAAAATAAAATTCTGCACTGCTGACACTTCATTGGTGTGATGGCGTTATGATATTTGATTAAGTTCATCTGAGAAGAGGAGAGGAGGTCTGCGCCCGTTCATGACCGCAGCGAGTGGCGGTCGGGATTCTTTTGATATATATATATATATATCTACATACATACACATATAAACATATATATATACATCTGCATATCTATATAAATACAAATATAAATGCATGCATACATATACATAGGGAAGTTTGAAAAACACGAATAAAAGCAAAACTAAAAAGCCACCTAATTACAAACAGAATTGCTTTAACTTAAACGAGGGCGAGACCTATTGCATCTTCAATGCTTGTTTAACCTTATCATGGATCCCAACATCAGTTAAAAAAAATCTCTCATTGTTGGATATACATAAATCTTTTTAAATCACTAGACCCAATCTATTTTTCTGATTCCTTTAGAGAAATATTTTTTCCAATCTTTCTTTATTTCAGTCCATGGACCACAAAAGAACACGCACAAATATATACAATAAAAAACAGATTAAAGAGCTAAAACCCAGATGAAACAGGATTGGATAAGAGATAACATTAGCTTAAAAGAATAAAAAGATCAGTCAATATTCGATCCATTGCTAGTTCCTAAGAAGACTTTTCGTGCCCACCGCATAAAACTTAAAAAACGGGATACAGCATCAACAATTTGGAGTTCAGTATTGTATTTTAGGAGCCTGAATGCTTCTTTGCAGTGTTGTGTGTCTAAGTTCCTGCACAATTGGACCAGCCATCTATGTCTGATCAGCCGCGGTCGGCAGTAGGAGTTCCTGCAGGGCGGTGACGTGGGGAGGGGGAGGGGCAGGCTGGGGGGGGTAGTTATGTATGGATTACGGAGTTTAATAGGTAAGTAAACATATAAATGAATAAAACGATTTTCGTTTCGTGCACTGCATCACCAAATGCGATGCATTGCGCGCAACAAAATTAGTTTTATTTATTTATATGTTTACTTACCTTTTAAACTCCGTAATCCATACATTACTACCCCCCACCCTGCCCCACCCCCTCCCCACGTCACCGCCGTGCAGGAACTCCTACTGCCCACCGCGGCTGTGTCTGATTTTGTAATAACTAGGACAAAAAAAGAATACATGAAGTTCAGTCTCCTCTCCCCTGCTACAGGCTGGACACCCCAGGGCAGCACTGCCAGACCATTTATTAGTGAGTGAGCGCAAGGGGAGAGAGCCATGCCTAAATTGCATGTACAGTTTTTGGCTAGAGCCAGTCGTATTTCATCTAAGTATGGCTCTATATTATAAATATCCTTTATTGCCAAAAAATGTACTGTAAGGGAACCAATGGCAGCGTTTTCGTGAAGTTGGGCAAGTTTGTCCCCCTGTAACAACTGACTAGTTATTTGTGCGTAATTGCCACACAGGCCGACAGGTTGTTCAATAAGTTATCTCTACCTATGACCTTCCCTGATGCGTGCAAACGAAGCCAGTTTACCTATACCAGGGATTCTCAGAACTTCTTGGAGCTCAGACCTATACACTGCCAATTCTGGGGTCACTGATAAGCGCCACCAAAATAGTTGGGGTCTGCAACCTATTTTCTCTGCGATGGGTATCCCCACTAGATCCATTCGCAGTGGGACTAATGGGGAACTCACTGGTAAGCCGCACAGCTGTCTAAGGATACTGTTCTCCATTTTAATAATGGACCTGGGGAGACTGTGTCCCCAGAGTTCAGCTCCATACAAAGCTGCACACCTAAGTTGGGTTTTATAGATCTCTATGACTGGGCTTACAGGCTTGTGAAAAGAATTTCTATAGAACTTGGCCAGCCCGCCAGCGGTCTGGTCCAATTTAAGGCTTGACTTATCCATTTGGGGCCCACAGGCCATTTTTTCTCATGTTTATATGTTTCTACCAATCTCTCACGATGCATATGTCACTGCCGCACTGCACTGAGGTTGCCCTAGCTGGTAAACCAGGGGTATTTATGGATGCCCACAAATGAGTGGACCACTCTTTAGTGACTCCTTAGATAATTCTATCCTGTATGTTTTTTAACCTTATCATGGATCCCAACATCAGTTTTTAAAAAATCTCTCATTGTTGAACATACATAAATCATTTTAAAACACTAGGCCCAATCTATTCTTCTGATTCCTTTAGAAAAATATTTTTTCTACCATGGGGTGATATGTGCGTCCTTGTGGACCCTGAACACAATAAAAGATCTCCTTAAAGTGCTCAGCAAGGAGCATGACCGATGAAGTAGCATACCAGCTTGGTGGGTGATGGTCAGTGCATCTTGAAGAAGAATTACACTAACTTTTGAGCAGCCTACTTTTTGCTGC
Source organism: Lissotriton helveticus (assembly GCF_964261635.1). Taxonomy (NCBI): domain Eukaryota; kingdom Metazoa; phylum Chordata; class Amphibia; order Caudata; family Salamandridae; genus Lissotriton; species Lissotriton helveticus. The sequence goes on from NC_136070.1 coordinate 939,684,619, forward strand.
ATCAGATTACTACAGAGGGGCATACCATATAGTGAAGGGTACATAAGGTTGCACCTAAAAACTTTCTATTGAACTTTGTTCGATATAGTAATGTATACAAACAATTATAAAGCCTTAAGTGTGTATCAAGTATTTTCTTGTTTTGATGCCATTGGTTTGCTTATTAGGTGTTTTGTCGAACATGCTATTTGACATTGTAGACGCTGATTCTGGAAGGCTGTGACACTTTTGATTATGGACTGCGAACACTCCTGCTTATTTATTCATTTCTATTGATGGACATGCAAACAAAGTTTTAAAATAAAGTATTTCTTGTTTTGGGCAGGTCCAACCCATATGAAGGCAGTCTCAGTTAGTTTTATATTGACTCTTGGAAACTTCAGGAAAAATATTGGCATTGACAATCTGCAGAAATTTGGGTATATAATGTAGCATCGGTTTTCCACACCGATGCACCCATCTTAATTTAGCCCTGCAACTGCATTCAAAATTGCATATACAGCCTTAAGTACAGATTTGTAATTGAATGGTCTACCACTTATCTCTTTCATTGTGACAGAGTGTCACTAATATCAGTGGAATATGTAGTTTTACTTAACCAATACCACTGCCCAATTCCACCCAAGAACTGTTTTTTTTAATGCAGTTTAATAAGAATGACCGATTCCCAAATCTCCCTTAATGACAGGGTTCTCTGTGTGTAACAATGTGTATATAAGATAACCAGCACAACCCTCTATGATCTCTTAATAATGGTTCATATATATTCCAGTTTTTGTCTTAGATTTCTGCTGAGAAATCTGCTAGATAGATCATACCACTTTTTGCTACATTCTGACAGTAAATAAAATAAAACCAAAACGAAGACCAGTAGTCTACCAGTTTAATGTCTGAAGGCAGAATGGGGAAAAAGGCATTTCTGCTTTGGGTAATAATGAGTAAACCTTTTTTTGGAACATTGAGGTATTGTCATTTAACATGTCATTTTGAACTCTTATATTTGAAGATGGTATTATCAAATTGGTGCTTAACGATTGGTGATGTAATTTGAAATTATGTAAATTAATAAGTAAAAGAAGCTTAATAATATATTTTAAATTTGGCAGAGGTCAGGTGTGGCAAACTAGGGATTGCTTTCGCCATTGAGACTTCTATGCTGAGGACACCCTGATGTTGTTTTAATACCTCAAACACCGACATGGGATCCCGGAATCCGAGTGCTTCCTCTACCTACAAAGAAAACATTAGATCACCCACCCCACTTATAAAGCTGGCGCCACTAGGGCCCTTACGCCTTCCGAAACATTTCCTTCAATACCTCACTCCAACTCAACACTTGGTCCCTCAGATTTACACCATCCTAAACTCTTCACCCACCACGCTCAAAGCCTCTTTCCAAACCCAATGGGAATGTGTCCTCAACATTACACTTGATTCCAAGCGTTGGCACAAGATTTTCCTTCGCACCAACCACTTTGCTCGCCACACCCAGGGCAGAGAGATTCTATGCAAACTGCTATTCTGATGGCACCTCACTTTTGCCCAACTCCATGCCTCACCTGTCCTGACATTTGCTGGTGAGGCTGTGGGGAAACAGGCTCCCTCCTACACATCTTGTGGTTCTGTCCCCTTCTGGGACACTCCTGGAACAAAAGTTTCCTTGCCATCTGTCAGAAACAAGGCTATTATATGTATACACTCCCCGAGGTGGCCTTGTTAAGCAGAGCGTCGGAGGGTTTCTAACCAATTCACTCGGCGGCATGTAAGTGGATGTCTCCCTTCCTGTTAGCTGCCATACACATCATCCTTTCTCTCTGGGAGGAAAATCGAAGCCCCTACATACGAAAAATGGTTCCACAAACGTTGGCCCAAACTGGAGCACCAGAAACTGGCCTACAATCTGGTGGATAAGTCTAGCCTCTTCCCTGACTCTGGAGCCATTTATCTCATACCTTAACAAAGACTATAGATGCTTGACCTGCCCCTAAACTTCGAAAACCTAGGGCTAACTGACTGCTCCACAATCTTGAGATTCGCCTCCCCCGGGACCTTTGAAGACCAAAAACATATGACTTCTCCTTGGCGCTTTGTGGGGGAGCTTTTGGGGAAAGTTTCCAGGGGCCTGCATCCAGCAGCAGTTTTTAATATTCATTTTGTTTGTGGAAAACACAATAAAAACTACTGAAATTAAAAGTTGTCAGGACTAAGGCTTCCTCTTCAAGAGTGGTGTATAATTTAAATCTTATATCTTCATAATTTTCAGTAATAAGTGTTCCTAAGTATTATTGTAAAAATATACTTTCTTCAGAGTAGACTGCAATACCGCCATGGGAGTAACTTCTGGAGGCAGCCCACTGCCCGGTAAACCTGTTCCTCCTCCCTCCGGCTCTCCATATTTGCCTCCCAGTCCCTCTCTGTTGGAAGCAATGAGCAATCCAAGAACTGCACCACATCCCTCCTGCCACCACAATTGCACATTGTGGAGCAGGAGAGTATATCTATCCAACGTCACCTCACCCTATATACCCAGGTAGAACAGACGTATAGTGAGCACTGGGGCGTCCTCCACTGCCCCTGAAATCCTATCCTGGACCCCCTGCCAGAAGGGCCACAGATGTAGGCATCTCCAGAATGTATGTATAAGTGTACCCTGCTGCCCACATCTCCTCAGTCACCGCCCCATCACCCCAATCCTGGCACGTAAGTAGTAAGCCTGGTGCAACAACTTTAGCTCAGTGAACCTAAACCCCGTCCAATTAGCCACCTCCCCAGGATATCTACAGGCTGCTCCCCACTCATCACCCTCCAGGCAACCCAGGTCACATTCCAATTGCTCCCACAGCCGAAGCCCACATATTACTATGTAGTGTAGAATACAGCTGCGAAATATCATGCCAGTAAAGCAGGGCGGCCAGCAACTGGTACTTCATTGGACTCTCGTCCTCCAAATCTTGGGGACATGGGATTCCCCGCTTCAAATTCTCCCTGATCTGCAGGTATCTTAGAAACTGCCCCCTTGCATTTTATATTGGTGCTGCAGGCCAGCAAATATCAGCCACTGCATGCCTCCCCAGATGTCTCCTACCCTAGAGATGTCTATTAAATTCCAACATCTGTGACCCGCGAGCCTTCATAGCTCAGCCAATGCCGCTGAACCACACAACTGCTTCTTCAGGGTCCTACACGTTGCATGCCTCCATGTCCCCACCACCATGCCGGTTGGCTCCAGGAAGGCTGTCACCTTCCTTGCTTCATAAATCCACTGTGTTTATTCATTGGGTTCCAATGCCTGCCTGTAGGCCTTCCCACTGGTCTGCAAACTTTCAATCATTGATCAGTTAGAAGCGAGCTGCCCTGTCATACTAGTACAGTTCCGGGACGGTGATACCCCGATCTGCCGAGCACCTAGCCACTGTCCCTTGACTGATCCTTGGGACACCCCCTTCCCAGAGAAGGACCTGTACCACCACCTTCACCGCTCGGAAATACCATTCTGGCACCTCAAACAGGGAATTCTGCAACACATAGAGAAACTTAGGGAAATAAATCATTTTGTATAAGGCTGCCCCACCCAATAGGGACAAAGGCAGCTACCGCCAGTACTCCACATCCCTATGGAAGTTCTGCAGTATTTGCCCTTCGTTCTCTCATAAAATAGGGTGTGGTCTCAGTCGCAAAGACCCTAGGATAGGTAAAGCTGCGATCCTCCCACATGAACCGCCAACGCCAGACATCCAGTGGCATCCAGCGAGACAGCAGGTACACAATATATTTACCCCAGTTGACCGTTATACCGGAAAAGAAACCAAAGATGCACAGGATGTTCATCACCCTCAGCAACGAGTGGTCCGGATCAGCCAGGTAGAGCAAGACATCATCCACATACATTGAGACCACATCCTCTCAGTCCTCATCCCAGTGGAGGCCTCTCAGCTGTGCACCCTGCTGAACCCAGCCCAATAAAGCCTCTATCGCAACAGCAAAGAGCAATGAAGAAAGGGGACACCCCTGCCGAGTGCCCCAACCCAGTTCAAACCCCTCCGTTAGTGCCCTGTTGATCCTCACCCTCTCTATCGGCCTATGATCTAGGAGTCGCACCTATGCCTGGTACTCCGGGCGAAGCTCAGGCGCACAAGTAGGGCCTACAGGTAGGGCCACTTCACTGAGTCAAACGCCTTCTAGGCATCCAGAGGCAAGAGGAGGGCCAGTACGCCGATACACAGCCACCGATCAAGGCATCCAGAGATTATGATACGTAGACGTGTGCGGCATAAACTCCCCCACCCCAATCACCTGTGAAAGGCGATTTGCCAGAAACATAGCAAGCAGCTTAGTCTCCACATTCACAAAGAAATCCGCCAATATATGGCGCAATTCTCCAAGGGCCTCCCTGGGTTTATGGATCAATACAACTTGCGCCGGCCAAAGATCCCGGGGATGCTCGCCGATTGACTGAGCATTACACAACAGTGCATGTAAAGGCTTGAGCACCTTGCTCTGCAAACACTTAAAAATATTGCGAAGGGAAGCCGTTTGGACCGGAGGCTTTCCTACTGTAAAGCTGGGCCATCACTTCTGAATTTTCCCTCTCTCCGTAGTTGCAAACTCAAGTGAATCCGGGGCATCACCTGCCAGACATGGCAAAAATGAGGATCCTGCACTAATCCTCTCATACCCACCATCGCCTCCAGTGAGAGGCAGGAAGTTTAGAGCTTACAAAGATAACCAGCAAAGGCCAGAGTTATCGGCATGAGCATTTTGGCCCACTAACCCTCGGCGCACTAACCCCTGGGACCCATTGTTGGCCATCATCCTTCCTGGCCAGTCAGGCCAGCATCATATCCGCCTTGTTTCCTGGCTCATAAAGCCTACTCTGCTGCATCAGATATTGGGTCTGTGCCTCTCTTTACGTACCAGCTGCTTATATTGCTCCCGCAGCTGGGTAAATGGCTGGGCACGCTCTGTGTCAGGCCACTCCACCTACTCAGTATCCCCAACCCGACTAATCCCTCTCCAGCATCTTATGAAGTCTCTTCTGTTCTTCCTTGTCACATGCACATTCAGCCGACCCCTGATCACCGCCTTGTACGCCTCCCAGAGTGTCATTCCTGAGGACACCTACTCTGCGTTCTCCCGGAAGTAATGGACCTATTCCTTCAAAACATGGTGGTAAGTGTCTCAGTCCGTCAGCTCCCGCGGGCCCATCCGCCAACCAGAACCTGGATGTGGCCCAGGAACCCATGGTCTGTCCCAATTTAGGAGTAATCGGAGATACCGTTAGTCCAGTAGACTAAATTACTGAACCTATATCATTGAGACACAGGTAACAGAAAATGATGCAGGCGCGTCAATAAGCAAGACTTGTTAGCCATCTGCTGCCTGGTGAGAACCCACCCCCATCAATGTCCACGCTCGCTCTGCGCGACCCCTCTTCTCAGTTGCTACCACTATGTCTTCAGTGTAGTTCACCCCGCCACAGCCCCCTAGAACTGTACCCCCCATACCTTGTGCAGTGGAAGTAGAATGACCACTGGATTAAGGCCCTCCAGAAAATGTTTGCCTCCACCACCCTAGCCCAGAACGTCCATCTGTACTGCTCCCACAAGACTGCTCTTTAAGCAACCCTGTCTGCAATCGGAGTGACCTTCGGTAGGTCCAGCCCCCTCCTCATCCGCACCAGAGCCCATCGATCCATCCTCTGATGACTGCTAGACCAGAGCTGGAGCCTGCCAGCGATTCACTGAGGGTTGTAGAAGCCCCCACTGTATCTCTGCGGCCACAGTGTCCCTTTCCGTACGTGCCTCGACACTGGTCGGATTGACCTTTGACACTCTACACAGACTCAGCCACACCTGTTGAACCTACCACTCCAAGGTTTTGTCGCTGGCCAGGTCCTGCAGCATCGGATGACCCTGCCATTCCAGCCAGTTCCACACCTCCTGCGCCTCTGTAAAAAAAGTGCACCGTAGGGCCCACCTCCACCCAGAGTCGGGCCGTAAAAAGTTGAGGTGCTTCAAATATTTCTTAACCACCAGAAATGACTGACTCCTATGTTGGACTGCCGTCGTGCAATTCGGTTATATGCTTACCAGGTTGTTTTCAATCTGCCAAGACCCATGAGCACGAGCCAACTGAAGTATTTGGTCTTGGTCCCTAAAATTGAGCAAACAAGCCACGATGGACCTGGGCTGGAGGCCAGCCTGGAACCCTGTGCGCCGACTCCACCGAGAACAGCGGAGGTACCGTGCCCCCAGTACCTCTGAAGCCAGCCACTGATCCACAAACAGCTCTGTTTAGAGGTCCTCTGCCTTCTTCGGGACCTAACATTATACTGTCAGTATTGCCCTCCTGGGTCCTCGCCACTCTGGGGCTACTAATGCACAGGGTGCCTTTACTGAAGACCCCTCGATCACCTCAAGGCCCGTCACCGGAGTCCCCTGCCCTCTCTAGGGCACCGGCTTCCGCTCTCAAGTCCTGAGTGTGTAGGCCCGCACAGCCATCCCTTCCAGGACAGATCCCAGTTCAGCAGTGAACCCCTCCATACACAGTCCAAGCCCCCCTAATGGGGAGGGCCTTCCACCACTTCCACCAGGAGCAGGGCTACACACTCTACACACTCTAGGCCCTTGGCACCTGCTAAGCGTCGTTGTCCTCCTCACATAATGGCTGGATGCCGCTGTCCGCGATTGCGGCTCCTCTCGGTCACTCCGGGATTTCAAGCGGTGGCCTGGCAACACCACTCCCTTGGCCTCCAACTGCCCATTCAGCCTCACTTTGGCTCCTTGGCACCCCGGCACCTACGCAGCTGCCAGCCTGACTCCTCAGTGTGGTCCAGCTCCAGGCTGTGGTCCTCTCGGCAGCAGGGCATAAGCCCTCGATCCGGGAGTTGCTCACTTCAAATCAAGGGCTCCCAAGGGCCCATAGCCCAAGGACACGGGTTTCCAATGCCCCCAGATGACTAGGCAATGAAGGGAGGAGCAGGTTTAGGCAGATTGGTCTGGCTGCAGTCTCCAGTGGGCCAGTGACTTCGGTGCTTGAGGCTACGCATTGCCGCTGTTTCCACGCTCCAGGAATGTTTACTCTTCATTTTATACATGTGTATTACAAGATGATATTGTCAAATTAGTGCTTAACAATTGATAATGTAACTTCAGCCCCAAGTTTATTAATTGAGTATATCTATTTTATACACAGCTGTAGACCCTGGCAGTTATCAAATGTATTTCCCATCAAGTGGGGCACCAGACAGAGATGCCTGTTATCTCTTTTACTATTCATGCTCATCATAGAGCCTTGCTCGGTATGGATCATAAGAGAAGCGCTGATACATGTATTTCAGTATTAGAGCAGCATATGTTATGTTAATTATGTTTAATATAGCGCACAAATCACCCTAGGGCATCTCGGCACTGCCTACAGTACAGCAAGCAAGCATCCACAAGAAAAGAGATCACTTTAAAATAGGGAGGCTTTCAACGGTGTCCTTAATTGGTAATAGTTCATGCAGATAAGAATATGCACAGGGAGTCTGGTCCAATAAAAAGGCGCCAAATAGGAAAAGGCTCTCCCACAGCATCTGACCAATTGGATATGGGGTAAGCTCAGCAGGGCTTTGTCCTTTGATCTTAGGCTTCTGGTGGGTACATAACGTTTGACATTCTGTTGGAGACAGCTGGGGCCTTTGCCACTTAAGGAATTGTAGGTGAGATAGCAGATCTTAAAATTCTCCTCTTCCTTACTGGCAGCCAATGCAGAGCTTTAATCGAAGGGGCCGTCAGGGTAACAGGCAGAAAATTGAGGACACGCCTGGCTGCGGTGTTTTGAACTACTTGTAGTTTAGCCATAAGTGTCTCATTAACTGCATCCAGTAGAGCATTCCTGTAGTCTAGTCAGCTCACTACCAGGGCTCGAACTAACTGTCTTACGGTGGAAATCGGAATATGGGGAATATTTTTCATGGAGAGGGCTTGGTCAATTTTTATGCCAAGGTTCTTTATGGACTGCCTGGGAGGCGGTACTGAGCCCAATTGAAGGGGCTACCACTCATCTCACCACAGAGTGGTGGCATTGCCGAACAGCACAATCTTGGTCTTGTCTACGTTCATTTGCAGACAATTATCAGTCATCCAACTTGAGATGGCTAACATTCCCTTAGCAAAGCGATCTTTGGTTACGGGCAGATCTTTATCAGAAGAAAAGGTCAGCTGAATATCATCAGCGTGAGATATTATTCCAAAGCGAAAAGGCTCAATACTCTTAGCAAGGGGTGCCATATAAATGTTGAAAAGGGTAGGGCTCAAACATGAGCCTTGTGGAAGACCCTAGTCCAGCCGCATCTTGTGAGAGGTATAGGGGCCAAGAGTGATAGTTTGGAATCTGTCTTCCTGAAAATTATGTAACCATTTGAGAGCTGTCCCCTTAATGCCCAACTCGCGCAGTCCCTTCAACAGCCTCGAGGCAGAGACCATATTAAGGGCTGCGGTAAGATCCAGCAGCACTAGCATGGAAGGAGTTCCTGCATCCAGTGGGAGTCTCAGAGAGTCGGTGACAGCTAGAAGGGCCGTTTCCGTGCTATGCACAGGTCTAAATCTGGACTGCGGAGGATCCAGAATTTGATTCTCTTCAAGATAGGCTGTTAATTGTTTGTTGAATAAGCCTTCAATCAATTTTCCCAAAAGGGGTAACAATGTCATCAGACAGTAATTAGATAAGGTTTTCGGATCCAAATGAGCTTTTTTGGGATAGGTAGGAATTGCGCGGCTTTCCATTCAGAGTGAGTAGTACCCGTTTCCATGGTTAGATTAATCATACATTGAATAGCTGGAGCAAGATGGTTAGAGAGTGTAGCCATGACTCTAGGAGCACAGATATATTGGGGAGAGCCTGTTTTCGCCGAGCTAAAGGATCTCTGGGCCTCTTCCAGAGAGAAGGGTTCGAACAAGTTCATTGTAGGTGTCCCTTCCGCTCTCATATCAGCAGCACTGCTGATATCACATGTATCTGTAATTGTAGGAGTGTTGAAGATTAGGTAGCTCAGAGAAATTTTCTACTGAAAAAAAGTGGCGAGAGAGTTGCACATTTCCTAATGACGACTGGGCACACGCCTGAGGGCTAATAAAATCACGAGTGATCTTGTAGAGCGCTCTTGGTGAATTTAGTTATTTATAAAGCGCTTCTGTGTAGATTTGATGTTTACATGATAACTATACAGAGCTAAGTTATGAAAGTCCTTGTCTTGAGGATTGTTAGCTCTACGTCATCTTCTCTCTAAGGTTTTACATGTGGAGTTTTCTGATGTTAGTTCTGTTGTATACTAACGAGCAGAGGATCTCAGTTTTGTGTTGTTCATCTTCTTGAGTGGCGCAGTTTTGTCCAGAACCTCAGTTAGAGCAGTGTTGAAAAGTATCTATTAATGTGTGCACAGGCCCATACTGGTTGTGTTAATTATATCTAATTATATATTAAATTTAATTAACATAACAACATAACAAATATGGGCTTGTGCACACATTAATAGATACTTTGTTAATACAGTCAATACTCACTCTGGTACTTACAGTAGCATAGAAGATTGTATTTTGTTATATGCAGATGTTTTGCTGTTGTACTCTAAATATCCAGGGTAGATTGAGGAAAGATTGGCGTCAATTTTCGAGGTATATAGATGGCTTCAGTTCTCAGAGCCAATTAGGACAAAACTGTTTTTGCGCCATTAAGAGGGGATATCACCCTATCCCCAAACCTCCCACAAGTTAATGTACAACAGAGTCTTTTGAAATATTTGGGTGTATTTGTTACAGCTAATCCATGCTATGGAGCTTAATCAGCCCCTGCCATTGATCAGATTTTGCAGGGATACTGATGATTGTAATGCCTTTCCTATATCAACAATGGGTCGAGTTGCCCTTCTTACATTTTTTAGTCTTCCCAAGTTTCTATAAGTTATGCAAAATTACCCACTGCAAATGCTTGAAAGATTCTTCTTTGAAAGTAAGGCCGGGATAAGCTCGGTCATATAATATGACATGGACCTGCAAGCGGCATGGGGCACAAATGTGCACAATCTGCATTCAATGGCGTTCATGGAATGACAGATATGAAGTTATACTATTGAACTTCTCTTCTGTCTGTGATTAATAATCGATTCTTTGGGGCTAGAGGAGACCTGGTGTTGCAGTTTGAACTGGATTCCTTTGAGAGCGTTGGGATATTGAATCTTGTACATGGAATGAAAACCCTTGAATCATTGGTGCTGCCCACTAAGGCGCTTCTAGCTGCCTGGAGATCACATGGCATGATACATTTCTGGTGAAACACCGGTATTGTGTGGCACTCAGCTGCCTGACATGGCTGCACTAAAGGGCTTAGAGTGCTGGCATTTAATTGGGATCTCAAGATAATGGAGACATTTGGGATGTTTCACATCTTAAGTCATTTGATGAACACGCCCATGAGTTCTACATAAAAGTCAAATGTTTTTGATTTCTACAGTTAAGACACGCTTTTGATGTATATGGCCTGAACTTGAATGCACTCCATGAATACAGCCCTTCTGAAGCGAAGGCTACCATTGAACCACTGCAGGGAAAAAAGGGTTACAAGTCAGATATCGGTCCTTGATAGGGAACACTCCTGATCAAATGTAGCCCCTTATAACACATTGAGAGGAGGACATTGGCATCTAGAAGATCATGAATGGATTATGGTGGAAATAGCCAGCAGAGAACTCGCCATTTCAATCCACCTGTGCCTTATACAGCTCAGTTACTTGCATTGATATTCTATCTTACACAAAATGGGGAAACAGCTACATGCACTATTCCCGAAAAGCGGTGCAGTTACCCGCAAATCTTATTGTGAAGTATGGGCTTGTGCACACATTAATAGATACTTCATCAATACAGTCAATACTCACTCTGGTACTTACGGTATCTATCACACATACACCGCAAACCGCACTATTAGGAATAGCAGAAGAGGAAGCAGATGGTTGAAATACAAGAACATTGATAGGTCTGAACTGTTAATAGTAAAAAGAAACATAGCTCGCTACTGGTTAAATAAGAATGTACCACCAGTCAGCCAGTCAAAATACTTTAATCGATTGATTAAAATCATAAAAGAAACAACAAACATACAAAAATATCAACATTTCATATATATACAGTTTCAGCGAGAGCCCATAAAAGACATATAAGGTACAATTAATTTATAAAAACAGGCGTGTTTATACATTTGTCTCAAGACTTTTCATTTTAATTCTTAATGCTGCCACTAAGAAACTAGCCACGCAGAAGGTAATAGAGGGACTGCCTAACATCTGAAGAAACATGAGAGCAGGCCTGACTTGACTAAAGCCAGCTTCTCGCAGGATCGGGAGCAAATATTTTTTACTAATTTCTACAAAAACCCCACAAAACATAAGGAAATGCATGGTGTCCTGGGATGAAAAATGATCACAGGTGCAGGGCGGGGAATGATCAGGATTACCCCATGTTTGGGGAATAATGTATTTGATTAAATCTAAATTTTATCAGTAAAACTCTGTGATAGGGTTTAGTCACAATCTTCAGATATGGCTCGACTGAGGGGGAGGTCAGTAACATAAAGTGAGATCTAACTGTAGGTTTTACTATTTCCCGCGCCTCACGGTCTAATCTGATCCTACGTACAAAGTGCTGCTTAATCCAATTTGCATCCTCCTTTCTGATACAAGATGGAATTAGGTACAACTCAGGACGACCTAGCATTTCAAATGATGTTCTCAAATATTCCAGCCAGGGTACCCTTTTAGCATACTCCAATGCTACAACGTCATTCAAAATAGCGTGATTCAAGGTTATTTCAGGGTTAAGCCAAGTTTTAACCCAGAAAATTAAAGGGGCCATTTTCAGTTTATCTGTGACATAGTCCAAGCCTACCTCTGAATGTATTGAAAAAGTGGGAGTAGACTGTGGGACTGTCAAAAGGTATCTCAGGAACCTATTTTCCGCTAGTTGTATCTTTTCCTGAGATACGGAACCCCATATGGCGGAACCATATGTAGCAATTGGGATGCATTTTGTGTTATATACCTTCAAGAGGGCCTCCATTGGACGTGCCCCCAAGCGTTATGAAAAACCCATGAGGGCTGACGTAGATCTCGCCACAGAGATACTTTTAAGCTTAATTTGAGGGCCCCACGTACCCTTCTCATCAAAGAGAACCCCTAGGTAGGGGAATGCAGAGACCCTGGAGACCATCTCTTCCTTACAAAAGAAGGCTTTAGATTTGTACTTGTTTCGGGTTTTACCCACCACCATGGTGTGAGATTTTTTTATATTAATTTTTAGATCCAACCGATCCATAAAAACTCCAAATAAATCCAGCAACTTCTGTAAACCCACCCCAGTACGGGCCAACAGAACTGCGTCGTCCGCGTATAGGAGAACTGGTATTGTTGAGTCTCCTACACGCGGTACATCGACCCCTGGTACGTCTAGGAAGTTACCCAGGCCATTAATGTAAATGGTAAAAAGGAGAGGGGCCAGGATACAGCCCTGCCTGACCCCCCTCTCAGATCTAAAATGACTTGTGCACCTACCCTCTTTGGTGACTCTAACTGAGGCAAACAACTCCTGGTGAAGGGACGCCATGAAACTAACAAGCAAGGGATCAATGCCGATTTCCAAAAGCATCGACCACAACTTATGCCTGTTCACCAAGTCGAAAGCCGATGAGAGGTCCATGAAAGCCAAGAATAGGGGCCCCTCCTTCGTCACCGTGTATTTGGCAATTAAGAGGTGAAGGTTCAAACACTGGTCCAGAGTGTCCCTCTTTTCTCTAAACCCATATTGTAGATTAGACAAAACTCCACAACGCTCTATGTTTTCCCTTAGTTTATATAATAGGGCTCTGCCCAGGATCTTAACTGCAGAGTCTAAAAGGGAGGTGGATCTGTAACATGAGGGGTCTCCTCGTTGCCCCTTTTTAAAAATGGGCACAATGATTGAGGTAGCCCACGAGGCAGGAAAGGTTTTAGTACTGGAAGCGTTAAAAACATTTGTTAAAATTTTGGCCCAGAGTTTTGGGGAGTGGCGATAAAGGTCCGCAGGAACTCCATCTGGGCCTGGGGCCTTTTTTTTTGAGGTCTCTACTATCGCTTTCTCTACTTCTGCGAGATAAAAAAATAGGGGTGGAGAATCTGGTACCACTAAGGGAGTAAGCAGGGGACCCGAGCCTGGGTCGTCATAAACCTCTTTAAAATGTTTAAGCCATTTATCGTCAGGAATGACACAATCCATTATGGTATTCTCTGAGTCGATGAAAAAAGGGTGATTTAACGTTGCCCAGAACTGTCCACTATCACGCATGACATCAGTTGAGAGTAAACTATCCCATGCTGCATTTTTTATCTCGTTTTTCCGTCTAGCTATTATTTGTTTGTATACCCTCCTCAGCTCGGCAACAAGCTCCTTATTTCTTGGGGTGGCCTTCAAGGCTTGTAAAAGAGCTCTATGGGCCCTAGAAAAGCTAGTCAAACCATCTGCATTGAGAGGTACCTCCCTGTTGTGTTTTAGTGGACAAATCTTCCAAGATCTGGGAACAAAGACTCTCAAAAGCGCCAATAATCTCTATATGGTCTGCATTACAATCCATGCAAGTCGCCATGTTACCCTCGATCTTAGGAAGGAGTTCATTTAAAAAGGTTTCGAGGACAACCTTTGCCCACCTAAGCCTACGACCTTGATCTTTCGGGAGTATAGCAGGCCCCGACTGGGAAGGGCAGATCTTAATGCCCATTAAGTCTCCCAACTGCAGCTCAAGCAACACCGGGTTATGGTCGCTAAATATTGATACAATTACATTATAGGCCACCACTCTATTTAGGATACCAGATGTTATAAATATATAATCAATGACTGTGCCGGGGTCTGTGCCCTTGTAAGTAACCCCCCTTCCCTCACCCTCAATATGATTTGATTCGAATATATTAAAATTGGCCAACAATTCTTCAAGTACCTCTCCTTGCCTTGTGTGCTCAAAGTGCGGTACAGCAGAGCCAGGCGGTCCCTCCTGCATCCCTGCGTAACATATGTTACTACAGGGGTGTATGTTAAAATCACCCATTAAAATGAGCTCGAAAGCAGTATTTTGATTCTGACCATAATTACACAAAAATGTTTCCAGGGAGACAATGTGTTGAGACCCATCGTCTCTCTCCCACGAGTTATATAAATGTATTAAAATAATTTTACAGGTCGGCGCAATTACCCGTTCCACTATTAAGAGGTTTGGCAAGCCAGCCTCCACCAATCTTAGAGACCCCCTTAGTTTTAAGGAGAAAAGGAAAATGAGACCCCCCTTTCGCCCTACCAGCCGTGCTTGGGATAGCTGGGACAACAAAGCTAGCAAAGCCATCCATCCAGAAATTAGCAGAAGGATCCCAGGATTCCTGAATGGCAATTATATCATAGCTAGCGATGAATTCCACCCAGGCAGCATCACCCCTCTTAGCTCTGGTGCCGGCTACATTCCAGCTGATGAGTTTACAACAGGGTGCATCGTCAGTGTTGGATGGGCAAGACAAACCGGGGTGGGTCGGGACTAGCTGTCAATCGTTTTCCTCCATATCCGATATGGGGGCAAAATGATTAGACAGTGATACCCCCCTATCCTCAGGGATGCCGGACGACGGTCTGGGTTGAGAGGTCGCCAAACCCCCTTCAGCCCCCGTCGATGGCTGCATGCAATGGACCTGGGGGGACCTAGTATTTCTAACGTCCACTTTCCCTGCCGTCTTTTTCATTGCCAAACTATGAGCCCAATAAGAATTTTTCGGAGGAGGATAGAAAAAACCCAAGGGGACCGGTCTCATCCCTGTTCGCGCTATCACTGACCCATCCCAGACAATCTCTCTGCCAAGTCTGGGCTGTTGAAATTGACTATGGCACAGTCCCCCTCGATTTTCTTCTGGGAATTCCCAATCCATCCCACCCTTCTGGCTATAATTACCCTTGATGAGATGTCCACTCCTCCACTGCATGAGTCAGCACACCATGATCTTGCCTTATTCATTAGATCCTTAACTGGTTCTACCTCACCCACTCGGAGCGGGTCCACTCCAATAAAAATAGCAATGGGGCGGCAACCGGTGGAAGGTCTAAGATCACAGGACAACCCTTCACCCCAGCAGAGGAAACTGGGCACTGTAACACTAAGTTGCTACCTACACTGCCAGCGCTAAAGCGGGGAGCCCCATGGCCTGTTATGCCCAGGTGACCCTCCTGGGTCCGGGCATTGTCATGAGCCGCCCCCTTGATGGGGGGAATGGGAACCGTTGGTACAACATCAGCCTTAGCTCTGTCCTGTGAGGAAACCATGCCCGTCCTAGGGCTGTTCAGCACTGAGATATGGTCATTTACAAGTTTATCGATTAATGAAATTTTTTTCAATAAACCAGCAAGACAGGTGTTTAAAGTCTCCACAATATCCTTGGCTATGCCCACTAGCAAAGGTTCAATGCGTGCATTAAACAATGCCACTAGCTGATCGCCTAGATTATCGGTATTCACCGTGGCATTTTTCAGTACAATGTCTTGTTTTTCAGTCCTTTTAATGTTTTTCTTAGGACCCTTGCCGAGGGCCCTAGGTAGTTGCACCAGTGTCGGGGAAATAATGTTACCAGGCAGTAGAAGATCTTTAGAAACAATATCGTTATTGGGATTGACCACAACCACTTCCGGCTCAAGGGGGATACTAGGCTCTTTTGCAGTCTCAAAGTTATGTGTGCTGTTTGTAGCGAGAGGGAGCGCCAAACCAAGCTCCTGCTCTGCGTTGGCTATTTCCTTAGTAAGAGCCCCCAATGCAGATGATAAATATGAAATAATAGACTCCGAGTGTCTCGGGACCTTGGCCTTCTTTCCCCCCTCCTCAGCATTAGTTTGTTGCTTTCGCTTACCCATTATTGGATGTAAGGGGGGTTGCCCGGCCCGGCCTCCTTCATCCTCGGACGGCCTTAGACAGCCCCGCCCTTGTCCGGGGCTTCTCCCGGCGCCACCCGCGCGAGTCCCGCGAATGTACCACCAATACCCAAATGGTAGTCAGGGATTAAGTCTCTTCAAATTTCAAAAAAGTGTATTTCTTTTACAAAGTAGCTTTGACACTAATAGGCACATTAAATCACTACATTGAGAAGTGCTTACTGAAAGTGTTAGTCTGTAACAACGAATCTGTCAATCTGTTTTCTTTAGTTGTTCTTTGTCAAGAGAATACTGAGAACCATTTACTGAAAGGACATTGTTAATGTCTCAGTGCTCAAGTAAATACAGATTTTTCTGTTCGGACTCCCCAAACAAAATGTGATATTGGAATCCAAACTGAACTAAATTGTACCAGCTGCTAACCAGAACATGTTACTGCCACTGCATATACTACTCCTTCGATATTGGTTCAAAAAGTTATTTTGGGGGGAAAATGATTGGAATATAGCAGTGAACATCTTTTTTTTAAAATATTTGTAATACATAAAACATTACAGTCAAACATACCCCCCTCCCACCAATCTGCCTTTGGTCGCAAATCCTGTCCAGACAACAATGTGACGCCCCCCTCTCAGGTGTGTACACAGCCATTTAGCCAACAACCCATAGCAGGGCAGGCGGCGATCTTGAAAATATCTACTGATGTGAACGCAGATGAGTTGTACCACACCCCTCGTACAGTACCCCTCCATATCTCATAATGTAATATTAATCCCTGTCATGAAATGAAATGAAAAAAGGGACTTGCTAAAGCGCACTGCGGCCAAGCGGCTTCCTGGCGCTGAGAACTAAGGAACTAGCCTATGTCTGCCGTCATGCATGCCGATACACCGTCCCCTTCCTCCCGGTGGCAATCTAAGGTCCCTGGTCCTCCACTGTGGCGTGAGCATCTTCTTTACCATTTAGGTATGTCTGGTATAACCCCCAAAAGTTTTTAGGACGACTAGTGGGAGGCAGCAACTCGCTGTAGTTCTCCGACTGTGTACAACAATCCAACATATCATGTGCCCAGCGTTTAGGTGTAGGTGCGGGGCCTCTCATCCAACAACATGCCACCACCCTACGGCCTATGAGCAGTCCCATATCCACCAATCGCCGTGTGGCTCTGGGTAGCTTCTTAGTGTACCCTAGGAGAGCCAGCGTGGGATCAGGTGTGAGATCTATTTCTACTGTTTTACTTATGTCCGTGAAGATCTTCTCCTAGAAATCCCATACACTTGGGCATTGCCATGCCAGGTGTAGGAAACCTGCGTCTGGCGCACAACATCTCTCACAGTCCGCAGTGTCACGAAGGCCATACCTGTGTAGCCGTGCCGATGTGTAATACACCCTGTTAAGAAACTTGAAGTGAACTAGCCTATGTCTGCCGTTAAGTGATAGCTTTCTAGTATTAATACAACAGTATCTCCACATGTCATCATCAATCACTATCTGTAGGTCAGTTTGCCATGCCAGCTGCGCCTTCGTGTACGGGTGCTCCCTATGTCCCTGAGACAGCTTATATAGGTTAGACAGTAGTTTTTGGGGGGCCTCTGCTTTTATTACATACGTGAGTTTCGGAACTTCAGGCGGTTCTGCCATGACCTCCCCCAGAAGCTCTGCGAGAGCACTGCACACCCGGTGGAATTGGAAGCGGGTCAATAGGGGAGTATTCTCACTACTTGTTGTTGCCTGCTCCCATGTTTTGGCCACTCCATCCTGAAACAGATCTCCGGCAAATTTAACGTTCAGCCTGTGTAGCGCATGTATCACTCCTCTCTCTTTGATGGAGGCATCCATCGTGCCCAATCTACCGACATTATTGGAGAGTATAGTAATGCACCACCCTGCAGCTGCAGAATAGTGTGCCACGCATGATTCGTTGCTGCGATCGAGTCCAGTATGCCAGTCCTTCGATCTACCGGTCGGAAAATTGTGGTCGGAAGCGAGAGAGGGCTAGCAAAGAGTGTTTCCATGCGGACATGCGGAATACAGCCATCTCCGTGGAGCTAGGTGTGCAGATGCCCAGCCTGAGCTACTCTGTAATAAAGCTCCAAGTTAGGGGCACCGAGCCCACCCATGCTGTAAGGCAATGTGAGTAGCGTCCACTTGGCTCGGGGTTGTTTCCCTGCCCATGCCAATTTAACCATGAGTTGCGTTAGTCGTAGAAAAAAGGACTTGGGGAAGTACTATTGGAATTGTCTTGAATAAGAACAGTAATCTAGGCAGCACAACCATTTTCATTATGGATATCCGTCCTAGAAGAGAAAGTGGGAGCTTGCACCAGGCTTCAACATCGTCCTCCAGCTTACTGAAGGCGGTGCCATAGTTTGCTCTAAATAGGATCTCAGCATCAGTGTGGAGTTGTATACCCAGGTACCTAACTGTGTCTGTGGTCCACTGCAGTGGATATTCCATTTCGATATTCTGCGTTATAGGGGTTAAGGGGAAGGCCAGTGACTTCGTCCATTTGACCTTCAGGCCCGATAGGGCGCCGAAGCGGACCACCTCTCCTAGTACCGATGTGAAATTGTTGTCTGGGTCGCGGACGTACAGCAAAGTGTCGTCGGCGTACATGGACACCAATATCTTGTATGTGGGGAAACCTATGCCTTCATTGCCATGGTATTCTCGTAGCGCACAGGCTAATGGTTCAGCAACCAGGGCGTACAGGAGGGGCGATAGCGGGCACCCCTGTCTGGTGCCTCTGCTGATGAGAAAGGAGTCAGTGACCAGGTTACCGAGTCGGAGCCTGGCCCGCGGGCAGTTATACAGGGCCCCTATCATCTGGAGGAATGACAGCCCTAGGCCCATCCGCTGTAGTACCAGTCACATAAAAGGCCATTCCACTGAGTCAAAGAGGCCTTTTCCATGTCAAGGAACACCGCTAGTGCCTTCCTATCCTGCCGGACATGTTGTATCGTGCCTAAAACTGTGCGAATGTTGTATACCAAGTTCCTGCTGGGGATGAAGCCAGCCTGCTCCGGCGCAACTAACCGTGGCGCCAAAAGCGCCAGGCGGTTCGCCAGAACTTTAGCAAATAGTTTAGTGTCAACGTTTAGCAATGAAAGAGGTCTATACGAACCACACTCATCTCGTGGCTTGCCTGGCTTTAGTATCGTGACCAGTAACGCCTCCCTCATTGATTGCGGCATACTGCCCTCTACGCAGATGTCTTCAAAGAGCGCAGAGAGGTGTGGGAGTAATTTATCCTGATACGCCTTGTAGAACCCCACCATGAGGCCATCTGCTCCCGGTGCGCTGCCAGCTCGCATGCTCGCCAGGGCTTCCACTATTTCGTCCTTCTCTATCGGGAGCATCAGGAATTCCCTGTGTGTGTTAGTCAATGTAGGTATATTAATGTGGTCTAGGTGTAGTCAGTGATATCATCCTCAAGGTCTCCACTTTTGGACGAGTATAGCTCAGTATAGAAGGCCTTGAATGCTTGCGCTATGTCTGTTTCTTCCGTTAGTACCGCACCGTCCCCCGACTTTATTTCCGAGACTTGTTGTCGTCCCCTTTTCCCGCTTAAGATTCTGGCCAGGACTGAACTAGGTCTCTCTCCCTCCCCATACGTTCTAGCCGTAGCGTATTTTCCCAGGTGTTTCACTTCTCTGTCCGCTTCCTCATGGTATTCAGCTAGAAGTGACTTGATCTCCTCCCCTGTCGCGCTGTCCGTTTGTCTGCTCTGTCTTTCCTCTAGGGTAGCCAGTTGACGCTCAAGGTCAGCTAGTCTCTGTCTGATGGACTTGAGTACTCCCGAGTGTTTAGACATTGCTATACCCCTGATATAAACTTTGAATGTTTCCCATACAACCTGGAAGCTGTCTACTGAACCCACGTTGGTCTCAATAAACACATCAATGGCCTCCGCCAGTTCTCCTCTAAATGCTGGGTCTAGGAGAGAATAAGGGGGGGAATCTCCACGTGAAGGGCGGGATGGCCTACCCCGGAACGTCCAGCACCAGTAGCACCGGCGAGTGGTCAGACAAGGTCCTAGATAGCACCTTACAGTCCCTAATCTGCCCTAACCTGGAGGCGGATGCCAACCAATAGTCTATTCTGGTATGAATATCATAGTAGGCAGAGTAGTGAGTGTACCCACCTCTCTCTGGGTTTCTGATCCGCCATACATCCTCCAGACTCAAACTGGTGATCACACTCCTCAGTGCCAAGGCAGCCATCGAGGGTCTACGGGGTGGGCCAGCCGATCTGTCCAGAGTGGGGTCAAGCACCAGATTGAAGTCCCCTCCCCACAGTATACGATCAGTGTCATATTGTCTGGCAATGGCAGCTATGGCTTGAAAGAAATCAGGGGAGTCATAGTTTGGGCCATAGGCGTTAATTATCACAAAGTCTATACCAGGCCCAATGCATTTGGAAATGACAAATCTGCCTGCGTTGTCTGCCCTTGAGTTTGTAAGGATAGTTTCGATTTCGGGTTCACCCAGGTAATCACTCCCCTGGCGTGCGACGAGAAGCCTGCCGCTGTTATATTGCCCTCTAGGCCCCTGCTGTGTAGCATTCTACTGGTCATGGGGAGATGCGTTTCCTGCAGCAGTGCCACGTCCACATGTTGGCGCTGGAGGTAACTAATAACCTTTCTAACTTTTCGGTGGTCATTCAGACCACGCACGTTCCATGTAAGTGCCCTGAGTTTGGGTGTGTATGTATTGTTGCTATTGTGAGCTGTGTCAGCCATTAAGGTAAACTAAGTGGTTCCTAAGAGTGAATGTGCTACTTGTGTACGAAATCTTTAGCACGCCAAAAGTCAGATACAGTACCCCCCCTTTATCTACTGAACAGTCCCAACCCAACATCCCCGCTACCCCCCTCCGACAGCAGACCACCCCCAACAAGGCCTCGCCTGAGTGACCCCCCCCCACGCCCCAACTCCATACCCAACTATTGGACCTCCCGTCGGGCTTTCAAGGTGCATTGCGCGCGGGGGCCAAGGTTGCCGGGCAGCAAACAAGTGATTTGGTTACAATGCTTGCAAAATGTCCCCCTCCAATTACTCGCTGCACCATATAACTACATCAGCTGAAATTTAGATTCTGACATTAATTATCACGTTGACTGCACTAGCCGCAGGGACATAACATTGACATCTTCTCTCCCCCTCCTCACATATCTATACCCTTCATGGGCCGTCTACCAATTAACGTCCCCACTAGGCAATCCAGATACTTGACTCAAGCATCAGAGTTATCTCACCCACCGGTAGTTTCGCCGGGTCGTCAGATCTCGGTATAGAAATCTTTGCCGGCCTGCTGATTAAGGAGCCTCAAGGATGTCATCTCCAATGTCTCCTCTGGAAGAAGCCCGGTCTATATGTTCGTTGTAGATCTATAAAACCATCGACTCCACATGTAGGCAAGAGGGCAATGTCACTCCTGCTCGTCCAGTTGGCTTCGCCGGTCTTCGCTGTCTGCCTGACTGTTGGTTTCCCTGCGGTGGTCCCTGAACCACCCCTTTAAGACCTGCTGTAGTGCTTTAGGGTCTATGAAGAGGTGGTAATGCCCCTGCCGATTGACACGCAGTTTTGCAGGATACAGCATGGCATAATCTAGTCCGAGTTCCCGAAGCTGTCTCTTATATGGGGCAAAGTGTTTGCGCGCCTCCTGCACCCTAGCAGTGAAGTCCGGATATAGGGAGATTTCCGAGCCTTCAAACTGCAATGATTTCTTATCTCTGGCTAACCGGAGTGCCACGTCCCTGTCCCTGTAATTTAGGAGCTTGGCGATAATAGGACGCGGTGGGGCTCCCGGGCGTGGACGAGGGCCCAGCGAACGGTGTGCGCGCTCAACTATGAACATTGGTGAAAACGCGCCTTCACCCAGCAAAGCGACAAAGAGCTTCTCAACGAACTTCTCCATGGTGCCAGTCTGTGTCGTTTCCGGTACCCCCGTGATGCGTCTGTTAGAGCGTCGCGAGCGGGCCTCTAAATCTTCGGTCTTCTCTTGGAGCAATTGCATAAGTTTCTCTATTTTCTTATGATCCGGGTCCAATTCCGTTTGTGCCTCCTCAACCTCCGTGAGGCGTCTTTCGGACATGTCTAAGCGTTCCGCGTGTTTGTTGACGCGTTCCGCCATGCGATCCAACCCGGAAGGTGAGGGCATCTATCTTGGTGCCTATTGATGACATGCTTTCTTGTAGGCCTTTTTCCATGGCTAAGAGCATGGTTTTAATGTCCGAATAATCAGAATTGCCCGCTCCATTCGCTGAGATGGCTGTATCTGCCTCCTGGGACTCCGGAGTCTTGTTGCGGCGTTGCTCAAATGGAAGCTTGCTCTGGGTCTTTTGTGCCTTTTCCCATGTTGTCGAAGGGGGGGGCTGATAGCACAGGCCGCGCTCGTGCTGGATCCCTCCGGGCTTTGCCGAGCTGGGCACGCGGTGTATGGCTGGGGACTTTCCAATCACACCCCGTCTAGGTGCCCCGAAGTAGAGTTGTGCAATCTTCCTGGGGTATCCAATTCCTGTAATGGCGCAAATCAGGCCTGGCACTCAATGGGCGGCGCCGTCACTGTGGGTTCCCAGGATGCGAAGTCTCAACGCGCACCGCAGGGCCGCGCCAAAGCGCTCCGGACAGTCTGTGTCCCTCAACACAGTTGCTTGCCAGCGTGACTCACCCCAGGGCTACAGGCGGCAGCAGCGTCGTCGTCGTCGCAGTATATCGATATATGTTATATTCTCCATTCCTTTACTATTACGGCACACTAAGAAGAGATCAAATAAGATCAAATCATCATAAGACGTAATACTGGAAGGGAAAATGGAGGAAAGCCACAGAGTGATGTCAGGTTCCAATGCACAGAGAATAAAATATCCTTCTATGTTATCCAAAAATGGTGCCAAAAAGTTCAAACATAACACCCTTAGAAAAAACCCAGACATGATGTTCGCAGATCCTTATATTGATAGAGTGAAAGGCACTATAGTGAACGACCTAATTTTCTACACGCATAAAACAGCTAAATGGCGCAATGCCCTCACGGAATTGCTGCCCATAAAAGATATGAAAAACATTCCACATGGCACAAAACTACTGACCTCACCTTCAAAAAGATGCAATGCAGAACTATGCATCACCTTATATAAAACGGGAATAGTGCTGATACAAGCGGCCAATAGAGACCTTGAGGAATTTGAGAAATCTTTCCTTTTATTAAAAGATTCCCTAGATAGACCAAGACACCAACTACCCAAGACCCCAGCTGATGCCACTCCTGATAACAATGTTACTACCATTAGAGACGCCAACCAAACGGGGGGTCATTACACTCAAAATTCCTGCTCTGGAGGTATTATTGAAACTATAATGGCAACACCAGAGAAAGAGACAGAAAGGACAGAGAGTTCCACCAATCCTGCAAACGAAGATCAGGACCAGGTACAAAGAGTAGAGTTGATGTCGCCACAACTCGGGGTGAATTTATTGCAAGAGGGTACCTCAGTATCTAACGAGTCACCTGTTGACCCGCCACCTCAATCAAATACACAACCAGAGTCCTATAGATCCTCACCCACAAATCCACTAATAACACCACACAACAGTGATAATACTCGTGACCTCTCATATAGAGTTGAAAGTGGAAATCAAACGAAGGATACGAAAGAAAGAATTGTGGGAGTGAGAACAAATCAATCACGGAGAAGAGCAAAAGGCAAAACTTGGTCTAGCAGATCAATCCTCACTAAGAAATCACCTCGAATCCTGAAAGAAATTAAGGAGCTCCTGAAAATAGTAGACAACCTGACACAAGGCTCACTGGAAATTTCAAAAGTAATTGATAAAATGTGGGAGATGACGGTAAGCACGCACTCAAAGGTCTCTCATATTCAGAATCTGGTACTATCCACACAAAGATGGAATGACGAGATGGCCTGGTCTAAAAAAAAATAGGCTCAGTAGACCAGATAGGACAAATCCCCTTTCAGATGAAGAAACCCTAGCCTTACTCCGAACATATGAACAACAGGGACGGGGAAGGAAGTGCTGAGAGAATCAAAACAGTACCAATAGATGCTAACAGAACATCCAGAAAGAATGACAGGAAAGCAATCCACCTCAACCTACAACCTATCCAATTAACAACAACTGAAGCTGAAAATGGGAACCTCAGTAACTGTGAAAAACCTCTGAGTTGCCTTCTACTCAATTGTCGTTCGGCAACCAAACATGCATCAGACATAGCAGCCCTCATCCTCAATAAGGAAATTGACCTAGCAATACTTACGGAAACATGGCTCAATGAATCATCATCGCCCGCCATTGACCTCTTAGTACCACCGCAATATAACATTGTGAGATTAGATAGGCTAAGAAAAGTAGGAGGAGGTATAGCCTGCATCCACCGATCAGAAATAGAGGTCAACCAAATCCAAGCCGACCCCCTTGAATCCTGTGAATACTTGGGTCTGAATATAAGATCAGCAAGCAACCAGAAATGCAATCTGCATGCGTTCTACCATCCACCAGGAGATAACGCAAAGTTTACAGAGCAACTAATAGAGATCATAACGGCCAACTCCGACTCTGCTGCCAACAACATTTTCCTGGGGGACTTTAATCTACACTGGGACGACGCAAATGACAAAACGGTTAACCTGCTTAAAGAGTTCCTCGCAGAACTAAACCTTACACAAGCTTGCACCCAACCCACACATGTGCAAGGAGCGACGATTGACTGGATTATTGCAAATAAGAAAGAGACATCAATACTCGCTATTGATCCTTGTGATTGGTCGGACCATCACGCCATAACATTCGTCATTCCCACAGTGAAAAAGGGTAGGACTGTGCAACCCCCCAGGTCCAAAAAAGCGATACGAGATACAAAAGTAGCGAACATTGAGTTACTGGTTGAAAGGTGCGAGAAGGATTTAAAGTCACCTGACGACATGAAGAATGTAAACGAGTTGACTGATCACTACCTTACCTCAATTGGAAATATCGTCAATGACACCATGCCACTAAAACTGAAAAGAGTCGCAGAAAAACCAAAAAATCCCTGGTTCAATGGTTCACTGAATGAGGAAAGGCGCAAATTGAGAACGGGCGAAAGAAACTGGAGACAACACCCTTCCTCTCCTGAGCTGAAAGCCCTCAGGACCACCAGAAGTCACTATAACAAAAAGATAATCAATTCGAAGAAAGAATATATAAGAGCAGAACTTGACAATGCCAAAAACAGACCACGAAAACTTTTCGAGATCCTAAAACATCAATCAGACAAACTGGCAAAATCGGCACAAGAACATTCAAAGACCCCCCTAAGCGGCGAGGAATTCTCTAAATTTTTCACGGAAAAGACCAAATCGCTAGAGGTAGAGCTCGCAAAGGCCGCGGCTATCCTCCCGACCCAACATATGCCGACGAATGCGGCCCCTATGACAACTGAGAGGATTAAAGCAAAAAATAAAGCGAATTGGGACACATTTGAATTATATGACCAGATCGAGATCGCCAAAACGCTCTCGGAAATTAGACCGAACAACCATTATCACGACCCTTTACCGGCAAAGTGTGTAAGAGAGATCAGCCACATCCTGGTCCCAATCTGGACCAAAATAATAAACGCGTCACTTGCACAAGGGATCCTCCCAGACTGCCTAAAAACAGGACAAGTTGTGCCAATAATCAAAAAACCAACACCAGACACAACAGATCCGAATAACTATCGTCCAGTAACCAACATCCCTTTATTGGCCAAACTTATTGAGAAATGCGTGCAGAGCCAATTGAATCAACACATCACCAAGTTCTCCTTACTAGACGAATGCCAATCAGGTTTCAGAGCAGGGCACAGCACGGAAACAGCGATCCTGCACATTGTCGATGATGCGCTACAAGCCCTAGACCAAAAGCAAGCTTGCCTACTGATTCTTTTAGACCTATCAGCTGCATTTGACATGGTAAACCATGAAGCATTATTGTCCAGACTACAGGACAGGATGGGATTGTCCGGAAATGTACTGAAATGGTTCAATTCTTTCCTACGCAACAGAACCCAACGATTCCTGGTTAACCAAGCAATCTCACCCTCATGTCCTAATACAATTGGGGTCCCGCAAGGCTCAACGCTATCCCCAGATCTATTCAACCTATATGTCGAACCTCTTACAGACATTCTACGGAAATCACAGATCTCCTACCACATGTATGCAGACGACACACAAATATACTTGAAGATCGCCAATCTTGAGGACATTGACCTAATGAATGAGACGCTAAAGTTGGTTCTGGAATGGTTAACCTCCAATCATCTGAAACTAAATGCCCATAAAACAGAATTCTTGCTAATTTCACCACCAAGGAGCAACTCTGAAATAAAGGAATGGACCAAACTGCTGACGGCACTAAACTGCACCCCAACGCTAGTCAACTCAGCGAAATCACTTGGAATTACTTAAGATAAAAATCTTTACATGAAAGCTCATATTAATTCAATGGCGAAAAGTGCCCGCTTCCACTTGAGTTACTTAAGAAAATTAAAACCATTCATCTCGGAAGCAGATTTAAAACTGGCTATTCAATCTTTAGTTATATCAAGGATCGAATACGGTTGCTCCACATTAGCCGGCCTACCAAAAACTTCCACAGCCCCATTAAAAGCCTGTCTCAACGCAGCGGCAAGACTCATCACGGGGTCTAGGAAATTTGATCATATATCTCCTCACTTGAAAGTTCTAAATTGGCTACCTTATGAGGCTAGAATTCAAATGAGGATAGCATGCATTACCCACAAAGCGGTGCACTATAACACACCAAGATATCTAGCCAAGAAAATCAAGCTATCGGGTGGAATCAGACCAACCAGAAGTGCCAAGGAGCTATTGTTGCGGCCAGCCATCTTCCGAAAGAAAAAGTCTTATGACCGATCATTCTCTGGAGCTGCCCCTAGAGTCTGGAACTCTCTCCCTCCAAGCATCAGGAAGATTCAAAATATTGTTCAATTCAAACGGGAATTGAAAAGTCATATGTTGAGGAAATACCTTGACTAGGGAAGCTAACGGAACTCTAAGACGAATATTCTTATTCCGATGAAGGGCGGCCATCTTCATGAACAAAATCATCGAGAAGTGAATGACTTCACCCACTAATCGGAACTGAACTTTGTCCTCACTGCCATCTCCTTACTAGATGAACCGATAACTGTTTTAGGTTTAAAGCATTTTTATTGCAGTTTAAGAAACAGGGAGAAACAATACATACAATGAATACAGTCATCGTAATAACAAAATGCGCAATCTTCGCTCCAGAGGCGCCATCAGAGCGCCATACAGTATCACCTGAGCACTTGGAGAGCCTTAGGCTAGGCGGTAGCGCCACGATGACAAATTCCAAAACCAACTCCCCCCCACCATTCCCCCACCCAGAAGAACCCTCCCCCCTCCCTTCCTGGTGCTGAGCAAATGTCTTACCCGTTCGTCCCCATCGCAAGGTATCTACGCCTCTTAACGTCCCCTATCTCCAGTTCAACTAGGCACTCGGGGATGTCAGCCCTAGCAGCCTAAGGTATCGGGGCAAGTAATTTCCTTAAATTCCGATTGTAGCAGAGTGTGGAAAGGTTGCCACAAGTCCTCAAATCTGTCCACCTCGCCCGCCACCGTGAGGGACAGTTTCTCCATTCCCAGAACGTGCCATAACCTGTGCAGCCAACCTATGGAGGTAGGAATGTTGGTGGAGCGCCAATATATAAGTATGTTTTGGACCGCTGAGCCCAAGGCAATCGCTATCTGTCTACCCCTCCTGGATCGTAAAGGGTACATCAAGCCATTAGGTAGCCCTAGTAGGACATAAGCTGGGAAACGGGGTAATTCAATGTTAAAGCACTGGTCTATTTCGTCCAAAACCTCCTTCCAGTAGGGATTCAGCTTCGGACAATCCCACAAGATGTGTGTAAGCGTGCCGGGCTGTCCGCATTCGCGCCAACAAGTGTTTGGGATGTTATGATTCATGTCGTGCAACCTCTGAGGTGTGTAGTACCAGTATGTGGAGGTTTTAGTAAAGGTTTCGGTGAGTCCTGTGTGGTATGCTGAATGACGTGCCCGGTAGGAGATATCGTCCCATTCCTTGTGACTCAATTCCCTCCCCAACTCCCGCTCCCAGCGAACCCTCCCCGGGTTATGGATGTGGTAAGTGGGGGGTTGTAAGAGACGGTACAGGTCCGAGATGAGCTTGGCGTCCGATGAACGCGTCGCTAGCCACAGTTCATACGGGGTAAGTTTCCGGTCAGCCAAAGCCCGTATCTGTGGTTGGAGCGCCCAATGGCGTACCTGTAAATACCGCATACGCTCAGTCTCGGGCAGATGGTAGTCCCGGCGAAGGTCTTCAAACGACACGGCTCCTTCCGGGCCATAGACGTGAAACAGAGCGCAGCATCTGGCTGTCTGCCAGAGCGCGAAAGCGCCAGGCTCCATCCCGGGCCGGAAGTCAGGGTTCCCAATCAGTGGTGTAAGTGGAGACGGGAAGGTGGTAAGGTCATGCGCAGCATTCACGGCGTCCCATACACGAAGCGGGACCTACGTGACAAAAGACGCATAGAGATTAGAGGGGCGGTGACTTCTGCGCATGAAGGGTACCTCTTGTAGGGTCCTGCCCGCCACAGCCTGGTCCTGGAATAGCCAGTGTCTGTCTGATTCCCATTCACTCCACTCCACCAAATACCGTAGCTGCGCCGCCTGAAAATATTTATGCAGGTCCGGAATGCCAAGTCCACCAGACTCAGGTGCCAGCGTGGAAAGGGCCCTCTTAAGTCTGGGCTTGCGGCCCTGCCAGACAAAGCGGGCGATGTCGGACTGAGCCTGTCGGATCCACCCCTTCGGTGGTTGGAGCGGCAGGGCCCGGAACAAATATAGCACCTGCGGCAAGAGGGTCATCTTTACCGCAGCGACTCGTCCCAGCAACGACAGCGTGCCCTTGCTCCAGCGGGAGAGCTCTTCCTTAAGTTTCTTGCCCATGGCTGCGTAATTGGCGGTCACCATGGCGGGCAAAGAAGGAGCCAGGAGTATGCCCAGGTACGGGACCAGCTCCCTAGACCATTGCATAGGGAATCGTCCCTGCAGCTCAAGTCTCGTGGCCGTGGTGAGCGAGACATCCAGGGCCGCCGACTTTCTCATATTCATCTTGAAACCCGCAACCGCGGCAAAGGCATCCATCTCGGCGACGCAAGCGGGGAGCGCCTCCTTCGGATCATCAAGCATCAGGATCACATCATCCGCATACAGGCTAATGGTATGGATGTGGCCCCCCATCCGGACGCCGGTCACAGCCGGGTTTCGGCGAATTCTCTGGGCAAACGGCTCCATGTATAGAGCGAAGAGCAGCGGGGATAAGGGGCATCCCTGTCTGGTACCCCTCCCAATCACGAATTGTTCGGAGCTGCACCCGTTCACCCGCACCGTCGCGGCGGGAGATTTGTAGCAATTAAATATGAAGGTGCGAAATTTCTCTCCCACACCCAATTTGCAGAGCACTTTCTCAAGGTAAGGCCAGTGCACCCGATCAAACGCTTTCTCCGCGTCAACCGAGAGCAGCGTGCGTTCCCCGGGTGTACGGGAGGCTTTTTCTAGTACATGGACCACCCTCTTAGTATTGTCTACCGTTTTTCGGCCTGGAACAAACCCGGCCTGGTCTGGGTCCACCAGGCCCGGCAAATATGGCGCCAAACCTGCCGCTAGGATCCCCGTATAAAGCTTGAGGTCGACATTCAGTAACGAGATCGGCCGGTAGGAGGTGCATTCAGTTCGGACCTTCCCCGGTTTGGGGATAACTGATACCGTCGGCCGCAGCAAGTCCGGGGGTATCGCTCCCGGCTCAGCAAAGGAGTTGAACAGCCGTGTCAACAGTGGTGCTAGCTCCTGACAGAAAGTTTTGTAGAAAAGGGGGATGTAACCGTGGGGTCCCGGGGCTTTCCCAGGTTTGAGTCGCGAGATGGCCGCAATCACCTCTTCCGGCCTAATTTCACGTTCCATGTATTCTGCCTGTCCGGGCTAAGGACAGGGAGGTCGACCGACGCCAGATATTCATTCTCGGCCAAGGCCGAGGAGGGCGCGTCCGCATATAGGTTAGCGTAGTATCGACGGAACTCGTCCGCGATCTGGTGGTCCTCCGAGGCCAAGGTGCCATCAGGAAGGGACAATTCCTTAACCCGTTGGTGTTGGTGTTTCGCCCGGAGTTTGTTCGAGAGGAGCCGGCCGCATCTGTCACCGCCAGTGTAATAAGCGTGTTTCAGACGCAGCGCTGCGTACGCCGCCCTGTCCATATCGAGTGCGGAGAGAAGCTTCCGGGCTGCTTTGAGTTGCCTCCAGACTCTGGGGGCCCCCGTCCTCTGATGCATTCGTTCCAGTTCTCGTACCTTATTCGTAAGTTCGTCCCTTTTCTGTTGACGTTCCCTATTCTCCGCGGAGGAGATGGCGATAAACTCACCCCGTAGCACCGTCTTCAGGGTAGCCCATTGCGTTGCCCATGAGGTATCCCCATTCTCATTATGTGTCCGGAACTCAGAAATCGCGTCGCGAATCTGTTTCACGACCGTCTGTTTATGTCTTCCTGTCTCGGCGCCCCCCTGCCCAGCATTTCGGGCAAGGTGCGCTCTCCTTTCTTGCCCCCTCTGTTATTCGACATCACAGGAGTGGGGGTGCGGCGTGGGGGGGTAGCCACGAGATTCAGCTGGGCGCAGTGGCGCCGAGATCGGGGTTGCGCCTTCTCGCTTTTCCCGGTGTCCTGTGCAGCCCAAGACAAGTCAGCTGGACTTCGGGGCTCCAAGGCGTCGGGGGGGGGGCCACGGACTCCCCCAGCAGGAGCCCAACCCAGGTGCGCGGGAAAGATCAGTGTCCAGGAGTGGCAGGCGTTCCCCCGTTTGATATGGCCCAGTGCTGGACTACGGGCCGACGCCTGAAGCGCTACACCACAAGGGCTAATGAAAGGCACACTGCGCCACAGGGAAAAGCAATATGGGCCGGGTCTCCTCCTGATTGAATTTGCCGTCTCAGGCAGCCGGGGCAATGTTCAGCGTGTCCCAGGGCGCCCCTCGCACTTGGCGATGCGTCCGATGAGGGCCGGGGGGACGAGGGTCCGATGTGATGCAGGCCGCCGGCACGCAGGCCTGCTCCGTTGCGCAGGCCGGGCACTAGTACTCAGGTCCGGGCCAGTCAGGCTCCCGCCCCGCACGAGGGGGAAGCTGTGCCCTCCCCGTCGTCCCCCGCTATCAGCAGTCCCGCTTCTGCACGTGGGTCTCCAGGGGAAGTGTAGAAGCGCCGCTCAAGGGTAGGCCTCGCGGCCCGGACAATCCCCGGAGTTGCGTGGCGGCCCTTCTCCGGCTCCTCCCCTGCCTCAGTCCGGGAGGTGTATCGTCGCACCCACCAGCCCTCCGCCGCAAGCCGCAGCGGTAGCCCGGGAAAGGTGCCACGTCAGGCCGCCGGTTCTCAGTAGCGCTCCGGAATGTCCCCGGCCGCGTTTGCGGGTCGCTGTTTCCGGTCCCGTGTCCTCGCCGGGTTCGCAGCTCCCGACGGCTTCAGAGATGTCCGAGGCGAGCCGCCGCGCTGCAATTACGGGGCCGCCAGGGGGTCCAAACCGCTCCGCTGCTTCCCCAGCCACGCCGGGCCTCTCCGCCACCAGATCCGGGGGAGATAGGCGGTGCAGAACGGCACAAGGGCACTGGGGTCTCGGGAGCTCGAGACGATAGCGTCCGTTCAGCCCTCCATCTTGGCCACGCCCCCGATAACTGTTTTATAGCAGAAAACTATATAACCTCTACCTCTTCTTATTTATCGATATAGATAGGGATATAAGCTAGCCTTAATTGCACATGCATGTGGAATATATATATTTATGCACTCCCTCATAGCCTTAAGTTCTTCTACCTCATATCTGTTTTGTTCTATAATTATTATTGTACTGCCAATTTGTAACCGATCTCGATGTTAAGCGCTCTGATACCCATGGGTCTTGTTCGCGCTATACAAAACACTATAATAAATAAATAAATATCTCTAGGCACGCTATCTCCCTAGTCATGCCCTGGGGTCGACGTTACAAGAATGGCCCCAGTTTGATTCGCTTGCGTGGCTGTGGGCTTGTAGTCCTCTGTATGTGGCGTCGTTTACGCCGCTTACCCCCAGGCAGTACTTCACCCAGTCGAGCAGCGCACCAAGTCACAAGGTCCTCACCACGCGGTAGCCGCGGTGATGGTAGAGATCCTGCTCTCGTTGTGGGGCTGAGCGCCTGGGGACAGTGTTGTAGGCGTCCCAGAGCAGCTTTCCGGCAAGGCTGTAGATGTGCGCGTCCTTGCGTCCCGAGTCTCCCTCTCTGATCTCCCCCAGGCTGAGTCACACTCTATTGGGCTGTGCACCGAAGGCCGGAGTAGTTCCACACAGACACTGCAGTGGTGCCGGAGGAAGAGCTCACGATGTGCCACGGCTCTTCAGGGCACGGTGATGCATAGGGAGCAGTGAACATCTCTGGTGAGGTGTTTCAGAACCACTCCCTTAGAAGTCTTGGGTTGAACTACTCATTAGCCGGTTAAATTGAACTTCATAACTATCAGGGCACACGTTTTTAGGTCTCTCACCTAGCGTTGCAGTGCGAGACTTTTAGTAGGTAAAAATGGGGTTTCAGATGCTGACCTAGGAATGGCACACGCACGTGTGTGTGCTTTTTGTTGTATTTAGAAACGCTTGGTTTTATCTGGAATGCTATGACTGTCATAGTACTTCTGATGTTAAGATTCTCTATGTGTCAGTTGGTACGTCCTAGGCTTGATGAGAGGAGCGGTGGCTTTTTACTGCTACAATAAAGCCAGGAACTCACAAAATCGGCATTTAATCTTGTTTTTATTTGTTCTAAATAATAATAATAATAATCCACATTTGTAAAGCGCACAATCACCCGTAAGGGTCTCTAGGCGCTGGGGGCCGTCGGGAAGATTAAGCAAGCTATTGCCCAGAGTCACATGGTGCTGGGCTAACCTGCCGCCGGAGCCGGGGATCGAACCGTGATCCTCAGATTCCAGCGTCAGTCGCCCTGGCCGCGGCGCCACACCTCTTCCTCTAAACACCACAATTATTTTGGCGACGAGGTGTTTTAAGCAGTAAACCACTGCAACGTTTTACCACAAACTGCATTTGTATTACTCTGGACGATTTGGAGATTGCAGCTTTTCTCATTTTTTTTATTGGCTTAAATGAACATTTTGGCACAAAGAAATATTCACTCACCTCCTCCTGCGGCAGTTTGATTAATTTGGGAAAATACCTTTCCCCAGCGGCTAATTAAATCTTAAGGTGAGGAGGTCTGAGTGTGTTGCGGTGGTGGGAGGCGCAGTTCTTCGACTTATGTCCCCTCCGTCTTTGGAAGTTCTGTTTTGTGCACAATCTGGTCATTCGTGCCGTGTACAGTGCCTACTTGTTCTGTGGAGACATTAACGCTGCTGATCTGTCTCCTGTCAGGACGGAATCCTAATGATGACGCATTAGATTGTGGCAAAGGAGTTGGTGATTGTGTGGGACAACGTCACGGTGTTCTCTCGGCATCCGTTGTTTCTTTCTGCAATTTTCACGCCTTCACGCTGTGTGTGTCTACACGCTCTTCACGTTTAGACGCCTTCACGCTGTGTGTGTCTACAGTTCAGCCTTTCTCCTCATAACTCCTTCGCTTCTAACATCACGGCAAAAAGAAATAACTATATAATTACATGAGGCTGCAGCAGATCTCTCCAACCTTTGCTGACAGACAACTATTTTCGCAAGTACTTTAAAGAAACGCTACAGAGTGATTATTTTCACAGATTTCTCCACAGAATTTTGGAAGTTTAATTTATTAGTTAGAACGAAGTGTTTATTTTGGCACTGGCTCCACGGAACATCGGAAGTTTGATTTATTAGTTAACTTGTTTCTTTTTAATTTGTGAACACTTTTGAAAGATTCTATTATATGATGATAATGTTTTACTACATGTTTAATTTTTGTCATCCATTAGTCTAGTAGGTGCACTATTTGTGTATTTCAAAGTGTATTATTTCAACTTAAAACTTTTTTTTGTTCCTAGCTAAATGCAGTCAGTGAATCAGCCTCCTCCCTTCTTGGAGAGCCCTGGTGCCCCTCAAATACAGTGGAGGCAGTGGTTTGACGCCTTTGAGACTTATATTGGGGCAATTGGTGCGTCAAGGTACAGAGCGGAAAGGAAAAAATTCCTATTGTTAAATTGTTTAGAGTTTGAAGGAAGAGAGGTTTATAAACATTTACCAGACTTGGTGTTGGATGAGGGGCAAGTGGTTGATGAGTATCAAGAAACTGTTAAAAAACTTGTCATCAAGTTTGATGTTCAACCTAGTTTAGTTGTGTTAAGACACAAGTTTTTCAAAAGAGCCCAATTACAGAGTGAAGATGTGGATTCTTACTTGAGCGCTCTGCGCAAATTGTGTGCTGAATGCCAGTTTGGGGAGTTTCGTGACCAATTAGTTAGGGATCAGTTCATTGCACATTGCTGTGATAAACACATTCAACAGAAATTACTCACTATGGGTAATCCCTCCCTTGAAGAAATAATTAAAGTAGCAAAGAGTCTTGAACTAGCTCAAAATTCTATTAAGGAATTGAGTTCAGTAAATGTTAGTAAGGAAAGGGTGAATGTTGTTGTTTCTTCTATCTCCAAGACTAGTCTTCCAAAAAAAGAAAATGTTTTTGAAAAAGGTGCTTTTAAAAAACCCAACATATGTTACAGATGTGGTTATGCTCCTCACAGCAAAGAAAATAGGTTTTGTCCAGGAAAGAATGCCAAGTGTTACAAGTGTGGGCGTATGGGTCATTTGGCGAAAGTGTGCCAGAGCAATGTCAGTAAAGCTGAAAACGTTAATTGTATTGTTGAAGATGAGCGTGTTACGGACTGTGATTTAGTACAAAATTTCAAGGATATGATAGCAGTGGTTAGAGATGATGATGTGGTCACAGGTGATCCTTCTGAGTGTATAGACCCTTATGTTGATATCTTTGTTGGTGATGTCTGTTTAAAGTTGTTGGCAGATTCGGGTGCTAGGATCACGATGATTACCTCAGAGTTATTCAAACAATCTTGGCAAGATAGGAAATTGTTTCCACCTGACAGAGCGCCGCTCTCCTATGAGGGTCGCAAAATTGATCTCGAGGGTTTTATAGAAGACATTTTGGTTTTCAGGGAAAGGAAAAGTTATGGTAAAATTTATGTAGCTGTGCGTGGTCTCAATATTCTTGGTTGGTACCATCAGGGATTGTTTGGTATGATTTTGAGACCAGGTGCTAAGGTACAGGTGTTGGTGGTACAAGATTTTCCTGATTCATTGTGTCTTGAAAAAGTGTTTTTTCTGATTCTGATTACTGGCTTCAAGCATAGAATTAAAGTCAAAAGCAATGCTATACCTGTGAAACACAAGGTCAGATTGGTTCCTTTCAGCTTGAGAGCAGACCTCAAAACTGAATTAGATAGACTAGAGAAGAATGGCGTCATAGAACCAGTTGAGTCTAGTTTGTGGCTTAGTCCATTGGTCGTAGCGCTGAAGAGGAATGGTGAGATTCGTCTATGTATTGATCTCAGGAGTCTCAATAAAGAAATATGGGTTGATGCCCATCCTCTTCCGAAAATTGGAGACTGGTTAGAGGAACTAAGGGATGCACAGTGGTTTTCTAAAATTGATTTGGCTTCGGCCTATCATCAAATCTTATTAGATGATGACTCGAAACATTACACCGCTTTCAACTCTCCTTTTGGCACGTTTCAATTCTGCAGAATGCCGTTTGGGCTTGCTTCTGCTGCCTCTTTATTTCAGAGAGTCATGCAGGTGGTCTTAAAGGATATCAAAGGCGTGGTCATTTTTCAAGATGATGTGTTGATATTTGACAAGTTTCTAGAAAAACATGACGTTACTCTCCGATTGGTACTTAAAACGTTTGAAGAAAGAGGCATTGTGGTAAAGAAAAACAAGTGCGAATTTTGGAAAAAAGAGGTGGAGTTCTTGGGACATTTAGTTTCTGTCTGTGGAGTTTCTCCCAGACCTGGTTTAGTGAAAGCTGTTGTAGAGTGTCCCACTCCCAAAAACAAAGACGAGCTGCGTTCATTCTTGGGAATGTGTGAATTTTATTCACGATTTATTCCAGATTATGCCACCAAGATGAAGGCTCTTTCCAATATGCTGAGGTCTAGCATTGCCTTTGTTTGGGATGAAAATTGTCAGCAAACTATTGATTTGGTTAAATCTGAGATGATCAATGCCAAGACCTTGAAGGCTTATGATCCTAATGTTGGTTGTATTATCACAGTTGATGCAAGCAACTATGGGCTTGGTGCAGTTCTTACACAGAGAGTTGAGGACAAAGATGTCGTTATCAGTTATGCTTCAAGGGTGTTGAGGGACCCTGAAGTTAATTATTCTGTGATAGAAAAAGAACTTTTGGCCTGCTATTGGGCTTGTGAGAAGTTTAGAACTTATATTTGGGGAAGAAAGTTTCTTTTTCAGACTGATCACAAGCCATTAGTTTACATTTTAAATGGTGACAGAATAAGATACGCTACACCACACTTAGCACGGCTCACGACAAAATTGCTGCAATATAATTTTGAAACTAAACATATTCCAGGCAAAGTGAATGTTACTGCAGATCTACTTTCTAGGCTTCCTATATTGGATGATGACAAGGAAGATTGTTTCATAGCTGCGATTGATGCTGTTGAACATGCTGGTTGTAATGAGAATGATTGGAATGAAGCTATGAACAGTGATGTTATTCTGGAAAAGGTGAAGTATTACATTGTTAATGGTTGGCCTAGAGAGAAGTGTGTTCCATTCAACATTCAAGCTTTCTGGAAAGTTTCAGAAGATTTATCCATCGAAGATGGTGTTGTTATGAGAGACAGCAGGTGCATTCCGCCTATTAGTTTAAGAGTTAAGTTGATTGACTGTGCTCATGATGGGCATCTTGGTATCACCATGACAAAAAGGAGGCTAAGATTACATTATTGGTGGCCATCCATGGATAGTGATGTGGATGAAAAGGTTAAAGAATGTTGTGTTTGTGCTGGGGCAGAGAAAAGCTTAAAAACTTCGACTCCTCCTCTTCAACCCATTGTTTTTCCTCCTAAACCATGGCTGAAAGTTGGTATTGACTTAGTTGGGCCGTTCAATTTTCTACCACTTCATCTTCGTTTTGCTTTTGTTCTAATAGATTTTCATAGTAAATGGCCTGAAGTTAGATTCTGTGCAAATCCCACTGCTAAGAGTGCTATAATCTTTCTCAGAGAAATATTCATGAGAGAAGGGTTTCCAGAATCATTAATTTCAGATAATGGAGTGCAATTCGTCAATCATGATAGGTCACTATTTTTGTCAGAATCTGGTGTCAAACATTTGAGAAGCTCAATTGGACATCCGCAAACAAATGGTCTTGCTGAGAGAATGAACCGTGTTATTGTTGAATGTATCAAATGGGCCAAGAATAACAATTTTGATGTTGAGAGTGCTGTGAATTCAATGTTGTGGTTTTATCGCACGACACCGCATTCCACAACTAAGGTTGCTCCTTTTGTTTCTCTTAGAGGTAGATTGCCCACCTCTACCCTCTATCCTGCCTGGTTGTTGAGAACTGTTTCTCAAAAAACTAGTTCGAGTATTGACAATGAGAAATTGGAAACACGTGTTAGGTTTGCTCAGGAGAAAATGGCTGCGAGGTATAATGAGAAAAAGTCTGTTAACGTTTCCACTGTTTCTCCTGGAGACTTTGTACGCATCAAAAATTACAGGACTGTCAGGAAAGGATGTGACACTTTTGGTGAAGCTGTGCGTGTTGAGAGGGTTTGTGGTAATGCGGTAATGGTAAAAGGTGGTCATTGGTGGAATTTGTGTAAGGTTGTCAAGGTCAATCCTCATGGTGACCATTCTACTATATCCACAAATTCAACTTTGAGTGATTCTCAAGCAAGTGGTATTGCACTTCCCTCAGATGTAGGTATAGGTGAGAATGTGGCAAAGTGTGATCTGTCTTTGAAAAATCTGAATATTACCCCTATAAGGAAATCTGAACGTGTGACTCGTCTTCCCCTGAAGTTATGTTGAATTGAGAACAGGTGGGCTACTTTTGTAGTCATTTCATTCCTTTCACAATTTATCTGTCCTAGAGTTATTGCTTCTTCTAATTTGTAGGTGGTAACTTTTGTTTGAATTTACCTTTTGTTCTTCTGCAATTTGTTTTACATTGTTCTGTTTTCTTTTCTTTTCTTTTGTTTCTCTTGGTAAAAAAAAAGAGATAATGTTGTATTTAGAAATGCTTGTTTTTATCTGGAATGCTATGACTGTCATAGTACTTCTGATGTTAAGATTCTCTATGTGTCAGTTGGTACCTCCTAGGATTGATGAGAGGAGCGGTGGCTTTTTACTGCTACAATAAAGCCTGGAACTCACAAAATCGGCATTTAATCTTGTTTTTATTTGTTCTAAACACCACACTTTTCCTTTAAGGGCATGCTATTGGGCTTTGCGTGTGTTTTTTTCACTAAGACGGCACGCAATAGGACAAAGGCGGGTGCATTGCTACGCCCATGGCCTATTGGTGTCTATTCCATGCATCGGACGTCATGTGGTTTCAATTATCGTGCCCAGACACGGGCGCCATAATTGAAACCACATGGCTCACTGTGGCGCGCGCACACGCACTATTCGTTGTGCATGCTATTGGGCTTTGCGTGTGTTTTTTTCACTAAGACGGCACACAATAGATCAAAGGCTGGTGCATTGCTACGCCCATGGCCTATTGGTGTCTATTCCATGCATCGGACGTCATGTGCTTTCAATTATCGTGCCCAGACACGGCCGCCATAATTGAAACCACATGGCTCACTGTGGCGCGCGCACACGCACTATTCGCGGTGCTTCTTCTGATTTTGGATCCATTTCACGGGGAAGCATCTAAATGAAAGAACCGCTGACGTCTTGTGTGCTTCTTGTTTTTAGTTTCTTTAATATAGCCATTGAAACCT
Organism: Lissotriton helveticus; assembly: GCF_964261635.1. Taxonomy (NCBI): domain Eukaryota; kingdom Metazoa; phylum Chordata; class Amphibia; order Caudata; family Salamandridae; genus Lissotriton; species Lissotriton helveticus. The sequence continues at coordinate 939,723,626 of NC_136070.1, forward strand.
CCTTGTTTATTTAAGGCGTTGTTGAGGATGGACGAATCCGAAACAAATGAAGAACCAGGGATCCACAGAGCGCCGAAAAGCTATGGGTACGAGAACCTGGCGCTAGGTGAGATTGAGAATCCAGGATGGATGATACGTGAGGTAGGGCCACCTATGAAAGGGCTGTGCATGCAGGATGCCAGCCTAATAGTGGTGACAGTATACTAGTGTCACCAAGGATGGGGGTGGCAGAATGGGGCCTGAAAAGGGGGGGAGGGGGTTGATTTAAAGCTGCAGATGTCTGGGATGGGTTCAAGGGGTGCCTTTCTACCACAAGCCGAAGTCCCAAGGCGCGCAGGTGTACTTTGGACTTGTTGTATAGGAGGCAGTGCATGGAGGATGGCAATCTAAAGGGGCTGCCAGTATTCCATGGTCACCAGTTCACAGAGTGTGTGTGAAGGAGCAGCGCGCGAAGGGCGGCATTGCTAGTGCCCGAGAGTAACCCATGTAGAACGGTGCCAGTATTGGAGGCCCCGAGTATGGGCGGTGCCAGTGCGCAGGTATCGTCCAGTGTAAGAGGGGTGCCTGTGTGTGAAGGCACACAGCTCGACACCAGCCCTGAGGAGTGCTGGACTGCGGCCAGTGAAGGGCGTGCTTATCTTCTCAGCAAGCCTTCCTTTTCTATGTTTTCAGTTGGTTGCCGTTGCTAGGAGGGGTCAGGTACCCTGGGTACCACAGGGCGAGGCTGGGTGACTCACAGCCTCCAGTGTCTGTTGGACCTCATCCCGGCAGGGTGGCACCCAGCGGAGTGTATCGACGGGTGAGAAACAAGTTCTTAATGTGCTCTTTTCACCTACACTTCGCTCCTCCCTGTTTGACATGAGAGAGCCCACCCACGGCTGGGCAGGTGGTTAGGCTGATGCCTTTAAGGGCGGTGCCAGTGAGATCCGTGCAGGGGGCAGTGCACCAGCATCTGTGGTGCCCCAGCTGGGGGTCACTGCGCGGGGGCAGTGCGCTGCCCTTTGAATTTGCTAAGGGGCGAGGTATAGGTTGAAGACTGCTGAGCGATAAACTATTTATAAGAATTGGGACATTCATTGTTAAAAGGTTCAAAGTCATTAATATGGTAAACATTAAAATGGTTGCAGCTTTCTAACCCCAGACGGCGAGGGGTCTTTAATGTAGCAAGTGCTATGTTAATAAGTATGAGTCATCTTGTGGGACTCACATGTTGCTTTTCTCCCAGTCCCATCACTGTGTCTGATGGGGCTATGCGGCGCCCCTGTGCTTTGTCAGGTTGATGGTGGTGTTTTGTGAGACCTCGCCTGTGTGTTCAGCCCGTGCCAGCAGGGCAGGGTGTTGACGCCTGTCATCTTTCTGCTTCCAGTGAGTCTCATTTCCGTCCTGTGGCTGTGCTTCAGAGGACCCTGTGCCACAGCAGCGCCCTGACTCCCTGCGGCCAGGGGGAGGTCATCGAGAGGAGAATGCAGGCGGACCACGTGCCAGGATCTGCTGTCCCTCTATTCTGAGATCCGAGCCGCTGTGGAGCGACCGGAGGCTGGGGCCCCCCACAAGGAGACATTGGTGATCCAAAGGTCTCCACCTGCTGAGACTCAACCCGGAGGTCAGGGGAGAAGCAAGGATGGACCCCCATCGTTGTGTGGAGCTCTGGAGGGCTGGTGAGGAGAACAGCATGGCTCACAACATGGACATCATTGTAGCCCGCAGTATGAAACTATAAGAGACCCACAGGGCACTCCCTGGAAGGATCAGTCTATGGTGCATGTCTTAAGACCGGCCGAGCAGAAACTGTGGCTGGGTCACAGTATATGGGACATGTCTGAGGGTTGTATGTCATTACAACGCTTGCATTTACCCCGCATGCCATTACAACGCGGGGATTACAACGAAAGTCGTTCCAACGACTTTTCGCTGGAGGGTGCTGGATAGTGGAATAGTTTAATTTTCTATTCCAACTCCAGCCCACATTGACAGTAGGGAAGGTGTTGGATAGAAAATTAAACTATTCCCTATCCAACAGCGCCATCCAGCGTAAGTCGTTGTAACGACTTTCGGTGTAATCCCCGCATTGTAGCGTTGTAATGGCTGTTCTCCGTCTGAGGGACGGGCTAATGGGGACAGGGTGAGAAGACTCAAATGTGGGTCATAGTTTATGGGGCATGTCTGATGGACAGGTTGAGCAGAGTCTAGGGTGGGGCACAGTGTATGGGCCATGTCCGAGGGACAGGTTGAGCAGACTCTGGGGGGCACAGTGTATGAGGCATGTCTGATGGACAGGTTGAGAAGACTAAGCTGACCTAGGAATGGAATGTGCTTTTCCTTTAGGGGCACGCTATTGGGCTTTGCGTGCGTGTTTTTAGGTCTTGCGCCTAGCGTTGCAGTGCACAGCATTCCTCGCGCAGCGTGGGAAATTTAGTAGGTAAAAATGGGGTTTCAGAAGCTGACCCAGGAATGGCACACGCATAAGTGTGTGCTTTTCCTTTAGGGGCACGCTATTGGGCTTTGCATGCTTGTTTTTTACCAAGAGAGCACGCAATAGGCCAAAGGCGGGCGCATTGCTCCGCCCATGGTTTATTGGTGTCTATTACGCGCACCAACTGTCATGTGGTTTCAATTATCGTGCCCAGACACAGGCACAATAATTGAAACCACATGTCTCCCTGTGGCGCGCGCGCGCAGCACTCGCACACGTAGCACTCGCACACGTAGCACTCGCGGGCTTCTTCTGTTTTTGGATCCATTTCACAGGGAAGCAACTAATCTGGAACCCCTGGCTAACGGACCACAAAGGTGCGCTCTGTTTTGTGAGTGTGTCTTTTAAGCTTGGCTACAGTCGGCGGATTCTTGCACTGCGGCCCACAATAATGGGGACAAGTCCCCCTCCACACAGCGGTGGCGGAGAGTGGGAGGCTTAAAGCACACAAATGGAGCAGTGTTTCATTCCTCTGATCAGGTTCTTGTGTTAACTCCTCGAGCAGTCAGATTTACCGCCTCCGGCAGTGGGCGGCAGTGGTAGGAAATGTGCGGCACAGAGAGGAAATGTGACCCCTGCGTTATATTTTTATCAACCAAAATGCAGAGCTTCCTTCGCAGACTTACTGAATATAGACGAAAAATTTGTTGGGGGTCCAAAATCCTCATCCGGTGTTTTTCGCCAGAGACTAAAATATGTTTCTAATTTTAACGTTCTTCGGTAGTTGTGAAAAACGGACACGCACCTCTCACCATCACTCCACTTTACCAGCCCGGTTCTTTGCATTGCTTTAACATTGTTGCAGTAGCAATGTTTAGACTTTAGACCAAATTTGGGCCACCCGCCAGTCCCACACCCATACACCCGTGCGAAAGGCGCAGTGATGTAACTAACTCCCTTATCTCACAAAGTTTGGCTTAGCTCGGCGCATTCAGCGATTTCACTTTTCCGAGGTTGATAAAACGAGTACCATTGAGCTAGCTAATAATACAACTTTTGTTTAGATGTCATAAACCAGTTCAGGTTTTGGTGAGTCCTGTATACATTGTCACTGCTATAATAAAGTTAGACATCTTTCTGCCTTCATCCCAGAGCTGAGATGCACACTAGAGTGCCCCCTTTCATCAAAGTGCCGCCTTCATTTAGGGTCTCATTCCATAAGTGCTTTTTTCCACGGGTCTGTCTTTGTTCTGTTGATAAATAGTCTGTATAATGTTACTTTATTCAGCATTAAACATTTTTGCCTTTGGAGGGGTGCCATGCTGAGTGTATCTACAACTGACCACCTCGGATATACAAGCTCTAAAGATGGTGAAACGTTTCTGTTGCCACCTCTTACCCAATATATCCTTTGACCGTTTGAACTTGATGTAAAATAATGTTCCCTTTTACTGGTCACCCTGAGCTGTGTCTCTGGATACGCCAAACACCCAGGACTGTAGCTGTGCCTTTCTCCTGGTTACAACAGCAGCACTGGTACTTGGTTTCCATTCCAACAATGGAAATCATGAGTTAAGTGGTGTGTTTTTGTGAGTGGTCTTTGCAGTTTATACTCATGCTCCTGAACAAGCTCAACTCTAGGCTACTACATCCAGGCAAATGTTATTCTTGTTGCATTGTAGCTACTTATTGACTAAAATGAAATTGATGGACATATTTGTGAATTAAACAATTCTTGTTCACAATTGCATTAAGAGCTTTGCACAAATGCCCACTATTTTCCTTCCGGAGTCGAAGCCTGGATTAGAACCGTCCCTTGGTTCTAGGTGAGCTATTTAGCTCCAAGGCCTCGCCTCATCCTCAGTATCAGCATTGTTTCTGCTACACCGAGCACTAAATCTGCTGCAACTCTTGAAGAAAGCGAATTCTGGTACGATTTTGTCGAGCAAGTCATTCAGCTTTTTGACACAAAGGGTTTGTACATTGATATGTCCAGTAGTTAAGTGTTTACGTTTATATTAAATACATAATAGAGGCTTCTATACGTTTCCTCTGGAAATGAGAGAGGGACCCCTTAAGAGTGTCAAAGGAAATAAGGTACAAACCTAAGCAAAAAGATTCAATTCCCTTGGCTCAATTAAAAATATGCATACAATAGTCGAATCAATTTAACAAATAAAACATGTTCACAAAAATAAGATACCTATATAATCATTACATTTATTCAAAAGTTAAAAAAGGAAAGATAAACATCTTTCCAACATACAAATTATTAAAAACATTTCCTGTAATACATTTCCTAAAAACAAATTATGCCTTTCCACAAATGTTACAATTCGAACACAAAAAAGCTCTACACTAATGACTTTTCCAATTTCTAGTTATGGCCAGCATAAAAAGAAGAAGAGACAATCTGATAGTATGACCTAACCCTTTGTCAATTACTAGAACACATTCCAGACCACTTGCAAAAAACTTCCTAATCAATGTTTCGATTTCATCAACATTCAACCAGGTAAGGTTAGTCCTTGAATTGTGTAAACCCTTGCGTCGATGCGTTTCGATGGTATCTTGCTTATACTCCCATCTTTTTCAAGACCAAAAATATTTCTGTCTCCAGTTCTTATATTCCTGATAGTAATTTTCTTTAATCCTATACAGGACAAATAGATAATTAAAAAAATGTCCTTTATAATTTGGCAGAGACTTATCATCATCCATTTACATCTTGCAATTGTTTATCCAAGTACATACACTGTTATCAAGAACAACTTCTAATATTTTATATCACAGTGTTATCTGAGAAACCACAGCATTGTATTTCATGCTTTATCCCACTGTTCTATGCCATATTGTCTATTTCATATCTCGTCAACCTCGACCCATCTATTCTCAAATATATAACAGTGACATGATGACTACCCCGTTATCCTTAATCCGTCTATAGATAGATTAAGGATAACGGGGTATGTTTCCAACATATTGAAGTTATGCCTTTCTTGCTGGAGGGGGAGGGACTGTAAGATGAGCCACAGCCAGGGCTCTGGGAGTTTTCATTATGTAACCGTGATTGTGTTTAGAATCTGTTACACAAGTTTTCCGTAGTTTGCCGAGTTAACCAGTCATTGGCAATGCTTACGCATCCAGCTGATGTCCAGTGTCACACCAATTCTTCAGTAAGACGAATGACGAGTACCTCATTCGTCTTACTGAAGTATTGGCGTGACACCAGAGTTAAACTTACAACATTGTCTTTACCAAGATGTGTATTTCAGTAGATATTTTATTTCTTTTCCGTCGCCAAAAACATATTTGTTCCTGAAAAATTGCATGTCACGTAAGATCTATTTTTCATAATTGTTCAAGCAAGACCATGGATACATACTTCAGATATATTTTACACGTCATATACTGGACCGTTGACACAAGCTTGGAAAAAATACGCAAAACTACATTATGACCATTTCTTTATTTTTTTAAAATGAGTATCATGATAAAAAAAATTGCAAAATCCCAAAGTCTACCCCAAAATATACATTTACCCTTTACGAAACGAAAAAGGCAAACAAGCGCTCCAGCTGACCTTTTGTCCCTCCCTCCCAGTCAGTCGCTATCCTCCAACCATGGTGTAAATACACAGATGGCCACGGCTCATCCCGTCGTTTGGTGCTGCTTGTTGTACACTTATACGGAAATACACAATTCCGTTTTTTTGTCTGGGTAGAGCACTTTAGTGTGTACAAAACAGGTTTTAACTATTTCATTGTTTTATATTGTGCTTGGATTGTTGTGCTTTGATTGCTGAAGGGGAGAGTCTCCTTGAGGTTCCGTGGTTTTCGGAACCGGACTCCATTTTGTTTGCGTTGTTCGTGACGCCATTTTTGTGTTGCCCTCACGTAGGCCTAGGTGGTAAACGAACGAACAAAGTTGCATGGGCCTCATTGTTCATGTATGCATTAACAGGCCCTTTTCTGACTTGTGAGTGAACTGCAGGACGCTGACCCCGTCACCTGAAACTGACCTCGCAAAGCCAATTTCCCTTGGTTTGATCCTTGTCTAAGATTGCCACTTAATGTTCAGGACCTCGTTAACCTTTAGTTTCCTTGCACATGTTTTATCTTGTCCAGCATCTATTACGGTTTCCTTTATGTTCTGACATTACATGGGTTGTGCTTTTCAATTATAAATTTGTCCGGCTTGTGGTAATCGAATTTGGGACAGTCCTAATAATTAACTTGTGGGTTGGTACGATGTAAAGTGAGCTTTTTGGAATGTAATAATGTATGTGAAATGTGTTCTATTGGTCAGAATTTGCAGCAGTGGGTGTGCATTTGTAATTAATTGAAAATACCATAAAAAGTGATGTCTTGCTCTACGAAAGTTGAGCAGTCTCCTGAGTTGTACACCGTGTGGTATTGCTTGGTTTACTGTTACTAGCTACTGCTAATAAATTTGATCTCTGACGCCACCTAGAAGTATTCCGTGTCTCTGTTTGCCAAGACAGGAGAACCCGAAGACTTGGGCGTGTCCCTGGCGCCGCTGGGTTCTAAGAAAACCCGGTTCTTCATCCTGAACATCAAGTCTGCATATGCAGATTTATTCTCATTTGTAACTCGTAGCGTGAAAGCACAACGTTTCATGCAAGGTGGAAGGGCAGCCAAGAACGTGGGGCTAAATTTTTAAAAAAAGTAAATAAATAGAAAAAAAGCAGGCAGATGCCGCATTTCTTTCCCATTTGTATACTTTTGTAGCAATATCGGCATGCCACGCTTTAGCTTATCCTCCTTTATGGTTCCCCTATCTTACAGCTCTACTGTGTCTGCTCAGTTTCCTCCATTAAAGTGACGTGTCTGGCTGCATCTTAGGCTTTTTTTTCCCCTTTTTAGGTCAACACATAAATAAATGGGTTTGTGATTTACAAAGCCAATAGATCAAATTGTAATAAATGCTAGACCTATTGCATTGCAAATGCTTGTTCTTCTTGTACTGAACAGCCTCAGGCCCACTTCCGTTTTCCTCAAAGGCCCCTGTAAAGTGGCCGAGAGTGTCTGGATACCTTAATGACATGTGGTGTCCGTGAGAGTGAGGGAAATTCTGCATTTCTCTGGCAGTCTATTTCAGACCAAAATGTACAAAAACTCAGAAATAAACTAATTACTTTATTAGTGTAAATATGTTTCATAGGCTGCACAGATTATTTCCGCAAGAATGTTTTGTTTATATTTTTGCAGCTTTTATAGAGCGCGAACACGACCAAAGGGCAATAGAGTGCTTTACTCGAGCATCAATGGTGTTATATAAGCTCAGAGCTGTTTTGTGTATTTTTTAAAGCATACGGAGGTTAACTGGTTATCACAGAATTACAGGAGGTGGACCATATGCCGGGACTCGAACCTCATTGTGTTAGTTACAAAATCGTCACTTCTGTAAAATAAGTACCATGGCTTGAGCCCCAAAATTTAATTGGCAAATGCAAATCGTTATGAGCAGTTTTGTGACCCCCGTAAAGTGAAGTCTTAAGTGAAGTACAGCTCAGATTTAACCTCTTCAGCGCGGCGCGAATTTTCGCGCTGTGCTGAAGATTCGAAAAATGGGTGTGGTCATGACGGAACGGTTCTGTCATCAGCACAGCCCAACCGACGCTGATGACGGAACCGTTCCGTCATAAGCATCGAATGGATTAAAAAGGGGCTTTCCTGCCAAAGGTGAGATGTTGTCTCTGTAAAGGACATATATGTATAATGGACAACGGTGCATATCGACTGGGCAAATATATTTACATGGTAACGCAACGAAGTTAGTCAGGTAAACTATATTACATTAGCAGTTATATTTGGAAATTTGAATTAGTGCATAAACTGGAGGATACTTTTAGAAATATGTCATCATGGTGCATTGTTTGTGCTTGTCTGTGTCGTCTCTACTATCGAGAAATAAACCATGTTCCATAAAAAAAAGCGCACGCGGCCACGCTAATTGAAAACAAATGGCGCCTACGCGCCGCTGCTCACTCCCGCAAGCTGGATGCCAGCACAAGCACGAGTGTAACAAAAGTGCACACCGATTTCTAAAGGTCCTCTCCTAAAGCAGCACTTCCACGCTGCGCTAGGTTCGACCTAAAAAGGAAGGAATCCCTGCTGATCCAACGAACATTTGGACTACCAGTCACAAAGACATTTCGATCTGGCCTCTTGAAATGCAGCTATTGAAGGACTATGAATATTCAGCCAAAGATATCACACCGTATGCATCAGCTTAATATTTAACCCGCTAACATTAGAAGAAAGAGTTTGTATATGTCCCATTCCAACAAATGTTGTGCAGACTCTCCCTTTTGCTCCGTCTTGATTTTTATCATTATAAAATGATCACCATGAAGTCCTTTTTTTTGTCCACTTCAACAGTGAGTTCAAAGCTCTACATATCTATTTGCAGTTTTTGATATGGTGCTTCTGATTCATTCTGGGCGACAGAGCTCTGAACGTAATGAATATAAGGTAGCAAGCATATTGCAATAACGGGTAGTAAAAAGTAAAATATGACCGGCACTTATCGGCAGACATGTGCTCTTTGATTATAGGCGAGGCATTATAAACTTGAAGTGCATAGTGGACAAGAAGTGGAGAGAAATTTAGGACAAGTTCAGGGAATTGTGCACTGTGGGTGGATAGAACATTCATCATATCTTACATGCGGACGCCTGTGCGGACGCCTGTGATTCTCGACCCATGTCTGATTCCGGTTTATGGCTTGTTTACATTTGTGCATTTATGGATGACTAAAGCACTGGAAACAACAGTTATCTGTTATTACCTTTTCTTTCATGTGCCCCTATACACATCCCTAGCCACACATTCCAACACAGACATACACTGGTATCTCCGCCTTTCCACATTCATTCACAAATTTGATCACACTCTTGTGCACCATTTTACCCCCACAGACGCACGCTGTTAAGATATAGACTGAACCCTACACTGCATCACATCTTAATGATATAAACTCTTTGTTGCACACCTTTAAAGCTTTAAAGATACACAGACACTCATTCACACCTTCACTGATACTTTACTACGCAACATTAAACATGTAGATGTATCCCATACTAATTTTCAGATTTTAAAAACTGTACGCCTTCTCCTGTGCTGCTTCCAGTGCTTACTAATCTATACACACATTCTTCTTTACCTTCAAATCCATCAACGCACACACCTGTGTGCTATGAAACCCACAGTTCACCACACAACCTCCATATCATCAGGCCTCCTCTTGAACACGCATTCACGATTGGGATGGAACACACTTATTCACACGCCACAATCATCATCAAGCCTCCTCCAGAAGATGCATCCAGGTGTGGGATCGAACCTACAGATATGCACACACACCTCCACACCATCACATCCCCATTAGAGCATGCATTCGTGCATGAGATGAAACCCACAGATATCCTTGCACATGTCCACATCTTGAAGTCCCCCTCAAGAATCCCACAAATATTCAAACACCCACCCAAGGTATCAGGCCACCTCCAGAACATGCATTGAGGCATGGGATGAAACCCACAGATATCTTCACATGTCTCCACATCATCAGGTCCCCTCCAGAACAGAATTCAGGCATGGGGATGAAACTAACAGATATCCTCACAAACCTCCACGTCATCAACCCCTTCCGTACATGCATTAAGGCATGGGATAAAAGGCATTGAAACTCAGCAGCATTTTTAGAAACTCCACTGAACTCAAAATATCACCTTCTCTTACCTTTCTACAAAAAGACTAATTCTTCGTTTCTTTATCCCACAGTTGGAGCACGGAAAAGAAAATGTGCAGGCGGTGAGAATAAATCTTGATTCTTCTTAAATGCGAAAAATCTGTTTGCGAGTTCATTTTGAAAGAATGAAAGAGACATTTGCTTACTATGGGCCCTCGGACAGTTCAGCCATCTGCTGCTATCTGATCTCTGGTATTGTCCTGGCTCGGTGTCATTCAGTGTTTCCCATCTTCTACTCTCCTTAGTTCTGCAGACTGTTATTTTGATTTTATTTTATTTCATGTTTTCTTATCCTTTGAAATTCCTTACCTCTTGAGTCTATCTTCTGTGCATGTGCGGTTTAAACGGTAAGCAAGTATCAGGTAGTAACGCTGCTTAGCAAATGGGGTCAGAGTTCTGAAAATGTTTTTCCAAGCTTTTTTGTTAAATGTGCTGCACATTGTGCTCTTTGGGGTATTCATATCGCTTGACGTCACAGGACAGTAACTCCAGTTCGTCTCGCAATGCTTTCCATAAAATTGAGTGTTCTACCTGGAGACGTGGACAAAACTGAGGACTGCAACCTTTCTCATGCAAATTCTCAGACCCCAGCCCAAAGTCTCTGCCTTATCCTAGCTTGGCCCTGTACTAAGCTCAAAGAGATGCGGGTGACTGTGCTACTGATTAAATGGCAGGCATGACTCTACACATTCAGAGTCCCATAAAACAAGCCTGTCTAAGGATCACAGTGAGGGAGAGATTCCACAGTGCCTTCTGGAGTTGGATGATACTTTTTTGGTGCAGGGCTACAGATATGCCTTCTACCTTCTAAGGATTTATTATAAGTGATATAAAGAAGGCACAATTCCTTCAAAATGTGTAATACTATACAGTGGTGTGCATTGATGACAGTGTAGTGGTTCCAATGTAGGTCTCGCGTGAGACAACGACTGCATTGTTGATTGTGAGACATTTTGTTAGCTTAAATGGGGTTTGAAGGCTACCCATTGCTTACCATTTATTGGCTTCATTGTCACTCCTAATTGATGGCTCCTGTTTGGGCAGCGCATGCTCGCTCCGCCTTCTGTTTGTGTGTTTCTGTTTTCTCCAAAGCAGTACTTTTTATTTTAGAAGTGTCCTTCCACTTCTTTCACGTTCTGCCACAGCCTATTTTTTCTTTTGCATGTAGCAGCGCCCAAGTGGGTATGCATTTTTAGATTGTCTTCTTCCTGGTTTTGTTCCACACTGTTGCTTTCACCCGCTGGTTTCCCGTGTTCATGTTTGTTCCCTTTTGCTTTTCATACCCAGTCTCAGTGATTTGAAATATGTACACTTTGGCAGGATGTGGTTTACTCTGGAGGAGAAACATAAAGCAGCATAATTGCAAGATTATTACTGCAATGCATTTTTAGATTGTCTTCTGATTTTTCTCTGTGCTGTTGCTTTCACCTGCTTGTTTCCTGTGTTAGTGGCTGTTCCCTTTTACTTTTCATTCTCTCCACTTCCACCCTTTGGTGCAGCATAACAACAAGATACAATGACAGACCGTACCCTACTATACAATGACAGAATACCATGCCACACTAGACCATACTATACAATGACATACCATACCATACTGTAAAATGACAAGCCATACCATACTGTACAATGACATGCCATGCCAAACATATACTATACTATACAATGGCAGGCCATATCATACTGTACAATGACAAGCCATACCATGCCATTTTGTACAATGACAGGTTCTGTGCCATGCAAAACCAAAGGGGATGGTGGTTGGAGTGTTGAACATTGCAAGCACTCACCCACAGTCAACTGATCTGGGTTTAATCCATCATCATTCTTTAGCTCACTCTGCCACCCCAGTTCAGACATGGCCATATGCAAATCAGTCTGACCCTGTGCCCTATGGGAACAGTCCAGCCCGAACTGCCAAGCCATATCTTCCCTGGACTGGAAACAAGCATCCTGGGATCGGTGTCTGGCTAATCAGCCGTCATCAGCCAGGCTAGCCCGAATCCAGTGGCAAAGTGAGCAAGGGACCCACGTCTGGGCATACCCTGCCAACTCAGGGCGAACAAAGCAAAACCAAAGGGGATGATGGACGGAGTGTTGAACATTGCAAGCACTCACCCACAGTCAACTGATCTGGGTTTAATCCATCATCATTCTTTAGCTCACTCCGCCACCCCTACCCATTCACTGCTCCTGCCCCGTCACTGCTCCTGCCCCGTCACTGCTCCTGCCCCGTCACTTTTCCTGCCCCGTCACTTTTCCTGCCCCGTCACTTTTCCTGCCACGTCACCACTCCTGCCCGCTCACTGCTCCTGGCGTTCACTGCTCCTGTCCGGTCAGCACTCCTGCCCCGTTCACCGCTCCTGTCCTTTAATTGCTCCCGCCCAGTTACCGCTCCTGCTCATGCCTAATCACCACTCCTGCCCTGTCACTTCTCCTGCCCTGTCACTTCTCCTGCCCCATCACCTCTCCTGCCCCGTCACCTCTCCTGCCCCGTCAACTCTCCTGCCCCGTCAACTCTCCTGCCCCATCACTTCTCCTGCCCCGTCACTTCTCCTGCCCCGTCACTTCTCCTGCCCCGTCACCACTCCTGCCCCGTCGCCACTCCTGTCCGGTCACCGCTCCTGCCGTTCCAATCTCCTGTCCAGTCAGCACTCCTGCCCATTCACTGCTCCTGCCCTATTCACTGCTCCTGCCTGATCACCGCTCCTGTCCGATCACTGCTCCTGCCCCGTTCACTGCTCCTACCCATTCACTTCTCCTGCCCCGTCACTGCTCCTGTCCCGTCACTGCTCCTGCCCCATCACTTTTCCTTCCCCGTCACCGCCCCTGCCCGTTCACTGCTCCTGCTGTTCACTGCTCCTGTCCGGTCAGCACTCCTGCCCCGTTCACCGCTCCTGCTCCGTTCACTGCTCCTGCCCCGTTCACTGCTCCTGCCCCGTTCACTGTTCCTGCCCCATTCAATACTCTTGGCCCCTTCACCGCTCCTGTCCTTTCATTGCTGCCGCCCGGTTACCGCTTCTGCTCATGCCTAATCACCACTCCTGCCCTGTCACTTCTCCTGCCCTGTCACTTCTCCTGCCCTGTCACTTCTCCTGCCCCGTCACTTCTCCTGCCCCGTCACCTCTCCTGCCCCGTCACCTCTCCTGCCCCGTCACCTCTCCTGCCCCGTCACCTCTCCTGCCCCGTCACCTCTCCTGCCCCGTCACCTCTCCTGCCCCGTCACCTCTCCTGCCCCGTTCACCTCTCCTGCCCCGTTCACCACTCCTGCCCCGTTCACCGCTCCTGCCTGGTCACCGCTCCTGCTGTTCACTGCTCCTGCCCGGTCAGCACTCCTGCCCATTCACTGCTCCTGCCGTTCACTGCTCCTGTCCGGTCAGCACTCCTGCCCCATTCACCGCTCCTGCCCCATTCACCGCTCCTGCCCCATTCACCGCTCCTGCCCCATTCACCGCTCCTGCCCGTTCACTGCTCCTGTTCTGTCAGCACTCCTGCCTCTCACTGCTCCTGTCCGGTCAGCACTCCTGCCCAATCACCGCTCCTGCCCCATCACTTCTCCTGTCCGATCACTTCTCCTGCCCCATCACTTCTCCTGCCCCATCACTTCTCCTGCCCCATCACTTCTCCTGTCCCGTTCACTGCTCCTCTCCGTTAACTGCCCCTGTCCGTTCACTGTTCCTCTCCGTTCACTGCTCCTGCCCGGTTACCGCTCCGGCACATGCCTAATCACTGCTCCTGCTCCGTCACTTCGCCTGCCCCATCACTTCTCCTGCCCCATCACTTCTCCTGCCCCGTCACCTATCCTTTCCTATCGCCTCTTCTGTCCCGTCACTGCTCCTGCCCCGTCACCTCTCCTGCCCCGTCACCTCTCCATCCCTGTTGCCTCTCCTTCCCTGTCACTTCCACCTGCCCATTCACTTCTCCTGCCCTGTCACTTCTCCTCCCCGTCACTTCTCCTGCCCATTACTTCTCTAGCCTGGTCTCCTCCCCCGCCCCATCACCTCTCCTTTCCTGTCTCCTCTTCTGTCCCTTCATTGCTCCTGCCCAGTTGACTCTGTGTATAACATTGACACATTTCACAAGGTGGCAAGTTCTCCACAGTACTCTGTCTTGGGAAAGCTCCTCTGTAATCACTCATGCTAATGGCAGGCGGTGAATTGTCATTCGAAAGGGGATAATCAGCCTCAATCGGAATGACAATGGGCCAGCCCTCGGTCTGCGAGAGCCCAGGGAGGGGCTGCTGCAGTCTCTGGAGTTCAAGAGAAGTGCGAGCAGCCCCTGGAAGCTGAATGAAAAAGTTATTGTTTTGAAGTTGGACTATTCTTGCCGTCCCGGGATGCTTTTTTGAAAGAAAGAAGTAGGGGAACGGGCTGAAATAATTTTTTTAAGTAGGGGCACACAGTGCCCTTCCGATCCCGCCCACTTCTACCACTGCTCTGCAGTTGCTTAGCAACGATACAGTGGGCCCTGGTGCAAGCAAGGAAAATGCCCTCTTTGACTGGTGTTGGGGTAGTAAAGTATAATATTGTATGGGTTCAATGGGCCCCGGTGCCACTGCACCTGCTGCAGCAATGGTAGCTATGCCCGTGTCTGTCACCCCTACGCCACATGTCTTCATCCTGCTACATTTATGGTATTCGTAATGTGTCCGTGCCCCTAGGTATACCCCTAGTATGTCTAAATAGCTCACCTCGGTGCTGCCGTCACATTCTTTAGTGTTGTTTTTTGTCCAGCGCAATGACCGGATGTCCTCCGTCCAGCTGCCTCCAGCGCTGACTGGCTGACTTGCCCTCACCCTTGCACGCTCTGCACGTGAGAGGCCAGTCCTGTGACCCTTAATACCAATTATCTCTCCTCTATGTCGTCCCTTTCCGCATCACGGATGCTCCTTGTTAAGTTTATTTGTCATCCACTCATCACTGATTTCCGGAACCCCCGCACTCCCTAGCCCTGTGTGTTGGCCTCACTGCGGTCTCTTGCACTCGCAAGGAAACGTCCGTTGCCTTAACCCCTTGGCTGCGGCGGTAATTCCACCGCGGCACTGGGGGGGAGAGGGGCCGCGCGGCGACGCCATTCTCGTGACGGAACCACTCCGTCACGGGCGCGCTGTGCTTGTGACGGAGTGGTTCCGTCATGGCCCCGCCCGCTTCATAGAATGTGCCGCGCAGGCACGAAATTGATGCCGCGCAGGCGCGGCGGCCGGGCCGTGACGGAAACATTCCGTCACCAGCACAGCACGTCCGTTGCTGGTGACGGAGTGGTTCTGTCACCAGCATGGATGTGGTTAATTCATAGCCGGATTCGGACCTCTTAATAAGCTGGTTCCTCACCAGTCGCTCTTGAGTCTAAAACATCCCTAGAATGCCCGATCAATATCTCTGGTAGCAATAGTGCTATAAGGACCCGTAGGCATTTAGCAGTTTTAAAGTACCACAGAATTGAGGAGTTTAAATAGGCACAAAACTACTCATCAGAAAGGAGACTATTGGGAAGTGCTACAGACAGGCCTGGCTACAGAACATCCAAAAGAGATGGAAGAAAGCATAAATGCTATTGTATGGGCCTTTTTCGAGGATGTAATATAAAAGTTGGAAATGTTCCTGTGAGACAATGAGTGCATTCTTTGAAAATCTGATGTTCTTAAATTCTGCATCCCAGGCGATAAGGTCCTTTGTGGATGGATACAATGAGAGGGATAGCTCCGATATCTGTAACATCTTGGAAAAGCATTTCTTCCAGTTTCCACATGATGGCACTGTTGTTCCATGAACTTTATTTTCTTGTGCCGCTGCCACGCTAAGGTAACGGGCGCTTTTAACTAATGACAATATACTGGCTAGCCAATGCCATTGCGGACAGTTAGGGAAATATGTCGCACGGTTTAAATCTTTCTTATGGTAACGGAACAGCTATCATAAGAAAATTGCCTCTGCGGTCCTCAAAACGTAATTTGGATGTTCATCTTATTTTTGTTGTATTAAAATACTTTTTTCTCAAATTTAAATTCTGGCTTGATTTATGGCAATTTATTCCCTCTCTGACATCAAGATTCCAGTTGACAGGTGGGAGCAAATCTTCAGGCGCCTACCCCAATTCACATTTCTATGAGCACTTGATTTAGAGAAACACTCTTCAATTCAATATTTATTTAAAGATTTGGAACTCCAATGAGGTCCACAATAAAAGTACATACAATTATTACCTATCTATACTACTATTATAAAGAGAGAACTGTGTCCTTTGAGCCAGGTAAACTCGAAAAGTACACAACCAATCGCAACACCCAATACAGCGTTGGAAAGGGGGGGTCCTGCAGATGGACATAGGCTATAAAAAAAATAAAAATAAACGTTATTTAAAAAATAAACAATAAAAAAAGTAGTCCCTAAGAAGTAGCGCCGGCCGTGTGAGCAAACAACGTGGACGTGCGTGCTGACATCATCTAGCGCGGGGAGGAGCGGCGGACAGTAGCGGTGAAGTCGGGCTGAGATAGATGAAGCGCGGGGAGGAGCGGAACATGTGCGGCTGACTGAAGCAATGGGAGGAGGCGGAGGAGGAGCGGTGAAGTCGGGCTGAGGTAGGTGCGGAACGTGTGTGGCTGAGGAGGTGGAACGAGGAGCGGTGAAGTCGGGCTGAGGTAGGTGAAGCGCGGGAGCGCTGGTAGGAGGCGGAACGTGTGCGGCTCAGTGAAGTGCTGGGAGTAGGCGGAACGTGTGCGGCTAAGTGAAGCGCGGGGAGGAGTGGCCCGTTAGCGCGGGGAGGAGCGGTGAACTGTGTGCGGATGATTGGGGGCCATGAAGGTGGCGGTTTGGCTATTTGGGGGCCCTGAAGGTGGCGGTTGCGCTCCAGGGGACCCCCGGACAACGTCGGGACGGGCTGCGGCCCTGAAGCAGCCTTTTGCTCCCGGACAACGTCGGGACGGGCTGCTAGTAATATCATAACACATATACAGATTTTTCAATACATAGCAACTTCTGCAAATAGAACTTGGAATTAGCAGCATAATGATTGAGGTAACTAAAGATATCCCACATTGTGCAACAAAGCATTTAAGTAGCAGCCAATTCATGTGCAAAATACAATTAAAAGATCCAGCTTCAGCTGAAAATTAACTTGAAATTAGCAGCAAGAAGATACGGATAGAAAAGCATATGCTCACATGTGCTACAAAAAACAGTTGAGTTACATCAGATTCATGTGCAAAATACGCTCTGAAATCCAACTTCAATAGAGAATAGAATTTCAAAATTAGCAACAAGAAAATGGACGAAAAGCAAGACATAATCCAGTTGTACAAAAAGTAGTAATCAAAACGTGTGCAAAATACTATCTGGAGAAGGAGAAAATATTAGAACTCCATAATAGGGCAACAAACACGAGGGAAGCAGCCCAATTAAAATAATTTATATAAGATATTAAAATATATACATAAATTCCTTTAAAAAAGTAAAGAATTTTACACAGACTACTTAATTTTTCGGACAAAAGAGAAAATCACGGGTTGAAGCTACATTTTTAACACCATTTTGTATAAACATTGGCCTAAGCCAGCGGCGACGACTCAAAACCAATGCTGGATATACAAACAAAACATGATCCATGTTCTGAATACTCAGCTCGCAAAAATGACACATTTTTTCATTGTCCAAGTTCTGGGACCAGTTTGCTGTTAAATCATTTAAAGGTAAGAGATTAATTCGACATAGGATGAGCCAACGTCGGATTCCATGTTCTAGGTTCCAAGATAAGTATTTCTGGGAAATTCTCAGGGGGCTCGTCCCAACTATTATCTTTAATCTCTCTTTAGTATTACAGATGTTAATATCTCTATTAAAGCTGATTTTACCACTTAAGGTTTTTAAAGAGGATTTGAATTCTACTGGCGGGAGGGAAGTCACTAATGCTTCTTTTACACAAAAGAGATTTAGAGCCAAATAAAAATCATGAAATTGGGAATATTTCCCCCATTGCCACAAAACATTTCTTGACACATGAAACCTCTTAATGAGTAAGTGTCACTATTTTTCAACTGGTATCCCCAACGACGAACCCTGGATATACCTTTAATATAGGAGCTTATCAGGCTGAATTTCAGTATTATACCAGCTTATGGAACTGACGTATTAAAATTGCACAATTTACATGAAATCTGGCCTTCGATCCTATCTAAAAAACTCCAGTCTTTTACAGGGATTAATTCAATAGAGTAGAGCAGGGTTGGAGGAATTTTTGCTTTAAAAACTGTCAGCAGATGTAAAAAACGCCTTCAGCCCATTGCACTATAAAAAATGCACAGACCATTAGCATGGGTTATAGCTTTACACGTACTGTGTTCAAAATGAAGTTTATTTTTCGCATTGCTCGCTATTAGTTTCCCTAAGTAGAGGTATGAATCTACCACCACCACCTCCTATTATCATCCCCTCACGCACAATGTTTAATTTTGAGGTGGTCAAACTAACTTTTGCTTCCCTTGTATTCAAGAGGAAAGAAGCAGGGTCTACCTGGTAATATGTGTTAGAGCGCTGTTAACCGCATGCGTGCGGGCGGAATTCCGCTCGTACGCTGAGATATGCGAAGGCGCATGTTACGTGACGAGCTGGGCTCGTCATCAGCGTAGCAGGAGGCTACCTCATGACGAGCCCAGCTCGTCATCAGCGTCGAAGGGGTTAAAGTGTCACTTATTGCTCCCACCCGCTCTAGTATATCTATATTATCTATCCCTCAAATGGCACTGATCTTGCCCCTGCTACATGTGCAAACTGCTCTGTATACCCAACTCTAACAGTGCATGCAGCTCCAGCTAGAACCATGCCTAGCACCCGTTTCCTCACTTGTTAGCAACCTGGGGTCGTATCATATATACAGGCCATTTTCCTTGTTTGCGTCGGTCACACCTTTAAAATGTTGCGCCCAGTGCAAACTAGGAAAATCCGCCTTATTAGGATGAATGCGTAGCCCCCAGGGCAGACGCGAACTTGCACTGCACATTCATGTGAAAAACAGAGCTGCTTCTTTGAAGCCGATTCGTGTTTCGCAGTGCAGGCGGCAATCCTGATGAGAGATTCCCTTGCAGACAATCAATCAATCAATCAATCATAACATTTATAAAGCGCACTACTCACCCGTGAGGGTCTCAAGGCGCTGGGGGGAGGGGTGCTGCTACTGCTCATATCGCCAGGTTTTGAGTAGCCTCCTGAAGGTAATTAGTTCCTGGGTCTGCCGTAGGAGGATGGGGAGGGTGTCCCAGGTTTGTGAGGTGGGAGAACGATTTGCCACCCGTGGTCGCTCTTGGGATGTGGGAGACGGTGGCGAGGGTGAGGTCGGCGGAGCCGAGCTGGCAGTTTGGGGTGTAGTAGGTGAGACGTCTGTTGAGATATGCTGGTCCGGTATTGTGGAGTGCTTTGTGAGCGTGGGTGAGGAGCTTGAAGGTGATCCTCTTGTTGACAGGAAGCCATTGCAGGTCTCCCAGGTGGGGTGTGATGTGGCTGCGGCGAGGGATGTCGAGGATCAAGCCCGCGGAGGCGTTCTGTATGCGTTGGAGTCGTTTCAGGAGTTTGGCCGAGGCTCCTGCATACAGGGCGTTTCCATAGTCCACCCTGCTGCTGACGAGGGCCTGGGTGACAATTCTTCTTGTTTCGATGTGGATCCACCTGTAGATCTTGTGGAGCATGCGGAGAGTGTTGAAGCAGGAGGACGAGACAGTGTTGACTTGCTTGGTCATGGAGAGTGTTGAGTCGAGACAGGTGCAGTGAGTGGCTGCACCGGCCTGCAAAGGGATGTCAGGGGGTACATGGGACCCCATTTCCCCCAGCCAGAGGGCTGCCATCAGGGGGTGCTCTGACAGTGCACCACCTTTTAGGTGGCGCAGTGTCAGTACGCTTCCTGACAGCTTCTTTGCCTCTACACTCGCGCCTGTAATATGGAGCAGGTGCAGAGGCAAAAGGTTTCCCTCATTTGCATGGGGTCAGAGGCAAAGGGATTCCCTCATTTGCATGGTATCATGCCTCCATGCAGATTAGGGAACGCCTTCTGAGGATATCGCTAGCTTACAGCCCCTGGTTTCCAAGCCCGGCCTAGCACAGAGAGTGACCTCGTACATCTTGGTGGGCCTCAATCCATTCATAACTGCGTGTGGCAGCTCTGGTCCTCCCTTGCTACTATGCATGGTACCACTGACAACATCCCATGGCTGTCAGGCATGTGCCATAGTTTTGGATGTAGTACTGAATTGGATCAGTTCTTTGCCTGTTATCCAACTGCAGAGATGGGTTTAGAGATAGGGTAGCAAATCTACTGGGATTTTCTTCTGTATACCCTGATAACAACTCCTTTTGGTAACAGAGTAATCTAAATATAAAATTAACACTGATTTCTTATCCATCCTTTATATTCCAATACTCCATGAGGGATGACAACCTTCCACCCATCATCAAAGCCAACTATATAAGCATTAAGCATATAGTAGTCCATTTATTTGTCACTGAACACCCTAATAGCTCTTTTTTTAGATCAATCCTAAACAGCGCTTGCGCTGTTTCTTCGTAACATGTTGTATATACTTTTTGTGCTTAGAGCCCGCCCATTGATTTCCTTTAATTTCAGTGTCCTTTAAAAATCCTTGCTTCTACATGGTTAAACTTTCCTATTTGTCCCTCCTTTTTGTCGGTTGTTCACTACCACAGAGCAGTGCCCCATTAAATGTAGACTTCCACTTGCCCCATTTTAGTTAGTAGCTCAGGAACATTTTTTTTTATTTCGAAAGAGCATTTAACACAAGCGTTAGTGTGTTTCCTTCAATCAGTGCGGTGCTCGCTTCACGGTCGCCACGCTTCATCTTTCGGCATGGTAGCCGCTTCGGTAGGCCAAGCACCTTTCTTTTTTTCTGCACAGCTGAAAGACGATAAATGTGTACGTTCCTGTCGGCTTCTATTGCATTTTACTGGTTCTTCAAAATGTGAGTGTGATACTGTTAAGCGCATGTGCAAGTACGTGCTCTCTGCTTCATGCCCTGTAGTCACCCTTTGGTAGACAAACCAACGCTCTTGTTTAATGTACATGCCCACACGGCGTGAAAAGAACTTTGTCGCACCTATGCATTGTGTGTGTCCGCGCATGCAGATTACCTATATTGGCTTGTTCCCAGTTGGTGAGTGCCTGACGTTTTCAACAGACCTTTTCTGGCATCACAAAAGCTCTCTTGTTCCTTAAGAGTGCAGGTCTCTCTCTCTTTCTCTCCACTCCACCACAAGCACCTTGGGGAAACGCCAGGCCTCTGTGAGTGGCGCCCAAAGTACTGCTCTCTCAATGTGACACTTACCATGTTACCATGGGAAAGCCAACAGAGCATTCCTTGAAATCCAAAGTAATCATAACAATATGGAAACGTACATAATCATGTTTTTACAGACTTTACAAATGTTAAAATTGATATTTTATGATGCTGAGGGCACATGTTGCCCAAATAAATACCCCCCACTCAGAAAAATGCATACACTGCTGATGTTCACAGTACTAGACACCTTGTGGCAAGCCTACCCCTGACCCTTGATAGTATTGAGGTTACAAATGTTTATTTTCGCCACAAATTACTCTAAGATGACACCCGTAAATCATTGAATTTGTAGTGAGCGCTTCAATCACAGCACTTTTAAGTGAACTTCCAGGCTATTGTATTACATAGAATGCATTACACAAAATGGGTTAAGTCCGCTTAATTACATGATTATAACATCTCCCGATACATCACACATGACATGATGCAGCAAAATATCACATACTGATACACTTATACCATGGAACTGTCACACACAAACGTACTGGAATATTGGCAGCTGTGGGGCACTTACAAAAAGCATTTTCTACGTTAAGAGTTTTTAAATGATCTTTCAAAAAGACAGTGTAGAGAAAAAATCTGCTGGAAACCTTAAATAAACAAGCATTTGCAATGCAATAGGTCTCGCATTAGGAAAGTTTGAGCGTTTGGTATTGTAAATGACAATTTTTGTATTTATGTTTTGTTTTTGAAAATAGCGAAATTAATAGCTTTGTCATTTACAATGCCAATAGTTATAACTTTCGCAAATGTGACACCTATAGCATTTGTAATGCAATATGTATTGTATTTACGTGACTTACATGTATAGTCTAAATAGGTGGATTATTGAGAACAGCAGAGGCTGTGATTTGGATATAAAAGTTCACCGCTTTGCTAGATCACACAGGTAGCACTCGTCTGCACAGGCGAGGGCTTCATGAGACCCTACCCTTTATCATCCATGGGGTGGCAAATGGGTCAAAGACAACTTTGGACTGGATACAAATTGCATCAGAGCGGCCGAGAACTTAAAAAAAATATTCTTATGCCACTATGCAGTCTTGAGATCTATTCTATGGGGCCAAGTCGTATTTAATTATGGTTATAAGTTTAACCCCTTGGAAAGGGGTTGACCAGATTTAGAGTGGGAACTATACGTAGTCTTCTCAGTTTCCCATTGGGACAATAGGAGTCAAAACCCGACCTTGTTTGTCCGTGACGAATCCTCACAACAGACGTTGCTGCACTTTGTTTTTCTGTACATTTTACCAACCTTGAGGAACTACAGTTTAGAGAAATGCAGATCAGCATTTTGTTTTCTTCAAATGTTAAAAATGTAAAAAAAAAAAATTGCTAATCTGTGGGATGCATTTTCAAATCGGTAGTTTGCATAAATCAACATTTATTTAATAGATATTTATTTGTTCTACCACTTTTTTTGTAACATGTATTTTTACGCTGTTCTCTAATGATTATTTTTAAATATTCGAATTAAGATTGACGTAACTGATTATAAATGTGTTCACACAATTAGCTGCAAAAAGCTACCTGCAGATGAGTGAGCCTTCTAGCTCTCCGTGGCACTACAACTGACCTCCCCACTCCCCCTCCAAGAGCATCGAGAGTGGCGGTGCTGTCACCTCACTTCAACTATCGATTAAGATAATGGCAGGTACGTTTACTAGTTAGGTGTGCCACGAAGGAGAGCGTGAACAACGCGCAGGCGCTTTGGAACCCTCGCCTTTGCTTGCGCCCAGGTAAATAAACAGCTTGCAACCAGAGTCCAGGTGTGTGACGCCAGCCAGGGGAGTTCAAGTGACTTAAGCAATCTGCAGTGAAAACAAAAGCAACAGCCCGTGCGTCGGCTGAAACAACTGTTTGATTTACAATTCAGGGCAAAAAAATACAAACATGCCAGGAGCTTCTCTCTAGCACATCAGCTCGCATTACTGCATTCTGCAGCTGGCCAGCTCAGGGTACACCGCTGGCTGCACAAGACGTTTACTCATGCACCTTAAGTGGGTGACCCCTGAATACAATGAAAAAAACAAAGGGTAACTAAGCTGTGCCTCTTCGTGAAATTTGGTTTTACAAATGGTTAGTGTTCTGTAACTTGAGTTTACAGTGGGGAAAAACACACAAAACACGGCGTTCATGTTTTCGCACATTTCCAACTTCGGCTCTTGGCAGCCGGCAGACGCTAGAGGGAATTCGTTCAAAGAAACACAAAGGGACCAGTCAACCTCACGGAGTCCCTGGCTGCTACCAAGTGCCATACTTTAAATCCAACAAAAGGCCCGAGTAACACAAAAACTCACCACCCCCTCTATTCTGGCAGCAGGCTGGAACAGACGGGACACACATCAGCAGGCCATCGCGACATGACCGACAGAAGATCCCACTTCTACAGCTGAGTAGTGAAACGGGGACAGCCCTCAAGGAATGCGAGATAACAGAAATGAACCAACACCTCAACTATCAGCCCATCCAGTGACAGCAAAAGCCCCCTTGATTCCACACGAGAGGAACTGGGGCTTAAAATGAAACCTACTAAAGTAAAAGTCGGTATTCTGGTGATGTATGGACCCAAGATTTCTTGCAACTGGCAAGGCCGGGGTGTGCTGTGTGCCCTGTATGTATTCAGACCTCAGGCCTGTGCTTCCAATAACAAGCCGCACACGGGGAGGGGTTCTGCCATGTGTGACCTCTCAGAGAACTCACGACGCCAACTTTCTAGGCTGTGAGGCTTTCCTCAAGCCTCGCCAGGGGTGGTGCGTGGCACTAAAGGAAAGAATCGTGCGTTGCGGGCAGCGAGAGCATTTACTTGAGTGAGAAAGTAAGCATGAGGAAGCATCAGAGTCCGAGGTCACACACCCTTTGTCCACACGCAACAGCAAGTTACAAGGAAATACAACCGAGTCACGTGACCAGAAACAAGTGTTTACATTTTCAGCTTCCTAGAATCGAGGAAAGCAGTTTAGTTCGCAGGCTTAATCTTACAATGCAGCAGCATTTAAGCTTCAAGACTCCACATATACACTGATAAACAAATTAGGCGCCAACACGTCACTTAAATTTGCACTTGTGAAAAGGTGAATGACAGGTGTGGCACACACAAGCCGTATGCCATAATTTACCATCACTGATTATAACAAGAGCACGTATTCACCTAGACATGCACTCCGTGCCTCTCTTGAGTGACTTTGTTGCTGACGTAGGAACAAGAAACAAGCATTGGAAATGCAATAGGTCTCGCAGCATTAGAGTTAGTGCTTTTAGAATTGTTTATGGGTTTTTTTTGTAAATCTTTAGCATTTTTGTTTCCTGTAGCCAATGCTAAAGAATTACAAAAAAACACTCAAACCTAAATCTGATGGTATTTAGTAAGGTTTTGCTTCTATGACCGCTCAAATCTACAACAGAGAATGGTGCGGGAACTAACCCAAAATTCATGAAATATAGGCAACTATACCAGGATATTTTCCTCCTGGGAAAAAATAAAATTAACTAATGCACATTTCAGTAAACGTGCCCTTGTTTATTACTATCAAACCCCAGCTAGAGGGACAAGACTTACAGCTAACCGTCCATCATTATGGAGAACGCTTCTGAATTTAATAAACATGGAGGGCATGGACTGATACAGTGAACTACCAAAAGTACAGACTTTTCAAACCTCTGTGACAACAACGGCCCGATGCTCTACCATCATTCGGACTATTCCTCCGATGCTTCTGGGCCACTGAAGAACACAACACTAACAAGGTGAAAGGAAAATAACAAACACGCATCGAGGCTTTCAAGAGTACTTCCATTCGAGATACCCTCACAACACAATTGCCCAGTAAAATAACTGGATGCCAATTCAGATAAAGTGCAATTCAAACGACCACTGAGTCATCTATCTACCGATAGATGGAGACGGGGCTGTCAAACGTATTCCACTGGGAATAGGCACAGAACCCAATACACTCTTGATATCCTGCTAAAGGGAAAACATGCGAAACAGATGGCAAGTCGCACTACAAGACCACACTAGTTTATTTCGACCGACAAAGCCTTTGTTATGCAACCTGTTGCCTTTGTAAACAAGGCAGGACGTGTCTATGAGCAGCTTAGAGGAACATTTTCCTGTAACTAGTAACCCTAAAATGATGCTCAAACTGTATGCATATCACATGGATGGATGTGAAACACTTCTGATATTTAAATAGTTATTGTGCAGTAGATTACTTAGCATAAAATATATGGCAGTGTTCATCAACAACCTTCTGAAAATAGATGCAAAATTGCTAGTTTTTGGTGAAACGGGGTACTTAGATCAAACGGGGCTCCACAGATATGAATATACTTCTCCCAGGACACAAAGGCATAATTCAGGTCTGATTGGTCACATTCAAACTAGGTTATAGCTAAAATCAGTCACCTTTAACAGCCAAGAACGATTATCAATGGACATCCAACTGACATATCAATATAATAAAAGGGACAGGTGCAGTAGGTGTCAAAGCATAACAAATCAAATGATTTTTCCTATTCAATGTAGCCTTTGGTATACATTAATCCAGTGCGTCACTAGTTTAGGAGTCATGTCACAATCACGGTACAAAACTATAATTTTTGTTTTACAAGGTTCATTGGCCAGTACCAATGTAAATGGCCGCGAGTAAATATCGACGCTGCATTGTTTTAGTACAACTAAAAATAAAAGCTAGTAAGCTGATTGTGTCGCCGGTCGCATGAACAAATGCAGTATGGGGGCGGGGGGCATGAAGCTGGATGTGCAGCGCAAGTTGAGTAACGTACGTCAACACCGATCTATCCCTGAACGTGCTTAGATGTCAGAACGGCTATGGCTCCCACTGCCACGTTACCAGAGCACGAGGGGCTGTTACCAATGAAAACACACGAAAATCTGTCAATCATACAGAGAGCGGACGGCCTGAAAGTTTCTTTCCACTGCGGAGCCGAGCAGCGTGCCCCAGGCCCTCTGTTATTACCGTCAATGAATGGGCCGCAGTCAAATTAGAGCTGCCATTTTAGGTTACGGGTTAGAGAGCTTCTGTGTGCAAGGAAACAAACACATACCCTGCTCAGACACAGCAACACAACCGGAATGCGTATTTTACATGTGGCGATTATCTTCCGTTTCACACACATGAACAGAGAGAGAAGCAGATCTGGGAGAACGGGGACGTGGGACTATGCTGACCGGAGCCCCTTGTCTCGAGGCACCCATACTGCGGCCAGGCAGGCATTTCAGCTTTACGAACACACATTTACGGGTTTACCTAACAGAAAAGTAAATAAAGCGCCCTATTTCTAAACTGGAAGTGCTCGTATTAGGCAGGCACTTTAAATAACAACCATCAACTCGTACAGGAATGAGCCCTTAAGGAAAATATGTTGGTTTATTTTTGGAAGAGTCCGGCTGGGAAAAGGTAGAAGCCAAATGCTCCTTGTTTCTGCCTTTGTCCGTGGTTATAAATACTTGCTTTGGGAGAGAGTCTAGAGAAGCAGCTCAAGAAGCAGGGCACCCCACGTGAGATGATTAGCATTTGGGAACCCCTTGGCAAGGTGTTATCCTTCTCATATGGTGGCTGCTGCCCGTAGCTCCTTCTGTCCCTCGACTAGTGCCTGCCCTGAAGGAGCTGCGGATGGACAGGGCAGATCAATCAACGCACGTATGATAGCAACCCCATCCCCCAATCAAAGTCAGGAAGGGTGACTAATGGCCTCAAATCACCTGAATGGTGAACGTGCGCTGACCTCCCACTGTGGATGACGGCCCCCCACCACCTCAAGACTCGTTAGACAAGATGGAGGGAAGAGAGGGGAGGGGGGAGGAGAAATGCGTCTCGGCCGGAGCAGGGGGCGGAGCAGGGAGAGCGGGCTTTGGAATGTAATTGACACGGCCGGCCGGTCGTGAAACTGAAAGCATGGCTGGCTGGCCGGCCGGCCGTGAAAGCCTTTGATGCGGCAGGGGAAATGCGAGACGGCGGGAAGGGGAGGGGGCGGAGCGGGTAAACAAAGACGGACGTGCACGCGCTTTTAAGCTCAATGCGCATGCGCATTGAGCTTAAAAGTCACGGGCACTGCAAGGAATCGCCACGATTCCTTGCAGTGTGGATAAAGAGTGGATAAGTCCCAATACTCTCGCTTGCTCGATGCGCATGCGCATCGACAGGCGAGACCTAACAGAAGACGGAAAGAATCCACGGACGGAATACACGGAGGCCGCCCCGGAAGTCAGGCACGGTCGCTTGTGACGGGGGCGGGGCCACGTCCAGACCGGAAGAGGAGGCAGGCGGAGTCGATGCGTCTCGCGGCCCGGGGCTCCTGTGAGCGGTGTGGAGACCCGGGGCCGCGCTAGCAGGAGGTTGGGCGCCGCGTGCTGAGAGAAGAGTCCCCGACATTGCCCAGGTAAGTTTCAAAAGGCTGGGGGGGCTTGGTGCACTTGTGTGTGTGTGTGTGCGTGTATGCTCGTGTGTGTATGCGACGGTGACGGCGGGGGAGGGGGGAGGGGGGAGGGGGGGGCCTCGGTGCACTTGTGTGTGTGCGCGCGTATGTGTCAGGGGGGGTGTGTCTCTGTATGTATGTATGTATGTGCGTGCGTGCATGAGTGCTTGTGTGTGTATGCGCATGCGTGTGTGGTGCTTGCGCTTCCCAGGAGACAGCGCCTGGCCACAGCGCGCGTTCCCGTTTCAAATCGGCTCCAGGGATGCGCGCGGCCCAAACTGTCTCCTGGGGAGCACACTCCCTAACATAAGATCTCGGCGGAGACGCGCTTCCGCGCGTCTTTAGCCGAGACCTAAAAAGTAGGCGCCTTTCACGTTCGATCCTAGAAATAGTTTCAAGTGGATATCTGGGGGCAGCTCTGTGAACTGGTATCATCCGACTGACATTGACACCATTGAGCACTATACTATTCAGTTTTGTCATTTACAGAGCTAGAACAAACCCTCCCTCCTTTAGTCACCATTGACAGATTCACACACTAAAGAGTTTTGCGCTGGTCAGGGCACCATAGTCACAAGTCCTCTTGCCAGCTTGCCAGGAGTAAAGATGGCCGCGCCCGCAGTCCAGAAGATTAATGAGCAGGAGATAGACATTCTGTACGATCTACTTGTCAACACAGAGTGGCCACCTGAATCGAAGGTGCAGGTGGGAGCCTGCCTCGGGAGAGTGTAAACTGACGGAGGGTTGCCACAGTGGCGTAACGAACCTTGAGGGGGCCCCCCTGCAGGGTACGTGAAGGGGGCCCCTCCGTGCTCAATCTAGAGCCCCCCAGCAGAAGTGCAGTGCTGACATGGCCCCCTGGAGGGTGAGGGCCCCCCGCACCGCAGGGGCTGCAGGGGCCTGTGTTACACCCCTGGTTGGCAATGAAGGATACACCTCTTTCTGCAGAGGAGCCACGTAGAGTGAACTCTTGCCTTACAGAGCGGTGGGAGTCACTACACTGCTTCAGCACACCCAAACCGGCTGGCACGTCTGTGTTTAAAATACGTTCACGAAACTATTCAGGGAACTATTTTCTTCTTATGGTTTCCACACTGCAAGCAAATTCAGGTGTTTCCTAGTTTTCACCCTCATGTGACTGCCTTTTCTCCCCTGCCCAAACACTCCCAACCCATGTGTGCTCTGTGTTCCTCCTTCATTCCTCATCCCCCAGCTCTTCCATTGGTTTCTCCACCCGCTCCCTGGCTTTTCTTTTTAATATGTGTGTTCCTCCTCACAGGCCCTCCACTATTGGGAGGAGGAAGGGGACTGAAATTGGGCACAGTGATCCTGACAGGGAGCCGATAAGGCAATATGCATTTTGACAGTGCTTTGGTAGTGAAGTTTGCTTTTGTGGGAGGCAGAGTGTGAGTCAGAGGCGCCACTAGAGCCAAATGTAGGGGGGGCCTAAGAATAATTTCGGGGGGGGGGGGGGGCTGAATCTTTAAGCAATAGGCAGAGTGGAGCTCCAGGGGCTCTTAGAAGCGGTGAAACAACAGCAAGGCTTCATTAACATGCAAACTGTCTTTTAAAGACCTGTGAAGTGCTCGGGTGCGGCTGTGTGTGGGCCCGGAAAGCTGTCTCAGCCGGGCTGCCATACACGACGGAGGAGGGGGGGGGGGCTGAAGCCCTTTGAGTCCAATGGGTGTTGCGCGCCTGGTGTGAGTGCTGTAGCATACGT
Source organism: Lissotriton helveticus (assembly GCF_964261635.1). Taxonomy (NCBI): domain Eukaryota; kingdom Metazoa; phylum Chordata; class Amphibia; order Caudata; family Salamandridae; genus Lissotriton; species Lissotriton helveticus. The sequence continues at coordinate 939,753,311 of NC_136070.1, forward strand.
TGCTAGAGCTGTTGGGTGTATTGTGAATCTTGTCAGTTACCGTGAAAGTTCTGTGGGGTGTAATATACATTCTTAAACAGAAATCGACCTGAAGCATTGCACTCCTGTACCCGTGGGTTATGCAAGTGTTTTCTTCTGCTTACTGTGCTACTTCAGTGCTCCACTAGTCTGGGATTCAGGTACGAAAACACATCATCACTCATAAATGTAGCATAACTTCCTGTATTGTACCTTATAAAAGGTTACTCTTCTAATAATACAGTTGAGCTCAAATCACATTCCTTCCTCACATAGTGCCGTCTTGTCTGAATGCTTTTCATTTATTTGATCTGTAATGATTTCAATTTCTTTTTCATTTCTGTACATTATCAATGTATGCATATGAATCCCTAATTCTACAAAGTACAAAAGATTGTGTTCAACAAAACGCATGTACATTTCCATCACACATTTTATCAGCTGCCTTAATTGTTCTTGTATAACTGTTCTGCACCCTACTAAACAAGTTAAAACCAACAGTAATCAGGGAATCTGTTTAAGTAACCAACATATCAGAACAATAAGCCAACTGTTGTAAATAGTTACATTCACCAGGTGTGGCAGTAATGCCTCTGGATACAACATTCAAGCAATGATCTTAGACGATTATAGAAAATGTTATTATATATAAGATTTTCCTTGTTTATGTTATTATGTTATTATTGGCTTGTAAAGCGCTATATCACCCGAGGTATCTCAGCGCTATCAGCGGACACACAACATCGGTAGGCAAGACTGCCAGATCACAAAGGCCCCCACGCCTCCTCAAACAGCACGGTCTTCAGCTTCTTCCTGAACACTAGCAGGTTAATTTCCTTCCTGAGTTCTGCTGGGAGGTGGTTCCATGCCAAGGGGACGGTGCTAGAAAAGGCTCTGCCACCCTTGGATGAAAGGTATAACCGAGGACATACCAAGTTACATGCCTCAGCAGACCGGAGGGTCCTACTTGGGATGTACTTGATGAGCCGTTCTTTAATGTAATTGGGGGCTGAACCGTAGATAGCCTTATGCGCGATGCATAGGCTTTTAAATTTTATTCTTTGAGTGATTGGCAGCCAATGTAGGCTGCGAAGTAAAGGCGTGGCTCGAGTATGCCTAGATTTGTTAAAAATAATCCTGGTCGCATCGTTCATTACCACCTGGAGTCTGGCCAGAAGGTTTTTTGGGAGACCGTGGTATAAGGAGTTACCATAGTCCAGCCGCGCCAGGATCAAAGCGGAAACCGCCAGCCTAAGTGTAGAAAAGGACAGCAGTGGGGAGATTTTCCGCAACTGGCGTAGCAGTCCTACACAAGTGCCCACCCCTGATGATACCTGCTGTGCCATGGATAGCAGGGCATCAACTTTGATGCCAAGGCTTTTTACTGCCGGTGCTGGTTCTGGGAGTGGCCCTAATTCGGCCGGCCAAAACTGATCACTCCATGGATTGGCAGCTGTCGTAATTGCCAGGACTTCGGTTTTGTCAGGATTTATATTTAACGAATTATCCGACATCCAGCTAATTGTAAACTTGAGTATGTTTTGCATTCTCAAGTGAGCCGTGGCTGAGTCATCGATCTGAATCAGGATTTGTGTGTCGTCAGCATAGTTATAGACTCTACAATCCATCCTGTTCAGTGCTGCAATCAAAGGTTGAAGATATATGTTAAAAAGCAGGGGTGACAGGGCCGAACCTTGGGGTACACCACAAGTCAACTTAGCTGGTTTTGACACAAGGTCAGTAAGTTGGACTCGCTGCGAGCGATCTTCAAGGAAAGAAGTCAGCCAGGCTAGGACTGAGCCCTGAATCCCCAGGTCCCTTATCCGCAATAGAAGTTGGCAATGATTAACAGTATCAAATGCCGCGGATAAGTCCAGGAGGACCAGGGCACAGGGAGTTTTTTATCAGCCTTGAGTCTCAGGTCATCCAGCACGGACAGCATTACCAATTCCGTGCTGTGGTGAGCTCTGAAACCCGCCTGATTGGGCTCAAGGAGATGATTGCTTTCCAGGAAGTAGGTGAGGGAGTGCAGCACATGCTGCTCCAGAATTTTGGCAAGGAAAGGAAGCTGGGAAATTGGCCTCATTTTTTTAAATTTTTTTGGATCGGCACCGGGTTTTTTAAGTAGAGGGATCACCCTTGCCTCCTTGAAGTTGAATGGCACATGTCCCGTCTCCAAGGAGTGATTAAGCAGGGCCAGTACTTTGTCTTCCAACTCGGGCCACCCCAGCTTGAAAATCTGAGGCGGACAGGAGTCTGCTGGTGAACCAGATTTCACCCGGTTCAAAATAATCACTAGGGATTCCTTGGTGAGAACTGGAAACACCGATAGAATGTTCCTAAGTGGCCTAGCAGAGGTTAGGGAGGGTTTAATAAAGCAAGGAAGGTTTACTCCCCCCCCCCCCACCGTGTCACTTCGCAAGCCAGAACAGCAAAATGAATTTGTGTTACTTGATGAATAGCAAAGTCTTCTACCTTCCAACTTTCCTTTTTCATAATAAAATGTATAAGAAAAGCATTGGACTAGAAACTGTGACTTTATGACAAAACCTTGCATTTGCTTGATAATGCCCAGTAATACTGAAACTGGTAGGATATTAAGGGCCCGGTTATGACTTTGGCAGAGTGGAAGCGGGCTGCCATGCATGCTCCCTGTTCCCACACCCCCAAAGTTGACAACTGCCCACCCTCCAGATTATGAGTCAATTCGTGGTCTGGCGGGCGTGAGGCGTGGTGCAGTTCTAAGGCTCATATGTGAGCCTTTGAACTGCAGCGTCGAAGGAGCAGCAAAGCAAGTTCCTGCACTGCATGGACTGTGCAGTGCATGCCGTGCAGGAATTGGGGTGCATACACCCCCATGCACAGGGGCACCAGAGGGCCCTATAGGCACCCCTAGCTTTCCTGACCACCACACTTTTCATGACGGGATCACCACCAGAACTGCCAGCGTTTGCTGCACCAGGCCACAGTGGCACCGCCAGTATTTGCTGCTCTAGGCTGCCGCTCCACCACTGAGGGATTGCTGATTCCCGGCAGTTGTAGTGGTCCTATGGCGGTAAGTCCACCGTAGTCGTAATACGGCGGTCAGACCACTGGTGCATCGGTCCCTGACGGCCCCAGCACCTCCACCATGGGTTTGACAGTCCGATGGACTGCCAAACTCTTATTTAGGCCCCAAGTCTCTACAGATATGAACACCAGCAAACTCTGCATTAATCTTCACCACCAGTCCCAAGAGCAGTGGCACCTCCAATGGACCTCTTGGCGGCAATTACCCAGAAGCACTGGGGAGTGCAGATGCTGCAAACACGGGCCATTGTTCTTGGCTTTTCTTCCTGTGCGCGTTCACATGATGGGAGAAGCTTGTTTTTCTAAACAGGGCTGTAAATCATGTTCTTGGAGGCCGTCGGAACCTTACAAAGGCGTGGCACGGGTTCACACGGCAACTGCACCCCGAGTCACTAAAGGTAGGGTTTCTTTCTCTCCGTACTATACACAGTGGTGCATCTGATTAGTGCTGCCTCCAGGGCAAGACTGTCTCATTCGCTAGTTCTTTCAGGGTCTGTTTCTGGTACACACGCGTGTACTGTCTCTAGTGCAGTACTGAGTGTCTCTTACTAAGGCTGCATGTGTCCATCTCCAATGAGCACTTGTTGGCCTCAATGGCACCGTCTAGTTCTGTCCCTGGTTCAACCTATGTTTTCCTTTGGAATGGCTGCTCAGATGGCCTGTACATAGCTCGGATTTGGTGCTGTCTGTGTGTTGTCATGTAATCAGTACAATGAAACACAAGTGACAGTGCAGTGAAGAACAGAGCATGTGAAACAGCTCTAATGTCTGATGGCTGAGCTTGTATAATGTGCTACCTGAGGATTTGCTCTGCTATCTGAATAATGAACCTGTATCTTCTTTGTGGGCTGGTATACTGTTCTTCAGTCTTGGAAAAAGCCTGTAAGTTTTATATCAGCAAAACAGGAGCTTAGTTGTCTGAAGAAAATTTGTCTAAGATTTGTATAATCTATGAGATACCCTCTGCGTCCTATAAAGCTTATATGTTGTGTTACATGAGGGGCGGATGTGTTAGACGCAAGTCTGTAAGATTTATGAAATCGGAGGTATAGCTGCAGAGCCTAGTTTTTCGATGCCTCCCAGTCACCTATCTATGATGTTCCATTAAGTGCTGTGTATGCTTCCACATCAAAGACGCATCTTCTGGTCTATGTATGTGTGATACCCCCCTTCCTCCTGTCACTCTGCCCATCAAATGCTGTATGTTGGAGGCTACCACATCAAGTTGGGGTCCTCAGTCTTCAGCACTGAATGTGTGTTGCGTCCCTTCTGGCTACTACTTATCACCATTGAGATGGGTATGTTGATGCCTCACCTGACCGCCACTAATTTGCCCAGAGCATCATTGAACCCAATGAGCTCTGTATGCGCAGCATGCACTTTAGACTCTTCGGTGAGCCACGCCACAATTCCAATTGCCAGATGTACAATGTTCCTTTTCCACCTTTCATTAATCCTCTCCGGTCCTGTGCTATCTACCAGCAGTGCATGTCTGGTGGTCCTCCTTTACTGAACCCTGCATGTATGATGAACCCCTCCATCACTGCACATTAAGTAGCATTTCCAGCCCAGTTCCGTCCGTCCCCTTAGAGGTCCACCCTCTTTTTGAGCGTGTTTCAACGAAGCTGTTGATCCCAGCCTCTTCCCCACCGAAGCAGGCAATCTATCGAACACTTTGAAGCCTACCTCTGAAAAAACAATGACCAATACCATCCTGCGTTGATATTGAAACATGGCCATTGTCTCCCATGCTCTAAACAATATTGAGATGGCAACTCTTCATACCACCATTCTCACCAGAGAATGCCTCATATCCTGGTTCTGGACTTCTCATGGGTACTGCTCATCATTCCACCATCCAATTTAGATCTCATATGCCCACTAGAGAATGTATGGCTAAAGCCCGTGTGCTGGTATAAAGCTGTGTTTATTGCAACCTTTGTGAAGGCTTATGGAAAACTTTAACTAGTTATTATTATTTTTTTTTACATAGGGACATCCAAATAATTTTTTTTATTTTTGTGACCATCTCTGTGCATATTGCACTTGTTTAACAATAAAAACACGGTGATCGCAGAAAACACTTTGGCCCTCATTTTGCGAGGCCCTCAAAGTGCAGTATTTACAGGTTGCAGTGGTACTTCATTCTGAGTTCCACATCTCGGAAAAGGAACATCGTAATTACACAGCATGTTTTACCCTATTCGTCGTTGTGGAACTTGGAATATTGCTGTTTTCCCTGGGCAAATCCGACTTGTATCATCTGGCGAAATTTGTGTGGGAAAAATATTCTGGTTATTTGGCACTCCCATTTCAGACATAAACTGCCTTTTAAGGTCGAATATGGGTTATCAGGCAGTTTATAAACAGCCGCGGCCCATGCAGGGAAGAGTGGTGCGGTTGGGGGGAGGAGAAATTTCCACAGACGGCAACGAGGAAAAATTAATTATTTATTTAATTTTCCCTCGTGGTCGTCTGTCGAACGTCCCCCCCCAATCCCCACCCCCACCCGGTCTTACCGCCCCACCACTCTTACCGCCCCACCACTCTTACCTGCAAGGGACGCAGATGTTTATAAAGAGGATGATGGGCTTCCATCTCCTCTTTAAGACCTTTGTGCCCTCTTCAAAATGTTGACTTGCAGAAAAAACTGTCTGCATGCATTTTCTTACCTGAATTTATGGTGTAGATATGCAGGAAGAGTGAATTGCAATCTGTCGGTTCTAGTCGTCTGGAAATGATCTTGGTGCAGAGAGAAAAAACTTTGCTCAGGTGAAGGAAAACTGTGGAACTTTGCAACCTTCATGGGGGTGGGGGGGAACATTGGTAACTTCCAAAAACTTTCCTAGCAAAAGCTTTTTTGCACACACCCATTATGGTTTTTAGTCCTCACTAATTCACCTGTTTGAACCTTTCTTGCATAACTGCGATCACAGCTACATGATTGGAGCGCATCTCTGGCCTTCACACATGGAGCCCAACGTTTCCAATCTAGGATGTCTGCAAGCATGTATCTTCAAGCTGTCCATTCATTTCCCAGTCCTACTCTAGCCGTCCACCTTCTGTTGGCTTCAGTAGACTTGGCAGTGTCATTAAGTGCACTCTGACCCAGTAAAAGCACTTGTATGACCAAGTACACTCCCACAATGCCCCTCCCACACATGCAAGCTACAGCTTGTTAGCCACCAGAACAGTTGTAGCTATGAGCTCCTCATAGGGCAGTGACAGACTCTACCTCCTCAGTGCTGCATTTGATATTGCTCTCTCTCCCTCACTGACAGCCCAGCATTCTAAATGTGATGTCTCCTTCCATCGCTAAAAACTGGCTAGCGCCTCATACTTGATACTTCCTCCTTGTCTCTGGCTGTTCAGTGCTTGCTTGTTTAATGTCCTCCCCTGCTCACTGACTCCCTCAAGCGGAATGTAGGATGCCTTTTCATAACTCTTGCGGTACCATGTGATGTTTCATTTGACCACCCCTATACTTGTGATGACCCCTTCCGTCCGTGATTCTCTTTCGCTAATGTATGTATGATGTCCCTCCATCACTGACCTCCCAGCCCCACATGTATGATGCCCCCAAAACAAAGCTCTGCAAAAGCAATTCTCCCATCCATTTCAGTACGCAGCGCTCTTGTGCATAAGAAAAAGTTGATCACAACATTTACTAACAATCTCTTCCTCTTCCCACATCCCAAAGACAGTTTTTAGTAAACTCTGTGCAACCTATTTTGTGGTAGAATAGACAGTTAGGAGTGGGGCTAGCAAGTTAGAAAATAAAATGGTCAAATTGGAAAATGATGGCGGGCTCAACTCTCTCGTGTGTCACGTCCGTTGATGTCTCGTTGAGTTTACTTGACCTGCCACGATCCTCCCAACTTCAAACTGCATGCCTGCAAGTCAGTCCTCTTGCCCCACCAGGCCTCAGTGCTGCCCCAGAGCACTGCAGTCTAACAGTGATTAGTGAAACTGCCAGTAAAAAGCGTGTTTTGAGGTCTGTTTGTGGCAACAAAAACACTTATTAAGTGCTGCCCTGGGGGTGTTGTTCCACTATCAGTGAACATCCCTCTCTGTGGTATCTGTGATGTGCCCTGCATCGCTTATCCATGGCATCATTTACCTCCCTCCCCCAGTGCTGCTTGAGTGGTTCCTCTCTGTAGCTCTGACCCAATGTCTCTCCTGCTTTGCTGGTGATCTCCTTCTCTGTGCTTCTCTGACGGTTGAACTGTCTGAGCCCCCAGCATTAAGTATCCTACTGATAAATTGATTACATGATATCGCTGTCTGTCACACAGCACCCTCATCATCTTCAGCTCCGGCAGCGTGGCAGGGAATTACGCCAGATGATTACAAGTCTGTATCAGGAAGAGTATGAGCTGGACGAGCAGTATTACCTGAAGGCCCTGGAGCTGCCCAACAGGACGCACCCTGATGTGGTAAGAGGAATCAAAGGATTTTATTTGTGTACCGTCTGGGAATACTCTGGGATGGGAAAATGGTGGGTAATTGTTGGAGTCTGATTCATAAGGTCTGGTCACACCTCCTTAGTCTGTTTGTGGACTCACCCTATGATTTTTCTTCCTTCTTCCAGCCAGTTGGTGACGAGAGCAATGCCCGAATAGTCGAAGTCATTGGGAAGAAACCAGGTGACTGACATTTTATGAAGCTTACTTACCACACATGGATCCTTTCAGGTCTAATGATATTTCAAGAGGATTAACATGATTATGGGATGCAGTTTGGCAAAGGTTATGCATCAGTCTGCAGACAAAGCAGTGGCTGACAAGAGAAAGGCACAGGTCTTGATGTGAAGCTATACCTTAGACATGCCTACTTCCTCATAAAGTGGCTCATCGAGTCTGCACTGGAAGACCGCAGAAATATTTTGAGTTTTGGAGAAAAGGGATATTGTAAAGTAAAATTTTCAATTTGCTGAAGACTATTAGAACATTCCACTTACTGAGGATAGAATGTTCTATATTAAAAAGGGAAAACAGAAAGACAAACATTGGAATTGGAAGGTTTATTCCAGCCCTTATCAGCCCTGAGCCACTGCGTTATCTTCAGTGGGGCACCCAACATGCCAATGTTTTAATTGCAGGTAAAAACAAATATTTACAGGGGGCATTTGATCAAACCACTCCTTACTGTTGGTTGGCTTTTTTATCATCAGATTTGGTTGTTTCTTATTCATTTACTTTAATGTATCTTCTTGTGTTTGTCTCTCCCCTGGAGCATAGCTTGTTTTTCCTCTTTTTATTGTATAACTTGTATCCTTCCACTGCTTATTTTCACTGGCTTTTTTTCTTTTATATTCAGGACTCTCTTTCTTATGTGATTCATCCAACTCAAATCACTTCATCCTGCTATATCCATGTTGCTGTTCCCTTGCTGGTCCATTGCTTCCCCCGTCCCTGCCTAACCTTCTATGTTTTTTTAATTTCGCACTTCCACCCAGTTCTATTCCTCTGCTGCTCCAGCCTCTGTCGGTGTTTAATTCAGCCTGCATATGCGCCTCCTCTAAAACTGTCCGCTCCACCATTCCTCCTTTCTTCCCAAATGTGTTTTATTGTTATCTCACTTTTTGAAGGACTTGGCAGCTGCCGGGCTGCTGCTTTATAAAAGAAAAAGTGCTTTGTGACAATTTGAATATTTTTTTCAAATTTACCTCTGCATTAAATACATTTTATTTGATTTAATATATTTGAAATATTTAAATATTGACTCCAAAATTAAGCTTTTTAGTTCTGCAGCATTTTAAAATTTTGCTATTTAAATTTTTTTTGTTAAGTAAACTTTTTACTTTTTCCTAAACTTTAACATAGGGAGTCAAAGTGAAAATCTCCCTGTGACGAAGCATAGAATGTTTTTTTTAAGTTCATTACACTTTACACTAGATTTTTAAAAATATGTTTATGTTAAATATTAATATACATTAATTTTATATATTTTTTAATGTTGAGCAAAATGAAAAAAAATGAAAGTACTATTGATTACATTTTTAATTCAATCTTTAGTTAATTTCAATAAATTAAATTAAAATGAATTTCCTGAAGTTTAAATTTATAAAATAGCGTCCCACCGAAAGTAAAAAAAACGTTTTTTATTGTGCATGAATAATTATTAAAGGTGATGTATAAAATTAATGAAAAGTAGTTTATTTATATTTAAAAAAGGTTACATTAATTTATAATTCAAAAAGGTTGTTAAAATGAAATATATTTTATTTTTAGGTATTATTTTAACCTTAAATTATATGTATTTCTATTTTTACCTACATTAAATAATTTAGCATTATTTACTGTAGACTTTGTTTCGGTCCCTACCTTTGTTATTTTATAGGGGAGGGTGCGGCAGTTCCAGTGGATGGCCATGTGTGATGCTAGATTAATTACTGTTTCTTTGTGGCAGCAGTACCGTACACTCCTATTTCGGAAGTGGAGACTTGTCAGTCTACACTTTTGAGTATTTTGCACTCTGATTTTGTGAATAGCCAAATGTAGTGCAGTTACTCTAGTGTCATAGTAATTTGCACATGTAATGTATCTTTGTGAACTGTAGCACACGTTTCTAAACTTAAAACATGGCAATTGAGGCCCCCTTTGTTTTTTACCATCCATGCAGTGAGTCTGCTTTTACAGGCCGCACACAAATACCATGCATTCTCTTACATTACATTCTGCAATGTTTAGATGCATCCAGGCCTATCCTTGATGTACATGTACTTTAATTACACATAATCTTTGTTGCACAAGACACTCTGACAGTTCTTTGTCTTTAGGATAAGAAGAAGCAGTGTCTGTTGCTGGAACTAAGGTGCAAACAAAATGTACTTGAATTGAGATCTAACATATAACTCACATATAGTCATTGAAATCCACAATTGGTTACATTTTTTTATTGTTTAAAGGGTGAGCAACTGTGCTATATTGTTGTACAGTAACATGTTTCCAGAGGTCATAAGAACAACCTAGCAATTTTAAAGTTTAGATTGCATATATTTCATAATAACGACGACACTGGGTGCATGGTCTGTGAAGGAAAATTGACCTTCCAAACCTCCTTGATTTTCTGTGTTAACTTGGTAGATGAACCCAGGCCCAGCACTCCAAGGGCTAGATGAAGATCAATGATAGCGATTATCAGATAGCAATTTTTTTTGTGAATAACTATTTGAAAATCGCTATTACCAATGTACAAAGTTAATATCTTGCCCATTAGTGATGATGAATACTGGGCAGCTAATAGACCTACCTCATGAATATTAATGAGGTTGGTCGCAATTTGTGTACCTCTAGGATTCGCTGCCATCACAGGAATGGTGACCTGCTGGGGTCGGCAGACCACCATATCTGTGATTGCTTTTAAATAAAGCAATAATTTTTTTTAAAGTGCAGCCCGTTTTCAAAGAAAACAGGATGCATTCTTTTTTAAGAGTGGGCTGCGGACCATGGGACCACTGTCTGCTCTTAAAAAATATATTTTTAAAGATTCTCAAAGGTAAGGGGCCCTTAGGGGACCCCTTCCTATTAGCAAATGGTTTGCCACCAACTTTGAGTTAGTGTTAAAATTATTAATATTGTTGCAGCTTGTAGAGTGCACAGCTACCTCCAACGGAGGTGTCCCAGCGCTAGCAGCGGATGCAAAGAGGTAGGGGCAGGTTACCAATTGCTAAGGGAGGCCAAAGAGCCAGGTCTTCAGGATCTTCCTGAATTCAGATTCTGACTTGGCCTTCTGATTGTGCTCAGGCATGGAATTCCAAAGAGAAGCGGTTCTAACGGGGAACAACCGGCCACCTAGTCTGGCTTTTGCAAAGCTGGGAGTGACTAGGAGTTCCCGACGATTGGACCTCAGGACCCTCGTCTGATGTTTTTTTCGGAGTATCTTCATCAGATATTGAGGGCCAGTGTCTCTGACTGCTCTGTAGGTGAGAGTCAGTGCCTTGAATTCTATCCTCCTTTTAACGGGCAGCCAGTACAGGCTGCGTAGGTGGGGGGAGGGGGATATGTGGTGTCGGGGTGGTACATTTCAGATGAGCCTGGCAGCTGCGTTCTGTATAGTTTCCTAATCAAGTAGACTGTCAGACCCAAATACAGGCTGTTGGCGTAGTCCAGCTGAGACTTAATCAGTGCATGGACCACCGTTTTCCTGCAGTCCATGAGTAGGAAATGAAGAAATCTCCGTAAAGACTTCATTTTCCAGAAACAGGACGAGGTGACTTGGCTTATCTGGGTCTTGCATGAGAGGGTGGAGTCAAATTTGAACCCCAGTTTCCTAGCAGAGGAAACAGGAAGAGGGGGCGGATTAAGTTCTGACGGCCACCAGAGGTCGGATTGTGGAGGGGATGGCTGATTAAAAAACAGAACCTCCATTTTATCAGTATTCAGCCTCAATCCGTTGTCAGTCATCTAGGATGATATGTCAATCAGACACTGTTTGAAGTTGGTAAATGCTGCCTTAGAGTGATCCCTAAAAGAGAACACAAGCTGAGCATCATCAGCGTATGAAACAACACTTACACCGTGCTGCTCTACTAGTGGGGCAAGGGGATCGAGGTAGATACTAAATAGAATCCGGCTCAGGGCCGAGCCCTGAGGGACTCCGCAAACCAGGGGGCGGGGAGATGAGATATAGGGGTGAAGGAGTATTTTCAGGGACCGGCCCTCAAGAAAAGAGCCGAACCAGGCTAAAGTGGTCCCTATCACTCCCAGCTGCCTAAGCCTGTCTAAAAGGATCTTATGTGACACTGTATCAAACGCTGAGGACAGGTTCAGCAGCACTAGCATTGCAGAGCTACCCTTATCCATGGTCTCCCGTACTGTCTCTGCTACTTCAAGCAGAGCTGTCTCTGTGCTGTACCTTGACCTGGAGCCAGACTGGGAGTCATGGAGTAGTTTGTTGGACTCTAGGAATTCAGATGGCTGTTTCTGCACTTCCTTCTCAAGGATCTTGGCTGGTGCTGGCAGGAGGGAGATGGGCCTAAAGTTTTTAGTTCTGCCGGATCTGCATCCTCTTTCTTGAGGATTGGCTGGACGAGTGCCGTTTTCCAAATAGAAGGATAGATGCCTGATTTCAGGGATGAGTTCCAAAGCAGGTTTAGAGAGGGATTAAGTGGGGGGCCAGCAGTTTCAAAAACCTAGCCGTACAGGGATCAATTGGAGAACCGGATTTCGTCGTTTCAACTGAATGAGGGCTGTTTTAGGGCTAAAAGTGCGGAATTCCAAGCATATACTTAGGTGGCGGGAGGTGGGTAGAGGTGCGGCTGGTGGCTCAATAAAGGAGAATGAAGAATGGATAGCTTTGATTTTCTCCTGAAAGAAGGCCGAAAGATCTTCACAGAGAGTAGCTGAGGGAGCTATGTTGCTTTTCATCGTCCCTGGTTTAATGAAGCCTTGAACAATCTTAAACACTTGTTTAGCAGAGTTGTCCGAGGATTTCATTTGATTAGCAACTTAATTCCTGATGGAGTTGCGCTTTAGCCTATGAAATTGTTTTAGTGCTACTCTGTATGCACTCTTGGACTCTGTGTTGTAGGTTTTCCGCCAAACACGCTCAAGCTTCTTGCAGAGGCTTTTCTCTAGACGGAGTTCTGGTGTAAACCAGGGGGCAGATGGTTTATTTCTAGCCAGTTTCATGGTTTTCATAGGGGCTATTTTGTCAAGGGCTGACGTGACCCAGTGGTTAAGAGTGGCGGCTGCACCGTTGGGTTCTCCGGTGAGCAGCATTGGGGTGTTTAATAGTGCTGGGCCTATTGCTTCAGGGTTGACTCTTCTCCAGTTTCTTCTATCTTCATATTCAGGTTTCACAGAGCTATTACACATGGTAGTGGTCAGGTTTAATGGTATAAGACTGTGATCCGATCATGTTAGGGGAATGGGATCATCTATTGTTAGGGTGTGGATATTGGTGAAAATGAGATCCAGCATGTGGCCTGCCACATGGGTAGACATAGAAACCTTTTGATTGAGGTTTAACCCCTTAAGGGTGTCAGCCAGCTGGGAGGCCAGAGGGCACACTGATTATTGTCCATGTGGACATTAAAGTCACCAAGGACCAAAAAGTTTGCATGTCTCAATGACAGAGCTGTGATCAAATCGCAAAGCTCCAATAGCTCAAAGGGTTTAGAGTCAGGGGGTCTGTATACCAGCATTCCAGCAATAGAGAAGATGGAGGAGATTTTAATACTGAAGGACATTGCTTCAATCAGACCAGTGCTTTCAATTCTTTTGTGCGATATCTTCCAGCTGTCTCTCATGATCACAGCAAGCCCACCCCCCCAATCTATTGCCAGCTCGGTTAACCGTGGTTATTTTATAGCCCACAGGGATGGCCATCATTATGTCGGGGTTGGAGCTATCTCTTAACCATGTTTCTATGAGGAATATGAGATCCCAAGAATTTGATTCCAGCGTTAGCCAGACATCATCCATATGTTTGGGAAGGGATCTGCAGTTGATTAGACAGGCTTTGATAGTTGGCCTGGGAATTGAGGTCCGTGTTCTTGAAGGTACAACCATGTTAATGCCCTTACACGTCTTTCCCAAGATCTCTCTGTCAAACTCGAAGGAGCATGTCTCCCAGTGTGGCTCCTGGCCGGGTAGCTCCCGTTGCAGTGTACAAGGATCCAAGCACATCGGCCTGGGGCATCCTTTTGAATCTAACTCATAGATTTGTTTCCTGGACCAAACCATTCTTGTAGCTGGGTTATAACGGGCAGCATAGCTGGCGCTGGATGAGAGCCGGACGCGGACGGGCGCAGACGGGCTTGCCTTTGGTGCGCCAGCGGCGCGCCCGCTGCTCATCCGCTGGCCCATCAGCTGGTATAGGAGAGTGGCAGAGTAGATCCGCCCTTTCCCAGCTCGAAGTGGAGTAAGCTGTGAGGAAATGTTAATGTCAGCCCCGCCCTCCACACAAACGGCAACACGCCGCAGTGGACAGGGGTGAGGGGACAAAGGTATTTGGCAGTGCTGTGCAAATACACAGAAAGAAGTAAGTTTAAAAGCAATTAAAAGTCTTACTTGAAAGCAGATATTCAAAGCGATTACAACCTAACAACTTTGAATGACTCTGTGTAACATGAGCGGCAGCAGTGACACTAACAGCGTCTCCTCACTCCGCTCCGAATGTTTCACGCCCACATATCGTTCGCAAAACATTTCTACATCCCATTCTGATTCCGTTTTTGGAAGCGTTGCTCTGAACACGCCCCTTCCAAATAACGATTCGGTGACATGTGAACAAATCACAATTTGGGATTAATACATACCAAAAATAATTTGTGTGGTTAGAAACGGCCTGATTCTGCGAATCAGACAATTTCCTACTGCAACAATGCTCCGTACGTCTAGCCCAAAGAGTGCTAATTCACTTTTAGAGTTCACAAATAGTACCAGCTAAGATTAGGTAGCCCTGGGGAAGGACAGAATTGCAGTATCGCTCGATGTTGCTAGAGCATTTGATTGTCCTCTGAGCCATTCCATGGTATGGAATGAAATGGACTGGTATTAGTCACAAGGGCGTCTTCTGAATTAGGGTATATTGTACTCTACCACAGAGACTAGTGTATGTGTAAATGCAGAAATCTCTATCCCATTTAAAATGGAGTGAGGGGCAAGAAGGGCTGTCCTCTATTTCCAGTGAAATTTGCTTTCTATGCGGGAAACAATACTTGGATGCAAGTCCTTGAAATCAGTTCTGGGGTAATCCTCTCATATTAAGAAGTTGTTTGCCAGTAAGGTGGTCAGATGTGCAAAGGCAATCACCTTTATAGAAAAAGTGATCCAGATTAGTAGTACATTTTCTGTAACCGTAGCTTCTCCAAAACTAGCCTCTTATATGATTCAATACTTTGAATCCAAAGCTGATTGACTCATTTCAAAATAAGCCATGATCACAATAAGTTCTTCAGAAGCAATCATGAGGGACTGCTGTCTGTTAAAGACCACAGCAATATTTAATCATTTTTGTTAGTTGATTATGATGGCCAAGAGTGAGATCTTGCCCCAGTTAGTGCCTAAGTATCAGCAGCTCCTACAAGTAGGGATGGGTCAGCCAGTTTACGTCATCCAGAATTTAACTTTGAAATGTCCTTCCCAATGAAAATTTTAGACACTGTTATACTTAAAGTATTAAAATCACAAAGATCTGCAAGCAAATTGGCCTCACCACACTCTATTTCATAGTGATGGCCATGCAAGAGATCTCTAGATATATGGGAGTGCCGATGGTCAGTGCCTTTTTGGTGAAGCAACCTTTACTAAGCGTTTCTGAAGACTCCTGCTCAAAAATGTGTTGTTCAAGGGAGTTACAAACGTTAGGACACCTTGCTCACTAGGAATAGTTCCTTCCCTATAATTTATCAAGTTATGTCTTCTTTTAATAAAAGTATATTACATTGAAAAAGAGAAACGAATAAAAACAAAAATAGGAAGTATGTTTGTAGGAACATGTAATGATAATAGCCATGCATCAATGTTAGTTTTCTTTATTATTTAAAAAGTGTTATTGGATACATTTAAGGGGTACTAATTAGAGTAGCGTTATGGTTAGGTTAAGGGTTCGTATTAGGATTAGTGTAACAGGTTAACATAGGGTTTATGATCAGTGACGTATTAAGGGGCATTGTTGGGGATGTGGGGGCTGATGTACCGAATGATTCTCTTGCAGAGCTTGCAATGCACAGTGTAGCTGGCTTTCTCTGAAAAAAACAAAAATCACTGTATCAAATCGACACTGCTAGGTGCAAATCACGTTACACGATACACATGGTCAACATTGCGATTCCTTGTGTACCACAAGAGGGTACAGAAAATGCCTCCATCTCCTTCTTGCGATTCCCAAGTCATTTGTATCATTGCCTAGTTCTAAGACATTGACTAGTCAGGTCATTTAGTAAACATTCTCAAAATGGAAGCTGTTAGAGAAAACTTCTACTGTATGAATGCCAGCTGTGGGCAACAGAGGGAGAAAAGGACCACAATTGTACTCTCGCAATGTGCCATTTGCTTTGTAGGTGTTACAGTCCTTGTTTTTCACACAGGTATCGCAATGCAATACTGGAACTTTGCAAACGCTGAGATGGAGGTCTGGTGTCACTTGTTGAATGTAGGCATCCATGGGTGATAGCAGCACAAACACCCTCATAGACACAATGTTTTGACAGGCATTGTTAATATCAACAATTTATTATTGTATTAATCATTATTAAAATAGAATAGGAACAACAGTTGATGACGAGAGTAAGGAGAAGGGCTACAGTGTAGGTTAGAGAATCATACAACACTGAAAATGGCAACAGGTAGTCATAGAACATGTGCAAAATTAACATCCTCTAAATTTTTCCTTTACAGATTTTGATTTTAGAGTCAAAGGTCACTTGGAGATCGGAGAGGACCTGGACATCATAAGACAAAAGTAAGAGGTCAAAGTGATAACATCACTACCTTTCAATTCTTACTGTAAAGTCATGTAGCAGAAATAGAGATAGTCAGTCATATTCTGATCCAATGATCATCATTTATTACTCATTGGATTTAGTCATCAACGTCCCAGTTCGCCAGGGGCCCGCTCTTTCAGTCGACATATACAATATCAAGGTTTTACAAACTATGTGTGAGATGCTGGTGACATGCTGGTGTGTGCCCGATTACCTTTAGAAAGAGCTGCAACCTCTCTTAGTGAAGGCCTTGAGGACAGTAAGGTCACTGGAGGTTAATTGGAATAAACATATGCAATTCAGAGGATTCTGTAGTTTGGAGATGAGGTGTTTTGTTTTTGAAGTTTTAGATTATTGATCTCATTGTGTGCATCCAATAATTATAGATTGTATCTACCTGCATAGTCTCTTACACAGTCTGGTAATGCCAGCCTGTATTTTATGTTTAAATATTATTAAAAACAGAAAGCAATTCAGTTATATTACATCTAATCTCAATACATATGCAGATCATAGAGCAGCAACACTTATAGCGCTATCCCTTCCCATGCCTTAACTCATACTGAAAAAAATCCAACTTTTAGCTCTTACATCACTTCAAATAATTCCGGCTTTATTAATTAATAGATTGGATATGTAAAGCCTCAATAAACCGGTCTATCAACTTTAATACACTCCTTTTACAAGTAAAACAGATTTGGGCTTTCCTATTGCCATACTTAGTGTCCAGTAAATCCAATTGTGGGAGGACATGGCTACCTAGTTACCTCAGATTCAGCAATTTATGGCACACCTTTCTCATGCCAGGCCATATCAGATGTATTTGCCATCTTCAGCTCATGCAACAGCCACTGTGGCCCTCGCTCTTGAGGCGTACATCAGCCTTATTAATGCATCTGTATGCTTGTTCATTTGTGGATCTGTGGATGACATCAGCCAAGGTGGTTTGCATTTCAGTCAACTGTCCTCTTGTATGAAAATAACTTCGTATCCTCATAGGGTCTTCAAAGTGGAAGCTTTTAAATTGTAATTGGCTGTGGCTGTGGACTGGACCCCATATTCTTCTTACTTTCCTTCAGGTATTGACCTCTTTCTTTAGTGTTAATCCCTTGCAGTACTTCAGAAGTGGAAGAGCAACTGGAAATGTGTACAATGTGGCCACTCAGGAGCCTGACCTGCTCAGACCTCCAATTGCCTAACCAATTTGCAGTTTCCACAGATTGTATTTCGTGTACGATTTCGCTTTACCCTTGGTCTACTCCTTCAATATGAAACCAGTGGCCGTAATGTACAACTATGTTTTTAATCTTGGTTTCGAGCACATATAGGGGATAGCCAATGTGATGCCCATCTTGAGAACTCTATTAAAGGCCACATGCAAATTTAAAAGGTTTGCGGGAAGGAGTAATACTTGTGGCCTATGAGAATTTGACTGGGGTGAATTTAGAAGCAAAAGTATCAGCCGGGCCCATGCAAGTAAGAGCAGTGGGGCAGTAAAGCCGAGTGGGGGGGATTTTGACAGACGATGACGACGAGGAAAAATTAATTATTTTTTTAATTTTCCCACTTTTTTTGTCTGTCAAAATCCTAACCCCCACTCGGCCCCGCCGCTCTTACCTGCACGGGCCATGGCTGAAAAGGATCCAGTGTTCCCTTTCTGAATGTGGTTGTTGAGATGGATAATAATCTAGCTAGAGTGAGATCCTTGATGCCCGCAAATGATGCAATGTTTTCAATGAGCACATTATAGTCATTGGGATGAAACGCTGCTGAATAGTCCACCAGGTTGAAAGTGCAAAGATGGCCTTGGTCTTTAGAAGATAGGAGTTTCTCTTGGACGGTGTAGTGCACCAACGTACACCTTGACTGTCATTCTCACATAAGGCAAAAGACCCATTGTGCTGTTTTTGCCATGCCTTCGTGAACATAGCAAATCTCAATAGCATTTTTCCCAGTTGTACACCTGACTGAGATAGACATGCTTGGCAGCACCCTAGTTCTCGGCCGGTTTTTCTGCACCTATTTTCAATTTGTCTCCCATCTGTTCTCTGTTCATGTAATAGGATACTCCTCTTTTTCTTGTCATGATCCAGGCTTGTAATGGAAGTGTTTACCCTCTTGTCTTTGAGAGGATATTTGGTCTAACAGGAGTTTTGGCTTCCATTCACATTCTGTGCTTTATTTCTTCTCCACATAATTGCTCTCTTTCCACTCTAGGGCCAAGTTGATATAAGCTCTTTGCACATTGATATGCATTGAGCTCAATTACTATTTAGGGAATCACAACAGGAAATTGTCTACTTGGACTTAAAATGAGGGTAAAATATGCTTACTTTGAGATCTTTAAGGCAGGGTCATTTCAACTTATCTCTCTGATTTAACAGGCATGGTATTTCCTCTTATACTACACCTTTATGCATAGGTGATGTGCCTTTGCCTGTTGTTCCTCTTCTCTGTTGGAGCTGGTGCCCTTTCCCTCAGTGAGAGATCTTTCAGTGTCTTATGGTCTTTGGCTCCTGTTTCTTCTCTCCTTCTGGAGCAGCAAGGTGTTGTAGAAGCCCTGCTTCCTTCTTCACTATTTCTTTTCGTATATACTACAGATGCCTTGCTTATTACTGATCCAACTCCTGGTCATAGGTGGAGGACCAATGTTCCTATAACATACTCCTTGCAATCGGTGTGCAAAATGTTTCTGCTCAACACACTCTTTGCCCTGGGCTGAGGACCTAAGTCTCATGAACTTGCTCCTTACCAAGAGGTGTGGCCTTTCTTCTTCCTGGTGGCACTCTTAGCCACGAGTACAGGTCTTAAGTTCTCTCTCTAGCTTACTCTTTGTGGTTGCTTGGTCCTTAACTCCTTAGTTCATCCTCAGTCAGTTGAGGTCCTGTGTTTCCTTTTCAGTCTCCTCTCTTCGGATCCATTTCCTCCCGCTTTCCTGTTTTTGAGCATGCATATACACCCTTGGCTTCCCAAGGTGAATACTCCAGCCACCTTAAGTCCAAGTGATTAAATGCCCTTTTCTTTTTGCCAACTCTTTGTAGGCGCAGACCTGTCATATGTGGGTGAATAGTATTCATTGTAGAAATATTTCCTTCATTCCTTACTCAATGAATCGTTTCTGGTAATCCCGGTACAGAATTCGGCAAACCTGGCAAAACCTGGGAATCTTTGGCACTTCTACATTCTTTGTAGTAATTAGTATTTAGTGGGGTGCAAAGCTTTTCTCACCCATAATTTTCACTAATGCAACATTTTCTACCCTTATGTTGTGAATTCCCTGCATTTGCATGTGGATTCTCATGTGAAAATCAGCCCTTTCAGGCCTTCGTCAACTGACATCACCAACATCCATTCAGTTGCAGAGTTGCGAGCAAAAACAGTACAAAAGTAAACTTATGAGAAAACGGTCCATTCCTTTTCACTGACAACAAGCACTTGCAAAGAAATATTGAGTTTGCTGGGGAAAACCATATCAGGGCCTAATTGTATGAAAAATGAGAATCTGTTTAAACTAGATGTATCCCAATAATCATGATCTACACAAAACTTCTCTTGCGCAGTAAAAACTTCACACACCCCTAGTTTTTTCCCCCCGAGAAGCTGGCAGTGAAAAGCGAGCCATACTTTCCCACTATCCCACTCGGCCTAGAGAGGCCAATCAGTTCTGGCCAAATTCTGCCAGTGTGTCTGGTTCTGAATGTCTCTGTTAACACATGTTTTGGGGTTATACTATCTCTGGAAGTTATTGGTGGTTTGCAAGCACAATAGGGGCACACTCTTTGTTGAATGGTCACTGCCCATTTCAGGTCTAAAAGTACAAAAGGTGAGTCTAGCTGGATGATGACACATATACAGACACGCCTTTTTAGGCCTGGTTCAATAGCTCAGCTGTCTACACAACGAACTGTCACCAATTCTTCAAAATATATATTATGGGGGCTTTTGCTTCACCCAAAGAAGTATGACTTTTCCACCTCATACTTTTCAGTGTTTGGTGTATTATTCTGCCTACTATTCCATAGGTAATGTTTGCATTGCACTGCACAAGGAACTATTTACAAAGGAAAGATATATTCCGTTGTCACACGTACATTTATTATCTCATATGTGTATAATTAGCGCCACCATCTTTACAAGACACCCCAACCACTACCAGCTTTCAAGACACCCAACAACCACCATTAACACAAATACAGCTACTAAGACCACCACCACCATTACCACCGCCACCACCATTATTACCACTAACACGATTATCTTTGACCCATCATCTTAACAGCATTTGTGCATGAATTGGTTTGGATGCTTGCCGGCACCAAATTAAAGTCAGAACTATAGGCTTTGCCAATGCTTGTTCATTTTGCAGCTGAGGCGAAAAACCTACTTTGGGGGATTAGTTTGAGAATAGCTGTCACTGCCCTTCATGATCCAGGCAAGAAATATAGCATTTCTGCATTAAAAAAATACAGGCACTAGGCATCATTGTGGAGGCGCACATATAGGCTGAGGGGGGCACACGCGGGATGGCAGTGCCCCCCAACACACACTCATGCATGCCACGCACGCACATACTCTCTCTCTCCCACCCAGCCTTTGCCCCCCACCCCCCTCCGGACGCGGTGACGCCACGCCGTTTAGTTAATGTCCGTGCACTGCGTAGAAACTTCTTGTTTTCTGCCTCCGCTCAACAGGTGCCGCGTTGAGGTGTCTAGACCCCACCTGCATGGCCAGCCGCCCTCCCCCCTGTTTGCAGTGCGCCCCTGCAGTGCTGTGACCTTTGCCTGCCCCCACCCTGCTTTGTTCTCCGCCTCCATTAGCAGATTGGGAGCTCCCACCGCCAGACATGGAACGGCAGCGGTTTAAATATTACATGAGCTGCTGCTGCCACCCCTCCCGTTTTGATTGTTATGGTCCAGCCCTCCGGCTATTTTCCACCAAAACAGTAACTAAACTAACACCCTTCCTGCCGTCACTTGAAAATAATTATGTGTGCGTGCTTCGGAGCAGCCGGTACGTTGGGCGTCAAGACCAGTTGTTCCTAGCTCACACACCTCACAGGGAAGGGGCTGGGTGTGGGGGTGTTGTCCGCAGTGCATGGGTGCTCTTTGTATCTTTCTGTATTTTAACGATTGAAATCCTGAATGTTAGGTGAACTGGTCTTCTGCCCTGAGGGTGCAATGTGGCACATTTGCAATAGGTCAACAGAACTGGTGGTGGATATAATGAATATTGTCTATAGAAAGTTACTGGTATGCAGTTTAAATCTTATTCAGTTTATCATCCTTGGGAGGATGAAAGGCTGAATAGGCCTTGCTTGGATTTGAATTCATGACCTTCAGGTGATACACAGAGATCCGCAGTAGTGCTAAACTCTGATCCATATTGTCGCCGTGGCATTATTGCTTAGCAGATGCAAAAAGAACAATTGATGGACAGAATGCAGAACAATGTCATCCATTCACCCCAGTCCAGAGATCTGGGCTAAATTCATCATTTTTTTGCTCACCATGCCATTCCAGTTTGGACCCAGCCATATGCAAATCAGTCTTGACCCTGTACCCAATGGGAATAGTCCAGCCCGAACTGCCCAT
Source organism: Lissotriton helveticus (assembly GCF_964261635.1). Lineage (NCBI taxonomy): Eukaryota > Metazoa > Chordata > Amphibia > Caudata > Salamandridae > Lissotriton > Lissotriton helveticus. The sequence goes on from NC_136070.1 coordinate 939,775,424, forward strand.
CCAGGTCCCCCTTGGACTGGAAACAAGCATCCTAGGACTGGTTTCGGGCTTTCAGACCTCATGAGCCAGGATAGCTTGACTCCAGTGGCACGGAGAGCACGGGACTCACTTCTAGGCATAGCCGTCCCACTCTGGGTGACAAATGCAAAAAAGAACAATTGATGGACAGAATGCAGAACAATGTCATACATTCACCCCAGTACAGAGATCTGGGCCTAAATCCATCGTTTTTTTGGCCTTGCTTGGATTCGAATTCATGACTTGCAGGCTAGTGCTAAACTCAGATCAATATTGCCGCCTTGCCATTATTGTTTAGCAGTACACCTCAAACAAGGCGATTATACTCGTTGCTGAAATTCGCTTAATTAACTTTCCTATGGTAATTAAAATTTCCTGAAGTCAGAATTTACATTTTTATAAAATTTGGAGCTCATCAAATTGTAGTTTAATTTTTGAAAGACAAAGCAATATGCTAGCCAGCGGTTTTTAACCTTTCGACTTCTGTGGGCCCCCACTGAATCATTACTGGAATCCAGGGACCACCACTGACGGACCTATATTGGAATAGCCTTCATAACACTAATTAAGACCCTGAAAGGTTTACTTTCACCAAAACACAAGTTTGTATTGTTCCACAACCAAGTTGCAGCAGCTTATATTTTCTTCATAAGCTATAACTGAGAACAAGTAATTTAAAAGGACAATTCAAACTGCCATAACATAATACATATTTCATTTTTCACCTCCATCGGATTTTGGAGCATATTGCTCTCTTTGCAGGAAAATGTGAGTTTGAGATATTAGCACTGTATACCTTGTGTTTGTGTGTAAAAGCAGTCTTCGCTAACCAAGCTTCAGAGAGAAGGAAACTCCAGAAATGAATTGCAGCACGTTGTATATACACTAAGGGAGCCAGTTGTAAAATATTGTATGAGTATCCTGCTGGTTTGGGTTACAGAGTGCCACAACCAGACATCCAACCTTGCATCAGTACATATCCGTGTTATCAAGTCATGAAGCCCCGGATCAATCCATATCCTAGCGATGTGACTTAGCCTGTCAAATCGCTCTGTCAATCAAGTCGAAAACCATCATGCAATTTAGTACTTTAATGTCAGAACAACCTACAGGCGAAAAGCAATTGGATTTTACAATTTCTCAATGTTGCCTTGCCCTTACAGACTCTATCGGAGTGATGAGACTAATATAAAAATATTTTTAAAAGTATCCTATAACTTGTGGGAAGATTTTGCATTGCTGATGCTAACATATCAGCGCTGGCATTCTAGAGTCATTTACCTCTGCCTCATTAGCAAATAGTTTGTAGTTCATCATTTTGCTATTGCCTAAAGATCCTAGTTTAATTTTAAGTATTAGAGAGGTCCCAAATACATTGCACCATGCAGCTTCAATGAGTAATAAACGCATTGATCAATAATAACAGAAGTAATTGAAGCAGTACTATCCACAGGCAGGTGCCAAAATAACAAACTTCTTTAACAATTTCTTCATTTATTAGGTTCTATGATATACACATTTTCTTTCTTTCTCCTCTAGACTTATGTAGCATTTCTAAATTTCCCCTTAGTTGCTGCTTTACCCTGAGCTTAGATACAGTTTAGGAAGAGGTGCTGATAGTTATGCTAACTTTCTCACTGTCTTTTTATCTCTCTATCAATGCATTACACTTTATTGAACCTCTCATTCTCATAGATCAGTTTTACACTACGAGTCAAGCCAAGTCAAGAATAACCTTATTTCGGCTCAAAGAACCATACAAAGATTTACAGAACAAAAAGGGTTAAAATACAATACATACAAGATTCACAGTTACACATTAAAATCTCCACACAAATTTTACTCATGATGCTTTCCAATCACTCTAGAGGCTCTTATATAATTAGCTACTGCAATACAAATTTCATCTGAGACCAAAGACTGTAAAAGATTAAAACCATCAATATACGAGCAAGGGCGATTATTCCTTAATAGTGGGAGCAGAAATCTAGTTCTCTCTGATTTGTACAATGTGCAAAATAATATAAAGTGCATAGTGCTTTCAACGGAGACATTATCACATGGGCAGGTAATAAGCTTGTTTGACCACTCTCCTTGGCGGGGAAATGTCATCAAAAAGTGCACTGTACCTAAACGAAACCTATTTAAATAAATTAGACAATGAGTCTTAGTAGAAAAAGATAAATACAATTGTGCCGGGGCAGGAGGCAAACTGAGGTCTCCCATATCGTCATGTTGGTTGCTGATAAGCCTATTGTCCCTGGAACGGTACGCCTCCTTGATAATACCTTTAGCATTCAAGGGAATACCTTCCGGGTTATCAAAAAATATTTCAAGACCAATCTCATAATATTTCCTCCTTAAATATTGAAACCATTGAATAAAAATTGTCTAATTTTAAGCAGTCTCTAATACCCTCACGGTAGAACGTTAAGTCTTCAGAGGTCCTTATCTTGGCCAGTAGTAGCAGAGGGGCACTACCGATACGATTTTCAATAAATTCAAGGCCAAGTTCCATATGGCCGAAAAGGGTAGGATCACTTTTCGGGAGCATCAACAGCTTTTTTATGAATTTGTTTTCAATTACTGCAAGCCCTTGGCTTTTAGCATAGCCCCAAACCCCAGCTCCATATAAGTCAATAGAAAGACATTTGGCTTTATAGAGGGTGATTAGTTCCTTCAGAGGCTAATGCCCCAATTTGCAGGCAAAGCGAAATAGCGTGTCCATTACCTTACTTGTCTGCTGTGCCCTTAGGGTTTGAAGTGGTTCCCAGCTCAACTGACTATTAAAAAGATTACCCAAGTATAAAAAATGACTAACCTTTTCAATATTCTTCCCCTGCACAATAAAACATTTGGTTTTAGTCGTTTTAGGTTCACATACCATTGAATATGATTTTATAAAATTAACTTTTAAATCAAGCAAGTTCAAATAATCAGTAAAAGCATCAAGGGATTTCTGTAAACTCATAGCAGCCCTTACTAATAAAACCGTATCATCTGCATGAGATAAAAGCGGGACAGATTTATTACCAATTTTTGGAAAATCAAGTTCCTTAATTAATAAAAGAGCCTCCAACCAATTTGTGTAAATTAGAAACAGGAAGGGGGCTAAAATGCACCCTTGCCTGACTCCCTCCATAGAAAGAATTTGGTGTGTTTTTCCCCTTTACTGCCTTATCTTTTTTTGACTGTGGTACCAGAGGGAAGTCTACGGAGTAGAGTTACAAGTGCTTTTTCCACGCCCATACCTTCCAACATGGCCCATAATTTGTCTCGGTTAGCAGTATCAAAAGCACTGGATAGGTCCATGAAGGCCAGATGGATAGACCTCTTCATGGACCTTATGTGCCTATTAACAATTTGAGACATTGTTCGTTTTTTCCCCGCCCTCTCCTGAAGCCATATTGCGTGTTGGACATAATCTCATTTTCTGATGCCCAGTCTTCCAAGCAAGCAAGGAGGACCCTGCCCAAAACCTTAGCCATGGCATCTATCAATTAAATGGGCCTATAACACACCAGGTCACTTTTTGTTCCTTTCTTAAAAACGGGGACCACGGTTGCTTCCTTCCATGACGGAGGTAATGGGCCTATAATGGCTGCTTTAAAAATATTCGTAAGCAATGGTGCCCAAAGTTTAACATTGTTTTTAATAAGGTCAAGGGACACCCCATCGGGGCCGGGGCTTTCAAACAAATGCCCTGAGATAGTGCAGCCTCCACCTCGTCCACTGTAATAGACAGACTTAATTCAGTGACTGAGGGTAGGTCAATGGCTGTTTTCTCTATTTCATCCTCTGGTCTTTTATGTGAGGGATTAAAAATACCTGTAATATGGGTTTCCCATGTTGCTCCTAAAATTAGTGAGTCCATCTTCCTCCCATCTTCAGTAAACAATGGCCGATTAATAATTTCCCAATTTTTTTTAGAATCTTTAAGTGAGCCAGTTTGTTCCAAGTCCTCTCACGCCCTAATCCTTAATTCCTCTTTTCTATTTTCAATCACCCTTTTGTATTTGCTCCTTGTGGCTTTGATTAGCTCCCTATCATGAGGGGTGTTACGTAGAGCACTTTCTTACTCCTTGTGAGCTTAGGAGCATTCTACATTAACATCCACGAGGTCCGGTAGTAGGAGACGCTAGGTGCTGAGCGGGTGCCAGGCGTAGCAGGCGGTGTGCCATTGTCGCCTCCACCCCCTCCCGAGACCTATGGGGTGTGGATCATTTTAATTACAAACTATACAGTTACCGCGAACGTGAGGCATCTGACAACTTGATGGTTTGTTTTTTGCACTTTAATTTTTCACTTCTGATTTTAACTTTCACGTCCTCCGGTTAGGGTGGGCCTTAGCGTGCCCATACCGCCGAGGTACACAACTTACGGTCCTGATGAAAGCCCAGTAATTGACACATAGATGGGCAGAAACATGTCGACCCCCACCTTAAGTGGAAACAACCAAACCACTATTTGGTAGATTTCCCACACATACTTTTTATCCATGTCAGTCTGACCATTGAATACAATTTTTGTATGGTACAGCCTTTGACATTTTTAACTACACCTTTTTTTGACACTCTTGCCACAAAAACCAGCTCCGCAGTAATCTGGCGTTGCAGCACACCAGGGAGGCACTCGGCTTCTCCTAGTGGGCCCGATGATGAAGCATGTCATCACCCAGGGTGATGAGTGAGGGCTTCCTAAAAATCCCTGCGGGCCTCCAATGTGACTCCTGAAGGTTGATTTTGTTTTCTTTGTGTCCTGTGCACACAATATTTTGCGTTACTTCTAACGACACTCTTCCGTTGTTTAAATAGATTGACCAGGGGGACCAAGAGTGTCTTCTGCAAGAACCTCTCTCTCATTTTGTTGTTACCGCATTCTACATTAAACCATCACACCTCAAGAGGTTGCTTTTGGGGGACCTTCCTGGTCAGACTCCGAGCTACATCACAGCAAAATTGATCAAAATCCCAAACCACTGGGGAGGAATCAAGCTGTAAACACCTATCTATTAGGTTATATTTTCTAATATGAGTCTCTTCCTCAAATGTAACCAGGTTTACAAGTCCCCAATTCAACTTACATCCTTTGTTAGAAATGAAATGGATTGGGGGATTATCACCACATCCTCTATTTGGATGCAAGTCAAAAGAGGCAATAAGAGAGTAGTGATCACTCACACAGTTAGGCTCAACCTTAAAATTCTGAACCAAGGTGGTGAAATGCTTTGACATTAGCATAAAATCAATCGAACTAGCCCTAGCACATCCTATAAAGGTAGGTTGATCCAAAAACGGTTTACAACTAAAGTTGCCTAAAAAACTTTAATCATTAGGCATTAGAAAAGAACTTAGTGCATCGCCTTGCAGAAAGTGGATAAAGCGTGTCAGGGGTTTCCTCTCAGTATCTTCCATCCCACAGACACACTGTGAACTATACTTACAAATTGAACAATTAAAATCCCCAACCCATAAAAGACATATTGGTTGCCATTTCATGGTTGCTTTAGTAATTTCCACTTGCAGGGACTCAATTATTTGGCAATTTCCTTTGTTGAAAATATTATGGAGCCAATTTACCAATAATATTTTGTCTTTTGCCAGACCCGAGATAGTTATTAGTTGGAACCAAGGAGATACACTTATGCATTTCAGTACTATTGGTCTATATTGAACTGCCATAAGCAACAGAATACTACCCTTTGCTCTCCCTGATGAAGATTGAGTTGCAGGAACACAGTAGGAGCAATAGCAATCTATAAAAATCTCTTCTAATGACCAGGTTTCCTGTAAGCATAAAAGGTCAAAGCCTTTGATGAAACCCACCCAGTCCTCATCCCCCAATTTAGAGCGGATGCCTGCTATGTTCCAAGACAATATTTTAAAGTTATCAGTGGCAGCAGATTCCTGCTGAGGTAAGCCCTGATTTATGCTAGCAGGCACCTCCAATATGTCAACTGGTGTGACCTCTTCTACAGATATGTTTACCTCCTCACAAGTTATGCCCAAAGATTTTCTCCAAAGTTAACCAGGCTTCCTTCATCACCTGTTTGATAGGACTAATTCTGCAGTCAATCAATATCAGTTAGACCGGAAAACAAATCATAATGATTTAAAAGAGTGATAGGTTGGGCATTACTAAATTGCCTTGTTTGGGTTTGGATTGGGTTTGCCTTTCAAGGGGATATGCGTCCCCCGGAGGAGCATAAAAGAACCCTAGGGGATATACCCTTATGGGCCCATTCTCCCCCAACACATCCTTAATACACTGTTTCACAAAGAATGTACATTTTGGGTTCTTAAAGGTGAGGACCACACAGGCACCACCACAGATTTCGGTGTGTGGCCTAACCAGCCCACCTGTCTTGCCATAATGATGTTATCAAATAACTTAATCTGGCAATTAATTTTACTATGGCACTAATGGGCAGATTTGTTAATGAGGCTTTGGGAGTTTTCGTGCATCCCCACAGGCAGTGGGGGGACTCCAGCTAATACCAGGGTATAGGGGTGCAGTCCGGCGGGAGATTTAATAAATCTTGAGAATCTTCCCTGCCCTATCAGTTTATGAGAGTGGTAAGCAGTTGGTGTTTACAAGGCCCACTCTCCCATTGGCCCGCCTGATCCGTTCAAGAGTGCCACCCCCTTGATGATCCTCCCGTGTTCTCCTAGATGGAACAGTTACCCAGGGATCTTGATTGGTCCAAAAAGTAGACTTATTGGGGTCCACTACATTCGAAATGGCGGAGTGAGTGGTAGTCGTCGTGAAAGTGCTTCTTTCAACGGGGATGGCATCAGTGTGGTAGCTCCATCCCTTACCGGGTGAAGTAATGTGTGTTTTTAGAATTCCTCACCAGTAAATAGAGCTGCTCTTCAATACGGACCAGACATTCAAAAATAGGGTTTATGGCCTCTATTATCATTTGATTTACTTTGGTGAGGGATTTACTTTGGTGAGGGAGGGAGTAACCTGTGACTCCTGCAGACCCCCCCCCCGTCCTCCCCAAACCACCTCTTGCCCTATTGGCACTCCCCTTTGGAGGCTCCTTCCTGGTTTTTTTAAAGCAAAGGACACTGACCCTTTGACTTGGGATCTATTGCTGCCCTTTTGCCCTTTTCCTTTTCCCTTCTACAACCTGTTGGCATCTGGGCTCCCTCATGGACAGGGTTGGGGTTGTCAAATTTGAGCCAACGTTTTTACAACAGTTATCTTTAGTGAGAATGTTCATCTCTGGCAAAAGTGGTAGCGGGGCCTAGCCTCAATATCACTGATAAAAATGACCGAAGAGGCCAGAGTAGAATCTGGTGAAATAGAGACAAGTGATAGTCTTTGCTCCGTTATTTTGCTCTCCTTGTTGATTACTCCCACAGCCTTCTGCAGAAACCCATCCAGTGTAGCACTAGCAGGGGTTGCAACTACTGCGGCTTTCTGTCTCCCCTTTATTAAAACCCTTATTACAAGCCAATATGTAAAAAAATCAAGCCTGCCACCTCAAATAATCAGGGCTCTTTAAAAGCTGCAGTAAGAAGCTTCGCCTCTACTTAAATCCTCAAACATTCTGTAGCAGAGTTTTTAAGTGCAAGAAGCAATATCGGCAACCAAGAGAGTTGGCCCAGCCCCGCCTCTACCAGGCGCAGGCGGGCCCACGAGAGCCCAACTGACTTATCACAAGCACCTCCTGACACGAAAAGGATGGCAGCGGCTTCCTGTGCTGCGGAGATGGTTGGGGGTTGAAGTCTGCCCTCACTCTTCAGTGACACCTGTGCCTGTGACTGCAACTTCTGGCCTTCAGATCAACAGTCACATTAGAGAACAAAGAAAGTTCAAATAACTCATGTAGGATGTAAAAGGTAAGCTTATGTTGAAAGCAGCTATGACCAAGGGCAGCAACTTCCAAGCAACTACCAAGGCAAACAAACCCTCCCCACGCCGAGGAAAGCCCTCACCGCCCTGACTCCTTGACGCAATGTGGTCTCACCTTAAACTGGTGGGCTGTCTCCTCCTTTCCAATCCTCGTCTGACTGCCTGTGGTATAATGCTGGCTTGAGCATGGAACTTGCTCGACTTGTGGTCCATATGATAGATATTGAGGGGTGGCCCAGCCCAGTCTCTTCCAGTCTCAGACGGGCGCTGCGGGACGCCTCTCTCCATTTTATGGCACTCTGGTGCCTCCCGAGCTTGTCATGGCCCCTCCTCAGGGCCAGGTAAGGGAAAATCTGTTGCAGCAACAATTGTGCAGTGGCAGTATCGTAGCCAATGACGTGTATCCAATGTGTTATTATTGCTTTTTGAAAACTTTACCCAATACTTGGCCATGTCAACTTGAAAATTTCACTTACATATTCCACCCAGTGTAGTCATTATACATTAAGACAAAAAAGCAAAGATAGAAATGATAATTCTATGCAATAGCAAATAAAACCAGGCCTGTTGGCTTTGCTGTTGCTGGTGGTGGTGTGGTTACTGGTGGTGGTAGTAGTACTGATGGAACAGGTGTTGTGGTGGTGGTATTAGTGGCTGCGGTAGTGGTGGTGAATATATTGGTGATGGTGTTTATTGGTGATGCAGTTTAATATTCGATGGTGGTGTTATTAGTGGTGGTGACGTGGTATTGTATTGGATCTGATATTGGTGGCGGTTATCTTGTTTGTGTGTTATAAAGAAATTGGCAGGTCAAATCAAGGTCATGCCATAATTTTCAACAAAAGTCTGCATGCATTTAAAATGGGAAAAAAAGATTTATTTCTGTATATTATGCATGTATGTGATAAGCAATTGAATATCACACAAACAGCTTGATAATTCAGTGTACTTTTTAAATGCAAAATAGCTCCTCATGCATCACCATGCTAGCACTCTATAGGAGGAGGAATGATATACCCCAACAGCCCGTAGCATGATGTTGAGGAAGAAACATTCCTGCAAAATGTGATAAACAATGTCTCAAGTCATTGACTCAAAGAGGCTTATCCAAATAGTAGGCCAATTGTTAAAGGAGGCTGACTCAAAGCCCAATGTACATATATCGTAATCAGTATACCTTGCGGAACGCTGTTCTGTCAACACAGAACCATAAACTTGCTGCAATAGTCAATGAGTCTTCAGTCGCTGAGTACAAATGATAGATCGATTCCTCAGGCTTATACGTCAGCTGTAAAGATGTGGTATGTCAGCAGGAAACAAACTGCATGGCAGCAGTCTAGTTTTGGTATGGCAGTTGTAGAGTTGTAGTACAGCAACAATAATTGTGTTAAAAGTGGAAGTTGTTTGTTGGTTTCATTGTTTAGGTCTTGCCTAGGCAGCCCACATGCACTGCTCTAGGAGAGGGCCTTTAGGTATCGGTCTTCACTTTTCAAGCACTCGTGCCTGTGGCAGCATCCACCTTGCGGGAGCGAGCAGCGGCGCGGCCAAGTTTATTACAAACAGATGGCCCCTGCGCGCTGCTGCACGCTCCCGCAAGGTGGATGCCGCCACAAGCAGCAGTGCAATAGGTCTCGCATAACTGAAAAATTGAGCTATTTGCATTGCGTTTATTTGCAACGCCAATAGCTCAAACTTTCCCCAATGTGCGACCTTTTGCATTTCAAATGGCCTGTTTCATGTATGCCTGTGTGCCATCAGGGGTGTGCAGCATATACTGCAATATAATTCTGTTGGAGCTGTACATAACCTACTTCCTCACTTGTGGCAGTGTCTCTGCTGCATCGCAGAACACTCTGAGTTCAGACTTTTACCGACAAACAAAATAACATCTCTATCTTTGCCTCATCTCTTTTCTTTCCTGTAGGCGCCTCTCTCATATTTCTGGTCACCGGTCATACTACCTGAGGGGAGCTGGTGCATTGCTCCAACATGCCCTTGTGCAGTTTACCATGAACAAGCTGGTGAAAAAGGTAACCAACATACAGTTCCTGCACACCCATCCTCCATAATATGTGGTACAGCCACACACCTCGAGGAAGGGATGACACCCGAGACCACATTACTCAATTGTCATGGGGCATAACCAGGATTTGGGCCCGTTTTTGCACCCCTTAGGCCTTTCCTTTTAATCGAATGAACAACAGATGCCGCCCTTTATGCAATACTGATTGTCCACTTGCACATTTTGCACCCATATTATCTCAGAGGGGCATGCGCTTATTTGTGTATGGGATAAGCCTAACACTAATGGGAAACTCCTTTGCCCTTCACTAACACCCTCGTACCAGTAAGGACACAAGGGCAAGAAGGGCAATAAGCACATTAAAGACTCCTTTTTTCACCATTATCCGATTTCATTTTCAAAGGATTTGTTTTTAATTTTAATTAATTGTCCATTGTTTTCTCTTTTGAATTGAACTTGAATGTATACCAGCGAACTGTTTGAATTCTAGGTGAAATTGTTGGGTTGCTTTCATTTTCATTTTATTTTGCTTCTGTACCCACAACAACACAGACCACTGTGCCACTTGCACTTATGTATTTATTGTTTTGTGACAATTTCACTAATAAGAAATGTTGAGAAAACAAGAAAAAACATAGCCTCTGAGAAATGTATGGGTTGTTGCAGAAGTCCTACAATTCATATAGTTTATTGAATGACTATAATGTAGTTGTGTTTTTACTAAATGCATTTATTTAATTTCTAGGTAATGCCTCAGTTGGGTACAGTCTTTTTACTATATGGACCATTAACATCTGGAATACTGTGTCAGTTCATGCGCCCCTAGAGACCGCGGCTTGGGAAGCGTCACATGGATCGGGGCACGCACACCCTACAAGAGTCCCCCACATGTGATGTGGTCCCTTATCTGCAGGAGAATTCCTGACTCCTCTTTAAAGTCCTAATGAGACCCCTGTAATGAAAAGACTGACAAATTCTAACTGCTATCCCGTCTTTAAATGCTGCGTTATTCCCAAAGGCACATAGACCCTATCAGTTACAGGTACAACAGGTGAATGTTTGCTTGGCACAAACTAGCACCGTCAGTCAGTTTACAGTAATAGGCTCCTCTGGGTTTATTTTACACAGGTGGAGAAATCAATGTAAGCCCAATTAAGATCTGAGCTAATCAAGGGTAGTTAGACCACAACGATAGGAACACAAACTCATAATGACTAGACATATTAAGCCAGTTTGGTGCGAACATCAGCAAAGATAAGATCTAGCCCAAGGAAGAGCTGACCAATTGACCAGGTAACTGTGGACCAATTGACCTAGATAAGGTAAGACCACATGGTCCAGAGACGGGAAAGCCACAGAAACCACATAAGATGGGGCTACCTGACCTAGGCTAAATGGGACATCTTGGAGTTGAATGGATGGAATGAACCAACCCAGTAAAAATAGATATTCATGTCACAAGGTAAATGTGATCGACTAAAGCACCTCAGTTCAGTCCAGGGACGATGGAGCCTACTGACCTAGAGAACATGGCACCACCGGAGTGAGGAAAGAGTAGATAATTTAACTCAGGAAAGAGGAGGCAACCAAATTGAGCAAATGTACCACCACTTAACCAATGGATCTGTTTTACCATAGTAAGAAGGAACCACCAAACCAAATGAGGATGGTACCCTGCAATCTAAGGGACAGGGTGACATGCTAACCTAGGAAAAAGGAAACCACTTGAACGAGGGAAAATAGGGCTACCAAAACCAGGAAAGTGAGGCCACCAAATAAGAGAAAATGGGACCAGGCAACCTATGTAAATTACGACCACCAGTCACGAGATTTCCCAAACAATGGACCAGAGACACTAAAAACCTCGACCTTATGGAACTGGAGGCTCGCTGCAAAACTGATCTCCCCCCCCCCCCCCCCCCCTCCGCACATAACCTCGGTCAGCGACCTAAATGAGCATTACTCGTCAATATATCAATCATTCTGGACGACCTTGCCCCTCTAAAGCTATAAAGAACACAAGTCAAAGACAGGAACCCCTGGTTCACTGGTTCCCTCAACGTGGAGGAGGTCCCTATGACAATGTGAAAGAAACTGGAGACAACACCTCTCTGCGACGCATCTTAAACTTCTCCGCCAGGCAAGAAACTCCTACAACAAGCAGATCCTCAAATCAAAAAAAGAATATTTGAGATCTGAACTGGGCAACGCCAAGAATAGACCCCGTAAACTCTTTGAACTGGTCAAACACCAATCCAACAAACTGGCTAAAACACCGAAAGAATCCCCCAAATCTCTAATGTTGTCAGAGGAATTCTCCTCTTTCTTCACTGATAAAACCACGGCTTTAAGAATTGAACTCAGTACCGCCTCCTACTCACAACCCCTTCCGGACCCGCCACCTTTCTCCGCTCCACCCCATCTGGCCTCTCCTAAAAACCAAGCCCGTTGGTCTGACTTCGAATATTATGACGAAGACTCCATCTCCAAAATCCTCTCTACCCTAAAACCTAACAATCACTTCAATGACCCTCTTTCTTCCAACTGCCTCTCTGCTGCCTCTCAATCCATTGTTCCTTGCTGGACTGCAATAATAAATGCCTCTCTACAACAGGGATTGATTCCGGACCCCTTGAAAGCTGGCCAAGTCCTCCCTATTTAAAAAAAAACATCTCTGGATCCAACCTCCCCCAACAATTTCAGACCCATCTCCAATATCCCGCTACTAGCCAAAGTACTCGAGAAATGTGTACAGCAACAACTAAGTCAGCACATCAATAACTTCCACCTACTTGATGACTGCCAATCTGGGTTTAGACCGGGGCATAGCACTGAAACAACTATGCTCCACATAGTGGACGATGCCCTCCGAGCCCTATGCCAAGGCAAAACCTGCCTTCTAATCCTCTTTGATCTATCCTCCGCCTTCGACACGGTCAACCATGATAAACTTCTTGAACGCCTCAAACTCAGGATGGGTCTGGATGGTGCGGTCCTAGAATGATTCAGGTCCTTCCTCCATAATCGATCCCAGAGATTCCTAATCAACGGCAACCTATCAGCTCCCACCCCGGTCACTGTTGGAGTACCCCTAGGCTCAACCCTGTCCCCCACCCTCTTTAATCTTTACTTAGAGCCACTCACCGAAGTTATTCGTACCGCCAACATTTCCTACCACATGTCGGCGGACGATACCCAAATATACATCAGTATCTCTTTGCTTGAGGAGATCCTCTCCCTGAACGAGACCCTGAAACTGACTGTCCAATGGCTATCCGCTAACCAACTAAAACTCAACGCAAAGAAAAACAAATTTCTCCTATTCTCCCCCTCTAAAGCCAACCCCGAGATTCAGATGTGGATCAAGGCCATCACAGTCCTAAACTGCCCGCCGACCATTGTGGACTCTGCCAAATCCCTGGGTATAATCCTAGACTGTAACTTGAACATGCGGGACCACATCAACTCAATGGCTAAAGCAGAAACCTTTCATTAAGGCTCCTGACTTAAAAATGGCAGGTCAAGCACTAGTCATCTCCAGACTGGAATATGGTTGCTCCACCCTCACTGGTCTACCTAAGATCTCCCTAGCATCCTTAAAAGCTTGCCTCAACGCGGCCACCAGACTACTCACAGGTACCAGGAAATTCAACCACATCTCTCCACATATGACAACACTGAACTGGCTCCCCCTAGAGGCCAGAATTCAGATGAAACTGGCAAGCATCACACACAAGGCTCTTTACTCAAATGCCCCTGCTTATCTGGCACAAAAACTAGTGGTATCTGGAGGAAACAGGAACTTCGGGTCCACCAGAAACCTCGTACTTCAACCCACCTTTTTTCAGAAAAAAAGAACCTATAATAGGGCATTCACCGGGGCAGCATCTAGAATCTGGAACTCTTTCTTAACCGCCATTCGAAGAATCCCTTCTCTAGCACGTTTCAAGAAGGAGGCCAAAACCTTTCTTATGGGTAAATTCCTTGCCTAATGCCTGCCATGCCTGGCCACAAATCTGATGTTTCTAAGACTATCGCTTCTTCCCCAGATCACCAACTCTCCCCGCAGAGAATATACGGGCCTGTAATTTTTTTTACCGACTTTAAATATGATTGCAACCTTACTTTTGTATCCCCAGTATCCCCTATGTTCCCTACACCCCTGCCCCTCGCCATCCCTTTGTATAGTTCTGTATATTTCTGCACCTTGGACTTTGTTTGTACACCTCTGTATATCTTGTAAAGCGCTCTAATACCCTCACGGGTCAGTTTTGCACTCTATAAAACACTAAAAAAAAATATATAAATACACCAGCAAATACCAGTGAAACTGTGACGACTAATGCATTTCCTCTTCTTGATTGGGTTGCCGCTGGTATCCTAGGGCTTACTGGGATAACTAGGTCACTTTCTTTGGACACTTGACTCTACAGGATATACTTGCGGGAGTGGTAAAGGCTTTGGAACTCAGTTACAGTATAACACCATTAATTGCTCTTGATTCATTCTGTATTCCTTCAGAACAATACCTGTTATAAATAGCATAATTTGTTTTAGCGCCTAGACAATCCATCTGGGGCTGATATAGGACCCCAAACAATATCATAGTGTTTGCACAATAAGGCAATATGCAAAACAATAGGGGGGCGTAGGGTCAGTTTTAGTTCTTGAGATAAGCTGTAGATGGCCTCTGCAAGCTTCCTGACCTCTCCAATTACTACAGCCTCTGTTTTGTCCCCAGCCACTCTCTGGGCAGACCTACCAGCCAGAATGCACCATGTATTGCGACTGCTTTGATCACTCCACTGTCAGCGGCCCTGAATGCAAAAACAACTCGGTGGGTTAGAGCCCCAGTGGCAGGATGTCCAACTCAATCAGACACAAAATACCATTAATTCCGAAATTCACCAATCAGACAAGTACATGGTGTCTGTGCATTTTCCCGATCATATTACCTGGCCAGTAAACTCTAATCTATGTCTGGGTGTCCAGAACTCATGAGGTCTCAAAAGTCAGCATCCTTAACAGAATACATTTCCAGGGGAGATCAATTAATGGGCCAACTGATAACTCAATGCAGGGAGACTGGTGGTGGTATGGCTATCATTGGCAGTTTTCGTTCCGGTACCCTTGCCTGAATTACACTACAATACTCCGAGCAAGCCACACCAACTGTTCATGGGTCCACAAGACAACCTAACCCAGTGACGCTAGAATCGCATGTTGCAGGGAAATGCCCCATTCTAAGTTTGGGATTATTTGGCTGCCTATCCCAGGAAAATGGAGTCCTAAAGGAGAGAATACTAGACCACTAACACAAGAATGATGCACCATTTCCTAGGAGAGTATAGGCTTCAGCACTGCTTATACTACTCACCCTCCTCAAGCTTGGCTCCAGTTTCTGTAATGAACATTTCACAAAGGACAATTGTATTAATCGAACAATCTGTACTATAGTTGGTGAGCCAAGCCTTCTGTTGTCTGGTTCATCCCCTTCCAAAAGCAGGAACCCCCCCCTCCCCCGCATCCCCATCCTTGTGATGTGAAGCTCCCAAAATGTATGTTATCCTTTGACAATAGCGTCATTCTTTTTGGGGGAATCCTCTGCGTGGGAGCTGGAGGATGGGTATTTTCCATCTTTTGTTGTGTGGCTAATAGTTTTCCTTTTTTCGCTTTCCACCTAGGGCTTTATTCCGATGACGGTGCCCGACATGCTGAGAGGTGCTGTGTTCGTGAGTATTGTGATCCACTTTCGGTCTCCTTTCCTCGAGCACCATTTATTTACTTCTGTGACGCACAGATAACATTGCTATCAATCTGGATGCACCTCTATTGTTCACATTGAAGGCGCTGTGTTTCCATGACCACTATGTCACCACAGATCATTTTTCCATTGCATCTTGCCTAATAATCTCCAGCGTCAGAATTTAAGATAGTAATTCTACCCACAACAGCTGGTCGACCTTTAAAGGATAATGAATGTTGTACTCAATCCCCAGTAAATAGATTGCTCACCAGCTTTCCTACACAGGTTGTTAGTGTTAACATTTCCCATAAATGTTCCTCAGTTAAAAATTCAGATCTCCTCCCCTTCCTTCAGCCTGGAGACAGTCTGCCTATGCATATTGTCACCTCCAAGCTTAAGGAAGAAAGTTTACAATGTCACTCACAGGCTAAGAACACAGCTTTCACATAATCATCGTCCCAAACACTTAATTTTTTTCTTTCTGTTTTTTTGGAGACTGGCTGTAAAATATACCCTCTTACAACCATTTAAACTACCTGTGTCAAAAAAAGGTTTTTGTTGCTAATTTATTTCATTTTGTTATGTTTTGAGTCTAGATTTGTGGATCTTAACCATATTACCCTTTGCTGCTGTGGTCAAACTGAGGACAATGTATTGTACTTCTCCTCTCTGCTGGATGAGTACATTAGGTCTTGCTTTCCCTCCTTGTCGCCAGTACAAGGACAGAGAATCATTCCTTATTTTACTTCACCTTCTGGATGCATGAGCTTTGCCGACCTCATGCTGAGGTTTAAAAGTCTTATTCTTCTATCTCTGGAGGGCACTGCCTCATGTCTTATTGTTAGCTCCTCCCCATCCAATGTTTAGGGCTTGGAACAGATAAGTTTGCTATGTCCTTTCCCTTTCACTGTCATGCCCAACCACACCATCTTTCACATGACCATACGAAAATTATCTTACTTCACCCCGTCTTATTCATCCGCCTGCTCCTCTGCGCTGATTCACCCTGATCCCATGGTTCCCATCCTGCCCTATCCATCACCTGGCTTGTTGTGATGGTCGAAAGTCAAACCTAGCTGAGCTTAGCCTTTCGGCTAGGTTTGTGCTATATAACCACCATATACGTAAAAAATTGCTTGAAAATGCAAATGTGCTATGATCAATAATTATTGTCAGGAAATTCCAATTTCCACGTTGACAGTTATTTTTACCCTACTGATCCTCTCTGCGTAGCTTAGGATAGTAAATATTGCTGTACCTGTTTTCACTATCCAAGCTAAGATACCATAGGGCCTAACTTAAAGGTAGGTGATAAAAAGACTTCAGCAAAAAAGGGTGAGTGTCCTGTCCCATCACCTCTGCTTTATTTAGATAATGAGGGAAGACCGTATCCCTGCTAAACTTTAGGGAAGACTATCTAGCAGTTGTAACACCAGCAGAAATTGCATCAGAGTGGCCATCCAATTTAGGAATACCGGTCAGCCACTGCATTTGAAGGGGATCACCTCTGTGCTAGACCCCCATGAAAACCATAGTGGTTCTCATGCACCTCAACTCAGAGCTTATATTCACAGCAATGATATTCGTTATAGCAATTCCACCATACCAGAATGGCTCGGTGGAATTATATTTACAGGCCTTCCTTTGCCGAGCGAGCTCCTGTAATACTGGTGGGAGCCTCGTTTGTGAGTGAAAGTGGTCTGCTGGATTAAAAATGGAGGTTTAAATGCAGCAGACTATCCTGCACATATTTGTTGGTATTAACTCTACCACCATGGGATGCTGCACTGTCCTTCCTCCCAGCTTTAAATCTGCCTTTACATCTTGCTGTACCTCCCCGGTCTCCATGCTGATATCATGACATTTTATGCGGTCACACGGTCCTTCTTGGATGCTACTGAAGGAAAAAGTTTCAAACCGATGTAATTGTTTTGGAAATTAATCTGTGTATCTCCTGATGATGAACCTTCTTAGCCAAAATAATAAAATGTATCCAATCAAAATAAGGATCTCAAGGACATAGACTGCTAAGTCTAATTCACAATTAGTTGCCAACAAACATGCAGTAGAATACAATTACTCTCTTTTTTGACAAGAAGGTAATCTGGACTCTTTCAATGAAAATGAAACCGTTATTGTAAGGGCTTAAAATATGAAGTCTGATAAATCTTGCATTTAATAAATGGAAGGCCAAGCCAACAAACCTAGGAAAGTATTCAGTCATCAGAAGATCTCAAATTCCCTGCAGCACACGTTTCTCATGTGCAGCAGTGGCTCAGGAAGGTAACGAGAGATAGTTTCCAAAATGGCAAGTATAAGAAGTAGATTATAATTTCTTTTCTAAATTGTCAAATTCCAGCAGGTCTTGTTATCAATGCATTTGGGTTTCACCTAGGAGATTTCAGGAGTGAAGGCAGCGTTCCCATAAATGAGATGAACAGAGCTAAGTTCCAGCAGTATACATTTGATGGAAATGGGACTTTGAAAGGTTCTAAATGAAAGCGAAGCTTAGAAATTACATTTTGTAAAGCACAGGTAAATTTGAGCAAGCCATTAACCGCTAACAGCGAAGTCTTAGGGAATCATTTCAAGTTGAAGGACAAGCCAACAGAGCACTCGAACAGCTGAGGCCCTGTCTCCATCAGTCTTGCAGTGACTCATCTGCCTTTGCTGGTTTTGACTCAGTTTCCACTGAAAGTGCTTCCTCGGACACGACAGGAGCACTCTCTGCAAAACTGCAATGTTATCCAGGCAGCCAGTGCAGCTTGTTTATTCGGTTTTTCAGAAACAGGCCCCTAAAGCTGGGGGGTTCTTACTGAAAATTGAAAAATGAATGTCCCTAAAGCATTGGGAGTTTTCACCCACTAGGAGCATTTTTGTTGTTTTCCTGCTTTCAGCTGCTATATCATACATGGCAGCCAGGAACATAAAGAATCAGTTAGAAGTCCCACCCCATGATGGTTGCAAACAGGAATAATTTGCGTTGAATGGTCCACCTTAAGTAGGGCTGGAATTCCGGCGTCATGGCGGTTCTCCGGTAGCTGCCCATCAGGATGTTGATGGCATCAGCAGAGCTGGATGAGGCTCCTTTAGAAATGATGCAGTTCCTTCGCCTTTGGATGAGGTGGGCGTAACCAGTCTGTTGGGCAACCGATGATTTTCACTGTCTATCCCATTATTGTTAGACTTTTATTGAGCCCCTAAGAGTTAGCCAACTGAGTGGCCATGAAAATAACCCCCCCCCCCCCCCCCCCACTTTAAACTATCCTGAAGGAGCGAGGGAGAGCAGCGAATGAGCGAAGCAAATTATCCCATCTTTCTCATTAGGATTTCTGTCTTTGCTTCTAAATGAAAAAGTTCCTACCTATCGTATTGGAAAGTTTTAATTCTATTTAAGGACATGGAGACGAGGATTATGCTCAAACGTCCTTCACTTTATTTTCTCCAGCAGCAATGTAAATACTTTAAAAAAACGTCATTTCCCATGAACACTTGGGAAGAGATGAATGAACATTACTGATATAGTTCACCAACACATCACATGAAAAATGACATAGTGTCATATATACATTGCTGTCATAAATATAGCCAGAAATCAGTCTTTCTAGCCGGTACCTCAAAGCACAAAGAGGTTACCTTGCCAGGAGAACGATCCTCTGGTCATTTGTATCCCACCCTACTTGTTTGGGAGGGAGGAGTAACATTCAGTACACAGGTGGGATGATTTTCACTGCTCTGGCCTTAATAGAATTGAAACTTTCTGTTACGGTGGCTAGGGAATGTTGCATTCTACGTGAGTACCAGAGGCAAGGATTAAGCTGGGTCAAAGCTTACTTACCACCAGAGAAGCACATCTGTGACTGGGTTGAAATAAATCATCTTAAAGCTAGAATCCGAAGAACAATCTGCAGCATTAAGAATAACGTCCAACCTTGCACCTGGAGCAAACGATTAGAAACCTCTGACACAGCAAAGGATTTCATATCTATGCCACTTGCCTCATAATCCAGCAACCCCATCTAGCTCCCATGGGTGAAGACACTGCTCTGTGAGGCTTCTGTAAAGCAATCAATAGCTGTTGTTCGTCTGGTGGGTGAAGTTCCTCTGTCATGCTCTCTTATTCTTTGATACCGATTTGGAACGTCCGGAAAGAGGGTATGATGCAATCGTAGAATTACTTTTAGTTCATCTTTAAATGTTAAAAGGTAACCCCTTCAGGGGGAAACTTGTACCTGTTACATCGAGGGCTCTGACGTCTGAGGAGCCTGACATAGGATTTCTTCTATCTCGCACATTCTCAGGCTTATTTGTCCCTTCAGTTCCCTATTTCTTAAATTTTTTCATCTTTCATTCCTTCCTGTGCTGCACTTCTATGTGAATGTGATTGGAACTTGTAAGCCAGTTGTTGCTCTGCTGTGTTCGAGACATTGGGCCTCAAAGATCAGATGCTACATTCTTGCGTGTGTGTGGTCAGTCTTGCAAGATTTGTTTTGTAGATAGTCTGGCAGGCCATTTGTTGAACTGTGTATTTTGGAACGGATAGTTGGCTTCTGAACGTCTGAGTTTTGGGGGGTCATGCTTTGGCTTTATGAATGGATTCAGGTGCAGCTATTCATGTGTGTGTACCATTTGTATTGCTCCTTACCAGGAAGGCTGTGGAATGCGCCCAAATGCCAGTTCTTCCCAAGTTTATAGCCTGGATCCCTCACGGTTTGAAGATCTGAATCTGGCGGGAACCGCAGAAGTGGGCATTGCTGGTAAGAGGAGATCCTTTCAGACACCGCTAATCAATACAAGCTAGACTACTTAATACCACCCCTAGGGATAATGGGGGACGAGTGGTGGTCTTGATTGTGAGATGTAAAATTTGCAAATAGATCATTTTCTTCTTAAACATCAATTCTGCTAAAGGCATGTCCTTGGGCTTTACAACCTGCTACTCCATCTAATCTCAAATTTCCCCAGTACAGCCTGTTCTTAGCGGGTGATCTGTACTCAATGTTCTCTTCAATTGTGTTCAGTGTTTTTCTATTGGGCTCATTGCAGAGTGCTCTACATTTTCGCTTCAAGATTGGCATTGTCCTTGAACTGTGTTTATACTGTTATATCCTCAGTGTCATCGGTGTGAAGTTCTATCAGGCTTAGCTGTGTGTTCCACGTAGTCTGTGACGTGTATCTTTATTTTGTTAGCGTTTTACTCTGTGTTTTAAACATTTGGGAGTCTGTTTAAATGCCTCCTTGAGTACTGTTGGTTTCTGATGGATACTTTCCCCTGCACATTTCCTCACCTTGCAAATATTTTTAAGGTTCGTGACTGGATTCAAAAACGTTTCTCCCAGCATTAGCTGTATATCCTCCATGTGGCACCATGCAACTTTAACTGCAACTCCACACATCGGATGTGAGCACATTGGAATTTATAATGAGGCAACCAGCAAGCTGCGATCAGTTCCTGACGTTAAGCACCACAGCAACATAATAATAATAATAATCCACATTTGTAAAGCGCACAATCACCCGTAAAGGTCTCTAGGCGCTGGGGGCCGTCAAGAAGATTAAGCAAGCTATTGCCCAGAGTTACATGGTGCTGAGCTAATCTGCCGCCGGTGCCGGGGATCGAACTGTGATCCCCAGATTCCAGAGTCCGTCGCCCTAGCCGCGGCGCCACACCTCTTCCCTGGGTGCATGGGTGCAGAGCTCTCAGTGCTTCACCAGTGAAATGTTTTAGCTTTTTAACCACAACTAGGTGAAATGTCTCCTAAGATCTCAGGGTTTTAAACCCTGTCGCAGATGCAGCAAAAATATGTGTTTGAGGCATGTGGGCTGCTGAATTCATATCTTAGCATAGATCGCCGCCTAGTGTTGGGTCCACATGTTTGCACCTTGTTGTCTTGGAAGAGTCTTCGAAGTATCACGAGATAGGTGACTCCTCCCCTGGACTACAGTGTGCATGGGCATCTTCTCCATCTTCAGATTGTTTTTTTACGCCATTGGGTTCGGCTGTACTTCGACAGCTCCAACTTCGGGACCGAAGTTTTCTGACTTTCTAAGGCCAAAATGTTATGTTATGTTATTATGAGCTTGTAGAGCGCTTTATCACCCAGAGGTATCTAAGCGCTATCAGCGAACACACAACATCAGTGGGATACCAGACCACCCGATCACAGGGGCCCCCATGCCTCCAAGAATAGCACGGTTTTCAGATTTTTCCTAAAGAATAGGAGATTGGTTTCTTTCCTAAGTTCAGCTGGGAGAAGGTTCCATGCCAGGGGGACAGTGCTAGAAAAGGCTCTGCCACCCTTGGATGCCAAGTTGCACCGAGGGCATATCAAATTACACGCCTCCGCAGACCGAAGGGTCCTACTTGGGGTGTAGTTAAGGAGCCGGTCCTTGATGTAGCTGGGGGCTGAGCCATAGACGGCCTTGTGTGCAATACAGAGGCTCTTGAATTTAGCTCTTTGAGCGATTGGCAGCCAATGTAGATCGCGTAGTAGAGGGGAGGCCCGGGTTCGCCTAGGTTTGTTGAAAATGAGCCTGGCCGCCTCATTCATTACAGTCTGAAGTCTGGCCAGAAGGTTTTTTGGGATGCCATAGTATAAGGAATTGCCATAGTCCAGCCGTGCCAGGATCAAGGCAGAGACGGCCAGCCTGATGGTGGAAAAGGACAACAGTGAAGATAGTTTCCGCAGCTGGCGCAGCAGACTAACACAGGTGTCCACCACCGCCGATACCTGCTGTGTCATGGATAGCAGGGCTTCAATTCTGATGCCTAAGCTTTTTACTGCTACTGCTGGTTTTGGGAGTGGCCCTAGTTCGGCCGGCCAGAACAGATCGCTCCACGGATTGGCAGCTGTAGTGACTGCCAGAACTTCCGTTTTATCCGGGTTTATTTTGAGAGTTGTCCGACATCCAGTTGATCGTAAACTTGAGAATGTCTTGCATTCTCAAGTGGGCCGTAGATGAGTGGTCAATCTGGATTAGAATTTGCGTATCGTCGGCATAATTATAGACCCTACAGTCCATCCTGTTCAGTGCTGCAATCACAGGCTGTAGATAAATGTTAAAGAGCAAGGGCGAAAGAGCCGAACCCTGGGGCACACCACATGTCAACTTTGCTGGTTTTGACATTAGGTGTGCTAGCTGAATTCGTTGCGAGCGGTCCTTGAGGAAGGACGTCAGCCAGGCCAGGACCGTGCCCTGTATCCCTTGATCCTTAATCCGCGATAAAAGTTGGCAATGATTGACGGTATCAAACGGCGCGGATAAGTCCAAGAGGACCAGGGTACAAGGGTTTTTTTTGTCAGCCTTGAGTCTCAAGTCGTCCAGCACGGAAAGCATCACCAATTCCGTGCTGTGATGGGCTCTGAAACCCGCCTGATTGGGCTCGAGAAGATGATTACCTTCGAGGAAGTGGGTGAGAGAATGCAACACATGTTGCTCCAGGATTTTGGCTAGAAAAGGTAGCTGAGAGATTGGCCTAAAGTTCTTTAGGTTTTTTGGATCGGCACCTGGTTTCTTTAGAAGGGGAACCACCCTTGCCTCTTTGAGATTGGAGGGGACAAGTCCCATCTCCAAGGATCGGTTCAGCAGGGCAAGAACTTTGTCCTCTATCCCAGACCATCCCAGCTTAAAGATCTTAGGCGGGCAGGGGTCCGCTGGAGAACCTGATTTCACCCGGTTCATTATAGTAGATAGAGACTCCTTGGTGAAGGCTGGCAGCCCCGTCAGGCCGTTCGTTATTATCCTCGAGGGGATAGAGGGAGGATCGATAGAGCAAGGAAGATTTGGGGTCAGCCTGATTTCTACCATCAGATCCTTTATTTTATTCATGAAGAAGTTTTGAAAGTCTTGACAGTCCTTTAAATTAAAAGTCGGATTTGGCCCTTTAACTGTCCGTAGGTCGTTTAAGACTTTAAATACTTCTTTCTGTGGATTGGCAGCCTCTTGGATTGCTGCTTCATAGTATTCGGCCTTCCTCAAACGAATAGCTTTTTTATATGATGCCAGCTGCATAGTATAGGCCTCTCGCGCACTAGGCAAGCAAGACTTTCGCCAAGCTCTCTCACATTGGCGGAGGACTTGTTTTTGTTCCCTGACAGCTTTGTTGAACCATAATGCTCCCTTGCCCTTATCTCTCATTCTAATTGTATGGGCCGGAGCAACTACCTCAATAGCCTCCTTAAGTATAGACACCAAGGCAGCATTTCCAGTGTCCAAATCGTCCACCAGAGACGGGGGATAGTCAGATTGTGATAGAATGGCTGTTAAGTCAGAAGCTTTGACCTGCTTCCAGCTACGCAGCAGTTTCCAATCTGGTTTAACTTCCCGCTGTCCTGTGAGGAGAGGAAAATGGCCTTCATTCAGGTAGTGATCGGACCAGGAGCATGGGGAGATCACAAGCGGGGCCAAAATTGGGCAGGATGACCAAATCAGATCCAAAGTATGGCCCTTCTCATGTGTAGGCTCCCCAACCAGCTGTGTAAGTCCCAGAGAAGCTAGAACCTCTTCAAATTGTTTAGCCTGGCCGTCCTTCGGGGTTATTTCCCAGTGAAAATTGAAGTCACCAAGCACCGCCTATCCTTCATAATGGGTGCGGAGGTCATAAACCACTTTCAAGAAAGGTTCCATGAACTTAATTATTGTGCTAGGTGGACGGTATACTAAGAGGAATACCACACAATCTGTGGGGGAACAGAACTTCACATCCAGGACGTCTGCACCTTCAATGCACTCCGAACAGAGTGTTTCCGTTTTCAGAGTGTCTTTGAAAAGAAAGGCAACCCCACCCCCCCTCATGTTATCTGAGTGGTTGGCATAAATAGCCGTAAACTTAGGGGGCAGGGCTGCCACCAGATCTGGCGTCGATGATTCGTTCAACCAGGATTCAGTGACACAAAGAAGGTCCAGGTTATCCTCATGCAAAAGGGAGAAAACCTCCAGACAGTGCCTCTGTAGGGACCGGGTGTTAAGTAATGAGAACCTACACCCCTGCCTGCTCACCTGCATTGATGGAGAGGCTGGTGACGGGGCCCTGATTACCAACCTAGAGCTTACATCAGGTCTCAGAAGCCCCTCCCGTTTGAGTTTCAGTTTTACTCTGTCGGGTAGCGGACAAGCCGCCGAATCACAGCACATCAAGGTGTGCCTAGAATATGAGAAGGGGGGGGGGGTCAGGGGTCCTGGCCCCTGGGCCCTGGGCCGGTCCTGGCGCAGACGGGCTCGCCTTTGGCGCGCCCATGGCGCACCTGCTGCGTGCGTCCGCTGCGCGACGGTGCCGCCATTCCCTTCGAGTAGCAATCACCCGGGAAGGCCTGCCTGTCCGTCCCCGGAAGTGCGTCACATGGGGGGAGCCCGACTATAGGTCAATGAGCCCTCCACTCATGCGGCACCAGCCGTGGTGGAACGGGGCTGATGACCAGCGTTTGGCAAGTGAGTAAAAACACACACATAGTACACCTTAAAATCGATGTATTAAAAATGTAACTCTCCTCACAATTAAAATATTAGCAGAGGCTGTGCAAATGTCAGCATAAAACAAAATTTAGCAACAAACTGTGCAAAATAGCAAACAGGGCGCTGTTCTACATTCGACGGTATTGTTTCCACTCGGTATCCCTCGACTCGATAACACTTCCACTTCTATCCAGTCGTCGACGCGGGCCGTTGGGCCTTTTCCACCCCACGTTGGCCTCCTGCTAATGGAAAGGACCCCGTTTAAAAAATGCCCAGAGTGTGGATCCAAATTTCCACACAGTGACAAGCATAGAGTATGCAACAGGTGCCTATCTCCGGAGCACAACGAAGAACACTTTCCAGCTTGTGCTCTGTTCCGGTCAAAGAAAACTATCCGGAACCGAAGAGCTGCTCGACAAGAGATGCAGCGGCAGGCACCAGAACCGGAAAACATTTTCGACGACAAACATGAACTTCCAGAGGCGGAGGGCTCCGAAGATCTGGAAATACTCAACGTAGAGGACCAATCGGACTCCGATGACCAGATCACACCGGGGCAAATCGTGAGTACCAAAGCCTCTACCCCGCCTCCACCTCCACACAAGGCTCCGTTCAAAACATCGCCTAAAAACCGTAGCCGCGACCGAAACACCGTTTCAGAAGCCCTGCCTTCCGGCTTGGCTCCGAAGACCACACCCAAGCCTTCCGGTACCCCGGGAACGAGCAAAACAGTTCCCAAAGGGGCCTCACCATCGGGCAAAGACGCTCAATCCAAAAATGTCGTCAACCACAAAAAGGGAGTCGACCCAAAACCGCCTGTCGAGACCAAGAAGGTCGTCAATCCGAAGAAGCCCGTCGACCCTAAGAAGGTCGCAGATCCGAAAAAGACCGTTGATCCCAAAAAGGTCGTCGATCCCAAGAAGGTCGTCGATCCGGGAAAGGGCGTCGACCCCAAGAAGGTCGTCGATCCGAAGACTGCCGTCGAGCCGAAAAAGGCCGTCGCGCTGAAGAAGGCCGTCAAGCCGAAAAAGGCCGTCGAGCTGAAGAAGGCGGCCAAGCCGAAGAAGGCCGCCGAGCTGAAGAAGGTCGTCGAGCCGAAGAAGGTCGTCGAGCCGAAGAAGGTCGTCGAGCCGAAAAAGGTCGTCGAGCGAAAGAAGGCTGCCCATCACACAAAAGACGTCCAGCCTAAAGAGACACTCAACCCGAAAACAAAGAATAAAGACAAGCAGGCGACCGACCCAAAATCCTTGGCGCCAAAGCCACGGACAGTAGAGGAATAGCTTTTTCATCCAGATCCAGTGTACCCAGAACAACAAAGACTGTATATTGACCCCGATACAGGACATATAACAGTCTACAATAAAAACAAAATAAGACTGGACACTGAAGCCCCTTCTCCTGTTCCTCCTAAGAAAAAGGACTTTGGCACATCCCCTTCAAGACCTTTCACACCTCCTTTCACTCCTAACATGCCTTATGTTCCATATTCTCCTCCACCTATAGATTATGATGAGAAAGAAGACATGGGTGAAGATCCTCAGGATGATTTTATAGAATCTGACGATCAAGGAAACCCGGATGACACATGGAGTGACCATAATGATCCTGATGACACAGATTACATACAACCCATACACGATCACTCTCCATACCCCAAAAAACAATCTCCTACTGACGACACTGTCGCTTTTAACCAACTAGTGGAC
The DNA here is from genome assembly GCF_964261635.1 of Lissotriton helveticus. NCBI lineage: Eukaryota > Metazoa > Chordata > Amphibia > Caudata > Salamandridae > Lissotriton > Lissotriton helveticus. The sequence goes on from NC_136070.1 coordinate 939,802,233, forward strand.
AGAGCAGCTCAGTATAATGGCGTACACATGCACATTGACCCTATAGAGGAGGACTTTCTATTTAACACCTTACCAACATCAGAGAAGAGTGTACGTGTATTACCTATGCTACTATGACCAACTGGAGGGATTATAACAACACCTACCAGAACCCTATAAAGCAAAAGCAAATGACCTAATACAGGAAGGGAAATTCATTTCTAACGCATCCATAAAATGCGCCCTTGATGTAGCTGATACAGCCGCTAGGTCTGTCAACACGAGTGTATTGCTACGCCAGCATGCCGGGCTCCGCATTTCAGGATTTGAAATTGAAGGTGTAATCTACCATACTCAATCAACCTATTAATCAGGATTTCTTATTTGGCCCTGCAGTTGATACCATCTTAGAAAAGATGAAAAAAGATACTGACACCGCTAAGTCCATGGGTGCACTTCAATTTCAACAATCTAGGAGCTCTTTTCGTCGCTCCTCCTTTCAAGGCTCAGGCAGAGGCTACACATCCCAAACTTCTTCATCATTCAAGAGCACTACACAAGGCACCTTTAATAGAGGCTCCAATAGAGGAGGTTATAGAGGGAACAATAACAAAGGCAGAGGACGTGATAATAATAACACCCGAGCCTCCACTCCCACCAAACAGTGACTTTTTCACACTCCCTCCAGACCACTTAACACCAGTCAGAGGCAGAATAACACAATCCCTACCCGTCTGGAACGCTATCACTACAGACAGGTGGGTGAGACAAATTACCCAGTATGGTTACTGGCTGGAACTCACTTCTACTCCACCCAACATACCGCCCAAACACCGTCCAATGTCCAAAGAACACATCACGCTGTTACAACAGGAGGTGCTATCCATGCTAGAAAAGGGTGCCATAGAGCCAGTCCCATTACAACATCAAGGGACAGGGGTATACTCTCTATACTTCCTCATTCCCAAAAAAGACGGCTCACTCAGACCAATCTTAGACCTCAGACCTTTGAACCAATACATACTCTCAGATCATTTCCATATGATCACTCTACAACAGGTACTCCCACTACTCCAGCAAGGCGACTTCCTCGCCACATTAGACCTCAAGGATGCATACTTTCACATCCCCATACATCCAGCTCACAGGAGATACCTCCGGTTCACAATAGAGGGTCAGCACTATCAACTGAAAGTTCTCCCCTTCGAGGTAACTACAGCACCAAGGGTTTTTACAAAATGCCTAGCAGTAGTAGCAGCACACCTCAGAAGGCAACACATCCATGTGTTCCCCTACCTCTACGATTGGCTCATAAAAGCCAACTCATACGCACAGTGTGCCAGCCGTACCTCACAGACAATCCAGCTACTGCACAATCTAGGATTTTTAATAAATTACCCAAAATCTCATCCGCAACCCTCCCACCTACAGCAATGTCTGGGAGCATACATACAATCTCTCATTCAAAAATTTTAGCCACAACATTCCCTACCAGTTCAAGTGTTCATGCAGCTTATAGGCATGATGGCCTCCTGCATATTCATCGTCCCTCATACTCGGCTTCAAATGCGCCCCTTACAGGAATGCCTAGTAAGCCAGTGGAACCAAGCTCAAGGACAACTAAAAGACCTAGTGTTGGTAGACAGTCGCACTTACCGCTCTCTGCAGTGGTGGAACCCACAAAATCTTTCCAAGGGGCGACTGTTCCAAGATCCGGTTCCACAGGTAGTACTAACAGCGGACGCGTCACTGACAGGTTGGGGAGCCCATCTCCTTCAATATACAGTCCAAGGACTCTGGACAGTCAAACAAAAGACACTACATATAAACCACTTAGAGTTACTAGCAGTATTCCTAGCAATGAAAGCCTTTCAGAAATACTTACGCAACAAGGCTGTGTTAATCCAGACGGACAACATGACAGCCATGTACTACATCCAAAAACAGGGGGGACACACTCTCTGCAACTGTATCTCCTAGCACAGAGAATATAGAAGTGGGCGAATTCCACAAAACATTTATCTCCAGGCAGAACACCTCCCAGGGATCGACAACCAGATAGCAGACCAAGTACACCAATGGGAGATTCATCCTCAAGTTCTCCAACCTTTCTTCCAAAAGTGGGGACATCCAGACATAGATCTGTTTGCCACAAACGAAAACTCAAAATGCGAGTCCTTCGCCGCCAGGTTCCCACATCCGTTGTCACAAGGCAATGCGATATGGATGAATTGGTCAGGCAGATTTGCGTACGCTTTTCCACCAACCCCAATGATTCCATTAGTGGCACGCAAACTAAGGCAACAGTCACTCACAATGATCCTAGTTGCTCCCACATGGGCAAGACAGCCATGCTACACAACGCTCCTAGAACTCTCAGTGGTTCCTCACCAAAGACTGCGCCTCTCGCTACAACTGCTAACACAGAACCATGGAGAAATCAGGCACCCAGATCCCAATCAGATGAACCTAGCGATCTGGCTCCTGAGGTCTTAGAGTTCGGATATCTTAACTTGCCTCCAGACTGTATGAACATTATCAAGGAAGCAAGGCGTCCCACTACCAGAGCATGCTACGCAGCTAAATGGAAAATATGTGTTATTTATTGTAACAATAACCAAATCAATCCTTGGATGCCTCCATCCAAAATGTAAAATGTTACCTGCTACATCTTCAAAGATGTAATCTAGCATACTCATCCATAAGGCTACACCTTGCTGCTATAGCAGCATATCTTCAAAACAGACAACATGTGTCCCTATTCAGAATCCCACCTATCAAATCTTTTATGGAGGGACTCAAAAGAATTATCCCTCCAAAGCATCCACATTCTCCAGTCTGAAACTTAAACATAGTACTTACCAGACTCATGGGACCCCCCTTCGAACCACTTCATTCATGTGAACTACAATTCTTAACATGGAAGGTGGCATTTTTAATTGCTATTACCTCCCTCAGGCGAGTGAGACAGCTACAGGCAGTAACCATTCAGGAACCTTTCTTGCAAATACACCACAATAAAATAGTGCTTCGTACAAACCCTAAATTAATGCCAAAATGTATATACACTTTCCACATCAATCAGTCCATAGAATTGACAGTTTTCTTTCAAAACCCGCAATCCGTGGCTGAAAGAGCTCTTCACACACTAGACGTTAAAAGAGCTCTGTTATATTACGTTGACAGAACAAAATCATTCAGAAAGACAAAGCAACTATTTGTCGCTTTTTCACCACAACATAAGGGTAATCCCATTTCCAAAGCAGGAATAGCCAGATGGATAGTTAAATGCATTCAAATATGCTATCAAAAGGCAAAGCGCACTTTAACAGTTCCCCCAAAAGCACACTCAACGCGTAAAATGGGGGCATCCATGGCTTTCCTAGGAAATATTCCCTTAGAAGACATATGTATGGCAGCTACATGGTCTACCATACACACTTTCACCAAACACTACTGTGTTGACGTGCAAGCTAAGCAACAAGCTGCTGTGGGCCAGGCTGATCTTAAAATTCTTTTTCAAACCACTGCAGCTGATACAGGCGACCACCGCTAGAGGAGAAACTGCTATACAGTCTATGCTAAGATATGAATTCAACAGCCCACATGCCTCGAACGGCAAATGCTACTTACCAGTATGCATCTGTTCTTGGCATGTAGGGCTGCTGACATTCATATACCCACCCTCCTCCCCGGTGCCTGTCACAGCTGCATGGTTATCTTCCTTACATACATTTACATGGTCGTCTCTTACTTTCCTATACTCCATCTTTGCCACAATGGCGAAAAACAATCTGAAGATGGAGAAGATGCCCATGCACACTGTAGTCCAGGGGAGGAGTCACCTATCTTGTGATACTTCGAAGACTCTTCCAAGACAACAAGGTGCAAACATCCGGACCCAACTCTAGGCGGCGATCTATGCTAAGATATGAACGTCAGCAGCCCTGCATGCCAAGAACAGATGCATACTGGTAAGTAGCATTTGCCTTCTGTCAGACCCACATACTATCTGCACATTCTTCTGTAGTCCAACTATGACTCTAGGAGCATTCAACTCCTGCTCATTGATGCATCAAAAAAAATCATAAAGTGGGAGGCCAAAATATTTCTGCCCGCTGTCCACAGATATATGAAGAAATGTTCCCCTTCAGGTAAATCTCCTGATGTGCAATGGATCGATGTTCCCAGATATTCCCACAAAAACTGTTGTACGTAGGAGAAAACTTTGTCGTCACTTGAACTGTCCTACTTCCAGGACTGTTAGGAGGCCCAGTGTCGTTCCCAAACACTGGGCCGTTCCTCCACACCAGAGCTGATCGTAGTGTTTAAAATGATGAAGCAGGAATTTCCCACTCTATCAGCTGACCCTTTGCAAGTCAAGGTCTTCCAGCAAGCCATGCTAGACTTGTTGAGGATGGCTCCATTACCCTCTTACCCCTCACCAAGGACGAGTCTGATCCTGTTGATTTGGCAACCCCCCCCCACAACTTTTTCGTATCAACTCTGTGCCTCCACAGGCCTCTGCCTCATTGCCCAAGAAGAAGTTATTGCTCATGGGGTTGTTTAGTCAAGCATTGCTTACGATGCTGACCCAGACCCGCTGGCCCTCTGAGCAGATCTTTGTCCTGCCCTCAAGTCGGATAACATTATCTGAGTGACAAAAGAAACGATTAAGGTATGTTGTGATGATGAGCCCTTCGCTGAGCTTCTTGCTAGTTTCCTGAGATTTGCCCAAAGGAAAATTGTTTGGGGAGTGGACACCTATACCTTTGCTATGCTAGGTAAAGATTATTCAAAAAGGGGGGTGGTGATGGACAGAGTATCTGAATTAAGCAGAACACTCCTACCCAGTCAAAAGATCAGGGCTTGATCCATCACCGTTTTTTAGCTCCCTGCACCATCCCAGTTCAGAACCTGGCTACATGCAAATTAGTCTGACCCTGGCCCAGTGCATCATGGGAACAGGGCAGACCAAACTATGAAGCCAATTCTTTACTGGAAAGGAAACAAGCTTCCGGGGACCGGTTTCTGGCATTACAGCCGTCTTCGGCCCGGCTTGCTTGAATCCTGATGGTGCAGTGAGCAAGGGACTCACATCTGAGCATACCCTTCCACACTTGTGGTGGCTAAAACGATTCAAAAAGGGGGGTGGTGATGGACAGAGTATCTGAATTAAGCAGAACACTCCTACCCAGTCAAAAGATCAGGGCTTGATCCATCACCGTTTTTAGCTCACTGCACCATCCCAGTTCAGAACCTGGCTACATGCAAATTAGTCTGACCCTGGCCCAGTGCATCATGGGAACAAGGCAGACCAAACTACAAAGCCAATTCTTTACTGGAAAGGAAACAAGCTTCCGGGGACCGGTTTCTGGCATTACAGCCGTCTTCGGCCCGGCTTGCTTGAATCCTGATGGTGCAGTGAGCAAGGGACTCACATCTGAGCATACCCTTCCACACTTGTGGTAGCTAAAACGATTCAAAAAGGGGGGTGGTGACGGACAGCGTATCTGAATTAAGCAGAACACTCCTACCCAGTCAAAAGATCAGGGCTTGATCCATCACCGTTTTTTAGCTCACTGCACCATCCCAGTTCAGAACCTGGCTACATGCAAATTAGTCTGACCCTGGCCCAGTGCATCATGGGAACAGGGCAGACCAAACTACCAAGCCAATTCTTTACTGGAAAGGAAACAAGCTTCCGGGGACCGGTTTCTGGCATCGTTTTGGCCACTATGGGAGTGGCAGGGTATGCTCAGACATGAGTCCCTTGCTCACTGCACCATCAGGATTCAAGCAAGCCGGGCCGAAGACGGCTGCAATGCCAGAAACCGGTCCCCGGAAGCTTGTTTCCTTTCCAGTAAAGAATTGGCTTGGTAGTTTGGTCTGCCCTGTTCCCATGATGCACTGGGCCAGGGACAGACTAATTTGCATGTAGCCAGGTTCTGAACTGGGATGGTGCAGTGAGCTAAAAAACGGTGATGGATCAAGCCCTGATCTTTTGACTGGGTATGAGTGTTCTGTTTAACTCAGATGCTCTGTCCATCACCACCCCCTTTTCTGAATCGTTTTGGCCACTATAGGAGTGGCAGGGTATGCTCAGACATGAGTCCCTTGCTCACTGCACCATCAGGATTCAAGCAAGCCAGGCCGAGGACGGCTGCAATGCCAGAAACCGGTCCCCGGAAGCTTGTTTCCTTTCCAGTAAAGAATTGGCTTGGTAGTTTGGTCTGCCCTGTTCCCATGATGCACTGGGCCAGGGACAGACTAATTTGCATGTAGCCAGGTTCTGAACTGGGATGGTGCAGTGAGCTAAAAAACGGTGATGGATCAAGCCCTGATCTTTTGACTGGGTATGAGTGTTCTGTTTAACTCAGATGCTCTGTCCATCACCACCCCCTTTTCTGAATCGTTTTGGCCACTATATGAGTGGCAGGGTATGCTCAGACATGAGTCCCTTGCTCACTGCACCATCAGGATTCAAGCAAGCCGGGCCGAAGACGGCTGCAATGCCAGAAACTGGTCCCCAGAAGCTTGTTTCCTTTCCAGTAAAGAATTGGCTTGGTAGTTTGGTCTGCCCTGTACCATGATGCACTGGGCCAGGGACAGACTAATTTGCATGTATCCAGGTTCTGAACTGGGATGGTGCAGTGAGCTAAAAAACGGTGATGGATCAAGCCCTGATCTTTTGACTGGGTATGAGTGTTCTGTTTAACTCAGATGCTCTGTCCATCACCACCCCCTTTTCTGAAAGGTAAAAATTATAGCTTACTGAAGATAACTCAGCAGCTGACAGTCTCTTCCCTCCTAATAATACTAATTACACCTTTATTTCTAAAATGCAAGTGTTCTGGATACTTCTCCAGAAGAGGATATCTAACCCTTTAGAGGAAGTATTTTTGTTCAATATAGTGGTACGAAAAGCAGCAGAATCTTTGGAACCGACTATGCCTTTTGCAAAGATGACATTTAACATCTTGACAAATATCTTGCAGCTTTCTGAAGTTTTGGATATCATCATGGCAAAGGGAAACCCTCAGCAAAATCTATTTATGCAGGTCGTTGGAACAAGTTTGTCCAGTGGTGCAAGTAGGAAGTTATAATCCCTTTCCAATTCTTTCTTTCAATAGTCTGCATTTTACATTGTCATTTGGATAGCAAGGGCTATCAGTCACTACTGTTAAATATTATTTTTGATGGATGCTTCTACCCGCAGCTTCCTCACCTTTTGGATATCCTTCCAGGCATCAAACTGAATCCGGAAACTTTTCAGCAGTACACCAGTGTGCCGGTTGGTGGTTCCGCGTGGCTCTGTACCATCGTTATGCTCTAAAAGTGACAGGGGAAGCTGCATATAAGGGCCACCTATGTGCACCAATGTCAGACCTTTCTTTCTTTGCCACCAGGCGCATATCCAGAGCTACCCCTTCGTCTCTGACGAGGCAATTAAAAAATATATTTTACCAGTGAGCAAGGGAAATGTCACCTCCTAAGAGTACAGGGTTCAAATCTTATAGGGACTGTCGCAATATAATGTCCGTAACAGATCCCCATTAAGTTTGCCTTTGGTGCTTGGACTCAGAACATGATTCCAAGGCCTGTAATGATTGCTCCCAGATTAACTCTAAAGCTATCTGGGACTTTGAGACAAAGCTTTATGTCACCGAACACAGGAAGACCCAGTGCTGTGACTGGTCGAGGTTGACAAGACGGTCCTGTTCCTGCTCGCTCATTCGTTCCCTTGGCAGGTCATTTTTACAGTTGCCTAGTAAGTCCAGAAGGAAGTACAAGACGTCCAAGCTGAACTCTGCTGCTTTCCGCCACTCTTAAACAATAGAAAAGGCACAAGAATGTCAATGGGCCTCTCAGTCTCACTCCAGTTATCGATCTCCTTCGGAGCCTGATCTACCACTTGTCTTAAGGCAGCCTAAATATTCTGGGACCATCGACAACAACGCAGCAGATAGAGAAATTCTGTGAAACGAAACTGCTTTTTTGGCACTGAGTGTCAGGTTGAACCGCTGAACACGCTGTGGGTTCCACACCGGCTTTGGCACCAACTTCGATTCCAGCACCACGGCCTGCAAAGGACCCTGGAGCATCGATGCCAATGCTGGAGGATGAGGTACTACTGATCGTGCTCTCTGACTCCAAGCTGAACTTGTCTTGACGTAGGCCGCCACCCTCTATCTGACTGGGCCGCAACCTTCTGGTAACAGACTCTGACACTTTGCCCTTTCGTCGTGGGAGGGCCCAAGTCAATCACAGTCTGTTTCAAACAGACTCTGACAATGACCACTATGATTATGCGGATAAGTTGGAACCTAAGTGCACTGATGACCATTGTTATGAACAATTACAAGATGTCAGTGGTCTGATACTTGTCCAGACACTGGATTGGTTTCTGCTCCTGGCCCTTTTACAGAGGACAGTGCCTCCTTCGCAGTGGTGATGTGAAGGGCAGCTGAGGTACTTAACCTCCCACTTCCAACCATGGAGGTGAACACAGATGGACTGACTGAGGTCGTAAAATGTGGTGAGACACACATTAGAGTACCCACCAGAAAGAGCGTTATTATGGTAGGTAACTTGTTATTTGCAGCCCTATCCTCCTTCATGTGTCTCTATGACTAGCCTTTTCTGTTTAAGTTGCCATAGAGGTCTGCTATCGGAAATGTGTGTTGCATTTTCTTCCTCACACTCTGTACATTGTTTTCAGCGGGATTTAAATCTTCTGTTGAATTTTCTCCTGGCATCACTATTTGATTTGATGCACAGTTGGCCAGTTCAGCTTCTGACTCTGAAGACTGTCTTCTTTGTGGCACTGACTTCCGCCCAAAGGATTGGTGAACTTCAGGCATTTTTGGTTGACCACCATTCCCCGTATCAAACCCGGATAAATGAGTTCTTTGCACCTGCTCATCTTTTCTACCAAAGGTAGTATCTGTTTTTCACATGGATCAGATCATCGCGATTCCAGTTTTCTTTACTCCTCCTCCTCATCCCAGTATGGAGAAAAAACTGGTGCTTAAACCAGGCGGCAGGTGTAGCCCTATTTTCTTTTACATTAATGTCACTTGACAGGACAGAGTGGATTATCAGCACTTTTTTTGTTGCTTTTTGCCTTGTGAAGGCAAGAATGGCAAGGTGGTGACCAAATTCATTATTTCACTTTGGGTTATGCTCTGTATCAAAATCTTCTACACTTTTACTAGAGGGTGTTTGTCGCCACTCAACTAGGGCCATGGATGCTTCTACAGTTCTCACCAGAGATGTCTCAGTAGTTGATATCTGTTTTGCGGCCACATGGTCATCCCTTCATTACTAACGCTAAACATTACTAACTCACAGCCCAACCTCGTAGTGACAGGCACTTTGCAGAGGAGTGCTGAATGATCTCTTTAGTAATTTGGCACTACTGAGTCCTGCCTCTTGGAGAGTATTGCTTTGGGACTCATTCATTATATGGGAAATCTGCAGGAAGGTGTATGAAGAAATAGTTACTTACCTTTGGTAACAAAATCCCATTTCCCCCCACCATATTATGATGGCAGTGGGGACCCCGGCAGACGGAAAGACCGTCTGCCGGTTTTCCGCCCGTCGACTGGTGGCGGTGTCTGCAAGACACCTCCATCCATATTAAGATGCAGGCGGTGATGTGCCTTTCTGCCGCCATGGGAAGGCATGCAGTGTCTGCATGTGGGGGCCTGTTGCGGGCCCTCAGGGTGTTGGGGATGTGTGGGGTGCACATGGGAGGGTACTTATGGTACCCCGCTGCATTTGCATGCACAATGTGGCAGCCACCGCGCGGTGCCTGCCACTTTGTGGATGCAAATGCACAACATGCCTTTTTTTCATTGCGGCCGGTGCTGCTGAAAGCACCGCCCGCTGCAATGTAAAAAATGCGATATGCGCCCCCCAGTGTGGCGGGCACATCATAATCTTCCCCATTGGACCGCCGCACATATGGCGGGCGGTCCCTTTTACCTGTATGGTCGCGGGCAGACTTTGTCCGCGCGCCATCGTAATAGTCCCCCAAATCTTTCTGCAGATTCCACCCCGTCCTCGACAATTTAGTGCCTTGATTATTAAAATCCCAAGGTATGCAAAAATATCTTGTGCTGTATTTTTTGTTGGTGCTCATGATGCTCTGTCAGCTTTTCTCCCCATGCCACGGTGGGATGTGCAAAAAGTGCCAGAAACTGTTGGTAGCCAACTGGCTGGTAAGTAATATACTCTGATATTGCCACCTCTGGCAGGCAGAGTCGCAGTTGAACTTGAAAGCAAATTGCACCATTTGGCGACATTGGAGAGTTGTTGCTGTGGAAAAACTTGCTAATCCAGTCTGGCACCTAGAAGAACGTCCTACGGTGAGGATTCTGTGCGAAGATTATGTCCGCCAGAAATTTCGTTACAACAAGTAGGCAACGTTTTCTTCCCCATCAGTGACGTGAAGGCCCCTCAATTTGTGCCGAAAATTCCTTTGTCACTTTTCGCAAGTTCCTTTACGTACGTTGAGAGGGTGCCAGTTCTAGGGCACCAATTTTAGGACACATTACTCATTATCTGCTTTTGGCCTCAGCCTAGCCTGCATAAGGTCCTTGGTCACTGCTGAGTGTTTCACCATTCGTGCTGGAAGTTACTGATACTCTGAATATAATTTCCCTTTGGTCTTTCCTGTAAGCTTCTCATAGTCTGTGCTTGCTTTGTTTCTTTCTGTATTTGCTGTGAGTTCCTAAGTCTGCTCCAAGCCCCAGTAATTGCTATAAGTGCCTCAGTTACCACTGTGAGTTTCACACTCAAGCATGTTAATTCCTCATAGCCTGTGCTCGGAGTTCCCCTCTGTGCTTTGGAACCACAGTCTATATAATTGCTTAAGTCTTTTTCTGCAAGTTCCTCAGTGTTATGTGCTCAACTGCCAATGATGTGCATAAGTCTGTTCTGTATGGCTACATTCTTTACTGAAGGAGTCTGAACCTGTGTTGTAAGTTTCTCTGTCAGTACTGTGAATTCTTAAGGGCTTGTGTGAAAGCTCTCCGTCAGTGCTTTCAGTTCATCTTACACTGTATGAGACTTCTGACCAGTGTGTACTGTGAGTTCTGATCAGTGCATGCTGCAGAGTTACCCAGATTCTGGTATGAGTTCCTCTCAGACCCAGCTAGGTCTTCTTTCAATCTATGCTGCAAGTTCCCCAGTTTGTGTTGTAAATCCAGGTCTCCTACGGCCAGATGCATCAAAGGGTTTTCCCCATTCTGTGTCTATGGGAAAATGTGTTCATGCATATGGCCCTTAGTTTCACACGTTTCTTTTTCAGGGTATTTCATGGACCATGCTGTACCTCTTGCTGACCTTCCCCTCCGGTAAGAAGACACGTTTGCTCACATGTGGTTAGCTGTTCTTTCTCAGCTTCCAGTTGAATTTGAAGAAGCACGAATTTTATCCTGTTAGAATAAACCCAGAGGTTGCAAATTAGTGTGCCATAGGAATGGAGAACAGCATGGCTCTTTAGTTGACCAGGCAGATGGATGAAGTGATGAAAGTGTATCAATCATTTAGGGCAAGAATATCGAGAACAGCTGATTGTACCTTGATTGCATGTATTCAGTAATTTACCTGTAATTGATATTCTCTCGGCACACATGAAGGCAGAAACAAATGTGTTGTTTTTACTGGAAAAGATGGATTTGTGCATGAAAAATCACAAGACCTTCCAGCACGTTGTCGGTTTAACTGTGTTAGAAATCTAAGCGGTATTTTGCAGAGTAGCTCGATTTATTAGCTAAGTTTGACAAGACAAAAAAAACAGTCTATCCATTTGAGATCTGAGAAAAGGGCGCACTTTGGATAGAGATCTCGAATAGATAAAAGAAAAATGAAAAAAAAGACAAAGGAACAGTTGATCATTCCAGACAAATGAAAGAATGAAATTGATTAAATTGGGGTAGTCAATGAATTTCTTTGGAATATAATAAACACTCCTCCCACATAGCCTTATGCGCTCATAAGTGAGGTTTGCTTCCTGAGAGTCATCCACTTTCAAAGTTATACCTATACTTTGCAGAATTAGAAAGTTAAGATGGCTGGTAGTATTCACTGCTATCTTCTTTAAAATAACTAATATTAAAGGTAAAGAAGCCATTGTTGTGCCTCAACGTATGTGAGTAAACAGTCTCTTATTTGTCGCCTTCATTTACAAGTGCTCACACTATGGAACCTCATGTGCTAACCAGACGAGACACTTGCAAACCCCTCAAATTAATTAAGTGCCACAAACCTCCTTGGAGGCTCCACCTAGATGTTCTAGAGTTTTTTGTAAAGTAAAATATATTCTTAATAATTCAGAAACTGTCCAAGGGCATCGCACCTGTCTTGTCACATAGATGCTCAAAGTGTGGACATTCTCGTTTGCTTTCTCGGCTTTTTGGTATTGTGCAGGTTCCTTACTACTTCCCTACGGTGTGCCACCTTCTTAGGAGTATCCTGCCATATTACCACAGCTGCTAACCTGTCAGAAATAGGAAGGTACAGGGTTGGATTGGTAACACGGGCACTCGGGAAATGGCCGAAGGGCCAGTAGCCGAGTTCTACCTGTGCGCTGCTTTTTTTGGGCAGCCTTTGGCTGTCTGTGCTGTTAGGATGCCACCAACGGCCCAGTGGATGCCTGAGTGACCTTTCCAGAGGCAGATGGGCGGAGGTGTCACTCCGTTTCTCTCGCTGGGCCGTCCCATCAATGTATGCTAATTGAGGCATCCTTGCCTCAGCCGGATGGGGCAGGGGGACTGAGCAGAAGTGGTCTCACTTGCATTCATGTTTGGCTCAGCAGTGTGAACTAATCTCTGCATTTTTTTTTATCTATGTGAAGTTTATAAAACATGCCCCCCCACCTCCTTTCTTTTCATAAAACTTCTTGGAAGCAGTGTTTTGTGGAAAGGCAATAGGCAAATGTGGGCCACTTTGTTTTGGTGTGCCCGGGCCAATTTATTTATCCCAATCCAACCCTGGGAAGGTAAGTACCTAAAATGCATCCAGTCTCCATTTTTGGGCAAACCACCAATTCTTCAATGTCATAGCTTTGACTCCCTTTGAGGTTGGAGGCATCTTAACCATGTAAACCATTGGCCATCCTCGTGTATCCCCTTGATTACACCAAACTCCATCTCTTATGTTGTAAGTGAAGCAGCTGACTTCACATGAGATGTTGTTACCTCTATAGTTACTGCGGCGAATGACGTTACTGCCCGTTCACTGTAAAACTTGGAAGCACTTTGATATTAATGCTTTGTTTACCACCGGTGGAAACAAAGGAACCCTACATTTTCTTACTCCATTTCTTTACCTACGCCCTAGCAGCCTATATTCTTATAACGTGTCTGCACTAAATATAGTGGTGTTCCATAAGGGTGGTATAACAAAATCTAGGAGCACCCCTGAAGTTTTAGCAGCTGCATTCGGGATCACCTGCAAATGTCTTAACGTCAGAGATTCCAATACTAATGGCAGTGCACCCACCTACCACACTCGAGTAGTCAAGATGTCGCCTTCTTCAGTAAGATAGGGTAGTTTATTTTTCTAGAGCTGATTAGGACGGGGGTTCTTAACCTGTGATCCGATAACCACTAAGGTCCACAAAGCCTATTTAGGAGGTTTGCGACCGCTTAGGAAATAAAGTGATATAAACATATTAATAAAGTGTATATAAATAAAGAAACTAAATGTAAAATTAAACTTTTTGCAATGTTCTGTAAATGTGAAGCCTGGTGCTTATCCAGATTTTTACATACACCACCTTCCTCTTTTTATATTTAATATTCTAAAAAAGAGAGGACTACCACTACTTGGATGTTGTGAGAGATTAGTAGGTTTACTTGGAATAATTTAAAATGCTTAATTCCCAAAAAAGGCCCTTTGTTACTAATGGTAACAGAACCACAAAACAGGCTTCTAAGGCTCTGTTGCCCTCTGGATTATATTTTTTAATCATGAGTGCTACGCTGTTCATGTCTTTTTGCTCCTCACACTGACACTGTTAAGGACCACCTGTGGCCTTCAGGTACTTGTCCATCATAAATCAGTTTGTTTGACCCCTGATTTGGGACACAGAAAAACCTTACAGTTAATATCCATAATTATCAGGATATGAAGGCTTAATTGATGTGGGATGTTTATAATCTATTTACAGAGAAATGATATATTTGTGAATGATTATTACTAGTGCTCATTTTTAGGCATGTCACAAGAGGGTCAACATTGTGCTTGAAGAATGTAGAATTCAGACACTGTTATTTCCTTACCTTCTGGTTAAGTATTTCACAACCTGGATTCCAGACACAACCTTGGAAATGTGAGAAAGTAAGATTATGTGGTGTACACCACCTTTCAAATTGACACTGTCCAGGGATGTGTTTCTACACACGGTTGTGCACAAAAATCAATGGACTTATCACCTTCGGGGGATAATATATCAGATGGCCTGTGACACTATGATTAATTGACCAGTACCCTGCCTACGAGCAAGTAACATTTGTAACACATGGACTGTGCTCTCACTTTCCTCTTATCCAACTCATGGCTAGCGTGAGGAATGGTAGGGGCAATTGAACACAGTTCTGGATATTGATAGAGAGAAGATATGATATCATATGATAGCCCCGTAATGAAATTTGTTTAGGTCAAATTCTTCATGATAACCTGTACTAATGTTTAAATAGCATTACCATAATTTTCTTTCATTTTTATATTGTATGAAATTTTATTTCATGTCTATGCTGTATGTAATGACTACTTTATAAGGATATTGCTATCGTATTTCTTGATTTATGAGACGTCAAAGAGGAGCGGAAGGGTGCTCATAAGCCAATAGCCCTGAATTATTTTTTGCCAGGTCTGAAGTGGTCTCAGTACTGACTCAGTCTCTGTGACTTACCCCTAGAGGGTCAGTTTGACCCCTGTCTTTTTCTCCACTCTGCAACCCACACGTTTAAAGGCCGAAGGAGATCTAAATTGGGAGGAGGTGGCAAAAATCCTTAGGCCGACATCAAGTCTTTATGCAAGTTATCTTCTTTCTACTGTTGTGGACCTTTTTAAACTTTGGGGTTGGGCTGACGTATTGTATCTACACATAAAAAACTGGGGGCCCTCATTCAGTCATTGATTCAGAAAGACAAATCTCTATGGGATTAGACACCCATTAGGTTCTAGGTCTGTAGAAATGTAATTTTGTTATGGTTTCTTGGACTTTTTTTCAGATCTAGTTTATTCACCAGAGGTAGTTTCCATGGTAAATGAGGATTTCTGGTAGGAGTTCTGTCTAGCTGCAGATTCCTTGACTTTTGAATATTCCCCAGGTGCCAGACTGGACCCGAATCCGTTTCACCAGTACCTGTGCTGTAGGTCGCGCCATGAGGCTCTGCACTGACACCGTTCTACTCTACTCCAGAAAAGACATGCCTAGCTTATACAGGTGCCACTCCCACTTGGTAATGCCAGTTCCTTTCTTTACGAGCCACCATGTGCGATCCAGAGCTGTCACTTGTCTCTCTGAGACCTTATCTCAATCAAAGAATTTCTTTTTACAGTGTGCAAGGTACTTGTCACCTCCCAGAACGACAGAGTTTAAGCCTGTATGGACTGTTGCAAGCAAATGTTTGTGACAGATCATCATCAGATTGGCCTGGAGTCGACCCACGACTCTAAGGCTTGTGGAGACTGCCGCCTCAATGTACCAGAAGGCCCTATGAGACCGCAAGGCGAAACTTTACATCATCCAGTACTGGAACACTCCAGGATGTGACTAGTCCAAATCAAAGTTTGGTCCCATTAGAGATCCCGGAGTCGTCTCGATCATTGTCCTAAAGAAATCTAAGCAGAACTCTTCTCGCCCCCTTCCTGTCATTTACACTCCCCTGAGAAGGCTCAGGGGTTGCACTATACATATCAGACTTTCTACAGCATATGCACTTTTTGTTTTGTTAATAACTTGTCAACTTTTGAAGAATTTTCACACAACTTTAAAATATAAAAAGAAGTGATATCAGCTTTGGCTCCTTTGTGAAAAAGTTTCCCCTGACCTGTCAGACAGGTGTCAAGAAAATGAGGTGTACCCCAGAGTAAGATTTCACATTTTAATCTCACTAGGAAAGTTTGCTCACTGATATCGAAAAACAACTGAACAGAATTGCACCAAATTTGGCACAAAGTTTGAATTTTACGCAGAAAGCATGCTTTTTGTCATTTGGTGTAAATCCATTCTGTGGTTTTTGAGAAATTCACATTTAAAAAAGTTGCTTGAGTGGGCAGGAAGGGGTTAAATGTCGGAGCAATCTAGTGCTGTGGTCTCAAAATTAAAAAATGTGAGTTTCTAATTGGCCGATACCACAGATCCAGAGTAGAATACTCAGTGGACTGGCTGGCCTCAACAGGAGAGCTGACAAATGTTGCATATGTCACTGCAGGACTCGGGATCCTGTCCCAGAGTCCTGAAAAAAAGTTGCAAGGGGCACATAGGCGAGTAGAGTGAGTACTACATGGCCCTTAAGCCAACACCCACTTCACAGGGCCTAACACTAGTCACAGCGGGGGTTTGGCTGCCCATGAAATGTTGGGCACAGGTCACCCACAATCCCAAGTAAAGGCCTAGTGTCCAACCCTCTGCTGAGGTCAGCCAAAGACTATGGGCCATGGAGGAGTGTGGCTCAATGGTTAGAGCAGCAGACCCTGATGCAAAGTTCTGGCCAGGGACCAGGATTCGATTTCCGCCTCGGCGGGGTCTCGGGCTCAACTTCCTCGGACCTGTTAATTCTCGCCTCGGTGCCTATTCTAATCACGGGCCCCACGCTGCAACTCTGGGCAATAGCTTGCTTAGCCTCCACACCGGCCCCAACAGCGCTAAGGATGCCCGGCTTCACCCTGGGGGTGCCCAGGAGTGGACACTTCACAGAGAAAGCCAGGAGGGGTTCCACAGCGGTATGAGTATCAGCGCCAGGAAGCCGAATAGGCGACACCGCAAGGTGACCGTCTGGTGACAGTGCGCTCTATAAGTACCATGACATTTACATTTACATTGACATGGAGGGATGGTTACACGCAAAGGATTAGGTGTATGCTCAACATAGAATGTGAAAAAAACACAGAAATTTACTGAAAAAAACAAAAAATAAAGTGCAGTTATAGATATATAGATTTATATTGCTGAAATGACATGATGGGGCACTTTTATCAAGGTGCAACGGACAACTCTCATTCGTTTTGTAAAGTATACTATACACCTTGCTGAGATGAACAGGATTACACTTGACTTCAGAGCCATGATTAAAATAGCACTGTGATTTAAAACATGTGTAAGTGGTCGCTCCTGCAGCATTCTTTCGTGAACCATGCGAAATTACTCAAAAACATAATGGAAGCTTGCATCTAAATAAGAAAATCTTATAAATCTTCCCTTAACATCCACTTTGATGGTAGCTATGTATAGCGACTTTGAAAATGTATTCACTTGGTTTTTTGGCCAAACGTGTAGAAATGGATAATCGATTCTGAACAGAATCTTTGACTTTTCTCAAAGATGTTTGGCAAGAAGCTTTACCACTTAGGCAGAACATACTTTAAAACGTCCCTTTGCATCTCACGCCGGGTGTGTTTATCCTTCATCTGGTTTAAGAAGCAGTACTATTTGTGGCAAAATCTTCGTAGGGAACCATGCTCCATCTCACCCCCGCCCATCCACAACCACAACCACACTTGGCTCTAGTACATATCTATTATATGGACCGACACATGTAATCACAGTAATTTCTGGCTATGTTCTGGCACCTTCCCTGATTAATGGAAGCATGCCACACTTCAGCCTCTGGAGAAAAAACCCAATGTTGATGCTGGGGTTTTGTCTAACTATAGACCTATTTCGCTACTGCTGGCACCAGCCAAGATGCTGGAAAAGGTTGTCCAGCGACAACTGGCTACATTTTCATAGAGCAATAACATTTTACACAACACTCAATCTGGCTTTCACGCCGGCTTTAGTACAGAAACGGCCCTTGTAGAGGTGGCTGAATCAGTGAAGGCAGCGGGAGATTCGGGGGCATCATCTATGCTGGTGCTCCTGGACCTATCTGCGGCATTTGATACAGTAGATCATGATATTTTGGTTCAACGCCTTCACGACTTCGGCATTAGGGGAACCGCCCTTGAGTGGGTGAGGTCAGTCCTCCACGAGCGGACTCAAAGGGTGGCTTTACAACCTTTTCAGTCTGAGCAGAGGCGCTTGTGGTGTGGGGTGCCCCAAGGATCAGGTTTAAGCCCACTACTGTTCGACATCTATTTGGTCCCCCTGTTTTAACTCATTGCCAACTGAGGGGTCAAGGCAATATCTTATGCCGATGACACCCAGCTGGTGTTCCCTTTTAAAGACCAGTTGGCTGATTCCATTAAAAGTTTCAAGAATTGTCTCACAGATGTTGCAGTTTGGATGAACAATAATAAATTAAAATTAAACGCTGAAAATACAGAGGTGATGTTTTTTGGGTCCAACAAGCCTCCAGACTCGGACCTGTGGTGGCCGCAGGTAATAGGGATACCACCCACCCCAACAGGCACTGCTAAAAATCTAGGAGTACAATGGGAGGCTGATCTGTCTTTTTCCTCTCAAATTCAACAAGGAACATCCTCCTGCTTTGGAAAATTGGAAATTGAGGTACATGAGGAAATGTTTACACCTGCTACCAGAAAACTGCTGTTGAACCGTAATTCATGCAACTGTGACGTGTAGGCTGGACTACGCGAATGGCCTTTATCCGGGCCTGTCAATAAATCAAAATTGGACTAGCTAAATAATCAAAAGAAAATAAATTGTATTAAATTTATCAGGGACTCAAGTATGCTTTGTCAACGGTTTGTGGCACCTGGTAGGTGTGCTCATAAAGCCCTCACCCACCAACCTAGTTGGTGGCATGCTTCATCATCGGGCCCACCCAGTGACACCTAGCGTGTCCCGGGTGTGCTTCGACGCCTGAAGACAGTGGAGCAGGTATGTCGCTGTGTGTGCGGTGAAGACTGTTAAGGATTGTGAATTTAAAACGGCTTGGCGGGGATCCCAGTGCCCGAGGGCAGATACACTTTAATAGCTGGGTCACCGTCAGCGGTTAAAAATAAGGCTATTGGATGTTAGAGGCGAGTTACGACCTCCCACATCCTGGGGAGTGTCAACATGTTTCAGCCAGTGCCTTATTACTATGCTGGCTTTCTTCAGGACGGGTAAAAAAGATAAGAAGGTGTGTGCAGTTAAAACTAGTGAGTGTATATCCAGACTATGTGTATACACGCCCTAAAGTGTTTTTCTATGTGTGAGTGGGGAATTCCCATCTCAAGAAAACACCTATACATATAACATATAGGACAGAGACAAAACATACATGGAAAAAGGTTAGAGTCACTTGGCTGTATAATATATATACAGTTGGTTGCCGGCTCTATAGCGGTGTAGGTGCTGGCTATGAGCGGCTAGAGTGTAATGGCACTGGTGGTGCCATTAGGGTGGGGTTCGCACTTGATTACGATAGTGGGGTGGCTAAAACACGAATTGTACATAGTAGTGCACAGTGGTACAAAAGAAAAACATAAGGGTTCAATCTTACGCTAGTTAGTCAAAGGGGCTACTTCATGGTTTGAGAAGTGGCCTACCTGCCTACATGGTTAAGAGACAGCAATTGGTTCAAAACACGGCAGCACGACTGATTAGACGCGTACCCATGCAACAACATATCTCTCCACATATTAAGGAACTTCACTGGCTACCCGTGGCCAACAGAATTACATTTAAGGCACTAACCTTGGCTTTTCGTTCATTCCATGTTCTCTGTCCCAGATATTTGAAACAACGACTATCTGCCTACAAACAGACTCGCCTATTGCGGTCCAACAATCAAAATCTGCTGGTCACCTCACGAGTTAGGAAGGAGCATTGGGGCGGCAGATCTTTTGTAGCAAGAGTGGCTAAACTCTGGAATTCTTTACCGCCTGCCTTGCGGCAAATTGAATCAGAATGCCTATTCAGGAAGGCAGTTAAAACTTGGCTTTTTAACTTGGATTAATTCCGCTGGATGGCTCATGTCTGACTTTTTTTACTTGCTGTCACTTGTCGCTTTAGCGCCGGGACACCTCCTTTTGGCAGGTAGCTGTTTTGCGCTCAATAAATGGCCGTATTATTATTATTATTATTATGTTATGATTAGAGACCCTTTACTAACCAATGTCGTTTTTTAAATCGATGATGTCTTCAGTGATGCCATGAATGATGTAATTAGAGATGCCATCATTTACATAGTTTAACATTGTCTTGAGTGATATAAGTGAAGTCATAAGTAATGCATGACGAAGGTACAGATTATAGTAAGTGTTCTAAACTTGAACTGGTGAATTTCTGTTTTTTTCTGGTTTTTATTTCACTTCAACTCCTATTTTTAATGTTATTTTTCATGTATATTGATCTCCATCCCCCAGCAGATAAGAGTTTCTCTGGCAGCTTAGTCAGGCTCTTAACACTTTCAACCTGGAGGAGATCATGTAAAAGAGTTAGAGACCCCTTAATGTTCTCCTTTTCTCTGACGGGGGTGCGACGCACTTTACCTCATGGAGCTGAGGAGATCTAACCGGGTGTGCTCCTCACCACCCTTCAGACTGGGATGTTCAAAACTCTAGAACCTGACTATTGTCTCACACCAGAGGGGTTTTTCTTTTAGGATCAATGACCGAATTGATGGCCCCTTACCTATATTCCTATTCAAGTTGGTATATTCCTCATGCCTTTTCTAATTACTAAACTCGTGGCACAAGTTCTACAGCCATTGTTCATTTTGGCCAAGCTATGTTTGCAAACTGTTTTGCTGGATCCAGTCAGATAATTTCAACTTCCATCCTCTGTTTTGGCTCAACTGCTCCCTGTTGCAGCTTCATCACTCCATATATCTGGTTACAGAAACCAAGGACTCAAAGATGAATTTACAAACATATCTATTGTGTTACAGATGTGCACTGGTAATAAAATTCATCAGAGCCTAAGAGTGGACGGCTCTCACAAATGTGCAAGGAAATCATTCTTACCATAAGAAAATTATTCAGTGGAAACTACTGTGCCTATGCCTATCTTACCTCATTTGTGAAATATCCGCGTAATCATTTAACTGAAATGCCACATCTTTCCTTCTAGAATAGTGCAGTTTGTTTAGGAGAACACTGTCTTCTTGGTCAGATGTTGCAGGGTTCCAGAGGACTGTGATACACACATGTAAAAGTGCAGGCTTTGGCCACTTTCAGTAGGGGGTTGCCCTTCTCTGCTGTACTCTCCTATCATTTCCAAAAGACGTGGCAGTAATTTGCAATATTTTGAAGTGTTCCCTTTTCCTTCCTTGTGATGGCACCATTCTTAATTGCTTCTGAGACGGATGTTCACTCTGTATTGTAGGTTCTGCTTTTCTGAGCTTGCTTCTGGTTCTTCTCTTCTATGAGATGTCAGTTAGTAGTCATTCAGTCTATTGTTTCCTCTCTTTGGTCAGTGACCATTTCACATTTTACTCTCTTTCTTTCCCTGGTCTCTCGTCTAGCACTGTTTGCTGCAGCACCTGTTATAGAGCTGAGACAGATACTGGCCGAGAACCCTGGGGTCTTTACAGGGTCCATCACTTCACCAAGGTGAGTCACAGGTCAACGTGTGGGAGAGATTGCTTCACAGGAACACCAGGTCTTAATTGATTGCACCCTCCTCTCTCTCCCAGGTTTACTACACCGCTACATGTGAAAGTCATCCCATCTCTTCAAATTACACTCTTTAGTGACCTTCCTATGCACGCATATTCAGTCCAGTGTTTAAGGCTTCTTAAACATGCATATGTAGATACACACAGACGCGGACTCTAATGACACTTTTTGTTTCCCTTTCCCTCCGATGTGTGACCAGGTGGAGATGTTTGCAGTGACTGCGAATGAGAGTGGAACAGAGAGCCAGGAGCTGCTAGATGAGTTTGTTACTCTTCAGAAGGAGATCTTCTCAGACTTGGAACTTCATTACATGTGAGAGTCAATATCTGTCCACAAATGTTGCGTCTACTTCTCCAAACAGGGGATGCTATAGATACACTCCCGCCTTTAAATGAGGGGTTTCCAACCTTTTCTGTAATAGGAGCTACTTATGTTCAATGAAAATACTCCTAAGCTACTAATATTGTTGGTGCTGTAATAGTAACCATATCAGACAAGATTACATTAGTGGCCACCCCATACATGATAGTCAGCCGTGAGAACTTCAGTGATTCAGGCGGGGCTACCAGCAGTAATGTAGAAAAGGGTTTATAAATGTGGAAGACCTCTATATGGGTAATACATAACAACAACTGTACACAACAGGGGTGGGAGCACACCGCTTCACCTATCAGGCAAGGTTCGCCCCTGGCATTCTGGGTAATGCAGTCTTCTGGTAGTTCGCCATGTTGAAAAGTTTATCGAGTGTTTCGCCAATGTTGGCGCAGATGGTGCTGATCTCTAGACACCGGTGTTTCAGGTTCATTAACCTTCGTCAGTAGAGATTACAGACTGGTTTTAGGGGTTTGCTGAATAGGTGGCCAAAATCATCTTCAGGTCAGGTACCGCTCCTTGGCGCGCAGGTGCAACATCCACGAGCTCGTCAGCCCAGAGACTCACGGGAGTCCTTAAAAATACACAACAGGGGTGGGAGCACACCGCTTCACCTATCAGGCAAGGTTCGCCCCTGGCATTCTGGGTAATGCAGTCTTCTGGTAGTTCGCCATGTTGAAAAGTTTATCGAGTGTTTCGCCAATGTTGGCGCAGATGGTGCTGATCTCTAGACACCGGTGTTTCAGGTTCATTAACCTTCGTCAGTAGAGATTACAGACTGGTTTTAGGGGTTTGCTGAATAGGTGGCCAAAATCATCTTCAGGTCAGGTACCGCTCCTTGGCGCGCAGGTGCAACATCCACGAGCTCGTCAGCCCAGAGACTCACGGGAGTCCTTAAAAATACACAACAGGGGTGGGAGCACACCGCTTCACCTATCAGGCAAGGTTCGCCCCCGGCATTCTGGGTAATGCAGTCTTCTGGTAGTTCGCCATGTTGAAAAGTTTATCGAGTGTTTCGCCAATGTTGGCGCAGATGGTGCTGATCTCTAGACACCGGTGTTTCAGGTTCATTAACCTTCGTCAGTAGAGATTACAGACTGGTTTTAGGGGTTTGCTGAATAGGTGGCCAAAATCATCTTCAGGTCAGGTACCGCTCCTTGGCGCGCAGGTGCAACATCCACGAGCTCGTCAGCCCAGAGACTCACGGGAGTCCTTAAAAATACACAACAGGGGTGGGAGCACACCGCTTCACCTATCAGGCAAGGTTCGCCCCTGGCATTCTGGGTAATGCAGTCTTCTGGTAGTTCGCCATGTTGAAAAGTTTATCGAGTGTTTCGCCAATGTTGGCGCAGATGGTGCTGATTTCTAGACACCGGTGTTTCAGGTTCATTAACCTTCGTCAGTAGAGATTACAGACTGGTTTTAGGGGTTTGCTGAATAGGTGGCCAAAATCATCTTCAGGTCAGGTACCGCTCCTTGGCGCGCAGGTGCAACATCCACGAGCTCGTCAGCCCAGAGACTCACGGGAGTCCTTAAAAATACACAACAGGGGTGGGAGCACACAGCTTCACCTATCAGGCAAGGTTCGCCCCTGGCATTCTGGGTAATGCAGTCTTCTGGTAGTTCGCCATGTTGAAAAGTTTATCGAGTGTTTCGCCAATGTTGGCGCAGATGGTGCTGATCTCTAGACACCGGTGTTTCAGGTTCATTAACCTTCGTCAGTAGAGATTACAGACTGGTTTTAGGGGTTTGCTGAATAGGTGGCCAAAATCATCTTCAGGTCAGGTACCGCTCCTTGGCGCGCAGGTGCAACATCCACGAGCTCGTCAGCCCAGAGACTCACGGGAGTCCTTAAAAATACACAACAGGGGTGGGAGCACACCGCTTCACCTATCAGGCAAGGTTCGCCCCTGGAATTCTGGGTAATGCAGTCTTCTGGTAGTTCGCCATGTTGAAAAGTTTATCGAGTGTTTCGCCAATGTTGGCGCAGATGGTGCTGATCTCTAGACACCGGTGTTTCAGGTTCATTAACCTTCGTCAGTAGAGATTACAGACTGGTTTTAGGGGTTTGCTGAATAGGTGGCCAAAATCATCTTCAGGTCAGGTACCGCTCCTTGGCGCGCAGGTGCAACATCCACGAGCTCGTCAGCCCAGAGACTCACGGGAGTCCTTAAAAATACACAACAGGGGTGGGAGCACACCGCTTCACCTATCAGGCAAGGTTCGCCCCTGGCATTCTGGGTAATGCAGTCTTCTGGTAGTTCGCCATGTTGAAAAGTTTATCGAGTGTTTCGCCAATGTTGGCGCAGATGGTGCTGATCTCTAGACACCGGTGTTTCAGGTTCATTAACCTTCGTCAGTAGAGATTACAGACTGGTTTTAGGGGTTTGCTGAATAGGTGGCCAAAATCATCTTCAGGTCAGGTACCGCTCCTTGGCGCGCAGGTGCAACATCCACGAGCTCATCAGCCCAGAGACTCACGGGAGTCCTTAAAAATACACAACAGGGGTGGGAGCACACCGCTTCACAACAACTGTGACAGTGCTCATACACCGCTAATAGGTGGTACCTTGCTGCTCCATCTTCGACCTGACCTGCGGACTTGACATCACTGGAGTCAACTGGCTGCAGTTCCTGTTTTTCCATACCTCTTTGATGTGGTCTGTTCCTCCGTCATCGCCAACATAACATGTTCTCAGCTAACCCCAACAACTAGGTCAAATTTATCCACTCAAGATTTTTGGATTCAAGCCTTGTAGAAGAGATTACAAGACGATATCTTTCACTGACCCCCATTGACATCAGCATATCGTGTCTGGGGTCGGCGCATGATGACACCATCTATTGACCCTGTGCCTCCATCACTCAAAGGACTTTAGAGAGCAGGCGGACAAGTTATTTTTGAATAAGGCATGTAGGGAGAGACCCAAGTGCTCGCCCTCTCGTACAGAAAAGTTGCCTTCCTGGGAACATTCTGCTAAGAGACAAAAAAGGCAGCACTATAGGAAGAAGTCTTCTTCCTCCAGAAAAAGGTTTTGCTCTCTGGACCCTTCAGAGTCTCAGTGTTGTTCCCAGATGCCAGACTCTCCCTCATCATTGGACAAGACTCTCGCATCAGAAAAGATGAGACTGGAGTTTCCTGGTCCATTTGCCAACCTTGTTCAGGAAATACATCTTGGAATGCTGGTTATCTTCAGGACTGTGTTGCCACCACCTGGCCTCCTCCCCAGGAGAGAGGCTGGGCTTGGTGACTCTGGCAGCTCTTATCCAGATGCCTCCCAATGTCACATCTCCATAGACTCCAACACTGTGGACTATGTTGAACCTGGCTAATGTGATATCCCACATTTGCATGGGCCTTTCTGCATCAAGGTTCATTATTTTGTTTTATGTATGAATTCTTTTATTGATAAAATTAAGAACTGAGAATTAACAGCAAATACAGTGACATGCTGTTTCAGCTTATACCCAAAAAAAGATACAAATACTGATTGTGATACACGCACCAACAGCAAACAATACTTATGAATAATAATTAAGAGAGGTCGAAAAAGAAAGTGGGAGATGTGAGAGTAAGCTGTAGAAGGAAGAAAGTAAAGAGAGGAAGGGAAGAACAGAGAAAAAGAAGGTAAGAAAGACGGAAAATACAGCGTAGGGAAGAAAGAAGGGTA
Source organism: Lissotriton helveticus (assembly GCF_964261635.1). Lineage (NCBI taxonomy): Eukaryota > Metazoa > Chordata > Amphibia > Caudata > Salamandridae > Lissotriton > Lissotriton helveticus. Next base: position 939,828,005 of record NC_136070.1, read on the forward strand.
GGGCAGTGTAGTGAGTATAATCATGGTAATGAGGAAGAAGCAAACATCTAAGTGAACGAAGGGAGAAGGACAGGGGGCATCTTGCAAAAAGGGGGATCATATAAGAAGAAAAATATCAGCTTGGTTAGTTTTAATATTCAGCGTTATGAGCCCCTCCCTCAATGCTGGGCTCAGATTCAGATGCCTTGGCTATGCTATGGAAGACAAAGACTATGGCCGAACAGAGGATGGATAACTCCTGCCTTCTTATAATACAGGTGTTGGTACATATCTGCACTTACAAAATGACAGTGGAGTGGATACGTCGCTAGCAGGTGGCATTCTCTATCCCACTGGCCCCACCTCAGATGAAGAAGCCTTGGAAATGCTTTTACCTTCAGGAGAAGTGAAATCAAACATTGTGACAGAGACGTTACTTGTGTTTGATGATGCCCTCCCAGAGCCTCCCATAGCTGCATGGGAGAAGACCTTTTCAGGTCCAGCAGTCAAGACCGATTACCCTGTGTCGTAGATCCGCTCCAGGTGTTCTACACTTTTTTGTTCTTTCCCCATCACTATAGAGAGTGGTTGTTCAGACATAGTCATTGAAACAGAATGCCAGTGCCTTTCCAAAGGCACACCCGGACAGGAAATCCCAGAAAAGGAAATCCCAGAAACGTGATGCCTTAGTGAGAAAAATGTTTACCTCGCAGTTTGGCACTCTGCAGTGCTAATGACTCCTGCCTTCTAGGCCAATATCTTCATACTTTGTAGGAGCTGGCAAAACACAGTTTTTAAAGCCAGACCATATGAAAAAAAAAGTTCTGTATGATGTTCTGAATGCCTCAAAGTAGATCTTAAAGTGTGGCCTAGATTCTGCGAACATCGTTCAATATGTGAACAAGGCTAGCATGCTGCGTCAGCATTCCTGGTTGCATTCCACTGGCTTCTCTGGAAAATCCAAGCTACACTTACTGACATTTCCTTTGACAGTGAGTGTCTTCTTGTAGAGGCTGACCCCTCCCTATGACACTTCAAGAACAGCAGGTCTGCAACTCACACCTTAGTCTCCCCACAGTTCTACAAGCAGTTCTGCAAGTTCTGTGGTTACTATACAGCAGTACAGGTGCTTCAGAGACAGCCGTACCACTCATTTCACAGCCAAAGTGGATCTAGAGGACAACATCACAAGCCGCATCAGCAGATCCAGCCTCCAGCATCATTTGCAGGTTCTGCCACTTATAAACCCCTCTAATTCCTTCCCTTCTCCGCACTATCTTCCGGTGGAAGGGAGACTCTCATATTTTGTCATCAATCGGGCAAAGGTCACAACAGATTGCTAGGTCATCCAGGTAATTCCCAGTGGCTACATCTTTCCCTTCTTCTCCCCACCACTACATTCCTTCAGGTGTGGTACTTTTAATTGAGATGAAGGCCTTGCTTCCTCCGTAGAGGATCAAAGATATTCAGGTGATGAATTAGATTTTCTGTCGCCAATTTGGACCCTGCTCCAATAGGTTATACACTTGCTGGGCATCATGGCCTTTTGCATCCTGTTGGTGCCTCATGCAGGAAGGCAGATAAAATCCGCCAGTGAGCCCTGATGTGACCGTGCTTCAGCACTGGCAAAGCTTTTCCACTCCGTTTCAGATCTTCAGTGCATCTGGATCTGCACTGGTGGGTGGGCCCCTCCAAACTTGTGAAGGGCCGCCAATTTAGCCCACACCAGTAAAAGTTACTGTTGTCACAGCTGCAGTTTTGCTATGCGACAGTGCTCATCTGTGTGACAGCACGGTGAGGTTCTTTTGGACCACGCCAGAGCAAATCCCACACATAAATATTCTTGAGTTGCATGCAGTTGTCTCACTTTGCAGGCCTTTCTTCTTTCTGCCTTGAGAAACAACACCAAAGTTCTATTAGAGATTATCACTACTGTCAATTATAGCAACAGACAGGGTGGTGTGGGACCTTGGACCTTATGTAGGGAGGTAATTCACCTGTGGAGGTGAATGCAACAAAAGGAACCTGCCTGTTAGCGGCTCATCTTGCAGTCTCCATCGATGTGAGACCGGATGCACTAAGTCACCTCTCACTGAAGGTCCACAGGTGGGAGGTGCATCCCGACATGACTGAGGCAGGTGACTCCAGATAGGGGCCTGGATAGGGATCTCCATTTGAAAATCTCTTAGAAAAGACCCAGAACAACTAAGTGCCCTCACTTGACATACACTTCCCTCCTAATGGTTCTCTGGGGGATGTTTCAGGTTCACCTGGTCTCTGGGCCTGCTATGCATACATCCACTGATCCCACTTTTGTCCAAACTACTGCGTAAAGTGCAAGAGGATCAGGCACAGCTGTTTCTAACATTCCAGACTGAGTGAGGAGTATCTGGTACACTGATATGTTGCTACTTAACATTCAGCCACCTGCTCCCTACTTGAACACAGTGGACCTGTGTTTGTTGCAGGCTGGAGAGGGCCACAACCCCAGGCCACCATGCTTCAGTTGCATGCGTGGAATTCAGAGGTACCTTCCACAATTCTTTTTCCATCCTAATCAGGTCCCATAGGTCATCTTGGTGGCCAAGAAGTCTGCTACCAAATCTATCTGCACAGACCCCTGTAACAAGTGTATTCATTGTGAGTGAGAAAGGCGTTCGACCCTTTAATTCTCACCTTTCCAGAGTATTATGATTTGCATTGTTCTCTGCTCAGCTGGATATATCTATGGCTGGGATTAAAGGCTACCTGGCAGTAGTTTCTGCATTTATTTGTATACTTGACCAACGTCCCCTGCTTATGTCCCTACTAGTAGCGTGGTTTCTTAAAGTTTTGCTTTACTTGCTAACTCCCACTGTGGTTCATGTGCTTCAGTTGGATTTGTACCTTGTATTAACTTTCATGATGGCATCTACATTTAAGCCAATACACAGTTCGCTGGTTCAGCGTCTTACTCTAAAGACAGTTCTGTTGGCAGTAATTAATTCTGCTCGTAGACTTGGAGAACTTCAGGCTCTTCCAGTTCATTCACCCTTCACAGTATCTACCTGGATGAGATGGAGTTCGTACAAGCCCATCTGTCTTATCCAAGGTTGTTTCAGCTTTTCATATGGTACAGTCTGTCACTGTTCCATCTTCTTTCCTCCTCCACATCCAGTTAGGGTGGTGGAACGTCTGCATAGGCTGGATCCCAGGCCTTGGTATGATACTACACTGACCACATGTGACAGGACAGTTGATGATCAGCACTTTGTGGGCTTCGCTGGAGCAGAGGCCAATGAGGTCATGAAGCACATCATTTTGTGCTTGGGTCCTCTTCCACATCAAGATTTGCTCGAGGAGAAAGATCCTCTGTTGGGCATCCGTGCTTATTTCACAGGAGCCATGGTTGCTTCCATTGCTCTTTCTGGAGGTGTCCCAGTAACCAACAACTGCAGGGATTGTACGTGGTCATCCTTCTTCTATATACTTCTGCCAAGCATGGAGTAAATCACTACTTTGCCTGCGCTATGTTGTATGACTGCCTTAGTTAACAGACATTACCAAATCTGTCCTCCGACGGAGGTTCAACTTTTCGTGAGGAATCTGCATGAAGATGTATCCATCAGTAGGAAAAGTTACTTACAACAATATTTCTCATGGGTACATAATCTTCCTGCAGATTCCACAGCACCCTCCCTCCTCCCTAATGAGTGAGTGTTATGATTATCATTACTTGCTTTATTTGATAATGTTGTTAATCAAGGGGGCACCAAGAAAGATTCAGGAACTGACGCAAGGATGACGGTTGCTGCTAATATACTATAGTGATATCACATGCTGGAGTGTGATTTGTAGCTGGAATAATATGACCGTGCTGGAAAGTCACAGCTAGGGAAAAGTGTTCCGGATCTACCAGGAGCCTTGGGGAGAATTCATAGGGTGATGAATTAACGGGAAGATTTTATATCCGCCAGAAATATTTTTACAGAGTAAGTAACTTTTTCATCTCTACCTCTTAGAGATTGTAATGCGCCCAAACGTTTTGCTTTTTCTGCTTCTCTGAGAGCAATGCACTGTTTCAAACACTGGTACCTGTGAACATTGCCTTGTGAGAGGTTGTGACCCGGAAATGGTCATAGTACTTTTACCTGTAGGATGACAATCGAGGCCTACAACACATCAGCAGAAACCAACGTGTCTGCCTGCTCCATTGGGGAGATTTTACAGTATCTCACAAGCTCTTTTGTGTGCCCTGTTTATGAAAGGCTAGGTTCTTATAACACACATCAGCACTTTCACGTCTTTTTAAAATCTGAACCCTGTATGTAGATGGTTTTAAAGTGTCTGTTTCTGAGAATGAAGCCTTGAATTGCTGCTGTAGGTTTTATGTGGTTGAGGCCAGCTCTTGCTATTCATCCCAGCTGAACATTCAGTGTTGTTTTAGTAAATAAACATTTTGCCTTATTGCATACAGGATCCTAGATATGCCTACACAGGAGTTGGGACTACCCGCGAATAGGAAATATGATATCGAAGCCTGGATGCCTGGCAGAGGAAAGTATGGAGAGGTGAGACAAACAGCTTTCACACTGGATAGGCCAATTGATGAGTAAGGTTAAGAAGAGGAAACCAAAACCATGACAATTGCAGTTGCATGTTCTACCAGCCAATTTAATCCCTGGTGCTCGTAGCTCATGGTGCAGGGTACCAGAACAGATCAGATGAGCCAAATGAACCACAGCATACTGTCCCCTGTTTTGAGTCTTTATTTAATGTGGTTTGTACAGTTCTTTACAAGACAATTTAATCAATTTAGCCATGACATTATATTGCAACAATTTAATTATTTTGCACTAACTGTGAAAGCATGACCTTGTGAAAGTGACACGACACTGTTGCACAAGACTATTAGTTGGTCAGTGGAAAAAAGCACTAGTTTTAAAAAATGTGTTGGCAGTCGAAGAATATCAGATTCTGACAGGGCTGTGGTGCTGCTGCAGGAATCCCGAGGACAATTGGTTGGGACTGCAGACAAGTGGGGAGGGTATTGGGCTATCATGCTACCCTAAAAGAAACATTCCGAAACTATTTAGTATCCCACATTCATTTATCACTGCAAGATACCCTCTCAGGCAGAGGGAGGAAAGCTCTTAATTGCTAGCAATATGTGTCCTTTGGTGCAGCCATGCAACCTCTGGATTGCAGTGGCAGAACTCTGATGCTGCATAGAACAGGTGTTAGATTGTCTGTGTCAGACACTCAGGACATATTTTTTAATAAGGCCGTTCATTTTTTCCTCATCAGATCTCCAGTGCATCCAACTGCACTGATTACCAAAGCCGGCGTTTGAACATCATGTACCATGGAGCATCTGGGGATCTTCGATACGCGTATACTGTAAGCAAGCTTCCAGAACCCTGGCATGGGAGAAGGATCAGGCGGCACAGTGGGGGGTGGGTATGGGACATAGAGCATGAATGAAGTGAGGGAAGTGGTGACTCCTGTATGAACACACCTTTACACAAACTCACACTTGTGACTGCCCATTATCACTTAATCTTGCTGCTTTTGTGAATGTCCTTGCTGTTTTCTGCCTCTTCAAGTAGCCTATCTGTGCTATGTAACTCCTGTTGACCACATTCTCACTGCCTTCTTTCTCCACAGGTGAATGGGACCGCGTGTGCTGTCCCCCGCATGATAATTGCAATTCTTGAATCCAACCAGTTGAAGGTGAGTCCGTCTGAATGTTTGTGGCTTTTAGTGATCACTGAAAAGCCCACATAACAGCTGTGCATCAGGGTTTCAAGACTGTAGGATTTTCATTGAATCTAGCCTTTTTCCATGCACCCATAGTTTTACTGAACGCATTGCCATTGAACCATTATGGCCTATGTCTTTTATTTGTTTTTTCCCAGCGCTAGGGATTGTTTGTGCCCCATCACCCCAGCTCGCTAGGAAGGTTCTTTGTGTGCTTAGCCCTATGATGCTTCCTTGTTTTTCTGTAAAGTCTGTACCTTTCATGGTTCTGAAAAACGCTGTTGACCTTGATTTTTATTTCAGTAGCAGAGGTAAATGTGCCCTTTTTCATTAGTTATTGTCTGCCATTTAGAGCAGAAGGTACATCTAATTGTCTTGTATTGAATTTATATGTTTAAACAAAGCATGTGTGGGCTTGCAAGGACATTTGTCACCATAGTTCGAGACAGCAGCAGTATGGAGGAATTGTATGCTAGGCTGCAGAGCAAAAACTGTTCTTCTATTTTGTGATTTCCTTGGCCTTTCTGTCTCAGAAGCTGTAATGGACTACACATGTTTTCTACCATGCCACCTCTCTAACAAAAGCAAAACCAACAGTTGATGGACAGAATGCAGAACAATGTCATACATTCACCCCAGTACAGAGATCTGGGCCTAAATCCATCGTTTCTTTGCACTCCACACCACCCCAGTTCAGACATGGCCATATGCAAATCAGCCTTGACCCTGTGCCTCATGGGAACAGTCCAGCCCGAACTGCCAAGCCATGTCTTTCCTGGACCGGAATCAAGCATCCTAGGACCGGTTTCTGGCTATCAGCCGTCTTCAGCCAGGATAGCTTGACTCATGAAAGAACAACCATCATTTTTGTTGTTCATGCCTTCCACAGGAGCATAAGGAGAAGAAATGCTCAGCTTACCATCTGTTTGTGTCTAAGATTATCAGGCTTATTTTCATAGATTGTTCTTTGCGAGAGCTGTGAAGAAATTAATTTCATTTCATAAAACTTTATTCGGTTTTACAATGTGAAAACCATAAAAGTCACAGTATATATACACATCTCATAACAGAAATACATTCAAAAAGTTAACAGTGTAAGTAAGTGGCTCTATATGTACTGGACCAAAGTAAGGTACAGTGTGTATGGAGTCCCCAATTCCCAGAGGTATAACAGAGGTTAAAGTCAGATCTGACCTTACTCTCTAATGTGGTAGCTTGGTCGAGCAGTAAGGCAGTATCAGAGGACAGTGTAAAGCATTTGTTGTACACACTCAGTCAGCAAAAGGTTTCACACACTCAAAAACTGAACCCTAGGCCAATTGTTTTTCTATCAAAAGATATAGTTGTTTTATTTTAGAACCAACAGGTATCAAAATATATTTTTCTCAATATGAGTGACTTTGGGTAATTAGTTTGCAGACAGGCAATAGACTTAGTAAGTACAATAGTTACTGGGGTTGCAATAGGCAACACAATTCTAAACACAATTTAACATTGAGCTCAATGGGTTTTTCTATAAATATGCAATAGATTACTTTCAGGATTACTTTACCAACCACGGGACTGGATCCTGGATTCAGTCCCGAGACCTAAGCTGTTAACAGTTAAGTAAAAGCGTTTTGGTTACAGTTGTACTTTTTAAAGGATATTAATGTATTTTCAAAGTTGACACTTAGAAACTTTTCAGAGAAAAACTAGCAATGTTATCCTATGAAAGGAAATTCAAGTCACAGGTAAAGTAGGTTCTCGTTACTTTTGTAATCCAGTACTGGACTCCTAGATCCAGCACTGGGACCTCTACCTAAGACAGGTAAGTATTTACGTTTCAGCAGTTGGTATGATTTTTAAGGAATATTTGAAATTTGCAAAAATCGACACTTAGAAGAAATTTCAGAGAAAAACAGTCAATGGTTTCCTATCGAAGAAAATGCAGGTAACTGGTAAGTACAGTTAAGGTTACTTTCACGGTTTAGCAATGAACTAGAAAGTACAGCACTGGCTTCTCTCCTGATCCCAGGAGAGTATTTCGGAAATCGTTATTCGGCTGATTTTAGAGGAATATTTTAAAGTTGCAAAAATCGAAACTTAGAAGAAATTTCAGTGAAAACTAGGCAATGTTAGACTATGGAAGGACAGTGAGTTATCTGCTTTCAGGTGAGTACTCGACTGGTGAGGTTAAGGTTCTGAACATAGACAGGTGGCCAGAGATGCCATTTGGGTTTTGATTTCAACACAGTTTTAGGGAAGGAACACAGGCCCTGGGCACCTGATTGGCAGGAGCCCAGGACACACTCAGTCAAAGCACATCAGCAGTTCAGCAAAAAGTGGAGGCATACCAATGCAAAAAAGATGCCACTTTCTCACAAACAGTACATAGCCATAAAACAAAAAAGGTTACGAATAAGATATGACAAGTGCGATAAATATATTTCTGTACTTAAAACAGAGAACACACAAGAGACAAACCATGGGACTATGAGTACCTCCTCCCCCTAAAATAACCAATATTCCAGGCAGGCCCTGGTTCTCACCAAAGATTTCAGATAACCTACAAAGAAGATTATACAGTCTGGTTTCAACAGCTGCAAATACAAAAGTGCTGGGCGAACCAGATTAAAGTTAAGCCTCTTTAAAAGGGGGAGTAAAAAATGTCTCCAAGGTACTTCATAGAATTTGCAGAGGTACATGAAGTGTAGCAAATCCTGTGTAGACAAGTTGTCGCAGCCACAGGGTGCTAACACCTGTCCTCTGCTACACCCTTTCGGAACAGCAATTAAAAGATGGAAAAAATCGAGGCGAAACCTGGACAGTAAAAACCGCTCATAGGGGGTCAGTGTTCCCAAAAGGTATGGCTCGGTCAGTGGGTGGGTTTTTAGGGTCAGAAATTTACAGACGCTTGGTTTGCATAGTTCCGGTTCATCTCTTTCTAGCTTCCTGGTGCAAATAAATGCTTTCTTGCCCAGTTCCACGTCCTTTTTTATTATGGTTGAAAGTTTTAAAAAGTGTTCTGGGTGACACAACTTTGTAAAGCGACCTCTAACATACTTCAACCATGGAATTCTGGATATATGTTCCTGGGTCATACAGTCCGTTAGAATCTGCTGGTTGAGTTTTAGCTCCTTGTTTGGCCAGCACTGAAGCCAAAACACCAGGGGATGCAAGGCAAGAGTATCACATAAAAAAGGCCCCCCCAGTTCTTCATGAGCTATCAGGTTCGATATACCGGTTGGCATTCCCAGCAGGCGCTTTAGAAAGTTATTCTCTACCACCTGCAGCACATTTGCTGTGGTATACCCCAAGACTTCACTACCATAACATGCAGTTGACACACCCTTAGCCTGATAAATTTTCAGCATGGCTGCAACTGGGCGCTTGCCCATCTTAGCAGAAAAGCCGAAAATAGCGGCAGTTGTTCGGATGAGCTACCCCTTTTTCCTTAGAATAAGTTGCCCCACTTCAGACGATCATCCAACAGGACCCCCAGGTATGAAAAAACTGAAGTTGTGGGGACCTTAGCAGTACCTACGGAAAAATAATACTTTTTCGTGGGACGCGCCCCTACCTGCAAAACATAGAATTTTGCATTATTGATCGCTAAGTCACGGGACCTCATAAAATTCAAGAATGCATCTAATAGAGACTGGAGTCCTCTAGCGGTTCTCGATATCAGGACAGAGTCATCCGCATACAGGAGGACGGGGAGACCCCGGCGACCCACATGCGAAAAATTGGCCCCCGTGGCTACCAAGGCTCCTTCAAGATCATTGATGTATAGGTTAAACAGGAAGGGGCCAAAATACAGCCCTGCCTCACCCCTCTTTAAATATTGAAATCCCTGGAAACCCGAAGATCCTGTGCATATCTGCTGTTTTCCATAGTATCCCTTTGCAGATCTATTAGAAAGTCCACGATAGGGTCTCCACCCCCATGGCCCTCATTGACTGCCACAATTTGACCCGGTTTACACAGTCAAACGCAGAGGAAAGGTCCATGAAGGCCATGTAGATCGTACCTGGGCGGGCCATCAAGTACTTGCCAAGGATCAGATAAAGGTTTAAACATTGGGCCATAGTAGACCTCCCTGCACGAAACCCATATTGAGTGTCAGCGCTAATGTTGTGCTCCTCTGCCCATAAAGATAATCTTTGCAGTAGTACCCCACACACCACCTTAGTTACAGAGTCAATGAGAGAAATAGGTCGGTAGCAGTGCGTACTGTTTCGTCCCCCTTTTCGAACACTGGCACAATAGTGGAGATGGCCCAGGATTCGGGCTACTGTTCCTGGCCACTCCATTCAATACAGCCACCAGGATCTGGGCCTAAAAGGAAGGATCCGATTTGTAAAGGTCCGGCGGAATTCCGTCCAGTCCAGGAGCCTTATTACAGGTTAGGCCCGCAATTCCCACCTCTACCTCTGTTAACTCAAAGACCAGATAGTCAGTGTTTGTTGCCTGGGGTGACTGGTCGTGGTGACCCATAGAACCCTTGAACATGTATTGAAAGTGGGCCACCCATTCTTCTTCTGTGATGTGGGAGCCTAGGGTATAGCCTGTATCTTTGGAGAACAGAGGTCTGTTGATATTGCCCCAAAACCGTGTGCCATTCCTTAAAGTACTCGACTCTAACAGCTCCATCCATGCCGTCTACTTCAGAGCTCTCTTACGGGTAGCTAGGGCCTGCTTGTATCCTGAACGACAAGCCTGTGTGAATGGGTGGTTTCTCGGAACAGCTTTCAAGGCCTCCTTTAACTTATGTGCTGCCAGGGAGCAAGAGGAATCAAACCATCTTGGGTTTGAATTAAATACCTTACAAGCTGGAGCCCTTAAGAGTTCCCCTGCATTACGTGAGATGGAGCTGAAAGCATTGAGAACATCCCTTGGTAGACTCTCCGGTTGGACACATAGGGCAAGTTCAGCTACACAAGAGTCTCTCACCTCCCTGTAGAAAGCCTCTGGGTCGATCTGGGACCATTTAAGGCGGCGCCCACCGTCTATAGGTCTTGGAGTTCCTAGTACCCTTCCCCTAGATTTGCTGGATAGAAATACACCGCAAAGGTATGCACAAAGGGTTTGTGATCACTGTAACTGCTGTCCTTGATGGTAAACCTCTGAAAATGGGACTGGGAGGAGGAAGAAATTAAAATATGGTCTATAAAAGACCCGGTACCTCTCCCTTTGAAAGTAGGAGTCAGGGTTTTACAGTTTGGGGCAGAGGGACATTAGTGTCAATAAGTCAAATTCATTGACTAGGTTGTTTTAATACATCCCCCTGTGTTGAGTGCTCAAAGTGAAATTCAATTCTTCAAGAGTGGTTTCCATTGCCTCAGTTGGGCCAAAATAGAATAGATAACTCGCAGGAAAGAACAACTATTCTCTTATTATTTCTGAATTGATGACTAGAACAACTGGACCTCTTCCTCCAAGATGTCTTAGGTCTTCACCATTGATAAATATCAGCATCCCTTCTAAACCATTGTCAACCCATATCTCAGACAAGACTCCGGACTTGACACAGCCATCTTGAAAGATAGATGTGTTCTTTCAACATTAATGAATTTGAAATCGCGCAAATTCTTAATGTCTGCCTCAAAATCAAGAAGGATTTGCTGCAGGAGGCTCTGTCAATGTTAAACACAGAGTCAGTGCAGCTGTCCTGTGAAGTCTTAAGATTTTTTTTTTAAAACCCTCGAGCAGCATAACAAAATCAGATACTGAAACAACAATCAGAGCCAGCTTGAACTCTTTGCTGTCAATGATGTCATCTGTCCACATGAAGAGCACGGTTCCGCTCCAACATCTATCTTTGTCATTGACCTACTCTGTCAAATCTATGAAAACAAGCTTAAGGGGGTAGGAGAAGGGTTCTCATCTATCACAATATCAATATGCAGCACATTGATGAACCCAGCAAAGGTTAGAAATAAACACTACCGGCCACATGCATCAATGTTCCCGTTTGCGAATTCCTAATTGCGAAAATTAAGGAATCGCATTTAAGAATTCGCAAACAGCTATGCATCAAGAAATCGCAATTTTATTTGTAACTTCTTAATTTTCCTTAATTGCGATTCACAATTTGCGAATCGCAATTAAGGAATCCCTTTCCATTGATTCCTATGGGCCTAGAGGCCCATAGGAATGAATGTGAAGGCATTCTCATTTTGCGATTCGCAATTAAGGAATCGCAAAATGAGAATGCAATTTCAAGGGTGCAATGTCATAAGCTGCCTCCTGGCAGCTTATGACATTGTCAACCATAGTATTATGCTTATCAAAATTGAAGAATAGTACGGAATTTCTGAAAGTGCTGTAAATTGGATTACTTCATTCCTCTCTGGCCAAACTCCACTGGTTTGTCTAACAGACTCAGACTGCTCCTCCCATGAACTGCAGTGTGGTGTCTCCCAAGGCTCTGCACTATCCCTGCTGTTTTACTTGTGTGTTTCTTCCTTGTCATAATTATTAGTCCACTGTAGGATCCATTTCCAGACGAACACAGATTACTCTAAAATCTGTATCCATCTAGGAATCAATTCAAAGAGTTTGTCTAACGTCACCAATTGTCTGGACTACATGCACCCATGGAAGAAGAAAAGCTCTTGTTGCCTAAATGGTGGAAACATTGAATTGTCTCTCTCCCTCAACTGTGAAATGAGCTAATAAGATGTCTATTGATGGGACACACAGACTACTGTATGATGAACTGCTTGGTATTCCCAAAGATGTTGATTAACAAATTCATAAACAGATTCCAAAATTAAACTGACAAGATGTTGCTTGACTTTCAATGGGTTGGCCATACCACACTAGCCCTAAAAGCATTGTTAAAGCTCTCAGTGCATGCTAAGATCAAATTCAAGACAAACTGCGTTAGCCATAATGCCTACAGTAACAAAGGCTCGACACATCTACAAAAACTGCCCCACACTACAATACCAATAGAAACCTTTGTAGTTTTTGTAGCCCATGAACTAACAGCACCCATTCAAATGGTTAAAAGGTAGCTGACCATCCATGGAGTATTGGATCCCAAATTGTGGAAAACCATGACCCCCAAGTCGGAGCTAAATCAAACTACACTAATTCAAGGAACTCCTTAAAAGCGACCTTTCATCATCTACCTGAATCCACTACTCCAAGTATCACAATTGCGTTGCCAGTTTTCACCTCCACCTGCTGGCCTCAAACAATTCACTGTATATTGTTTGCCATACTTTGACTTGCAGCCCACGTAGGGTCTTACTAATGTGATGTTTTGAGATGTAGCGGGCAACCTACCTCATGGTTTTTGTAGTGCTCCTTTGGAGCCTGTTTCAGATTTGATTGTGCAGATGTCTTTGTGAGTGGCAAAATATTATTTTTGGGGAATGGCAAGGTTTAATTGAAGACCACAGTGCAATGGCCCACCCACTTGATCTCAACTATGTCTATATTAGTCAAGGGCCCCTGTTATATTTTTAGAATGCAATCTGTTGCTAGCTCAAATGTTATAGTGAGAACATAGAACATTTTCTAGTAGAGTGGCTATAGTTTGCATATAGTGCTGAAATTAACTTCCTCTTTCGCTATAGTACAGCCGATTCACTCTAGGCGAATGTAGCCTTCTCACATTGCCATGTTATGCTTGTTGTTCAGGAGGTGGTTGAGAACTAAAGATTCTGGTCTTCCTGGGTTACTGGACAGCTTCACTTCATCCCTTCTTTTCATCACAGGATGGGCGCGTGCGAGTTCCAGAGGTCCTTCGGCCCTACATGAATACAGATATAATCAGTAAACCTGGATACATGCCCCAGAAATATATAGGACCAAACCAGCGAAGACCAGACAGCCAGTCAACATGAGAAGCATGGTGCTTTATATCCACACCCTCAACCTTACGACGGCATGGATGTCCAAAAAACTGCTATATGGAGACTGGACTGGGCCAACCAGAATAAACAGGACAATGCTAGTCCTAAGAGGGAGCCTGAGACTTCAGAAGGAGGAAAGCTGGGGCTGTGGAACCCACGGCAGCTGTTATTTATGGTGACATTACTGGGGTACATTTCCCCTGTAACTCCTCCCCTAGCAGTCACTAAACCCACTCTTGGAGCGGTTTGCGGATTTAGACCTTTGTAAGGGTAACTTCTTTTCCATTACTGATTTTGATTTACGTGTCAATAAATCACCCTAAATTAAATGTATGTCTGTTCTAGTCCAATCAAGTAATACATGAACATGAGACTGTATAGATCCGAGCCTTTTAATCAGTTACTATATCTTCTCTGTGGGCACATAATGAGGCTTCCTAGCATCAGACATGAAAATGATATCCCAGTGATCATGTAAAGGGTTACAGTAACTTCTTTTTTTGAAAGATAAAGCAAATGTTCTTATTTGTAACATGGACCATATTGGAATGGAAAAGCAGCCATCTATTTTTAAACAGAATAAATTATCCGGGCAACATTTTTTATTTATATATTCATGATTTTTGTTTAGTACCAGACCAGGACTGATCAGGCATCAGGGCTTTTCATCGTAGTAATTCCATAACAGAAGCTATCAGTGATATTTAGATTTGTGACCGGCCATTAATATGATGCTTGTTCGAAAAAGCAAAACATGAACCTTCGCCTTATGGTTACAACTTGAAAAAGTGAATGCGAAATTAGTAATTCATCTAAATACATGCATACATAGGACCTTATTAACAAAAGTCAAAAATGTACTCCTATGGGTCTGCTCCTAAGTTGTGAATAAATACCAATATGTTGAAATTCGCAAAACAAACCATAAATACTTACGGGAAACTGTGACTGCCGTAGCTTCAAGGAGTAGCTCTGAAATCCTGTGAGAAATTAAAGTTACGCCCCAGAAAAAGCATTTCGCAGGCCTTAATTGTAGGAACTGTCCATTTGCTGCATGAGAATATCCTGCTTAAGGGTATTTGCACTTAGTAACTTTTTCTGTTTCTCCAGAGGAAACTATTTATTCACGGGGAGAAACTCCTTCTCCTACTCACCTGTTATTCAGGGGCTCTTTTCCCATTTCTGCCTAGACAAAGATGTACAAAGTGCTTAATTTGGTCTGTGGTAGGAAGTGACTCTCATTTTTGGGGTCCTGGGCTTGCTATTTCTCATCAGACATTGGCCTAGAAAAAGAGAAAGGCAGAAACGATGGTGAGAAGGAGGAAGAGGATGGTGTTAAAACCGTGACAAAGGAATAAAGCAGGGAAAAAAAGAATCTTCAAGCGAGATGAGAAGTGGAGAGTGGTGGTAGAAACAGGCATGAGGTGGAATCAAGAATAGGCAGCTTTAGTATTCTGCAAACCCGACATTTGGTGGTGCTGGTGGAATGGCTCATGAGAAAATCTTGAGGCGCATGGACGTACTTATGTATTTTTACAAATTAAGCACAGTTTTTTTTAATCTTGATCTTGAGTATAACACACCTTAGACGATCTGCAGTGTGGAAACGGTCCCGCAAACGTTTGTGAATATACACACGCAAACTTGTTAGTTTGTGGGTTTTCATGCATTAAGGCAAGTATCCCCTCACCTGTGAGCTGATGTACTCTCACATAGTATTACACCATGTAAGTTCCAAAGTGTTCAAGATCTTTTGAGTGTGAATTCACGTTTTTTAATATAAAACATGTGTTTACACTCAAACGAAGGTTTTTCGCTCCTAATTTCAACCAAAGTATACAAAATCCTTTGTGAATCGGGCCCGTGGATACGATTTAGTAAGGTAATGCTTTGGAGCCTGATTTAGATCTCGGCAGACAGGTTACTCCGTCACAAAGGTGACGGATATCCTATATACTATGGGATTTATATTTCGGCGGAAGGGATATCCGTCACCATTGTGACAGAGTAAACCATCCACTGAGATCTAAATCAGGCCCTTTGTCTTGATGGACTTTAGATACTACAGTTAAGTCTCGGATATAGATGTACTTCCTACACTTGTAGAAAAACAACACTGTCAGTTTGTTTGATATATATATGTACTATCTCATTGTAAGTGTAGGCGTTCAAAAAGCGCATATGCAGATCACGTTCCAAAACTTGACACCGTTACACATGAAGATTAATATTGTGTTCCACTTTTGCTCCATTCTCCGATATGGAAGATGCTTCTGCAGCACATGTAATGAAACAATTCTTCATAAGGGGACTGGAGCATATGATTCCATATTAATAGCAATAGACATTATGGTGTGCCCCCTGAATATCAAATCAAAAATATCGATAGGTCAGAATATTGAGGGCTGAATATCAAAAATAAAATATTGACCGATATGCCTAGATTTCCATACCTGCCTCCACATATATGTACCTATGTAGTACATATATCTTCAAGGTACATAGATGTGGAGTCAAGAATAGTAAATGTGTACTTCGTTGTATAAACCTCCTTTTCAAAATTTTGCCCCTCGATATTCTGTCCTCGATATTACTATTGCCCAACGTTGTTGCTGTTGACATTCTGTAGTACAATCAACATTATCATGGTTGCAAAAGCAGGATTATTTCTGGTGTGTGACTAAGGCTATGTCATCTGATGCATATGTTAAAATATATTGATCACAGAAATAAAATCATACCGTACATCAATCTAGGAAATGAGAACATATCAAATGAAGGCATTTGATGGTACATTAGTCACATGCAGTTGCACATACAGACTTTGGTTTGGACCTCAAGAGCTCCCTTCTGAGGCCTCTGAGGATTTATCATGTGTATTTGGTAGTTCCTTTCCCTTTAGAGCACCTCTGCCCAATAAGGTAGGGACCTTTCGTCGCTTCTGTTACAGTGGCTTCCAAGTCGTTAATTAACTATAATAGTCTGGTATGGAAAAAGTCATGAGGTCACTTATAAATGTTTAATCCTCTTTTCGAAAAAGTTATACACAACAAGCACTGCTAATTGACTAATATCAGTGGACCCCCCAATAGCTTCCTAATCCAGTGGGTTTGAGTAAGCAATGTTCTCACTGCAGCAGAGACAGCTATAGGCCATGCAGTTGTTTTGGATATGTTGGTAGTGACATCAACTTGGCCAGTGTTTGGCCCATCTGAACTGACATGCAGTGCTGATAACAAGAGTCAACCTCTTTCTTCAATATGTGAATGTTTGAATTGGGGGTCTCTGTTTGGCACAGGTAGGTACTTGTGACAAGCAGGGACCCTCTCCTCTAGTCAGGGCAAGGGAATTACTCTCTCAAAATAACCCCTGCTCACCCTCTAGGCGGCGTGGCGCGAGCAGTCAAGGCTTATTTCAGAGGCGATGTAAGTTAAGCAGTTGTGACCACATACAGTAACCCTGTGATTACACTATAAATGGACACCACACAGGTTTTATATTTAAAAAAAAGTATACTTTATATAGAGTTATCACAAGACCAATAAACAACAAAAAGAATCCACAGTAGTATTACATTTCAACAGTCCAGGTTAAAAGGCTTAAATCAAAGTGCTGTGCGAGTCGGTAGCCCGGACGGGCTACAGCGTTGTTAAAAATAACAGAGTCTAGCAAATCCAGTAGAACGCGTCGGTATGGGCCCACTCAAATGGTCGACAGACTCAGTCACAGTACCTTTTACTTGCGGCGGTCGGCACGGACATGCGAGCCGTTTCCGGTGACAGCGGTGCGAGATCGGCCCAACTCCGGTGCGGTCACAGGACTCGAAGTCAGCAGCAGTGACGGCGTCGGTCAGACCAGTTCGATTCGGTGTAGCGAGGCGTTGCACGTCGCAGTGTCCTTCCAGTCGCGGTGCAGGCTAGGGCTCGTTGATGGAGTCGGTGAGCGCAGAGCTTGCGTTGTTCGAGACGGAGGTTGCTTGGTGTGGTGCCTACAGGACACCGGGCCGGTCGTGAGAGTCGGTCACAGCTCCCTGCCTCTGTAGCCACTTGTTTCTAGCAGCAATTCACAAAGGCTGGTGAAGTCCACTGGTCCTGGCACTTCGGCCAGGGGACAAGCTCTCTTCAAGCCCTTGGAGATTTTTGCACAAGTTGAAAGAAAAGTCCACAAAGTTCTTTCTCCTCTCTTTGGCAGTCTGGCAACCACTGCAGGCCAATCCCCCTCAAGCAACATTTCAGCTTGGGAATAGTCTCTCCTCAGTTTCTTCAGGTTCCTTCTCCTCAGCAGAGGTTTTGTCTTGTAAGTCCAGAAGTGATCTAATTTCATGGGATCAAGGTCCCAATACTTATACCCCCAAACCCTTTCTTCTCTGAGGGGAGAGGGGCCTGTGCCCAGTTCAAGCCAGTTCTGAAGCACTCTGTTTACCAGACTTCTCCTTTCCTTTCACAGCACAGGGCAGGCACATCAGACGCCCCACAGGAGGTGGAGCCAGCATTGGGGAAGGCAAGTACAGTCCTGGAGCACTTTGTTGACAGTCTTCCTCCTCTTCTTTCAGTGTGCAGGGCAGAGACATCAGACACACCACAGGGGGTGGAGCTAGCATTGTAGAGGGAAGGCCCAGCCCTATTCAGGTCCCAGGTGCAACTCCTCCCTCCCATCTAGATGCAGATCTCCCTATTCACCACCGGGCAGCCCCAGACTGTCTCCTGGAATTCCCCAGCCCTGTCACACACAACCCAGACAAGGAATACACAACCTCGCAGAGGCCGGCTCAAATGGTTAGGCAAGCAAAAACCTACTTTCGAAAAGTGGTATTTGCAAACACAGAATATTAAAATAAACTTCACTAAATGATGTATTTTATTATTCTGATTCCAGGCATACTAAACTCGAAATTCTACCATGTTCTCTGAGTCTGCTCGTCCTGCTTCAATATCCTGCGCATGCTACGTAAGATCTTCCGGTGGATCCCCACCGAGACCAGGAAGACGGTCACCCAGGCCCTCGTCACCAGCCGACTGGACTACGGCAACACCCTCTACGCCGGAACCACCGCCAAGCTCCAGAATAGACTCCAGCGAATCCAAAACGCCTCAGCCAGACTCATCCTCGACATCCCCCTACACAGCCACATCTCCGGACATCTGAGAGACCTGCACTGGCTCCCGATCAACAAGAGAATCACCTTCCGTCTCCTCACCCACGCACACAAAGCCCTACACAAACAAGGCCCGAGATACCTCAACAGCCGCATCAACTTCTACACTCCCACCTGCCAGCTACGATCGACCAGCCACGCCCTCGCCGCCGTCCCCCGCATCCGCAGAGCCACAACAGGAGGAAGGTCCTTCTCCTACCTGGCCGCCAAGACCTGGAACTCCCTCCCGACCCACGTCCGCCTGACCCAAGATCACCTCGCCTTCAGGAAGCAGCTCAAGACCTGGCTGTTCGAGCAGTAGCGGACCCCCCCCCCTCCCCTAGCGCCTTGAGACCCTCCGGGTGAGTAGTGCGCAATATAAATGTCTTGATTGATTGATTATAAAGTGTAATAATTCTAACAGCCCATTCTGGCCTATGGAGAACAGGTAGCCTTGCAATAGTGAAAAACAAAAATGGCTGTAATTCACTATTCAGACATGCCACACACATCAGGGCTTGTCCTACCTTATACTTGCAATGCACCCTGCCTTTGGGCCTACCATTGGGGTGACTAATATGAAGAAAAGGGAAGGTTTAGGGACTGGCAAGTGGGTGCACTTGCCCAGTCAGCATGACCGTACCAGACTGCACGCAGGCTCTGCAATGGCAGACCTTAGACACGTTTTACAAGGCCGCTTCTGTGGGTGGCACAACCAGTGCTGCACGCCCACTAGCAGCATTTGGATTTACACGCCCTGGGCACACTTAGTGCACTGTACTAGGGTCTGACAAGTAAACCAAACATCCAATCATGGAACCACTAATCAATACATCAATTTACGGTAGGGAGCACTCGCACTGTGGCACTGGACAGCAGTGGCAGAGTGCCCAAAGCATCTAACACCAGCAAAAACATATGAGGCACAGCAAAAAAATGGAAGGGAGACCCATGCCAATGGTGCCAGGTCTAACACGTGTACCCTCCAGCTGAAAAGTGGGGAGAACTACCCTACCTCCTGGGAGTTCTCATCACTAAGGCGGAAACATCTGGACAGACCATCAGCGTTGGCGTGTTCTGTACCAGGGTGGTGTTCCACCGTAAAGTCCATACCCTGTAGGGAAATGGATCACCTCAACCGCTTTGGATTCTCACCCCTCATCTGCATCAATCATCTGAGGGGCCTGTCGTCTGTCTGAACCCGAAGTGAGTCCCAAACAGGTATGGTATCAGCTTCTTCAGTGCCCAGACCACAGCAAATGCCTCAGCTCAATAGCACTCCACCTCTGTTCCCGTGGAAGTAACTTCCTACTGATAAAGGCTACAGGTTGATCTAGGCCCTCTTCATTCATCTGTGACAAAACAGCCCCCACACCATGCTCTGAACCGTCTGTTTGAACGATGAACTCTTTGGAGAAGTTGGGTGCCAGGAGCACGGGCGCTGTGCACATGGCAGCTTTCAGGGCCTCAAAAGCTTTCTGACAGGTGTCAGTCCAAATCACTTTCTTGGGCTGCTTCTTGGAAGTCAGCTCTGTCAAGGGTGCAACCATTTTGCCATACCCCTTGACAAACCTCCTGTAGTACCCTGTGAGTCCTAAAAAGGCCCTCACCTTTGTCTGGGTTTTTGGGGGTTCCCAAGCCAGGATGGTTTCAATCTTGGGTTGTAGGGGTGCCACCTGGCCGCTCCCAACTTGGTGTCCCAAGTACACCACAGAACCCTGCCCGATCTGGCACTTACTCGCCTTGATTGTGAGGTCTGCCTTCCGCAGTGCCAACAACACTTCCCAGAGGTGGCGCAGATGTTCCTCCCAAGTGACACTGAACACTGCGATGTCATCCAGGTAGGCAGCACTGAAGTCATTCAGTTCAAGCAACACCCGGTTGACCAAACTCTGAAAGGTGGCAGGGGCATTCTTCATCCCAAAGGGCATAACACGGAACTGGAAATGCCCATCTGGTGTGGAGAATGCTGACCTCTCCTTTGCCCCATCAGTCAAGGCGATCTGCCAATACCCAGACGTCAAGTCAAACGTGCTGAGGTACCGTGCAGCCCATAGCCGATCAATAAGCTCATCGGCTCTGGGGATGGGGTGCGCGTCGGTCTTCGTGACCGAATTGAGCCCTGGGTAGTCCACACAGAACCGGAGTTCGGGTGTGGCACCCGGCACCGCAGCCTTTGGGACCAAGATCACTGGGCTGGCCCAAGGACTACTGGAGGACTCAATCACCCCTAGTGCAAGCATCTTTGAGACCTCCTCTTTGATGCAAGCCCTTACCCTGTCAGTTACTCTGTAAGACTTGTGCTTCACAGGTAAGCTGTCTCCTGTATCCACATCATGGACGCACCAATCTATGATACTAGGAACCAGGGAGAGCAGATTAGAAAACTGTCCCAGCAACTGGCGGCAGTCATTCTGTTGCTCAGGGGTCAGGGTGAAAGAGCAGTTAACACCATCCACTGACCCATCTTGCTCTGTGGCCGCCAGGAGGTCAGGAAGAGGCTCAGTCTCCTCTATTCCAGCATCTGTCGCCAAGAGCATGCCCACTTTAGACCTCTCTAAGTGGGGTTTAAGGCGGTTGACATGCAGGACCCTCAAGGGGTTCCTGGGAGACCACAAGTCCACCAAGTAGGTAACTGGACTCTTGCGCTCCACAACCTCAAATGGTCCGGTCCACTTATCCTGGAGCGCACAGGGCTCCACTGGACCCATGACCCACACTTTATGACCAGGTTGAAGCTCTACCAGAGTGGCATTCTGGTCGTACCACCGCTTCATCTCCTCCTGGGTGGCTTCCAGATTCGCCTCAGCGAGTTGCCTGAAACGCCTAGTCTGGTTCCTGAAGGCCAGCATGTAGCTATATACATCCTGGGGAGGTTTCCTGGGAGATTGCTCCCAGCTTTCCTTGACCTGACACTGACTGAGTGTCCATAGAGAAGCTCAAAGGGACTGAACCCTAGAGATTTCTGTGGCACCTCTAGGTATGCAAACAACAGGCATGGTAAGAGGACGTCCCACTTACGCTTCATGGGTTCCTCAAGACCCATAATCGTGCCCTTCAGGGTTCGGTTGAACCTTTCAACCAACCCATTTCCTTGGGGGTGGTAAGGAGTGGTGAACTTGTAAGTTACCCCACACTCCTGCCACAGGGACTTCATGTACTTAGAAATGAAGTTGGTGCCCCGGTCAGACACAACCTCTCGAGGGAATCCTACTCGTGAGAAAATTCTCATCAGTGCTCGTACCACCAAGGGTGCCGTCACTGTCCTCAGAGGTATGGCTTCCGGGTACCGGGTGGCATGGTCCTCCAAGACCAGGATGTACCTGTTGCCCATGGCTGTCTTGGTGTCCAGTGGCCCCACAATGTCAATCCCCACCCGCTCAAAGGGGGTACTGACCACAGGGAATGGTTGGAAAGGAAATCTGCTTCCTTCCACTGGCCTGGCAAGTCTGACCGGTCCGGCAATGAGTGTCTGAACTCTGCGCGTTTGGGGCCAATGAAAGTGAGTGACAAGCCTCTCAAAGGTCTTGTCCTGCCCCAAATGTCCTGCCAATGGCACAACATGAGCCAGCCCCAGTAGGAAGGCTCTGAAGCTCTGGGGTACCACCAGCACACAGGCTGACCCAGGCTCAGCAAACTTAGGCTCACTATACAGGAGACCATTCTCCCAGTAGATCCAATGTGACCCAGACTGATCACCTGCTGCCTGGCTTGCAGCCTGCTGCCGCAAGCCCTCAAGAGAAGGGTATTCTCTCTGCTCCCTGCAGAATCCTCCCTGGAGGGGCCTCCTTCTTGCTGCCAATTGGTCAGCTCAGGCAGGTCCCCCAGTTCAGCTACCTGTTCCCCGGTAGGCTCCAGGGCAGCCCCCTCAGGGTCTACCTCCTCCTGGGCCGCGGGAACTTCGGGCTGGTTTCCCGTGCCCCCTGCCTCTTCTCTCTAAGTCAGGTTCATGGGCATCCCTTTCAGGCTCCAGGTCCTCTTGAGCACCCCTACTGGCTGCCATTGACCGGGTGGTCACGCAGGCCCAGTCAGGCAGACCCACCATCCTCCGGTGAGTACTCTGCTCCACCTTCTCCCAATGTGAGCTCTCCAAATCGTTCCCCAACAAACAGTCAACAGGCATGGCGGGCCTCACAGCTACCTGAAGAGTACCAAAGACCCCCTTCCCACTCAAAGGGAACCTGAGCCATTGGACAATGACTCTGTGTTGTCGGAGTTAACGACTCGGCAGAATGCATGTGGGACAACCTGCTCTTGAGACACCAGGTGACACCTGACAGCTGTCACACTGGCTCCTGTGTCTCTAGGAGCCTCCACCTTTTGGCCATTGATGGTCACCCACTGCCCATATTTCTTAGTGTTGTTGGGCAGCTGATTCTTTGGACCACCTCACAGTCTCCTAAAGAGACAAGGGACATCTCTGCGGTACCCCACCCAACTTGGACTTCTACCTTCTCCCCAAAGGCTGCACTAGCCATCTGCTGGGGCGGAGCACCAGTGGGTGCTGGTTTACCAAACAAGCGGCACCTGGTATCAGTAGCCTTATGACCCAGGTCCCCACATCTGTTACATTTCAAGGGTCCCTTTGGAACAGGATTACCTGTCGGGACCACTGGCTTTTTCTCAGGGGGAGGCTGAGAACCTTTCCCTTGGTTCCCTTGGGAATTACTTTGGGGCCCTCTGCGGAACTCCCTCTGCTAACCCCTGTCCCCCCCCTCACTCTTCTGCTGGGGACCCTGCCCACATTTGGCTGAGACTCCCACGTGACCCTTGTGGACACTGGTACTGACCCAGCGGTCCGCCTCCTCAGCAAGCTTCCTAGGGTTAGTCAGCTTGCTATCAATCAGGTGCTGCCGCAGCTCTGGAAAACAATTATCAGACAAGTGCTCCCATGCAATCAAATCCAAGAGACCTTGAAAATCATTAACTTTGTTGCCCTTTACCCAACCATCCAATGCTCTGCAACAGAAAGTGATATAGTCTACCCAGGTACTATTTTCTATCTTCTTGCACTTCCTGAACCTCTGCCTATAGAGTTCAGGGGTCAAACCATACCTAGTCATGAGTGCCTCTTTCATGTGGCCATAGGAATTATGGACTTCAGAAGGCAAGTCCAACAGTGTGTCCTGCCCCTCACTAAGGAACCTTCCCCACAACCCCGCTCCTCAATCTCTCTCAGGGTCCCAGTGGGAAGATAGGGCTACCTCATAGGCTCTGAACCACTGCCCAATATCATCATTCTTAAAAAAACTCCTTTACCACATCTTTGGGGATGTACACTCTACCTTCCCCAGGTGCTGACGGCGTGCTGCTTCCAGAGGGAGAAATCTCTAGAATCCTGGTTTTCAGATCCAACTCCCTCAAAACTTTGTCATGCTCCAATTGCAATCTCTTTTCCTCTAGAGCCATCTTCTTGCTTTCTAGCTCCAGTTGCCCATTCAATTTGAGTTTGGCCATCTCCATTTCATGCATCCTGTTTTCTTTTCTGTCTGCCAACTCTTCTGGGGACAGACCTCGGGCAGAAACACTGCTACCCACTGGGGAGGGCACACCCCTCCTCTCAGGACCCAGTGGCCCACCAAGCTGCTCCTCTGCATCCTCATAATTCACTAAATCACCAGGGGCATTCCTTGCTTCCACCCAGGCCCACAGCGCATTATGGTATTGCTCCTTTTTGGAGATTCCGGCCACTGAAATTTTAAACTTTTGCAGAAGCTCTTGAGCTGGTTGTTGGTGTAGCTTTCTAGTTTCTCTTCCTCCCAATCACAGTCAATAGATGCAATGGATGCTGCCTTTTCCATTCTGACTGAACCAGGCATGGCTTTTAAAAAAAATGGAGATCTCTGGCCAAAACAAGTATCAGAAGTACATGGCTGCGTTATGGTCTGCACTCACTAAGTAGTGTTCACCAATCACTGTACATGAGTCACAAATGCAAATTTGGAATCCTTTCCACTTGGCTTCCAATGTTAGAATTCGGGGTGTCTGGTTGGCACAGGTAGGTACTTGTGACAAGCAGGGACCCTCTCCTCTAGTCAGTGCAAGGGAATTACTCTCTCAAAATAACGCCTGCTCACCCTCTAGGTGGCGTGACGCGAGCAGTCAAGGCTTATTTCAGAGACGATGTAAGTTAGGCAGTTGTGACCACATACAGTAACCCAGTGACAAGACTACAAATGGACACCACACAGGTTTTATATCAAAAATAAGTATACTTTATATTGAGTTATCACACGACCAATAAACGACAAAAAGAATCCACAGTACTATTAAGTTTCAAGAGTTCAGGTTCAAAGGCTTAAATCAAAGTTCTGTGCGAGTCGGTAGCCCTGATGGGTTACAGCATTGTTAAAAATAACAGAGTCTAGCAAATCCAGCAGACCACGTCGGTACGGGCCCACTCAAATGGTCAACCGACTCAGTCACAGTACCTTTTACTTGGGGCGGCCGGCACGGACGTGCGAGCCGGTTCCGGTGATCGTCGCGTTGCAGAAAGGAAGCGTTGCAGGACGCGTTGTCCCTCGATGAGGTGCAGGCAGCGGCCCGTTGACAGAGTCGGTGGATCCAAGGCTTGCGTTGCAGGGCGAGACGGTGCTTTGATGCGGTGCTTGCAGCTTGCGGTGCGGCGAACGAGTCGGAGTTCGGGAGCTGGCGTCGGTCAGACCGGACAGCGGTGCGAGTCGGGCAGTGCGTCGCAAGGTTGTGCCCAACTCCGGTGCCGTCACAGGACTCGAAGTCCACAGCAGTGACCGCGTCGGTCAGACCAGTTCAATTTGGTGTAGCGAGGCGTTGCGCGTCACGGTGTCCTTCCAGTCGCGGTGCAGGCTACGGCTCGTTGATGGAGCCGGTGAGCGCAGAGCTAGCGTTGTTCGAGGCGGACGTTGCTTGATGCAGTGCTTACAGGACACCGGGCCGGTCGTGAGAGTCAGTCACAGCTTGCTGCCTCTGTAGCCACTTGTTTCCAGCAGCAATTCACAAAGGCTGTTGAAGTCCACTGGTCCTGGGACTTCGGTCAGGGGGGAAGCTCTCTTCCAAGCCCTTGGAGACCAGTTCAAGCCAGTTCTGAAGCACTCTGTTTACCAGACTTCTCCTTCCCTTTCACAGCACAGGGCAGGCACATCAGACACCCCACAGGAGGTGGAGCCAGCATTGGGGAAGGCACGTACAGTCCTGGAGCACTTTGTTGACAGTCTTCCTCCTCTTCTTTCAGTGTGCAGGACGGAGACATCATACACACCACAGGGGGTGGAGCCAGCATTGTAGAGGGAAGGCCCAGCCCTATAGAGGTCCCGGGTGCAACTATTCCCTCCCATCTAGATGCAGATCTCCCTATTCACCACTGGGCAGCCCCAGACTGTCTCCTGGAATTTCCCAGCCCTATCACACACAACCCAGACAAGGAATACACAACCCCACAGAAGCAGTTTCAAATGGTTAGGCAAGCAAATACCTACTTTCTAAATGTGGTATTTGCAAACACAGATTAAAATAAACTTCACTAAAAGATGTATTTTATTATTCTGAGTCCAGGCATACTAAACTCAAATTTCTACCATGTTCTCTGAGTCTGCTAGGATTTTAAAGTGTAATAATTCTAACAGCCCATTCTGGCCTATGGAGAACAGGTAGCCTTGCAATAGTGAAAAATGAAAATGGCTGTAATTCGCTATTCGGACATGCCACACACATCAGGGCTTGTTCTACCTTATACTTGCAATGCACCCTGCCCTTGGGCCTACCATAGGGGTGACTAATATGAAGAACAGGGAAGGTTTAGGGACTGGCAAGTGGGTGCACTTGCCCAGTCAGCATGACAGTACCAGACTGCATGCAGGCTCTGCAATGGCAGACATTAGACACGTTTTACAAGGCGCTTCTGTGGGTGGCACAACCAGTGCTGCAAGCCCACTAGCAGCATTTGGATTTACACGCCCTGGGCACACTCAGTGCACTGTACTAGGGTCTGACAAGTAAACCAAACATCCAATCATGGAACCACTAATTAATACATCAATTTACAGTAGGGAGCACTCGCACTTTGGCAGTGGCACAGTGCCTAAAGCATCTAACACCAGCAAGAACACATGAGGCACAGCAAAGAAATGCACGGGAGACCCACGCCAATGGTGCCAGGTCTAACAGTGAAGTAGTACATGTACAGCTGCAGAGTGACGTTGGTCACAACAAACTTCGACTGCTAATTACTTTTGATCATTCTGCAGGCAGACTGACTTAAACATCTGTACACTGTGGGCGTAAAATCAAGTGACTTTTCCAGGTGACATCCGCTTTGGAGGAGGTGATCGTGGCGTTCACTGCCAGCAGTGGAGAGCCAGGAGGCTTCCATTTTAAGTAGTATATTGGTGATAGAGGGAGGTGCAGGATCATGCACAAGATTCAAGTGGTTGATTAAAGTCTAAGGGTCTTTAAGTTTGGCGGTTTGGGAGTGGGACCATCCCGCTCCCACACCGCCAAACCAGTGTCGGAACATCCCGCCTGATCAGGAGTTTTCTCCTGGTCTGGCGGGCGGTTCATAGGCACTGCAATGGAATGGCAAAGGCAGTACCTACAGGGCATGGACTGCTGCAGTCCATACCATGCTGGTTCTGGGGTGCATGCACACAGGGGGCTCATGTTATGCCCCCTTGTGTGCCTCCACAAGGCTTGAGGCACCAGAGTGCCCCATAGGGCCCCCTTTGTTTCCTCACTGCGACACTTTACATGGCAGTCGCACCACAACGGAAAGTGTAGTTTGACGAAACTCGTAATATGCTTGGCAGGGCAAAGCATATTGCGGCTTCAAGACTGCTGTGCCACCGATCTCTGATGGCTGGCGGTTGCGGTGGTCCCAGGGTGGCCCGACCACCCTGATCATAATAGGGGAGGCGGAAGACCACTGCTCCCTCGCGAGTCTGGTAGTCCGTGGACCACCAGACTCTTAATAAGTCCCTAAGACTTGTCCCATGCCACATAAATAGGAAGCATATTGTAAGCTGAGGTAGGGGAAGAAAGAGTACAAGAAAAGTTAATATATGTTCACCAGAAGTATTCTGTAACAGTTATGATCACACCACTTTACATTTTTGCACTCTCATTAAATGTGCTCATGGAGTATGGGTCACAGATAACTTTTTGCTATGTCACATTGAACCAGTGAATGATAGAACATTTTTCCATACATTTCGAGTGGCCATGTGTATATAGCTGAAAAGATATGTTGCTCACTAATATGTAGATTGTTACATCGGTCCAGGAAACCCACCCCCTGGAGCCCTATCTGCATCCTGTCCAGGGAGAGGGAGCTCTCTTTCTTTGTCCATATTAGGTGATATTCTTGTTATTTACTATGCTAAGTAATATTTTGCTTATGGTTCTGATCTTTGAGCTTGTGTGTCAATCTGTAGGACCAGTCAACTTGTGTGTATATACAGGAGAATGTTTCATTCGGAATTCTAAAGGCAAGGTTTGGGGGAGTGGGAGTGACAGGGCTGAGCGCAGGGGGTGGAGATTATGAAATAATTTCAGGGGCACTTTTCTGTAGCTCGCAACCTGCACTAAATGTGAGAATTATAAAAGTTCAAATATGTCAAATAAAGTTGACCAATAAACATTACTTACGTAATTGGAGTGTTATGAGCCCCTCACATGGCTTGGTCGGAATGCACATGCACCTGCTGTGTTAAATATAGTGCTTCCCAGAATAGCAGGCTGTCTTTTCGCGGCCTTTTCCACCCCTTCATGCACCTTGTTTGCCAGCCAATCCAATCCTGAAACAAACTTTCTGTCCCTTCCTGAAAAATATGGGCTCCCATGTGTTGCCCCCACTATACTGCAAGGGTTTCCTATGCTCTAGTAAAGGCACCCTGCCTCATTTCGAAAGTAAAACAGTCATGATTGTGATGCAGTGGGCCCCAGGGCCACTTTTCCTGCTTCAGGAATGATATCTACTCTCTGACGAAGAGGGCAGCCTCCTCTCCTCTTCACTTTATTAAAAACATGTTCCCAGAGCTTGCCCCATCCCCCTCTGTATGAGGCTAAGGTGTCTCCTGTGCTTCAGTATTCCCCTCCCTTGGGCTATTGGTACTAGTCCCAAAGCAATACTGGCATAGCAAGGGTGCACTGGGCCCTAATGCGAGCAAAGAAGAATAGTACAACAACCATAATTTGGGTTTAGTTGGCCCCTCCCACCACTGGGCTTCGGTGCCAGTACACCTGCTGCACTAATAATACCTACAGCCCTATGAAGGCTACCTCCTCTTCCCGCTTCTCAGGGCCATTATTCCTGGCCTGAGGCCCATAGCAGCCTGTCTACCCCTTTTTGAAATTAAAAAAACAAAAGGTAAAGAAGCCTCACGTCTCAACCTTCCCCCGCCCCCTCTACTTGTTGTTTGGGCCCTGTTCCCTGCACATCAAGGGTGACTTTTGCTAGTAAAACCACCATAATTGTGGCACAGTGGCCTTACACCCTTGTTCCAAGTAACACTGCACCTGTGGCACTAATGGTAGTGATGGCCCTTCATTTTAAATAAAAAACGATCCCCCATATCTTGGTGACTTTCTCAGGGCATCTCTCAGAGAACTCTCTCTGTCCATTTGTCGGTGAATACATTAGCCCCCAAATAGCACCTACAAGTATGGGCCATGTCTTTGAGCGTATCGTGGGATATCACTCCTTTCTTCTTTCTCCTGGGACATTACTCTCACTCGCAGGAGCCTGGGCGTTC
The DNA here is from genome assembly GCF_964261635.1 of Lissotriton helveticus. Lineage (NCBI taxonomy): Eukaryota > Metazoa > Chordata > Amphibia > Caudata > Salamandridae > Lissotriton > Lissotriton helveticus. The sequence continues at coordinate 939,857,431 of NC_136070.1, forward strand.
CGGACTCTGCTTCAGAATGCGACCCTGCTGGCCATCCTGCCACCACTCAACTCACCTGAAAGGACGTCTGCATGTCAAAGTGGGGGGGGGGATCTCTAGGGACCAATGTGCCCAAGTTTTTTTTCAGTTTCCTTTTTTACCGTTGCAATACTCCTTTGCTTTTAATAAAAACCTTTCGCTCCAAGCATGCATTTCACGTACAAACTACCGCTAGCGTTCCTCACCATTTTTCCCCATATGCTCGTTCCCTCCCCACCCTTCCGACTTCAAATGAACGCCGCTCCCCTGCTCCACCATTTGTCTGCATTGCATCGGACTTCAAAGCTGCCGCTCCCCAGCCCGCCGCATCAGTGCTTCGCATCGGACTTCAAAGCCGCTCCTCCCCCCCCACAGATAGTAATATGCCACAGCTTTACAGATAGTTTTCAGTTTCCTTTTTTTTACCGTTGCAATACTCCATTGCTTTTAATAAAAACCTTTCGCTCCAAGCATGCATTTCACGTACAAACTACCGCTAGCGTTCCTCACCATTTTTCCCTGCTTTACATACTACACTTTATATACTTCCTCATACTTTACTACATTTGTTATCTAGCTAGTATACTTCTTTGGTCGCAGAATTATAGTTTTTTATGCAAATTTAACTTAAGGCTGCTATTTTACGGTACATACAAATATGGATGTTACACTAACACGCAACACACCAACTGCTGCTTGCAGTTTAGTTCGTCTTTTAATATTTCCTTTATTTCTTCCTTTCATCGCTTTGCTTTTCTCACAAAACCCTTTGATTAGGCACACATTGCAACTAAAGCTGCTTCATTTGTCGCTACTACACATTCTGTACTGCAAAGCAAATAGTTAAAATGTGTTAAACATGTCCCGCCAACAGTAATTACCTCTTTTAAACATTTCCTCTTTGCATATGCTTCTGAAACTCACCAATATTAGTGTTTCCTAGTTTGTATGCTCACTCGTTACTGCTTATATTATAAGTTGCTTTCTAAATACTAATGCTGCTACTGCTAATATTAGAAGTTGTTTCAAAAATACTAACGCTGTTGTTTACTCCCTATGTGTGTAGCTTGTTCTCAGCGCTAACCAGTAAGTAACTTGATTTGTTTTGTCAAAATTCACCCGTGCTCAGTTTGTTGTTATTGGAAAGACGTGAAAAGCTGAGCTGCCATTCTTTGTCTTACCCACATCGACTCGTTGTGCACTTGTGGCAAAGTCGTCAGGGCGGGAGGCATGAATGTGTTCACAATCATGTAAAAAAAAAATCACTTAAAAAAATGCCCAAAACACTGCAAAGATTTATAACTTGTACCAGGGTGAACATCTGCATTTCAACCTCTCGCCACCTCTCTGTCTCTCTCTCTCTCTCTACCTCTACCTCTCTCTCTACCTCTCTACCTTTCTCTACCTCTACCTCTGTCTCTCTACCTCTGTCTCTCTACCTCTCTCTCTCTACCTCTCTCTCTCTACCTCTCTCTCTCTACCTCTCTCTCTACCTCTCTCTCTCTCTACCTCTCTCTCTCTCTACCTCTCTCTCTCTATCTCTCTCTCTCTCTACATCTCTCTCTCTCTACATCTCTCTCTCTCTACATCTCTCTCTACATCTCTCTCCCTCTCTCTACCCCTCTCTCTCTCCCCCTCTCTCTCTACCTCTGTCTCTCTACCTCTCTCTCTCTACCTCTCTCTCTCTCTACCTCTCTCTCTCTACCTCTCTCTCTACCTCTCTCTTTCTACCTCTCTCTCTCTCTACCTCTCTCTCTCTCTACCTCTCTCTCTCTCTATCTCTCTCTCTCTCTACATCTCTCTCTCTCTACATCTCTCTCTACATCTCTCTCTACATCTCTCTCTACCTCTCTCTCTCTCTACCCCTCTCTCTCTCCCCCTCTCTCTCTACCTCTGTCTCTCTACCTCTCTCTCTCTACCTCTCTCTCTCTCTACCTCTCTCTCTCTACCTCTCTCTCTACCTCTCTCTTTCTACCTCTCTCTCTCTCTACCTCTCTCTCTCTCTACCTCTCTCTCTCTCTATCTCTCTCTCTCTCTCTACATCTCTCTCTCTCTACATCTCTCTCTACATCTCTCTCCCTCTCTCTACCCCTCTCTCTCTCCCCCTCTCTCTCTACCTCTGTCTCTCTACCTCTCTCTCTCTACCTCTCTCTCTCTCTACCTCTCTCTCTCTACCTCTCTCTCTACCTATCTCTCTCTCTACCTCTCTCTCTCTCTACCTCTCTCTCTCTATCTCTCTCTCTCTCTACATCTCTCTCTCTCTACATCTCTCTCTCTCTACATCTCTCTCTACATCTCTCTCCCTCTCTCTACCCCTCTCTCTCTCCCCCTCTCTCTCTACCTCTGTCTCTCTACCTCTCTCTCTCTACCTCTCTCTCTCTCTACCTCTCTCTCTCTACCTCTCTCTCTACCTCTCTCTTTCTACCTCTCTCTCTCTACCTCTCTCTCTCTCTACCTCTCTCTCTCTCTATCTCTCTCTCTCTCTACATCTCTCTCTCTCTACATCTCTCTCTCTCTACATCTCTCTCTACATCTCTCTCCCTCTCTCTACCCCTCTCTCTCTCCCCCTCTCTCTCTACCTCTACCTCTCTACCTCTCTCTCTACCTCTCTCTCTCTCTCTCTCTCTACTACTGCACGCCTCACACTGCTGCACGCCTCACTCTGCTGCACGCCTCACACTGCTGCACGCCACACAGTGCTGCACGCCACACAGTGCTGCACGCCGCACAGTGCTGCACGCCGCACAGTGCTGCACGTCTCACACTGCTGCACAGCCTCACACGGCTGCACACGGCTGCATTACTGAGTGCTGCTTGCTGCACACTGCTGCACGCCTCACACTGCTGCACGCCTCACACTGCTGCACACTGCACACTGCTGCATGCCTCACACTGCTGCACGCCACACACTGCTGCACGCCACACACTGCTGCACGCCACACACTGCTGCACGCCACACACTGCTGCACGCCACACACTGCTGCACGCCACACACTGCTGCACGCCTCACACGGCTGCATGCCTCACAACACCACCACATCAGTCTAGGACACCACCACATCACTCTACGACACCACCACATCACTCAGGGGCACCACCACATCACTCAGGGAGACCACCACATCACTCAGGGACACCACCACATCACTCGGGGACACCACCACATCACTCGGGGACACCACCACATCACTCGGGGACACCACCACATCACTCAGGGACACCACCACATCACTCGGGGACACCACCACATCACTCTGGGACACCACCACTTCACTCTGGGACACCACCACTTCACTCGGGGACACCACCACATCACTCTGGGACACCACCACATCACTCGGGGGCACCACCACTTCACTCTGGGACACCACCACATCAGTCTGGGACACGACCACATCACTCAGCCCAACCACATCATCACTCAGCACCACAACAGCATCACTCAGCACCACAACAGCACTGTCCTTGCTTGCTACCAACAAGCATTGCCATAGCCAAATAGGACTCGCATTAGGAAAGTGTAAGCTATTGGCTTTGTGAATAACAATGCTATTAATTTATGTATTTTCAAAGCTAACACATATTAAAAAAAAATGTCATTTACAATACCAATAGCTCACACTTTCCTAATGCGAGACCTATTGCATTGCAAATGCTTGTTGTATCATGGATTCCGTGTAGGGTTTTGGAGTGTACAAGAAAAAGTGGCGCCTATGCTGGTATGGGTAGCCGGTGATAATTCTAACCCGGCATTAACGGGTTAAATAACCATGGATTGTTGTGGTGTTTCTCATCTGTGTTTCTCCCACACGGATGAGAAACACCACGATTCTATCCCCATCGGCATCTGCATTTCAGACTGCCAAATAAACGACGGATGTAACCGCCTGTTGTTTTACTTTCCTGTGAACTTTCAACGACAATCCAAGGGTATTTAACCCGTTAACGCTGGGTTGGAATTATCTCCGGCTACCCAAACTCGTTACACTTTCATTGATCACAGCCCTGAAGAGTCACGAGCTAATGGCTCGCTTGATGAAACACGTGTCGGCTGGTTGTTTTTTGTCTTGAAGTCACCCTTCCAGAATAGGAGGGCCTAATACACCTAAAGAAACTATCCACATGTGTCTACCTTGTCTCATTACTTATGATCTATGCTCTGTAGTCTTCATCGAAAAAAACCTGCATGATTAACTCATTATAATGTGTGCACAGGACTTGTGTTATATATGCTTGTTGTATCATGCCTACTGTATCTTGATGTACGAAGTCGCCCTTCTCCAAGGTCACTTCTTGCTTCCAGCGAGATAGTGCTGAACTGTAGAACATGCATGCGTCATGCATGCTCCCCAAAAAGCATGCCACTTCATCTGTGGGCATGTGCTCTGCATGGAACATCTATTAGATGGTGAGAAATATGTTTTGGGATTTCCTGGTCTGATAAATGCATTGTTCGCACTAGGCGTAGCATCTCATTTTAAGAGTTCCACCAGGGACAGACTTGGGAACAGCAACTAGCCCTAGCAGAATGCTGCACGGCTGGTCCTGGGAGTGGGGGGTGGTGCTAGCAAGAAGTGCTGCGCCTGCTTTTGTTACAGGGGGCTGATATTGCAGCACTGCTGCAAAACTGGCCCACAGGGACAAAACCGGCGCCAGCGGGCACAAAACCGGCCTCACCCCTCTGGCCCACCAGGGAAATGCCCGGTGCCTGCTACAGCCAGTCCAGCCCTGAGTTCCACCCACACAGCAACTAACACATGCAAAGAACTCTCTCCCATGAAATGTGGACTTTGTGTTCGGCAGTTCTGCAGGTTTTCTTGAGACTTAGATAGGGGCTCTGATTCTGAATATCTTTACATCTGGGGACATGTGGAAGGATCTTGACAATCCACTTCTGGATGCACCACTTGCCACTGGTATAGTGGAGTGTTAGATTCCAGAGGCAAGCATACATAGGCCACAGAAGGTCTGCACATTGATTGCGATTTCCCGATTGCGCAGTCTGCCTTGGAGTAGTTGCAGTTAATCAAAGATGTCTAAATATTACTTACCGAGCCTGGGCCTATCATTAAAATTACTCCTTACGTTGGCGTGAGAAATTAACTCACTGCTTAATTATTCTGCACTTCTCTTCGTCTGATCTCATTGTGCTCACATTTGTCCAACCATGGCGTACAGGGGGAGGGTGGGGTACTTGATGAAATGTAGTGTTGCACTTTGGGTGTTGTTTAATTGTTGGCACCTCCTTCCCACAGTTTTTGGAAATCTCTATTTGAGTCGCAATTTCCCTGTACTAAAGTGATTTTCATAAATATTTCCAATCAAAGCTGTGCTATTTTTGTTAACCTGCCTTTTTGTGTGACTGATCTATTCCATTCTGCTGGTTTTGCATATACTAATCAATTTTCAGCTGATAAGTGATTCTCCAATGCTTCACTTATTTCGTCATACGTGACGAATACCGATGCTAAAAAGTTTGTTTTACTAAATACAACTTAGACTTCGTTTTTTAAGAGAGTGAGTTTGTGTCACAAAACAAGGATCAGGCTGTTATGTAATGAGATCACATTTGCTGCCGCCAGTCAAACGAGCTTGCAGACAATACCTTGCTTAAGTCAAGTATGCTCAATACATTACACAGACGGCGCCCCATAAATTCCTCTTGGAATACAAAAGCATTGACACGTATAGCATAGTGAGGCACAGGTTGGTATGGCAAGGCAAAAGACCATTTGTAAAGAGTGGTTTGATTAGACAGAGGTCAGTAGACTTGATTGGACAGACCTCAGGAGACTTGATTGCACAGGACTCAGGAGACTTGATTGGACAGAACTTAGTAGACTTGTTTGGACAGAGCTCAGCAGACTTGATTGGACAGAGCGCAGAAGACTTGATTGGACAGAGCTCAGAAGACTTGATTGGACAGAGCTCAGGAGACTTGATTGGACAGAGCGCAGAAGACTTGATTGGACAGAGCTCAGAAGACTTGATTGGACAGAGCTCAGGAGACTTGATTGAACAGAGCTCAGGAGACTTGATTGCACAGGACTCTGGAGACTTGATTGGACAGAACTCTGTAGACGTGTTTGGACAGAGCTCAGAAGACTTGATTGGACAGAGCTCAGGAGACTTGATTGAACAGAGCTCAGGAGACTTGATTGAACAGGACTCTGGAGACTTGATTGGACAGAACTCTGTAGACTTGTTTGGACAGAGCTCAGCAGATTTGAGTGGACAGAGCTCAGTAGACTTGATTGGACAGAGCTCGGGAGACTTGATTGCACAGAACTCAGGAGACTTGATTGGGCAGAGCCCGGTAGACTTGATTGGGCAGAGCTCAGTAGACTTGTTTGGACAGAGCTCAGTAGACTTGATTGGACAGAGCTCAGTAGACTTGATTGGACAGAGCTCAGAAGACTTGATTGGACAGAGCTCAATAGACTTGATTGAACAGAGCTCAGGAGTCTTGATTGCACAGGACTCTGGAGACTTGATTGGACAGAACTCTGTAGACTTGTTTGGACAGAGCTCAGCAGATTTGAGTGGACAGAGCTCAGTAGACTTGATTGGACAGAGCTCGGGAGGCTTGATTGCACAGAACTCAGGAGTCTTGATTGGGCAGAGCTCAGTAGACTTTTTTGGGCAGAGCTCAGTAGACTTGATTGGGCAGAGCTCAGTAGACTTGTTTGGACAGAGCTCAGTAGACGTCCAGTTTTGAAATATCAGAGGAGTCTGCATGTCAGCACTGCATACTTTGACAGAGCTGAGTGAACTTGTCTTGGTTTTAGAATTTCTTCAAAACATTTTGGATTATGGTCCCTTTGTCACACCAGAGAATGTGTGCCCGTGCTAGAATAGCTGAGAATTGTCCTAGTCAAATCAGAGGGGCCTTTACAAAGAATTGGAGCAGGTGCCAGTTCTTGAACAGAGGGTTGTTTGCGAGGTCCCTGTTGGCGAGCAGTTTCGGCAATGTGCGAGAGGGCTGTAGTGCTTGAAGTCTGCGGACTAGAATGTGAATGTGGTTGGGGTGTCAGGATTTAGAACTGGCCCTTTGTGGCGGTCCATTGCTGGATCTGCACAGACCTGCAAGATGGAATTTGAAGGCAATTTTCAAGCCTCGTGTGCCAAGTCATTCTGAAAAACACATTTTACAACTGTGTCAATATTAAAGACGGTCTTTTTAGGACAAGGGATGATACCCACCGTGGTGCGAGACATGATCTTAATTTCCACGTGGGAGACCCCGGACAGGGTGATTTGTCGCTCTCCTTTCAGCACCTGCGCCCCCAGCCCAGCCCAGCCCTGAAGGACGTTTCCCGCATGCGAGCAAACAGGTGCAATCTTTAATTCCACTCCGAGACTGACAATGGCCACCACACAAAAGGGGCTCCGTGGACGGGAGGTGATTTGTGTGCAGACGTTTGTGAACAAAAGAGAGAAGGGAACAGCTGTTGGGATGCTTCCTGTAAACAGCCAGTAAACAATGGTAACCGCACCTACTGGAAGAGAGTTAACCCTTTCCCTGCTAGGTGACACCGGTGAAGCACGGGGGATGGTGGCGCCCTGTTTTATGGCCCTTTGCCAGTCTATTTAGGACTTAAAATGTGTCTGTCGGGAGCTGGGTGCCCCTGACAGTGCTCAAGAGTAAGCTGTGCTGCCTGATAACTGGATTGGAGCAGGTCACATTCACTGGCACAGTAACACCAGCCAGATAGCACTGGCCATGCCAAAGGATTCCCTAAAGGAAGAAATGCATGATGCTAGATGGTCACCTGTTGATTGCTTCGCCAGTACATCTGTTTCTTATTCAGGACCACTTCATCGTCAGTAACCCCTCGAAAAGACATCTGTTCTCCAATGCTCCCCATTGCGTAGGTCCTTGTGCTACTCCCGGGTTAGCCGGAAAGGCAACTCCTTGTTGATAGTGAGCATTTGGCAGATAATAGCAACGCAAAATGAACACATAGGAGGGCGTTGCAGTATTACAGGAAAAAATGAATGTCAAAGGCTGCTTTGACGTCATTGCAAGGGGCGGAAATGAGGTGTGTAAGCGGTGTGCGTCAACTTTTTCCAACAGTTGCTTGTAGACTTGGGGAGTGGACTTTTGGTTCAGTCTAGAATTTGGGGCCATATTATCAAGAAAGGGCGATACATTATCGCCGCTTTTATCTGCAGGAAAGTGCCGCTTAAGCGGCCATAATGGGCTTGATAATATGCCCTTGTGAATTCCCATAGAAGCCCAGGTTAACACCAGAAACTGGACCTCTATGGGAATTCACAAGGGCATATTATCAAGCCCATTATCTCCGCTTTAGCGGCAGTTTCCTGCCGATAAAAGCGGCGATAACGTATCGCCCTTTCTTCATAATATGGCCCTTGGTCCGTAAATACACCCTGGGGCAGTGAACGAAGAGGGGCGCCAGTGCTATTGGGGACCAAAAAGGTTTGGAAGGGTATAAACGGTTAAAGGTTGTCAAGCCCAATGCGGATTGTGCCTTAAGGGGAGGACGTGGGCGTCGTTGAGAATCATCGTGTTCAAGAGACTGGGGAGATGGTGGTCCGAGTCTTTCAGGATTCAGTGATGGGCACAAGTACCATTTGTAACTGTCCTAAATGGACCACTGTAAGCAGTATTGGGTGCAACTGGCAATGTTTAGGAGCCTAAGTATGAGGCAGTAGCGCCATTTGGGCCAGTAATTAATAATAAGGTTGGTCATGCGCATTGAGCGCATCTCTAATTGGAGTTTTCAGAGCTCCACAGAGAATTAAACTAAATAATTTTTTCTGTTCTTAACCACATTAGCGACACCTTTTTAGAAATCACAACCTTTACAAAAACATTAATAGGCACATGTCTCATTAAACACTTCGTTATCCTGTGGGGAATGTATTCATTGTATGTCAATGAAAAAGCAACTCGGCATACAGATTGTTGACGAAAAAAAAGTCTATGGCATGGCGACCCAGAAAGAAGAAAGAGTTCGGTGTTAGGGATATTTACAGGATGGATGAGGTGAGGACCAATGAGAAATAAAATATCAAAAAGATGAAAGGACAGTTGAAAGTGCTAAAAGGAAAGATTGGAAACGCAAACCAGGATGAGCCAGGTGAGGAAAAAAGGAGGGGGTGAGAGAGTCTCTACTGTAAAACCCAGCAGCTAAGCAGCTAATAAAGGAGAATTTTTCAATGCTTCTTTTTTTTACCAGAAAATCCGTTTGTTTTAAATATGATTTCCATCACCTCAAGTCAGTCATATCTAACTCATGACAGTGCTTTTTTTTGTTTTGACTTTTGTGAACATAACATCTAGTCATCCTACGAGAAGCTTTGAATAATCATCTAATAGTGTTGTGGACTTCACTGCAAGCTGATGAGGATCACCAGCGATTTGGTGTGGACTTCACTGCACTGCAAGCTGATGACAGGAGCACCAGCTGTTTGGTGTGGTAGCTGCTCTGTGTACTTATTTTGTATTAATCGGTTTTCCGAGTGGTTCTGCAAAAAAAACCTCGATCACTCAGGCCTCATTCCTGTCCAATGTGTTTGGCTAAGATGAATTCTAACTTCCCCTCATCACATTGCTGTTTGTTGCAGTAGACGCCCTATGCACAAACGGTATGCCCAAACGTGGGTCTTGTGCTCGTTGTACCACACCATTCAAGCTGTTTGAGTGGGGTGGCCTGTGTCGGCCGACAGTTGTATGATAGAGGCACGCGTGGCTAAACCACGCGTGCCTCTACAACGCTGCCCTCCCCACAAATGTGTCTGAGCAACACATTCCTTGGCCATCCGTGCCTTTGCCACGCATTCTTCTACCACGCAATTTCGTGGTAAAGGGATGACTGGTAAAGGGATGTGTGATAAAGTTCACACCCATGCCCCCCGTGAGCCCTAAAAACTACCTTGACCTCTCCTGAGCCCTAAAAACGACCTCACCCTCCAAGCCCTAAAAATTACCCTGTCCTCCAGCCTTAAAAGCTAACGACCCCCGCCATAGCCCTAAAAACTGCCGAGCCCTAAAAAGTACCCAGGACCCCAAGCCTTAAAAACTACCCTGACCTCCCCTCTGAGCCCTAAAAACTACCCTGACCCTCCTGAGCCCTAAAAATGTCCCCGACCCCCGAGTCCTGAAAACAACCCAGACTCCAGCCCTAAAGACTACCCCAACACTTAAAAACTATCCCCTCACTGCGTCCTCTCCTGATCCTTCCTGTTCCTGGGCCCACCCATTCCAGCATCTAGACTTATGGGATAGGCTTATGCGTGGTTGCGCTTGTGAGGAAACAGCATATGTGGCTTAGCCCGTGTTGTAAAGGCCTTTTCCTTTGTTGGACTGTTTTTACTGGCACAGGACGAAGGCTGATTTGGATGACTGCTTTCTGTTTGGAATGGCAAAAAAAAGATGGGCTAGAAAACAATCTTGGGCAATTGCCAACATTGACTGCTTCCTTTACTTTGTAAAGATGTCCTACAACTTCTATGATTTTCTCAGCCTTACAATGAGTACCGTATGAAGCCAAGTGGGTGTCCATCATCCAATGCCGGGTGTGAGTACCTTGGTGCTTGGCAACTCTTAGCAATGCAAGGACTGTCTTTCCATCCCCTTTCTCAACATCCTGGTGGAGACTGCTTTACAATCGACCATGCAACGTGGATTTGGGCTACGATTATGGCATGGCATTAAGGGGTGGCGGGATGCCTGGCTTTCACTTTGCGGATACCCTGCCGGGGTTATCTCACAGGGGAATACCAGGACGGGTTCCCTAAGCAAGCGCTTAGAAACCGCTTGGTGATTTGCGCTATATAAATTCCTGTACATTTACATTTACATTTACAAGGGGCGCCTCCTGTTGATGCTGGACTCACTGCAGGATCACCCTTCTCTGGTCCAGCTTGGCTTCTGTTCATGGAAGCGCCCAGCACCTTCTGTGAGATGAAAAAACTGGTGTGCTCTAAAAGATGTGTGACCTCAGAAGGAGATCTAGGAAACCTCCAAGAGAGCATCCTCATGCATGTAAAACAGAATTGAGATCGGGCAAACCATGGTTATATTTGTTTAGTTTTTAAAGCCAATGTGAGAATGCCTCACTCCTGCTTACAGGGCTATGGGCTACATGCATCAAAATTGTAAATTGGGAATACATAATTGCGGATTCCTGAGAATCGCAATTAAGTAATCGAAATTTACAAGGTATGAAACCCAAAGAGTTTCAGATAGCAATTCCTAGGGGTTCGCAAATCGCTCTACCTCCTTAATATTAACGAGGAAGAACGCAATTTGCGACCCCCCAGGAATCTCAAAAATCACGGGGATGGTGGCCTGCTAAGGTCAGCAGACCACCATGTCCGTGATTGCTTTTAAATAAAGCAATCTTTCTTTTTGTAAAGCAACTCATTTTCCTTAAAGGAAAACGAGATGCTTTACAAAAAGTAAAATGAAAAGTTTTCTTTTCATTTTTTAAAAGTAGGCAGTGGTCCGTGAGACCACTGCCTGCTCTTAAAAAACGCTGTAACAAACATTCACAACCTTCCCATTTGCGAATGGGTTACCATCTACTTAAAGTCGGCGGTAAAATGTGAATGTTTTGCAACCTCATTTCGGTGACAAAACATTCCTACATACCAAAGCAATTTGGTATTAGGAAGGGTGTCCCTAAACACACCCCTTCCTAATAACGAATCTCAAACCCATTTTGCGCAAAATAGGGTTTGCTGCATCTGAAAAGCATTTTTTGCATTTGCAAACGGGCCGATTCTGCTAATTAGTACGTTTGCGATGACAAAAATTTTGATGCCTGTGCCCCTTAGTGTCTTGACAACCGAAGAGTTACAGGGGATTTGAATGTGCTGGATCTCAAGAAGGTGCTTTGCAGGCCTTACGGCATCAAAAAGAAAATAAATAAATGATGGTGCATGTAAAGTACTGAGGCATAGGGCTTCTAGGCCCTTATAGTCCTGGTCCCCCAAAATGGAAGGCAAGAGGGACACTTAATGGCCAGAGTAGCGTGCTACTCTCCAAACAAAAGCACTTTAAACACCCCATCAGGGGTAACAGGCGCTATATAAATACAAACTTTTTTTCCTCTTCTATCCTTCTGCTATCCTTCTAAATCCAAATAACTGACTAACCTATCCGCCACTAAAAATAACTTTCGTATTTCACTATAATAATTCAACACTAATCCTCTATGGGTCCCGGAGTAGCGTGCTACTCGCCAAAAAAGTGCTTTGACGCCTCGTCAGGGTTAGTAAGTGCTATATAAATGCAATTACAATACAATACAATACCTACAACAAAAGATTCAGCACACTTTGCCACAATCCGTAGTGGGAGAGTAGCAATTAGGCACCCACAACTGACACTATGAACCGGTATGTATTAACCTTCCTGGGTGTTAGAAAACAAGGGTTAATCTAAACTGATTTAAAAGTGACTCATGGAGAAAAGTCTGGCAGTGGTCAAAACTCCAGTGCATGGCCTGAGAGAGCTCAATCTAGATGGAAGCATTTGGGGCTTTTGGTCAGGATTAGATAACTTTCTTTCAGTGCATCTACCTTGTTTCCTCTAGCTCTTTACAGTTGTCTCAGCTGCTACAGACCCGTGAGATGCTCCTGGCCAACGCTCAGGATGGCTGGCAAGACATTGGCAACTTTACTCTTTATACTCCATTAACTTGATAAACTTGCTCTTATCTTATTGCTGTTGTTGTTGTAACCTCTGCAGCGCCAAGAAACCTTAGTGTACATTCACTATACGAATAATCCTTCCATTAAATATAATCAAACAATCTCCTAATATCTGGGCCATAACAGCTCAGTACTAGCAAATTCACTAATTACGAAAGGCAGATGCTTTAATTATGTCGATTTATTCCAACAGGCTCATGGGTACCTTAGATAGAAATAATGGTGTGGCACGACGAGTCTCCATAACGTTGGGAGCCACAGAGTGAAATGTTCTGTGGTGTTTTGTAGCTCTGCATTAAGGGGTCGATTAGGATAGCGGACGGAAACGGGCACTGTCCGCCATGGTCGGGGAAATGTTACTACCGGCCGCGCCGCGGAGAATCCGTGGTTGCGATTAGGATATTCATGTCACGAAACTCCGACCGCGGCGGACGGATCATAACAAACACCGCCCGCGGTGGACGGAACACATCTAACTCCGTCCGCGGCGGACGGAGCCTAATGAACAGCCACGGCCGCGGACGGCAATGACCGCGGAAAAATACACATTTACCGCCATACCTGTGAAAACTCCGTGTCCGCAATTAGGATAAATCCGCCTGTACCACGGTACGCACAGCCATCCACGTCCGCGGCGGAAAGAATGTAACGATAAACAGTGCATCACTGCGGAAGGCCAACACGCACAACATCCCTAACGTCAAACAAATGTCAGAAAGTGTACCGCAAGTTATTAGCCAACATACGATAATTGACAACCCCCCCACCTGATACACCAACACCAAGCACAAGCCACCATGACACCCCCCCGTACCCAATAATGCACACTAGTCAACACGCCCACCTACCACCTGACTGCCAACAACCATTGAGACACGACTATAAAATGACCCCCACCCACTACCATAATCCTTTGCATCACAGCATTGCTGCTAGCAAGAGGCCCTAATCGATATACAGCTTACTCAAATAGAAGACACACAACCACCACCCTACCACACCCACCACACAAACACCCACCATACCATTCCTACACATCACACACCACACACCTGCACCCCCCAACTCACTCAACCCACACACTGAGCACCACACACCATGGCACCCAAAAAAAAACCTAAATTCACGGAGACGGAGTTGAAGGTGATTGTAGATGAAATCATCCGTGTTGAGCCCCACATCTTCGGGGCCCAAGTCCAGCAGACTTCCGTGGCGCAAAAGAATCACATGTGGGACAGAATCGTCAGTCGGGTGAATGCGTCAGGGGCCGTGCCAAGGACGAAGCACGACATTCAGAGGTGTAAGAATTGGCTTTTGTAGTTTGGTTTGCCCTGTTCCCATCATGCACTGGGACAGCAACAGACTAATTTGCATACAGCCAGGTTCTGAAACTGGGATGGTGCAGTGAGCTAAAAAACGGTGTTGGATCTAGCCCTGATCTCTTGACTGGGTGAGAGTATTCTGCTTAATTCAGAGACTCTGTCCCTCACCACCCCTTGTTGTAAATATTTTTTTCCACCCTAAGCGTGGAAGGGTATACTCAGACATGAGTCCCTTGCTCATTGCACCATCAGGATTCAAGCAAGCCGGGCCGAAGACGGCTGCAATGCCAGAAACCGGTCCCCGGAAGCTTGTTTCCTTCCCAGTGTAAGAATTGGCTTTTGTAGTTTGGTTTGCCCTGTTCCCATCATGCACTGGGACAGCAACAGACTAATTTGCATACAGCCAGGTTCTGAAACTGGGATGGTGCAGTGAGCTAAAAAACGGTGTTGGATCTAGCCCTGATCTCTTGACTGGGTGAGAGTATTCTGCTTAATTCAGAGACTCTGTCCCTCACCACCCCTTGTTGTAAATATTTTTGTCCACCCTAAGCGTGGAAGGGTATACTCAGACATGAGTCCCTTGCTCATTGCACCATCAGGATTCAAGCAAGCCGGGCCGAAGACGGCTGCAATGCCAGAAACCGGTCCCCGGAAGCTTGTTTCCTTCCCAGTGTAAGAATTGGCTTTTGTAGTTTGGTTTGCCCTGTTCCCATCATGCACTGGGACAGCAACAGACTAATTTGCATACAGCCAGGTTCTGAAACTGGGATGGTGCAGTGAGCTAAAAAACGGTGTTGGATCTAGCCCTGATCTCTTGACTGGGTGAGAGTATTCTGCTTAATTCAGAGACTCTGTCCCTCACCACCCCTTGTTGTAAATATTTTTGTCCACCCTAAGCGTGGAAGGGTATACTCAGACATGAGTCCCTTGCTCATTGCACCATCAGGATTCAAGCAAGCCGGGCCGAAGACGGCTGCAATGCCAGAAACCGGTCCCCGGAAGCTTGTTTCCTTCCCAGTGTAAGAATTGGCTTTTGTAGTTTGGTTTGCCCTGTTCCCATCATGCACTGGGACAGCAACAGACTAATTTGCATACAGCCAGGTTCTGAAACTGGGATGGTGCAGTGAGCTAAAAAACGGTGTTGGATCTAGCCCTGATCTCTTGACTGGGTGAGAGTATTCTGCTTAATTCAGAGACTCTGTCCCTCACCACCCCTTGTTGTAAATATTCAGAGGCGGTGGCATGACCTGAAGACCAGGGTCAAAGGCATCCGCGCCAAAAACAATGCAAGAGCCAATCATACTGGTGGTGCAACACCCCCGGAGCCCATACCCTACACCGATTGGGAGGAGAAGGTGCTGGTCATACTTCACCCAGAGAGCCTAGACGGACTTGAGGAAGGAGAAGAGGCTGGTAAGTACAAACCAAGCACCACGATCAGTACGACATGGTCAGGCTCACACAACTGAGTAGACACATCTCCTACGCCCCAACCCATGCACGTCGGACACATACTCACCAATATGTACATGGCTACCAACAGGCCCCCATGTTCACAGGGAGGGCGGTGGTGGTGGTGGGTGGGGTATGTGAGAGCTCACAACTACAAGTCCCAACAGGCCCCCATGTTCACAGGGAGGGCGGTGGTGGTGGTGGGTGGGGTGTGTGAGAGCTCACAACTACAAGTCCCAACAGGCCCCCATGTTCACAGGGAGGGCGGTGGTGGTGGTGGGTGGGGTGTGTGGGGTGTGCGCGACAGGACACAGAAATGTTAACAAATCGATATGAACATGTAATGTCCACATTACTGGCCAGCTCAATCTTGTCCCTCAGGTGATCGTGAACTGACTGGGGAAACCAGCACCCGGCCGCAAGAATCGCCTCCCACACATACCGGACTCTCTGGGGACGATGACACAGGCAGCTCCGGTGCAGGGGATGGTGCGGGGCCAAGCACACAACCAGGGCCATCTGGCTCACAGGGACTCCCGGGCCCGACAACCGTCGCATGTGTGACTCCAGCGACACCTGCCTCAGTCATCTGCAGACTCCCCACCACCACCACCACCACCAGTACCACCAGTACCACCACTCCTGCCTGTGCCACCCTGCCTAACCCAGCACACGACGCAGGTCCAACGGCCTCACACCCAAGTAGGGTGAGTGGGCCACAAAGGAGAGAGGCGACGGCACATCAGGCAATCAGGCGACCCACACTCCGCCGCACAGAGGAAGGACAGCTACCCCATCCTGTGGCAGAGTACCTTCAAGCCCTAGCCAGGTGCCAGGCGTCATACGACCGTTCCCAGGAACATGCAGATCGTGCACACCAGGACTCGGTGGACAACACGAACATGTTGCGCGAAATTTCGGGGTACCTAGGCCAGATAGTGCACATCATGGGCCAGCAGACAACAATGTGGAGGGAATGGATTGCCCGGAACAACCCCACTCCCCCTCCACCAGTTGTCGTTGCGCCACCGCCACCGTCACCTCCACCTCCATCGCCACCGTCACCTCCACCTCCACCTCCACCGCCACCGCCACCACCACCTGTGCCCCTGGCGACGGATGTGGCCCATGAACAACCTACACCCCCAGCTGACTCAGTTCCACCTCAAAGACGGAGGGGCCGCCCGAGGCTGGAAGTGGGTGAGAGCAGTGTTGGAGCGCCATCCACACGCTCCAAGAGGGGCCGCCAATGACTTTGTCACTGCCTGTGCCAGACATTCACCCTGCAAAGTATTCTGTCCCACATAGACTATCATTGCCACTGGTCTGCTGGACTAGCCTGACACCCCCCAATGTGGTGTCAGCACGGACATTTCATCTGCCATTACCTTCAACTCCAATGCCCTCCCCCCCACCTACTTGTAAATAATCACCAGCACAAATGCACAACCTGTAAATAAATGTCACTTACACACTCAATGATGTTTTGCCTCCATGTTTATTCACAAGATTGCCTTCAGAAACAGACGTAAACAGGTGCAGGGATCCTAGTCGTACAGAATCATGGCGCTGCAGGAGTGACCTAGGGAAAATCAGAGACAGCAAACACACGTCAGGAAACAGATTCACACACATCACAACACACTGCACAGCAACATTCCACAAACTACACTCATCACAAAAGCATGGGATGAGAGGACACACATCATGGAGACTTGTATGTCCAAAGAAATGAAGACACACATATGCAACCATCACAAACCAGAACACACAGCTGATGCACCCCACATCCACACAACACCAGCAAACATACATAAGGCATTGTCAACAGGCACAAGAGGTAGTTACTCACATTCAAGGGAAGTAGCGATCAATGAGCTGGCGCCTCTGGTCCACACCTTCCTCCTCACCACTATCCTCATCAGTCGACATGGGTGGGATGGGAGGCCTAGGAACTTCTTCGTCTTCAGGGTCCAAGAGCAGTTCAATGTCATTGCGCACGGCCAGGTTGTGGAGCATGCAGCAGGCAATCACGATCCTGCATACTTTTCCTTGTGAGTAAGGCAGGGCCCCTCCGGTCTTATCCAGGCACCGAAACCTAGACTTTAGCAGTCCAAAGGTACGTTCAATCACTCGACGTGTCCTTCCATGGGCATGATTGTAGCGCATTTCACCCGCTGTCGTAGGATTACGTAGGGGACTCAGGAGCCAGGGCCTGTTTGGGTACGCCGAGTCGCCTATGTAGGGGGATGACAGACACAAATATCACAACAAGATATGGTGGGTACCCCATGCCACACAGAGATCACTAAAGTCCACACTGCACACTCACCAACAAGCCACGCTTGACCGGGTCGCAGATTTGCCATCAGTTGGGGGACAATGCTGCTCCGCATGATGTGGGCATCATGTGCGGAGCCTGGAAATCTTGCACACACATGGGAGATGATGTTGTTTGCCAGGCACACCACCTGCACGTTCAGCGAATGGAAGTGCTTGCGATTCCTAAAAACCTGCTCACGTGCCCGTGGTGGAATGATAGCGATATGTGTGCCATCAATTGAACCCACTACGTGTGGTATCTGGCCCAGTGCATAGAAGTCTGCTTTGACTGCTGGCAACTCTTCCTGCCGTGGGAAATGGATGTAGTCATTCTTGTAGAGCATCATAGCTCTTAAAACATCCCGAAGTACCGTGCTGAACATGGACTGTGACATCCCCCCGGCATATCCAACTGTGTACTGAAAGGTGCCAGTAGCAAAGAAATGTAGTGCCGCCATAACCTTTGCAGTGGGTGTAATAGAACAGGATACGTCCTACGTGGCTGCAGATGAGGAGACAATTGGGCAACAAGCTCCATCAACCGACGTCGATCCAGCCGGAATTTCCTAATCACCTCCTCGTCAACCATATCTTCCAGCACAGTGTATGGCCGATGCACATTTGGAGCCCTCCTGTGTGGGAGAGAGATATAACTTGAGTCAACTTACAAACGACGCATACGTCTGCAACTCCATCACATGTAAGCCAACATTATCAAGAACAAAAATATTTAGGAGTATGGTCATAAGTGTGACATCTCTGATAGTTAATACAATACGGAGTGGCCCTTTAACAATGTGCAGCCACTTGCCACAGGAAGTGTGTCAACACGTACAACGCAACTTAGTCACATGTGAACATTACTGGCAATACGTGTGTCTTGACCCTAATGTTTAGAAGCCACATCACAGACACACATGCAAGTGCATGCACACAAACGTAAATGATACACACTCACCATGTCATCATGCACCAATGCCAACACCAATAATGTAGAGCATACGGTAATTACATGCATGGTGACACAACATCCAAGACACATACACTGAATGCATGTTTACCACCACCATTGTAGTCACCTCGCCAGAACCACACACTGACAACAGATTCATAATTTGGCCATACAGCCGTGATGTACTGTGTAGTTGTGAAGATGTAATAACGTCTGTAGGGTCACAGCCGACGTCAACACGTCAAAATGCACGTCTGTTGCACATTGTGTGCCCACCGATGGGCATAGTATGGACACACATGGAATAGTGAATGACATATGAAGTTTCCCTATCACGCTCACAACCCTCATGACGCAACTGCAGACAACACATCACGGTGCAGCGTCTGACAAGATAAAATCATTGGCCCCGCCATGGCGGTGCACAGCTTCCGCTACTTTCCAATGGCCATACGCGGCTAGCGTCCCTCTTCCCATTGGCTGCATGTGCACGACCGTCACGGGCACACATCGGCAACCGCACGTGCAAGCTTCCTGCACGGAAGCTTCAGTTGCAACAATGTTGTATCACTGGCGCCACCATGGCGGTGCACGTACTCAGCGGGGGAGGTGCAGGCCTATACACCCTTCAGATGTTCTCAATGCACATGGCAGTTCATGTCCCCTCTTACAGTCACATTGCATCATCCACCGTACACCGGCCGGAGCGGGCGGGCCTAGGACGGCCGTGCCGGCCATGTCCACAACCGCCGTCCTAGGCCCGGCCTGGCACGGCGGTTGTGGACATGGCTGGCACGGCGGTTGAGGACATGGCCGGCACGGCCGTCCTAGGCCCGGCCTGGCACGGCGGTTGTGGACATGGCCGGCACGGCCGGCCTAGGCCCGCCCGCTCCGGCCGGTGTACGTTGGATGATGCAATGTGACTGTAAGAGGGGACATGAACTGCCATGTGCATTGAGTACATCTGAAGGGTGTATAGGCCTGCACCTCCCCCGCTGAGTACGTGCACCGCCATGGTGGCGCCAGTGATTGAACATTGTTGCAACTGAAGCATCCGTCCTGAAGCTAGCACGTGCGGTTGCCGATGTGTGACCGTGACGGTCCGTGCACATGCAGCCAATGGGAAGAGGGACGCTGGCCGCGTATGCCCAATCGAAAGTAGCGGAAGCAGTGCACCTCAACACCAGGGCCAGTCATTGGCCCTTTTACGAACACGCATCCAGGGCTGACCAATTGCTGTCGACGTATGCCACTGACACGTGCTGAGGGCCCTATATATGTGTGTTGTCCAAAAGCACACATCCTACCCAGGGGACCAGTGCTGCCTGTTCACCTCGACCTGCTGCTGCTGCTGAGCTGACCACCGATTGCTGCCTGTGACCATCACCTCAACCTGCTGCTGCTGAGCTGACCACCGACTGCTGCCTGTGACCATCACCTCGACCTGCTGCTGCTGAGCTGACCACCGACTGCTGCCTGTGACCATCACCTCGACCTGCTGCTGCTGCTGAGCTGACCACTGACTGCTGTTCTAGTGCCATACTCCGTGATCTTGCCATGTCTAGAGGCAAAGAGATCCGGTCTCGTCCCTTCACCGCCGCGGAGCTTGATGTCCTCGTGGACGGTGTTCTCCGCAACTATGGACGCCTCTACGGCGCACCCGGACAGGTGGTAAGTGCAGTGTGGGACATGTTGGTGTGCATGAGGGGGCCAAATGATCCTGCCTACTGCAATCTTAGCTGTGTAGTGTGGGCTCGACATATTTTCCGGATTGTGCATGGCGGATGACAGATACGTGTTGCCCCTATCTGTGTGACAGGCCAACTGTCCACTGCCTTACACCCTTTTGTCTCCCATCATGGTAGGTCAAGCTGCACCTTCGCAAGGACGTGTGGAGGAGCATTGCACGTGAGGTAAGGGCATTGGGGGTGTGCAACAGACAACATACACACTGCCACAAACGCTGGGACGACATTTCCAGGCTGAGCAAGAATGTAGCGGAAGTGACACTGGGGATGATTCCAAGGACGCCACGTCTGGCCCGACGCTCCATGACCCCTCTCATGCACCGTATCATTGCAGTGACGCATCCTGACCTGTCCGAACGGCTGAGTGTCGATCAACAGCAAACTAGCGGTGAGCATACTGTCTGTGTAGGAAACTTGTGAGTGCAATGCATGTATTGGTGCACAGACACAGTATTGAGTTCCGTGGTGCGTATGTATCTCTGTGATGCCATGTTGGTCCCATTGGGTGGGTGTCATTTGACATCCAGGTCCGCCATGTTGACACGCCACTTGCTTAGTAGTTTAGTGTTGAAGCACATGCCCTAGTGGTCCGTGGCCCCATGGAAAGAAATGTGTGCAGATGTACGTGTTCCTGCCCTGTCCGCATGCTGTACATGTGTCACGGCCACCAACGCTTATGTAATGTGAGGATGACTGGTAGAGGTGGGCCGTGTGCAGGATGGGGGCTACAAGAACTTTGTCAGCTATGGAATTTGGGAATCCTTGTCCTTCTGTACGTGAGTGTGCCCATGACTTACACCTCTTTTATGTGCATTTCAGCTATGACAGAGGACACTCAGCCACAGACGGAGGAGATTAGTCGAGGAAATGAGTCCGGGTCAGACTTCGCACACACGCCGACTGACACAGAGGAGGGCAGCGCTGGAGAGGGGGACAGGACCGTCCCTGAGGACTCGCATGTGGAGACACCATCGTCCTCATCTTCTGAAAATCTTGGTGAGCCAGCACTGTTGTCACAGACTGGGAGTGGGCAATCATCACCTTCTGTCGGAACACAGCACACAGGGCCCACACTTCCGCAAACTGCACCATGTACTGTTCGTGCCCGCAGGAGTAGGGGGAGCAGAGTGGCGTTCGGTGCAGGCACCGCTGCCCTTGCCACGGTGAGCCAAAATGCACTGTGTGCTGAGGCCGTTGATCTGCTGCGACAGCTGTGTGTGGGGCAGACCAATATGACAAATGCTTTCCAAGACCATGATAGGAAGTTGGGGCAGGTGGTGGCATTCATGGAAGGGATGCATGGCGATCTTGCTGGTCTACACAAGACAGTCCAGTCATTGGCAAGCAGTGTGTCGTCTGCAATAGTACAGTCGCATGGACAGGGTGCTACTTCTGTTTCCCCATCTACACCACTGGATGTCTCAGGGGGTAGTGATTATTCTGAGCAGGACTCAAATACAGGTTATTGCACTAGAAGCAGCGTCAGACAGCACGTCAGGGCACACAGGGCACATACCCCATCCCCTAGGTCAGCAAAATCTGTTCACGAAGACAACGTCAGATACACTGGAGTACACACACAAGATCCACAAGTGTTGTTGGGGGACATGCCTTCAGAAGCTACACAGGCATTCAACACAAAAGGTACTCCCAAGGCAAGGGATACTCACAAGTCCATGGACAGTCCCTTGGACAAGGCCACTCAAAAGACAAAGGCACCTCCTAAGAGCAGGGAAAGTCCCAAGGGCAGGCCCACAACCGAGGAAAGGGCCACTCCCAAGGACACGGACAAGGCCAGTCAAAAGACAAAGGCACCTCCTAAGAGCAGGGAGACTCCCAAGGGCAGGCCCACAACAGAGGAAAGGGCCACTCCCAAGGACAGGGACAAGGAGAGTCAAAAGACAAAGGCACCTCCTAAGAGCAGGGAGACTCCCAAGGGCAGGCCCACAACAGAGGAAAGGGCCACTCCCAAGGACACGGACAAGGACAGTCAAAAGACAAAGGCACCTCCTAAGAGCAGGGAGACTCCCAAGGGCAGGCCCACAACAGAGGAAAGGGCCACTCCCAAGGACAGGGACAAGGACAGTCAAAAGACAAAGGCACCTCCTAAGAGCAGGGAGACTCCCAAGGGCAGGCCCACAACAGAGGAAAGGGCCACTCCCAAGGACAGGGACAAGGACAGTCAAAAGACAAAGGCACCTCCTAAGAGCAGGGAGACTCCCAAGGACAGGCACACAACAGAGCAAGGTCCATCTCCCAAGGGCAGGGACACACACAGAGAGCAGGTGTCTACTGGAGACAGGTACACCACAAACGAAAAGTCTGCTGGCAGGAACAGGGCACCGACCAGGGCACAGGCAAAATCCAGAGACAACACTCCACCTACGGATAAGGCACATCCTACGGACAAGGCTTCTACCATGGACAATGGCGCAATCAAGGACAGGCATACATCACCCCTGGCTGCACTGCGGCTGATGTTTTCGACTGAACGCCAAACAGATGTCTCCGCGGCGGAGTCCCCCCATACCTCCACTCCCATCCAGGCCAGTCAGAAGCAGAGGAGGGAGTCCCCTGTTGTTGCATCCCCCATCACACATGATTCTGAGTCCAGGCGGCAGGCACACAGCAAACGACAAGCAGGCTCCAGCACGACCCCAGAAACCCGATCCCCGGCTGCAGATGCTCCACCTATGGTGGGTGATATTTGTTTAGAGTCACCACCACTTGCCAGTCCTGTCCTGTCCACGGTGCACTCACATATCCCTAAGAAACGCAGACACACACCATTGACACCTGCCCACCCCGATGTCGCTCAAGGTCAGCTATCCCCAGCTCCCAGGGCCACCCTGCCTCCTTGCCCATACAGCCCTGTGGCTCATCATTTCAGTGGTCCTAGTGGCGCAGGTGCAGTTGACTCTCATGTATCAGATAGTGCCACTGTGTCTGTTGTTTGCTGTCATGCATCATATAGTAGCACAGTCTCAGTTGTGCCCTCTCTTGTTGCAGGTCCTGGCAGTGTATCTGGGTCTATGGCTCATGTGTCAGTGAGTAGATCTGTGGCTGTGTTGCACACTCCTGTTTCTGGTGCTGGCAGTCTGTCTGGGTCAGTGGCTCACGTGTCAGTGACTACATCTGTGGCTGTGTCTCACATTCCTGTTGCTGGTGCTGGCAGTGTGTCTGGGTCTGTGGCCCATGTGTCGGTCACTCGGGCTGTGGCTGTGTCTCACACTCCTGTTGCTGGTGCTGGCAGTGTGTCTGGGTCTGTGGCCCATGTGTCTGTCACTCGGGCTGTGGCTGTGTCTCACATTCCTGTTTCTGGTGCTGGCAGTGTGTCTGGGTCTGTGGCCCATGTGTCTGTCACTCGGGCTGTGGCTGTGTCTCACACTCCTGTTGCTGGTGCTGGCAGTGTGTCCGAGGCAGGTAGTTCACGCAGTCCACCTGATTCTGTGATGTGAGGTGCTGATCACTTCACTCACATGTTATTTCACATGGTGTGTCCATTGTCCATTGAGAACTGCCTTGCACTGTTGTGGTCCCTGGGACGGGTTGGTTGGGACACGTACTTGTGCTGCCTCTGATGTACCTGCTCTGTTAAGCACAATGCCCTGTTGCTGTTCTGATACTGCATTCTGCCCTCTGATGTGCTGCCTCTGATGGACATGGTCAGTGCAATGGACTGTTGATGCACTTTGCCCCTCTCACGTGCTGCCTCTGATGGACATGGTCAGTGCAATGGACTGTTGATGCACTTTGCCCCTCTCACGTGCTGCCTCTGATGTACCTGCTCTGTTGTCCACAATGCCCTGTTGCTGTTCTGATACTGCATTCTGGCCTCTGATGTGCTGCCTCTGATGTACCTGCTCTGTAGTCCACAATGCCCTGTTGCTGTTCTGATACTGCATTCTGCCCTCTCTTTTACTGCCAATGATGTACCTGCTCTGTTAAGCACAATGCCCTGTTGCTGTTCTGATACTGCATTCTGACGTCTCACGTGCTGCCTCTGATGTACCTGCTATGTTGTCCACAATGCCCTGTTGCTGTTCTGATACTGCATTCTGCCCTCTGATGTGCTGCCTCTGATGTTCATGCTCTGGTGCCCACTTTGCCCATGCTCACGCATACACTGGGATTATACCACTATTATGTGCAATAAAGGTAGTCAATCATGTCTCGTGGTTTGTCGTTGTCATTCATGTTTGCGTACTACAAATGTGTATTTCTATTTGCTTCTCATCAGTGGTTTCGGTAACATGACACTCTCCCTCCCTACGTCACGACCCTTGCAGGTATTCCCCTTCATGCAGCCAATGGTTTGTGCCTTACCTGCGTCGGCGTCCATGGTGGGCCAAGACTAGGATGTGGTGGATCGCGAAGAGCATCGGGAAGGCGTGTAGCGCTGGGTCCATGGTGGCGAGCAGCTTGTGGTGGGTATCTCTGCTATGTATCTTTTCTTCGCTGTGGGGAATCCGCCGTGTTCAGACAGGTTGTTTTTCAGCAGCGGTTTTATGTGTATTTTCCGCCATCTTGATTTGGGGGACGGTCTTAGACGTCAGTACGTACGGCGGAGTCTCAGGATTCGTTCCGTCCACCGCGTGGTCGGGTGTAGTTGGGCGGCGGTGCGTGCTTTTCCGCCGCGGACGGAAATTTGACACTTTTTCCTATCCTGATATGGCGGACAGAGTGTCCGCGGCAGGCGGACACGGAAAAGGCATTTTCCGCGTACTCCAGGGCCGCGGTAGCTCTTCCGTCCGCCATCCTAATGAGTCCCTAAGTGTGGTTTCTCATCTCTCACAGTCTGGGCATGAGCCTGCAGCAGCATGCCAAGCCATCAGGCAAGGGAGCTGTCCTTCAGCTTCCCAAAGCATGTTCAGACTACATAGGTGTGTATTACCTTCCCTGTCGCCAGTGTGCAAGGGTGTGCACCCTGAATACCAACCCCAGAATATCGATGGGACCAGTGGTTAATTTGTAAAACAATAAGTGCCGGGGCTCTCATCAGGAGGCAGCTTGCACCAGCCCATTTCTCCTGTTAGCGCCGCCTAAAACAGAAAACAACTCCTAACCATGAAAGCGGGGCGAGGATATGGCATAATGGCCAGAGCTGCTGACTTCGGACCTGAGGAACCTGGTTTGATTCTCCACGTTGCCCCCCTGTAGTATTTAAATTTCGGCTAAATCTTGTGTGCTTTGTCATAATTGTACTCTGCTCCCCTGAGCCGGGGGTTCTAGGCTGACATTGAGTAAAATTTAAAAATCTTCATTTCGACTGTGTTTTTGTTCTTTTTGGCAATTTTAACTGCTGTGTTCATTATTTTATCTTTAGCGCTTTACCTGCACCTCCAACTCCGATTCCTACTAAGAGGAATCTTCTGTGTACTAGCGCGCTTGCAGAAACGGTGCCGCCATCTTGG
Organism: Lissotriton helveticus; assembly: GCF_964261635.1. NCBI lineage: Eukaryota > Metazoa > Chordata > Amphibia > Caudata > Salamandridae > Lissotriton > Lissotriton helveticus. Next base: position 939,883,346 of record NC_136070.1, read on the forward strand.
GTGGATACCAGTGCAGCGTTATAGTTGTTCGTCGTCCCTGCTCCCCTTGACTCTATATAATGTGTATGTGGCCCCGACGGCGCAGCGGGCGGGCGCAGCGGGCATTCCAGCGGTGCGCCAAAGGCAAGCCCGTCTGCGCCCGTCTGCGCCCGTCATCGCCAGTCAATCGCCAGTACCCCTGGTCGGGGTCGGCTTCCTTTCCGTAAATATGATAGAGAGGAGCTTATGACATTACAGCCTACTGACGGGATCTGTACGGAGTTGCCACCCCAGCTAGGTGAGACAAGTTTGAACTGTCAGTCCTGTGCATTTTCTACGTGTACTCCTTCTCGGGTCCGACAGGCCTTAGTCTTAGGGAGACAAACGCTGTTTACTGTTCTTCAATTAAAAGTGCGTTCGCTTGCGAAACACTATATGGAAGTCTACACGTTAATTAGTGATGAGTCTCCTGATGTCCTTTTTATTTGTGAAACGTGGCTGCGTGACGATTCGTCAGGGATAATCGGTCTGTCTCTTCCGGAAGGGTACTTGATTAAGACTCTTAACAGGGACTCTAGGGGAGGCGGAATAGCTGTCATATACAAAGCGCAGTATCCCTGTTCTTTTGTGATGGAGAATTTATGCGGTTGCGAATGTGCTCGTTTTAGGCTTGAAATAAGCCCGCACTTTACATTCTCAGGGCTCTACATCTACCATCCTCCGGGTCCTGCCTCTAAGTTTAGCGAAGCTCTGTTAGAGCTAGTCAGCTCACTAGTGGTGAGATCCGCTAATTTCTCTATTTTAGGAGACCTAAATCTCCACTGTGATCAAACACTGGATCAGGCTATTTGTAATCTGCTAGCAGACTTGGCAGCCTTTCAACTTGACTTGTTGGTACATGATGCCACTCACGCAGCAGGACATATACTGGATCCTATCTTTTCCAATATCCCAGCAGTACAGATTGATCAGCCTATACCTATGGGTTGGACAGACCATTATTTAATTAAAGCCAGCTGGAAGATAGTCGAATCTCCTAGGATTGATAGGACTATTTTGGCGTTTAAAAGGCCTTGGCATAAACTCCAACTAAATGAGTTTCACGCCTTTCTGGGAGAGTTTCCTGTCGGGGATTTGGTTGATCCTGAGGTAGCTTATACCGCCTTCTGTGATTGGAATGGGGAGGGTCTTTGATGCCTTCATTCCAGCTAGATGGGTTAAGGGGCGTAGCACGGTCTCCAATCCATGATATTCGGAGGCTCTGAGAGCCCTTAGAAAGGAATGTAAAAGAGCCGAACGGATATGGAGAAGGAATTATGAAGATGGCCTTAAAACTGTTTATCTGGCCAAACTAAAATACTATCACAAAATGATCTGCTCCACACGTGCCTAATTTTATGCCGAAGAAATTAGGGATAGTTCCAACCCCACGAAATGCATTTTCAAGATTGTCCAGGAGCTGAAGAACATCAAAGCTTCGGGCTCCTATGTAAAATCGGCACAGCAATGTGAGGAGCTTGCCTCTTTCTTTATAAATAAAGTGCAGAAAATGTATGCTACATTCCCGCAGCTCTCCTCTGTCCCGAGCTCTGTCATGGTCAGTGAGGGGGTTTCTACCTTGACTGCTATTCCCGTGATTCCTTGTGAGGAACTCGTGAAACTCTGTAAAAAGGTCAAATCGGGATCTCCAGCGGACCCTATGAGGCCGTCGCAATTTATGGAATCTATGGAGCTTGTTCAGCAGCTGTTAGGATATATACTTAATCTATCTTTTGCCACGGCCAAAGTACCCTTGGCCTGGAAACAGGCTTGGGTCTCTCCTATTATTAAAAAGCCCACACTGGATCCTTCATCTCCAGACAGCTTCAGGCCAATTTCTTTGCTTCCGTGGGTCGCCAAACTGGCAGAGGCACATGTGAACGAGGTGCTATCTTGGCACATGACCCTTAACAACATCCTGGACCCGTCGCAAAACGGCTTTAGATCAGGTCACAGTACCGAGTCTGCCTTGTTGGCCACCACTGAGCATTTAAGAACGATTCTTGACGCCGGTCAGAGTGCAGCGCTTATACTATTAGATCTTAGCGCTGCCTTTGATACGGTGTCTCATGACATCTTGTTGTACCGCCTGGAGGCAATAGGGATTACGGGTCGGGCTTTGGAATGGTTTCGTGCATTCCTGTCTGACAGATCCTTCCGGGTTTCGGCTCCGCCATTCTTATCTCAAGCCTATTACATCGGCCAAGGGGTTCCGCAGGGCTCTGCGTTGAGCCCGACTCTGTTCAATCTCTATGTACAACCGCTTGCGGTTGTGGCAAGAGATTGGGGCCTAACGCTGGTATCGTATGCTGACGATACTCAGCTGGTTATTACTTTAGCAGAAGGCCCCTTTATAGCAGCTATGAGGTTCAGAGATGGGATGGCTGCAGTTGCTCAGTGGATGGCTGACAACTGTTTACAGCTAAACGCCAGTAAAACGGAAGTGATGTTGGTTGGGAAAAACATTTCCCTCTGGAATGAGCACTGGTGGCCGGCCTCGCTGGGCTCCATGCCAACATCTAAGCCAGTGGTTAAGAACTTGGGAGTTTGGCTGGATGCGGGTCTCAACTTTCAGACCCACACGAAGAAGGTGGCAGCGACTTGTGTGGGTTTGTTGAGAGGTCTCCACCCTATCCTGAAGTTCTTTAATGCGCCAGTCCGGCAGCTCATTGTCCTGGCTACGATTTTATCGCGCCTGGACTATGCGAGCGTTCTACTTTTAGGCGCAAACAAAGCCGAGATTTTACGGCTCCAACGAGTCCAAAACTCGGCAGCCCATGCACTAGTGGGACTCCCAAGTAGATGTTCAGCCAGAGCCACTATTAGAGCCTTACACTGGCTACCGATCGAAGTAAGAATCCAGTCTAAAACTCTTTGTATGGCGTTTAAAATCCTAAAAGGTACCAGCCCTGAGCTACTTCGCCCTCTTCTAACCCCATACATTCCCCAACGTAGTTTGCGTTCCTCGGGTCAACATCTGGTAACTATACCAAGGACTAAACTTTGCCGTACCGGGGGCCGTTCATTTCGGCTCTTGGCGGCTAAATTGTGGAATTCTTTGCCAGTCTTCATTCGTGGTATAGAGGACATATTGATTTTTCGGAAAGCCATCAAGACCTTCCTTTTTCCACTGACTTAGGGACTCTGCTTCCTTGTCCTTCTTCAGCTATCTTGTACAATTAGACTGACAGCGCCGGGACGCCCCTTAGCTGAGGCAGCTGCGCGCTCAACAAAATTATAACATAACATAACATAACATCCTGTGATTCTGGGCAAGTCACTTACTCTCCCCGTAAATTAATGTGTCCTTACCTGGTGCTCATGAAAAGCGCTATGTTGATGATTAATTGGAAACCATCGGCTCAAATTAAGCACTGGATGGGACACAACATTGAGGGCAAGCTATTAGAAAAAAAAATTGACAGGTAAATTCAGATTTCCTACCTAACTCCACATATATGTACCTATGCAGTACACATATTTTCGAGGTATGTAGATGTGGAGGTAGGAATAGTACCCCTATGCGCCCCTAAGTGCAATTACTTTTCAATATATTGTCCCTCTATGTTCTTGTACCACGATATTCTGGAAGTCACATGAGCTGGAACATTTAATCTGTTGGGCTTCAAGTCTTTTCTGTGTAAATGTGAGTGGCTATCTAATTCCAATCCCAAACTAATTAATTGGAGAAACTCTTGATTATTACAAACGAATGCTTTCATAATCCAGGGAACACATAAACTGCTGTTTATTAGACATGTGGAAGTGTCCTCGAGAATCTATTGCACCTCCAGTGCACGCAATGGAACTCCAGTGACACTCTTGAATGACGTAATCACCTCCTCCTTGTACCCAAAGAAATGGATGACAGACTCTGCAAAATACTTGACTGCCTTTTCCTTGCAATACAACGCTCTGACAAATGTAGCTAGGAAACTATTAAATATGGCTATAATTGCCAAAAATGTGATTACTGGATCACCCAGCCAAATAATCATAAAATCCACTGTAATCGCGTAACAAAAGCAAATGTTAAATTGATACCATTGACTGGAAAAGTAAAAAGAGCTAAGGTAGCAGCTGAGCTGCATGTCTTCAAGATGTCTCTACCAAGGCCACCATTTGACTGCAGGCATCATGGGACATTTCAGAGTCTAATAACAACAAATTCTGAGACATGACCGGCAATTGCAGGTATTGCGCAGCAGCAAAGAGGTCATGTGCTATCTTGGGTGTTTGCGCCTCTCATTTTAATGATTGTCATTATATTGTATTTTAACTGTTGAGAGTGGTGTTGACTTTGGTCTTATGAGCACGTTCTTTGTAACCCATATTGTTTGGACTGAGAGTGAACTGCATTTGTAATTCTGGTGCACAAGATATCCTTATTTTGGTTGCATTTGTTGATCTGGACAACAAGATACCCTGTTGTGTGTTGACTGTAGGTTAGGTGGTTCTGGAGCTTTGGCTCACAAATGCCTACTGTCATTGTTGAGTGTAGTTATAATTGCTGTTCTCATGTAGAAGATGCCCTGGAGTGCGTTCATTTACTGTTCTTTCACTCAAGAACCCGGGGATGGGTTGAGTCTAATTTTGCAGTTAATATTCCTGTACAAAAGCCTTATGTTGTGGGGCTGTGTTTGATTTCCATTCCTTGTTTTCTGTGCACAGGATACCATGACGGTGGGTTGAGGGGTGGACAAGAGTGGGTGCGAGAGAGAGAGATTGGCTTTGTGCATTCCATTCTCACAATTTGTTTTGTAACACATTTTCTTGCTTTTCAAACATTATAACACCTTTGTTTGCAATCTTTGCTTTTTTGTCCCCAAAAGCAAGGTGATCATGAAACTCCAGCAAAATTATGAGCAGAATTGTCTAAATTTAAAAGCAACACATATGTAACTGAAGAGATAGTACCACCGGATTAACATTACAATTGATGGCATATTAGACCAAAGTTTTCTACCCCAGATGAATCTCACATTAAAACATACACATAGTTTATTTATCACAAATGAACGTTTGTATCATTGTTTAGCTGTTTATGCGGATTGTTTGTACTGTAATGATTTTAATTAATTGTACAGTTAATAAATTCAATTAAATTCATACACATAGTATTTTATAACACTGTCTCAGCTGCACTCCTATATATCTTCTCCATAGTTCGCCAAGACGCGGCGCATCTGTCTCTGTCTTGGCCGCACATATTATTCATCGTTTGGGTAGATACTAGTCATCTGTACTCATTAGTTTAATTTGTTACTTTTCTACATCGGTTTACGGAACCTAAATCTTCATTGCTCTTGTATATCCTCTTCCCACCTTCCCCATATTTTCAAATATTTTTGAGTGCTTCACCAGTGCATTCCTACAATTGATCTGTGTAAAGGGTTTCTGTGTTCAAAGTATATTATAATTTCTTAAAAGTGATGTCTCCCTTCTGTTTTTGTAGATTTTAAGATGCATGTGTTCCCAGGGTATTGTGCTTATTCTGTTTTCGTGGGTTTTAGGATGCTGTCACCAGAGTTTTCTATGTATTCTGTCATCGCTACAGATTATCCTTGTTGTCTTTTTGATTGAAATAGGTGTGACTACAGCCACATTCTATTCAATTTTTTTAGCCCTTGAGATTTAAAATGGTTTCTGGAGTCCAGAAGTCGCTGCACCGCAAATGTGTAGTAATACTAATTGGAAACTTAAACGTGAAACTGGACCAGCAAAGGTGGCTGTGGGGATGGCAAGTGTTTGGTCTTTGAACCAATTTAATCAAGTGATACACTTAATAAATGAAGGAACTGCAAGTAGGAAGGTGGCTGCTGGGTATTTGTATGCATCAAAAGATGATAGGTTCATAGTAGGACCATGGAGGTCTGAAGGTGTGAGTAATAAACTGTTAGAGAAAGCGAAAACCTCAAGCTACCCAGGTTTTTAGATGGTTCTGGAGCGAATGGGTCATGCTGCTACCTGTGTGTTACACGGGAACACTGTATGGTATACACAATGTGATGGGGGATAAGAGTTTGAGGCGTTTACCTGTTTGGTAGGAAAACCTATGTTTTATTCCACCGTTCAGATGGTATGATTGAAAAGGGGAAGAACAGTAGAATGTATGTTTTGATTTAATGATCCTACTTTCTAATCGCTCTACATGTTTCAAGCCACCCTTCCCTTTGGCTTTGGTCAGGACCAAGGAACTACACTCCCTGAGACAACCCCTACTTCAAAAACATTGAAAACGCAAAGTGGTATGCCTTCACACACACTGCATGCAAATGCAAATAAGCAACTACTTGGTGCTATGTTCTGTATTTATGAATAAAAAGCATGATATTTCCTCACTGGAAACTGAATATTCAGGCTGCGGTGAATAGATCTCAGGTTACTAAACCAGACGAGACCTTGATGCAAGGGGGACAACAGGCTTGTCCCGCCACTGAAGGTCCTATGAAGCAGTATTATTGTTTTTTATACACAAATACAGAACATAACACCAGTGGATTGTAAGGAAGTTTCCTTATATTTATTTCAGGACCATCCAGGGTCCCTGCCTGCAGTGGCAGCTGGTGACCCACAAAAATGGTGAGTCAACATAACTACAATTAAAAAACATACATACAAATAAACATTAAATGTTTCACTTACCTTAGCCTGCCACCTGTTCTTGGTGTTCTCAAGTTCCCTGCTCCAGACTTCTCCGAGCATGAGGTCCCACAGCTCCCATAGGTCCTCATCCAATCCAGACTCTGCTCTCATGCTGCATGAATGAAGCATCTGGATTGGCTGGAGCACGCTGCCTCAGTGCTCAGAAGAATCCTGAAGGCCTGCTCTCCAACCCAGAGTTTGAATTGCGCATGTTGGTTTGGCCCTAGCAAGGTACCCGGCCAAACCCACATGCAGAGTTTATACTGAAGGGGCCACTCGTCAATGCTGCCAATCAGCTGCCCTGCCCATTTGGTAGAAAACCGGAAAAAGAAAATGGTAATTAGATCCTTTTATTACCATTTTATTTTTCTAGCTTCCTGTGCCGCAGTGTGGGAAACAACCACCACCCCTGTCTGCCTACATAGGATTTTTTTTTGGAAGAGTTTTATATAGCGCGAACTAGACCGGATCCGAATCAGGTATCAGAGCGCTTTACATATTTTCCAGTTACGTTACATGAGGACACACTTTGATTTTAGGCACGGGGAGAATAATTGATTTGCCCAGAATCACAGGAGGTTTTTGGCGTCGTTACCGAGACTCGAACCCAGATCCCCAGGTCCGAGGACGAGCGCCCTAGCCGTTAGGCCAACTCCTCTCCCCAAGGATTGAAAGCTCTTCAGACAAAGAAGTTTCTGGACCTCACAGGAGCCTCCTGACCATACAAATTGTTCCCGATGTGACACTATGACCACAGAGGACACATCATTTGAAGGTAGTTTTTCATGTGTATCTCTAGCAATGGTTCCACCAGTATTGATAATTCTAATTTGCAATATGAATGCTGTTCTGAAAGAACTGTTTTATATATGTTACAGGACTGTCAATGGAGCACACTGACATAGGATATTTGATCTGCTATTGCTTCAGTAGGACATAATCTTTTATGTAACAGATTAGGTATCCCCTAAGAGTTCCTATCAATGTTTACTGCCCTTCTCACTGATATCTGTTTAAAGTGATCATGATGTAAAATTGGGAGTGAACCAATGACCTGAAGCAAGGTTGTGTTCATGCTCCAGTTTTACTTTTGTTCTTTTTGTCAGATCTCTCTTACACAAAAAGATGAGCCCTTGGCTATCCACCAAAATGCATGGTAGTCATGTCAACGTTCTTTTGTATGCGTATGATGTGTTAATCATCGAAACTGCCTTATTTGGGATACAAAGGTAACTTCAGGCACCAAGTACATATACAGTATGAAACATTTGTTTATTTGTACTGACAAAACACAAACTGTGTCTCTTAGTAAAAAATATAAAGGTTGTTTGGAATTTAAGTGACCTAAAACTCCAAAGAGTCTTCTAACTGTCTTCGAGCGATGTGAATGCAAATTAACATTCAAAGGAAAATAAGTAAATGGTTTTCTAGATTATTTGCAGTGACACAATTATTAAACTGTTTCACCCAGAAATTCGAAGGGGTTTCCACTAAATCCATGTTAAAAGCCTTCTTTGTACAAAAATATAGATTTTAACACGTGGGGCAGCTGGGCCCATTCTTGAACAACCCTGAGAACTGTTTATGGTTGAAATCAAAATTGTTAATAAAATGTTTGGTTTGAATTGGAATTAGCAAAATAGTTTGAGGTTGGAAACCCTTGGAAGTGAGGTTTTAGAAGGGCTTACAAATTAGTGCTGTACTGTAATAGCAGCTGCTTGTATTAGAGATTAATGCTCTGCTTAAATTACCTATAAATTGAAGCAGAGATACTCAAACAGTGAGTTGCTGTTCATTTAACCGAGCAGGAAAATTCAGAAAGCTGCAAAACAAACAGGCATATTTTATTTACACGTTTTACACATTAGCTAAAGTAACCCATAAGAAAGAAAAGAAAGAGCCCTAGACAACTTATCTTTAGGAATACCTTTAGTTTTAAAGATAGCTTTAGTTTTAAACTCTCTGAAAACAAGTGTATTTTATTTACATGCATGAGAGTTTTACCTTAGTAGATCAGAGTGTCACTGCATTGAGAGGCATTTATTAGCAGTGATAATTTTCAAACATGATCTTGGAAACTTGCATGCTGCCCCTATTCTGAAAAGAATGCTATTAGTGAACCAAGAGGGAAGTCATTTGTCAGGTGCACCTTGTGTGTAGCCTTGGTTGTTATATAATTGGAACACCATTGTAGCCTCTCCGTTCCTTCCAACACATCTCACTCAATGAATTTAAGGACCTGGTCAAAGCAAGCAGGCCTGCCGGCAGCCCTTCTGACCAGTGTCCACCGCAAACTTTCAAGACAATTCTTTTAACAACCTCTGCTGCCACTCCAGTAAGAAGCATCATTAACGATTCCTTAACTACCAGAATATTTCCAGAACTAAAAAAGTCATACATACGCCCTTTACTGAAGAAAAAAAACTTGGACACACTGAAGCCTGACAACTAAAGACCCTTGACAAATGGACCTTTCCTGTGCAAACTGATAAAAAGAGCAGCGTTCGCCCAGATGTCACAATTCATTGAAGAGAATGCCATACTTTCAGACTTCCAAACAGGATTCCGTCCGGGAAGAGGCACAGAATCTGCCCTCCTTGCCATCTGGGATGACCTGAAGAACCTATTGGACTGCTCTGCTGCCTTCAACACAGTTGACCATGACACTCTGAAACAAAGACTCTACGAAGCCAGCATAGAGGGTACTGCTCTAGACTGGATCGCGTCCTACCTTCGCAACAGAACTGATGTCATCCATACCCCACCTTTCTCGTCCAAACCATACTCCACAAAAGCAAGGCTCTATCATCTCGCCCATGCTTTTCAACATCTACATGAAGTTGTTACCTGTACTGATCAATCAATTTCACCTCAAGTGCTATAACTATAAAGATGACACACAAATACTCATTCAACTGGAATGCCCCAAAGAAATTGGAAACTCTCCGATTTTCAGTTGTCTCAGAGCCATGGATCAGTGGATGACTTGGCGCCATCTCAAATTGAATGCTTCCAAAACGGAAATACTCATGTGTGGCGATTGAAAACATTATGACCCGCTTGCTGCCTGGCCCGATGAACTGGGATCTCTGCCTGAAATATTGTGGCGTATTCCTATAGGTACTGTATCGATCCCCCTATTTCTGACCCTGGTCTGGTTAATAATTAACTATCAGCCACCCAACGGCGCAAAAACCCGTTATCTGATTATCCACACCACGGCACAGAAGCGCGTTATCTGATTAGGTCATAGCGCACGCCACCTCATTAGGCACGCACTATTCCTCCAGCCCCTAATAGGCATACGGAGTTCTCATAACAAATCAAACCTATGACAACCTGTGAAAATCCCTGCCGCCATTGTTTTGATTCCACCGAGAACTTCAGTAAAGAATGTGCTAACGACCAGTCCGTATGACATCCTTATTGACGTATATATGTCCATCCTTACGTCAATCTCGGCACCTTTCAGGTATAAATATTACCGACATTGCCTTAAGCAAACACACGCGGTGGTGACGAGATTGGAGCAGCGAGACGTGCTGAGGAGCCCAGCTGAGAGCGAAGCCCACAGACGCTGCCCCGCCTTCCTGACGCGCTGAGAAGGACACGCTGCCTTTCTCCTGCCGAGAAATCCAGCTCCGGCGCTTCCAAGCCGCCCTCGCAGGCAGCTGGAATATCAAGACCTGAGATGAGAGATACCAGCCCTCCAGACTTCTAGGTCTCAGGTACAGAACTGAATAACCCCTTACAGAGAATTCTTGAGTCAGTCCCTTGGCAAAACAAACTTAACTTAAACTGCTACTTATCTACTCCCGCCCACGTATTAGGCTTAGGTCAGGTACACTGGGGTAGGCGTGGTTAGAAGCACCAGTTGAGTACGTTTAGGCAACTGTATATATGTATATATCTATTTTATCCATTTTTAAGTATCATATGGCTCAGAAACCATATCAATGCTTTTCCAGCATTATTTTATAATTCTGTTTTTACTGTATGCACTTTACTTAACTATAAGTATTGCAATAATAGCGATTCATTTCTCTTGTACGAGAAAAGAGACTGATCAATAAATAACATCCTTTATTGAACACGCCCGTCTCTTCCTTTTCTCTACAATCTGGTGAAACTAAGAATGCACTGAACTGACTGAGTAAAATAAGTTGTCTTTTGTTTTCACACGACTCTAGAGATACACTCTTGATTAGGGGAGAGCAAAGTTGTCATGTTCTATGGTTGTCAGAAACTAAATCCCTTCTTGTCTATCCAGAGAGGTTAAACTCCTCCCTGCCTATTCGAGAAAGTTTCTAGTGAACTCTGAGCTAGCTGGCAAACACTAAACTTTAAGTCTAATATCGTCAGTAGAAGACCTAGTTAACCTATGCCCTAGGTCTATACTATTGAAGGTATTATTCCAATGCGCAGAGCCTATTGGGATAATAGGAACTACACTAAATGGCGCCCAACCGTTTGGATAGGCGATAAAACTAACGCAAGACATTAGAGTAACTCAGTCGTGCTTTTTCACACAGAACCCCTTTTTTCCATAATACTCCAAAGACGTCTGGAGTGGGTAAAAGGTCATATCCGCCAAACTTCATAGAGAGGAAACTCCTATGTAAGGTTCTTGGTCTATTCAACGTTGAAGGATACACTGTTCCAAAATATTGTGCATCTAATCTTTGTTTCCATAAGAAACCTGATCTGCAAACAAACAGAATAACCTTCCTGTCAGTAAAATGGTAGACAGTGAAGAAGAAAGGGAGACAGCCAGAGTAACAGCTGAACTCATAGCAGCTGATAATACTCTGCAGGAAAATGACCCGGATATAAAACTCATCCCGGTCAACATAAGAAAATCTATAACTTTAAAACTTATAGAAAATGGACTGACACCGAGAGGTGGTACAGTCATATTCGTAATTGAGGCACACGAGTATCGGCAGACAGAGGTATTCTATTCATGGATACATTTTCCAGCAGCAAACGCTGTAACAAAGGACTTCCACTATTACAAAATAGAGGAACCTCCTGATGAGTACACTCCTTTCGAGGATGTGGAAGTACCACTCAAATTCCAAGAGCATTTGCTCTTGTTTAATGGCGCCCTAAAACATAACAATCACATCACCAGGCTCGGTCCACTACGTAGACCAGGAGCAACGTGGCCGGTCCTAGCCGGATACACACCACATCCAGACATTGAAGAAATGCCTGCACCAGATCTTTTAGTACATCTAAAACAATTAATTAAAATACATAGACAATTAGTCCAATATGTAATGCGGACTTCAACTGTCCAACCAGTAATTAAAATTCCACAGCTGACCCCTCATCAGGGGAACACAAATAAAATTACACCACAGAACATACAGTCCTGTCTGGGTAAAGTACCAGCTAAACGAGAACAAATTCCATTCTGGCTAGCACAAAAAATAACTCAAATAGAGGCGGTATTTCCAGATACCACTCCTCTTGAGAAACACAGGATTCTGACTATCTGTCTTCCAATGGGAATCGCACCACACGTGGAGGACTGTGACACTTGGGGTACAGTCTTCGCTTCCATTTACACAAAAACACATGGAGTTCCATCCATGTCAGTAATACCAGATGTGCTAAAACAAATTCAAGATGAATACGGTCCAGAACCCGCTTTAACTCTCGGTATGAAATTACTGAAAGACTTCAAGCAGGTCTCGGCAATATTACTAGCCAACATAAAAGGAGAAGGAGCAAATGTGGCGATCCGCCAGAGGTTAAAAGAGACAGATGTAGCAGACCAACCATCTGAAATTGCCAGAATTATAGAAAAATCCTATGAAGAACTAGGTAGAGATAGTTTGGGTGGAATACCAGTGAAGCCCCAACTAATTGAAAGTCCTGAAAAGGTATTTATTAAAAATAATCTAAACAGTCAAAAGAAGAGCTGGGATGGAAATAAACAATCCAATCCAAAAGAAAAAAGATTCCAGTCCAGAGGAAGGTCTCCTCGGCGGAGAGAAAGATCTCCGGACCAAGGGCGCAAGTCTCCCCAAAGGGAGCCCTCTGTGAAAATATACAACCTTAGAAATAGGGATAACATAAAAAAACCTGATAGATATCAAGATTTTGATACACGTCCCTCTCAATCTTTTCAGACTTCCTCGCAGAAATTGGAAAGAAGAGGACGATCGGAACCCAGGGAAGGGCACGTCAAGTCCAAAGACAAGGAACCTGCTCATCCAAATAAAAAATTACAGTTTCCAAAGAAGAAGGTAGCCAGTATTAAAGTATTCAACAATGCCGAGAATACTGAGGACACAGCTGAAAAACGGAGAATGGGCTCAGACAATGCTAGACAGCGCAGCAGAAGTGAGCATAGCACGCAAAGTCCTTATGAATCATCTGGAGACAGTGGACACGAATGAATACATTCAAGTGGAAACTGCAGATACCAGAGTTAGCAAACCTCATAAAATATATGAAATAACATTGCGTATAGAGGGGGATAAGACTAGAAAAATAAGGGGACTCTTTTGGGATAATCTCTCCAAGGGCTATGACATCCTTCTAGCTGAAAGAGACTGGCCACCAGAATTTTTCAGGGAGTGCCCTCATGGCGAAGAAATAATTATGCCTGCCTTCTCAAATCATATTCCAATTCATAAAAAATATACACTTGCAAGAAAGTGGGCAGTAGCTCAAGCTCCTGCTTTATATAAAAATCATGTAGGATGGGATGAGGACTCTCCTCCTCACAAAATCCAGTTAAAATCACAACCCACTGCACAGAGGCAGTACCCAATTAAGCAAGAAGCTAAAAAACAGGTAAAAGAGATCCTAGATCAACTTGAATACTAGGGGGTGATTGAAACTTGCACCTCTCAAATGAACAATCCTTTGTTTCCTGTCTCCAAACCAGACAATTCATATCGTCTTGTTTTGGACTACAGACACCTTAACTCATGTTGAAAAACCTTTGCAGTGCAAAACTCGCATAGTGCTGCACTAATGAATAACATAGTGCGCAAAAAATACAAAACAACATTAGACATCTCTAATGGATTCTTTTGTCAGAATATAGCACCAGAGAGCAGATATTTGACCGCGTTCTCAATAAATGGCGCTCAAAAAAATTTCTGTCGTTTGCCCCAGGGGTTCAAGAACAGCCCAGGATTATTCTCAGCGAGAGTAACAGAGTTACTACAAACATATGATGACGAGGCATTATCCTATGTCGACGACATCTACCTAACAGATGATGACTTGGATACTCACTTGAAGAGAGTGAACACCATAATACTTGGGTTCGCAGCAGAGGGTTACAAATTCAACTTTAAAAAGTCTAGAATTGCCCATCTAACAGTCCTGTTTTTAGGATATGAACTATCAAGTGAAGGCAAAAGCCTGGCTGACAATTTCCTAGAGAAATGTGCTGTAATCCAAGCACCTAGAACACTAAAAAACTTACAATCAATTCTAGGCTTCCTAAATTTCGGAAGAACTTATATTATAAATTACGCAGAAAGGGTCAAACCCCTTTATGATCTAATAAAACCAGATTTCAAAAAAATCAATTGGACTCAAAAACACACAGAAATTTTGAGATCCTTACAAACAGACATGTTAATTAAAACAAAATTACAAACACGTGATAACACACGCAACCTTGTGATTCGAGTCATCCCAGGTAGATGCGGATTCACATACCTGACCTCTAATGAGGGAGAAAAGGTACCAATTGCATCCAAATCACACTTGTACACAGAGGCTGAAAAAAGGTTCAGCACTAAGGAAAACATTGTTCATGCGGTTCAAACTGCTGTAGCAAAAGAAAAATACCTAGCTGACGGTAGACAGGTTACAGTCAGAACAGCAAAACCAGCTTTCGAGGCATTAACAACCCCATGTAATTTACCGACAACGGCACTGAATCCAGAATGGTTACAATGGGTAAATTCTGTTGCTACAGACAAAGTGAAATACTATTTTGACCCGGAAATGAAAGACTTAAAATATCTAGAATATGAGAGAGAATACCCTCTGCCAATCGACATTCTGCCCTTACGACAGTACGCCTGTGTAATTTAGGAAAAGGGGGGTGGTGATGGACAGAGTTTCTGAATGCTGCAGAATACTCTTACCAAGTCAAGAGATCATGGTTTTAATCCATCACCGTTTTTTAGGTCACTGCACCATCCCAGCTCAGAACCTGGCTATATGCAAATTAGTCTGTTCCTGTCCCAGTGCATGATGGGAACAGGGCAAACCAAACTACCAAGCCAATTCTTATACTGGGAAGGAAACAAGCTCCCGGGGACCGGTTTCTGGCATCACAGCCTTCTTCGGCCCGGTTTGCTTGAATCCTGATGGTGCAATGAGCAAGGGACTCACGTCTCAGTATACCCTCCCACACATAGTGTGGATAAAACCGATTTTGGAAAAGGGGGGTGGTGATGGACAGAGTTTCTGAATGATGCAGAATACTCTTACCAAGTCAAGAGATCATGGTTTTAATCCATCACCGTTTTTTAGCTCACTGCACCATCCCAGCGCAGAACCTGGCTATATGCAAATTAGTCTGTTCCTGTCCCAGTGCATGATGTAATTTATACAGACGGCTATGCTCAACCACCAGGGTGGGGAGAACAAGCATACAACGCCACATGTGAAATTACAAAAGAAGTGTGGCGCGGAGGTAAACTAAGACCTCTATTGACAAAATCACACTCAGTGGAAAATAATTCAGAACAACAAACTGAAATCATAGCGTTAAAAATGGCGCTAGATAATGCCGATCGCGAATTCCCGACACTTATAGTGTGCGATTCGTATTACTGCGTCAAATCATACAATAACGATTTACAGAAATGGATTCAAAACGGTTACAAAGATGACACAGGTGCAACAATAAAGCAAAAAGTGCTTTGGGAACAAATAGTTCTTTTACAGAAAGAACAACCAAAGACTCACGTGATACACTCACTGAGTCATCAGCGTGATGGCGTTCACGTTGCAGGGAATTTATTGGCTGAGACAGCCACAGCGGTAGCAACTGAATCGGCTTCCGTAGCTAGAAAAAAGCGTGCAGTAAAATACATTGACGGTGAAACAATGCTGGCGGTGAAAACGTCATCAAAAGGCGACTGCTCAGCACTACCGATCAATTACCCACTCAATTATACATACAGAATCGATGCAAACCCTGTTCCTTTTGCTCGAATCCCTGGAGTGGGGGATAGAGTAATTCCAAACACGGACAGGAGAGGCTTGTTAATAGCAGACGCACATATGGGCGAGGGTCTCAGACACCTCAAATTAAAAGATTCTCTGGAAGAATTACAATCAGTGTACTGGTGGCCAGGCATGCGCCTGCATCATCACATTTTTGTAAAAAACTGCCCAAACTGTAACAGAAATCGCAGTGGCGAAAGAAACGGTATATTACCTTGGCGTTTCACACCAGAATGGATCAACAATAAAAAATAATGCCAATATGAATAATGCGTCGTATTAACATATAGAGACTAGTTTTCACTTATAATGTAGACCCCAACTTTCGGCTGACGCCAGAACTGTTATATCAAGATTTGCAAGTCTATAATGGCATATACGCTAGAAGCATGCTACGTACTGACCAATATCTTTCCATTAACTCTCGGGCTTATGGGGAGTGCCTGGCCAGAATGAGCATTGCATTTGCGGGAATCTTCTCACTTCCTTCCTGAGGGATACGGGATGGTGTAAAGAAAAAACCAAAGGCAGAGAGCAATCTATAACAGCAAAGGTATTAGGTTCGGGAGCTGGGTGGGTCAAACATCTAATAAGTGTCCAACGCAGTCTAAATAACCTGCCAAGAAATTCTCTGAAAGGTTTCAGTCCGTACGAACTATTGTTTGGGACTAGAATGCTGATCTTAGATCTTGACTAGTCAGAGAGAAGATCGCGGTAAAGAAGGAATTTGGGCCTTCTTACAGAAAAGCAGTTCCTGTCTTGTCTAGCAACGGGACAAGATCAGTGGTACTACCGCCCCTTGCTGGTAAAAAGGAGAACAGAGTTGTATCAATCGACCTGGTAAAACCACAATCATGTGGCCGATAACAAACAGTAGGCCAAGTGGACTCCCGATAAGTAGTAGAACACCAAGGTTTGCTACAAATACAGAGGTTCAAACTAAGAGGCTAATCACATTCGAAGTGCCTACAGAACATCAACAAGGACTATGCAACAAAGCAATGGAACTTAAACCTCTAAAAACCCAAATAAAAAGTTTTAGTCGAGACACACCGACCTACAATGAAGTAACATATGACTATGCTGATGAAACAAAGGAAACTTCTAGAACAAAAAGTAATCCAGAAGCAATTGGAACAATAGACAGAACAGCATCCGGCTACTTCATCAACTTCGATGATTCATCCGAAGATCAGAGTGAATCTAAGAAACAGCCATCAACAAAAACTTTCAAACAGAAAGCAAAGGAACTTTTTCAACAACTGAAAGCAACTTATCTGATTTCTCCATGGATTGAAATTTGGGTGGCATTAGGTGCATTTGTCCTCATATTTTGGCTCATCATGGTAATATGCTTGGGACATTTCATTGAGGGAAAATATGCTACAATGGACACAGCAAGCCAGAAAATCAACTTGGTCCTTAAACCACACACATCTTCACACGTCAAGAAAAGAGAACTTTCTTCAGTCAACTTCACAGCCAATCCTATACCTGGCGGTGTAGCATGGGACAAAACTGATTACGAAATCTATGGTCCGGTTGAGATCCTGAAATATCCACACCAATTTAAGATATCATTAAGTGACTTTGTAAAACCTAGCACATTTGCTGATGATTGGGACTTTGAAAGTATTAATAATATGATGTCTGACTTAGTGATGTCTGCTAAATTTACAGAACATGATTATTTGCAGGGTTCGTCTAATTATGATGAAATGTTCTGCTATAACCACTATGGTAACCATTACCTACATAAATCTGCACAACCTAGAAATGTTTTAAATTATAATCAATGGGAACATTGTGCTACTCCTCCGAAAGGGAGCTCAAAAACATTTTATGATAAATATTCATACTTTTCAGGGTTTAACACAAGTAATGCAGAAACATTTTATTTCAAATTGTCAAATAAGACAGGTATGAAGACCATGCTTACAAACACAAAATTGATATATTCAGATTCATTTTTTGAACAAATGAATACATTTGGGTTTGATTTCTGGAACAATAACATTGAAACGAAAACAGTTTGGGGTACAAAAGATTGGCAAGTACAAGGTATAGAATCATTGTTTAGAGCCTGCATGATCCCAGAACAAATTATATTTTTGAACGACACTATTCAACAAACTACCTGTCTTGGCTTAGCCAAAATCAAAGATTTAAACAAACCGTCTATTCCTAAACCAACAACAAACAGCAACAGCTCTATAGATGTTGAGATAGACGTAAACCATATATTAAACCAAATCAGAAAACATCCTGATTGGAAACAATGGTTGATCTGGCCCACAGATACAAATAACTGTCAAGACAGATTCCTGAACAAAATACAGGGGTTCACTTTGACCAGGCCAGACCCTAGATATTCCCAAAGACAACATCCAGGGATAATTACCACATACAGTGTGGGCAAGCTCTGCCTTCAATGGCTACAAACATCCACACTGGCAGAAATTAAGCAACACCTAACTTTACTTACAGAAGGTGCTGACTTGCGTGATTTCATCATGGGACCACGCAAACACCGTCAAAAACGTTTCATAGCGGCCTCTATATATGCAGCTTATAACGAAGCCTGGAAAGTAATTCAAATTGAGACAGCAGAGAAAATACGGGAAATTGACCGTATTAATTTGGAAAAATCACTTTCTGTGGTGGACAATGGGTTAATGACTCTGTCCTCCAGGATTTATTCTCTGGACAGCATTGTGTCTTCAGCAATCGACATAATATCGCAAGACTTACTGTTGTTACAACACGGTCAGTCCCAATTGCGTTCTATTGTACAGCTTGGCTGGACGTTACAAAATCTGCGTTCAGGCTATGTGCCTTGGCGTTTAATCAACACAACGTCACTATTTAATATCTTTAACCTTACTGATAAACAAATCAGTATGGCACAGAAGGGTGCTGATTATACAATTCTGAGCATTGAGAAACTCGAGAGATTACCATTGACAATGTCAGAGCGACCTGTCATTGAATGGATAATACACGGGATAATTAATATTCCGATATCAACTTTCAGGTTTCAATACTGCCAAAAATATATACAGGCAGGCCAGTATGAAAGGTTGGGTAAAAGTTACATTAAGTCAACATGGAACTTGCCCTATACACACGCATGTGTCAGTAATAAAGGCCAGAATGTGTTTCTTAGTGGCAATAATTGTGCAAGGTCACTAAGTGGTTCACTTCTGTGTCAAGGTATTAGTTTGCATGGGGCCTGTGAAGGGACTTCAAATAACCTTTCATGTCACCAGCTAGGCACACCTGCAACACAAATAGAACCATTCTTTAGGAGACTCTCGAACGGGAGTTACATTCTAATAGTAGATCACAGATGTTGTAGTTTGCTGCCCGGAAAACCTTATCTCATATCCGTGACGACGAAGGTCATGTGCTGTGGACGAGTATTGTATCCTAACGAAACTCCAGACAGGGAGGCAAGGTTATGGCCCAGCTTGAAAATTGCTTCTATTCGAATTGATACTTTAAGCAGAATGAAGACAGTGCTCCTACAGACGCCGACCAGGCTAACGTCATCGAAAGAAACGTATGAACTCCAAGTTGCAAGGACAACGGCAGAGATTCATTCACTGTTATGCACTAATTCACCCATACATTTCGCAGAAATACTGAACAAAATCCTAAATATTTCTGATACCACTGGTATCTCCAGTGTATTTAAAGCAGTGTTTTCGGGTGCGTTCGTTCCATTCAAAGCCATCCTGGGTATTTTTCCAGATTTTGTCCATTCCATTTTTGGCGGACTTCCTCTTCTTTTGGGACTAGTGGCAGGTATCCTATTTTTGATCCTGTTGCTTCGCTATGGCAAACATTGTCACAGACAAAACACCTGCGACAAGGGAAGAAACAATCCTAGCCATTGGGTACCGGGACCGGATAACTAAAGTCCTTAGAGACCTGAACATGACTTGGTTTCTTTCATTTAGACCGATGTGGCAACGTTGTGTTTTACCTGTATTAAGGTGCTTGCTATGTGGCGAAGAATGCGTGTTGGACACCTGTCTGACACTACAATCGGATGTGCCAATGGACGCAGAGACTTTGTTGGGTCCGGTAACGGCTCATGCATTGTGCTGTCCCCAGCGGCTACCAATCCTGATGACGGCATTCGTGGAGACTTCACCACTACGATTAAGGGGTAGTGAAGTACGAGATGAAAGCAGCATCGATCAGGTACGACCTTCTGTCAGCAATGCTGATCCAAACATCAATGGAGGTAATCATGCTCATGAATGCATGGTAACAACTTTTTCCGAGTTAGTGGAACTTTCACAGGAAGCTGTTGACAGTTTTTTCGACAGTCTAAATGATATGATGTTCTCACCAGAGCAGAAATAATGACTTTGAGCAAACTAGCACACGGCGTTCCCAACTCTCTGAATTTGGCCTTCAACTTTAATAATAAAGTAATATGAACAATTTTTTCTCCAGTTTACGGACAGCGGAACGTATTTTTTTCTTCCAGCAGCCCCAAAATATTTTCAATTTTTCGGGACACTTATCTTATGCTTAAAGTAGAAACTATTCTTAGAGAACTACATTTCTATTTTAGGTACTTTAGAGACATTAGCTGCCCTCTGGCATATTCATAAGTATTTTTATTTTGTGATGAAATGGTCTCACACTTTTCTTCTGTATTAAGAGCCATTTCATGTGTTATTTTCATAATATTCATGCTGATTACAAATATGCGTAATAGATTTAGCATTATTATACTGCTTAAGTGCATATAGTACATATATTCATCTTTCGTGTATTTCATGATTTCAAAATGCATATAATTGTATTTTGGGGTGGTACGGTATACACATACACAGCTTGTTTTGTTTACTATGCCTAGATTTGTAAATATGGACATAGTCTACGTGGAGTGGGTGTGGCGTATTCCTATAGGTACTGTATCGATCCCCCTATTTCTGACCCTGGTCTGGTTAATAATTAACTAGCAGCCACCCAACGGCGCAAAAACCCGTTATCTGATTATCCACACCACGGCACAGAAGCGCGTTATCTGATTAGGTCATAGCGCACGCCACCTCATTAGGCACGCACTATTCCTCCAGCCCCTAATAGGCATACGGAGTTCTCATAACAAATCAAACCTATGACAACCTGTGAAAATCCCTGCCGCCATTGTTTTGATTCCACCGAGAACTTCAGTAAAGAATGTGCTAACGACCAGTCCGTATGACATCCTTATTGACGTATATATGTCCATCCTTACGTCAATCTCGGCACCTTTCAGGTATAAATATTACCGACATTGCCTTAAGCAAACACACGCGGTGGTGACGAGATTGGAGCAGCGAGACGTGCTGAGGAGCCCAGCTGAGAGCGAAGCCCACAGACGCTGCCCCGCCTTCCTGACGCGCTGAGAAGGACACGCTGCCTTTCTCCTGCCGAGAAATCCAGCTCCGGCGCTTCCAAGCCGCCCTCGCAGGCAGCTGGAATATCAAGACCTGAGATGAGAGATACCAGCCCTCCAGACTTCTAGGTCCCAGGTACAGAACTGAATAACCCCTTACAGAGAATTCTTCAGTCAGTCCCTTGGCAAAACAAACTTAACTTAAACTGCTACTTATCTACTCCCGCCCACGTATTAGGCTTAGGTCAGGTACACTGGGGTAGGCGTGGTTAGAAGCACCAGTTGAGTACGTTTAGGCAACTGTATATATGTATATATCTATTTTATCCATTTTTAAGTATCATATGGCTCAGAAACCATATCAATGCTTTTCCAGCATTATTTTATAATTCTGTTTTTACTGTATGCACTTTACTTAACTATAAGTATTGCAATAATAGCGATTCATTTCTCTTGTACGAGAAAAGAGACTGATCAATAAATAACATCCTTTATTGAACACGCCCGTCTCTTCCTTTTCTCTACAATCTGGTGAAACTAAGAATGCACTGAACTGACTGAGTAAAATAAGTTGTCTTTTGTTTTCACACGACTCTAGAGATACACTCTTGATTAGGGGAGAGCAAAGTTGTCATGTTCTATGGTTGTCAGAAACTAAATCCCTTCTTGTCTATCCAGAGAGGTTAAACTCCTCCCTGCCTATTCGAGAAAGTTTCTAGTGAACTCTGAGCTAGCTGGCAAACACTAAACTTTAAGTCTAATATCGTCAGTAGAAGACCTAGTTAACCTATGCCCTAGGTCTATACTATTGAAGGTATTATTCCAATGCGCAGAGCCTATTGGGATAATAGGAACTACACTACAATATCGAAGGAAGTAAGAAACCTCAGAATGACAATGGACTTCAAGATATTGATGAATGCCCAAGTGGACAAACTAGCAAGATCAAGCTTTGTCACTATAAAAACGCTGCATTGAATTTCCCACATTTGGGATTTCCACAAAAGGTTCAAGCTACCATCTCCCTTGTTCTGTCCAAACTCGATTACGCCAATAGCCTCTACCACAGATCACCTTTAACAACCATGTAAAGACTACTACGGATTCAGAACTCGGCTGTCAGACTACGCTTGCATATCAAACCGCGAGACCACATCTCACTTGTCTTGAAAACCCTGCATTGATTTTAGTATCTAAACCAAATCGACTCACAGTCAGAATTTCTTGATTGTTTTCAATTTTCTTTATAAAAGGGTCTATATATATGGCAAAGAGCAGCAGAGAACAGGGGCAACCTTGCTGAGTCCCTTGTGAGATTTCAATCTGCTTCGTTAATTACCCATTTATTGAAATTCTGGCTGTAGGATTTAGATATAAGGCTTGGATAGCCTGAATCGCTTTAGGCCCAAAATACATATTCCTCATGACTCACCAGAGGAATTGACAGGAGGCCCGATCAAATGCATTTTCAGCATCAAGTAAAATTAACACAGTTCACGGTTAATGAGCGTGATTGGCCGATAAGAACCCATTTCCACCAGTGACTTATCTTTATTGGAAGGATTACGATCTTAGCTGATGACCAAGAATCAGGTGAAGGGGCCCGTTAAAGATGGAAACAACCAGTATTGTAAAAAGGTCTTTTATTTGAGAGGAACATTTTTAATAAAATTCCACCGGGATACAGTCGGAACTAGCCGCTTTACCATCCGGTAGATTTACTAGAGCTATAGCAATTTCTTCCCATGATGCATGGTCTTCTAGTTGGTCATGGTCTTCCGCGCTAAGTTGAGTCAGCGAGACTGCAGTAAGATATTTAGAAATCTTTGCCTCTCTAGAATCCGGTAAACTGATGTTCTCCTCTGTATATAAGCCTTTTGTAAAACTCTCTAAATTCCCCTTGGATTTTAATCGGGACGTTAGTAATCTCCCCCGTAGAGACTTGTATTGAGAGTATTTCTTTAGAGGAAACCTGCTGCCTGGTTCTAATGGCCAACTGATGGCCAATAAGCTCACTGCACTCATAGGTTTTTTCACGAGCAAAAGCCCATTTTGCGGCAACCTTCTCTGCAAGTATCAACCCAATTTCGGCTTTGTTGGCTGCCACTTCGAGCAGTGTTGCTTCAATTTCAACCCCCATCTGAACTGCCCCAGTTAGTTTCTCTTCTGCCTTTGCCATCTTGTCCTGTAGTTTCAAAATCTGCGTCTTTTCTTGTTTATTTATGTATAAGGAAAGGTGTGAGTAATATGTAAAACCTGGTTGATTCGGTTTTAGATTAGCCCACACATTACTAAGCCCATGAGTGTGCATTAAATTTAGTAAGGCTTGATATACTTTTGGCTTCCTGCCTATATAGTTCAACTGGTTGTTCACTCTCCAATTACTAGGTAAGTTAATAATAAGATCGCCACAGATGACTGGAAGAGGCCAATTGGCTAACTCTTCTGGGATCCAATTAATTACCCCGGTATCATCAGTATTGCTTCCATAAATGGAACATAAAGTAAAAGGAAGTCAGATGATAAACGACATTCTGCTATAACCCATCTTCCAAGAGAGTCAGACTTCACACAAACAGATTTAAGTGGATGATTCCGTTGGTCCATAATCCCCCTCTCACACGCGCACCCTGAGAAGTCCCCCCAATTACACTATACCCCAACAAGTTCAAAAGATGTCTCTGTGATCCCTCGTTTTGTGTTTCCTTGAGGCTAGCGATGTCAGCCCTCAGCAAGCTCAACCCCTGTGCCACCTTATGTCTCTTCTGAGCATCGTTCAAACCACAGATGTTTGCTGATACAATTCTAAGATTAGTTATTGTATTCATATTAAAGCTTGACCAAATTTCCAGAAATTAAACATCATACGGATTACATGAGAAATACAATCAGAGCAAATCTGAGATATGACAAAAACTACCGCGCCCTTCTGGGTACTAAATATAACATTATCCTGTATACAATAATACATAAGGAATTATTTTTCCATCTCCAAAACATTTTTTTCCCCCTACGCCAATGATCTTGCCTTGGTGACTCCGGACCCTGAGACAGCTATTTTAGCCATAGAACAGGATGCTCAAGAGTTTGGGAAGCTTTCTGGATACACACTCAACAAAGGAAAGACAAAGATCATCCTAAATAAGGAAATTAGTGGTCAGATAGCAGGGTTGTCCATAAGGCTAAATATTTAGGGGTAAACATTGTGGCCGACACTGACCTAATTGTTCATGGGAATCTGATCCCATTGGTGGCAGAAACCAAGAGAGCGCTTAATCGCATCAATAACCTACATTTGACCATAGTGGGTCGGTGTAACGACCTCAAGATGACTTCTTCCCCAAACTTCTTTATTTTTTTAGGGCTATCCCCTTTGAATTTGGTAAGATAATGCTTCAGAGATTTGAACAACTTTTTTCTCAATTTGTCTGGGCATACTCTCAGTCAAGGAGATCTTTTAAGCTTTTATCTCTAACTCCGGAAAGAGGGGGGTGGTCACTCCCCTGTTTAAGGCTTTACTAATAGGCTATTGTCCTGCAGAATTGCACTATATTTCTGCATGAACAACCATCTATTACAACAACAGGGTTCCCGTCTCCTTTTGAATTATTACTTGGGGTTGAGACCCGGGGCTGCCTTTGGCGACAGCTCGAATACGGGTACTACAAGATTTAAGACCCTGCTGGGCGCTTTTAGGGTCTTCTCCAATTCGTGCAAACTTTTAGATTTAGGTAGACTGAACTTTTATACCTCTATAAACAATAATGCTAACCTGCCCGCTACCTTCAGGAGATCATATCTTCAAAACTGGTACAAGGCGGGCATACTAAAGCTGGGAGACTTGTTTTCTACTGAAGGAATCCGGCCTTTCAATGATTTTAGGACTCAATTTAACCTGCGCCATAATGAGGCTTTGAAATATCTTTCCATCAGGGACTTCTTGGTGACCACCTTATCGATTAAAAAATCATCCTATCTTGCCCTGCATTGGGTATATATACTCTGCACTGAATAGTCAAATGCCTGATGATATGGCTAAGATTGCAACTAAATGGCAACACAATTGGATATTCCTAACAATATTTTCTATCTTGCCCTGCGATCCCCCTAGAGCGACCTGTTATCTGCCAAATTGCAGGCACAGTTTTACAAAACCGGCTTCTTCCTATACATCAAACCCAGTAGAATTGCAAAATGGGGGACAGGCAAAGGAATGTTCTGCCCTAGATGTGTGGAATTTAGCTCAGACTCTGTCCATATGTTTGCCACCTGCATAAAACTTGAGCCACTACTTACTAAAGTACAGATCTTTCTAAGAGTAGTCTTATCACATGTTATCCAGCTAACCCTCACAACTATCTTGCTGGGTATACAAGATATGATCAATAGGAAGAACTGTGGGGCGCTAATATTTGTGACTATGACCATTCTTAGGATTTGTATAACTTCTGCTTGGATAGACCTAAATCCCCATTTATGTTCGCAGTGGTTGGCCCGATTGGTAGCGACATGCAACCTTGAGAACGCTATTTATGCAAAAAAAGGCATTCAGGCAAAAAAGAAGGGATTAGTCATCTGGGAACTCCTATCCAGGTGGGTCAATCAGACGAACTCTTAGGGTTTCCGCGTTTTTATTAACTTATTGTATGTTTGCACTACAATTTGCTAAAATTCTCTATTTTTACTGATATGGTCATTCATTAATCCTGTACGTTGTACTATATCTGCGATTTTTGCACAGAGGCACGATTTACTTTATTATCAATAGATTCTTTGTGGTGGTATTATTATGTCTCATGGTCCTAAAACCTATGCACTGGCACTGTATGCACTAAGGGCTTTCTGTTAGTACTATGTTTGTAAAAATTAATTTGCTTTTTTTGTTTTTTGTTTTGAGGACTTAAAAAAGCGATTACTGTTCAAATGTAATGTGTTCTCCCGCCGCGGTAAAAACTCTTTGTTCTAGATTAGAGGGTGGTGGGGGGGACAACAAAGCTGTATTGAATTATTCCACCTTTTGCCTTTGAATTGCATATCTAAAAAAAGAAAAAAAGAAAGCCCTGCATTGGTTACAGGTTGCCAGAAGATCCACTTTCAAGCTGCTTTGTATCACCCACAAGGCCATATATGGAACGGGATTGCTCTTCATCAGGAATAAAATCACCAAACACATTTAACAAAGGAACCTCTGCTCTAAAGTGCCACCTCACCTCAAAATCACAAGAAACAAGAAAAAAAACATGGGTGGCACATCCTTCTCTCTTCAAGCAGTCAAACTATGGAACTCTTTACCCCCCAACATAAGATCCACGGACAACCACCTTATCTTCAGAAAACTACTCAAGAATTGGCTCTTCCCTACATAAGCACCATACGCAAACATACATTTACAGCATATCCCTCTGTATATAAGCATTTATTTTACTATAGATATGTACCTATCGTTGTGCTTTGCTTTGTATAAACATGTAGAATAAGTATGTTGTTAAAAAATAAATAATTTTTTTTTAAAAGTAGAATAACACTTGAAAAACAGAGTTTATCTAATGCATCTTCTTATTTCCTTTATGCATCTATTTACCTTCCATGTACTTAGATCTACATATTTATTACTTTTCTCCTAAAAAAGCATGTCCAATGCACTACCCTATTTCTCATCCTATACCTCTATCAATATCTTTAATCTACACATACCTACCTCCTTTATGCATATATATACTTTCCATGTACTTTTGGATCTATATATTTATCACTTTCTTCTAATTCGGCATATCCAATGCACTATCCTATTACTCAACTTATACTTCTATCAATATATCTTCTACCCCAACTTTGACTCTTCTCAAACTTCCTTCTACTACTCTTTCCAATGCATTACCCTATTTTTCGCCATATACCACTATCAATATATCCTCTACATCCGCTATCAAGTTTTTCCCAAACCCCATACCACTACGATGAGCCCAAAAATAACCCTTTCTAGATTCTACCACTTCTTGCATCATCTGTCACCTCTTTTACTATACCAATCCCCCAACACAAGCCTTTCAAAACTCTTCCCTCTGACTCTACCCTTCCACATACCCTTTTTACTCATCCTAAAGCCTCTTCCTACTGCTCTGACCTAAAAAAAAAACAAATCTAAATCCTTCACTCTTCTATCCCTCCAATATCCTTTTCAATCAAAATAACAGACTAACATGTTCACTTCTCGAATTTCATATTTCACTATACTAATTCACCACTAATCCTTTATGGGTTCCAGAGTAGCATGCTACTCGCTAAAAAAGAACTTCAACACCTCATCAGAGGTATCAAGCACCATATAAATGCAAACCTTTTTCCCTCTTCTATCCCTCCACTACTCTTCTCTATCAAAATAACTGAAAAACATATCCACCACTCAAATTACTACCATATTTCACAATACTAATTTTCAATACCAATCCTATATGGGTTCCGGAGTAGCGTGCTACTTGCCTATAAAGCGCTTCAATACACCATCAGGGGTAAGAAGCGCTATATAAATGCAAACCTTTGTCCCTTTTCTATCCCTCCCAACCCTTCTCAATCCAAATAACTGACTAACATATCCACCACTCAAATTACTTCCATATTTCACTATACTAATTCAACACTAATACTTATGGGTTATGGAGTAGCATGCTACTCGCCAAAAAAAGCGCTTCAAAACCCCATCAGGAATAGCAAGTGCTATAAAAATGTAAACCTCTTTTCCTTCTTCTATCCGGCCGCTACCCTTCTGTATCCAAATAACTGAATAACATATCCACCACTCAAATTACTTTCATATTTCACTATACTAATTTTCAACACTAATCCTGTATGGGTTCCAGAGTAGCGTGCTACTCACCAAAAAAGTGCTTCAACACTCCATCAGGGGTAACAAGTGCTATATAAATGCAAACCTTTTTTCCCTCTTCTATCCCTCCACTATCCTTCTCACTCCAAATAACTGACTAATATCCACCACTCAAATTACTTTCACATTTCACTCTACTAATTCACCACTAATCCTTTATGGATTTCCGTAGTAGCGTGCTACTTGCCAAAAAAAAGTGCTTCACCACCCCATCAGGTGTAACAAGCGCTATATAAATACAAACCTTTTTTCCCTTTTCTATCCTTCTGAATCCAAATAATTGACTGACCTATCCACCACTTAAATCACTTTCATATTTCACTATACGAATTCAACACTAATCCTTTATGGGTTCCAGAGCAGTGTGCTACTCGCCGAAAAAGCACTTTGATGCCTCCTCAGTGGTAGTAAGGGCTATATAAATGCAATTACAATACAATACAATAGTTCATTAAATAAAGCTCGAGAAGGTTTTGTCCCGTACATATCTTATTGCTGAACTCATGTATTTTAAGGGACTCCCGTATGTGTTAATGAAGAAATAGGGGGCAAAGTGAAATTAACAAATTGCCTAGGATCACACAATTTCATCTAGTGGGGAAGCCAGGACTGATACCAGGTTTTCTGGTTTCACATTTTGCAATTCAGCCACCAGATGAGTATCTCTTTCCCTCTCATGTTTTACATTATAAATTAATGCTTGGACTATAATTCTTGATGCATGAGAATAGAGCATAGGTGGCAGACAGAAGTCACATGAAGGCTCGGTTTGTTGTCCACACCATGCATCTGCTTCACATCCCTCTGAGTTCACCTTTCATCACCCGACCCTCCCATTGTTGGCATTGATGCGGCCCTCGGGCATGCCAGACACCACTTTGCGGCACCCGGGGAAATGTTTGTGAGTACCCATGCAATAAAGTATAAGAAAAAGATAGCAGATATATTTTAAAAGTACATCCTAACTTTTGATTGTCTCACGATTAACAGTTGTGGATCCTTGTTGATTGTGAAGTATATGTGCAAATAAATTGTAGGAACGATCATTTGAGAGATGCAAAAAATACTTGAAATAAAAAAAAGCTTGTTAGCAACCTACAAAGCCGGTAAAGTAAGAATGGATACAACAGATTATTTAATTAATACATCATATCCAAACGAATATTCTTTGGCTTAGGACTGTTCTTGAAGATCCAAAAAGATGAAAAGGTGAAGGACAGACAGCTTCTTCTTGTTGGAAGGTCGCGCGATTATTTATCTGAAATATTTCTTATTATTATGCCTTCTGTAATAGAAATAAAGGCTACTATTGAAGGCAAAGAAGTTGGTACTTAACTTCAGGAATGAGTCTAGTGTAAATGTGCTACACTTCTGATATTCCAACATTTGTCATCTCGTGTTACTATACTACCCTTATTATCCTTGTGTATTTTGATGAGTTTGCTATATATGGAAACACATTTACTGGGATCGTCATGGGAAAGCAGTAGTACGCAATCACCCACATTGCTGTCTGAGTGTTGTATATTATTCTTTTTTCCTCAATGAATTAGAAGGCAGTTGCAGGGACTGAACTCTGTTGAGGATGTGTACCTTTCTCTGTCTATTAATGGTAACCTCCCCAGAGAGAAGTTTCTTCAGCCACTAAGCACAAATCTCTGATGAAGGGAGTCGACCTCTGACATGACAGAAAAGCCTTAACTTCAGTCACAGAATAAGGGGCCTCCTAAACCACACAATCTCTCCCTTATAAAAGCAACCAATGAATCTTAACTTTAGAGAGCTATGCCAATACTGTCCTACAGGTAGTGAGAAAAATGTTCTACCTCACCCTGAGTTCAGAATCATTTTCAGAAGTGATGTCTGTGATCCTCCCAATCAAGTAGGCATACACATTTGTGAGCTCCATGCAGGCCTTCTTTTAAACTTTGAATCTGTAGAAAAAAGTAGCCTATGAAATCCATGATTGTATTCTTAAAATCTACTGCTAAACTGTTAGGTTTATTAAACTTCTCAATTTTAATCCCTAGCACCTTCTCAAAACTTACTTGGTAATAGTGGGTAGGGAGATGCCATGACGTGAAAGTCGCATTTTGAGAACTTCTAGTCAGCACATTGCTGATCCACAAACACTTTAATCAAAAATGTAGTTAAGGCTTCCAGCAACTAAACTTTTCTCATAAAAGCCCCGTCTTTGCCAAATGTCTCAAAAACATTCATATTGATTTCAGCCATCCAAGATTTACAAATCAAATCTTATTGCATCTACAAGGTTTTGCACAATGCCCTTCCTACTGCACATTTTATATTCATATCATATAAATATGATGCGTTATTTGGAGGGATGGTAGAAATTGAGTCCACAGAATGATTGGACCACTGTGCCTGACCTCCAGTAACAGAAAAGGATGGTATGATCCAGAGTGAGAGATTCTTCCTTATTCTTGTTGACAGTGCCGGAAGCCAGAATGGCGTAGGCAGGTTAAAAATAGAATCTTAGTTATTTTCAAATATTGAATTATTAAAATTAAATATGGAAGTAAAATGTTGTGAAATATTTTCTAAGCAACAATTAAGAGTACTATGTGTAGCAGGGAAAGTCATATTCAATCGATTACTCTTCAAAGGGCCGTAAACACAGACAGAGTTGACACAAATCTCAGAGAAAACTCTAAAGTTTGGGTTCCAACAAAATTAATGATCTAAAACTGAGAGGAGATTATGGAGACTGGGGGCATCCTGATTGATAACAAAATCAAGAGTAGACTGGGCACAAGCTTAATTTGAAAGTAGCAGTTGAAAATTATTGCGTGCTCCGGAGGTATCACCTAGTCGGTCTTTAGGTGTGGATATTTAGAAATTATAAAGCGTTCCCTCAATCTAGGGAACGCCCGTCGGTCTTTAGGTGTGGATATTTAGAAATTATAAAGCGTTCCCTCAATCTAGGGAACGACCCTCTAGGCACTGCCGTTCAGGATCGATTGACCTCTAACTGTTATGCGTCCTTATTAATCAAAGACTTCCTTTGTTGCGAATTCTCCAATTTGAATTTTAATACATCATGTTTTTAGATTTCCAATGTTGTACATCACATCAAAAACGTTATTCTTGTATTAATGCATCCATCGAAAACATTCAAAAAACGTATTCCCTAAAGCATCATCCCAATGCATTTCGTGCCTAACAGGCACTTCGTCAGGGGAATCTGTTGAATAAATGATAAACCACTGTGAGGGTCCACAACATAAAGAAAATATCACAATCTAAGTAATTGGTTCGAACTCTCAACGATATCATTCGCTAGTCTAAACATAGTGTTTACTTCATATGAAGGAAAACGTGAAAATCGTGAACTACTGCCCTACCGACGTGAACTGTTAATAATAAATCACCGCGTGTGAACTTCTGCTTGTACCATGAGTGCTGGAAAATAACGTCCATGAACGGCCCAAAGAAAGCCGTCAACGTTTCTGAGGTGCGCAAGGTAACACGAATACACAAGAACATAGATGCCACCACCATAAAAACGTGACTTCGCCCGTATCCCAAAGTAATCTCATTCATTCCTTACCGCTCTGCTCTGTATAACGTTTCGATTTGTCTCTAAGTCAAATAACACTCTACACCACGGCTAAGCCTGTTATTATGTAGAGAGCATCAGCGTGATGTTAACGTGTTGTTGGATATCAATGACGGACTAGTGGCACAGTTGTAAGAACTAGGTTCGGCCATCTTGTAATGTGTTCAAACTCATCACTATACTATCAGCCATATTGAAAGGGTGAAAAGATAATGTGAATCATGCAAAAGAATTATTCTATGCTAGAACAAAAATACGTGAATCAACCTGTGGCATTAATTACCAACACATATTTCTGTACAGTTCAAGAATTAGCCAAATAATGTTGATACAAAATCAAGAAAATTGTGCACTTGAAAATGTCAGGTTCACAGATAGCACGAGAGTTCCAAGCGGTCATTCAGCCCATGGGGCTTCAAAGAGTCAAGTCTGTAAATCCATTGGGTCTCCTTTTGTAAAAGTCGTCTATTTACATCCTGATTTTCAATGTTGGTAATGGTTTCAAGAACCAAGAATTGTAATTGGGAAATGTTTTGTCTGTGTTCATTAAAGTGTACAGCAACTGCTGATTTCTCATTCCTAATCCTTATGTTGCTCTTGTGTTCTGTTAATCGTGTCTTGATCTTCCTCATTGTTTTGCCCACGTAGACCAATCCACAAGGGCACTTGAGTAGGTAGAATAAATTCATAGAGTCACAGGTTGCTGTCACTTTGAGTCGTATAGGATTGCCTTGTCGTGGATGGTTAATCGTAGTTCCTTTTATGATTGCATGACAATTGTTGCAATTGTGACAAGGTACTGTACCCTTGAATTTGTCTTGGTTGGATGGCTGTGTGCGTTTCTTTAGTAAATCCTGAATGTTCTTGCTGCGGCTGTATGCAAATCTCGGTTGGGCTATAAAGATGCCTTTGAAATCCGGTTCATTTGATAGAATTAGCCAATGTCTGAGTATAGATTGCTTATAAGCATGACTTTTAGTAGAATAAGTTGATACAATGACTGACCGCCTCTCTGAAATTCTTGGTATACTTTTCAGTAAGTCAAAGCGTGTTTTTGCATTGCATTTAATTGTCGCAATTTCCAAGATCTTAGGGGGATATCCCCTTTCCTCAAAACGATGTAGCATGTTCTGTATTTGCATTTGAGACTCCTCAGGTTCTGATACAATCCGTTTCACTCGGTATAGTTGTGAGAGTGGTAAATTGTTTTTCAGTGAACTACTGCCCTACCGACGTGAACTGTTAATAATAAATCACCGCGTGTGAACTTCTGCTTGTACCATGAGTGCTGGAAAATAACGTCCATGAACGGCCGAAAGAAAGCCGTCAACGTTTCTGAGGTGCGCAAGGTAACACGAATACACAAGAACATAGATGCCACCACCATAAAAACGTGACTTCGCCCGTATCCCAAAGTAATCTCATTCATTCCTTACCGCTCTGCTCCGTATAACGTTTCGATTTGTCTCTAAAGTCCTATTGGAGTTACTAAATTTCACACTATACCAAAGTTACTTCGTATAGCAGGATCACCACTACCTGCAGCTGACAGGTACAAGTATGGGAAATTGCGCGGCACCTTGCTACGCAAACATCTTTATGACCAACTTTGAATCTAATTTCATTCTCAATGAAGAATACTGGAAAAAAATGCAAGTGCCTTCTACAGATTCATAGATGACATATTTGTTCTCTGGCAAGGCCCCAAAGATTTACTACAATCACAGCTGGAAGATTTGAATAAAATCAATGATCGTATCCAATTCACCTATAACATCAATGAAAAAGCGATAGCATATCTGGATGTAGTAGTTCAAATTAAACATAACAAGATCAGAACAACACTACACAAGAAGTCTACAGATCGCAACAACTTGCTGCACTATGGAAGTTTTCATCAGAATTCACTGAAAAACAATTTACCACTCTCACAACTATACCGAGTGAAACGGATTGTATCAGAACCTGAGGAGTCTCAAATGCAAATACAGAACATGCTACATCGTTTTGAGGAAAGGGGATATCCCCCTATGATCTTGGAAATTGCGACAATTAAATGCAATGCAAAAACACGCTTTAACTTACTGAAAAGTATACCAAGAATTTCAGAGAGGCGGTCATTCATTGTATCAACTTATTCTACGAAAAGTCATGCTTATAAGCAATCTATACTCAGACATTGGCTAATTCTATCAAATGAACCGGATTTCAAAGGCATCTTTGAAGCCCAACTGAGATTTGCATACAGCCGCAGCAAGAACATTCAGGATTTACTAAAGAAACGCACACAGCCATCCAACCAAGACAAATTCAAGGGTACAGTACCTTGTCCCAATTGCAACAATTGTCATGCAATCATAAAAGGAACTACGATTAACCATCCACGACAAGGCAATCCTATACGACTCAAAGTGACAGCAACCTGTGACTCTATGAATTTAATCTACCTACTCAAGTGCCCTTGTGGATTGGTCTACGTGGGCAAAACAATGAGGAAGATCAAGACACGATTAACAGAACACAAGAGCAACATAAGGACTAGGAATGAGAAATCAGCAGTTGCCGTACACTTTAATGAACACAGACATAACATTTCCCAATTACAATTCTTGGTTCTTGAAACCATTACCAACATTGAAAATCAGGATGTAAATAGACGACTTTTACAAAAGGAGACCCAATGGATTTACAGACTTGACTCTTTGAAGCCCCATGGGCTGAATGACCGCTTGGAACTCTCGTGCTATCTGTGAACCTGACATTTTCAAGTGCACAATTTTCTTGATTTTGTATCAACATTATTTGGCTAATTCTTGAACTGTACAGAAATATGTGTTGGTAATTAATGTCACAGGTTGATTCACGTATTTTTGTTCTAGCATAGAATAATTATTTTGCATGATTCACATTATCTTTTCACCCTTTCAATATGGCCGATAGTATAGTGATGAGTTTGAACCCATTACAAGATGTCTGAACCTAGCTCTTACAACTGTGCCACTAGTCCGTCATTGATATCCAACAACACGTTAACATCACGCTGATGCTCTCTACATAATAACAGGCTTAGCCGTGGTGTAGAGTGTTATTTGACTTAGAGTCAAATCGAAACGTTATACGGAGCAGAGCGGTAAGGAATGAATGAGATTACTTTGGGATACGGGCGAAGTCACGTTTTTATGGTGGTGGCATCTATGTTCTTGTGTATTCGTGTTACCTTGCGCACCTCAGAAACGTTGACGGCTTTCTTTGGGCCGTTCATGGACGTTATTTTCCAGCACTCATGGTACAAGCAGAAGTTCACACGCGGTGATTTATTATTAACAGTTCACGTCGGTAGGGCAGTAGTTCACGATTTTCACGTTTTCCTTCATATGAAGTAAACACTATGTTTAGACTAGCGAATGATATCGTTGAGAGTTCGAACCAATTACTTAGATTGTGATATTTTCTTTATGTTGTGGACCCTCATAGTGGTTTATCATTTATTCAACAGATTCCCCTGACGAAGTGCCTGTTAGGCACGAAATGCATTGGGATGATGCTTTAGGGAATACGTTTTTTGAATGTTTTCGATGGATGCATTAATACAAGAATAACGTTTTTGATGTGATGTACAACATTGGAAATCTAAAAACATGATGTATTAAAATTCAAATTGGAGAATTCGCAACAAAGGAAGTCTTTGATTAATAAGGACGCATAACAGTTAGAGGTCAATCGATCCTGAATGGCAGTGCCTAGAGGGTCGTTCCCTAGATTGAGGGAACGCTTTATAATTTCTAGGCATCCTGATTGACCCAATATAGTTATCAAGTAAGTTGAAATGAAGCAGGGAATAACACAGATAAGACGGAGAAAGACCCTTACCACATTTGTTAAACAGTAGGTAACCATTGCATTCGGGCCAAATTAGATGTAACGAGATCAGAGATTTCAAGACCAAATACAATGCAGTCAATTGCAATGGAAGTAAAGCATACAGCGGAAGATCTACATAAAAACAGTAAACTTAATGACGCAATAAGAGACTGTGAAGAAGAACTGCGACTGCAGAGAGAGTAGAAAGGATTGTGTATTCTTACTATTGAATATGAAAACGACATCTTTCTGAAAACTTAGAACAGAGTGACAAGTGATACTGAGGTTAACAATGGCTCACGGTAAGTGTAATGCAAGACGGAGTTTAAATAAATAGAGGGGGTGCCTGAAATTGATTTATTTACAGGCGGTAAGAGAATTGCTGTTTTACAATGACAATTTGAGGATGTCTTAAAGGCAGACAAGCAGGCAGAAAGGTATAGAATGTAAAAGTAGAAAATTAGAAGAAAAAACTGAGTGTTGTCAACAAAAAGATGTGTGTGGAAACTAAAAGAATAGACAATAGTGGAACAGTGTAGAAAGCAGATATTAATGGGCCAAACACAGAACCTTGAGGCACTAGTTTAGATAGTAAACCTTTATTGCATACTTAAAATGAAAGATCCTGAGAATAGAGAAAGTCTAGGAAGAATAGAAGGAGAAATCCCTACTAAATGCAAAGTGCACACAAGGAAAACATGATCCATCATCTCAAAATCATCAGAAGATCCAAGGTTACCAATATTACATACAAATTTTGGTTGCAAGAGTGAAGAATGAAGTTGTGTACTGCAACATGTGTTTTCTCAATAGAATGAAGTGGGCAGAAACCACACTACGAAAAAGGAAGCCAGATGTACTTTGCAAATGAAATAACTGAGAATGAACGATTCATTCAAGAATCTTTGATGGATAGGGTAAGAAAGAAATTGGTTGGTCCTCAGGAAGAAGGAAATGTCAGTCACCGACTTAAGTGCAAAAGGAACAGCAGATGATGAAAGTAATAGATTTAAGAATAAAGTCAAATGAGATAAAAGTAAAGGTTAGACACACTTGATAAGAACAGCGAGAAGAGGGGCATCAGGAGATGCAGTGAAGTTAGCCATGAAGATGAGATCACCAACTTCAGATTAGAGCACTAGAGCAAACACATAAAGAGTGAAGGATAATTGTGAGTCCACAGTCATCTATTCTGCAATCATGGTGTGAAAAATAACGGTGGACTGGGATGCGGCCAGAGTGATTACCAGTGATTGAGATTAATTTAGGCATTTCATCCGTCACTTTTTTCATATACAATGTGTCACCCTAAGTGGGATGTGTATGCCCAGATGTGGGTCCCATGCTCACTGCGCCGCTGGAACTAAGTTATACCTGGCTGATGAGCCATATAAGGGCAAAACTGGTCCTGTGTTGCTTGTGTTCCTGATCAAGGAGGACCTGGCCTGGCAGGTCAGGTTGGACCGTTCCCATTGGAGCAGGGTCAAGGCTGATTTGCATGTGTCTTGGTCCAAACTGAGGGGGTATGATGTTCAAAATATCAATGGACTTGGATGCGATAGCTCTATTTGAGGCAGCAATAGCCATTTAAAAGCTACAGCAGCGCATTCGGGACAGTTAATTGTGGGTCTGCAGCGACCCTTTGTGCAACGTCTGGTATGGGGCAAGAAAAATCAGGTGGGGCAATTGTGTAAGATTGTTCAAATATAGTAAGTAAAAGTCCAAGATATGAGATGGGGACATGCATAGCCATGGGAAGTCATCATCTGTGAGTGTCAGACATGCAGGGGAAGTACTTCCTTGGACACTGCACTATTGGGACTACTTGCACCATTTGGAGCAGAGAGGCTCATTGGCACAGTTGATGTTTCATTTAGGCTGGGGTCGTAAGGGGCATCATTTGGGCCAGTACACGGAATGGAGGCGGGGGGGGGGTTCAAGCACCTTCAATGGCAGATCTGGGTACTTAGGGATTCAAGCACCCCTTGGGCCCCTTATAGAGAACGATAGACAGGTGCTGTGCCCAACCATCATTTGGGGCATGCCCTGCCATTTGGTAGTCAAGGTGTAGTGGACCTAGACCTCGTTCAGCATGGGGTAAGGAAGCGTGAGTACTATTTGGCAATGTTGGTAGGGTCAGGTGAAGACATTAGAAGTGCCTTTTTGGGTTTAGCATCAGCCAAGACTATTTGATGTACTGAAATTATATGTATATTATACTCACCTAATTTTTTTCAGCCTGCCCTCTTCAGCCATTGGTCTCTGATTCTGTCATTTACATTTTATTTTTTGCTCACTACCACATTGATCAGAGGGAAATGGGCCAGCCATTGGGTAACTTCACTGTGAGTGACATTCTGCCCTTTCAGCAGGAAGGGCATATCCACACAGAAAACACTTCCTTTCAGTGCCTTCAAATTTCAAGCCAATGTATGCTTTTTGAGACCCAAAAATATTTTTACTTTTAATCCATTTTATTATTTTTTTTTTTATTAAGATTGACGAGGACCAAGCGGTTTCCTCAACAACATTGGGCCCGATTCACATAACTAATCTGAGACAAAATCCTAAACTTACTACTTTTGGTATTCACAGAATGCACTTACTACTTTTGGTTAAACTTACTACTTATGGTATTCACAGAAGGCATTTAGTAGTAGTAAAGTTAGGACTCCTAACTTTACTCCTACTAAATGCATTCTGTGAATACCAAAAGTAGTAAGTTTAACCAAAAGTAGTAAGTGCATTCTGTGAATACCAAAAGTAGTAAGTGCCTTCTGTGAATACCAAAAGTAGTAAGTTTAGGATTTTGTCTCAGATTAGTTCTGTGAATCGGCCCCATTGTTTCTACAAAAACCATGACACAAAAATACAAGCATTGACAAAGACAAAAGGCTGGTAGCCACCTCCAGGCCAATTGGCTTTGCCAGTGCCTCTTTGAAGGGCCCTGGAAACAGGGGCACTGGCACTGTTAGTAGGTCCCAGGTGTTAAATGGCTTGTGCTCTAGATGGGATGACTTCTGGCAGTCTGTAATGTATAGTTCTGAATGAAGCCCTTGCAGTTGTCCAAATCCCTGACAACAGAATGTGGCCAAACGGCTAGGGCGGTCGACCTCGGGGCTGGGGAACCGGTTCGAGTCTCGGCAACGACACTCAACATTCTGTGATTCTGGGAAAATCACTTAATCTCCCCATGCAAAATTAATGCGTCCGCCTGTAACGTAACTGGTGCTCATGTAAAGCGCTCTGATACCTTCGGGTGTAGTTTGCGCTGTATAAAACTCACCAAAAGAAAAGGTGTGTTGTAACTGCTGAGGAGTGGTATGTGCCTGAGAATTGAATGCTACCAGAATGATGGTGCAACATGAGCAAGCGCAGGGGGTGGTCTGTGCGGACTGTAAGTGAAGGGCAGTGGGACTGCATTAGAGGGCTGTGTTTGAGAGTGATGGTTCTGCTAGCTCAGCAGAGTTGGCTGCAGACATGAATCCGGGTGCATTGACAGAGATGTTTATGCTCAGCCAGTCCTGGACTTACAGAAGGTGCTGCAGGCCTGGATTGAGGGACATCGTCAGAGATCTGTGTGTGCCAGGACGAGTACTGGAAGAACAAGGATTAGGTTTCAAATGTAGGGAGGTTGTCAGATCTATGTGCGAGGGCCCGGGTACCGGATACCTTGGTTCAAGATTGAGGTGCACTGGCAGAGCTGTTTGAGATTCTCAGCACTGGATGTGCATAGGACGGCGTTGGGCGGGATTGAGGTGCACTGGCAGAGCTGTTTGGGATTCTCAGCATAGGGTGTGCACCTGGGTTTATCAGCACTGAATGTGCATTGGGCAGCGCTGGTCCAGATGGAGGTGCACTGGCAGAGCTGTTTGAGATTCTAACCACTGGATGTGCAGAGGACGCTCTAGTCCAGATTGAGGTGCACTGGCAGAGCTGTTTGGGATTCTCAGCACAGGGTGTGCACCTGGGTTTCTCAGCACTGAATGTGCATTGGGCAGCGCTGGTCCAGATTGAGGTGCACTGGCAGAGCTGTTTGAGATTCTAACCGCTGGATGTGCAGAGGACACTCTGGTCCAGATGGAGGTGCACTGGCAGAGCTGTTTCCGATTCTCACCGCTGGCTGTGCAGAGGACGCGCTGGTCCAGATTGAGGTGCACTGGCAGAGCTGTTTAGGATTCTCAGCACTAGATGTGCAGAGGACGCTCTGGTCCAGATGGAGGTGCAATGGCAGAGCTGTCTGAGATTCTCAGCACTGGATGTTCAGAGGACAGCGATGGTCCTGAAGGAGGTGCACTGGCAGAGCAGTTTGAGGTTCTCAGCACTGGATGTGCAGAGGGCGGCACTGGTCCGGATTGAGGTGCACTGGCACAGTGGTTTGAGATTCTCAGCACTGGATGTGCTGAGGACAGCGTTGGTCCGCATTGAGGTGCACTGGCAGAGCGGTTTGAGATTCTTACCACTGGATGTGCAGAGGACGGTGCAGGTCCGGTTTGAGATGCACTGGCAGAGCTGTTTGGGATTCTGAGCACTGGAGGTGCAGAGGACGGCGCTGGGCCAGGTTGAGGTGCACTGGCGAAGATGTCTGAGATTCTGAGCACTGGATGTGCAGAGGACGGCACTGGGCCGCGGTGAGGTGTATTGGCAGAGCTGTGCTGCAGGTGTAAGTTGAATAATAGAATTACCGAGACCGATGCGTGTAAAGATTAAGGGGCGTCAGCAGAGGTACCTGGTACCCCAGTACTATGATCAGAGACGGTACTGACGGTGTGGGTCTACGGCA
The DNA here is from genome assembly GCF_964261635.1 of Lissotriton helveticus. Taxonomy (NCBI): domain Eukaryota; kingdom Metazoa; phylum Chordata; class Amphibia; order Caudata; family Salamandridae; genus Lissotriton; species Lissotriton helveticus. The sequence goes on from NC_136070.1 coordinate 939,923,733, forward strand.
GAGGTCTTCAAACTTTTTGATGCCAAGAACCCCTTGTCAAACTTTTTTGGCGTAAGGACCCACCCATCTGACAAACATTTCCAGAATCTGGTACTCCTCATTAGCGACAACTATCAACAACCTTAAATGCCCCAAATTCGCACAGCAAATCATTTTTACGGTGGAGAAATAATATTAATCGGTGTTTAGCAAACCAAAGGTCAGTGAGCCTGGGGGTGTAGTCAAAGTTGTAGCTAAAAACAAAGGGCCTCATTTATGAGGAATTGGCATAAGGCAGCGCTGCCAGTCTTCCTGCTGCGCTGCTCTATGCCAATGTGAAAGGGCTGGATTGCACTGTATTTATGAAATACGGTGCATTCCTGTCCTTTTCTCTTGCGATGCGCACAAATTGCTGAGTAGCAACAACATAGGCAGGATTATTTTCGCACAGGAAGGGGCACCTTCCTGCACAAAAACAAGCCAGAGAGGTGTTTTCTTTTTTCTATGTGAGCTGCAGAATGCAGCATACGTGGAAAGAGGGAATAACGAGTAGAAATTAAAACATTTCTTCTTGTTATTCCTCCTCTGGGGAGGCATCTGTTTTTGGTGCTGCCCCAGGTTTACTTGATTTTGTAAATATGTTGCCGCGTCAAAATCCATGGGTGTTGCGTGGGAACCCCACGCAAAGCCCATGGAACACCTCCTTGATGCAGCGTTAGGCAATGCAGTGACTTGGGCTGTTATGTTTTACTCCATATCTACTATGAGGCCATGCAAAGCCATGCAGGGTGACTTTGCAGCGCCACGTAAGTATGCTTGAGATGCTTGCGCCACCGGAGCGTAAAAAAAGTGATGCCCCCGGCAATGAAAGCCTCGCATAAATGAGCCCCAAAATATTCTGTATGTTTTTTAGGTCTCTCACCATCAGGTATCTACAAATAAAATACAGGGCAGCTTAATAAAAAATACATTTAGAAAGTTGTTACTCAGTGGGATAGTGCGCTGGGTCTCAAGCCTTGTAAAGGGCGATCCTGGTACATTAAGATCCTTTATTCAGAAAAGAATTATTAGGAACCTTAAATGAGCAATCATTAATTGTAAAAAAAATTAGAACTGCGGTGGAGTTGCTTCAATTGGATGAATCTGTACTTTTTACTTTATCATCATATCAGCTTAAGGCAACTTTGAAGCAGGCCACCTGGAAATTAAGTTTTACTATGGACAGGGAAGCGCGTATTTCAAAGAGAGGCATTCAGCCAGCTATTGATTCTTGCCTGATAAACAAAGTACAGTCTTATATTACTTGGAACCTCCCTCATGGAGTGCCTCTTTTTGGCTTTTATTGAGGCAGGGTTCTCTCCCACTTAACAATGTATTGTCCAAATGGTACGGTTCCTCCCCTATGTGTAATTTGTGCAATAATTCCACCCAGGATGTTACTCATGTGCTCTTTGTTTGTCCGGCTCTTTTATTGCATCGACGTAAGTGGATGAGGCCAATCTGCCTGCAACTATCCATTTTGTCCGCCACCGCATTTATGGATGCCATTTACAATCCTCCTAATGAAATGTTTTGCCACAGGATTTTTTACTTTTTTTAATGTTTTTAGATATATATTAAAATTTCTAAAGGATGTTATGACTATCATCAGTGATTTTACTTGACGTTTTACAAGATTATGTATATTTGTATATCTTATTCTAGTGTTCAAAATTTATGTTTTACCCTTTATGTTTCTTTTCATGTGGATCTCATCTGAGTTCCAAAATCATAAATAAATTGAACTTGAACTTGTTACTCAGTGGGAAATGAACTGTAGTACATTATGAAACCTCTATTAGTTAATGTACTGCAGAGGTCTATGTGTAGCCAGAGAGTCACAGGATTAAATCTTGATTGGTGCAATGGAGAATAGTGCCGTGTATTTCTAGTGCTAGGAGGTCACAGCCTATGACAGAAAGCACTGTGAATATATAAGTCATTATTTTATACTTGCATTACACATGTGCAAATAGTTTTACAAGATAATAGTGCTCCTACAATGTAGATTTTAGTGATAACAATTTGTCTACACAACTTTCCCTTCAACACCACTGTAGGGGTACTAAGGGCTGTGTAAATGCAGTTAAAATTAAAAGCAAACACTTCAAAGCCAGTTGTTAACTCTCTGCACCCTTTACACTTGCAGATTAACTGATAGGGACATTTCCATTTCATTCAGGCAAGCAGGCACCCTGGCATCAAAGCTTTTCACATCACTAGGGACTCAATTAAGGAAACTTGAGCTGATAACAATCTAAACTAGCAGGCGCAAGTGAAGCTGGTGAATGTGTGGCCCCCTTCCCAGGACTCCACGCCGCCCCTGGGGGTCGCGCCCCATAGATTGAAGACCTCTGGTCTAGGGTGACCAGATTCTTAAATATAAAAAATTGGGGAATATAGCAAAAAAAAAGAAGAAGGGCCACAATTGTACATCATCAGCAGAGAACTACAGAAGTGGCGCTAAGAAAATAAATAAACTTCAATTTTTTTAATCCAGCATCATGCCTATTAATACAACCGCTTTCTAATAACAGCTGCTAACTACCCCTGCTTTGGATGTTATAAAAATGCACCTCAAGTCTGTTTGCAGTCGACCGTCTCTAAAAACAGGGACATGGGCTGAATTTCCCGAAATCTGCATGGACAGCTGGTAGAAAACGGGACTGTCCTGGTAAATCCGGGACGCCTGTTCACCCTATGTGGGTGGAGAAGCACTGGCAGAGCGGTGCTCTTGTCCAAGAAATAGGATTAAGAGAGCCCCCTCGGTTGTGCATTGAGGTGCCCCGCCAGAGCCGTGCTCCTGTGCCCCCTCCCCCTCCCCCCAACCCTTTCAAACCACCCTTTCTTGGTACCCGTGGGTATCTGGAGCAGATACATTACAAGGCAAGAGGCAGAAAGTCAAGCAGTCCTTGAGAATTCGTGGAAGACCCTCCCCGTCCCGCGCGTGACGTCAGAGGGGGAGGGTCTCGGAGGCAGTGAGAGGCAGGTGAGATCCAATGGGAAGGGCGTACGGGTGACTTCGCGTCCCCCGCAGCACGCCTGGTATTTAAGGCCCCTGCTGCCAGTTTGGCTGCAGACACAGCCTCTCCCACCTGGGCTGCAGACACACCGCCTCCAGCCTCAGCAACCCCGTCCGTCCAGCGGAGCCTCCATCCCGGCTAGGCTGCACGTCCCTTCCACCCCACCACTCCGTTTCTAGCAAGAATCCAAATTCCCCGGCCCTGCCCCGCCGCCAGAATGGTCCTTGCCGGATGCGTCTTCCTGGTGCTGTTCTGCTTTCGAGGTAAGACATGGTGGGGAGGCTGGTTGTTCCCAAGAGACACCCCTTGAGAGTTCCCTGTTTCGAGGGTATCTAGCACATATCTGCCCAGGCTCACCGCAGAGTCTGCGTGTTCACGAGGTGGTTGAGAGTCTGCCTGCCTGTGGTCTTCTCTGTTATGTCTGCCTGAGCCACAGTAAAGCTCATATCTGTCCAGGCACACAGCAGAGAGGACTGCCTGGGCTCTGCCTGTGATGCCAGCTATGGGGCAGTGTGTCTTCCAGGGAGACCTCTCCTTACCCCTCCTTGAGTGCACAGATCTCTGCATGGACAGCACCTGTCCCAGCTCTGCTTGTAGCTAGTTAAGAAGCGGTGTGTGTCTTCCAGTGAGACCTCCCCTTCGGAGATGCCCCCCCCACCTTGCAGGCTGCCTTAGCTTAGTGTGTGAGGCCAGTCCAGAAGCAGTGTGTCTTCTAGTGAGGACCTACCTTTCTTGTCTCCCCTGGAGGGTCCCTCTCCTTGAAGGGTCTGCCCTATGCACAGACCCTCAGCCGAGGGGGGCGTCTCAGCTCTGTCTCTGAAGCCCGTCTTCTAGCTAGAACCTATGGGCCTCATTTAGGAGGCCTTGCGTCAGTTTTGCGCTTCCGATGCGTCACTTTTTGTGACGCATCGGCGGCGTAAAACATGCCTCCTGTTGCGCACTATTTACAAAGTGACGCATCTAAGCAGATGCGTCACTTTGTAAACCCCTGCGCTACATTATACCTGCGTCAGGTATAATGTATGCAGAGGGGGTGTTCCCCCGCAAAAAACCTCGTAATAGTGACGCAGTGAAATCTATGAGATTTCACTGCGTCACTTTTAGGACGCTGTTGCATCAAAATCTTGCGCCTGCCTCACAGCAGGCGTAAGACTTACGCAAGCCCTTTCACATGGATTTTCCTCATGTGAAAGGACGCATTGCTGGTTGCGTCACTTTTGTGACACACCCCAGCAATGCGTGACTTTTGCGCTTACAGATACATCAGGAATACTGACGTATCTGTAACTCCTTGCGACATGATGCGTCATACTGTAAATAGGACGCATCATTGGTGGCGCAAGGAGGACGCAGTGAAAAGTGACGCATCGCTGTTTTCACGCAGCGATGCGTCACTTTTCATAAATGAGGCCCTATATTTCGTGTCTCCCCTCGAGTGTTCCTCACCCTGAAGGGTCTGCCCTCCGCACACACCTCTACCCGGGCACACAGCAGAGAGGGCTGCCTGACCTCTGCATGTGAGGCCAGTTAAGAAGCAGAGTGTCTTCCGGAGAGATCTCACCTTACCCATGTCTGTGTGGTATGCTCTGGCACACACCGCCGTGGCTTTCTGTTTGTGGAGTCAACCAAGAGCTGTGTGTCTTCCAGGGAAACCTCACGCACTGCCGTGTGTACCGGGGACACCCACACCGCCCCTGCTCCTCAGAGTTACGCCTTGTCTGCGGGGCCGGCTGTCGGTCACTCATGCCTGCCTGAGCCCACCTGCCTGTGGAGGCGAATTACAGTGTGTGTGTCTTTAAGAGAACCCCCACCTTGTAGTGTGCGTTCCGGTACGCCCCCGCTGAATTTTCAGCTCATCTTAGTTACCCTCGCCCTTCCTAGCCCCTCCCCACACGTCTAAAGGACCTGCCCCCTTTCACCAGTCCTTGCACTGACCGTGCAGCAGTTTGATGCCCAAAAGACACACAATTGATGGACGGAATGCAGAACAAATCAAAACATTCACCCCCAGTCAAGAGATCTGGGTTAAATCCATCATTCTTTTGCTCACCATGCCACCCCAGTTTAGACCTGGCCATATGCAAATCAGTCTTGACCCTGTGCCTCACGGGAACAGTCCAGCCCGAACTGCCAAGCTATGTCCTCCCTGGACCGGAAACAAGCATCCTAGGACCGGTTTCGGGGTTTCACCCCTCTTCAGCCAGGGTATCTTGATTCCAGTGGCACAGTGAGCCCAGGCAGGACCCACGTCTTTGATGCCTGGCCTACCTGTGTGTGGCTCAATATGCTGGTCGCGTGGAGCCTGCTTCCAGGAATTCTCCCGGGTGTGCGCGTGCAGTGAAGCGCTGCGGCTCAGACTGTGCACAGACTCCTGAGTGCCTGGGTTTCCACAGATGCCTCTCGCTGTTTGATGAGCTGAGAAAGGAGTCACTCACATCCAGCAGACCCCGTCGCGCCTCTTTCCCATTGGTTTGCGGATTGTACTCTGTCTTCTGTGCCATACCCAGTGCGCACTGTCTTTCCTGGGAGCTGCGTCGAGTTATGTCATATGTTAGTTCGGAAGCGTTTATAGGGCTCGACGCGGCTTCAAAACACTGCGATGTGGGGAGAGCAAGAATGGTGTAAAGGAAAATAAAGAAACGCGAAAGACGTGGGGGGTGGGGGTGCACGGTTCAATGCCATGTTGATTGCTTCATGGCACATACACAGTAGTGAGGCCGCTTCCAGGCGCTAAGAGGTGAATAAAAAAAGAGAAGGCTGTGAGGCCATTTCGAGGCGCTGAGGGGTGAATATAATAGTGGAAGGGAGAGAGAGAGAGGGGAGAGGCGAGATGGGAGCATGTTATAGGTATTATCGATAGATTGCATAGCGCGTGTTCCAAACTTAAGTAGCTTTAAGGCGATGCGGAGGAACAGAAGGCGAAGCAGTGGGAACGAAGGGAAAGGAATCTTTATCCTGGAGGCCAAGAAATGTAGAAATACTGGAGATAACAGAGGGGGGGTTCCGAATTAGGACCATGACCCGACCAGCGACCCCCATGTACTTCTAGCGTGCTTTGCTTGGATTCTGAACACAGTGGCGTGTGCCATGCCAAGTTTATGGTCGCCCTGACCGTAGTGCAATCTGACCGTGCTGAAAGGGCTGGCCTGACAGATCAGTTTACGGGCTTTATTTTTATTACAGTTTGTGAGCCTGTATTATGGTCTGGCGGGCCGGTTGTACTGTTTATTTCCCTGATATTAGCACACACATCGCCTGCAGCAAGTCCACATGCATGGTTTCCCACACCTTGCATTGCACCTGCTCAGCGTTTCTTTCTTTAAACGTTTGCAAATGTAGCCCCTCTTTTTTAGATGAATGATTCGATAATGAGTGACTTTTAATGTGATGCCTGTCCCAGTCCGACCCTGGCGCAGCGTGTCCTTGACCCTGCACGTGCCTCGCTCCTGCCCGGCGTGTGTCTTGAAGGCTTTCAGCACCATGGACAGAAGACAAGGATCCGCCCCCAAGCCGCTGCCTGTCACTTTCCCTGAAGTCCTACTAAGGGGATCGCCGCTGGAATATGTAATGCAAGGCTTTGGGGCTTGAGCGCGTATTTCGCCAGGCAGTATGTGGAGTTACTGGGGAGAGGTTTGTGGGGGGGCCATGTATCACACACTAGAATTGCTTCTTTTCTATTGCATTTTGTGGGAGATTTTCTCTGTGGGGGCTTTGACTAAAACGATATCTGTTTTGTTTTTGTACAATTGGCAAAGTCTCGACTCGGTCTAAAGTAAGTGATCAAGTGACAGAGCTGAGCTGAAATCAAATCAAGCTACAGAGACGAGATGTGATCAGATCAATGACATAGTTAGGCTGGAATCAAATAAAGTGACAGAGAAACCGGCTGGGGTCATATCAAGCGACAGAGCTGGTGTCAGGGCAAGTGCCAGAGTGAGGCTGGGTTCAGATAAAAACAATGGTTAACAGGGAAATAAATCTCTTCGTGTAGTTTCACAATCAGGGGAAATAAACTTTGCATAAACAGTATTACTTTTTGATAGTTACGGCAGTAAATGTACACAGGGTCAAGGGCAAAAGTTTCAGTAGCAAATAACTAAGTGTATTTATTGCGCACAATTTCTTTGAATTTGTATTTACTAGACTAAACCAGAACAAGTGCTCATGCTTATCAGTGAAGGGAAGGTACTGTAGGACGTGATAAAAAAGGGAGGAGAAAAACAGGGCATCACTAGTAAAGACATATGACTCCTGTTTCAAATAAGTTTAGCAATATAAATGGAGTCTGTATAAGTCTAGTAGTCTGTGGCGTTTCGACCTCCGTTAGTCTGAGGTCATCGTTAAGGCTGAGCAAGAGCACTCTGAATCTATAAGCACGAATTGGATCACGGAAAAGGCCAGTCACCTCAAGGCTAGTCCTGGGCAGTAAATTCCGTTTGTCTCGCGGAATATGGGTAATTTCGCATTCTGCGGAGAACGCGGAATTGCCCAAAATTCTGCGTTCCACAGCTTTGTGTAATTTTTTGCTTGTTCGCACTTTCAAAATGGGTGTTCGTATAGATTTTTTACCGTTTCGCGGAGCTTTGCATAGCGCGACTACGCAAATTCCACCCACCCCTACTCAAGGCCGGCCGGCCTGAAGTACGCCTGGATTTATACTGGCTACCACACCTCGTAGGAACTACCATTTTTCCCTGCAACTTAGAATTACTTGCATCACTTTCTAAACTTATCCTCTACACAGAAGTACGCGATCAGCTTAGCGCCAATCGGTTTGATTGAGCCTCACCTGTCTTTGTGCACTCCATATGATTCACCCTTGCTCCATAGCGATATTGAGTTTCTGATACCGCATGCGCTTTTTTTTACTTGATTCAATTCCTCTGTGACTATCCACAAGAGTAGTGTCACCCAAACACCTCTGCATCAAGTAATTTTAAGTTTTACTTCAAGCTGGCTGGCCTTCAACCCTCGTCCAGTTCCGCTGTCAGTAACCGTCTGGGTCATTCTTTGATGAGCATCTTATCGTATTTTCCGTGATCCAATTCATGCTTATAGATTTAGAGCGCTCTTCCTCAGTCCTGATGATGACCTCAGACTAACAAATGTCGAAACACCACAGACTATTAGACTTATATAGACTTCATTTATAATGTTATACTAATTTGAAACAGGGGTCATATGTCTTTTTAATAGTGATGCATTGTTTTCTCCTCCCTTTTTTTCACGTCCCACAGCACCTTCCTTTAACTGATAAGCATGAGCACTTGTTCTGGTTCAGTCTAGTAAAATACGAATTCAAAGAAACTTTGTGCAATAAATTAAGTTATTTGCTACTGAAACGTTTGTCCTCGGCCCTGTGTACGTTTACTGCCATAACCATACAAAATGATGTTGGGTATTCAAGGTTTGTTTCTCTGATGGTGAAACTATACAAAGAGATTTATTTCCCTGTGGCCCATTGTTTGTGTAAACATATCAAATTACCCCAGGTTCTCTGAATTTATGGGGTTACACTTGTCCTACTATATCTATGGGATCAGATGAAGGCACAAACGCACAGGCTGGGGTCTGAGCAAGGATCACTGACGAACTTGCTGGATTAAATAAGTGGCAGGCGGGACAGACTGGAGTAAGAGACAGACAGACAGACAGGGCTCATTGGAAGGGATGGAGTCTAGCTATACTCAGATCAAGGCACATAGGTAGACTGGGATCATACGACCATGACAGGCAGAAAGAGCGCACTTGAGAGCAACAGAGTCAAACAACAGGCAGTTGGGCAAGTGACAGAAATACAGAGTGGGTTAACTTTAAAGGGAAGGAGAAATCATTGGTTCTTCAAAAAGGAATCCTGTCACTGCGGGCTCAGGCAGAGAGACAGTTGGGAGTAGATTTATCAAGATTTTGCGTTGCCACAAAGGGCCATATGTATCATACAAATTCGCATTCGCAAAGGCCGAAATTCGCTGAATTTCGGCCTTTGCGAATGCGAATTTGCTAAATGGGATGTATGAGTGAAAATCCGGTGCAAAATAAGGAATCACAAAATTTGCAATTCCTTATTTTGCAATTGCATTTAAGGAATCGCAAATTTTGCGATTCCTTAAATGCAATGTATGAAGCAAAAAAAATTGCAAATTGTCCTAAGGAATCGCAAATTACCACCAACTTCAATTCTTGAAAAATGCTAATTTTTGCATTTTTCAAAGTGCCATGTGACGCACATACATGCCCTTAGGGCACCCATGCTTATTGGACACCCCTGCACCCTTGAAATTATTCTCAATTTACGATTAGCAAATTGCGAATCGCAAATTGAGAATAAATTCCTATTCCGCCCATAGAAATGAAAGGAAAGTATTCCTTAATTGCGAATTCGCAATCTGCGAATTCGCAATTAGGAATATCAAGAAATCGCTAAAAAATTTCGATTTTCTTGATACATACCAATTAGCGATTCTGAAATAGCGATTTCTTAAAAATCGCTATTACATAATCGCTAATTGGTACCTTGATACATATGGCCCAAAGTTCCTCCAAATCTTGATGAAGAATTTTCTTTGCAGGATTAAACTTTTTTTCACCGAGAAGTTCCGCTTAAAGCAGTGGAAATAGCAAAGTGGGCATGTTGCTAGAAGAGAGTAGCACCAGACTATATTTAGTAAACATGGTTCTGCGCTCCTCTCTCCCCCAGCGCAAACAAGCTGCCTAGTACAAAAAAAGTTTTGTTGTGGGAAGTAAATCCTTAGGGGCAGATCTACTCATTTTCATTTACTAGCACATTTGGTGGAAAAACAAACTAACAGCAATACATATAGGCCTAAAATAAGAAAATAAATTCCCAGAAACTGGTAAAAGAAATATTCATTAAAAAGAAATTGTGGACGCCTAGAGATTACTGCTGAGATTATTGTTTAGAGGCATAGCTTAAATAATAAAAGACAACAAAGGGGTAAGAAGACAAACGTAGAGGAAGGCAGGATGGGCAAAGGTTTAAGAGGTGAATGAGAATTTAGAAGGATCCACCCATACAACAAATTGAAAAAGAAGAACAGCAGTGGTGGGGGAGAAGAAAAATTAATTGGCTACTTTATGCCATCTCTCCTCATTCTGAGAATAGACTGCTCTACCCTCTCTGACATCTGTGTTCATATACATATACTAAGAACAGACTTCTCTTCCCTCTGTACCATCTCCCCCTGTACTAAGAACAGATTTCTCTTCCCTCTGTACCATCTCTCCTTATACTGAGAACAGACGCCTCTTCCCTTTGTACCATCACTCCTTGTACTGAGAACATACTGCTCTTCCCTCTCTACCTTCTCTCTTTGTACTGAGAACAGACTTGTCTTCCATCTGTACCATCTCTCTTTGTACGGAGAACAGACTCCTCTTCCTTCTGTACTGTGTCTCCCTGTACTAAGAACAGACTTCTCTTCACTCTGTACCATCTCCCCCTGTACTAAGAACAGACTTCTCTTCCCTCTGTACAACATCTCCTTGTACTGAGAACAGACTTCTCTTCCCTCTGTACCATCTCTCCCTGTTCTGGGAACAGACTGCTCTTCCCTCTGTACCATCTCACCCTGTAGAGAGAACAGGCTGCTCTTCCCTCTGTACCATCTCTCCCTGTACTTAGAACAGACACCTCTTCCTTCTGTACCATTTCTCCCAGTACTGAGAACAGACTCCTCTTCCCTCTGTACCATCTCTCCCTGTAGAGAGAACAGACTTCTCTTCCCCCTGTACCATCTCTTCCTGTAGAGAAAACGGACTGCTCTTCCCTCTGAACCATCTCTCCCTGTACTGAGATCAGACTCCTCTTCCCTCTGTACCATCTCTCCCTGTAGAGTGAACAGACTGCTCTTCCCTCTGTACCATCTCTCCCTGTAGAGAGAACAGACTCCTCTTCCCTCTGTACCATCTCTCCCTGTACTGAAAACAGGTTGCTCTTACCTCTGTACCACCTCTCCCTGTACTGAGAACAGACTGCTCTTCTCTCTGTACCATCTCTCCCTGTACTGAGAACAGACTCCTCTTCCCTCTGTACCATCTCTCCCTGTACTGAGAACAGACTCCTCTTCCCTCTGCACCATCTCTTCCTGTAGAGAAAACAGACTCCTCTTCCCTCTGTACAATCTCCCCTTGCACTGAGAACAGACTCCTCTTCCCTCTGGACCATCTCTCCCTGTAGAGAGAACAGACTGCTGTTCCCTCTGTACAATCTCTCTTTGTACTGAGAACAGACTCCTCTTCCCTCTGCACCATCTCTTCCTGTAGAGAAAACAGACTGCTCTTCCCTCTGTACCATCTCTCTTGGTACTGAGAACAGACTTCTCTTCCCTCTGTACCATCTCCCCCTGTACTAAGAACAGACTTCTCTTCCCTCTGTACCACGGTGACCTCCAGCTGCTGAAGAGCAAAGATAAGGGGGGAGATGTAAAGGTTAAACAACAAGGGGGAAAGAGAAGATCCCTGGGGGACACCACAAGTGACAGGGATAGGAGTGGACTGAGAACAGACTGCTCTTCCATCTGTACCATCTCTCATTGTACTGAGAACAGACTCCTCTTCCCTCAGTACCATCTCTCTTTGTACTGAGAACAGACTCCTCTTCCCTCTGTACCATCTTTCCTTGTACTGAGAAGACTCATCTTCCCTCTGTACCATCTCGCCTTGTACTGAGAACAGACTCCTCTTTCCTCTGTACCATCTCTCTTTGTACTGAGAACAGACTCGTCTTCCATCTGTACCATTTCTCTTTGTACTGAGAACAGACTCCTCTTCCTTCTTTACTGTGTCTCCCTGTACTAAGAACAGACTTCTCTTCCCTCTGTACCACCTCTCCTTGTACTGAGAACAGACTTCTCTTCCCTCTGTACCATCTCTCCCTGTTCTGGGAACAGACTCCTCTTCCCTCTGTGCCGTCGCTCCTTGTACTGAAAACAGACTCCTCTTCCCTCTGTACCATCTCTCTCTGTAGAGAGAACAGACTTCTCTTCCCCCTGTACCATCTCTCCCAGTAGAGAGAACAGACTCCTCTTCCCTCTGTGCCGTCGCTCCTTGTACTGAAAACAGACTCCTCTTCCCTCTGTACAATCTCTCTTTGTACTGAGAACAGACTCCTCTTCCCTCTGTGCCGTCGCTCCTTGTACTGAAAACAGACTCCTCTTCCCTCTGTACCATCTTTCCCTGTAGAGAGAACAGACTGCTCTTTCCTCTGTACAATCTCTCTTTGTACTGAGAACAGACTCCTCTTCCCTTTGTACCATCTCTCCCTGTAGAGGGAACAGACTCCTCTTCCCTCTGTACCATCTCTCCCTATAGAGGGAACAGACTCCTCTTCCCTCTGTACCATCTCTCCATGTACTGAAAACAGACTGCTCTTACCTCTGTACCACCCCTCCCTGTACTGAGAACAGACTCCTCTTCTCTCTGTGCCATCTCTCCCTGTACTGAGAACAGACTCCTCTTCCCTCTGTACCATCTCTCCCTGTACCGAGAGCAGACTCCTCTTCCCTCTGCACCATCTCTTCCTGTAGAGAAAACAGACTGCTCTTCCCTATGCACATCTCTTCCTGTAGAGAAAACAGACTGCTCTTCCCTCTGTACCATCTCTCTTGGTACTGAGAACAGACTCCTCTTCCCTCTGTACCATCTCTCCTTGTACTGAGAACAGACTCCTCTTCCCTCTGTACCATCTCTCCCTGTAGAGTGAACAGACTGCTCTTCCCTCTGTACCATCTCTCCCTGTAGAGAGAACAGACTCCTCTTCCCTCTGTACCATCTCTCCCTGTACTGAAAACAGACTGCTCTTACCTCTGTACCACCTCTCCCTGTACTGAGAACAGACTGCTCTTCTCTCTGTACCATCTCTCCCTGTACTGAGAACAGACTCCTCTTCCCTCTGTACCATCTCTCCCTGTACTGAGAACAGACTCCTTTTCCCTCTGCACTATCTCTTCCTGTAGAGAAAACAGTCTCCTCTTCCCTCTGTACAATCTCTCCTTGCACTGAGAACAGACTCCTCTTCCCTCTGTACCATCTCTCCCTGTAGAGAGAACAGACTGCTCTTCCCTCTGTACAATCTCTCTTTGTACTGAGAACAGACTCCTCTTCCCTCTGCACCATCTCTTCCTGTAGAGAAAACAGACTGCTCTTCCCTCTGTACCATCTCTCCTGGTACTGAGAACAGACTCCTCTTCCCTCTGTACCATCTTTCCTTGTACTGAGAACAGACTCATCTTCCCTCTGTACCATCTCTCCTTGTACTGAGAACAGACTCCTCTTTCCTCCGTACCATCTCTCTTTGTACTGAGAACAGACTCGTCTTCCATCTGTACCATCTCTCTTTGTACTGAGAACAGACTCGTCTTCCATCTGTACCATCTCTCTTTGTACTGAGAACAGACTCCTCTTCCTTCTGTACTGTCTCCCTGTACTAAGAACAGACTTCTCTTCACTCTGTACCACCCCCCCCTGTACTGAGAACAGACTCCTCTTCCCTCTGTACCATCTCTCCCTGTAGAGTGAACAGACTGCTCTTCCCTCTGTGCCTTCTCTCCCTGTAGAGAGAACAGACTCCTCTTCCCTCTGTACCATCTCTCCCTGTACTGAAAACAGACTGCTCTTACCTCTGTACCACCTCTCCCTGTACTGAGAACAGACTGCTCTTCTCTCTGTACCATCTCTCCCTGTACTGAGAACAGACTCCTCTTCCCTCTGTACCATCTCTCCCTGTACTGAGAACAGACTCCTCTTCCCTCTGCACCATCTCTTCCTGTAGAGAAAACAGACTCCTCTTCCCTCTGTACAATCTCTCCTTGTACTGAGAACAGACTCCTCTTCCCTCTGTACCATCTCTCCCTGTAGAGAGAACAGACTGCTCTTCCCTCTGTACAATCTCTCTTTGTACTGAGAACAGACTCCTCTTCCCTCTGCACCATCTCTTCCTGTAGAGAGAACAGACTGCTCTTCCCCCGTACCATCTCTACCTGTAGATAGAACAGACTCCTCTTCCCTCTGTGCCATCTCTCCCTGTAGAGAGAACAGCCTGCTCTCCCCCTGTACCATCTCTCCCTATAGATAGAATAGACTCGTCTTCCTTCTGTACCATCTCTCCCTGTACTGAGAACACCTCCCCTCCCGTCTCTACCATCTCTCCCTGTACTGAGGACAGACTCCTCTTCCCCCTGTACCAACTCCGCCTGTACTCAGAACAGACTCCTCTTCCCTCTGTACCATCTCTCCCTGTACTGAGAACAGACTCCTCTTCCCTCTGTACCGTCGCTCCTTGTACTGAGAACAGACTCCTCTTCCTTCTGTACCATCTCTCCCCTGTACTGAGAACAGACTCCTCTTCCCTCTGTGCCATCTCTCCTTGTAGAGAGAATAGCCTGCTCTTCCCCCTGTACCATCTCTCCCTGTAGATAGAATAGACTCCTCTTCCCTCTGTACCACCTCTCCCTGTACTGAGAACAGACTCCCCTCCCCTCTGTACCATCTCTCCCTGTACTGAGAACATACTCCTCTTCCCTCTGTACCATCTTTCCCTGTAGAGAGAACAGACTGCTCTTCCCCCGTACCATCTCTCCCTGTAGATAGAACAGACTCCTCTTCCCTCTGTACCATCTTTCCTTGTACTGAGAACAGACTCATCTTCCCTCTGCAGACTCCTCTTTCCTCAGTACCATCTCTCCCTGTACTGGGAACAGACTCCTCTTCCCTCTGTACCATCTCTCCTTGTACTGAGAACAGACTCCTCTTTCCTCTGCAGACTCCTCTTTCCTCAGTACCATCTCTCCCTGTACTGGGAACAGACTCCTCTTCCCTCTGTACCATCTCTCCTTGTACTGAGAACATACTCCTCTTCCCTCTGTACCATCTCTCCTTGTACTGAGGACAGACTCATCTTCCCTCTGTACCATCTCTCCTTGTACTGGGAACAGACTCCTCTTCCCTCTGTACCATCTCTCCTTGTACTGAGAACATACTCCTCTTCCCTCTGTACCATCTCTCCTTGTACTGAGGACAGACTCATCTTCCCTCTGTACCATCTCTCCTTGTACTGAGGACAGACTCATCTTCCCTCTGTACCATCTTTCCTTTTACTGAGAACAGACTGCTCTTCCCCCTGTACCATCTCTCCCTGTAGATAGAACAGGCTTCTCTTCCCTCTGTACCATCTCTCCCTGTACTGAGAACAGACTGTTCCTCGTGTCATGCTGCATCTCCTTATACTAATAATAGACCGATTTTGCCTCTCTGCCATCTCCCCTTAAACTGAGCACTGGCTGCTCTTACCACTGGGCCATCTCCAGTCATACTGAGAATAGACTGCTTGCTATCCATGCCATCTTCCCGGATGCTTCCCTTGCACCCTCAGCCCATGCGAACACTAGACTTCTCTGCACTCTGTGCCATCCCTCCTTAGACTGAGTATTGGCTCCTCCCCCCACCACCACCTCCCCACATATTGAGAATACACTGTACCCCCCAGTCAGCTTTCCATACACTCTAAATAGACTGCTATTCACACTAAATCATTTCTCCCAATGCTTTAAATGGACCTGTTCTGACTGAACACTATCTTTCCTTTCTTGCTGAATAGACTGTTCGCCAAGCCATCCTATCTTCTCATACAGAGTATACACTGCTCTACATCGCATGACATCTCTCCCTATACTCCAAATAGACTGCTCTTCACCCCATGTCATCTCTCTTTACCATCTGAATAGACTGCTCTTCACCCCATGTCATCTCTCCTTACACTCTGAATAGACTGCTCTTCACCCCATGTCATCTCTCCTTACACTCTGAATAGACTGCTCTTCACCCCATGTCATCTCTCCTTACCCTCTGAATAGACTGCTCTTCACCCCATGTCATCTCTCCTTACCCTCTGAATAGACTGCTCTGCACCCTATGTCATCTCTCCTTATACTCTGAATAGACTGCTCTTCACCCCATGTCATCTCTCCTTACCCTCTGAATAGACTGCTCTGCACCCTATGTCATCTCTCCTTATACTCTGAATAGACTGCTCTGCACCCTATGTAATCTCTTTTCAGACTGCTCTTCACCCCATGTCATCTCTCCTTACCCTCTGAATAGACTGCTCTTCACCCTATGTCATCTCTCCTTACCCTCTGAATAGACTGCTCTTCACCCTATGTCATCTCTCCTTACCCTCTGAATAGACTGCTCTGCACCCTATGTAATCTCTTCTCAGACTGCTCTTCACCCCATGTCATCTCTCCTTATACTCTGAATAGACTGCTCTTCACCCTATGTCATCTCTCCTTACCCTCTGAATAGACTGCTCTGCACCCTATGTAATCTCTTCTCAGACTGCTCTTCACCCCATGTCATCTCTCCTTATACTCTGAATAGACTGCTCTTCACCCTATGTCATCTCTCCTCAGACTGCTCTTCACCCTATGTCATCTCTCCTCAGACTGCTCTTCACCCCATGTCATCTCTCCTTACCCTCTAAATAGACTGCTCTTCACCATATGTCATCTCTCCTCAGACTGCTCTTCACCCCATGTCATCTCTCCTTACCCTCTAAATAGACTGCTCTTCACCATATGTCATCTCTCCTCAGACTGCTCTTCACCCCACCATCTCTCCCTAGACTCTGAACACAGTTCTTGTCACTACACGACGTCTCTGCTTACACTGTGAATAGACTGCTCTTTACCCCCTGTCATCTCTCCTTACACTCTGAATAGACTGCTTGTCACCACATGATATCTCTCCTTATTTAGAATATAGACTGTTTGTCACCTCTTGTCATCCCTCCTCAGACTGCTCTTCCTCCCATATCAGCTATCCTTCTATTCTGAGTATAGACTACTTGTCACCACATGACATCTCCCATTATACTCTGAATAGACTGCTCTTCACCCCATGTCATCTCTCCATATACTCTGAATAGACTGCTCTTCACCCCATGTCATCTCTCCATATACTCTGAATAGACTGCTCTTCACCCCATGTCATCTCTCCATATACTCTGAATAGACTGCTCTTCACCCCATGTCATCTCTCCATATACTCTGAATAGACTGCTCTTCACCCCATGTCATCTCTCCATATACTCTGAACATATTGCTTGTCACCACAAGACGTCTCTCTTTATAAAGAGTATACACTATTTGTCACTACATAACATCTCTCCTTGTACTCTGAATAGACTTTTCTTCACCCCATGTCATCTCTCCTTATACCATCAATAGACTGCTCTTCACACCATGTCATGTCTCCTTACACTCTGAATAGACTGCTTCCCACCACATCACATCTCTCCTTGTACTCTGAATCGACCGCTTGTCATCACATGACGTCTTTCCTTATACTCTGAATAGACTGCTCTTCACCTCAAGATGTCTCTTTTTATACATAGTATAGACTGCTTGTCAGCGCATGATGTATCTCCTTATACTCTCAATAGACTGCCTTTCTCCTATGTCAGCCTTAATAGACTGCATTCTAGGAGAATTCCAGCGCTTCCATTAGACGTCCTAATCTGTTTTCATACACACTTCATATGCGGTGCTTAAGGGGAGGTGAATCACCTTAATCACTCCAAAATCAAGACCCTCAGATCCTTACAACATAAATTCTATCCTTAGCACACGGTAGATTACAAGAATATTTCATCAGTAATGACCACACAAAGAAATTCTTTTTGATCTTTGTCTTTAATTTTACGGTTCCAGTGCACGTGTTTCGTCGATTGGGCATTACCCCACGACTTCTTCAGGGCTGTCAGGCTTACAGGTTTCAACTTCTTTTCCCACCTCTCCGCCGGTTCTACTTCCGTCCCGGCTGTCTGTATAATTATCCTCTATTGTGTGTCGAATCAAATGATTTAAAATGTTCCCCCGTAATCAGAGTGACATTTCAACAATTATTGAAGATGTCATTAGAACATTGGAACGTTAGAAGCTCCATTGAAAATAATGGAGTAGCTCTGGGCTTATAATGGATGGTATAAGCCCGGAGCTCCAACATTGCAATGCTACTTTGTAGCTGTGAACAGAGGCTTCAGGTAACCTGAGGGGATTTCAATCCCCTCGCGTTCCCTGAAGCCTTTGTTTAATTTGTTAGAACATTTTGCCCTCTAGTGGCAGAATGTTATAATAGCCTTATAGCCCTTCGTAGCAGGGCTATACCGGCTATTAAAGTCCAGCTGCCTTGTTAAAGTCCCTCACCTTTCGGCTTGGGCCTTTAACGCTGCAGCGGGCCTTTAATAGCCGGTATAGCTCACAGGTTATAAGGCTATATTATAGTAATATCCTGATCTCCTGTGTGTCCACCTCTCTTGTCCTACATGCGAGTACGATGACAGTATGATTCCCTGCGGTCGTGTTGCTGCGAGTGTTCACCTGGAACTCATTGCTTCTTACCTCATGACATCTCTCCTTCTACTCGGAATAGACTGCCCCTTACTCAATGTAATCTCTCCTTACACTCTGAATAGACTGATTTTCACATGATTTCTCTCTTTATAATCTGAAGAGACTGCTCTTCACCCCATGTCATCTCTCCTTACACTCTGAATAGACGACTGCTCACTTTGTCATCTCACCTTACACTCTGAATAGAATGCTCTTCACCTCATGATAACTCTCCTTACACTCTGAATAGACTGCTCTGTACCCTGATGTAATCTCTCATTACACTCTGAATTGACTGCCCTACAACCCCTGTCATCTCTCCTTATACTTTGATTAGACTGTTCTTCATCTCATGTCATCTCTCCTTATACTGCTGTTCACCCCATGTCATCTCTCCTTATACTCTGAATAGACTGCCCTATACCCCATGTCATCTGTCTTTACACTCTAAATAGACTGCTCTTCATCCCATGTCATCTCTCCTTATACTCTGAATAGATTGCGTGTCACCCCATGTTATTTCTTTTTCACTCTGAATAGACTGCTCTTTACCCCAAGTCATCTCTCCTTAGACTGCTGTTCACCACATCTCATCTATCCTTATACTATGAACAGAGTGCTCCTCATCCCCTGTTACCTCTCCTTGGGCCTCATTTATGAGAAATGACGCATCGCTGCTTGAAAGCAGCGATGCGTCACTTCTCAGTGCGCACTCCTTGCGACATACCTGATGCATCATATTTACAGTATGACGCATCATGTCGCAAGTAGCTACAGATACGTCAGAAATACTGACGTATCTGTATGGCGCAAACGTGACGCATTGCTGGAGTGTGACACAAAAGAGATGCAACCCCAGCAATGTGTCCTTTCACATGGGGCAAGCCCCATGTGAAAGGGCTTGCGTCAGTCTTACACCTGCTGTGAGGCAGGCGTAAGATTTTGACGCATTTGAGTCATAGAAGTGGTGCAGTGAAATCTGGTAGATTTCACTGCGTCACTTCTATGACCCTTTCTTGCGTGGGAACACCCCCCTTGCATACATTATACCTGGCGCAGGTATAATGTAGCGCAGGGGTTTACAAAGTGACGCATCTACCTAGATGCGTCACTTTGTAAATGTGGCACAACAAGGCGCATTTTTTACACTGCTGGTGCGTCACAAAAAGTGACGCACCAGTGGTGCAAAAGTGACGCAAGAGCTCATAAATGAGCCCCCTTGTACTCTGGATAGACTGAGCTTCACCCCGTCATCTCTCCTTGTACTCAGAATGGACTACTGTTCATCCCATGTCATCTCCCCTTACTCTCTGAATAGACTGCTTTTCACTACATGTTGTCTCTCCTTATACTCTGAATAGAATTCACTTCCCCTCATGACATCTCACCTTATACTCTGAATAGACTGCTTGTCACCACATGACATCTCTCCTAATATTTCGAATGCTCTGCTCTTCTCCCCATGTCATCTTTCCTTATAATCTGAATAAACTGCTCTTCACCACGTCATCTCTCCTTATCTCTGAATAGACTGTTCTACTCTCCATGCCATCTCTTCGTAGACTGCTGTTCACCCTACACCATCTCTCCTTACACTTTCGATAGACAGCTCATTGCCCGCGCTACCTCTCCTTATAGGCAGTGTGTATTCTTTGTCTCCCCTCCCCATCCTTCCCTAAACCCATTCCAATGGTAGTGTCCAGGTCTCTTTCAAATGTGCAAAATCCCACAATTCCATCCATATCTAGGAATCGCAGCAAGAAGTGGAGTCAGCACCCTGTGCATCAGAAAAGCACGATGAACTGGTTTTATGTGTCCGCTTTTCAAAGTAAATACTGTCTGAACATGTTCCCATTTTCTAGGCCCCAGCCAGGAAGTGCAAAACTTAGATTTACTAAGCCTTTTATGTCACCCTTGCATCGCGGAAGGTGACGCGGGGCAACGCAAAGGCTTATTTGGAATTTACAAACCACATATGGCCTGATTTGCGTATACTTGTGTGGCTTTGTAAAGAAATGTAACGCGGCGGCTTGCATGACTTGGGAGGTGTTTCATGGGTGGGGCACGGCCGTTTCCATGCATCCGCTCATGGATTTTGGTGCGTTTCCAGATTTAATAAAACTAGTAAACCTGGGAATGCATCGAAATGCTACGCCTTCCCAAGTGAGGCATAACATGGAGAAATCCCTTTATTTCTCCTCCTTATTTCCTCTCTCCTGTACTCTGCAGCACACATAGAAAGAGGAAAATGCCTCTAAGTATTGTTTTTATGCAGGAAGCTGCACAAAACCAATCCTGCCTGTACCGAAGACACCCTTGCATTATGGTGCAAGGGTCCCTGCATTGGCACTAGGCAGCACACAGTGCACAATCGCAAGAAGAGTGCAGAAATGCTCTGTATCTTTGTAAATATGAAGCATTTCCGCTCTTCTCCTTTCATGCACTCCAGCAGCTTTGCTTGCTGAGCTTCTTTGCGAGAAAGGTTTGTAAATATGCCTCTATGGGGCACATGCATCAAGGTAAGCATTTGTGATTCCTTAATAGCGATAATTAAAGAATCAGGAATAAGGAATAACAATTACCTATGCTCTTTAATTTTATAGGTTTCGCTGAAAAAATAGTGATTCCTACACATTTCCTATTAGCGAATCGCGCTCATAGGGAATGCTTTCCCATTCCTTCCCATAGGAATGAATGGGAAACCATTCGCAATTTGCAATTACCAAATAGGTAATTGCATATTGTGATTGCAATTTCAAGGGTGCCAGAGGGCCAAAAGGCCACCCTGATGCACCCCCAAAATTGGCATGTGTGCACATGTGGCGCACACACATGCCCCAAGGGCACCTAAAAAATGAAATTTTTTGTGTTTTTTGAAGAAATTACCCTCAACTTGAAGTTGACGGTAATTTGCAATTCCTTAATGCAAAGTCGCTATCTGAGATTGCTTCTTGTTTTGCATTTAGGGAATCGCAAATTGAGATTCCCTAACTGCATTCGCAAAATAGGTCATCGCAAATTTTGCTATTACCTATATTAGTTATTGGTTGTTTATAAGCGCATGACTCACCCGGGGGGCATCTCCGTGCTAACTAGACAGAATCCTGTAGGAGGGAAAGAGTCGGATGTCACGACAAGAATAAGACATTAGTATAAGAAAGCTTTCAAGTGTTTCCTAAAGGCAAGGTAGGATGAAGACTTGCGCAAGGCTTCTGGAAAGGAATTCCAATATTTGGGGGCCACATAAGAGAAGGCTTTGGGCTTGTTGCATCCCAAATGGCTAATTACCGGTTGTAAAGTGGCCAATTCTGTGAATCGGACCATTTGCGACCGGTAATTAGCTTTATGCATGTGTCCCTATGTCTCTGCAAGACTCATTACTAAAATATAATTAAAGGTTTTGCCAATGCAAATTAAGAAACTGTGCAAAAAAGTACAGAGAATTTTATTTAAGGAATTATGGGTAGAGAAAAAGGAAATGGTAATGTTAGCCAAACTCTCACTGATCTAGTATTGGATGGACAAACAGTGACAAACTTATGTTATTTATTTGCGGGGTCATGTGCGAGTTCATAGAATACAATTTCTGAGGAAACATTTAATGTAAACTATTTATTTGAGATTTTCAAGATGAATGGCATTATCCATTTGATAGAAACGAACTAACAGAATATTGGTGTTTTTTTTTAAACTGCTTTTTGTGCTTTTTTAGGTGGAAATGTCATTAAACTTGGAAATAGGTCATCTTTCTTTAAAATAGATTCTCTCTGTTGTTTTTGGTGGTAAGGATCTTATGGATACCGTTTCCCTCCATTTCTCCTACCCACTGTTATGCACTATACTTTTTTTAAAAATATTGTCGATCCTCAAAATCCCCCGAAACTCTCATTCCCGCTTTCCATTTTTCACCCCTATGTCCATGGTCCTCTACGCTCCTCCTCCTTCCTCACCCCCTTCCCTTGTTTTTTATTGGGATGGGGAACTCCCAAATCTTTCCCTACACCCATTTTTACAATTCGGTTTTTCTAGCCCAAATCCATCAATTTTCTTCTTTTCTCAACTTTTTTAGGAGTGGACTGTTTTCAAATCCTCATTTCACCTCTTAAGCCTTTCCCAGCCCTACATTTCGCTACCTTTGCCTCCTTACTTCATTTTTCTCCTTTAATATTTCAACTATTTTCCCTAGCCAGTAAGCTTTAGTGATCCACAATTTATTTTCAGGTTTTTTTTAAACTCCTTTTTTGCCTGTTCTTCTGGGTCTATTATATTTAGGGCTCCTGGTTTTATGGTATATATTTTTGGGCCATTTCCGTCTGTATTTATTCATATTTATTTTTTGGCCTTTTTATCTTTTATCCATATTTATTTTGTGTTTGCGTATAAATGAAGTTGTAAAACTGTACATTTCCATATCTATTTACATCACAGACGCGCACTCATACTTTATTCGACCCCACTGTATTTCTATCTAATTAGTTTTTTCGCTAAATGGTTTTCAATTATTTTGGTTTTTCAAAATATGTCCTATTACATTTTTTCCTTGTGAATGAACATAGTACACTTAGGGGAGATAGAGAAGGAAAAACAGTGTGTTATTAGTGGGGTCGGCCATGCTAAAGAGAGGATAGGAAATACTACATAAGGTTGGAGGATGAAGCAAGGGACCTCCTTGTCATCAGAGAGAGTTTGAGCATGTAAAAGAAAAGGCAGGGAGTTTAACTGAAGGGGTGAGAAATGTAGAAACAAATGAGATATCAAATGGTTAGAGGTTGAATAAAGTTGGATTACAGTTTATGCAGAGAAAGGCGCCCAGAGAATGTCAATAGAGGGGCAGAGGATGTAGTAAAGGAAGGGTGGCAAATGGTGTTAGGGAGATTAAGTTTGCAAAGGTCCAATGAAAAAGGGCGAACATATTTTGATTAATAGATATAATTATGATGTGATAACTAATCAATGCTTAAGAGAGTGCCAGAAATATTAATGGATACAAATGAGGTGGAATATGGGGGTTGTTTCATGTGGGATTGTGTTTTATTTGCTAAGGAAGAAATCCTAGCTTTCTCACTGAGTAGACTATTTATGGGTTATTTATAATTATTAATATTATTAATAATATTACTATCATCATATTATTATGTGTTATTTATGTATTCGATTTGATTATTTATTATGTATTGTTTATTCTTAATTATCATCATCATTATTATGTATTTATTTATTTATTTGGAGCAAAGCTTCTTGCCTAAATGTAATTTTATTAATTACATTTTTACGATTTTGAAACATTTTCCAATTATCATAACATTTCCATACGAGAGGACCGTATGCATTTCCTTGCATGGTGTCCAGGTGTTAGCAAGCATTTATTATCATGACTAACCCGATGGGTACCTTCCTGAAAAGGGCCCTATTGCTACCCTCGAGAGGAATGGCACTCATTGTAAACGCTGCTTCAGACTAGTTCAACTTCCCAATTTGTCACAGACTGTCACTTGGCCATATTCTCCAGTACAAAGATATTCAAATGACAAGCGCTCCCTCTATCGGCTCCCACTGGGACTGAAGTTACCCGATTGTAGCAATCTGTGTGCATATGGCTCAAACAGTGCGCAGTGTCGTTCGGCTCTCCCAGGGGCACGCAGTAACAGCAGACCAATCTTTGTCTTTCCTTTGAAGTTGAAGTGTTGTTTTACTCAGGGACTTCTTACGGGTTTTGGGGGCTTGGGCCAACCGTATTTTGTGGGCACCAGTTTGAAACAGCTTTTATTTATGATTCAGTTTCAGCTCTTTCATGCCCACTTTGGCCAAGCCACACTGACAGTGCCCACATTCTAAATGTGTTTACATCTAATATTCAGGGATAGTGATGTTTTCAATATTGTAACACAGCAGCAGCTCGCTAATATTACTGACAAGAATCGCTGTTGCACCCTCCCTTTTTGCATATTTTAGGTCTTGTTTTGATCAAAATGGCGCATGAAACACAAACAACCATTTCTCTGCAAAATTTCTGTAACTGACTCTCACACATCACTCACAAATAAATGAAAAGAAAATGTTATTTAAGACAATCTGCTTAAGAATTATTCAAGGTCATCAGGGCAAGACTCTGCAGGACAGAGGTAGCTCTATCAGGGGACCCTGAAAGGCTGGGGCCCTGGGCCAGAGCCCAATTTGCCCATGCCTTAAAATGTCTCTGGTTTTACTTCTCAACAGACAACGCTGGGTGGGACGATCAGCGAATAGGCAAGTAGTTCAACCGCCAGGGTAAACAGCCTCATTAACTGCGATAACTTGCTTTGCACCAGCGCAAGATGATTACGTTCTATTTCTGGCCTAACTCTCCGTACCTCTCAATGCTCCATAGCCGTGCTATAGTCAAGGTCTATGGAATTATGGGATTTTATCGGCAGGAAACTGCCGCTAAAGTGGGCTTGATAATATGCCCTTGTGAATTCCCATAGAAGCCCAGGTTAACACCAGAACCTGGGCTTCTGTGGGAATTCACAATGGCATATTATCAAGCCCGTTATCGCCGCTTTAGCTTCAGTTTCCTGCCGATAAAAGCGACGATAATATATCGCCCTTTCTTGATAATATGGCCCTTATTTCCATAAATGTCTCAACAATTACTGAAAGGATTTACACCAAATAACAAAAAGCACAATCTGCGGACCAAAAGCTAGCTTTCTGCCAAATCTGGTGTAATTCTGTTCAGCGCTGCGGGCTGCAGCTGTGTCTAAAGAGTTTGTGTAAATTAACATGGGAAACACACTTTTTGACCCCCTTCCTTTTTTCTCAGCCCCCACTTGACAGATCACCCTGAAACTTTCCATTCACAGTAAAACTCACTATGACACTTTTTGGGAAATTTAGTGAAGATTCATCAAATTACGCCAAAGATATAGGCAAAAAATAAAAAAATGCTTTTTGTATAGAAACATGGTCCTAACTATAACTACCTACTGGTGATTGAACATCGGGAATATCAAATCCCAAACTTTACATCTATTCCAAAGAAACACATGTGCATGTGTTCTCGAAACATGTTGGGTGTTTAGCTGCCTGCACATTAAAAATGGGTGAAGACCGATACGTCTGGAGATTACATGTGTTTCTTTGGAATAACTGCGAAGTTTGGGATTATAATAATTTATCATTTAATTTGACATTATGTTCAGTACCTCTGAGTGGCTATGTGTGGTGATAGACTTATACCAAGGCTGTGCTGGTTTACATTTACAGTGGTTTTGAGGCCTTTTGGGCTTTAGTAGATTTTGAAATGTAGTTTGTGAATAGCAATTGGCTTACTCTTTTGGGTGTGTTCGTATTAGCGTGTCCCTCCGTAATCCCTTTACTCCCTCAAACTCCTCCTTTTTTGTAGTAAACACTCCCAGTTTTCCAACCACGCCCCCGATCTCTCTCCCATTTACTACAAAAACATATACTTACGTGTGCTGAGAACTCTGCAACTTTGGCAGATATGTACACACAGAAGGAGAAGTGGAGATCTTTGCCCACAGGTTAGTAAACAGTATTTTGTAGTACAAATGATACTTGATGTGAGTATGAACGTTTATGAATTGTGTGACCAGTTTTAAACTTGCCCACAGAGAGTCTGTAACTGTATGTGGGGGAATAGGGAAAGCAAATAGAAAATGTTACCCCTAGTAGCACTAAGGTATGCAACAGGGAGGAGCCTTCTGTCGTGCGATATTACCCAAAAACTACATCGAACACTTTACTTTGAAAAACAATTTACCTAATTCATTGGTCATAAGCAAGTAAGGATCAGTGGCAGATTTTCAAGGGAGCTGTGGATTATCCTAATTCTGTTCATAAAACTAAAGCTGAATAGTGTTTCTTAACCCCTTCGATGCTTGTGACGGAACCATTCCGTCATCAGTCACGGTTGAGCTGTGCTGATGACGGAACGGTTCCGTCACGACCGCACCCTGTTCTGGAATGTCCAGCACAGGGGGGGAATCGGCGCCGCACGGAAGCGGTTAAATACTTATTTTGCTTTCTTTACTAGTCTAACTATGACAGCACAACCCAAGAGTTTTGTTTAAAAAAGAGCAACATGGCAATTATAGAAGCACAGTTTCCCTCTTTCTGTGGTGTATAACTGGACTGATGGTATGACCATTCAACTCTGATGGCTATATATACATCACTGTGGTTTGGACAATGAACTGTGCTGGGGCATTGGGTTTGAAGGCATGCAATAAACATGGTGCAGAGGTGACGCTTTCCGTAAGCATGAAGTGCTGCACAGACCTGCACGTGTGTGGTTACCCTCCGTAGGAGCAGTCTGTATTGAAGAGTATAACTGCCATGTATGTGGTACAGTGGTCCAGTAGTGCATATACTCTATGGGTACACCCAGGAGTGATTGAAGACCCACCCCATGGAAATCCTGTTCAGGAACCAGTGAACAGACTGGATGGCATGTGCTCAGAAGCAAATGACGCCCATCCTCTGGAAGCCCTGTTGAGCAACCAGTGAACAGACTGTGGGGTATATTTACAGTAAAGTGGTGAAGCGTGCCGTTAAACCAAAAAGGCTAAAAGCATGCTTTGTCACTTTAGAAACGCAGGGCTGCACCATATTTACTAGAATATGGTGCAACCTTGCGTTTTCCCCTGTGATGACGCTAAATTAAGCTGTCTAGCTCCAGCACAGGCACCCTTTCACTATAGTGCAAGGGTGCCTGTGTTGAGGGGAATATTGTTACAAAAATGCTTTCCTGCACACAAACAATCATAGGCAATTTGTATTTTCTATGTGCACAACGCAGCCCACATGGAAACAGCTAAACCAAGGAAAATTAAAGCATTTCTCCTCGTTTCGCCTGTTTAAGACCAGGTTTTCCCTGGTCTTAATTTTAGCGCTGCCTCCTATTTATGCATCCCTTGTAAATAGGGGTCAAAATCAATAGGGGCTGCGGTGAAACGCCCACCGCAACACCCATTGCCCTCCCCTTTCACGCTAAACGCAGCGTGAAAGGGTGCCTTATTTACAAGGCAGCGTTAAGCTACGTTAAGTGGCTTAACGCTGCCTTGTAAATAAGGCAAGACCTCTATCGCCATCACAACATCACTGAAAGTGACGTTGTGGTGGTGATAGGGTTAGTAAATATACCCCTGTGTAGCATTTACTCAGAAGCAACAGCGGCCCATCCACCGGAAATCCTGTTGTAACCAGTGAACAGACTGTATAGCACAAACCCAGAAGCAGCAGAGGCCCATCCTCTGGAAATCCTGTTCTGCCACCGGTGAACAGCCTGTAGGGCACGCACCCAGAAGCAACAGGAGAGGGTAGGCCAAACAATAATAAAGAGGGCGAGTCCCAGCACCGACCACACTAAAATCAAACCGCACCGGCGAAACGAGTTAGTGGGTGGGATTCAAGGCTGGTACCCAGTAATTGGTAGTGGGAGGGAGAGAAGAGGGTTGGAATTGAAGATCTGCCCCCTAACTTGAAGAAGTAAATAAAAAATGTAAACATGATCAAAAGCGCATTTAAAAAAAGGTATAGCATGGCAGCTGCTGGGCTCTTCTAAACATGTAAAATGAAACTTCTATGGACAAGCAACAACAGAGGTGTGCTTGGGAGTTAGGTGAATGCGGTGTCGAAAGAGAAATAGAGGTGCTTGAGGTGAGGAGTGGGATTTAAAAATGAAACAAACGGAGGGAGGGATTGTGATGGACAACCTGGGAGTGGAGCGCGGCTGGAGCAACACAGTGTGAGCGGGGTTTGGGGGAAGCAGCACAGAGGATGAGAGCCAGAAAACACAGGCACTCTCCTAGAGTGCTAAAAGAAAGGGAAACACATAGGGGCATACTACCAACCTATAGCGATAATTATCGCTAAGCTTGGTTAGCGGGTATAATAATATCGCCGTGCTCCGACGATTTTTACCGCTGAGATACCTTGATATTATCAAGGTTTATCTCAAAAGCGGTAAAAATCGTGGGAAATGCATGAATATCGCTGAAAAATCAGCGATATTCATGCATTATCGTGACAATGCTCTTAGCCATGTTATCCACCTTCCATTGGATAACATGGATAAGAACTGCTCTGGGCAGGCGTCAGCTTTTGGAGATAATCGCGCTTAGTGCGATTATTTCCAAAAGTTGGTAATAGGAGATAGCGATGTTAGCGACTGTTTACAGTCGCTAACATCTTGGCACGCCCACTTTGCATGTCATTAGCGATAATTATCGCTGACATGCAAAGTGGGCCCCTAAATGCGCGCTATCGCCTATTTGCTGTCGCTAACTGGTGTTAGCGACAGCTAGGTAATAGGGCAATAAAATTATCGCCGCTTTAGCGGGAAAAATTTCCGCTAAAGCGGCGATAAGGCCCTTAGTAATATGCCCCACAGTTCCCTGAATGTCAGCAGTGGAAGGATACAAATCATCCCACCAAAAGAATGGCAAAAAAGCTCTGTTTCTAGGAAGGTACAGACACAGGAAGAGGATGGATTGTTTTTTTAAAACTCTTGATTCAAGACTGATCGAGACAGTGTAAAACAGTTACAAGGTAATATAAACATCTATCAATCGTGTTTCCAGTTTCTCCCCAAACATAAATATTGTCGGTTGCCACAATGCCCAAGTCTCTCCATGGTTCCGAAAAAATAGAAATAAAAAGGGTAAACCTAGACAGTAGATTATCCCCTTCTAGCAGTGATGTGTCGCTCCAGGAAGAGGATGGATAGCCATTGAAGGGAGAGCACCAAGATCCATGGGCCACCAATCGGTGTCGTCACCAGAGGTGCCTTCCGAAGAGCATAATCTCGGGTTTCCCTACATTGAGTTGAAGAAAATGACTCCTCATCCAACTGGAAATAGCTATCATTCCAGAAGAGAAGGTAGACTGAACTGAAGGAGTGGATTTGTTGAATGAGAAGAGAAGCTGAGTGTTGTCAGTGTATGAAATAGGAGTGAAACCACAGGTCCTAAGGAGCTTGGCCTGGGGAGTGACATATATGTTGAACAAGGTGGGGCTAAAACATGAGACCTGTGGCACTCCCTTGGTCAGCTCCATGGATTTTGACCGAAAAGGGCTGTGGTTAATAGTCTGAGAGCGGGAGAAGAGAAAACTCGTCATCCACTGAAGGGCTGGTCCTCTGCGTCCGATTTCCTCCAGTCTCCTGAGCAAGATCTGGTGAGAGACCGCGTTGAATGCGGCGGAGAGGTCCAACAGCACAAGAAGAGTGGATTGGCCTCTATCCAAGGTCATCCTGATATTATCCGTGACAGGCACCAGGGCAGACTCTGTGCTGAATTTGGGCCTGAAACCAGATTGAGAGGAATCAAGACTACCAGTGGATTCAACATGGTCAGATAGATGTTTATTGATGTACTTTTCCAGTACCTTGCTCAGGAGAGGTAGTAAAGAGATGGGCCGGAGATTGGAAAGCTCTTCCATAGGGACCTTGGTGTTCTTACGAATAGGAATGACCTGTGCCACCTCCCATTCCATGGGAAGATGGCCCTCTCTTATAGACAGATTAAGAAGCGTGCAGATGTACGAGGACAGCTGTTTAGATAGATAAGAAGAATTTTTGGCCGGGATAATGTCAAGGGGAGAACCAGATTTTACTGTCTGTAATAGTGATTCCACATCTTCACCGGTCAGAGGAGGAAAACTCTCCAACAACTGTGTGTTTGTAGGTGTGAGTGGGCTATAGAACATAGCCTCCTGCTGCTGGCTCCCCACAGAAGTAATTTTATCATAAATAAGCTAAGTTTTCTGTGTAAAGTACTGAGTAATGTCATTGAAGAGGGCTTGAGAAAGAAGAAGCAGGACAATGACATATCTACTAAGATACGACACTGTCCACTTTTCTCCCTAGTGTTGACACACTACCTGGCTGCCTAGCGCTACCCTCACACATTTGCACCTTAAGGGAAAGGGTGTCTGCATAATGTCTAGAACAGATGATGTACTAGAAGGGTACCCTTCAATCAATCAATCATTCAATCAATCAGGGTTGGTAAAGGGCAACTACTCACCCGTGAGGGTCTCAAGGTGCTAGGGGAACAGCTCCGTTGAGTGCTGGGGTCATCCAAAGAGCACGATCTTGAGGTCCTTCCTGAACTGGGGCAATGTGGGCGCTTGCCCAAATGGTATGCCTAAATAAACTTTAAAACATTTACCAAATTGGGTGTATGCTGTACAGTGCAGCACTCATGCAAAGTCAAAAACATTGGAGAAATAAAGCATTTCTCCTTTTTAACACCACCCTCAAAGAGTTTTTATTTTTTGGTACCAAGCCCTTTCTACAAATGTTAGTAGATAGAGCTTTGTTCCAAAACCCTTGGGTGGTTACATTGGAATTCCCATGTTCCACCGATGGTGCGTCCTCTTGACATAAAGCAATGCAAAGCGGCATTAGCACTACTTTTTATTATTTTTGGACTATTTTCCAATGCAAACAAATTTTGTGCTGGAAAGTAAATCCCAGACACACACTTTAAACTGGTTTGTGTTACTTTTGTGACGCCAAGCTGATGCAAAACGTTAGTACATCTGCCCTCAAGTGTTGAAGGAGAAAGGAGTAGATGTGGCCTCCTTTTAC
The DNA here is from genome assembly GCF_964261635.1 of Lissotriton helveticus. NCBI lineage: Eukaryota > Metazoa > Chordata > Amphibia > Caudata > Salamandridae > Lissotriton > Lissotriton helveticus. The sequence goes on from NC_136070.1 coordinate 939,954,776, forward strand.
TTTATCTTACACTTCCTATACATTCACAAGCCCCTGTTTTTTCAACATAAAGGATCTAAGATGACACCTCACAGACTTGAATGAGACAGTGGCCGGTTCATATGCCACATGTGTGCATTCTCAGATAATATTTCTGAAAACAGCTTTCCCAGAATGCGGGGCAAGGGCAGTGTAGGCACAAGCACTATTGTACTCTCTCTCCAAAACATGGCTGTATATATTTCATCTTTGGGGTTTATGGAGAGGGATGGCTGGGCATGCAAACTATTGTACACATGCAGTGTTTACACTGACACTTGCCTCCTTCAAAAATCTAAGTGTAATATGATTCCTCACAGAATCAAAGGAGATATATGTTCGTGCATGCGCAGCATGTGTACGATAACATACAAGTTCATGCCATCCTGTATCTGCAAGCATCCTTCACAGGCTTTGGAGAAATGGCCGGCTGCAGACCTGCCAACTATTGAAAGCATAGGACTGTGGAGCATATTATCAAGGGGGGCGATCAGCACTTTTCGCCGGTTTAGCGGCCGTTTTCGGCCGCTAAGCGGCGAAAATTCTATCGCCCTATTATCAAGCTGTCGCTAACAGCAGTTAGCGACAGCTTGAAGGCGATAGCGGGTGGTTTGGGGCCCGCTTTGCATGTCAGCGATATTTATCGATAATGACATGCAAAGTGGGCCTACCCAACCCGTTAGCGACTGAAAGCAGTCGATAACGTCGCTATCGCCTATTCACAAGGCTGGCGTAGCGATGGAAATATTCCCGCTATCGCCAAAAACTAATGCCTGGTCTGACCAGTTCTTAGCCATGTTATCCAATGGGAGGTGGATAACATGCGAGATGCGAGAATATCGCTATATTCTCAGCGATATTCTCGCATTACGCCGCTATCGCTGGATATTTTATTGCTATGGAGAAAAACGTTGCTAATAGCATGTTTTCTCTGCTAAAATATCCAGCGATAGGCAGCGATAAAAAAAAAGTCGCTAAGCACATTTAGCAATAAATATTGCTAGTTGTTGGTAATATGCCCCTGTGTTAGGTGGGGACGAGGCCTTGGAGTTAGCGGGGCTTTCTGCCGATAACAGCCTGGGCACTTCTACTCACCCCCTTCCCACTCCCACAAAAAGAAACACAATAGTGCTCCTGAAGCTGCTGTCCATGTCCTGGGAAGGTTTCACACCCTGGAATGGACATCAACTGTGCAGAGCCTATGAACACAAGATGGAGCCCTGTGCTGGAGTTTCTAGCTCAGTTTATGTTTCACGAGTGATCTTGGCTCTTCACCGGGAAACTGTGTTATTGGAGTCAATATTGTAAAATAGAGTGGGACCATGTGAGTTGGAAAAAATACATGTAATATACACTGTTACACATGCTGCATGTTCGGGGCCCTCGCTGTTTAGAAATGGAGAGGCAGTCTTCTGAAATGGCTCTGAGATACACCTTCAGGTCTGATTTGTTTGTGCCATATCAAATGCCTTTAACATAACATAGCATAACATAACATTGTCAGTCAGATCCTTTGCATATCTATATGACAATGTCCCTATGACAGATGAGTAATGCAAAATGATGGGGCCCCCTGTAGAATGTGATGAGGGACCCTGAGTCTCTATATCTGACAGATATTCATTGGCCTTGCGCGGAATGGGGGCCCCCTGAGGATTTGGGACCACCTGAAGGGTTGGGAGTCCTTTGTCACATCAGGATCAGGGGCCTGCGTTATGCCCCGGCCCTTAACCAACAACGCCTGAGTATGAAGTGGAGTCACGTGAGTAGTGGCAGATGGAGGGTGCAGGGGTGCACCCTCTTTAACTCAGCAACATAAAATGCGGGTGCGCGCAGTGCACAGCCAGCAGTGGCATGCTCTGCCTGCCCTGCTATCGGTGCTGGTTGTGCTGCCAGCTCCCATCCCTGCGGTGGTAGGTGCTGAGGAGACACTGTGGGGCAGATTTACGAGTTCTGGCGCATCTCTGCAAATCAGCAGGGATGCGCCAGAAAAGATGCGATGCGCAATTCCCTCCCTGCGCCACCACAGATGTGCTGCATTTACAATGCGGCGCACCGTGGCGCAAGGATAGGGCAATGCGTGTCGCATCCTGTGGCGTAAGGGCGGCGCATTGCTGGAGTCGTGTCGTGTCGCAAGCGCGAACCGGCTCCGGCAGTGCTCAGGGGCGACCTATGCCTAACATGCTGCATCACTCCTTACACGTGCTTCAAGCAGGCGCAGGGTTTTGACGTAGCATGGACGTAAAAGTGACTCCTTCAAATCTTGTAGATTTCACTGCATCACTTTTACGAGGCGTTCCTGCGTTGGAACGCCCACATGAAACCTAACGCAGGTTTCATGTGGCGCAGGGCTTTACAATGTGACGCATCTCCCTAGATTCGACACGTTGTAAATAAGGCGCAATGTGGCGCATGGTTCACGCCGCCGCTGCGTTTCAGAAGTGACGCAGTGTGACTGAGCAGGACTCAGTTGATGTGCAGTGACAGTGTGGATGGCAGACCCGCATCTAAAATGACATTATTCAGAATTACATCTATACAGACCTTCCTTTGGGCGGATACACATTTCTGAGCTACTTGCCTCTTTTGGCTATAGAAATCCCTTTAAAGTTTTCTCATGCAATCCGTGAAAGTGATAAAATAATGCAGATTTTTTTTATGAAGAAGATATGCAAACGATTCAACTTGGCCTGCAGTACTTCCCTCCTAGGGTTTATGTGAAGAACTAGGATGAATCCTCGTTCTTCTATGACAGGAAGCTTGAGCTTACAATGCTGGAAACGACTGTGGAATTCAGCTCTGTCGGCTTGCAAAGCAATCCCTTATGATGAATTACAAACACGTGCAATTCGAGAAGGGACTGTATAAAATATGTTCGGCCACATTTTGAAAAACACGACCGGCTGCCAGAAACTGACTAGCAGCCTGCGAGATGCAAAGCATGCAGCTCGGTACTGTACTTTGTTCCTTGCTTACTGTCCAGCCCCCTTCAAGTAAAACTAAAGTAAACAAGGATCACTGTGCATCTAAACTGGTTAAAAGAAACTGATGCATTTACTGGTGTGTTAAAAGAGTGTGGGAGAGCTCTTTTGGCCTTCAAAGACAACTCTTGCTACAGCTTATTGCAAACAGAGGTAATTTAAGCAGGTCAAAGATGTTTGTCAGCATTTGAAAATGAACTGGAGAAAGTCTGGGGTCAAATTGGGTGCCATAAAATAAATTGTGTCTTTTGACACTGCCAGACACTGATGCCACAGCTTCTGCCAATAACTACAAGCAGCAAGACCTGCTTATATATAGCAGGGTTAGCAAAGTAGTTTGGTAGGGGGCCTGAAAAGAGTGCAGGGCAGATTTCATGCAAAAATCATGTGGCGGCAGCTCCTCCACGTGGGCGTCGGAGCATCGCCCCACTGATTTCTCGCAGTGCAAGAAGCAGAAACGTAAAATGGCATGAATACCATTTTAAGTTTCTGCTTCTTGCACTGCCAGAAAGCAGACGAAGGGTATGCCTGATTGAGGGTGGGAGGGCGTATGGGTCAGGGAGGAGTGGCTAGCCCAGTGTTATGAGCGCTGACTGTTTGGTCGACCCCAGGGCCGACCAAACCGGTCATAGCACTCTCCGTTTTCTTCATGTAGGCTGCAGTGCAGCCTGCATCAAGAAAACAGCCTCCCCTTAGACGCCTGTAAGGACGGCGTCCTAGCCAATCACAATGCTGCCCTTGCAGTGTTGTGATTGGCTTAGGGAAGAGAGGGAGGCTGCCTGCTTCTGCTTCCTATGAGCAGGAGTCGCAACGCGGGAGTCCGGGACCGGAGACGAAGGTAAGTTTTTTTTTTTTTTTTATTAAATTAACCCCCCCACCCTCTCCCCCGCGCGCCCCGCCCCCCACCCGCGCTTCATGCCGGACGCGACTGCTCCAATGCACAGACCCTGAGATGTCACTGTGACTTGGCTCCACTTTCTCATCCACACACTCTTTGTTATACCAGTGTGCAGCTACCATACCAGTTTGTGTTGCAAAGAAAACTAATTGTGTGGCTACACGCCACAGAAAGTGTTGTTCGGGCGTCCCTCCCAGGGATATAACTGACAGCATGGGTCATATTATGTTATGTGTATTTGTAAAGCGCAACATCACCCACAAGCCTATCCTCGCGCTGAGCAGGTGTGTGTGCCTAGTGCTGCCTAGGGCAGGTTGATTCATTGAAAAGTCAAGTATTCAGGATGTGATGTCCTGTGGTGTCAGGGGATATCATTTTACTTCTGGTGGTGCCACTGGGCTCAGTGGCCACAGCAGACCTCCAAAGTATGCCCATTATAAGTGTTTCATTACGGATAGAACTGTTCCTGAATATTGTGTTATAAGAAAAAAAACACCATCCTCCAGTAACAAATTCTAAGTGTTTAACCCCTCTGCCTTCAAACAGCTTATTAAATATCAAATAGCTGCTTTAAACTTTAACCAAAGAATGTAAAACCAAGCTACTACTAAATGGAACACAATGCTAGTTAGCTCATTATTAGTAAATAGCTACTGTACTGCAGAGACAGTGCAATACTATGCAAAGTCAACCCTAGCGGGAGGGTGTGGGGATGTTTGTGTGTGTGTGCGCGCGTGCATGCGTGTGTATGTCTGTCTGTCTCTGCATTGGGAGTTTTGAACATTGGCAGTGCTTTAAATGGGTAAACATCCTTTACAACGCAACTTTTACCACGCAGTGCCTTTACAACGCAACTTGTACAACGCAAACCATTACAACGCATTGCGCTGGAGGGCGCTCTAGGATAGGGAATAGGTTTAATGTACTATCCAACACCTTCCCTAGTGTCCACGGGGACTGGAGTTGGAATAGTAAATTAAACTATTCACTATCCAGCACCCAAAAGCACTATGCGTTGTAAAGACATGCGTTGTAAAAACAGCGTTGTAAAGGCATGCGATGTAAAAGCATGCGTTGTAATGTCATACATCCCTTTAAATGGGCCGGTACTATCCGGTATGGAGTACCAGCACCTTTTTTTTGTTTTTTTGAGAGGAGAGTACCGGCACTTCTCGGGAGAAATGTAATTCTTTTAATTGGAGAGTACAGGCACTTCTCCGAAAACAAGCAGATACTCTGTTACAGAGTACCTAAACTTCTATTTTTCCATTTCAAGCACTGGGCATTGGGTCATGTAAGTCTCGGGTGTTCCTCAGTCAAGGGGATACCGTGAGCACACAGGTTTGCATGTGGGAGGGCTGCCGTCTGCCGGAGAGGTTAAACTCTTAACAGAATGTTGAATCTCATATGCAAGTCCTTAGGAACTTATACAGTTGTTATTGTTTCTCAGAAAATCATCACTTCCTTTTGAACGTTATGTGTAATTGTGATGTACAAAACAATGGGGTGATCAGATCTCCAGGCCACACTGATAGGTGGTGCTTTTGTCCCCAGTCTGATTACAAAATCTGTTAGATACAGAATGTGGAATTGTATTCCTGGATATACTTTAAATCTATTCTTTTTTTATCTTCAGCCAACTCCCTACCACTCTCCACCCAGCTCTCCGAAGAAGAGGAGAAGGTAAGTGACAAAGGCGGGAGATTATTTGACAATGGTAGATTTGTAAATGTATTCACTGTAGCCAGTTTTTACTATAACTGAGGATTTAATCTTAAATGCAAGGCTCAATGCATTATCATTGAAGGGGCTCATAAAGGCCACTGAGATCCGTGTCCACATCTAAGGGACTAAGGGGCATATTACCAACAACTAGCGATAATTATCGCTATGTTGGCTTAGCGGCAATATTTTTATCGCCGAGCTGTGGCGATTTTTATCGCTTAGGAACCTTGCTATTATCAAGGTTTATCTCCTAAGCGATAAAAATCGGCCGAAATGCATGAATATCGCTGAAAAGTCAGCGATATTCATGCATTACCGAGCTAATGCTCTTAGCCATGTTATCTACCTACCATTGGATAACATGGCTAAGAACTGCTCAGGGCAGGTGTTAGCTTTTGGAGATATTCGCGCTTAGCGCGAATATCTCCAAAAGTTGGTAATAGGAGATAGCGATGTTAGCGACTGTTTCCAGTCGCTAACATCTTGGCACGCCCACTTTGCATGTCATTAGTGATAAATTTCACTGACATGCAAAGCGGGGCCCAAGATGGTCGCTATCTCCTATTAGCTGTCGCTAACTGGTGTTAGCGACAGCTAGGTAATAGGGAGATAATTTTATCTCCGCTTTCTTGGCTTTTAAAGCCAAAAAAGCGGAGATAAACCACCTTGATAATATGCCCCTAAATCCTTTTAAGTTGACTTTATGTTCACTGTCACTCCTCTGTCACTGATGAGTCTTTTGAAGTGGGTTGGTAACCCGTGCCCCATATTTTAACAGATGACCTTCATATCCATAATCCAAACTTTTCTTTGCCATCGGGGGCTCATTCCGTAGCACCTGTACCCACTTAACTATTCGTGAGTATGGCACTGCCTGTAGGTTTATTATCAAATATAGGTTCTTCTGCATGAGCAAGGGACACATAGGGCCGGATGTAGGGTCTATTTTAGAGTACTGTCAGTCCATCAGGGTGATGGAGTATTTAATCCGTCACCTTGATGGAATAACTGCACTCCAAATTTAGAAATGTTTGCTGCCCTAGCAGGCACTTCTTACATTAACAGGGACTGCTATGACAGCGGTTCCTGTCAATGCATTGAAAGTGTGTCGTTTGGATCTGTCATGTTGTACAGCACACTTTCAGTGTATTTTTTAATTTAAAAAAGATAATCCCAAGGCAGATTTTCATTTTGAAAATAAAATAAGAAATGACCCTTCGCAATGGGAGTTTCCTCCCAAGGCATGGGGGGGGTCATTGATATATTTTTACTTTCACGTATTCACATTTTTGATGCCGGTAAGTGAAGGTGAAAGCTTGCCATTTGTTGGCTCACTCTAAATGGCGAGGATGGACAAATGGCAAAACCTCAGATGGCCCTTACTCTGTCAGGCCATTGGAGGAGTATGTCGGTGACAGAGACGGAATAGTCTCCACTGATGACATACTCATGGTCAGTCCAACTCTAAATGAGACGGGCGGACTTTCAGTACGGCGAAAATTATACTTGGTCGCAAATGGCCATGGATAAATGTATTCAAGATCCTTGTGTGATAAAACTCAGTCCTCAAATTGCTCCAATCTGGGGTGTCCAGTCATCCACAATACACAATTACAGAAGCGTCTCTCTTGTCTTTTCTCCTGCCAGGTCAGTAAGTGCATCATGGAGGTACTGGCAGACACTCTGTCTAACCCCATTCCAGCCCAAATCAGCAGTGACTGCAGAAGAATACTGAAGGAAGGTAAGTACAAGAACACAAAAAACAAGAAATTCTTCAAAAATGACACCCCTCTGTTTACACAGTCCAGTCAAGCTAGTGTATCAAGGCCTAAACCTACCACTAAGGAACATGTAACACATTGAGATAATCCTTTAACCTCAAAGGTATCAGAGGCAATCGGAATGGTTTCTACAAGGCCAAACTCCGCCATACCTGTGGTGGTGTTAAGGAAATGTAAACAAGACACTTTACAGGAAGACCACTGTCGGGTGGAGGTGGAGGGGTTTGACTTCAAGATAGGAACACCATCCAGGCTTCACATCTTTTGAAGGTCCTTGGAAGGTGGCGGGGTCGCCGTGGGTGCAATAACCTAAACGCTGTACGTTACTACTAGTCTTAGCTAAAGGAATGGAAGTGTGTCACCTCAACACTGTCCCTAATAATACTACTGGTGCCACAAGGAAGGCTAAGTGTATGGACATAAAGCAGAAGTAAAGGTGTCAGAGCATGTTGGCAAATACTTCAAGGGGAATGTGTCAACGCCATTCTAAAGGCATACAGTACATGTGTAAACTCCATAGTGGTAGTCAACATTTTTCACTGCTACAACTACATTTGCCGCAGACTCATCAATCAGAACATTAAAAACCGTCTCTAGACTCAAGATACCATGTTACTCACTGCCCCCCAGTGAGTCATGGTGTGTTCTATGGGATATCTTTCCTCACAAGTAATGTCAAGTTTTGGAAAATACATATTTGGACAAGGGCAAGTATAATGTCGCTCCCAACATGGGTAGTAAAACATCTTGTAGAGGGCACCCAGAAAGAGGCTGGTACGGATTCACCAATTAAATTCTAGAAGGTTTTTTGTGATGGACATAATCCATGCCAACATTTGCAACAGTTGCCATGAGACTGCGGACGCTATGTGTACATGCTATTCATGGCCACTGGTACTACGAGTAATCACCTAGGTCATGTATGAATCAAGTAACCACGTTGGCACAGGATATATTTAAAAAGCATCCATTAGCAAACAGAATTAAAATCAGAGGAGCAGAAATATAATATTCTCATCAGGGGAACCACTGGAGGCTTCACCATCAAAAAGACAGCCAGACTCCATTCTCAACCTACACAGGGACTGTACTTACTTCCAGTAATGGTTGGTGGACTTTGAAATTGGTTGGGTACAAAGACATTTCTCAAAATAGGCTGAGCAAGCAAAGCAATTGAGCCCGATGTCCTTTAGGAGGGTCCAGAAAGTGACTTTGCCTCCCAAGAAAAACTTGACATAAATTGGGCCAAAAGGTCCATTTTACATAGCAGCATAATTTTCACATAAATTGGTTAATACCTGGAAATTCTGAAGGGGCAAGCATGAATATTCCATTACTTCTGCAGCATGCCATGCCATGCCAGACCCACCCAATGGCGGCTGCCATGTACCGAGGGAGGTGTGGCGCAAAAAAAAATGCTTACCTTGAGGCGCAATGCGATGTCCTCCTCCACCGGTCATCTCACTTCCAAGCAGGCTCCAACAGAGGACCAGGAAACTGTACTAACCAATCCTGGCACTGCTCTCACAGCATGAGAGCAGCGCCTGGATTGGATAGAGCGGGCTCTCTCAGCGCTCCTAACAGCACTGGAGGCCTGTGCTTTCTCTAACCCAGCTGTCTAAGACAGCAAGGTTAGAGAACCTTAAAATGCGCATGCCTGGCATACCATCCCAAGACAGCCAGCAAAAGAGACATGCGCATTTTAAAGCGCGCAGCTTCCTTCTGTCACTCTGCAGCATTGGCCCTGCCCCGTCCTGTTGCTCAGTTCAGGGCGGGTCGGTTGCTGAAAAATAAAAGTATGATAAATACAATTTATTACCATTTTATTTTTCAGCTCCGGCCTGTGTGGTTACGCTCCTCCGCTTAAACGGAGATGCCACCCCTGTGCTTTCGCGCTGGATTGAGCCCCTCTCTAAGAAAACTTTGGAAACTGTAGCAGAAGAAATTATTTGCTTACTTACATAAGAGCTGCACGAATTGTACACAGTTATGAAAATCAGGCTATCCAAGGCAAAATGACCAGAATACTCAACCAGGTGGAAGCAGTCAAACATACGGTCAGATATGGCAAGACTTTCACCAGCTGGATTACAGGAATTGCACTGGCAACTGAGCAAATTGCACGAGTGACAAGGCAATTTTGCACTGACATTTGCACTGTCAGATTAGTGCCATATGAAATTTGCACTGTCTGACCAATACTGGAACAACTTTTGCTGAAAACAACATTTAGCACTGGTTGATCAATGCAAATGCCAGTGCAAAGCTGCACTGTTATTAGTGGGTATTTGCTGATCCACCACTGCAGTGAATATACTCTAGCCACAAGGAGCGCTGTGTAGCTTGAAATTCTTTTGGTCTCCTTGATTCATATCATTATCATTTGACATTTATCATCATTTCACATTGCCGTATTCAATAAATTATTTTTACAATTTATTATTGTTCACTTTAACTTATGTATACATTTTCGTTTGTTCAGTGCATCCTACTGAACTTGTTTATTTGCAATAACTATTGTTTATGATTTGAAATCTGAACAAAATGATTTTGGACCCATGTAAATGGCTTTATACGTTCTGGACTGTGGACCAGATGAAATAGATGTATATTGTTGTGTAATTAAGCTCACAAACTTTAATTGACTCATTTATTCTTTGGTGCTCAAACCTCCTGTCTACTGGTGCAGCAGAGAAAAAATCACACTGTATTTTGGGCATTCCACTGTGGAGGCAGAGCTCTTCTATGAGCCCCAACATATAAAAATGTCAACATTGACAGGTCCATCATTTCCTAGCGGCAAAGAGGAACTGTTGTCCAGAATAAGAGTGATGGAAAAGTACCCACAAATAAAGGCGACGCTTATGGTACCCACATTATAAGTTTGCCTGACATACTGAGAGAAAGGTGATTTTGCACAATGGGTTATGCTGATCTTTCATGGGTGGGGCAAAACTGCAAATGGTGGCATATGTGTTACGCTAAATGGTGCTGCTGGTCCACTACCATTTTCAGTAGCACAGACAGAAGTCAGTGGTAGGTGCTGCTGACATTTTGTGTCAAATAGACCATCATTTGGCTCAAGGCCTAAGTTCAATTAAATTTGGGCCAGTTGAGAATACCGATCTGAGTTGAAACCTTTCACAATTTCAATGATTTTGTTTTACAGATGAAAGAATTGTGTCAATGCTTCATCATCAACACCTTATGAGGGAACTGGAAGACCTTAATCATCGAGGTAATGTTTATTAACGATTAAAAACTATTCCAAAACAAACATCCACAAACCTATCAATTATATTTCCATCAAATTAGCCATTATACAGTAGAATAGAAGCGAAAATAGGGAGCATAGATGAAGCCATCGAATGGCTAGACCCGTCAAAATGGGGGCATAGAGTTATGATAGTTAGAAAACGTTCGGTGTGGGTGGGAAATATTTTTTGGGGGGGAGGGGGGTGAATTTTATATAGCACAAACTTGACCCGAAGGCATCAGAGCGCTTTACATGAGCACTAATTGCATTAGAGTCGGACGCATTCATTTTGGTAGGCATGGGGAGATTAGGTGATTTGCCCAGAATCACAGGATGTTGAGAGTCCCTGCTGAGGCTCAAACCCAGTTCATCTGCTTCGAAGTTGACCGCTCTAGCCGTAAGGCCACATATCCCTTCTACCCTAGGATGTCACCTGACCATGACTAAAGACCAGAAACCACTGCATACCTACATTCTTATGTTTCAGAAAGAGGTCCCGGCGTTACTTTCCCTAGTTCCTAGTTCGCTCAAGGCAACATTTTGACAATTAGCACAAAATGTTAAGACCTACATTAACACCAATTAAAATTCTAGTAGATGCAAGGACAAAAGACTCACACTAGGTGGCAGATATACTAATATTTTGCACCAGGTTTGCATCACAAAATTGACACAAACTAGTGCAAATGTTTACTTTTAATTTACTTTCCACTGCAAAATAGGTTTTGAGCTGGAAAGCTGCTTCAAAGTAATTCAAAGCATTGCAAAACACTGCTTTGCATTACTCTGCATTGGGGGCATTTCATGGGTGGTACATGGGTGTTCCCATGCAACCACCCATGGGTTTATGATGCAGGGATCTATGTACTAACAATAGTTGGGAGGGTTTAGCGGCCAAAGATAGTGTCTCATTGGAAATGGTGTCAACTTGGAGAAATGCTTTTATTTCTCGACATTTTCCAAGTCTAGCCTCCCAGTACAAAACCTAAGCTAGGCATGATGCAGACACCTTTGCACTAGATGCAGGTGTGTGTGACACAAGGCAACCTGATTGTGCACCAGCACAAGGGAGAGAGCAGGACAGAGCCATATCTGATATAGATATTGCGCTTTCCTGCTCTCTCTCTCACGCAACGCAGTAAATTTGATTGGCATCTTTTTAAATATGCCTCAAAGGGCCATATGTATCAAGAAACTATTTTGCGATTCCTAAATAGCGATTTTTAAGGAATCGCTATTTAAGAATTGCAAAATGGTATGTATGAAAAAAATCGCAATTTTTTGGCGATTCCTTAATCTTCCTTATTAGCGAATTCTCATTTTGCGAATTCGCAATTAAGGAATATTTTTCAATGCATTCCTATGGGCCAGGAGGCCCATAGGAATGATTGCGAAATAATTCTCAAATTGCGAATTCGCAATTTGCTAATCGCAATTTGAGAATTATTTCAAGGGTGCAGGGGTGTCTCAAAGACACCCTGCTGCACCCCTGAAATGTACATGTGTGTGCATATGGCGCACATACATGCCCTATGGGCATGTGCGTGCATCACATGCCACTTTCAAAAATGCCAAATTGTGCATTTTTTGAAGAATTCGCAAGTTACCATCAACTACAAGTTGGTGGCAATTTGCGAATTCTTAACCAAAATTCGCTAGCCAAAAATGCTACATACATAGCATTTAAGGAATCGCAAAATTGCGATTCCCTAAATGCTATGGCAAAATAAGGAATCGCACAACTTTGCAATTCCTTATTTTGGGAATGTTTCATACATCCCAAAACATGCAAAAAGGCCGTTTGCGATTCGCAAAGGCCGAAATTCTGCGAATTTCGGCCTTTGCGAATCACAAAAGGCTTGATACATATGGCCCTAAATGTTGTATACTACTCACCAACATTATAAACCAAAATACAAGGTAACAGACTATGTGACAAGAAAGCCTCCCACAATTACAGTGCATTTTAGTAGTGGATAGGATAATTAGTTGTGACATTCGTAATGGGCATTTTTAACCCGGAAATAAATCTGCCATAAGAGCAGTTTAAAATGATGAATTAGCGATTTTTAAATCTTTTTAAAAACGGTAACATCAGTAGCATCAGTTTGGAATGTATTTTCTAGCAGATATCAATTGTGTCCACATCTTTTGTGACAAGTGGACACTATCTGCAAGAAAATACATTTAGCAGAAGAATGTCTTTACAAATAATCAAACAATGCTTTCCTAAATTTAATGTATGCGAGTTTCCTTTGTCTCCTTCACTGCAGTCTAAAGCATCTTCGATTTACTGGCCCCTCTCCATTTGTTTTCTTCACATAAATTCTTCATAGGCATTTCAATCTTTAAATTTCAGTGGTGGCTTAACCAGCCTCCACTGGTTATTTTGACATTTTAAGGTCACATGCATTTTATTTCGACAGAATAAAGACCATTCTCTTCTCAAATAGGTATTTTTTCACATACTGTAAGCAAGTGTCCAAAGTTTTGTACAACCTTTGGAGGCGCTTTCATTCTGAAGGTCTACACAGTATCGGTCTTCCTCCTTCAGCAGGACACCAGCACATGTGGTGATAGTAGGGAGGAGATATTGCTTAAGGGCCAGAGCTGGCAACTTTGGCACTGGGAATCCAGGTTGGAGTCCTGGCCTTTGCTTATCATCCTGTGGTTCTAGGCAAATCACTTCATCTACCCAACCTAAAAATGTGTAATGCAATCTGGTTCTCATGTAAAGTGCTCAAACGGCTTTGGGTCAAGTTTGTATTATATAAAACAACAAAATACAATCCATTTTATTTCAGCAGCACACCACTTGGAAGTGATCTGTGGTTATTGCATCCCCCTTTCAACCCTTTGTGCTTTACGATCATCCCAGGAGTCTGTAGAAAATAATGGGGCTTATATACAAGGAATTGGCGAAGTGTGGCATTAAGCAAACATTGCTAACGTCACGCTTCACCATTCTGAAAACGCAGGGATGCGTTGTAATCACAAGAATGTGGTGCACCCCTGCATTTGCCCCAATGTGGCGCTAAATCTAGCTGCTTAGCGCAAACGCAGGCACCCTTGCACCATAATGCAAGGGTGTCTGCGTTGGGGGAATGATTGTTTATGTGCAGGAAGGTGCCCTTCCTGCACATAAACAATCATTTAAAAATGACGATTTGCAACTTCTATGTGTGCTGTACAATGCAGCACACATAGCAGTTACAATTTGCCAATCTGGATTGTTTATGTGCAGGGAGGGACACCTTCCTGCACATAAACAATCATTCAAGGCTATTTGATGTTTTTATGTGTGCTGCACAATGCAGCACACATAGAAACAGCAACAACGAGGAGAAATGAAGCATTTCGCCTCCTTTCTTTATGTTAAGACTAGGTTGTCCCTGGTCTTAATTTTGTCGCTGCCTCCTATTTGCGTCACCCTTGTAAATAGGGGGCAGTGTCAAAATCAATGTGTTTTGCGTAGGAACGTCCACTGCAACAACCATTGCATGCTGTAGCGTGAAAGGGGGCCTTATTTACAAGGCGGTGTTAAGCTACATTAAGTGACTTAACGCTTTCTTGTAAATAAGGTGAAAGGCTTATCGCCACAGGAACATCACAAAAAGTGACGTTCCTGTGGCGATGGGGGCTTGTAAGTATGCCCCGCAGTGGTAAAAATAATGTGTAACCTTAAAATTTGTGATGGCTTCCTTTCACATCTGCACTTCCATGTGACTAAGTAACCTCCAGTAATGCCATACAAACAACAAATTCATCCATCCATGAACTAATGTAGTCATTCAACCTCTGATACATGGACATTTTCCAGAAGAGCAGTACATTACAATTCTCTCCTATTGACAATAATGACCTTCATTTACAGAAGATTAGAAAGGGGGAAAGTGTGTTTCATGTGCTGTGAATATCCACACATTAACAATTGTTTTTGCATTTAGATCAATACAGTATAAACAAATGAGTTAATGCCACAGCACTGCATAGAATTGTTTTTAATTTAGCACCTGCTAAAAGCTGGTGCTAACTTTCCACTTTTAAATGTGGAAACCCATGCAGAAACGATGCTTCCGCATGGTAGTTGGCTTGTACTTCCAAATACATGACGATGTAGTAACAATGGCTGTTTGCAAAATGCAGTTACTGAATTGTGCTATTACCGTGCTATTACTGTAATGAGCCATAAAGTGAAAGTTATGAGGAGATGAAGTTCCAGACCCAGATTCGACCGCTTTCCACACAATAGGCAAATATGTATAGTGAATTTTCTGCCACTGATAATTGTAACCTTTTGTTCTTCAGAGAATTCTAAACACAGATTTGGCCAGGAAGGAGGCCACGGTGGATGGGAGGAGCAAGGAGAGGACAGCGATGAAGATGAAATAAAGAAGCGGAACCAGGAGGCAGGGGCAGCCCACCAAAGAGACCCTGAGAAGAGGGGGACTGACAGCAGCGGAAAGGAGGTAAAGACGGAAGGCGGCAAGAGTAAACGGGAACATGAAGATGTGAAGGAGTTTGAGAAGACCGAGAAGATAGAAGAGAAAGTGAAAGAGGAAAAAGTATCTCATGCAGAGGATGACACCAAAGTCCGAATGGAGGAGGCCAAAGAACTCTTGGAGGATGAAGACGAAGAGGATGAGGACAAGAAGAAGAGGAATGCCCCGGGTAAAAGGTCAAGGGAACATTTTGAAGATGACAAAAGGAGAGAGCATGAGAAGGGTAACCATGGAGAAGCCCTGAATGAAATCCTAGAGAGGCTTAGCAAGGACGCCCATCAGGCTAACAAGAAGATGGCCGACGTTAAGAAACACTTCAGCGACGAAGACAGCTCAGAGGAAGAAAATTTCCATCATGGCGGTTTCCATGAGGGCCATCATGGAGGCCACCACAGAGAGCATGAGAACTGGGAAGATGAAGAGGAGGAGGAGAAGAAATCTGGACCCCAACAGAGGAGTGTCAGGAAGAGGGTGGATGAAAAAGCCAGCGATGAAGAAACAGCACAGTTTGAAGCTGAAGAAAAAGGAGTAAAGATATCCAACATGAAGAGTCACTTGCACGGCAGCCACGTTGGGGGGCATCTGAGCGAGAAACCATGGGAAGACAAGAGGAACTTTCACAATCATGAGAGCGACAGTGAGGAGGAATTGAGGAAAAGGCACCACGAGGAGGATCCCTACCTCAAAAAGCACCTTGAAGACGAGGAGGAACGAGAGGAGGATGAGGAAGAGATGGAAGAGAAGGAAGCAGCTAAAAAAGAGGTCAGTAAAAGCCTCTTCTAAAACACAAGTTCAGTCGATCGTGAGAACAGTGATCCATTTTCATATAGTTCATTACTATCTGCTGGTTCCACCAGTTTCAAATATACCTCCTAACAATCTATATATAGTTTTGTATGCACAGAAGAGGTACAGTGACATCCCTTATGCAAGGCGGAGAGGCTGTGGCCTAATGGCTAGGGCGGTCAACCTCTAATCTGGGGAACTGGGTTCGAATCTCGACAAGGACGTGCAACATCCTGTGATTCTGGGCAAATCACTTCATCTCCCATGCTTAACAAAAATGAATGTGTCGTCATGTAACACAACTAGTGCTCGTTTGAAGCACTCTGATACCAGATACTTTTGGGTCCAGTTTGCGCTATATAAAACTCCGTAAAATAAAATAAGTAAATAAGGCAAGTTGACAGGACAAAGTCAGAAAACATGCCACCATGCACAGCATAGGCTTCGTGAGTAACTATTTTAGTACATTTGCCCCATTATCATTAGAAGATTATTGGTCTTGAATTACAACATTCATAACCCCACTATCCCAAATAGGGTAATAGAACAATGGATGGTAAGGAATTATAATTCAGGATAACACTGACGTCTACTGGTCACTGTTAGCTGTGAAGGAAACACTTGTGAGTTCTTGGTTGCCCTTGGAAGCCTGATACAAAGTTATCAAGTAAGCTGTGCTACATCTGTTCTTTGCCTTAGTTTATACGTGCCTTTGATGCAAAGGAAGCAGTTAGAGTTCAGAGGGTTTCAATGGGCTAACAAGGAGGACTGGTGGTGGTGGAAATGGACAAGCACCTTCAGTAGGTCTCCAGTGTACCAAATGTTCGGGCAGGCATTTCATAAACAGTTCATCCGAATCATAACTTTTAGGACTGAGGGCTCTCAAACCTTTTCTGTACTGAGAGCTACTTATATGTTCAACGAACACATTTAGAGGTAATAATATTATTAGTGTTGTATAATCTCCATTTTTTAATATGTATAATAATTCAACCAAGCAAAAACGTTCTCATTTAATAAGCTGGGCAGCACACAGGTGAGCTACTCAGATGTAACTGGAGAGCTACAGTAGCTCACGAGCTACTGGTTAGAGTCCCTATATTTAGGTTGTGGAGGTGTCCATGGGACCTGGGACACACCTGGCACACTTGGTTTTACTTGTGAACGGAGAACTAGAATGTAGAGTCCGGTTTAAACAAAGCCGTTACAATGAGACATCTCTGGAATTTAGTTTGTTGAGAGTTGGTGATAAGGGTTACAGAATCAGGTAGAGCTCTGCAGAGAATTAGACTTGGGCCCCTGCTAACTCTATTTTATGATACCAAAAACATGCCCATTGTGTTTGATCAGGCTCTCTCCTTTCATACACAAGTTCAGACAATGTAGTCTGCAGCCTTTCTGCTGCTTAGGCTGCTGCACAAGATTCTCCCTTTTCTGCTGTCTTTTCCTCAATCCTTGGTGATGGCGCTTACGTCTTAGTGTAATGCTATCTCAAAAGGGATTCCTGCAGCATTAATCAATAAATTGACTGCAGTGGCTACAAAATATGGCCAACAGACCAGTGTTTGCCTGTGTGGGCATGACTATGTGTCCCCTACTTTCCATCCCTTTGCAGGTGACCAGTCAAGCAGCAAAGACCACCTGAAAAAAATATATTCAGTATATATTCCGATGTTGTTGGAATATACTCAGTGTGTTAAAATACCCCTCACACACCAAAAGGGCCCTTGGTGTCATGCTTCATCATCGGGGTCTTCCCGCCCCCGCTGCGGGACGGGGCAGTGCTGCGACAAGCGGCTACGCCGGAGCACCTTTTTATTGTGAGTACTATGTGAGTGATAATGGAGTGAGTGTCAGTGGGGTCAGGAGTGATAAGCAGTGAAGTTAAAAGATACCTGGCCTGGTGTATAGAAAAAATTATTTAATAGGCACTGGCTGGTATCGTTAAAAGGGGTGAGGCGGAGGGCAAGAACGAGTTACTAGTCTTGCTCTCCTGTGTGGGTCAACATGTTTCGGGGCGACATGCCCCTTCGTCAGGACCGGGTATATAGATCCCCCTGTCACTCACTAATGCGCTCCCACAGATAGAGAGTGAAATGTATGATCAATGTGTATGGATAAATTTTATGGATACACGTGAAAAAGCTAGCTCAGTACTACTGATGATATAAGCCTGAAAGGATAAGAACACAGGATTTAGAAAGAGCGCGGATCCCAATGCGCTTTACTAATGAATACCTGTAAGGAAGGAAAATACAAAAAAGAGAAACACACTTTATAGGCTGTTACATGGCACGCCAAAGAATTCTTGGGGGGAACCAGGATTGCCGAGATGGAAAAAGAAAATTTCTAAAAAGTGAAAACATACATTGATGGGCTTTTTGCATGGCCAGCCAAGGATTTCAAGGGGGGGGCCAGGTTGCAAGAAATTGGGAAAAATTGGAAGGAATACACACACATGTATACACACACAGCAGTATAGAGCATCAGAAACTAGCGGTGAGATGCCTATTCAACTAGATACATACTTTTTGCATGAGGAGACAAAGCCCCATGAGCCAAGCTGGGCGAAGGGTAAAGAGGGTCCAACTGTGGGAAGGAATGGAGAAAAGGCAGAGATAGTATTGCCAGGACCTAGATTAGCAATTTACACTAAATAGATTAGAGTAGTGTATTCCAGGTCAGGTCTATCGGCTGTGCCGTACTTACTCAACCCCCACACCTCAGTGCTTCCTCCTTCGTCAGTGGCTTCCGTGGTAATGGTAAGCCTGGGCGGGGTGGGTCTTTTATAGTCTGGAAAAGGCTTGATGATTGAGCCCTGATTGAATAACTCGAAACCGATGTGAGCGTTCGGTCGAGTGGTTAGGGCTAGTGACAAAAGCGGCCATTGTTAAATGTCCGAGGTCTGCTGGGCGGAGGTAGGTTTACAGGGATAATTGCCAGAATCTGTATGTTTTTGTCTTAGTTGGGTCGCGGTAAGCACAGGGTGTCGGTAGATCGCTAGGATACACCCTTGGTCCGTGCAGGAAAGGGTATCGTCGTCTGCCGACAGGGGCGCATGCGCGGTGAAGCTCTGTACTGAGTATTCACTCGGCGCATGCGCAGTGGTGCTGCGCTTCCAGTCTATCTCCGCGCATGCGCGGGAGGCTTTCCTTCGCGCTACTCCTGGGCTGCTTACGAAAAAAAGAAGAAAGCCCCATTCGAGGCAAACTACTTTCTTGTTATTCTTCTGGTGGAACAGGGCGGAACAGAAAAATATATATAAACCTGTATTTTGTGTCTAAGCGGGCATTATTCTACAAAAATTAAAATTAAAATTAAAATACATATTTTCAAAACAAGTTCCACTATGCCAGTCTGCAGGTTTTTCAAACTGGAGCCGCTCATGGTTTTATAGCAGCTGCTCAGAGAGAATAGTTCTAATTTCACGTTTTTGCAGACGTTATGGCACACAGTACAGAAGAAATGCATTTTTTGAATCATGTTGACCTGCACCAGCTCGCAGGTTACTGAGATTGCTTGACGGAGACAATGGTGTCGTTTTCTAAATTGACACTGTATTCAGGTTCCGAATTGTCATCAGGAGTTTGCTCGGTACCTGGTTGGATCATACCTTAAATTGCGACCACGGAATATCATCATTTAATCCTGTAAGGTGGGTGCCCAAGCGGTAGACCCAACGTTGCTCTTTCGCAAGAAGGTCCTTGTCACTCCTGTAGGATTCAATGACTGTCCATTTCAGGTCTTCTACACTGTGACCCATTGAGGCATAGTGAGTGGCCATTCTTGTGGTAGTTTTTTTGCAACGTACGTTGCTGCGATGTTCGGTCATTCGTATTTTGACCGGCCTAGTGGTCATGCCAACATACTCTTTCTTGCACGGGCAAGTGATCAGATAGACCAAGTTCCGGCTGTTGCAGTTAGTAAAGGAACGTTGTTCCCATGTAGACTGGTTGGAAAAAGTTATATTCCGACTTTTTCTTGTGTATTGACAAGATGTGCATGAGCCACACGGGTGGTGCCCTCCAATGGTTGAGATGGTTGAGGGTCCCTCGTTAGTGAGTTGTTTCGGTCTCGTGTGGACCAGCAGATCCTTTAGGTTCTTACCTCGCCTGTGTGCAAACATGGGTTTTGGGAAATCTAGTTTCCCGCAATTCAGTATTTTCCAGTGTCTATTCACAATCTTTGTGATCTGGTTCGAATTGGTGTTGTATGTTGTGACACAAATAGGGCGTTGGTCTTGTTCCTTTTCAGCTGTAGGTTCCAACAAAGCATCTCTGTTGTTATTCCGTGCTCTCTTAAAACCCTTGTTGACCACCTTGCTTGGATAATTCCTGTTACTGAGCTTTGTTTTCAAGTCAGCTGCTTGGGTTTTAAAGTCTTGGATGGCGCTGCAATTACGCCTAAGGCGGAGGAACTGTCCGTAGGGTAAATTGTCGCGTAGATGTCTTGGATGGAAACTACTATATAGCAACAGGCTGTTTTTAGCCGTTGGTTTGAAGTGAGTGCACGTTTCTAAATTACCATTGGCGGGGTAGATATTCAGATCAAGGAAAACGAGGTTTTCATTTGAGGCTGTGTGGGTGAACTTGAGGAACCGGTCTTGTTGGTTCAGCCAAGTCATGAATAGGACCACAGAGTCTTGATCACCCCTCCAGATGACTAGCACGTCATCTATATATCTTTTCCATGCGACCACATGGTTCTTGTAGGGGTTCTGGTCGTTTAGGATTCTGGTGGCTTCGAGATGGTGCACATAGAGCCCAGCTAGGCTCGGTGCACAGGTGCTGCCCATGCTCGTGCCGTGTTTTTGTAGGTAATATGTGTTTTCATACATGAAGACTGCCGACAAAGGCGGGGCTACGGTGATACAAACGTATACCAATTACGATAGGGAGTGCAGGAAACTACTTGAGGACAGACGTAACTATCAAATACTAAGGGAAGACCCGACTGAAGAAGTCAGGATCTGCATCCTCATAATGATTGAAGAAGCAATGGCACACGACTGGCTAACGAAACAAGAGAGCGATTTTCTGATTCAAAAGAATCCAAAAACTCCTTACTTCTACACCATCCCCAAGATTCATAAGGATGCCCCATATCCACCTGGGCGCCCTATAGTATCCGGAATACAATCAATCCTTGAACCCTTATCCAAATTTGCGGATGCTTTCCTTAGACCGATAGTACAGAAGACAAGTACCTATCTAAAGGACACTAAAGCAGTCCTACAGTTGGTAAAAGAAATACCTTTCGACCCCGAACAAGACCTCCTTCTGGGACTAGATGTAGAGAGTCTGTACACGAGTCTCCCCCACCAAGAGACTCTTGAAATAATTGAGGAAGTTCTGTTCTCTACTCCATGGGCGTACCACACCCCGAGACAGGTGGTCCTTGAATGCATCTCTATGACCCTGAAAAAGAATTTCTTCATGTATGAAAACACATATTACCTACAAAAACACGGCACGAGCATGGGCAGCACCTGTGCACCGAGCCTAGCTGGGCTCTATGTGCACCATCTCGAAGCCACCAGAATCCTAAACGACCAGAACCCCTACAAGAACCATGTGGTCGCATGGAAAAGATATATAGATGACGTGCTAGTCATCTGGAGGGGTGATCAAGACTCTGTGGTCCTATTCATGACTTGGCTGAACCAACAAGACCGGTTCCTCAAGTTCACCCACACAGCCTCAAATGAAAACCTCGTTTTCCTTGATCTGAATATCTACCCCGCCAATGGTAATTTAGAAACGTGCACTCACTTCAAACCAACGGCTAAAAACAGCCTGTTGCTATATAGTAGTTTCCATCCAAGACATCTACGCGACAATTTACCCTACGGACAGTTCCTCCGCCTTAGGCGTAATTGCAGCGCCATCCAAGACTTTAAAACCCAAGCAGCTGACTTGAAAACAAAGCTCAGTAACAGGAATTATCCAAGCAAGGTGGTCAACAAGGGTTTTAAGAGAGCACGGAATAACAACAGAGATGCTTTGTTGGAACCTACAGCTGAAAAGGAACAAGACCAACGCCCTATTTGTGTCACAACATACAACACCAATTCGAACCAGATCACAAAGATTGTGAATAGACACTGGAAAATACTGAATTGCGGGAAACTAGATTTCCCAAAACCCATGTTTGCACACAGGCGAGGTAAGAACCTAAAGGATCTGCTGGTCCACACGAGACCGAAACAACTCACTAACGAGGGACCCTCAACCATCTCAACCATTGGAGGGCACCACCCGTGTGGCTCATGCACATCTTGTCAATACACAAGAAAAAGTCGGAATATAACTTTTTCCAACCAGTCTACATGGGAACAACGTTCCTTTACTAACTGCAACAGCCGGAACTTGGTCTATCTGATCACTTGCCCGTGCAAGAAAGAGTATGTTGGCATGACCACTAGGCCGGTCAAAATACGAATGACCGAACATCGCAGCAACGTACGTTGCAAAAAAACTACCACAAGAATGGCCACTCACTATGCCTCAATGGGTCACAGTGTAGAAGACCTGAAATGGACAGTCATTGAATCCTACAGGAGTGACAAGGACCTTCTTGCGAAAGAGCAACGTTGGGTCTACCGCTTGGGCACCCACCTTACAGGATTAAATGATGATATTCCGTGGTCGCAATTTAAGGTATGATCCAACCAGGTACCGAGCAAACTCCTGATGACAATTCGGAACCTGAATACAGTGTCAATTTAGAAAACGACACCATTGTCTCCGTCAAGCAATCTCAGTAACCTGCGAGCTGGTGCAGGTCAACATGATTCAAAAAATGCATTTCTTCTGTACTGTGTGCCATAACGTCTGCAAAAACGTGAAATTAGAACTATTCTCTCTGAGCAGCTGCTATAAAACCATGAGCGGCTCCAGTTTGAAAAACCTGCAGACTGGCATAGTGGAACTTGTTTTGAAAATATGTATTTTAATTTTAATTTTAATTTTTGTAGAATAATGCCCGCTTAGACACAAAATACAGGTTTATATATATTTTTCTGTTCCGCCCTGTTCCACCAGAAGAATAACAAGAAAGTAGTTTGCCTCGAATGGGGCTTTCTTCTTTTTTTCGTAAGCAGCCCAGGAGTAGCGCGAAGGAAAGCCTCCCGCGCATGCGCGGAGATAGACTGGAAGCGCAGCACCACTGCGCATGCGCCGAGTGAATACTCAGTACAGAGCTTCACCGCGCATGCGCCCCTGTCGGCAGACGACGATACCCTTTCCTGCACGGACCAAGGGTGTATCCTAGCGATCTACCGACACCCTGTGCTTACCGCGACCCAACTAAGACAAAAACATACAGATTCTGGCAATTATCCCTGTAAACCTACCTCCGCCCAGCAGACCTCGGACATTTAACAATGGCCGCTTTTGTCACTAGCCCTAACCACTCGACCGAACGCTCACATCGGTTTCGAGTTATTCAATCAGGGCTCAATCATCAAGCCTTTTCCAGACTATAAAAGACCCACCCCGCCCAGGCTTACCATTACCACGGAAGCCACTGACGAAGGAGGAAGCACTGAGGTGTGGGGGTTGAGTAAGTACGGCACAGCCGATAGACCTGACCTGGAATACACTACTCTAATCTATTTAGTGTAAATTGCTAATCTAGGTCCTGGCAATACTATCTCTGCCTTTTCTCCATTCCTTCCCACAGTTGGACCCTCTTTACCCTTCGCCCAGCTTGGCTCATGGGGCTTTGTCTCCTCATGCAAAAAGTATGTATCTAGTTGAATAGGCATCTCACCGCTAGTTTCTGATGCTCTATACTGCTGTGTGTGTATACATGTGTGTGTATTCCTTCCAATTTTTCCCAATTTCTTGCAACCTGGCCCCCCCCTTGAAATCCTTGGCTGGCCATGCAAAAAGCCCATCAATGTATGTTTTCACTTTTTAGAAATTTTCTTTTTCCATCTCGGCAATCCTGGTTCCCCCCAAGAATTCTTTGGCGTGCCATGTAACAGCCTATAAAGTGTGTTTCTCTTTTTTGTATTTTCCTTCCTTACAGGTATTCATTAGTAAAGCGCATTGGGATCCGCGCTCTTTCTAAATCCTGTGTTCTTATCCTTTCAGGCTTATATCATCAGTAGTACTGAGCTAGCTTTTTCACGTGTATCCATAAAATGTATCCATACACATTGATCATACATTTCACTCTCTATCTGTGGGAGCGCATTAGTGAGTGACAGGGGGATCTATATACCCGGTCCTGACGAAGGGGCATGTCGCCCCGAAACATGTTGACCCACACAGGAGAGCAAGACTAGTAACTCGTTCTTGCCCTCCGCCTCACCCCTTTTAACGATACCAGCCAGTGCCTATTAAATAATTTTTTCTATACACCAGGCCAGGTATCTTTTAACTTCACTGCTTATCACTCCTGACCCCACTGACACTCACTCCATTATCACTCACATAGTACTCACAATAAAAAGGTGCTCCGGCGTAGCCGCTTGTCGCAGCACTGCCCCGTCCCGCAGCGGGGGCGGGAAGACCCCGATGATGAAGCATGACACCAAGGGCCCTTTTGGTGTGTGAGGGGTATTTTAACACACTGAGTATATTCCAACAACATCGGAATATATACTGAATATATTTTTTTCAGGTGGTCTTTGTTGATTATTTATGCTTTCATAAGAGGAGGATTAGCCCACCGAGGTGCCGAGTTGCACCACCTCTTCACTCCCCCTTTTTGATATCTCTTAGACCAGTCAAGCAGAGCATATAGTCCACATTTCTCTGGTCTATCAATGCTCTCCATAGGCATCCTGTCTTCCTTTCTGATCTGCCAGCTCCAAAAACCCACGCAGGGGCCTGGAGATCAGACTCCCTTCTTTTGCTTCGAGTGTACATGTTGTGGTGGTCGAGCTTTCTCAGTGCTGGAACCTCTGCACTGGAAAGCCTATACCCTAAGAATGGTGGCACACCACTGATTTAGCTTTTTTTTTTGCAAATGCCTGAAGACTTTATTCTCCTGTTAACCACAGTTTCTTCTTTCTGTCTGCTTCTTTTATAACCCTAAGTGCCTTGATAGGTTTGAATGAATGCTAAATATAAAATGGCTACAATTGGGTTTTGAAGGTGGATCATAGTATTTGAAACTGAGCTTGGCAGATGATGGCTGTGCCTAGTTTATGATAGATGTGCCCCTTGCATCTTATATTGCACCTGTAACATATAATGGCGGAATCCTTGATAATGCACCGTTTATAAATAAAAAAGATTTCATTTGCATTAAATCTATTTTAAATATTTTATTAGTTTTACACTGGTAATTTTGTTTTAGTTTTATTTTCATGAAGACAAGTTCCTTAGATTTTAGCTGAGTCAATTGTCATATGATGTTACCATGGTTATGTGATGTCCCTCCAAGGGATGTCATTGCCAGGGACGAGCCGATTCCTGTGTTCGCCCTCTTGTTGGAACGTTGGTGCCCCCCTTCTTTTCTGACAGGTCTTTTTTCTTCTTCTCTCACAGGGTCGGGAACTAGAGAACCTTGAAGACATCGAATATGAGCTGAAAAAGGCGGCAGAGAAACTGCGGGAGCTGCACAGGGGTTGACTCCTGGCAGGGCAAGTCCCCGGGGCTCCAACCCCAAGTGCCGAAAACCTCCTGTCGATACACTTGTCACCTCGTTTTTCCTCCTTTTAAGAGCTCCTTGCACTTTCCTTTTCCCTACTGGCAATGCACTGGTTTTTCTGTTTCCATTGACGCCTCACCTAGGCCTCGTGTCACGGGCACCGTCTGTGTGTGTATGAACCCTTTGCAGATTGCAAAATCAGGGTCTCGTGGGAATCACCCATCCCAGCGCTCCCCGGGGGTGGCGCCTGCATAAAGCCCCCTAAGGAGGCTTTCCATTTGGGGAAAATTGTTTTGCACTGAAAACTATAAACTCTTACTCACTCTACACCTTCCCCAAAGACCACTCCCCAATCCGTGGATGGCTTTTGGGTATGGGGTGGGAGGGTCTACTCGATTTTAGTGAAACACTGATATGATTTTGGAAAATGGGGGAAAAACACTATGCTTTTTTGTATCATTCACTCAGTTGTTCTCTTGGTTGTGATGTGTTGTCAAAAGTGCATCTGTTGGTTGGCTGGGTTGAAAGGTATGGCAGCTTCCTTCCTGGGGTTGAAAGGTATAGCACTTCTTTCCCAGGGTTGAGAGATATGGCAGTATCTCTTGCGGACGTCTCCCTTGGGGAGGTAGCCATCACTGGTTTAGAAGAGTTAGTGGCACGGGTGGAGTGTGAGGGGCCCTCTGCACCCCAAGTCCCCAAGTAAAGGCTGTCTTTTGCTCCCGAAGGCTATGGGGGGGGGGGGGGGGGCACGTTTTTCCAGCCTGCTTCAGGCCACATACCACCCTTGCTACACCCCTCATTCCGCTTCTGCAGGGACCGTGCTTATTTTCGGAGCTTTGATATCCATTTTCTAGTGCATTTATTAGGGTTCCTACCATTTTAAACCTATGTCCATCAATATATTTCATTTGCACGTCTCAACCCGCCCCTCCTGACCCCTAATGTTGTCGAGAGGCCTACTGTTGGAGGCTTCGACTGAGGGAGGGGCACGGGAGTAAAGGCCAGGAGCTTTCTTAAATTCAACTAAGAAAAGACGAAAAATAACATGATTTATTCAGAAATCAATACCATTATCAGCGTCACTCAGATGCGCGTTAGGGTGGATATATTTATGGAGGATAACAACAAAATTCCTCGGGCCTTATTTATGAAGGCCTTGCGCCGCCGGTGCGTCACTTTTTCCCATTTTAAAAGTGACGCACCGGCGGCGCAAGGACTTCATAAATAAGGCCCGTCGTGCCTTAAATGCGCTCCTCAAACGACTCTAGGGTCTTTCCTCTAATCCTCGCCTGCTCTGGTAGAGCAAGTCGTCCTCACAGATCAGTAATGGGGCTGAGTCCTGCCGCCGGCCAGCAGCGGCGCGTGCTTTTTGACTGTTAATATAATTTCTCTTTTTCTCTCTGACTGAAACTTGGATGGCGGAGACCTTTTTCTGTGGGGTTAGGGTGGGTCAGCAGTAAACTAAAGGGGGAATAGGAGGAACGTACTTCTCCCCCCCGGTGATTGAGCTCTGCACGTCGGTCGCCCTACTTCCACGTCTAAATTTACCTCAGGCTCTGGCAGGCATGGAAGGCCGGTTGCCCTGGTAACGAAACAAGGAACATCACGGAGTCTCAGGGGTCTCAGGCACAGACCGAACGAAGAACATTGGAGGGCACCGAAATAATAACTAGAAAAGCCAAAGTTTCAGCCCAAGAATGTAGCCGAGGAATAGAATTTGGAGGCTCGGCAGGAAGGGATTCGAGCCGAGGGGAGAGGAAGATGGGGAGGTGTACACAAACCCAGCCCAGATCTATGATGCGCAATTATGCCGAAAGTCAGCATTGGGGCCTACGCACTGCAGAGCACTACAATGCCTCAGCGCTGGAGGGCGCTATTGCCAATCTAGAGTGCCCAGCTAGCACCCCCGTTGATTCGTTTAGAAAGTCCAAGGATATTTTCCGCCAATAAAAGCAATAACAGCAAACTGTGCGGGGAACACGAGCCATAATATCTGCAGCAGAGCTCTGCAAGGCCATAATCGGGGGAGACAACCATTGGTCAGGCATAAAATTATCTCTGATGCGACACTGCTTGTGTGGGTGCGGGCATGACAAGAGAACCGGTTCGGGTGGAATTCTTCCGAATTTTGAATAAAAAAATTGATTTATTTTAGCTGTCCCCCGTCTAAAGTTGCCTCTGCTTCAATAGAAGTCATTGGGGAAATCCATTCCCCAGATTTCTTCGATAATCTACGATTTTATGTTCTAAAATGTTGGCATGTATGGGGTGAAGTCCCTGCAGATTTTGAGAATCTACCCGGTCGCGGTGAGGGAACGGAACCTTGTAACTGTGGAACAAGGTATGTGGGACCATCACAGTCCACCCTGGGAGGGGTTTCCCGAATCACATAGGGAACTTACTTTTTATTTATTACCCAATGGATGAGTCCATGGGTGCCCCTGAGACTTTACAGTCATGCATGCCAGGTTGGTTCGGGTGCTAGAGAAGTATAACCTTTGGAATCCACTGGAAGGATTATGTAGGTGCCCTGTATTGGTGGTCCTCTCACAGTCATCGAGAGAAGACAGATATATATCTGCAGGGAAATTATACTTGTAACCGCCTTCGTGTCTCTTTTCCAGGGTCAACCAAGGGAGTTCTAGGAATAAAAGCTACTGCTTGAAGGAGCACCATGGTGCTCTGAATGGGTGTGGCTTTTGCGTTCATCGCTGGTAGGGCCATCTAACCATATACAGACGGTAGAGTTCTGCCAGTGATCACTAAAGTAGTTTTGCAGGTACAGGAGAGGTAGAGTTCTTTCGGTCAACACTTATGAGTCTTGTAGGTGCAATAGACTTAGAGCTCCTACTACTGATATGTTTTTTTGGCACATAGGAGGCTTCTACAATCAATACTTCCAGATCTTGTAGATACAAGAGAAGGAGGGCTCTTACTGTCATTACTGACGTTTTTTCGGCACATGCGAGGTTGGCCTGCAGTACTCGCGGGAGCTTGTAGAGGGGAGGGCTCTTACAGTCACCAACAGACATGTTTTGTAGGCACAGAAGAGGTAGAATTCTTACAATCAATGCAGATGGTCATTCTAGGTATAGGATAGATGGAGCTGTTACAGTCGCTGCCGACAGGTTTCGTGGATGTAGAAAAGGTACCGGTCCTAAAGTCGTCTTGTAGGCACATGAGAGGTAGAGCTCTTACAGCCAAATTTTAGGCACAGCAGAGGTTGAGCTCATACAATCTTCTTGTAGGCACAGGAGATGTAGAGCTCATACATACATATTGCATGCACAGCAGAGGTAGAGCTCATACAGTCTTCTTGTAGGCACAAACTAGGTAGAGCTTATACAGTTGTTGTGTAGGCACAGGTGAGGTAGAGATCATAAAGTTGATTTGTAGGCACAGGAGAGGTAGAGCTCTTACAGTCTTTTTGTAGGCATTGGAGAGGTAGAGCTCACACAGTCACCAGTCACAAGAGTCATATATGTCCAGGAGAGATAGCGCTCTTCGATTTTCCACGGACACAGTCCTCTTACTTCACTCTAGGATTGGTCTTCTATTCACCTCGGAAGCTGTGCTATGAATACATGGTAGCTATGGAGTGGTTACGTTTACCAGCAGCAGGGTAAAGCTGCTGCTACAGGAAGGGTACAGCTCTTACTTTTTCCACTTATCGAGTCCCATATATAAATCGTGAAAGAAATGATTTGCTTAAATTCAACAATAATAGGGTCTTTTCGCCATAGTGTGTAGAGCTAGGTGTTTTAGGGTCATCATTACAAAGAGTGTCTAGTTGTGTAGGTAGACCCATCTCAGGAACTTGTCACTGACAGCTCTGTAGATTTCACTGATACAATAATCTTGTTACAGAACCATTTAGACGGGTCTTGGATATATACATCAATGCTGACCTGACAGAATAGTTGCCTTGCATAGGGAAGATCTAGTGTAATTTCAGGCTAATTTCCAGTGGTCTGGTCGATTGGCAGCGGATAATAATTCTCCTTCGCTCACTACCAAAATGTATTGATGCTGTTGGTGTGGATTACCACTCTAACATTTTTTTTGTGGTTTTGTTTGGATATTTTTGTATACCTAGTGTGCTTAAAATTGCATTGCGGTGATCTTAAGGGGAATAAGTGGTTACTTGTCCACTGATGGAATCTTGTCCTATTTTGCGTTGAAAAGAAAGCTCTTAGAACCCTGTCTCGTGTTGTTCATTAGTTCCCACATGATATAGTGTATTTATAGTGCCTTTTAGGAAAGATTCATATTGTTTTACTTGTATCTTCTGATTTTAATGTGTGTTTCCATAGATATGGACGAAAGATAGGGCGTGTTCTTGTTCTTACATCCCTATGGGGTTGACAATATAACTGACCTGTTGTAAGTGGCAGATCTTAGTTACTTTTGAAGTTGTGTGCCGGAGGCAGTATTCTTATAAATTCCAGTGAGGTTGTTCTAGAGGTAGTGTATCGGTGATGTCTTAAGAGTCCCATTCAGGAATGCTGCTATAACCTCAAATTGAATGGCTCTAAAAAAATCTGCAATAATTGATGTTTTTGCATTTGCCAGTGGGTTGAGAGTCTAAAGGTATCAGTCTCAATAAGAGCTAGTATTTGTGTAGTTTGCCTTTGTGTTCCTCACCAGGTTTTGATAGCTAGTACTTTTTACAGCTCACACAATTTTACTCTGCATAGATTGTCGATAGATGCCACATTCATACTTCCAGCAAGACCGGTCTTAGGTGGACTCTGACTCCCTTTGGTACCTTTGGGCTTAGGTGTCAAGATATCTGTGGATATAACACACTTACATTTCATGTAAAATCAATAGGCTGATAAGTATTGACCATACAGTTAATGTTGGGTTCATTTTTCCAGTGGCAGTCTTCTTGCATACTGTTCTATGGGTGGCAATGTAGGGTAGCACTAATACAGCCCTTTCAAACATATTTCTATAGGGTTGCGAGGGGCGAGTGCTCTTAAAATCCACTTTGGGTTAGTTGAATTGGTAACAATGAATGTAGTGCCTTTACAACCTGAGCTTTATGATTCTGCATTGACACAGACAAGAGCATTTCTTTAGAGTGGTGTGAAGGGGGTGACTACTACGTGTTGCTGGATGACCAGGTCGTCATACTAATAAGTCTGGATGTAGAAAGGTAAATTATTGGTGGCATATTATGCTTTTAGTAAAAGTATCATCCTCCTAGCTCTCGTCAGGCTCCCACCTACCTCCACGGTAATTAAGGGTGAGGTTAGCTCCAGGACAAAGATCCCACTATTTCGTGCATCATTACATTATCAGATCCACATTCAACATTCGACATCATGTGCACAGATCTCATGCATACACGGACACTCCCTGTCACCAGAAAAAGCAATACTTTTATGTTCCCTGCTGGGTTTGTCCTATTATTGTCGATGCACAATATACCCTTACATTCCCTGTTGGGTTGGTCTCTCAGTGTTGACAGGAGATAAGTCTTACAATCCTTTTTTGAAGAATCATTAGTTCAAGTGAAAGGTAGTGTTCTTACAGCCATTGTTGCGTTGATCTCTTTAGTTTGAGAGGAAGCAGAGATGTTTTAAGGCATGGGCAAAATGAGCAATTGACCAACGCCCCCCCATCTTCCAAGGGGCCCCCTGAGAAAGTGAATTTTATTGATATCTCACACCCGTCTATTTTTCCAATAATCTATTTTTCAATATCGTTTGGCATCATGGGGCTTGAATTAGTAGGAAATGGGTAATAAGCACAGGGCTCTTGAAGTAGGTGTTGCCCGGAGCCCCCA
Organism: Lissotriton helveticus; assembly: GCF_964261635.1. Classification (NCBI taxonomy): domain Eukaryota; kingdom Metazoa; phylum Chordata; class Amphibia; order Caudata; family Salamandridae; genus Lissotriton; species Lissotriton helveticus. The sequence goes on from NC_136070.1 coordinate 939,986,123, forward strand.
AAATTGTTAAGATGACCCTGGGAGAAAGTAGCACTCATACGGTTCCTCTTAAATTTGTTGGTGGGAGTTAGTGCACTTATCGTTACTGTTCATTTGGTTCAATCGGTATTGGTGGGAGGTAATACTCTTACATTTCCTATTGGCTTGGAACTGTCAGTCCTGGTGTGGTACACCGTTCTCAAACTCTCTCTTGGGTAAGGGTTTTCATCTCCAGTGGGAGGTAGCACTCTTGCAATCCCTATTAGATTAGTTCTACAAGTGTTTCTGGGAGGCGGTGCCCCTCTTTTCCTGTTGGGTTGGTTGTGCGAGTGTCTGTGGGAGGTAGCGCTCTTGCAAACCCTATTGGGATAAATCACTATATGTTGATGGGAGGTAGTGTAGTTACAGTCCCCATCAGGTGGGTCCTAAGATGTTGGTAGAAGGTAACACTCTACAGTCCCTGATAGTGTGGCTTCTTGTGGACTCTCTTTTGTCATTGTGTACCTTGCTGTGTGAATAATAAAGCACAGTAAAAAATACAGTGTGTGGCTAATTTATTGGAGAATGAAAAAGTTAGACATTTAGGCATGTATTCCTTGAAATATCTTTATTGTGGTCTTCTTTTTATTTTGGCCTGTCTTTTCAAATCCACGTCTTCCCAAAGTGTTTAATTTTGCTTTATTACTGCTGTATATACACTACCTTAGCATCAAGGCAGAACATGGCAATCAACAACTTTCTTTCTGACCGACCACGTGTTGTATGGTGAGCCATTACCCAACCAATCAGCATTTTTTTTGTTGGGAATATCCGGCCATTGCAGTTTTACAGCTGCTACTTACTTAACCACTTGGCTGCTAAGGTACATCCCCCTCTTCCCATTGACTTTCCATTGAAATCAATGGAAACTCCATGACGAGTTACCCTTGTCATTAGCACTGAAGGGGTTAAAGACTGTTGAACAGGTTATGGCATGGGTACTCTCTTGGTATACCCGTAACTCAACAAAGGATAGTTACTATCACCTAACAAATGTTGTATGACAGAACCACGCATGCCTAAACCACACATGCCTTAACCATGCAGTCTTACGACGCATGCCTTTATGACGAATTGCATTGTAAAGGCATGATTGGTAAAGGTATAGGTGTGGTAAAGATCCCACCTTAGTCCCCCCGCCCTGAGCCCCAAAATTTGGCCATCATGAATTGTAATCTATAGGTGTGGTAAAGATCCCACCTTAGTCCCCCCGCCCTGAGCCCCAAAATTTGGCCATCATCAATTGTAATCTACCCACCCCAGCCCTTTTAACTACCCTGACCCCCTACATTTAACCCTATAACCTGGCTCCCTAGCCCAAAAAAACTACCACAACCCCAGCACCCCCGCCCTGAGCCCTAAAAACTGGCTCCAGGCCTGAAAAATGCCCCTTCCTCCCTGCCCTGAGCCCTAAAAGTCGGCCCCTGCCCTTAAAACGACCCCAATCCTAGCCACCCACTCTGAGCCCTAAAACCAGCCCCACCCCTAACACTTACCCACACCTCCCCAAGGCCCCAGTCCGAGTTACAAAGCCATGTCCAGGTCCTTCCTGCTGCATGCCTTCCAGTTCTGCTCTCCAACCATCCGCTCAGACAGCTAGACAGCTAGAACGCCGACTGCCTTAACCAATCAAATGCGTGGTGAAGGCAAGCATTGTTCCACTTGCAGGGAAATGGCATGTGTGCTTAAGCCTGCGTTGTAAAGGCCATTTCCCAACAAATGTACACTTGTTCCCAGGCGACAGAAGCTAGTAATACTCTCTGGGAGTGCTTATGAAGGGTTAAAAATCAGCTTTCCCTGTGCATTTTTTTAATGGGAACTCTGCAGTTGCGTTTGACACACACTTCCAATGCTTGTGTAGTGGGCGAAATGGCACAAATGTCGGCATGACACCTGCCATTTGTTCGTCTGAGCACACCCCTGTTCTGACAAGCAGATTAAGGCACGGTTGTGTAAATGTTCAAGGAAGTTACGGAAATCCAAGTCGGTGAACATTTAGCAGCTGTTGTTGGATCGGGGTGCGTAGCTAGGGATTTCTTCCTCTCGACTTACTCAAAAAGTTAGGCCTGATCTAGGAGAGGTTTTTATGGTCACCGAGCCTATGATTCATAAAGTTGCAGGCTTTCCGAATGCAGAAATCTGACTCGTAATGTAGTGATAGTACATTATGAGCCACAAATCGCGGAGAAGCGGAGTACAAGCATTGCGACTAGGTACGAACCAATATGAAAAGGGGGCATGAAATATGTACCCCATTTGTTACAGATTTGCCAAGAGATGGATATGTGGTTTGGGCCTACATTTGTGGTCACAAACCATTGACTGCAAACCAATGCCAAAATGCGGGTGGTAGCCATTGACACAGTGGAAGCTGTCAGCGAGAGGCAGTTCCGAGATAGGGAATGTCAGCTTTGGACTTTGAAGGGAGCACAAAGCAGCCCAGGAGACTGCTGTATAATCTCCCCGACTACCACTGCTCTTCAAAGTATGCCAAATTTGAATTTAATGGACCGGGGCTATAATTTTGTCTTTTTTCAAATGCCAATGTAGGATGAAGACATTTGCTTACCTCCATTCCTGCATCTACAGCCATTTGGTAGGAATCAGAAAGTGAATCTTGCCTCAGTATGCATGGGGCAGGATTTTTGGGCATCCTGATGAAGGTCTGTTTTCGGCACTGTGGCGGATTAGTACTGACGTTGCAGGGCAAACATTTTCTCGGGTTGCAAACTAATCTCTGTGCAATAACAGTGTCTTCTACACCCAGCCTGAATGAATGCCATGCAAGATCTTTCACCTAATCTTTTGGAGAGTCAGGGTCATGTCCTTCAAAAAGTATCACACAGCATCCCAGTTTCACACAGCATCCCTCTCAGTATATGGCTGTTAAAACGGCACATGGTGGCATATTTACAAGGGTCGCCACCAGAATATCACTTTTAGCGAAGTTCTGGTGACGATATCCCCTTCTTTTTTACAAAAAGGCTTTAAGCCACTTCACATGGCTTAATGCTGCCTTGTAAATAAGGCCCCTTTTCATGCTTCACTTAGCGTGAAAGGGGCATGCAATGGGTGCCGCAGTGGGTGTTCCGCTGCAGCACCTATTGTTTTTGACGCTGCTGCATATTTACAAGGCTGGGGCAGCGCCAAAAACTAAGACCAGGGAATACCTGGTCTTATACTGGCGATACCAAGAGAAATATTAATTTCTCCCCGTTTTTTGCAAACTGCCTTTTAAGATTGTTTATGTGCAGGAAGGTGTCCCTTCCTGCACATAAACAATCTCACCTGCAGCACAGGCACTCGTGCAACAATGGCGCAAGGGTGCCTGCGCTGGCGCTAGGCAGCTTTATTAGCGTCAGCGCTAGGGGAAACACAGGGTTGCAAAGTATTTTTGTAAATACAGCACATCCCTGTATTTAAAAAATGTTGGAGAGCGGTGTTACCAAATATGGCGTAACACTGCGCTCCGACATTTTGTTGTAAATATCCCCCTATGCTTTGTGGGTGAGGCCAACAGCTATGCTGTACATCCAGTCACCCATAAGCCCTGTGGGGCACGTTTTTTGATGCAGATATTAATGTGCTATGAATGATGCTACTGCTCTGTGACATTAGATCAGGGTTCGAAAAATCAGGTCAAGTAACCTACAAAATCTCCTTGACCTAACTGAAATGCACTTGACCTCCGACTCTGAAAGCTGGGCAAATGTGACAAGTTAACAGGATTTAAAAGCACTTTTATTGCTCATTTACTTTGTGAGCAATAAAGATGCCTTTAAATCTTGCTATCTTTTCACACTCTGGGGCAGATTTATGAGGCCCTTGCGCCACGTTTACGCCGCTGTTGCGTCACGCAAGGCGGCGCAAACGTGGCGCATCCCTACGAACGATTTACAACGTGACGCATCTAGGCAGATGTGTCACGTTGTAAAGCCCTGCGCCGCTTGTGGGCGTTCCGGCGCAGGGTGGGCGTTCCGGGGCAGGTGCGCCTCGCAAAAGTGGCTGAGTGAAATCTATAAGATTTCACTCAGTCACTTTCAGGCCAATGCTGCGTCAAAAGCCTGCGCCTGCTTGAAGCAGGCGTAGGTCTTGACGCAGCATTGTTAAGATGGGGCACCCCCGAGCCTTGCTGGAGCTGCGTCGCGCTTGCGACGCAACTCCAGCAATGCGCCACCTTAACGGCACAGATGCGTCACGCATCTGTGCCGTTTTTGCCCCATGGTGCGCCGCATTGTAAATGCGGCGCACCATGGGTGGCGGAGCTGTGGCGCACATTAACTGGCGCATCCCTGGGGATGCGCCAGTTAACATAAATCTGCCCCAATGTTTTCAGAGGCAGAGGTCAAGTGTCAGTTTGTATTCCTTCCTACTCGCCAGAAAGGGCGAGTAGGACCTAAAAATAGCTGGTCCTGAATTAATCTGACTCGCAAATGCGAGCGGTCCAGTAAATTTTTCGAGCCCTGTTAAGATGACCACATTCCACTGTCTCCACATATAGTGGTGACATTGCTGTAGAAAGGTGGTCTTCAAACGGTGGAGTGGGTGTCCAGCCATGGCGTCCCAGTTTGTCAGTCTCCTTCTTTAGGTGTCTCTTATATTCGCCTCCATCCTGTTACTGTTATTTTTGTATGTGTGAGCCACGATTGAGTTTCTCTAGTGCTGTATGAGGGTTGCGTTCTAGCAAGCAGTGGTGCGTTTGCTGTGTCAGTTGGTGGCCGCCCCCGGTTCTGCTGTCTGCACAGACTATTAGGTTCATATCTTCGTACAGTAGATCCCCCGATGGTGCAGCATGCTGCCAATTCTTGGCAAGAAGGACGATTGAGAATGTCAAAGCCGCTTCTTAATTGTGTTTTCATTCCAATAACCTTTTTGCCAATGTACTTGTTAAGATGTGTTTTTAAAGAGCGATAATTGCACATGGTTGCAATGTTCGAAATGTTGACTGCTACTATGAGAGGAAACAATTTGGTTCAACGTGAAGATTTAGTAGAGGATATTAGCCTACTCCAATTCCCCTTGGATGAAGAGTTCAACTGGTGGGCAAAGTGGAACCTCCGAGTGGCCCGTCAAACTGTCAGATAGGAGGCCAGGCACCAATCTTTAAAATGTCAGTTGGTTATCAGGTTCCAACCCTATAATGTCCAACAGGAAGTCAGACATAATTCTATAGCGCCCAAAAACATCCTAAATCAGACTTGTAATATTCAATTGGCAACCCTGCACCAACCTTATGATATCCAATGGGACATCAGAACACAATGCCCAATAGGAAGTAGTAAACTAGGTATATTATGACCAATAGAAAGTTCCCAGCCTCCTTTGTCACATCAAAGGTAAGTCTGAAATCAAACGTACAATGTACAGTTTTAGGTCTAACCTATCTATTGCACGTCACTGGGAGCCCCCAAAGGGGTGATGCTCTAGCATCATTATACAGTGGTATTTTTTCATGCAGATTGGTAAGTTATCTATAGTCGACGATTATCCATGGCGGCTTACGTCTCAACCTAATGCCGTGGAGTCTTGAACATTGCTGAGGGGTAACAGTCATTGCAACGCGGCTGTAACCACACAGTACCTTTACCAAGAATGCGTGACAATGCATGCACTGTTACTACGCAAAACCATTACAGCGCAATTTGTTACAATACTTATGCGTGTACCATGCATGTGTTGCGTGTAACCGATTGGTGCTATCGGCTGCATTGTGGCAAAGGTACTAGCATGGTGACATCATCGGAGGAAATGGAGAGCCTTCTGCGTCCTCTTGACGACCTGAGACATGGCTCGCCTGAGATGAGGAGCCTCGTCTTCTTGTAAAGGTAAGGGGGATTGGGCCTTGATTTAGGGCTTTAGTCTGAGGGTGTTTATTTTTCTAAAAATATCCCGGGCGGTTTTAGGGCTAAAGGCAAGGGTCGGGTATTTTTAAAAAGGGGTCGGGACGAAGGGGGTCGTGCTAGCATGAAGTCTTAGGCCAGGGCAGGAGTTGAGTCATTATTAAAAAGGGCTTGGAGGGGGGATTGTGCTGGGGTTTAACCTTGGGGTAGGGATCGGTATTTTTAAAAAAAGGGCCGGGGGCCAAAGGGGAGGGGGTGCTGGGCTATACTTTTAGGACGGCAGGCAGGGGTTGGGAGTTTTAACAAGGGCTGGGGGCTAGGGGGGAAGGCAGCAACGGGGACCGGTTTAAGGGCGAGGGGCAGGGAAAACCATTATCACGCTTAATGTGTTACCATACATGCCTTTACAACGAAAATTGTTGTAAAGGCATGCGTGGTAAAGGTATATTTGTAATAAAAAAATGTGTGATAAAGGTCATGTTTGGTACAGGTATTGGCGTTGTAACGCATGCGTGGTAAAGGCATGTGTTTCAACGGAATGCGTTGTAACGTCATACAACCCTGGCTGAGCTTCATAATCATCACTTGTGCTGTCCATCCTTCCTGAAGGTGAATCCTACCATCCTCCAGATTCCATTCCCCTTGTATTTGGATTTCCATCTGATCCCCAATGGTATCATCCTTGGCATCGAAAATTGCGTGTCTACAACTGCCCTCTGTCAATGCAAACCTGTCAGAAATGCATACATTTCCTATGGGCCCACTGTAGAGACAGATCACACAACAGAACAGCTATATATCACAAAATAATCTGGGATTTATTTCAATATGTTACATCAGGTTCCTTACAAAGGCAGGATGCAGGTCCGTGAATCAGCGTGTCAATAAACAATTAAATTAGGTCAATTAGGGCTTTTGACAGTTTGTCTTTCTTGATAATTTTCATCTAGGTAATAGTGAGGGTTCAGCAGGAGCGAAATCATCAAGATCTGAGGTAGGATGTGTCGGTGCACTGGATTGGAGGAAAAAAAATACCAAGAATAAACTAATAGAGATAATAGCAAGCAGTATAGGAGGGGTCATGGGGGACCAAAAGGTGAACTAAAGGCTTCTGTAACCATTTACAGCTTCAGTGCTAAAAGATACTGATTGGTCACCAACAGACGCGCCAATGCCTTGGGCCCCGTGTGTTTTGGTTTAGAACATTAGCCAGAGGCTTGTAAAACTGCCCATTGGAATAGGATTTCACATTTTGTGGTCATAGTCAGCTCACTAAATCTGATACCAGGTCATCCAACTGAGATGTAGTGGTGGTACATTATGCCTCACCAAAACCACACCAACACCTCTGGATCTGTGTTCCTCTCTCAAACTGGGGTACTTTCATTAACTCGCCATGCTTCTATCAAAACCAAGCCAGCATTACTCCTAAAGTCACAGAGGAGCACAGATCAGTTTTTATGAAAATGTCAATGAACAAAGTAAGCAAACAGTATTGAAGGTAAAATGGAGAGAACAAGCTGTGGATGGGAGGCAAGTGGAACTCAGCGTGGAAGCGGACAGATTTCTGAGAAGTGCAAAAATGGTGACTCTGTCCAAGAGGTGTTCTCTCATCAGCCCTTCCTGCTACAATTGATGCTGCTGGCACTCACAGAGGTACACCATGGAGACAAATTAACTTCCTGAGTGGACTCGTACAGTGTGTCCGAGATGCCTTATCGGGCTCGCGTAGCCCATAGAAGACCTTGTTTTGCGTCAGTGCGAAGCTGCTGTGCAGTCTGTGCTCCCGCAGGGGAGCAGCAGAGTTATCGCGAAACATAATGGCTGAAGGGACATCTTAGTTGAAAAAGGAACTGTCCGCCATAGCAGAGCTCAATGGCTTCAAAGAGCTGCTTTCTGCAGCCCATGGACCCCGGGCTATGTGGCTGCAGGCTGCCTCATGTCCAAGATCCTTGCTTTTGTCAAGACAAGTGCTTTGCAGATGCTGAGCGGTTTCTGCCAATGAAGCCTCTTTGTCCGTGATATGTTCTTTGTCCTCCAGAAGTTTTCCAATGTGTTTCAGCAGTGATGGGAAGAACTCTGGCACCCCTTCGTACCCTACAGGAGCAAAAAGGAGAAAAACATTCATCACAAGCTGCTCTGTGTTCAGGTCACTAATCATTGTCCATCGTACCATTCATAGATTTGCCCCTTCTTTGCTGACTTCTAAATTTCATATGATTGGCCCTAGACTTTTCTAGGGTCAGGACTGGGTCCTTCGACGCCAGAGCCTTTTATTTTTGTAGCCACAGCAAGAGAGCGGAATAAACTTCCTTGGGATCTCCTCTAACTTCTCTCTATCAAGTTGTTTCACAAAAAAACTGAAAAGTTTTTGATTTTTACTGAATCAATGATTACAATTTTAAGTGCTTTATCTTTTTGTAACAGTTGTCATTTTATCTCCTACAGTGCCAAGATACCCCAGTCTGCAAACGCTATACAAATAACACATAACACAACACATCTAATGATTCCCATGCATGCAAGCCTCTAACAAACATCCTCCCGACAACCATCGGCCACAGGAACACCCCCTAATTTTAGAGATACTGCCTACTTGAAAGGGACTGTTTGCCAAGAAAGTGCTCCTAACCCGTGCAAAAGGAGCACCTGTGGCAAAATGGAAGGCGGCCCACAATGTATGTTTTATTCTATAGAAAAAATCCACCATCATGGGGGAAATATTTCCAGTATGCAGGTTGCCTCCTTCCTGCGCATTAGTGTCATTGTACTTCTTCTCCTGTCCTGGGACCCTGGAAGGAAAAACCAGATTCCAAAGCCCTGTCATAAATAGGGTGTCAAATGCAAAAACACAAGGTGATGGATGGAATGTTTGCATTAATCTCAGCCACTGGTAATCAATCGCAGCCACATCCTAGATCATCATTTTTCACCCACCATGTCACCTCAGTTTAGACCCAGCCATATGCAAACCAGTCTTGACCCTGTTTCTCATGAGAACATTCCAGCCCGAACTGCCAGGATAGTTCCTCCCTGAACCAGAACGCAAGCCACTCAGGACCGGTTAAGCCTTTGTTATGGTCTTCAGCCTGGTATAGCTTGGTTCCAGTGGCACAGTGAGCCTGGGACATACTCAGAGCACTTAGGGCATCAAATGCAAAAACAAGATGATGGATGGAATGCTTGAATTTATTTCAGTCACTGACAATTGCTTGGGGCCGCATCCCAAACCATTTTTTTTAGTCCACCACACCCCCTCAGTTTGGACCCAGCCATATGCAAATCAGTCTTGACCCTGTGCCTCATGGGAACAGTCCAGCCCGAACTGCCAGGCCAGGTCTTTCCTGAACCGTAACACACGCAACCCAGGACTGGTATGGACTGTTCCTATTGGAGCATGGTCAATTCTGATTTGCTTTTCTATATAGCTGGGTTTAAACAGAGATGACATGGTGTGCAAAGTAACAGAGGATTCAGATGTGGGCTGAGTGATTACCAGTGGCTGAGATTAATTCAAGCATTCCATCCATCACTGTTTTGTATACTTATAAATAGGATGGGCCTTCTGATGCAGTGCCAGTAGCGACCATCTTGGAATGGCCATTAAGAAAAAGTTAAAACAACTGAAGATCTACTGACAGAAACCAAGGGCCTCATTTATGAAAAGTGACGCATCGCTGCGTGAAAACAGCGATGCGTCACTTTTCATTGTGCCCTCCTTGCGACACCAATGATACGTCATATTTACAGTATGACACATCATTGCGCAAGGAGTTACAGATACGTAAGTATTTCTGACGTATCTGTATGGCGCAAAAGTGATGCATTGCTGGAGTGTGTCACAAAAGTGACGCAACTCCAGCAATGCGTCCTTTCACATGGGGCAAGCCCCATGTGAAAGGGCCTGCGTCAGTCTTACGCCTGCTGTGAGGCAGGCGTAAGATATTGACGCATTTACATCCTAGAAGTGGCGCAGTGAAATCTTATAGATTTCACTGTGTCACTTCTACGACCCTTTCTTGCGTCAATATGCCCCCCTTGCATACATTATACTTGGCGCAGGTATAATGTGGCGCAGGGGTTTACAAAGTGACGCATCTACCTAGACGCGTCACTTTGTAAATATGGTGCAACAAGGCGTATTTTTTACACCACTGGTGCGTCACAAAAAATGACGCACAGGTGGCGTAAAAGTGACGCACAGCCTCAAAAATGAGGCCCCCTACTGTTTTCCCTCTGTAAATGAGGCAGGGAATTAGGGGGCATATTACCAACAAGTAGCGATAATTATTGCTAAATAGGCTTAGACACGATTTTTTTATCGCTGCCTATCGCTGGATATGTTAGCGGAGAAAACATGCTATTAGCAATGTTTTTCTCCATTGTGCTAAAATATTCAACGATAGCGGCGAAATGCGTGAATATCGCTGAGAATACAGCGATATTCACGCATTAGCGACGAAATGCTCTTAGCCATGTTATCCACCTCCCATTGGATAACATGGCTAAGAACTGGTCTGAGCAGGCGTTAGTTTTTGGCGATTTTTCCATCGCTACGCCTGCCTTGCTAATAGGCGATAGCAACTGAAAGCAGTTGCTAACGTCGCTAACAGGTTGGGTACGCCCACTTTGCATGTCATTAGCGATAAATATCGCTGACATGCAAAGTGGGCCCCAAACCGCTAGCTATCGCCTAAAAGCTGTCGCTAACATCAGTTATCGACAGCTTGCTAATAGAGCGATAGAATTATCGCCGCTTAGCGGCCGAAAACGGCCGCTAAACCGGCAATAATTGCCTGTCGCCACCCTTGGTAATATGCCCTTGTGAGTTCTGCAGGGTGGGGAACCCTGATTTACAGGAGTTTACACATTCCATGTCTCTCTAATTGACCCTTTAACACTCTGTCCAAACTCCCTTTCCCCCTCATACTGGAATGAGTATGTGGCAACCTGCCTTCCGTCTTCCCTGGTGTCCACCATTAAGTAGTCTCTTAAGCAGGAATGTGAACTGTCCTCTGCTGCCTCTATCCAGTCATGGACTGCAACCACCACATCAATCATTAGCAAAGCCATGTCTTCTCTATAAGACCTATTTGCAAGGTGTACAGCATTGCAGATCATTTGCAGTATGGCTTAAAAAAGAAGGCATCATAGCCCTGCTGCCACATCATTTTGTAGGCCAGTGCATGCAGAAGGACCCAGCATTTTTTCTCTTTATAGATCCAAAATGGATCAATAAATTAAAAAATGTAGTGTGAAAGCACTCTTAAAACATAGCGCCAAAGAGGTTTAAACAAATAAGAAACTAGTGGATTCAGGTTGGGGATGGGGTAAGGCAGGGCATAACACAAAGAGGCAGGCGGAAGTTAAACAAAATGATGGTGGGGGTTAAGCAACACGAGGGAGAGAACATGGGCGAAAGAGCAAAGAGAGAGCAACACCAGTGCAGGTAGGGTTACAGAAGCACACGGTTGAGAGACAGTAATGTTGTGGGAGAAAAGCACACAAAAGAAACAGGAGGTGGAAACTGTGATGGAGTGTTTACACACAAACAAAAAAGTTGTTCCCTTCGGACTCATGTGTCTAGGATTTCTTAAAGGGTTGGTCTTGGCCCAAATCTTATCCACTTTGTAGCTAGGTAGCTACAGACCATCATTGCGCTATACGCCTTATAGAGGCCTTCAGTCAACCATGAGACTATTCCACAAGCAAAGACAAATGTGTGTACCTTGAGTGTTTTTCTGCACTTCAAACCTACATTTTGGAGGCCCATGCTAAGCAAAAGTTTGAATACCTTGCTGTGCAAGTACCAAACCTGGTGCTAATGGGAAACATGCTGCAAATGTTTTTACCCACAGACACGTTATGGGAAACTGTTTAATATGTTTTATTCTCGTTTATCATTGGTTTACTGTACTTCGCTGTTCTTCTAAAAGCTGTGGGCCAATATCTCTCCGTCTGATCCAGATCTCTTCAAAATGCTACCTTAGTATCTGTTTGAAGCCCACTGCTGCCAAATGGGACACATTGAGCCAACAATAATTAGTATGCTAGGACATATATCGATACTTATAACAGTAAAACAGAGGGGCATATTAACAAGAACAGGCGATACATTATCGCCACTTTTATCGGCAGGAAACTGCCGATAAAGCGGCGATAAAGGCCTTGATAATATGCTCTATGAATTCCAATCGAAGCCCATGTTAGATGTGTTCACATCTAACATGGGCTTCGATTGGAATTCATAGAGCATATTATCAAGGCCATGATCGCCGCTTTATCGGCACTTTCCTGCCGATAAAAGCGGCGATAATGTATCGCCTGTCCTTCATAATATGCCCCAGAGTCCCATAATGCAAAGTGTTTTATGCCTAAAGTCAGACTTGGCTTAAAATGTCACATAGGAAATGGGGTCCTTTGGTGGCACTGACAATTTAGTCTGTCCCAGTTAATGGAAACACTGACATGTGTAAACTCAAATCACAACTCAAGATGTTGATTGGCCCCATCAAAGGAAAGCACCCAACATGCAGTCGAGAATGACTATCGCAGAACCTCCTTACCTGGAAAAGCATTGACGTCAATCACAGCACAGCGCCCAGTCCGTGTGTCCACAATCAAATCCACACCAAAGAGAGACATCCCTAGTGCCGACTGCAACCCTCTCACCACCTGGATGATGATGTCCTCCGAAGGGCGGATGACTTCACCAGCTGCCTTGTCCAGCTGCAAGCAGATCCACAGTTCAGATATTTACAAGAGGGTAGGCAGGTCTCCATCACCTTCCTGGTACAACCATCTGTCTACCTCATTTGGGAATTAAAAGGACCAGACACTTTAGACTTCATCTGTCAGCATGTGTTAAAGACAGAAAGTATCTACCAGCAGGGTGCTATCAAAAGTCTGAGATAAGTGGGTGTCCTACCTCAGTGTACATGACAGTGTTCTACATGCATTCAGCATGCATGCCTTCTGAACGCCATCATTAGAACAAACGTGTCTATAGCACGCATTTGTTCAGCACGCATGTCGTTAGACTTGCCTTAGGGGGGCACTGGATTTTTTAATCGATTCATTTACTATTCCAAATCCAGTCTGCCCAACAGTAGGGAAGGTGTTGGACTTTAAATCCAACACCATTCCACCAATGCCACCCACTAAAGGAAGTCGTTGTAACGACTTGCGTGCTGGCGCTGCGAAGGCACAGGGTGAATCTGGGTTCGTCCTAAAGGACGTTTCCCCTTGCAGACATGTAGATAAGAGTTGGCACCTTTCAAATGCTACATTGAAGGACATTTTGGGAGTCACATTTTTTTTATATAATTAGGCCCAAAATACCATTAGCCAATAAGGATTGAGAAGTAAAAAATGTAAAAAGAAGCTGAAGACATGTAGCAAAGTTAAATGCAAATCATATGTAGCATGCCATCATTTCTCACACATAGTACAGTACAGCATTGGCATGAGCAGCGCATGCTTCTCTGAGGTACAGAACAGGTCATCATGATCATAGGCAGTGCAAGCTTCTTGCAATGAGTACATGTACAGCAAGCGCAGTGGCAGTCTTCTCTCACACACACAACAGTTATAGAATAGGTAGGGATAATGCAGACCTTCCCCACAAAATGGAGAGCGTCAGGCCAAAGTGCAAGCTTTCCTCACACACAGTACAGGACAGCATTGGCAAGAGTTTACTTTGCTTAATTTGAGCCGGTGGTTGGTGACGGCAGATAAATGTCAACACTGGCACCGGATTGTCAGCACCAGCACTTATGATAGCCTGCCACATGGTGGCGATGTTTGTCTAATTTTGTAATATACATTAAAAATGACTAATACCTGTCGCCCAAACCATTTTATAGCTTTGGGTGGCCTAGTATAGTCTAAATTGTCATACTCGTCATACTTGTAGGAGTATGATGGTTAGTAGTTGTGTTGGTACTGTGATTTGCAGTTCTGGCAGGGGCAGTGGGCGGTGCAAGTTGCAGTGGTTCCCGACGAGGACGCAGGTACCTATTAATATTATTTTTTATAAATTAAGCACTGCGAGTAGTGCAAGGTAAATTCACACACAATAAGGTTACAGCTTGCAGAGTTTGGGGCATATTTACAAGGAGCTAGCGCCACCACAGCGTCATTGTTGTTTACTCAGCAGCGGCGCAATCGGTGCTCCACACTGAATTTGCAAACTGACACTTTGGGCCCAATGCGTCGGTTTGAAAGGCCTGCATCACATTATACCTGCTCCAGGTATAATGTATGCTGGGTAGGCGTTCCCACGTTAAAAGCCACATAGAACTGATGCAGTGAAATTTACAACTTTTCACTGCATCACACTACGACTTGACTGCGCCTTCTCAAATCAGCCATAAGGATGGAAACAGGGCTTTTAACATGGGACTCACCTCTGTGTTCTGACGCATTGCTGGAGTTGTGTCAGCCTTACGACCAACTCCAGTAATGTGTCACTTTAGCTCCAAAAGATGCGTCTGAATTTGTGACGGATCCGTGAATCCTTGCGCCATGCAGCACTGTAATGCAAATACAGCGCATACATGGCGTTGCTAGGGCATTTGTGGCAGGTGCGAGAAATCTGACACATCTATGCCGATGCATTCATTCTTGTAAATATGCCCCTTAGTACGGTAGTGATCCAAGTTTCCATCAAATTCAGAACAAGTACAACTTAACAGGCGAAAAAATAGCACTCTTCGCTGGACTTCCACGCACACCTACAGTGGGTGAGGTAGCAAGGCAAGCTTCCCCTGCATACATACTTGGAAAGAATGGCACAGGAAGCAGTATTATTGCAGGAGTCCATGGATAACGAGAGCACTCATTCCTATTTTGCAAACACAGAATGTGTAAGTTAAAGGGTGCCACATCAGTGTATGCTTCCACCACACACAAAGCAAGTGCAGTATCCAGCGAGGGATGGTAACAGTGCTGGATTAAACCCTTGGGAGGCCCATAGGCAGTCGAAATTTCGGGACCCCCCTCGCAAATTATCTCCTAATACCGAATGCACACAATTATTTTACAAACTGACATCTGCTAGAAGATGAGCTTTTATGCGACAAACTGTTATATGAATCTGATGTCTCTGGTTTATGTACTTTAAGTTGTTAATGGGTACATTACATGAATACAGTATTTCCTTTGTAGAGTTTTTAATTTAAAGTTTTCGTTTATTTGAGTTGATTCATTATTTTCTATCTTTTGGAAACAATATTCAATAAAGCTTGATTGCAATTTTCTTTCAAGATTAAAATCAATATTATTTTGACCCATTGTTACAGGCCCCTAAAAGGAGTGGGGCCCATAGGCCAGTGCCTACTGTGCCTATTTGGTAATCCGGCACTGGAGGATAACCACATTTGAAAAATGCACCACACGTAATAGAACTCACTTCGTCACCTACTCACTCAATAACTCACTGTACTCAAATAATGTGCCAGAAATGTGAAGAGCAAAATAACTACTTTACAATGATTATGCGCAAAGAAAGCTTAAACGCTGTGTCAGCCCGGTCTAAAAATACAGGTACAATCTAGGTTTTGACACGATGATCAAAAGGGAGTAAAATGCAACAATGGTACAATGCGTTTGCTTCCAGAGTCTCACGTTCATTTTTCAGATGACAGTGGTGCTATGGGTCAGGATGCAAGGGTGGCCTTAACATTATGGGGCATATTACCAACAACTAGCGATAATTATCGCTATGTTGGCTTAGCGGCAATATTTTTATCGCCGAGCTGCGGCGATTTTTATCGCTTAGGAACCTTGCTATTAACAAGGTTTATCTCCTAAGCGATAAAAATCGGCCGAAATGCATGAATATCGCTGAAAAGTCAGCGATATTCATGCATTACCAAGCTAATGCTCTTAGCCATGTTATCCACCTACCATTGGATAACATGGCTAAGAACTGCTCAGGGCAGGTGTTAGCTTTTGGAGATATTTGCGCTTAGCGCGAATATCTCCAAAAGTTGGTAATAGGAGATAGCGATGTTAGCGACTGTTTCCAGTCGCTAACATCTTGGCACGCCCACTTTGCATGTCATTAGTGATAAATTTCACTGACATGCAAAGCGGGGCCCAAGATGGTCGCTATCTCCTACTAGCTGTCGCTAACTGGTGTTAGCGACAGCTAGGTAATAGGGAGATCATTTTATCTCCGCTTTCTTGGCTTTTAAAGCCAAAAAGCGGAGATAAACCCCCTTGATAATATGCCCCTATATTCTTACAGAGTGGAAAAAATTAAATGTATCACATAAGGGTCTCAGAATGATCTCACTTCATCAAACATAGTTTTGCTGGTTACTTGATCAGCAAGACAACTGCAGTGTCAATGTTGCTTCTGATAACACACTTTTCCGTGTATCTTTTGTTTTAATTTATGGATTTCATTCTCTAAAGACTGATCCTTTCCTTTACAGCGATGCACTCAGTAGTATTGGGATCAAGAATCTGCAGCTGTGAGGTAAAATAGCTCCCAAGCAAAATGGCATTCATAGTTCAACTTCTCAGATTTGCAAACTGATAACCTTTTTGGTCTGCGGAAGAAAATAATGTTTAATGCAGCTTTGTGTCCTGACTAATGCATCGCTATCATCTCAAACAAGCATTTGTGGAGACAGTGGCTATAAAAAAATCAAACTAAAATGCTTCGATTGTAAGTGCACACTATCCCTGGCACGTGTCTTCATTAGCAAGGTTTCTTGCCTCGAATTCTAATACTAGAAACGCCACTAGAACACAGATCCAGAAAGAGCAATGCTTGTGAACGGTGATCAGCTTCAAATGTAGCAAATGCTCCATTACAGTACAACACAAGCAGTCTGCTTTGGTTAGAAACAACAATCACAAAAGTTTTATGGAAGGTTCCCCTGGTGACTTTCACAGGGAGGGGAGTAGACAGTACAGAAAATCAGACCCTGTGATTTTATCAGAAAGGATTCAGAATGCTGACTTTAAAGAAATGTGTGGGAGAACCCATGATGACACGGGCACGGTGGAGCAGGGAGGCCGAATCTATCGATACAGGCTCACGATAAAAGGAGCGGAGTTACCCTCTCTCGTAGTGGATGTACAAAAACTACTTTCATCATCCAAGTGCAAAGTGGCTTTTAAAGTGTGATTCCGAATTGAAGAAGGAATCTGCTATTTTCATATGAAGGTGGCCGAATAATAAATTACGGTGGCTCCTCCGTGCCAATTTATAATCACCGATGTTCCTATTTAAGGCTCGTCATGTTAAGAGACGAAACACAGTAGTGAAACCTGAACGGTATTTCCAAATCGACTTAGAAGTTCGCTGAAATAAATCTTCTGTTTAAGATTACAAGTCAATAATGTCAAATGTCCTGATGAAGGTGCAACCATTTTAACGACACCGAAACGCCGCGTCAACTGTTCTTTTGACTGTTTTTATTATGGTTTATATATATCATATTATGAGGAAAAATCTTTTTATAAAAAGTTTTTTTAATTTTAGAGTGTAACCCTAAAGGGAGGTATCACAATAAATTGTGCAAATTGTTTTTAATATTTTCGTTGTATATGTTTACTATTTTATGTTTTGAAATACAGTGACACAAATATCATCCTGTCAGCATAGTTGA
Organism: Lissotriton helveticus; assembly: GCF_964261635.1. NCBI lineage: Eukaryota > Metazoa > Chordata > Amphibia > Caudata > Salamandridae > Lissotriton > Lissotriton helveticus. Next base: position 940,003,608 of record NC_136070.1, read on the forward strand.
GTAGATGCCAGGGACTCTCCTCAGGCTTGTTCTCCCACACATTTCTTTAAAGTCAGCCTTCTGAATTCTTTCTGAAAAAATCACAGGGTCTGAATTTCTGTATTGGTTAGAAACAAATCATGAGGCGTAAATTTACAAAAAATACTTGAGAAATTGTTTGATTTTGAAGTTCTTTGTAGCTTTCAGAAAAGTAATCCAGGCACCCGTCCCTGGCCGGGGCAAACTTGTTGGAGCCAGTCCGCTCAAAGGCCTTAACTTGGGCACAACTTTAATTTTGGTCCCGGTATTCAATTCGGCCCTCGCTTTGCATATTTGGGTTGGGGGTTCCTTCACCACACAGTAGATGGTCAAGTTTGGCTTAATTTGCAGACGAAAGCTTAATTTGGAGGGGGGTTTGTCAGACATGGATTGGATCCCTGGTGGTAAGATATCGGATAGGTCTCAGGTTCTCGTGGATGTGGTAACTTATTAACTCTGAAGGGGTGTTGTCAATAAGCTAAGATAACTAGTAAAGCTTACAAGTGACGTGTAACATTGTGAGCAGTAAAAGGGAAGTCATTTATTTACACAGAAAGCTCTAGCCAACCAACAAGTTTTGTTGTTGATGTGGACCATTTGCAAAATGTATTGCAATCCATGGTAGGTTATTGCAAAACCTTGCTTCTTAAGGAAAACTGTATTAAAATTAGGGGGCAGGAACGTAGCTTATGAGGTCAGACAGAGCTTTGAGATTAGGTTTACAAAGTTTACAGATCAATTGCAATGTATCTAACAAAACCTTTGAGGCGCTGAGAACGAAGTTTACTGTTTCGCTATAGGGCGGGCACTGTTACATTTTTGTTATGTTTTCCCTTGGGATTTCAATCAACCTTGGATACCTCTCCTTGCTCGTGTAACAGGAGCTTAGGTCACTCGATGTTACACTTTTTATTCTTTTGTGGCTTTTATTCCATATATACAAAGAGTATTTTACTTACCCTAGTTAAGAACCTTGCTATTACCGATTTTAGAGAAGCATAAAGCAAGCTACTTCAACTTAATGATGATTAGAGCATTTTTTATGTGGGTACGTTTTTAAAATAGCTGTCCGGGCTCTATTCACAATGAATACTAACTAGAAACGGTCTATAGTTTATTGACATATTCTTTGGTTTTATATCGATTTTCTATGAAATACCAGTTTTAAATGTTTTAAAATATTTTCTGCCATTTATAAATGTACTTTTATGGATATTTTTGTTTCCAAATAAAGAAATGATTGATTGATTGAAATTTATGTTGCATCCAAATGCACCATCTCTAGGCTCTCTTCAGCCTTTTACATGGGCTCCAGAGTGGGTGCACACCACAACTATGTTTCTGGAAATCGTGGACCAGCGATTTTGGCCAAATACACTCCCAAAAACTGTAGGGCCTGATTTAGAGTTTGGCAGACAGTATACTAAGCCTTAAAACTTTCTGCAGACATATGAGCATTGACACGTTCTTGTTACAAAAGTTTTTTTTACCTGTAGTCGATATCCTTCTTATCAGATACCAACCATAGGCCTTGGTCCCTGTGGTCCCCGTGGTCCCTTTGATCCTGTCTCTGTTATATGAAGTCTCAACATTTTCAGGCTACTATATTTACGGGTCCAAGAGTTAAGTCCTACTCATGACACAGCATCGGACTATGACAGATAAGAGGCCTGAGCACCAAAGTAAAAGTGGTCCCCATTTGTATAATAAGTAGCTAAAAAAGTGACCCGTATTTGCAAATTAGGTCAGGTTTGAACTTGTAAAGACACGCTGTATAAGGATTTTGCAAGGAATGGAAGATTGCATGGATTTGAACTTTCTGCTCTAATATCAGGAAAATCAACAGTAAAAGTCAGCCCAGCAGACTACAAAACAAGCTGACAAAGAGTACCAAAACCAGTCCACACACTGACCTGTTAGACCACTGACCGATCACCCTATAGGTCATGACTAAATTTGCCATTAAATTATTTTTGCAGGTTTCCCTTTTAAGCGGGTCCTAAAAAATCTGAAGTACCTGGATGTCATGCTCAGTAGAGGGCTAACATGCATTGTTTCTGATGAAAATGCGAAAACCTTCTGTCGATTTTTCTTCCCCACTAATCATGTTTAAAATTGGGACTTTGGGCCAGAATATAAATGGTGAAGATGACTGTTGCACTGAGATTTGTCAATTTTTTGTTATGTTACTGTTTGCAATACCAAGATCTAAACTAGCCGAAATAAAGGGGGAAATTAAAAAATTCACCAGGGGTTTGACAAGAACCATACAAAACTCTATATTATGAAGTTATCTGGAGACTTCAGATTACCTCATATAGGGTCTTACTACTTGGCATATCAGTTGGCATCCCTTTAAAGACTTCTACCATTCTGTGTCAACGAACTGAGATGTATTCAGATTGAGAGACAATTAATATCCTTGTAAGGCTATTTCAATACATTGTACAGTGGGTTTACCAAGACCAATCGGTCTTTTTACCGCCATCATCTGGTGCATTGCCCATTTTTAGTATGTTAGTAGTACTACAATAGCATTACTACCATATTACAAAATGCTACTCATAAACCTACGAGCGAAGGTTCCAACTCTGGCTCGCTTAACTTTTCCTGTGCGGAGATCTCTGTCCTGACCTTGGAGTATCCACACACATAATATATACGTACATGTTTTAGTAGTAAATGTGGGAGGTACGCTGGGTGGCAAGAAAAAGGGGAATACTTACTACAAAATTGGAGGGGTTAAGAGAGGAATAAAGAGAGGTTTAGGGAGGGACGTGTATCACCCACAAAAGAGTAAGCCCATTCGTTTTCACACATTGCACTTTTAAAGTTACTACAGCAAAAAAGGACCTGAAGCAGTTGTAAATATACATATAACATCAAGCATTCCAGAGGCTCTAGAATCAATAGGCTGAAAAAGACAGTCTGAGAGTTAGAGGGGTAAAAAGCAAAAGAAAATGGACACAGTACAGAGTACTAAGCTCAAAAACAGGTACTATGTAGATAATGTTATGGTATATGATGTATTATGATATACACAATATGTTGTTCATGATCTGATATTATCTGATATTATATAATACAATATTTTATATGATATGACATTATAGCGTTGTTGAGTAAAACAGGAGCAGGGTAAACTGTCAGTCCGTGCCCTATTTGGTCCCAACTATCCCACACTGGCTTTAACCATAAACAAGAGTGATATTGGTTTAAGAATTGCATTCCATACTTTGGATTTATTTGTTTGTTTTACTATGACTTGTGTGTATTTTTAAGTTACTAATCACAGTCTGTTAAACGATGTAAATGTGTGCTTATTAAACTACTCACCCTCTTCAAAAGTATAACCTTTTACTGCCTTGTAGCCTAAAATGAGCTACATTTTTTTCATCAATGTTTTGACATACCGTTCTGCCACATCTTTCAAGTGGAAAATATTATTTATAAAGTGCAAGAAAATTCTTTCTAAATAAAAACTGAAATATCTTGGTTGGGTAAGTTCCCAATCTTTCTAATTCAAGCTTAAATAGCTGAGAGGTAACCAATTGCCTTCAAAATTACACATAAAGATAATTGGCCTCCACCTGTGTTAACTTATAGTGAGTAACATCACTTGGGATCATTTAGTGTTTTCTGTAGGTTCTCTCTGCTGGACAGTGTGTTTCCATTCGAAGCCAAGACTCAACCATGAGCACCAAGGTGCTTCATTACAAAATTCAGGCTAAAGTTGTGGAGTGGCGAAGATCGGAGGGTGGGTATAAAAATATAACAGCTGTAAGACTACACGCTATAGCTAGAAGGACCTGGACCACAGGATGTGTCTGGTACCATTTATGAGGGATTTCCATTTGCATAGGGAACAAAGGATTCCATCAGCTTGACGCAGGGCTGGAATGCTTAGGAAAGCTATAGTGCAATTCAGGATGCTGCAATAAATGTTGGAGTTCACAAGATAATTGTCGGTTTCCATACTGTCCTACATACATAAAAAAGTAAATATCAAGGTAGAAGAAGAATATGTACTCACTGCAGACAAATGGGAGCAGGACTCAGGTTTGGAAACATCTTGGCTGTTGAATGTTATTGTTTTTCTCTCTTTAAACAAACAGGATAAAGAAACCATTATGGACTTTCTTTTGACACAGTCATATTGCCACATATGACAAGGAGATAGTCAGTCATATATTCGACTGTGAGCAAATGCTGCATTTTTGTGACTTTTGTAATATACTCAGGCATGGCCGGTGCACGTAACAGCAGCGGGCTGGTAGGGTGGGAGTGGGGGGCAGGGTGGGAGGGAGGGAGTCAACATATGACGAAATATGGAAAACAAAATTTAAAAAAAGAGTACCATGTACCTTGCGCTCGCCACATCGCCATGTGCAAGGTAAGTGGTTTTATTTCTTTTTTTATTTAAATTTCCTTATTATGCCACCTGTCATCTTCCACGCCCCGCCCCACCACCCCACCACCCCACTGCTATTACCTGCACCGACCGACCTGAATATACTGGATGACTGTGCCACAATTTTACCAAAAATGTGTATCGCCATCATCAATAATATAACCAATAGCATATCAACAATAACTACAGCTTCAGCAACATGAACCGCAACCACAATCAAGACCCACATTACCATCATCGACAGACCCTAACTAAAGTGAGTGAGCCTTAAGTCCAACATCACCTTTATCAGAATTAGCACCATCACCAGTGACAACTTCAGCAGCTGCAAGCCCCTCTCAAGATCACCATCCCTGTATATCCATCATCAACACATCTTTCCTCACAAGAACTCTTCTTCAACATCAGCATCACCATATCAAGGGTTCCATAACCTCGATGCACTCATCATTTATAGTGCTATAGTCTACAACAGTACCGCCGACATCTTTAATGAGATGACCAAGTTACCACTTCCAACATCAAAGCCAACAATGCTACAAAGAATCAATCAATACCACTACTGGCACCAATGCCCAACAACAACAGTGCATCAATACTGATACTGCTACCCCTGCCAATGTTACAGTCCAGCATAATGCCCATATTTGAAGGATATTACCTCTGGCATGTTTATCGCCATCACCACTGTGACTAGTGATAACAAAAACTCATAACAAATGAAAGGCACATCTAACAACTGTGAAAATTTTAGTTACAATCATCAAACCTTTGTTGAATCACTAATGGCACCTACAACGTGCTCTCTTTCCTACCACAAATAATGCATTTGGCACCAGAAATCAGGCTGATCCTACCAAAATACTTACACACAGCCCTTAGGGTCACCACCAAGTTTGAACATGATTTCACCTTGATACACCAACTGGATTCCAGCAAGGTCTGCTGAGCATAAAAACATTAACTGGCCTAATATGATATACCAAATGACTATGATGGAAGGAAAGTTCTAAAGATTACCTGATTCTCCAACAGGAAAATTCTTCAGGGACGGTCTTTGCACCACAAAGTGTTCAGCGCCCACCACGAAGACCTTGAACAGGACAGCATTGTGGTTTATGAAACTCTGCAGCAAGCAGGGGGGCTTTACCTCTCGGAGACCCTCGTGATTGAAGATCAAAGCCATCTGTGGAGGGCATCACACTTTTTAGCACATCAATTCTCCACCCATTCTGCACAATAAGCATTAGGCCCTGAAGTAAAACTCAGTGATTTAAGCAACACTTATCTTTTGCATATATTTCAATTATAGAGGCTTTGTACTAGATTTTCACTTTCCTCAATATTGTGTTTGGGCATCCTGTTGCAAAACTTTTCCAAAATGTGACTATTTCATCCTTCAAACACGTTTAGAGTCCTGCAGTAAACTCAGATTATCAATATCTGCCTTCTTAGCTAGTACCGCACAATCACTTTTCCAATGGCAATAGACCCTCTTCCGTATTATTCATGCCCACCCAGCCTGCTACACCTTCTACCTCCTAGTCACCAACAAATGACCCCCTACCATCCCTTTTTCTTCCGGCCCTTTATCTCTGCCGCCTTCTGCCCATACCCTGCATCACTCTTCACCCTTGCAACGCCCTCCCTAGCCTGTTAATTTACTATCCCTCCAGTACCTGACTTTTTCAAACCCCTCACCCCTCCCTCCGGGCTATCTCTCTGATTTCATGGCCTTTCCTCTACAAAAGGGTACATATGTATATTTTCTATCTGAAAATGAGTGCATTGTTTATAACTGTATACTTAAACCCGATGTAAAATGCTACAATGTGCCCTTTAGTGGTTACAGCTAACTTAAAAAATGAAAGAACTATAAATGTATGTTTTAATTCTTATCAATGGCCAAGAAAGCATGGAAACTCTCAGTTTTAAGTACTCACTTCTATATCACTCTATATTCTCTATAACATCTTCAATTTCACTTTATAGTTTTGTGGTTGAGAGGCAAGGTAATCAAACACTTACCTGAGGTCACACAGTTTGCCATTAGGGGAATGAACTTTAACTTTTTAGAGAACTTGCATTGCCCTCTCTTATATGTTCTTGAAGGCTACAAAGATATTTTTGTACCAAGCGTTTGATCTTAGACCCCCACCCACCCTTTCCTTGATGCATTGGACCAACTCACCTCATGGGAGCTGGATCCATGGGCCACCTGAGTTTTGCAAACTGCAAAATAAAGATAAAACAGTCTTACACAACACGGCTACTTCCACACGGTGTCAAATACACCTGTCGCCTGTACGCTTTGAGCAGTGAAAATCACAAACTAAGAGTAGCATTGTAAAATGTAGTCACCTCGGGGAATCCAAGCACCATAAAGAGTAACATTACATGAATGTTAACTACATGTTGTGGAACTGTTGTCGAATGAATTAATTGAATGAACATCTGTATCTAACTTTTGATGAAATGCCAATAAAAATAAATGTTAAAACAAAGGAAAGTTCTGTGTTGTCGTCCCTCGTGGATTGAAGGCCAAAAAGCAGAGCCTACTTCTCTGTGCGAGTAGCGTAGAATATTTAGTGGTGAAATCTATTTTTGATCTTACAGCAGTAGGATTGGGACCTTTGCTTTAGGAGATGTACAGTGCCTTGTGCCCCCCACATTTTTTTTAATGGTTTTCTCTCCTCTCACAAAACAAAGTGCATTAACCCAATCCAGGGGGTAGGCAGAGACTGCCTCTCCACTGCCCAAAGGCCAGACTCGATGACCAAATACCACATCTCCTTTATGAAGGGTGTTGGTCCAAGTTAGCTTAGAGGATGTGTGCTGCACTCCCACCAGAGAATATAGAATAATCACATAATTAGGGAAAAGATTATATTCACCCAGACATGCTGTTAAAATGACCACATGCATTCTCGGGTGAGAAGGAACCTACGCATATTCCCCTTCGATGGCCTCTGTGCACTTTAGGTGTGGGGTTCTAGCAACAGGATATCATCCTACCTTCTAGGTCCTTCTCATGTTGGGCTCCCTAGGCTACCAATGTTCAAGTCCTTGGTTTTTTATTGATGCTATAGGCTAGCTAGACAGTAACAGCACTGTGTGAAAGGCAGGCCAAGAGGGTGGGCTATTTGAATGAAAGCTTGTACCTTTGTTTCACAAAATAACTATAGTAAGGGTTGAGCTAACCACTTTCCCTCTCTTTCGGGACATCTGGAACAAAGCCGGACCCTACCCGGCAATTAGGTAGGGTATTGAATCAGTGACGACAAGGTTGATGGCCCATGTAACAACCTGAATAACTAGCCCACTTACTGATCTCTATCTGTTGCTAGGCATGCCAAAGCATATGTCACCTGCCAGGTACGGGTCAATAATGTCCTCATCGATGATTCAGGAGTGGAGGATCACGCCACTCAAGGTATCACCTAGGCCTCGAATTAGAAATGGGCTGAGGCACATCCTTCACACTGCGTTAACCGCAACAGGATCCACAAATGGAGATAACGTGATTCAGAATACATCGAGAATTTAAAAGAGGGGTATAAAAATCTCATTGAAGCAAAGAAAAAAATCAGATCCCTATGTTGCCAATAGAATCTCCTTAGTGAAGTGGCAGCAGCAAACGGTTGCAAGGCTTTCTGGTATCTAGTGGCAAAAGAAATGGAAACTCTCAAACAAATTTTACTGCAAACATTCCCACTGAACTTTGGATTACAGATTTCTAAAATATATTCTACATTTATAGCTCATTTTATAGGCTAGTAGTTAAACAGCACAGACATTCTGAAGCAAATGAGGATGCCTCAATTACTTGGTTCATAGAGGAGATTATAACAAAAGTGACACAGAGTCTTAAAGACCAATATCCTTGTTACCTCTACTGGGGAAACTACTGGAATCAAAAATAAACACCCAACTTAGTCAATACCTGGAAGCAAACAACATGCTAGACCCTTCCCAGTCAAGCTTTCGACCGGGGTTCAGCACAGAAACAGCAACGCTGGCGGTCACTGACTCACTAAGACGTACTCTCGATGCCGGTGGCTCCTCAATCCTGATCCTCCTAGATCTCTCCGCGGCTTTTGATACGATATCTCATCAAAGGCTAGCGGAGAGACTAAGTGAGTGTGGCATCGGAGGCACTGCCCTACAGTGGCTGAGAGATTTCCTAAGGGACAGATGGCAAACTATCATGCTTGGACCATTTATCTCCAAGAAGAAATTCTTGTTGGATAAGGGGGTTCCACAGGGCTCCTGTCCTAGCCCCACCCTATTTAATATCTATCTAGCCCCCCTGGCTAAGCTGATCCAATCTTTCGGCTTCGAGATTATTTCGTACGCCAACGATACACAGCTACTGTTCCCAATTGGTAATAACATCACTGACGAGAAACAACGTTTCATGGGCGGTATGCTGGCAATCGCAAATTGGATGAGGGAGCAATGCTTACAGCTCAATCCGGGAAAAACAGAGCTAATGCTCTTAGGGAAGTCCGCACACCTTTGGACCTCTGACTGGTGGCCCCCCCAATTGGGTGAGGCACCAAAACCTTCCACCTCAGTAAAAAGCCTGGGAATCCAATTAGATGTTAAACTGGATATGAAAGACAATGTGAAAACATCGCAGGATCATGCTACTATAATCTGCGTCTACTGCGTAGAATTATCCCCTACCTACCTCTGGAGCACTGTAGAACCATAGTGCAGGCAATGATAGGGAGCAGGCTGGATTACAGCAACGCCTTACTGGCAGAGGTAGGAGTTACGGCTTTATCAAAGCTACAAGTAATACAGAATACGGCGGCCAGAATGGTTTTGAATTGCCCTCCTGGAACTCCATCCCTCCCTCTGCTCAGACAACTGCATTGGTTGCCGATTCAAAAGCGCTCTATGTTCAAGACCTGCTGCCTGTCCTTCAAAGCTCTTAGAGGTGAGGGCCCAGTCTATCTTAGGGATAAACTTTCTAAGCATTCTAGTGAATGCAACCTAAGATCTAATGCCCTGGCCCTCCTGAACATCCCTCGGATTCGGCTAACCCGCACAGGCGGCAGAGCTTTCTCATTTATAGCACCCAAATACTGGAACTCACTTCCAGTGATGCTGCGAAAATCTACCACCTACTTTTCCTTTAGGAAACAATTAAAAACTTGGCTATTCCGATAACTTCCGACCTGCAGTATTCCCCCCTCCGGTAAGCGCTGAGATGCCCCTGGGTGAGTCATGCGCGATACAAAAGCCATTAACATAACATAACATAACAAAGACAATATAGTTCCTGGATTTTATATTATCCCACCAAGTGCTTCAAATATTCCACAGAAGGCTGGTCACTGAAACTATCAACAGCTTCCACATTTGCCAGCCACGTATACTTCCCAGAATCATGGTAAACACACTTGTTAGAGCCGCTCTTCAGGAAAGGTAAATTATTCAAACCCAGCTCATACAGACCAACCAATCTCGTTGACATTGAGGAAATAGATATTCATCAAAGATCATTTTGGAGCACATAAAGTCAAGGGATGAAGAGAAACACATCTTGTCCACCCACACAGAGGCTTCAGGGGCTGCCTTTCCACCATAGGTGAGATCGTCCATTTCCATGATACCATCAGCGTTCTCGGCCAAAGGATGCATGCCCTTGCTCGAGGCTTTTCTGGATCTCTCACAAGCCTTATTCTGGTTGACGGGAAAGTGCTCGGGTGCAAGCAGGACACACAGGCTTACCCACAGCACTCCAAAGATTAACAGCAGGCCTCTTCTCAGACTCTAAAACTCAAGTCAGAGTTTGTAAAATGCAGTGGTGGCCACCAGTTACAACCGGTGGTGGGAGCACGGGGAGAGCGAGCACAGGGGGAGGGGGGATTAATAATCTTCTTTTTTTTAAGCATACATGACACCCCAGCCACCTCCCACGTCACGTAGTTCCTGCTGGCCATTTCCTGGATCCCAGCAGCCCCTGAGACAGACTCCCTGCCAAGCCCTGTTCTGCAGAGCAGCATCGGGATTGGTCTGAGCGGGCGGAAAAGATGCCCTGCTCAGACCAGGGAGCCTGTGGGGTTTTCTGCTGGATACAGCCAGGCTGGAGAAACCTCAGTGCGCATTTGTGTTTTGGTCGGCCTGAGATGGCCGGCCAAACACACATGAGCACTTTGGGAGTGTACAAGCACTCCTCCTTCACCCGCCCATGCCTCGCCCCTCCATGTTCAAGCTGGCAAACGGAAAAAAAAACTATGCTAGAGCATCGTTTTATTTTTCCTTTGCTGCCTCTGCGCCAGGCAGGGGGGCGACGCTCCTCCACCATTGCGGAGGAGACACCACTGGTATAATGGCACCAGAGGAAATTGTTCATCAAATACTGAGGAGTAAAGAAAGATTGCATTAAAGCCCCCCTGCTTTTCAATCTATATACAAATAATATACATGATGAAATACTGGCAGCCACTGAGGACATACCCAGAATTAATGAAAAACATGACCTATTTTGGCCCTGTATACTGATAATGTCACTCTACTTGCTTTGACCCAAAATATCCTGCAACTCACCGTAATAGGAAGATAATGCGCCAAAAATCGCCTAAGGATCAACCCAATGAAATCAAGGCTTATGATCTGGAGCTGCAGAACACAGCGAGTACTGCACAAATCATTCAGATTGGGAAACAAGTAAGTGCAATAACAAGCAATAAGGAACTTCAACATCAATGCCATGTACAGTAATATTTTTGAGTGAATGAACAAATGAGTCACATTTATAAAGTGCTAACAAATATCCAATCAACCAAGAGAGGAACCGGGAGGGCTATTTTTTACGGGGTCCAGTGTATAGGCCCTGAGACTGTGCAGACACAAAAGGATACACTGTTCCTTAAAAGGTGATATTTTAAAAAAGGTTAAGTAATCCACAAAGTATTTTTAATAGTGTGGTTAACTACCTTAATAAAAACAGTGAGGAGAAAATACACACTGGTGCAATGATCCAGTTATGTATGTTCTACCTAGTGGTCGACATGTTTCATACTCTTATAGCAATTCATCTAGAAAAGAAAAACTGCTACACGAAGTGGTAGGGGCAAATACTACCTTTCACAGGAAACTTAGGGGCAGGCTGAGAGGTCCTGCTGTATCCTAGTGGGACCCTACTAAGATCAATAGCTGGCGTCAACGGTCTTCTCCCGTGTTTTGGCACCCTGATTATAGGTACCCTGTCCGCAGGACGGACATAGACCGGAGACCTACCCACACGTGGTTGGGAGGAAAGAGAAGCCAGCTCCGGTTAAGGTAGTTAACCACACTAGTAAAAATACTTTGTGGATTACCTAACCTTTTTTAAATTATCACCTACCTCTTACGTCTACACTTCCCCTAAAGCCCTCACACCCACATGCACCAACTGGCAGGAACAAAAGATCTCCGATAAAGAGCCCCTTTATGGGTGCCCGTCAGATATTGCACCGCCAGTCTGACGAGGAGCAAAACCGAGATGATGAAGCATGACACCTAGCTTGCTGGGTGTGTGAGGGTTTTAATTCCGAAAGGGGGATTCCCTCCCTTTCCCACCTTTTGCTTGGTTCTTCTATTCTCACCCACTTTTGGGGAACAACAAATATCCAATGCCATCCTGGCGCTAAAGGGAAATTGCCACAACAGGGAGGATTTTAGGATGAGAAAATAGTCAAGCTTTAAACTTTTTATTAAAAGTTGTGTTCAGTAGTGTTGCTAAATATCAAGGGGAAGTTCATTCCAAAATATAGCTGCTAAATAAGAAAAATATCTTCCACTTTAACTAATTCTCATGATTTTAGTTACCCTAAAAAAACACTGAAAGCAGATCTTAGTGAACTTTTAGGAGAATGATGATGAAAGTTAATGGGAACATAGCTTGGACCAGTCTTCATTTTAGCTTTGTGTGTCGGGCAAAGTACCTTGAAAGGAATCCATTTACGGATCGGAAACTATGGTAACAAAGGAAGATTAACTTTTACTGATGTTTTGGGGAATCCAAGCATAACACGGGCAGCTATTTTTTGCCCCACTTGCACCCACTGTAAGATATATTCCGAAGTGCAAAGATAGAGGTAATTAAGTAAAAATGACTCATCTCATGTTACCTGTAGAGAGATTTAGGGCCTGATTACAATGTCGGCGGGAGTTGCCAACCGACCGAGGGTCGATTTTCACAAACTTTCATTTCCCATATGCTTTCTCTGCTGTCTCTTGCCCTTCCATACTACCTTCTTGATCTCTCTCCTGATAGCATAATTTCTTATTTTCCTCTTCCCGTCTTCACATTTCGCTGTCTCGTGGCCTTCAAAGAGTGCAGCTGATTCTTCCTCACTGCTGATTTTCAACTGGTAAAGCTCTCCCTACAAAATGCATAGTCACAGCCATGCAACACAGGCAGGAGATTGGGGTAAAGGGAATAGGGTAGCCTCATGCAATGATATATCTGTTTTTGTTTTGATCCCTTTTGCCCATTCCTATCAGGGCACTGGAGGTTCAGCTGCAAGAGAGGCTCACTACAGCAGCTGGAGGGATGATGCGCTGGGCAGTCAAGGTTGCAGATGAGTAGGATTAGCCAGTGTTTGAATGGAACAGGAAATAGGCCCGGGCACCAAAATAAAAGTAACCCCCAATAGGGAAATGAGCCCTCTTTGTGTTTTGGGCCATCGTTGAATTTGTAAAGATAAACCGAATAAGCGATTTGGAACCTACAAGGTAGCGCACTGTCAACGCGCCCTCTGATAGCAGCCCTCTGGAGGGGAAAAATGGGACCCATGAATCCCCCATACATCCCCTTGCTGCAGCCACTCACTGCACCCACCTGCAAGGGGATGTCTAATCTCCCTTCAAAGTGCAGGCGAATTGCGGGAAACATCCTTTACAATGCAACTTTTACCACGCAATGCTTTTACATCGCAACTTTTACAACGCAAACCATTACAACGCATTGCGCTGGGGGGCGCTATAGGATAGGGAATATATTTAATTTACTATCCAACACCTTCCCTACTATCCACGGGGACTGAAGTTGGAATAGTAAATTAAACTATTCACTATCCAGCACCCCAAAGCGCTATGCGTTGTAAAGGCATGCGTTGTAAAACTTGCGATGTAAAAGCATACGTGGTAAAAGCATGCGTTGTAATGTCATACATCCGCGGATTGCTGCCTGTAGAGTGAAGCACAGAGCGGCTTCAAAGCAGCTGCTCCGTTTTTCACCTGAATGCGTTGCCCCCAGCATAGAGCGAGTACGTAGCTGCCCTGGGGGTGCACATTCACGATAATGTGGCACATTATCCTGGTTATCGCTGAGCGCACCTTTTGAAAGGTGCGCCCAGCGCTAACCAAGAAAATGCACCCATACCGAATACGGCCCAAGGCCTTTGTTACCACCGTCACCACTCCACCACTGTCATCTACAGCCAGTTCGGTCATCATCTTCAGGCCTGACTTGCAGGCACACGCTATACTCTCCTGTCAGCTTAGATGGCGTCTGCTTGGGATCCACAGCCAACCACCTATGATGACTGTATTGAGGCAGCACTTGCTGCAAGTACTCATATGCGGTCAAATCACAAACCCTGGGAGCATAGCACTGGTCACTGCTGCAGCCAAGGTGCAGAGTGGGAGCATTGAAAAGATCCAAACCTCCTAAATATAGCTGTTGATTTGCCTTGTGTATCTCACACTGATTGAGTTCAGACACAGAGAATGTGGCCCTGGAGCAGTGCAGCGTTCCCTGGCTATGACATCACACCCAGCTGGTGGAATGTAAGCAGAGCAAAAGCAGGAGTTCAAAGTCAACATCACATTCTCCAAAAGAATTGGAAACTTTGAGCGCATCCCCAGGCACTCACCTGCTTCTAGGCACGTAGCCCTCAAACTACAAGAGTAGCTGAGTGGAATCAGCTTCCATAATCTGCACAGCAACTAAATCCTTATTTGTGTGACACAATAGCGAGGTCAATAACACCTACCTACAATTATATTGTAGCCAGTACCCTGGCTATAACAGCATCATCATGGTATGTATCAAGACAGGCTTTAGGGCAGTGCGATAGGTGCGGCCGCACTGGGCGCTGACCTGTGGAGGGGGGCGCTGGCCTCGGGGGGCATGCTGTGTTTAGCAATAACTTATGATTGGAGAGATGAGGGACACTTTTGCCGGGTGGTAGTGAGAGAATCCGAGTAGGAGGTTATGGGGTGGCGGTGCCAATGTCGCACTGGGCGGCACTAGCGCCAAAGCTGGCCCTGGTACGTATATTACTATCGTCCACCTCGCTATATAAGTATATAATGTGCTCTTCTATTATAGCAGTATGACAATGCAGTGGATGCAATATATTTGTCATGCAAGATAGTCAAGGTATGCACAATACACATGGCACATAATCTGATGTTTTATGAAGTTAGATAGCCAACCAACCAGGCAAAATTGTGAACATTAGTACCACTGGGTAATAGTAACAGCTATTAAGTCAGAGCCTTCAGAAAATGTGATCAAACAAGCACACGGGTGATCCTTGGCTTTGCAACAGTATCTTAAATTGGAGTATTAACAGAAAGTTAACTGGTTCAGGTTCTGTTCTGTCATGTTGCTTCAGGGGTGTAATGCATGTTGTAGCCACTAGGGGGGCATCTTCCCACTCCGTGAAAGGAGGCCGTGTACATGAAATGATTGATTGGGTATGTCACCACCGATGCCCGTCTCTCCTGGATATACACAACCTTGACCGACCTGTGGCAACAGTGCCCCGCCTTTTACAAAGCTACTCGTCTCCCTTCTCCCTCCAGCTGAGATCCTGACTTCCTGTTCACCAAGATAAGGAGCCGCGCTCCCACCCGAGGAATGTGGCCAATCTTTGGGAGCGGACTGACCCTACATAGAGTGAGTTTAGTGGCACCGGGTACGCCTTGTCTCTACTTCGCCCAAAGTTCTTCAGAACCTGTGAGAATGATTAACATGGCCGCCGACGGACTGACTCACTGAAGGGGAAGGTGAGGCGCCGCTCCCTGACTTGTTTCCGGATCTCCTGCTGGTCGCTCGTGATCAGCTCCACGTAGGGCGGTGAGAAAACACGAGTGTCCGCTGCGAAAGAAAAGGAGTGTGTGTTAGACACGTGATCACATAAACTGTTATTGACGATGATGTTGTACCATCTGAATCATCTACACCCCTCCATTCACACCAAAGTTCACACAGTGCGAGAGCACGAGGGAGGCCCTTGACTTTTGCAACCCTACGTGAAATTGCCCATGTAAGCCACGCCTCCTTTGTGACAGACACGCACCCAGCAATCATGAAGCTACTTATCATGCACATTGCACTCTAAACTAGGACTAATCGAAATACTGGCATAGATGCATCAAGCTAAAAACCTTTTATTTGCAACTGGTATTTTTGCATTTGGGATGCATCATCCCAAATGCAAAAATCGCAATTTAAGAAATCGCAAAATTGCGATTACTTAAATTGTGATAGCATTTTTCCAATGTTAAAAGTGACGCACCGGCGGCGCAGGTGGCTTGTAAATAAGCTCCTCTGCATTTTGCGAGGTAGACTCAGACGTCACAGATCTTCAGCGTAAACATATTGCTTCAAGAAACTGTGCGCTACCAAGGTCATTTCATTTATACTTCACGCTCATTATTGTGACGTCAGAGGTACGTAAAAAACGCAAGCAACGTATATGAGATTGGTGATCACACTATGTTTTCTCTTGGCACTCTGAAGCAGCTTTCTGACCCCTTTAGCACTATATGAAAGCAACAAATATATAATAAATAGCATCACATATACGAACGTGGAAAGAACATGTTGTAGCACATCTTTTACACTTAGGCAAATAGCTTTGAGCTCACTCAGATTGAAAATAAGTTAACCCACAGCCCCAATTCATTTAGGGAAACTGATTTATAAGCTGTACTTTTCACTGTCAGAGAGCAATTTTGTTATTTTATTTTTTATTTTGAGAGTTTTATAAAGCGCGAACATGACCCAAAGATATCAGAGTGCTGTACAGAGCAAAGGCAGTTTCCGTTACATACATCTTATAAAAACAAAAGGTGTATTGCATTGATTATAAAATATTACTTTGTCCGCCCACACGAGGAGTCCTTTGCATCAACACTACTACAATCATTGTCCTCATGGTCTGATCATGTTCCACCTGTGATGACGATGCAGGCTTGTGGTGGAGAGAACCAAGTGTTGTAGTGTAGTTACATTGCTGACTCAAGGTCAGTTCAGTCTGGGAGGAATCTATGAAATAAAATCCTTTAAATTGAAATACATAAGTAATAAATAAATTGTGCTGCCGTTAAGTTTTTTAAAAGGAAAGTTTAGAAGTGTTAAAAGAAAGGGGAGGCTATGATTTACTTTCATATAAGCCTCTCAGTAGCAGTCTTCAGATCCACTAACAGTATTGCAAGTACTTTGGGAAAGAGATTCCTCCGCAATAAAGTGATCCAGATGTGAGGAAATAGTTTCCTGAAAAGTGGAATGAAAGGATCATGGCAATCTTTCCCTCTTGGTGGCCCGGGAAAATGTCTGGGTGAGACAAATTAAGGAGGTAACAGGCTCAACAGTTTGAGTTCTCTGCACCCTCCTAGGGTGGCCCAATGAATGAGTGGTCTCAACCATTGGATCCATGGAGGTGAAATATTATTTGGGGTAGCAGTCCTGCCAAGAGAGTGATCAAGTTCAAATGAATAGAGGGGGCATAGGCTTGGGTAGAAGGTAACTTCAGTAGCTATCCATGGATACCAATTCTGGCGGCTCAGAGACTGATTTGCCCACTCCATAAATCTGCACTTGACCTCTGGGCTAGAGATTCAACTACATTGGCGGCTCCTTCATAGGGGCATTGGGGCGTCGCCCCCCTGCTTTCTCGCAGTGAGAGAAGCAGAAACATAAAATAGTAAAACAACCAATTTTTGTTTCTGCTTCTCGCACTGCGGTGATTTATTTTGTATTCAGATCGCATTTATTAGTTTATTAAGTTTTATAGAGGGCTGGTTTGTGTCCTTTCTGACATCACAAAGCGCTACGGTACAGGTACATACTGCAGTGCCTCTTGTTAAGTGCTTCAGTGTGCTCGTAGCTAAATTTCCCTTATGTTTACTTCGTGCCTTGGTAATGGATGGAGAGCAGAGAACAGAACATAACCCTCCCAGAAGCTGTCTCGTGTCTTAGCGCTCTTTTCACCTCCATCAGCCTAATCATAGGTGCAGTAGATACCACTTAACGCACTAACAGCGCTCAGCAGCCTGGTAGGCACACACAGAAGGGCTCACTTGATTTCACTAAATGTGTGACCTGAGATGGACAGTCTTGCTCACTTTGCCACTGGATTCAAGCAAGCCTGGCTGAAGACGGCTGAAATGCCAGAAACCGGTCCTAGGAAGCTTGTTTCCGGTCCAGGGAAGGCATGGCTTGGCAGTTCGGGCTGGACTGTTCCCATGAGGCACAGGGTCAGACTGATTTGCATATGGCCATGTCAGAACTGGGGTGGCAGAGTGGGCTAAAGAACGGTGAGGGATTAGACCTAGATCTGTTGACTGGGTGTGAGTGTTTGATTGGTTCAGATGCTCCGTCCATCACCACCCCCTTTTGTACCGGTTTGTTTAACATAAGTTGGCAGGGTATGCTCAGACGTGAGTCCCTTGCTCACTTTGCCACTGAATTTAAGCAAGCCTGGCTGAAGACGGCTGAAATGCCAGAAACCGGTCCTAGGAAGCTTGTTTCCGGTCCAGGGAAGGCATGGCTTGGCAGTTCGGGCAGGACTGTTCCCATGAGGCACAGGGTCAGACTGATTTTGCATATGGCCATGTCTGAACTGGGGTGGCAGAGTGGGCTAAAGAACAGTGATGGATTAGACCCAGATCTGTTGACTGGATGTGAGTGTTTGATTGGTTCAGATGCTCCGTCCATCACCACCCCCATTTGTACCCCTTTTGTACCACTGAGATGGACAGTAGCACAGCAGGACGCTTAACGACGGGAGTCACTCATTACAGACGAGGGAGCGCTTGACAAGGCAAGTTGTGGCTGGAGGAAGTTTACTGTTGTTAATTTAACTAGTAGTTACATATTTATTTGACGTGTATGGTACTGCTATTATTTTATCTTTGGGTTCAACGTGGGCTTAGGTTTCAGCAGGGCCAATAAACAGAGACCTTTGCTTTGTTATCATGTCTCCGCTCCTCATTTTACCAGAAAATGTGCGGCTGGTGACTTCAATGTTTTTTATTGCTCCTAAACACATGTGTTGTGTCTCTCGAGAGAGTGAGGCGAGGCTCTTTTTTGCTGCACAAGACCCGGGGGTATAAAGTGTGGGTGAGCGGTCACTCCTGCATGGATGCATTAGGCAGACTTTCTTTTTAGCTGGACGAGTGGATTGTTTGCGTGGCATTATTCGCTCTCTGATTCTTCTCCAGGCCATTTAGCTTCCCTTGGGCAGTGAGTTATCACTGTAAAATAAGATGTACACACTACTGTAGAGCGCGCTAAGCATACATTTGTAATAACAGATTTAGCATTCCAAAGTAATTTGTAACGTCCTGGCGCAGAGCAACACTTCAAATAATGTAAATAGAAACTATGGGATTAACGTCAGGGAGGTGCGTTTCTTCTGACTATCCCGAGTCTTTGCAAAAGAAATGTCACACTTCTATTTTAAGATGGCTTCCTTGTTGACAGGCCGTGAACAGAGTTTAACACTGTGTTGTGTGTTTTCTTTTAATTCCTTCATGCCCCCTCCTCAAAGCCTAAGATGTGCATTGTTTTAGTTGATAATAACTGAAACAAGCATTTGCAATGCAGTGACCTGCTAGTTATGCCCACGGAAGCTTCACCCAACCTGTGCCTACCAACAGCAAACATTTGATGAACGCACCGTGCACATACCTGCAAACAAATGCACAAGCCAAACCCAATGCACACAGGACGCATAGAGCTAAGACTATATACATTGCCACTACACCTCAGCACGCAAACACCTCATGCTCTCTGCATACCACCAGACACAATTCTACACGCATAACCTACAATCTAACCCCCCCATATAGGACTACAATCTGCTATAAACTACCAACAGAAAGTCAAATGATGTATGCTCACTGCCCCTATGAAATCCAAGGTGTTTACTTGCAGTTAAATGAAATAAGGCGTTTGTTTATTGAATGGTTGTTTGTGCATTGCTGATTGGATATAATGGATTGCTGCTTCGAAAGTGACAGAAAAGTCGTATAACTTTTGGTGCCGGATTGAATGCATTGTAGCACTCGGAACTGGGCAATTTGTCAACAGTGCTAACGGATCATGATTGTTAATGTCAAATTAAGAGAAGGTCGTCGCTGATAAACGTCTTAGTTTTTTGCTGGGTGCAAGGATGAGCGCTCCACAGGACTGTGCTGCTGTTGCTGAGCTGGGTGGTCAGTTGTCCATTTCCGGCCTTTGCAGGTATTTTCCCTATGGCATCTCTTGCTGAGTCTCTCTAGCAGTGATGCAGTATTGTGCCGCAAAGAGGGTGACATCATGTTGGCGCTGCCTGTTTAAGTTGGTTTGGTCAAGGACACGTACTGTTTGTTGAGCTTGCAGTGCTTTGCCTGCTGTCTGGCTCTGGTGCCTTGTCATCAGACCTCAGAGTGGTTGACACCTACCTGCTTTCTCAAACTTGCTTGAAAATGCAACATTTGCCCACTGTTTTGTCAAAATTTTCATGGGGGGGGAACCCCCCCCGATCCCCCCGTAGGTGGTTTAGGCTCACTCGCCACTCTCGCTCGCCGCAATGAAGTACAACAGTTGTTTTACGCCTCAACTCTTTCAAAGGTCACCAGCCGCCACTGTTCAACTACAAATACAGATTCACTCAGCCTTTCGTCTTTTCAAGGAGGAGTAACAGTAAACACTTTTTACTTTGCACCGAGGCGCTTCAAGGGGTGAATGTGCACTTTACAAATACATGTTATGCTACTATCATTTTAGAGGGGTTTTCCATTGAATGCAATTGACAATATTTATTGCTAGTATTTTAATAGGTTGTTGTAAAAGGGTGATCCCACTGAACTCAAAGGAGGTCAATCGTTATTGCAAGTTCAATACGAGGGCCATCCCATTCAAGCCAACCAAGGGAAATTGATGTTAGAAGGATGACAGCAGATTGAGAAGTGGCAGTCTTGCTACTAAGAGGGTGAATGTAACTAAGAGGGTGAATGTAATCCTAATGGCCGGAGACCCCATGCGACTGAGGGTACAATATAACGCACACATGTACTGACCTTGGTATAAGGACTGCAGGTTGTGGAGCAGCCGATAGGAATCAAATCGATCCAGGAGCGTTCTCATGGCTGGCAGAGGATCAAGCAAGATGGTGCTGGTGGACGTCTCCAGATAGGCCTGAAAGGGAAGGACAGCCATGTGAAGTCGACGCTGAACCATTCGTCCAGCCAGACCGATCTTCACTGTGGTGCTCCTAGTAAATTTAATATCAACACCTAGAATAATTTGACATAGTGCTTTAGGTCCATTTGTGCAATTTCAAAGTGCTGTAAATAACAGGTATTATCTTTACTGGATGTATTCATATTCAATTTACCAACATGCAAAGGATGAATGGCTCGTTAACCTGCTGGTGACACAGATGTCAGTAGCAAGTGCTTAATTCCAAG
The DNA here is from genome assembly GCF_964261635.1 of Lissotriton helveticus. Taxonomy (NCBI): domain Eukaryota; kingdom Metazoa; phylum Chordata; class Amphibia; order Caudata; family Salamandridae; genus Lissotriton; species Lissotriton helveticus. Next base: position 940,024,726 of record NC_136070.1, read on the forward strand.
AGCGATAATGCCATGATGTGTACTACCAGCATGAAGCATGGGCCCCAACAAACTGTGCCCCCAAAATTACAAACTAGTGAATTTATCTCAAACACAAGGTGCCTTCTAACACAATATCGAGTTCCTACCCTGTCAAAACATCTTATCAGAATATCGACTGCTGCGGTATTGTGAAGGTAAGTGCACATACACATAATTAGGTTACTATAGGTAAGCATAGATTTACTATTCTTAATTCTACATCTACAAATCGGACATGTACTATACACATAGTACATCCATGCTTACCTACATATGCTTACCTTTGAGATATTGTGGTAGACACTAGTCTGGATACAATATTATGATCAGGAGGATATTTTGTAACTCACTGTTGTAACATCCATCCATCCAGAAGCTGAACCGCTGACCTGGCCTTCCTCAAATATGAGGAACACATAAGAACTTGGAGGCAAAAAATACTGGGGCTTATTTACAAGCCCCTTGCGCCGCCGGCGTGCCACTTTTTCCCATTTTAAAAGTGACGCACTGGAGGTGCAAGGGGCTTGTAAATAAGCCCCAAAATCCTTATTTCAAGGATGTTTTTGGAATACACTTTGTTCTATTCTCACATAAAGAAACAAATAAGTTCGCCTTTGTCTCAGCTAATCTTCATTACGCAGATCCCTCGTATTCCTGGTCACAGCCCTAACGCTGTGAGAGATAGCCAACCCTCTGATAGGCCCCTCATAGCCTCAAAATGTTTTTTTTTAGAATCCTTCCACCAGGCAGAGTACAATAGAACCATCCTCTCTCACTGTTCTTTTTATGTAGAACACCGAAGCAGTACCAAGCAAAGTCAAGGTCAATGATCTGTGCAGGCGTGGAAGCGGTCTAGGAGAAGGAACAGTAGGGCTCACTGTAATCAAGACTGATAGTAAATAATCAGAGAGTTACCCCTTCACCACTCTTCATCGTCACATCCCCTGTATTCTGACATTGTCCAAAGCAGTAAGAAGTAATGGACCGTCAGAGCGTCCTTGTTGTCTCAAAACAAAACAAAGAGGAACCCTGGACATCCATTTCGGAAATGCATTACAAAAGTATTGAGAAATGACCAGATGGGCGCCATACAGTTTGGGCATAGCCACCAATTTATACTTGCCATGACGTCAGCCACAGATCATGTCAACCGTATTTGCTTATAAAACAGTAATTAAACCAAGTTGTGTTCATAGACTAGAATGATCACAACCAAAATTGATTAACCAATTACTCAAGGTAGCAGTGCACAGATTCATTGACACTAGTTAGCAGTGAACACACCCATCTACTCTAAGTAGCGGTGGACGCACTCATCTACTGAAGCTAACAATGAGCATACTCATCTTCCCTAGGTATCAGTGGTTCTACCCATCTACTCTAGGGAACAGGGGAGATTCCCATCTACTCTTGGTAAAGGTGGAAACACTGATCTACGCTATGTAGCAATGGACATACTCATCTACTCTAGCTAGCAGTGCAAACACTCATCGACTCTAGGTAGAAGCGGAAACACTCATCTACTCTAGGTAGCAGTGGAGACATCCATCTACTCTGCTTAGAAGTGGACACACCCATCAACTCTAGTTAGAAGTGGACACACCCATCTACTCTAGGTAGAAGTGGACATACCATACTCATCTGCTCTAGGTAGAAGTGGAGACACTCATCTACTCTAGGTAGAAGTGGACACACCCATCTACTGTAGGTAGAAGTGGACATAGTCATCTACTCTAGGTAGAGGTGGACACACTCATCTACTCAAGCTAACAATGAGCATACTCATCTTCCCTAGGTATCAGTGGTTCTACCCATCTACTCTAGGGAACAGTGGACATACCCGTCTACTCTAGGTAAAGGTGGAAACACTGATCTACGCTATGTAGCAATGGACATACTCATCTACTCTACCTAGCAGTGCAAACACTCATCGACTCTAGGTAGAAGCGGAAACACTTATCTACTCTAGGTAGCAGTGGAGACATCCATCTACTCTAGTTAGAAGTGGACACACCCATCTACTCTAGTTAGAAGTGGACACCTCCAACTACTCTAGGTAGAATCGGAGACACTCATTTACTCTAGGTAGAAGTGGACACACCGATCTACTCTAGGTAGAAGTGGACATACTCATCTGCTCTAGGTTGAAGTGGACATACTCATCTGCTCTAGGTTGAAGTGGACATACTCATCTACTCTAGGTAGCAGTGCACACACTCATCTGCTCTAGGTAGAGGTGGAGACACCCACCTACTCTAGGTAGCAGTGGAGACATCCATCTACTCTAGTTAGAAGTGGACACATCCAACTACTCTAGGTAGAAGTGGACATACTCATCTGCTCTAGGTAGAGTTGGACACACCCATCTACTCTAGGTAGAAGTAGACACACCCATCTACTCTAGGTAGAAGTAGACACACCCATCTACTCTAGGTAGAAGTAGACACACCCATCTACTCTAGTTAGAAGTGGACATACTCATCTACTCTAGTTAGAAGTGGACATACTAATCTGCTCCAGGTAGAGGTGGACACTCGCATCTTTTCTAGGTAGCAGTGGATACACTGATCTACTCTTGGTAGCAGTGAATGGTTTCTCCTCCGTGAAACATGGACCAAAGGAAATAATGAGAGAGGCAGTAACTTGTAACAAGCCACTTTGCTTAACTAGAGGGCTATCTCTTATAGACAGAGCTAGCATTGTCATAGACGCCTCAGAAGGAAAGTACCTTGACAATAACGTAGGCCTTTAACGGACATAGTATGTCGTACCTTAGATGTTTTTCAAAGACAGCTAATATTCCAAAGGCCCCCATTACACAAAATACATAAATATACGGATTGAGGAATTACATATAATATTTGTGTAGATTTCTGCATGTTTGCCGAAGCATAAAATCCTAAAAGAGTGCACACAGAATCCTACAAAAATCAAAATTCCAGGTTGCACGCCTAGTCCTCTGGCTGCATTTTAGTTGACCTCCTGCAATCGACTTGAGCAAGCATGGCGGAAATTAATTTTATTTATGTCGAAATATTTCCATAGCAGAAACGCAATCCTGTAGGACATCAGAGAGCTTTACAAGTGAGAGAGGCCAAAAGGAAACTGGATGTAGCCGACAAATATACAAAATAAGTTATGTCATAATATTTACAGCACATGCGGAAAGAATACCTGAAGTTTGTTAGACGTAGAATATACAAATGGGACAGAAGTTAGGGAGCAACTGAAAATAGGTTACACTGACAATAGTCAGCACTGGTTTGCATCAGGAGGACATTAGTTGTTTGCATGAAGAGGAAATAAGTCAATAGTGGTTTATACCAAGAGAAAATGAAAATCAGATTTATTGGAGCAGTCAGGGGGTTGTAGATGTATGGTTCACCAGTGCTTTTTTTAAAACTTATATTTGAAGACAAGAAGATTTCACCTACTTATTGCAGATTTGAGACGTGTTGACGTGTTGGCTGGAAAGGGGCGGAACCATATGAAACTTTTCGGAAAAGTAGGGTTTGCAATCAATGTAAAGTTTTGTGTCTCCTTTGTATATTTAAATTATTTGTCAGACACTTAGCAGTGTTTAGTCTTAGGGCCTTGAAAATGATGCAAGTAGTTCTGAAAGTGCGTCAAGCTGCAAGTGGCAGCTAATAATTTCAGTACCAGTGCTTTTTTTTCTTTGCAGTTTTATAAACACAAACTTGGACCAAAGGCATTAGATCACTTTACCGACACCGGGACTCGAAATCTTGTCCCAGTTCCAAAGTAGGCAGCGCTGGCCGTTAGGCCATATCTCCTTCCTTCAATTTGTAATCAATAAGGCAGTTGTCGTCTTACTTCAGGGGAGCTTTGCTGGGAGACTTGTTAGCACTTAGTGCCGTTACTGAGGATGTGATATTACAAGTTCTTCCAAAGATTGCTCAAAGTCATTCTTGGGATAAAAGTTTTATCTTATCTCATTGGCCAACCTTGATAGTAGCCATTTTTCAGAGTCTGCAGTGATAGGGCATAATTTGTATTTCAGTTTTCCCCTATGCCATCAAATTTTGAATAGAGTTAGGAATTGTCTAAAGCCTACAGATGATTATTTTTCGATTCTTAATTAAATTTGCCTATCACCTGCCTTCAAGCGATAAGTACTATGCAAGAAGTCCAAAAGCCCTCCAGAAGATTAAAAAAACACATGACTGAACCTCGTGATGTGGGCAGAAGTGGTAGGCCAGTCGTTTGTTTAATAACATTCACCAAAAAAAGGTCTATACCATTCCATGGATACAAAGTCTTTCCTTTAGAAATATACAGGCATGTGTTTGTATATGCACATGCATGGCGAATTGTTTTGTCCTCTCTAATGAAAACAATCAATGTACCTTTTACCAACTGCCCTCCCATCAACTGTCTAGTACCATTCTGATCCAGGTCCTAAGAATGTGCCAAGTCACTACAGGTATGTCGATTTACCAAAATGCCAGTAGTAGTGGAAGTCACATCATGCATCCTTTGACCCCTTCTCCCACCAAAAGCCACTCAATAGCCTTTTGTTTGCGACTGAGGGGTGGGGGGTGGGCAGGAAACAAAAGCTATACAAAGTATCTTGGGTTACTGTTCATACTATACCCCTAGTAATAATAAACGGTTCCCTTTGGTACGATGTCCCTATTCCTACACATTCATTCAATCATAGATTCACAAACCCATAAGGAGAACATTATAAAAAATATAAAAAGAAAGCTATAAGGAAAAATCCTACTCTGCCCCTGGCACTGCCTTCATCAATTCCAGTGCTCGTGAAAAGCCAAGGCCATGTCAGAGATGCCAAAGAGCATGCCAAGAGTAGCAACTGCTTGCTTTGACTGCACCCTATTAACAGCCATCAGCTATTTCTTGTGACACCTGTTGAGAGGTAAAATGAAAGGAAATCAGAAGACACTAGTCAGCTTCTGCCCTACAACTGGAGATCTTCAACAAATTCCTGGCTGGGCCATCACCTTTGGACATTCCACCTCTAATTAGCCATGCAAATCATTCCCCCAGCAGCAGCCGTTCTTCCATATGGGTATGCCATTGTTAGCTCCTTTGCTCAAAACAATAACATTACTGAAAAAGGATAATTTATAAAGCTTCTACTATCCCGGACGAGGCATTGCAGCACTTTTCAGCAAGTAGCAAGTTACTCCAGAACCCAAAAGGATTAGTGGTGGAATAGTATAGGGAAATATGAGTATACTACTAGTATATGGAGGTACGAGTTAATTTGAGCAGAGGACATGTGCGTCTGTTAGTTGGATTGAATAGAGTAATGGAGGGATAGGAGAGACAAGAAAACCAGAAGTGTTAATTGAGAGCTCATAGTAAATTGAGGTCTGGGATGAGCAAAGGAGAGATGGAAGAGCCATTACCATATATATATGTACATGTCAAGCACCACCCACAGATTTTTCAAGCGACTCACTCTCACCTGGAAGCTGCGGATCAGGTGATGAGACTGGATGTCATGGCCGGATTCAACGATCAGGTCGGAAAGCTTGTGGATAATGAGATCGAAGGGGCCTTGGTCCGAGATGGGCCTGCTCAGATCAATCTGCAGACATATTAAGGAAATAGTTGGTGGGACTGGTATCCTAGCTGGCGATAAGCTCTATCAAAACCTCAATCTATTATGTAGTAGCATTCAAAGTACAACCAATTTTCACAGTGTCTGTTAGAACTGGGGGTCTCTAGTTGGCAGAGGTAGATACCTTTGACCAAATAGGAACCCTTGCTTCTAGTCAGGGAAAGGGGATTACACTCCTGGATAACACCTGCTCACCCCGTGGGCAGACAGGCTTATCTCAGAGGCAGTGTATGAAGCATTTGTGAACACATTCAGTAATACAGTAAACACACTACAGATGGACACCAGACATGTTTTATAAAAAAAAGTATTTTTTATATAGACTTAACACACGACCACAAATGACAAAAAATCCACAATACTGTACTCAAAATAGACTTAAAGATGGTAGAAGTAACTTAGTTCAAGTTGATGATAAATGTGACACGTTTCTTACAACAGTACTTTGGATGCGTAATGCAAAACAGAGAAAAGGTTCGCAGGGAGGGTGATGCGTCGGTTCCTTGCTTCAGGGGAGGCGATGCGTCGTGCCTCAATGCTTGCGCAGAGTAGGGGATGCGTCTGTTCCTTACCGGAGAGGAGGTGATGCATTGATTCTCGTACTGCATTCTGATTAAAATGCGGCAAGATGGCACCTTGATGCAATGCGACAATCCGATGCGATAGGATGGCGTCTTTGATGCGATGACGTGAAGACAATGCATGCACGCCTGACGGCCGTGTGGCAAACTCTGTGACTTTGGAACCGCGACAGGCCCTGAGAAACACTTCTCCAGTGATACGACGGCGACCCTTGCAGTGGCGACATGTTTCTCCGGTGATGCGACGGCACACAGCTGCGACCAACACACGCTTCTCTGGTGATGCGGCGGAGGCCCCTGCAGTGGCGACACACTTCTCCAGCGATGCGACAGCCATAGCTGCGACGGCGATATGCTTCTCATTGAGTAGCGCTTCCAGCTCCCAGCAATACGCAGGCTTCTGCAGATAGAATTCCCAGCAAGGAAATTCAGAGGAGAGCTGGTGGTGAAGTCTTGTAGCTCTGAGACTATCCACTAAGACAGCTCGAGCAACAAGAAGTGTGGCAAAACAGACAGTTAATCATCCTGCTCAAATCAAACGGAGGGAGATGGGAAAATACAGTGCGGGCGAGCCTAGTTAGAAGGGTTACTCCTTTAAAGAGGGACATTTATCGTGGAAAGAAGATCAAAAGCCCATTCCTGAAAAAGAGCTACTCTCATTAGAACCCATAAATAAAACTAGACAGAAATGAACCCAACTGAAAACTCTGAAAGACCACAAATTTATATAATCCTTCCTTGCTTACAGGACATATCCAGTTCCCAAGCGAGAGAGGAAAAAAAATCCATATATGCCCGTTCATGAGAACGTTTTAATTGACACAAAGGTAAGAAGCAAGGGGATTCGACTATACAAAATAGGCGGTTAGCTATAGAGGGATAACGGCTAACTATGACATATTTGCCTGCACAGATATCCGCCAAATTTTTAAAGGAATCCGATATAAAGAAGGGATCCAAACCCACCTGATCATTGCACAGGAAAAGGACTTGTTTACCCGGATAAGTGGCATCACCCCCTAGGTAAATATAGGAACGGATCAATGACCCCATGGTCTTAAACATAGTAGTCATGAGAAACCAATAAAATTAAATTGTCACCCCACAGGTACATCAAAATACCTACAGGTTTCGTCAGGAGAAGGTTCCCGGACGGATGCTTTTTCCCGGGGGAAGGCTACAAGACCTATGGGGTAAGAGTGATTTCATGAGAGGTGGTAGCTAAGGATGACAGATGGATGAGTGGCACAATAAATACGAGAGTGAGTATATGCCCCCTTCTGCTTCCACACTAAAAAGAAACGGAGGGCAAAGTCGCATATAGTAAGCGCTACCCATATCTTACAGGGTAAATAGGAGAGTGGGAATATAAACCCTGTCCAAAATAATATGGGCTCAAATAGCATGAAAATGTATGTATCCGACTACCAATGTACCTGATGAAAAATACTTGATTGAAACTGTGATTAGACCAATCAGGAGGGATATCTCACAGGGTAAATAGGAGAGTGGGAATATGAACACTGTCTGAAATAATATGTGCCCAAATAGAATGAGAATGTATCTATCTGACTACCAAGGTACCTGACGAAAAATATTTTATTGAAACTGTGATTAGACTAAACGGGAGGGATAGCCCGCATAAAATCCCAAATAACACGAGAGTATGGCCAAGTTGTGATTGATTGATCTGGGGACAATAAACAAGATGCTGGATATTAGGTATGTTATAATATGTCCCCAGAGGAGTGATATTGTTTCTTTCTCTATATATCCCCACAGAGATGTTTAAATATATATCTAGAAGCCGGTGACCCCAAAGAGACGGCATAGTTCTGATGAAGGTGTTACGACATCAAGTAATAGAACACCGAAACGCGTCGACGCAATTGTTACCAAAATCCAAACAAGGCCAAGGGAGTAGCAGATACTCATGTATTTTTGATACTGTCTACTATACCACCACTATCAAAGCAAGGGCCAGTGGATCTATATGAGTAGTGGCAGGAGAATTTGAAGGCCACAGTGTTAGGGGGTTTGTGAAAAGGATTTATTTGCTTATGTACTGTACTAGTGATGATTATTTTTCTTCTGTGTTGCATAATTTTATTGATTGTGATACTGTGTTTGTGTGTAATGAACTGTTATTAATTATTTGTTCAAATTTTATTGTACTTGTTCAAAGAATTTTCTTTGGATTTTTAACTGAACTTTGGAGCTTTTAATTTTATAATAAAATAAAGAGATTGTGAACGTTCACTTTTTAGTGTGGAACTCTTCATCTAATGCTCCCTTCCCTAAGAATTTTGCCCTTGATATAGCTGGGATGAATGGTTGGATGAGCAGTTAGAACCCATATAGCAATACAACACGCAGTTGCTATAGTGCACACCCAGGAATTTCCCTTTGACTAAGCTCTGAGACTTCAGCAGGAGGCAAGCACAAGTTGAAGCCCTTGGAGAAATATTCTGCAAGATGATGAAAGTTCCTTAAAGTTGCTTCTCCTTCTCCCAGTAAAAACCACACAGGCAGAGGGGCAGTCCAAACTCCTGCAGATTCCTTGCTTCTTCTCTTTGGCAAAGGTTTGTCTTGTTGTTCCAGACGTGATCTAAAGTCCTGGGGTCTGGGCCCCAATATTTATACTGCAAAATCATTTGTCCTCTGAAGGCAGAGGGTCCTGTACCTAGTCCAAACCAGTTCTCTGCAGAGCTGGAGCACTTTGTTTACAGGACTCCTTCTTTCCTTTGGCAGGGTGGGCCAGGGTCTACAGACACACCAGTGGAGGTGGAGCCAGCAGCCTTGTGGAAGGCAGGCACAGTCCTATTCAGGCCCAGGTGCTACTCCTCCCACCACTCTACATGCAGATAGGTCTATTCAGCCCTGTGCTGACTCACCTTGTCTCCTGGAGCCTCCCCAGCCCCTGTAACTCACAAACCAGACATGCAATACACAAGCTAGAAGAGGTAGGCTGGATGGTTAGGTAAGAAAATACCCACTTTCTAAAAGTGGTATTTTCAAACACAGAATGTTAAAACCAACTTTACTAAAAGATGTATTTTATCATGCTGAGTTCAGGCATACTAAATTTGAATTTCGACCATATTCCCTGGTTCAGTTAGGATTATAAGATGTTATAATCAAACTGCCCATTCTGGCCTATGGGGACAGTTGGCCTTGCAATAGTGAAAAACAAAAAGAGCTGTAATTCACTATCAGGACATACCACACACATCAGGGCTTGTCTTACCTCTTACATACAATGCACCCTGCCCTTGGGCCTACCTTATGGGTGTCTGATATGTAGAAAAGGGAAGGTTTAGGGACTGGCAAGTGTGTGCACTTGCCAAGTCAACATGGCAGCCCCAGGCTGCACAGGTCTCTGCAATGGCGGGTCCGAGTTACACTTTACAAGCTGCTTCTCTGGGTGGTACAATCAGTGCTGCAAGTCCACCAGCAACATTTGATTTACAGGCCCTGGGCACACATGGTGCACTGTACTAAGGTCTGACAAGTAAATCAAATAAGCCAATCATGGAGTCACTAATCAATAAATCAATTTAACATAGAGAGCACTTGCACTGTGGCACGGAATAGCAGTGGCGCAGTGCCAAAAGCATCTAAACCACCACAACATTTCAAAAACAGAGGAGGTAATCAGTGGACTGCTTCCTGGAAGTCAGCTCAGTCAAGAGTGCAACAATGTTGCCATACCCCTTGACAAACCTCCTGTAGTACCCTGTGAGTCCTAAAAAGGCTATCACCTGTGTCTGGGTCTTGGGGGTTCCCATGCCAGGATGGTATTAATCTTGGGTTGTAGGGTTGCCACCTGGCTGCTCCCTTACCTGGTGCCCCAAGTACACCACAGAACCCTGCCCGATCTGGCACTTACTCGCCTTCATCGTGAGGCCAGCCTTGCGCACTGCCATCAACACTTCCCAGAGGTGGCGCAGATGTTCTTCCCAACTGGCACTGAACACTGCAATGTCATCCAGGTAGGCGGTACTGATATCCTTCAGTCCAGCCAACACCTGGTTGACCAACCCTAACCGATCAATGAGCTCATCAGCTCTGGGGATGGGGTGCGCGTCAGTCCTGGTGACTGAATTGAGTCCTCGGTAGTCCACACAGAACCGGAGTTTGGGTGTGGCACCAGGCGCAGCAGCCTTTGGGACCAAGACCACTGGGCTGGCCCTAGGGCTGTTAGAGGACTCAATCACCCCTAAGGCAAACGTCTTGGAGACCTCTTCCTTGATGTAAGCTCTGACCCTGTCAGTCACTCTGTAAGCCTTGTGCTTAACAGGAGGACTGTCCCCAGTGTCCACATCATGGACGCACCACTCAGTGACACCAGGCACCAGGGAGAACAGATCAGGGAATTGTCCCAACAGTTGGCGACAATCTTGATGCTGTTCAGGGGTCAGTGTGGCAGAGAGGCTGACACCATCCACTGACCCATCTTGCTCTGTTGCACACAGGAAGTCAGAAAGAGGCTTGGGCTCCTCCTCCATTCCATCATCTGTTGCTAGGAGCATGCCCACTTTGGACCTTTCTAAGTGGGGCTTCAGGCGGTTAACATGCAGGACCCGCAAAGGGTTCCTAGGAGACCGCAAGTTCACCAGGTAGGTGACATCACTCTTGCGCTCCACCACCTCAAATGGTCCGATCCACCTGTCCTGGAGCGCACAAGGCTCTACAAGGGCCATGAACCAAACTTTCTAACCAGGCTGAAGCTCAATTAGAGTGGCATTCTGATCGTACCACCACTTTATCTCATCCTGGCTGGCTTCCAGATTCACCTGAGCGATCTATCTGAATCGCTGAGTCTGGTTCCTGAAGGCCAGCATGTAACTGTATGTATCCTGGGGAGGATTCCTGGGAGCAGCCTTCCTTGACCAAACTCAAAGGTCCTCTTACCGGGTGGCCATACAGCAGTTCAAAGGGGCTGAACTCTAAGGACTTCTGTGGCACCTCACGGTAAGCATAAAGAACGCATGGCAAGAGGACATGCCCCTTATGCCTCATAGGATCCTCAAGACCCATAATCATGCCTGTAAGGGTCTGGTTGAATCTCTGAACCAGCCCATTACCTTGGGGGTGGTAAGGAGTAGTGAACTTGTATGTAACACAGTGCTCCTGCCACAGGGACTTCATATAAGTAGATATGAAGTTTTTACCATGGTCTGACATCACTTCTCTGGGGAACCCCACACGGGAGAAAATCCTCATCAGTGCACGTCCCACCACAGAGGCTGTCACTGTCCTGAGAGGGATGGCTTCCGGGTACCGGGTAGCATCGGCCACCAAGATGAACTCTTCCGCATCTGGGGCCAATAAAAGTGGGTGACAGGCCTTTGAAAGGTCTTGTCCTACCCCCGATGTCCATCTAATGGCACATCATGAGCCAAACCCAGTAGGAAGGCTCTGAAGTGCTGGGCTACCACCAGCACAAGGGCTGACCAAGGCTCAGCAACCTTAGGCTTGCTATACAGGAGGCCATTCTCCCAGTAGATCCAATGGAATTCAGACTGATCACCTGCTGCCTGGTTTGTGGCCTGTTGCCGCAAACCCACAAGAAAAGGGCACTTCTTCTGCTCTGCACAAAATTCCTCCCTGGAGGGTCCTCCTTCTTGCTGCCAATGGGTCAACTCAGGCAGGTCCCCCATTTCAGCAACTTGCTCCCCTGTAGGTTCCAGGGCATCACCCTCAGGGTCTGCCTCCTCCTGGACTGTGGGAACTATGATGGATGGTTTCCCATGCCCCCTGCCTCATCACTTTAAGGCAGGAGTCTGGGCCATACTTTCAGGCTCCAGAACCTCTTGAACATCCCTACTGACTTCCATAGACCGAGTGGTGTCACACGCCCACTCAGGCAGGTTCAACATCCCTAAATGAGCCTTCTTCTCCACCTTAGCCCAAGGGGAGCCCACTAAATAATTGCCCAACATACAATCAAAAGGCATAGCTGGCCTCACAGCTACTTGAAGAGTACCTGAGAAGCCCCCACTCAAAGGGAACCTGAGCCACATCACACTGGCTCTCTGAGTTGACCGCTGCAACTACAGGGAAGAACGCATAGGGGATAACCTGCTCTTTGGTCACCAGCCTGCAACTGACAGCTGTTACACTAGCCCCAGTGTCTCTTAGAGCTTCCAGCCTATGGCCATTGATGGTCACCCACTGCCTGTATTTCTTAGTGTTATCAGGCAGCTGGGTCTTAGGGACCATCTCAATGTCTCCTAAAGAGACAAGGGACATCTCTGCGGGACCACACCCACCTTGGACACCCATCTCCTCCCTACACTCACCATCTGAAGGCGTGGTGCACGAAGTGGTGCTTTGGAATCCCTCATGGGACACTGTGTATCATACCAACAGTGGCCCACTTGACCACATGTAAAGCACTTAAAGGGGCCCCTGGGAACAGGTTTACCTGTCGGGCCTCTTACTTTTTCTGAGGGGGAGGCTGGGAATTACTTTGGGGCCCTTTCTGGAGCTCCCTCTGTTCACCCTTGTCCCCCCACTCTTCTGTTGTAGACCCTGCCCACCTTTGGCGAAGTCTCCCACGTGACCCTTGTGGACCCGGGTGCCGATCTAGCAGTCCTCAGCAAGCTTCCTAGGGTTAGTTAACTTGCTATCAATAAGGTGCTTGCAAACACAACAGTGATGGACAGAATGTGGATCAATGTCACACATTCACCCCAGTCCAAAGATCTGGGCCCAAATCCATCGTTTTTCCACTCCACACCACCCTGGGTTAGACAATGGCGATATGCAAATCAGCGCTGACCCTGTGCCCCATGGGAACAGTCCAGTCCGAACTACAAAAGCCATGTCCTTCCCAGAACGGAATCAAGCATCAGAGGACCGGCCCGGTTTCGAGGTAACACCTCTCATCAGCCCGGCTAGCTTGACTCCAGTGGTGTGGAGTGCCTGGGACTCACGTCTGAGCATCCCCAGTACACTTAGAGCGGTAATTGCAAACACAACAGTGATGGACAGAATGTGGATCAATGTCACACATTCACCCCAGTCCAAAGATCTGGGCCCAAATCCATCGTTTTTCCACTCCACACCACCCTGGGTTAGACAATGGCGATATGCAAATCAGCGCTGACCCTGTGCCCCATGGGAACAGTCCAGTCCGAACTACAAAAGCCATGTCCTTCCCAGAACGGAATCAAGCATCCGAGGACCGGCCCGGTTTCGAGGTAACACCTCTCATCAGCCTGGCTAGCTTGACTCCAGTGGTGTGGAGTGCCTGGGACTCACGTCTGAGTCCCAGGCTCTCCACACCACTGGAGTCAAGCTATCCAGGCTGATAGCCAGAAACCGGTCCTTGGATGCTTGATTCCGGTCTGGGAAAGACATGGCTTTTGTAGTTCGGACTGGACTGTTCCCATGGGGCACAGGGTCAGCGCTGATTTGCATATCGCCATTGTCTAACCCAGGGTGGTGTGGAGTGGAAAAACGATGGATTTGGGCCCAGATCTTTGGACTGGGGTGAATGTGTGACATTGATCCACATTCTGTCCATCACTGTTGTGTTTGCAATTACCGCTCTAAGTGTACTGGGGATGCTCAGACGTGAGTCCCAGGCACTCCACACCACTGGAGTCAAGCTAGCCGGGCTGATGAGAGGTGTTACCTCGAAACCGGGCCGGTCCTCGGATGCTTGATTCTGTTCTGGGAAGGACATGGCTTTTGTAGTTCGGAATGGACTGTTCCCATGGGGCACAGGGTCAGCGCTGATTTGCATATCGCCATTGTCTAACCCAGGGTGGTGTGGAGTGGAAAAACGATGGATTTGGGCCCAGATCTTTGGACTGGGGTGAATGTGTGACATTGATCCACATTCTGTCCATCACTGTTGTGTTTGCAATTACCGCTCTAAGTGTACTGGGGATGCTCAGACGTGAGTCCCAGGGACTCCACACCACTGGAGTCAAGCTAGCCGGGCTGATGAGAGGTGTTACCTCGAAATCGGGCCGGTCCTCGGATGCTTGATTCCGTTCTGGGAAGGACATGGCTTTTGTAGTTCGGACTGGACTGTTCCCATGGGGCACAGGGTCAGCGCTGATTTGCATATCGCCATGGTCTAACCCAGGGTGGTGTGGAGTGGAGAAACGATGGATTTGGGCCCAGATCTTTGGACTGGGGTGAATGTGTGACATTGATCCACATTCTGTCCATCACTGTTGTGTTTGCAATCAATAAGGTGCTGGCATAGCTCTGGAAAACAATTAGCAGACAAGTGCTCCCATGCAAACAAATCATAGAGCGCTTCAAAAGTATCCACTTTGCTGCCCTTCACCCAACCATCCATAGCTCTGAAAAAGAAAGACACATACTCCACCCAGGTAGTTGCCTCCAGTTTCTTGCAATTCCTGAACGTCTGTCTATAGAGTTCTGGGGTCAACCCATACCTTGTCATCTGGGCTTCCTTCATGTGGGCATAAGACATCCTATTCTCACTGGGTAGGTCTAAAAATGTATCCCTCCCATCACTCACAAAGCGCCCCCACAACCCCGCTCCCCAATCCTTCTCAGAGACCCGGTGGGCCAACATTGCTATTTCATAGGTTGTAAACCAAACCACTGCCAAATATCCTCCTGCCTATGGAATTCTCTGATGACCTCTTTGGGAATATAGACTCTGCCTTCTGCAGGCACAGATGGTGCGCTGCCACCAGAGAGATTAATTTCTAAGCTTTTTGCTTTGAGCTCTATCTCCCTCAACATTCTCTCATGTTCCAGTCTCATTCTCTCTCTCTCCAAAGACAACCTGCTATTCTCTAGGTCCCTCTGACCCTCCAGCTTGTGCAACCTATTTCTCTCCCTGTCCTCCTCTTGGTGACAGGTCCTTGGAAGAGACGCTACTGCCAGGCAGGTACGCTACCCCTTCCCTGGCTGAAACCAATGGCCGATCCAGCTGCCCATCTGCATCCCCTTCTAGCTCCACCACCAGTTAGGGGCATTTCTTGCTTCCACCCAGGCCCTCAGCACCTTTTGGTACTCATCCTTTTTGACAAGGCCTTGGGTAGCAACTTTACATTTTCTGCAGAAGTGCTTTAGCTGTTTCACATTGTAGGTTTCCCTGCAAGTGACAGTAATCCATCATTTCCCATAAAGATTCCTGTAATAAATATGTCACCCTCCAATAGATAACATAACACCCAGAAGTATACAGGACTGGTAATGGACACCACAAAACACTAGAATGGGAACTCCATCACCTTGACAGAGAAAGTACATTTCCCTAATAAATACACTTCTCCTTAAAATTACAAACATAACCAAAGTATGGGTACAAATATCTGAAATCATCTGAAACATATACAAAAGCTGATGATGAGATAGTATTTTTTATTCCTTGCATTGAATTGTATTGGACTATATTCTGTTGGTATTTTTGTAGCATTTATTTATGTCTCGAGAGGTCCTACTCCCTTTTTTGGTAGTCAAGTAAGTAGCTACTCAGTTTGCACCTTTTATAAAAACAATCACACCCCTGGTGAGGATGCGGTGCACTCTGATTTGCATCGGGTTGCTGGGTACCATTCAGAGTGCCTAGTTGGTAGGGTGTTAGTTGCCTCCTAGGTCTATGTGGTTCATGCTTGATGTGGATATAGCATTGATATATGTCAAACTACCAAGAAGAGCCCTGACGCAGCACAGTAATCTAAGGAGAATGTAGTACAAGCACTGGATTTCTGTTGTTAAGTGAATATGAACGAGTAAACACCACTGAAGATACTAATTGTTGGAAATGGAAAACAGTATATTTTTCTGGACTTCTAATGCCTTGGCGTTCTTTTGTTTATACGTGCAGCCACGCAGGAATAAATAGAATGGGTAACAATGTCCCAGAATGTAAATAAAAACCTTATATTAAAAGTGTGCTTCAAAACTGTTATTATTTGCTTTGTGAAATGTGGGACTGGCCAATGTAGTTGCTGTGGTTGCGGGTGAAGTTGTGTTCACCACAAAGGACCAAAGGACCTGGAATGGACCTCTCTGCAGTGGCATCACAACTATCCTTGATGCACATGCTCCGCTAAAAATACGTAGCTGTAAAGGTAAAGACTCAGCTCCATGGTTTAATGACAATCTAAGAACCCTAAAACTGGAATGTAAACAAGCGGAGAGAAGATGGAGACGGGACTATAATGAAACTTCTAAAGAGATGTGGAAAAATAAGGTCTTGATCTATAAGAGTCAGATTAATAAATCTAAGGCAGAGCACTACACTTATGTGATCTGCAATTCCACCAACAACTCTAGGAGCATTTTTAACATA
Organism: Lissotriton helveticus; assembly: GCF_964261635.1. Classification (NCBI taxonomy): domain Eukaryota; kingdom Metazoa; phylum Chordata; class Amphibia; order Caudata; family Salamandridae; genus Lissotriton; species Lissotriton helveticus. Next base: position 940,041,236 of record NC_136070.1, read on the forward strand.
CTTAACAGTGTTACTAATCCTGAGTGCTCTAGAAACACTATTGTCCCTTCCCAAGATTTATGCGACAATCTTGCGGGATTCTTTAAGGATAAAATTTACCTTATCCTTAAGGACTTGAATAATCCTGATCATACTCCGTCCTTTGATACAGGATCGGGGCCTCTCATGGCATGGGTGACTGGGCCTGTCTTGACCACAATAGATTTCTTATGTGAGTTCCCGCCCCTGACATATGAGGCCTTTACAAAGCTAGCCAGAGGAATTCCCTCTGGGTCTCCTTTGGATCCTGTACCTCCTAAAATTTGGAAGGAATTTGAGGAAGAATTATTTCCCTCACTCCATCTTATATGTAATCAGTCTCTGGTGACTGGTATTGTCCCAGCTCAATGGAAACGGGCATTAGTTTCTCCTTTGCTAAAAAAGCCCTCCCTTGATCCAGACTGCTCGAAAAATTTTAGGCCCATTTCCCTGTTACCCTTCCCGGCTAAGATCGTCGAGCGTTTGGTTAGTAACACTCTGTCTAAACACCTGGAATGTCAACAACTACTGGATAAGGATCAATTCGGTTTCCGGCCTGCTCACGGTACCGAAACAGCTTTAATCACCGCTATGGACGAGCTTCAAAGGCGGGCAGACAGAAGGCAGGCAGCGTTTTTGATCCTGCTTGATATGTCTGCCGCCTTTGATACGGTAAATCATAAGATCCTGCTTAGGCGGCTGTCCGAGGCAGGGGTGAGAGGAACAGCGCTGCAGTGGTTCCAATCATTCCTGCAGGATAGGCAGCAGGCAGTATCCTTGCCCCCTTTTCAGTCAGCCTTTTCATTAATATCACATGGGGTACCTCAGGGCTCGGCTATTAGCCCGATCCTTTTTAATCTGTATCTCAGACCGTTGATCTCTCTGATTAAAAGTTTTAATATCAGGATTGTCAACTATGCTGACGACACGCAGCGGATCCTCTCCTTAGAAGGGGAGGAATCTACATCTGTGGAGATGTTCCATAACTGCCTGCGTGTCACGTCTCGGTGGCTAAAAGACAACTCCCTCCAATTTAATGCAGGGAAGACTGAGGTGCTTTTTAGCGCCGGAACTAAGATCTCCCGGCCATTCCCAGACAACTTCTGGCCCCCGGAAAGTGGGTCCATAGTACGACCGGTGAAATCAGTTCGCAATCTTGCGGTCATGATGGATCAAAGGCTCAGTATGGAGACGCACGTGCAAAAGACGTCCGCCTGCTGCTTTGCCATTCTTCGTTCCTTGAGGAAAGTTTTGCCTCTCCTACCTATCCATGCCCGTGCCCAAGTGGTTAGGTGTACCATCCTCAGCAGGTTGGACTATTGCAATGCCCTCCTGCTTGGCTCTCCTGGGTTCTTGCTGGACAGGCTCCAGAGGGTCCAATCTGCGGCGGCCAAGTTGGCCTTAGGGCTTCCGAGAAGATCTCATGGACCGTCTGCCCTGGGCAAACTTCACTGGCTGCCGATCAGACAGAGGATACAATTCAAGGCCCTCTGTATAGTTTTCAGGGCTCTCCATGGATCTGGCCCAGTCCCTTTGCAATCAAAGTTTGCCTGGTATTCTCCAACCAGACGACTTCGATCCTCAGATGCTAAGTTGGTAGTGGTCCCCAGATTCAGGAAGGTCCGAGCTGGAGGTAGATCCTTTGAAGTGGCAGCCGCCATACTTTGGAATACTCTCCCGGTTGAGATTAGACACATCTCTGAACTCCTGCCCTTTAGAAAAATTATTAAAACCTGGTTATTCCCCAAGGTAACTGCCTGAAGCTCGCACTCCTTGTGTTCCTCTTTCCGCCTCATCAGACCTTATCAGCTCCAGGATGCCTGCAATGGTGACAGTTGCGCTTTATAAGTTTGTTAAATAAATAAATAAATGCATCTTATATGAATAATGTGAAATAGCATTGGAGCCCGTTCTTCGGGCTAGGCTCCCCTTCTGTTTATGTAGAACCTTAATTGTTTTTTTGCATCAGCAGAAGGGCACAAGAACACAGAGGATCCTACCAGAGGCGGCTCCTCCGCTAAGGCGGAGGAGCATCGCCCCACTGCTCAAGCAGGAAAAATAAAATGATAATAACGTAGTTGTTATTTTCTTTTTTGCAGGTTTAGGGCTTGGTTAGGGTGGGCGGGGCTGGTGGCACAGGGGAGAAGTGGTTTGCACACTCCAAGTGCACAGGACTGCTTAACCGGCCATTTCGGGCCGTCCAAACCATTATGTGCACATTGCATGTTCCCCACGATGCTGCATTACACAGCCTGGTGGGGCACATGCCCAGGCTACCAGTCCCCATCTGAGCTCCGTTCCATCCTGCTCAGACCAATCACAACAATGCATTGCAGCGTTGTTATTGTCTATGGGAAGACTGAGTGCTTCCCGGATCCGGGACTTGGCGGAGAAGTAGAGGAAATACGCTGTTAGCGGAAGAGGTAAGTGGCATTTGTTTTGTCCCCCCCCTGCCTCCCTTCCCCCTGCCTTCCCCCTGCCCCTCCACCCTCATTCCCTGCCAGCAGCTACTGGAGCCTACACCATGGAGTGTCAACAAGAAGGATGATGCCCTCCTGCATGCCACAGCTCTCCACACAGGATAGCAAGGAGGCCCAGGCAGTACAAGTACTCTCCATGCACCAGGCAACAGATCACCTTGTCTGGGGTATGCAACCACCACCTGCAAGAGAGGAATCCCTAGCTTCCTCTACTGTGAGGAGTGGGTCCTTGAGCAATCAGGTAAGATAATTCTAGGGAGTTCCTTTGTAGCTTGCTTCATATCCCTTCCTATCCATGCCTACTCCCCAGGTATTCCGCTAGCCTCCCATGCTATGAGAGAGAGAGAGAACGCTGTTTATTTAGACCTTAGTCTTTAAACTCCAAAGATCTCATAAATACGTAAAATCATTCACACAAAAATCTCATAAACAGATAAAACTACACAATTTCTAAAATCCAGCGTAGCTTAGTACATATGTAATGAGTCGGTAATCAGCTTCTCCCCTAGCCACCGTTACATTTTCAATTTTATAAACAATTAATGTTTTTTTTAAATGACAAAAAAACAGATTAAACAATATTATCATTGAACCTTAATTAATTAAAAAGGGTGCTTTATCCCAATTATTCTTCAATAGCAGCAGTAATTTAAACCCATTGAATCTATAACTATTCTTTGGTTTTAAGTGTTTGTGTGCACGGAGCAGGGAGATTTTGAGGATGAGTAAAGGTACTGCCCTTGCTTAACTTTTCCCTTACAAAACAGTTTATACCTTTCATGTAGTTTCTCCTAGTGCAATAAGGATGTCACGGCTTGTCATTTCTGTCAGTAACACAATAGCTTGGGCTTGTGACCGTATTCCGTATTTTAAGAATAGTGGGCGTAAAATCAATTTTCTCAGGTCTAAAACCACAAGGCAATCTAACAGTATGTGCAGGGAATCAGATTTAGTCCCAAGCCCACATTTGCATGTTCCATCTGGATATAACATTTCAGCTTTTATTTTCCCCTCAATTAGCCATGGGTTAGTGCCAATTCGTATCTTCAAGATTTCATATCTAAGCCAATGATTTGGCAGCGTTTCTAGATATGGATACCATGCTGCACTTTCCCATGATTTTATCATGAATTGGACAGATATTTTCTTTTCTCAGGTATTCTAGGTCTTGGTTCCTTGACTGCTCCATACCTTGGTACCTGAGCGAGCTCTTGGTAAAATCTACCTCCAGGGGGTGCTGTTTTGTGCTCACATTTAAGCTCCCTGTTACAGTCTGAATTTTCCTTCTCGCTTCCTTTGCCCTTTTTAGGTTACTGTGCCGGATTTCCTCACTACACCAATGCGAGACTTTCTGCGCACTCCCTGGGTTTTGACGTTTCCAACATCTTACCAGGGACATTTGGACCTGGCAACTCCATGCTATTGTTCCTAACTCCATTCTAAGTGCCTGTAACATTGCAGAGCATGGTAGGGACAATAGCATTTTTAGGGCCTTGCCTTCCTCCCGATCCCACTCTCTTTTACCGCTTAAATGGAGAACTTCTGCTCCATTCAATACTTGGGGTGGGATCATAGCTTTGTAGGCTTTTATCATTGGTTTATGTGACATGTCTCCATACTCCTTTTACATTTTTTTAGCCCACAGACAGAAGAAAAAGCTTTTGCTTTTTGGGCTTCTAGGTGAGTACACCATTTTAAGGAGCTGTCAAACCATAGGCCCAGGTATTTATATTCTTTTACGATTTCTAATTTTGTTTGTCCTAAATACCAGCTAAAAGTTTTGTCTCTCTTGCCAAAACATAAAATCTTCGTTTTGTCCACATTTACGACCAACAGTTTTGCCTCGCCGTAGTCTCTAAAAGCATTTCATTTTCTTTGGAGCCCAAGTTCCGTTTGATCAATTATCACTAGGTCATAAGCATATAAAAGGCTTGCTACTTTGCTACCGCTCATTCTGGGGCTTGCACTTCTTTCAACTTCCAGAGCTGCTGGTAGGTCGGCTAGGAAAATTGAAAAGTGGAGGGGGTCCAGGACGCAACCCTGTCTTAGCCCATTTCCTATGGCTATTTTTTTTGTCAATGACCCTTGGCTGTCCTTAATTACTTGGGCCCAATTCCCACTATGTAGTTCCTTTAAAATAGCCAGTAGGCCTTTCGGTATATCATACTTTGCCAAGCACTCCCATAAACTCTTTCGGTCCACTAAATCAAAGGCTGCCCAAAAATCAACGAAGCAACAATACATTTTTCCCCTTTGCTCCATCGATTTCCGGGCAAGTGCCTAGAGGGCAAAACAGTGGTCTATGGTGGAATGACCTTCTTTAAATCCCCCTTGTTCAACCAGTACAACTGAATTCTGGTCTGCCCAGTTTTTTAGTTTACCTAGAACTATTTTTGCAAAGATCTTCTCCACAATATCTATCAAATTAATTAATCTGTAGTTTTTTGGGGTTTGTATCTCGCCGTTCTTATGTATGGGCCTTATTATTGCCCCCTTCCAGCTGTTAGGGACCCTCCCAGCATCTAAAATAGCTCGGAACATTTTAGCATAGAATTCTGCCCACCAGTCTATCTGGGTTTTGATTATCAATGCAGGGAGGTTGTCTGGGCCTGCTGCTTTTGTTAAGTTCAGACATTTTATTGTATTTTTCACTTCTGAGACAGAGTAAAGTGTTTTAAATCTGCAACCAGACCGCTCCAATCCGGTTGTGAAGCCTCTTCTGAATCTCTCCCTGGGCTATATAAGTCCCGCAAATGCTCCTCCCAAGCTGCTTCTTCAACCACACAGTTCATTTTGGCCACCGGATGGTCCGCAGCCGAATCAACTAGTTTCCAGAACTGGCGTGGGTTCTTTGTTTCTATTGTCTCGAGCAATTTTGACCAACACTCTTCTTTATACTCTCTTTTTTCCCCTCCTAATTAGCATAGTATATTCTCTTTTTAATTTCGTGAGCACCTCACACCTGCCTTGATCGTGCTTTATGTTTAGACTACGTGCTATTCTCCTCAGTTCTCTCTTCTTTTCCAGACATTCTTTTGTAAACCACCTTCTTTGTCTCTCCGGCTTTCTTTGGTTCATTTTATTATTTATTTGATCCTTCCTCAGTCCATCACTGAGGGTTTGGACCACTTCTTCAATTTTGCACACAAACCAATCTAGGCACTGATCCATGCTATGGCTTTGAGGGATTCTCCAGTGTACAGGGAGCCCAACCACAGTAGTAATCCTTAGGATTATCTTATTAAGGGTGCAAAAGCACAATCCACAAAGAGGGAATCCACAGGATTCCTCTTTTGTACTCAAATAAGTTTTATTTGTAAATATCTATTTATACCTCCCATAGCTACTGAGTATCCACATGAGGAGCTACAGCAAACCAGAGTTTTTTCTTTGAATTCTGGGACTTGTGGTCCTGTTTTATAATGGAATAAACAAGACTACAAGTCCCAGAATTCAAAGTAACAAACTGTACTGAAGAAGCACATCTTGCATGGACCTGCAAAACCTGAAAGGGCTGACCTTCTATACTTCATACACAAATTCTCTATATGATATGGTGTGGGCAAAACTTGTGAAATTCCACAGAGTTACAGATATACTCTGTGAGATACTGTGGAATTTCACCAATGGATGGACAATATGCAGCTTTTGCTGCTTGGCAACAATTTAGCACTGGTAGTGCGAGCAGCACTGAAAATCAGCTCAAACAGCGCCATGAGTTGTGCACGAGCGTGCGGCCATTCATGTTGGTTTAGCTGCCACTCGAGAAGAAAATCTACTCGAGCAGCAGCAAATACACTCAAACTGTGGTCCTCTGATTGTGACTGCTCGTTAATGCCAGCGGCAGTCCAAAAATTGAGCTACAGGACGCAAAATCTCACTCGCCAGCAGGCATATTATGTAAACTTGTGGGGAAAAATATTCCACCAAATGGCGATTAGCGGAATTTGGCCCAAACTCTTTGTTAAAGAGTAACGCAGAATGACCAAAATTTGGCCCAATTACGCTGGTGGAACGGAACATTCTGCCCACCCTTACAATTTCAGTGTAGAAAACAAACAATAAATGCTAACTTTTCCGCACACTGGAAAATCATAGTTCTTGTCATTTTTCACAGTGCAAAAAAAGTGTAAGTAGTGATTTTTAAAACAATGGGAAACACAGAAAAGCACTCCATTGGAATTCAACAAATAGGAACGAAAGCAGGAAAGATTATAGGATCGCATTTAAATTAAACTGAACAGTGGTTCTTCTGAGTATAGTTTCAGTTAGTGCTCATTTTCAGGAGACACCTAGTGCTTTTTGTATATTCATATTTTCTTTGTGAATACGTTCCAAAGCTTGCATGTCTGTCCATAAACGGATTGCCTTTCTAATCACGTTTTTTGAGGGATGGGGATTATAAAGAGAGGTGGTACAGCCTGAGCGTTGATTGAATTAAGGTATGTCCCCCTCCATTCGTTGCCCAGTGAGAAATGCATAGAGCTTTGAATGCTATACACAGCCTTGAGAGTAGGGATGATGAACATGTGGGCATGCATGTTCAGATCAGATGTATCACTTGTCTTGCGGTTCCACTGGAATGTGTTGATTTGGCAACTTGGAAGCCAAATAGGAGGCCCACTAGCATAGTTAATACTTGAGAACACTACAATTCTAGATACCAAAATAGTGTAACAGTTGCCAGTGGGGGTACATGTTGAGAAAGATTCTCATAGTGAAACATGCATTGTTGTATATTTGGTTAACAATGTAGTTGGAAAGATAGGTTAGATACCCTGTTGCCCCTTGGATTTTTCAATTGTGCAAATGTTTTTAGGGGCCGAGCGGTGGTGAGTTTACTTTTCTTCCACACTCCACAAGTGAATATACTCTGTGAGGATTTGAGCTCTAGGTGGTTACTAGGGGTTCACTCAATGGAGAAAACTTTATTATTTAGATCCTTTCTGCAAGGAAGATCTTATTCTAGTTAAAGATGGCTCCTTGAACTCCAGCATCAGTTTTTGGAGCAATAGCTAGTGGTTGACAGCATTGAAGCTGAAGCCATGACACTATAATTTACTATATTGTTGCGGCAATACCAGATTACAACTAAATCTGGTTATTTGCTTCTTCAAGGGCGGACACCGGTCTGTTTGCCAGAGAGAAGGGTGTTTGTCCCTGTAAAGTTAGAGATTTGGCTGAAGGCTACATTATCAATAAGCTATTCTAGGCAAGGTCCTTACACTAGAATACTTACATTTGTTCAGACAGATTAATCCACTCCTGGTTTCTTAAGTATTGGCTCAAAGTACGAAGTTTCTACTCTCTAGTTGAGAGGATGAGTTAATAATTGATATGTCTGGATCAGAGCAAGCAATGCCCTGTGAGTTGATCATTAATCTAATGAGTTGCAATAGATGCTAAGGTGTGTTCAGAACAGTGCTTGATTTAGTGGTTGAGTATGGTTGTTTGTACGGACGATTGTCCTGGAAATTACTGTGGCTAATAAGACAGCCCACTGGGTAATATTGTCAGTAATTCTCGCCCAGGGAAAAGCAGAGGGACAGAAGATATTAGATGATTTTTATGAATGACATCATTTTGAAAATTAGACGTCAGCCGTCACCTGGCATGTTGTTTCCAACTCTTAAAAGGCATTGGCTGCCAGATCCATCCTGCATCAACAGTTCAACCCAGCCTACCTCTGGCTGCAGTAGCATTTCCTGGGTACATCCTCAACTTTTCAAGGTTTATTCTTGCAATAAGAGCTCCTCTCAGCCTGCATCGACATATACTTCAATTTGCCACTGCTTGGGTGAATGTTTTCTGCGCTCCAATGCTTGGCCAAGAGACTATCAATTCCCACACATCTAAACAAAATGAAACACCTGATTTCTTGATTAAGATTATCTTTTAAAAACATTAAAACTCACTGAGCTCCAGTTTCATAGTTCTACGATTGAGAGCACCTTCTTATGACCATTCAGGGGTTTGTCCGCATTGGAGACTGTGCTCAATGTCTTCAATTACTGTCTGCTCCTCAACCAACTAGAGTTGAACGCTCTGTTAGTAGGGTTAGACTACTGCAACGCCTTGCTGCTGGAGTCCCCAAGTTACCTTATGGATAGGCTCCAGAGACTCCAGTCTGCAGCTGCTAAACTAGCCTTAGGGTGGCCAACGAGATCCTCCTCCTCAGGGGCTTTGGCTCAGTTGCACTGGCTCCCAGTGAGGCAGAGGGTGATTTTTAAGTCCCTGTGTCTGACCTTTAAAGCCCTTCACGGTTTAGGCCCGGCATGTCTACAAAGGAAGTTTTCTTGGCATGTGCCGGCCCGTAACCTACCCTCCTCCTCTCCCAGGGTGGTGCCCGTACCGAGGTTCAGGAGATCCAGAGCAGGAGGTAGATCGTTCAGTGTGGCTGCGGCCAAGCTCTGGAACTCTTTGCCCATTGAACTTAGGCAGGTCAACGGCCTTCTTGCCTTTAGAAGGCAGTTAAAAACCTGGCTCTTTCCCCTCTTTCCCTAATCCTCAGCCTGTTAATAGCTGTCCTCCCTTCCTCCTCGAGTCTACTAGCGCCAGGATGCCTCTCAAGGTGATAGTGAGCTTTATAAGTGAAATAAATAAATAATAAATACAAATAAATAAGTCATGTTGCCAGCTTGTATTACATGGGGTAACAAAAGGTAGCAATCATACACCTATTTTGCAGCTTGTAAAGCTTGGTGAGTGATTTGTAACTCATGTAATATACCAATCAGACCAGTGGTGTATTACAAGGTAGTAACAAAAACACACACACATATATATATGTGTGTGGGTAAATATGTATTTATATATATATACACACACACACATATATATATATATATATATATATATGTGTGTGTGTGTGTGTGTATATATATATATATATATATATATATATATATATATATATATATATATATATATATATATATATATATATATATATATATATATATATATATATATATATATATATACATATATATATATATTATTATGAACATAACAATTGGAACGTTCTTTAGCAATTAAGGACCAGATATATGAAGGCATCTATTTTCAGTTCACAAACCATGCAATTTACATCATAACTAAGTTTGTAACTTCAAAATGTTTTTCTAAATGTAAAATATCTATATTACGAGTCTGAAATATTTTCCCAACTAGTTACATGGGATTTGAGACCCAGACGGAAACCTGGCTGACGCCAGATTCCGAACCTGATGTAGTACAAGCACTACTGTTGGGTTATCATATTATACGGAAAGATCGCGCCCATGGAAAAGGAGGGGGCTTGGCAATCATTTATAAGGATCAGTACTCATGTCGATGTACTTTTGACTCCATCGTAGACTGTGAAAGCCTGTCTTTTTGCATTGACTTCTCCCCGAATAACTGCTTTTCGGGCACTCTTATATATCGCCCCCCAGGCTCTCCAAAGCAGTTCCATATGGATCTCCCATCCATTATTGCTGATTTGGTTACTACCCCCCGCCAACTTTACGTTGCTGGGCGACCTTAACATCCATTTTGATATCATCTCTGATTGCACAGCAGCAGAGCTGGCGGATAGCTTAGCCGCATTACAACTGGAACAACTGGTTGTATCCCCCACTCACATTAAAGGCCATCTTCTGGATCCCGTTTTCAGTAATTGTGCTGACCTTAAGGTAGGCCCCACTATTCGCCTCCCATGGACTGACCACTCGCTGATTCCTCTTACTTGGTCCATATATAAACAATCTAACTCAATCCCCACTCCGCGAAAAAACTGAAATTGGTCCAGACTTCCAGTTGAACAGTGGACCAATACTCTCATGGCCTCCAGACCTCCACTCAATGAGGAGCCCCTTTTAGCCAACAAGGAGTACAATGAGTTGATTTTGAACTCTCTTGACGCCACACTTCCCTCTTGTAAACTCACTCTAAAACGGTCACGGAAAACCGCCCCCTGGTACTCAGCGGAGCTTAGGGAAAAGAAACAACAATGCAAAAAACTAGAAAGGAGGTGGCGCCTGGAATATGCTGTTTCAGATAAAATGTTACACAGAGAGGCAATAAGAGCATATAAACAAGAGATAAAAAATACACAATCTGCCTAATTTACAGGAAAAATCACGTCGGCTCAATCAAAACCGAAAGAATTCTATCAAATAGTAAAAAGTCTTACCAAGGTCTCGCTCCCCCCGCTTCTAATCATAACATATCGTCCCGCTGCAACGATTTAGCAGAATTTTTCTATCAAAAAATACATCAAATTTATTTATCATTTACAGATGCCGATCCAGACACCTCTTCTCAGGAACGGTCTTTGCCTTTAGAAGCTATCCATCCGTCTTCAGATACCCTGGATCAATTCCCTCTATTAGACTCGGAGACTCTTGAACCGATAATGCGTCAAGTAAAGTCAGGCTCTCCCAGTGACCCAGCCCCTCCGTGCACATTGGTTGTGGCTATTCATGCTATTCTTCCCACTATTATGAGTCTACTTAATGCCTCCCTGTCGTCTGGTATAGTTCCGCCTACCTGGAAACAAGCTATGGTGCGCACACTCTTAAAAAAACCGAACTCAGATCCTAGCAACTTGAACAACTATCGCCCTATATCTCTGCTTCCCTGGGTGAGCAAAATCCTCGAGAAACATATTAATATACATCTAACAAAGTTTCTCGAGAGCAATTACCTGTTGGATACCACCCAGACGGGCTTCCCAGACATGGGACGGAGACCGCTCTGCTTGCAGTAACCGAGGAAACCAGAGGGATTCTGGATCGAGGGGGATCAGTGGCAGTGGTCCTCCTCGATCTGAGTGCAGCGTTTGACACGGTGAACCATAATATGCTATTGCGTCGCCTTCTTAGCTTGGGAATATCAGGGATTGCACTAATCTGGCTCAAATCTTTTCTGAGCAACAGAATCTTTCAGGTCTTTGAGGGAGATACTGTTTCCTCCAGTAAGCCTTTGGGCTGCGGGGTCCCGCAGGGCTCATCATTGAGCCCAACGTTATTCAACGTTTACATGAGACCACTGGCTGAGGTTGTCCGTCCATATGGCATTAAGATCATCACATATGCGGACGATACTCAGCTAGTGGTCTCTCTTGCGCAGGAAAACAGCCAGCCAGCACGGATGGGCTTGATGAACTGCCTGGAGGAAGTAAAAAGCTGGATGACTGCATCCTGTCTCAAGCTTAACGGAGACAAAACTGAGCTGATGCTCCTTGGTCCTCCTGCCCTGCCTACTATTGACTCCCTATAGCGCCTTAGCCTGGACACGCCACCTACACCCAAAGATAATATAAAAAGTCTGGGTGTTTGGCTGGATAGTCTTTGACTTTTAATACCCAGGCAACCAAGCTATCTGACATTTATTTTGGTCTTTTTAGGCTTCCGAAGAAAGTTTTTCCACTCTTACCTTTTGAAGCCAAACAGATAGTCATTCAGGGCCTGATCCACTCTCGATTGGACTTTAGCAATGCCCTGTACTTAGGTTCACCTGACTACACGCTGCGGAAACTGCAGCTCATTCAGAACTGCGCTGCACGTAAGCTGCTTCAGCTGCCCGGCAGGACGTCAGTAAAACCTGGGCTTAGGAGCCTACATTGGCTCCCGGTGAGGAAAAGGATCACTTTTAAATCTATGTGTATCTCCCACCAAGCCTACTGGCGCACAGGCCCGGTGATTAGCCACACCTTGATTACGCCGTACCACCCTAGTAAACAACTTCACTCAAGCCATGCCTTTTTGGCCACAGTTCCCCGAATCAGGAGAACTAGAGCAGGTGGCAGGCTGTTTTCCTATAACGCGGCCAAGTTGTGGAACTCGCTTTCTCTCCAACTTAGATCCAACCCCAATTTGTTTTCTTTTCGCAAGCAACTTAAAACTTTTCTTTTCAATACACATAATTAATTCCTTCGGATGACTGCGTTTGGTAGGTAGCACCACTTCTTCGTAGCGCTTGGACGCCCCAGGGCAGCAATCGCGCTCTACAAATCCCCTTTTCATTACATTTAATTAATTTCATTTCATACTGAATTGCAATTTGGAAGGAGCGTAAAAGGGGCTTCCATGCAATGTGCAATTCAGGGCCCAATGGTTTGCCACCCGAACCAGTTGCAAAACATTGATGATCAGTTACCTAAACCTCAAAAGACATGGTAACTGTTTTTCAAAGAGGAAGGGGTCCCCAGGGAAAATCTTGTTGGTAGGCTTGCTGGGAGTAGTCCTGCTCCCTATGATGTTTTTCCACATGGAGATTTGTTTTTTTAAGCAGTTCCAGTCCTTAAGGAACATGGACTGCTTTAAGAAGAAAAAAAAAATTTCATTTAAAAATGAAAACAGGAGAATGGTAGTCTGATGCTGCTTACAGGCCACCATTTCTGTGTTTGTAGCCAATCAATAGGGGGCCGCAAATCAAGAACTGACTATTAATATTCATTAGGCAGAGCATTCAATGCCCGAAAGCTATTTACGATAAGACGTGCAGTAGCCTGTCAATGGTATCAGCTATAAGGTTACATCATTTTCCACTACCCCGTTGATTTCAATGGCATGAAGCAATTGAAACAGGGCTGGGAATGTCCCTCCATCTTTCTGGTGGAGATCCCCGAGGTCATGTATGTCACCTTGATCACACCCAAAACTAGCGGTGTAACAGCATTTGTGGAACCCCCTTTCAAAGTAAATGGAGGGGGCCCCCGTGTTCTGAACCGAGTCAGAAGCTCTCAGGCCAGGGACAGTACTGGAAAAGGCCCACCTGGAGCTCGAGGGTCTCCGGCACCGTGGGGGCTACTTTTACACCCAGCTGGTCCTGCAGCTAAGCGCAGTGTGGGCGTGGCGGGGAGTCGACAGACGAAGGAATAGAGAAAATAAAATAAATAAATAAACCCTATTCCATCGTCTGACGACTTTCCCCAACCCTGCCCCACCGCGCTTACCTGCAGGAGCAGTGGCTGGTTACACCACTGCCTATAAGTCATGACTCATCCCTCAAGACCAAGGCTATCACCAGAAGGTTTCATTCAGAGCAAGGAATCGTCTTTATCAGTGGACTTTGCCAGCTATTGTCATTTGCAACCAGGTCTTATCAACAAGCCCATCCCAGCGTGCAAACAGGCGTAGTTCTGAGCAATGCACTAAACCCCATTCTGCCATCAGACGTGCAAAACAGTGTACACCTAGGTGGGGGGAAAGTATGAGAAGAGGTGGAGGGGAACAAGGGTGTGTGTGTCATAAAAGAAGAAGTCGATGAGATTAAGGGTGAGCAAATAAATGAAATAAAAGGAAGTACGGGTACCTAAATGTGGTGGTTATAGCCGAGTCTGTTCCTAGTACTCATTCCATTAATACAACTGCCCCCTTCTCACTCCCACTGGCCAACACTCCTCCCACTACAGAGCTGTGTATTTTCGCTAAGACCGTATTTCCTTGTAATGCTATATGGTGTTGGGCTGAGTTTTATTACAATTGTTATGGTTCATTAAGCTATACTACATTACAATGGCTTTGGCCTTGTGATGCTTCAAATTAATGGTGCATTTCTTCTTTCAGGTGGTTCTTTGCTCAGACCCACCTGAATTGTATGTGGCAGGATACAGAATTGATTTCCCTGTGTTCTGTCTCTTCGAGTTCATACATTCCCCCTGTGCCCATCACATAGCTCCCAGAGTCTCACCACATCTAACCAAGTGTACCACATGTGTCCTGAGGTTTCCAGGTCACCATATATATCCTATGTCTTATTGGCTTCCATTGACTATGTCGTTACATACATTGACATATACCTTGTCTGTCTGTTTCTACCCATTGTGGAACTGGGCCCCCCATGGTGCACTGCGCTAATTAAATGACATGGCCACAGTGTAATGCTCAACTACTAAAGCCCAAGTCTGGCACGTGATCTCTGCTTTTATTCAAGCTGAACTAATCCCTAGATGCCAACGGGTAGACATGGAAAACAAGTTCACATTACCCATGTGTTCACCCTCTCCCATGTCCTAAACTATGGGGTCGAATAGGACTCAAGTCCGTCCGCGACCCCAGAGTAGGAGGGAACATCCGCATGGGCTGCGGTTTTCCCTCCGTGCAGATTAGGATGTGACCGCCAGGGTGACGGTCACATCCTCTATCTTTAACATTGCGGCGGGTGCAGCTTCAAGCTGCACCCGCCGCAATGTTAAAAATCCCTGCATCGCATTTGCGTGCACAAAGCGGCAGGCACCGCGCGGTGCCTGCTGCTTTGTTCATGCAAATGCAGGAGGGTACCATAGGTACCCCCCATGTGCACCCCCACCCCCTTCACCCAGGGGGCCCGCAACGGGCCCCCGAAGTGAAGGTCCGTATGCTTTTCCACAGCGGAAAAGCCGCCGCGGAAAAGCATACATTTTACACCATTCTAATATGGCTGGCGGTGTCTGATAGACACCGCCAGCCATGTTAAAGCTTTTCCGCCGCGGTCGGAAGGCGACTGCGGCCGAAAAGCTGCAGACGGAATGCAAGACCCACCAGCCATCCTAATATGGTGGTGGGTCTTTCTAGGCTCCGCGGCGGTTTTCCCTCATCCTCCGGGCTGGCGGTGGCTTCCGCGGGCCCGGAGGATGCGGGAAAACCGCAATCATAATAGGCCCCTTAGTTGGTGAGCACTTGACCCCCAATACTACATCTCTCCCTTCTTCGGGATCGACACAAGAACCAAAACAGCTTCACGAAAACCACGAGAACAGTAATAAGAAAATGTTTAAGCAAAGAATGGAGTCATCTCTTAACCAGAGCTCCTGGCAGTCAATAGTTTGACACAAAAGCCTTAAGTCGTTGGGGTGGGATTCCCCGAATGGTGATATCGCTCTGCTTCCCCTAACTGAGTTAGACTCAGAGACACAGTGACATTGCTGGGGGTTGACCTGTCGGAACTACACAGTACTGGCTGGGAATGGGGTTGCGCAACCCTGGATGGAATTTGGTCGAGCTATCGGTATCACCCAGCAGTCTTGGACTCATCGGCCTGGTTGGGCGTCTCAAAATCTTGGCTTTCGCTCCAGGAATTCGGATTGTCACATCCTGGAACTTTGAACACTCTTCTGAAGTGTGAAATGTTGTGTGTAACTGTTTCAGCTCCCCGGCTGGTGGTGATCATGATCCCCTTTGCTGTTGTCACAACCCCACGGGGTTGCTACAAAAGGCAGGCAGAACTTTCCCACTAGGTGTCGGTCTCGCACTAGCATTGAATCTCCTGGCTGGATTTCGTGGGGTTTTGCACACCTTCTTCGTGAGGCACAGTCATTGTTGCTTGCTAGGAGGGGTCTGATAGGTTAGGAGGGTTCGGGTGCTCAGTGCATGCAGAGTGATGGGGGATAGTGTCATTGATTGTTCGTCCTAAGCACATCCTGCTGGGAGATATCCCAGTGGTGGAGTGCAGGGTCAAACGGTACTCCAGCGGGAACTAATATATGGCACCTTCTACATTCCTGCCTTAGGCTGCTGCTATTTGGATGACTTTGGTGATAGTGCAAACAAACCTTTCCACCTTCCCATTGGCTTGAGGCCATCGTAGGGTGATCTTCCTGTGGTTGGTGCTGCAAGACTGAAGATACTCGTCCATTCAAAGCTGTTGAAAGGAGGTCCATTGTCCATGCGGAGTTCTTTTATGAGCCGCTGGGTCACCATGACCTTCGCTATTTTTGGAATAACCTCAGACGCTGAGGTGGAGTACACAATTTGCACCTCTAGATAGCGAGAGTAGCAATTGATTACCATAAGCATGTGGGTGCCATCTGGGAGGCTGCCAAAATCATGCCATGGTGCTGTCAGGCCTGACTATGTGATGATAGAAGCTGGTGGTTCTAGGGGGTTGCTAGCTTGGCAAGTGGTGTAGTCTCTTACCATTGCTCCTACCCTTTGATCCAGGCGTGGAAACCAGACCTTGCTGCAGAGCCAACTCTTCGTATTCACCATTCCCTGGTCTGTTCCATGAGCTAGCTGAACTACCTGGTGTTGGAGGTTTATGGGGAGGACTAGATGGGGTCCTCTCACCAGAATGCCCTCAGTCGTTACAGAGAGCCTCGCCACATACTGCGCTTGTAGTGTCGACGTGGCCTGTTCTGTCCTCCAATCTGAGTTGCTGTGCATAGCTTTTCAGTCGCTGGCTTTCACTGCATTAATAGCCAGCTACAGGCAATCGGCCTATTCCATGGTGGCCACGACATCTACCAGAGACATGGGCAACGTTTTAGATTTCTATACCACTAACCGGACAGACTGTTCTGTATCTTGCACTTCTCTGGTTTCTGTAAGGGTGGCCGGTCTGGCGGAACATGATTGGAAGTTGGCTGGATTCAGAGTGCCCGGCCTGTAGACCATAGTGAATTTGAATTCCTGCAGTTGCAGGATATATTTTTCGATCCATGGAGGTGGTTTAGATACTGACTTTTTAAATATGGGAATTATTGGTTTGTGGTCCAAATACACGACAGATGGGTGGCCTTACAGATAGACATAAAATAGCGACATCCCCAATGGATCGGGATGGCCTCCCTCTCAATCTGAGAGTATTTCTGTTCTGTAGGTGTCAGGGTTCTGCTTGCTTAGGCAACCGGGGTCCATTCACCACAGTCTTGACGTTGCAAAAGTACGGCTTCTAACCCTGTGGGGATGGCATCTATTGCCAGTACGTACTCTTTCTTTGGATCAAAGTATGCCACTGTAGTTGTGGCAGACAGAGCATCTTTTGTATTTTTGAACACCAGTTCCTGCTCCTCACCCCATACCCAGGGACTGGAGGCTTTTGTTAGTTTCCAGAGAGGCCCTGTGAGCCCTGACAAGTTTTTCATAAACTGTCCACAATAAGTGACCATGCCCAGAAACTCCAAATTCCAAACTCCAACGTGGGGGGAG
The DNA here is from genome assembly GCF_964261635.1 of Lissotriton helveticus. Classification (NCBI taxonomy): domain Eukaryota; kingdom Metazoa; phylum Chordata; class Amphibia; order Caudata; family Salamandridae; genus Lissotriton; species Lissotriton helveticus. The sequence continues at coordinate 940,058,628 of NC_136070.1, forward strand.
GTGCTTCTTGGATGTCTTGCACTTTCACTGGATCTGGCCCAATGCCCTTGCCTTAGAACTGATAGCCAAACAAGCTAATGCTTTGTTGTAAGAACTCACACTTTTCTCTGTGTACCATCAGGCCTTTGCCACTGAGTCTCCGAAAAATTGCGCGGAGGCACTTGAGGTGACTATCAAGGGTGAGGGCATGTACACTCACATTGAGGACCCCAGGTAGTCTGGCTAATATGTCTCTTATGATGTTTTGGAATACCTCGAGATGCAAAAATTCAGCCTGGTATATCGTCTGAGGCCAACATGGGTTGAGAATGTTGTGAAGGACCGGGTGACAATGTGGTAGAGAATCTGGTGGTACCCCGACCTCAGATCCATTTTGGTGAACCATTGTGACCCAGCTAACTCCCCTATGATGTTGTCGATGGTGGGTGTTAGGTGGCATTCTCTCTTAACACCCACATGTTTCTGAATTAACTTTCCGCCCTAACCGGAGAGGTTGCACCCAGGAAGAAGAGTAAAGTGTTAAGAATTAATGGGACAGAGTTATCAACATCGTGGACACAGGAGTCGTGTTTCCCTGCCACACTTGATCACGTTTACATGTCAAAAATTAGACTTTAGAATGCGACCCTTTTTATGAGTGGCAAACATCTTATTGCACAATGTACATATGTAACAAGTGTTGGACGATTTGAACGGTATAAATTGCATTTTACAGTTTCAGGGCTTACATATTTTAGCAGCGAGTAAACAATGTGGGCGGGTAACCTGGACCGCAGTACACATGATTACAGAGGGATTCTGGGCATCGTAGTTCATCAGAGGAGCGATCGTGCGAGAGGCCATGCAGCTTCAATAGTTTGGGGAGGAGTTCAGCAGTAGTTCGCATGTCACGTGATAACGCAGCTGCTGAGATGTGGGGTAATTAAGGCGAGCATTTGTCAGCATGCAGTGAAGAGTTTGTCGACAAGAAGAGTGGGAGCAAAATGCAGCTTGTCCGCAGGACGGACTCGCAACTAAGATAATTATGAAAGGACTTTGCCATGAAGTGTCGAATTTGAAGTAATAATTGCCACGGTAAGCGCGCCATAGCATACAATATTTTTCGAACTGAGTTCAGCACATGGCTCCAGGCGAGAATAGTATAGCTCAGAACCTGATTAGTTAGCAGCAAAGTTGGTAAGAGAGGTAACTGAAAGTTTAAAGTTTAAATATTAAACATGGGGAGTCCTTGAAGCTGTTTATAAATATATATAAAAATGAAAGCAATTGTTTGTGCAAAGGTCGAATAACAGAGAAACATGTTAGATGTCAGTTTGTTTAATTTAATAGTATTAATAAGAATGATTATCATTGAACTGATCAAGATTAATTTTGTTTGTACTTTAGAAACCCCGAAGAAGGGATTATTCCCGAAATGCATTGGGTGACTTGCAATAAAACCGTGGCATGAGGAAGCAGTGTTTCTCTTGTGTTTTTTGAAAAGCAAAGGAAATATGAAAATGGGTATAATGGATTGAAGATAAACAGAGAAGGATGAAAATTACTGGTTAAAATTTGGAATAATTAAATGGCTGATTAAGAATTTTATTCATTAAATTCATTTGAATAGGCTGTGCAGCTAGTTGGAGACAGAACCGTGTTTCCCTTGTGTTTTGACTTATTCTCTCTTAATGGCCATGTTAGGTACCCTCATATCTACGCAGATTCATAGTGTTTCGGGCTGCTTTGGTTTCTTGGCAACCACAATTGTGGAGACTCATGGATTATGACCAGTAACTTTTTCAATGATACCCACTTGTTCCAAGTATCGCAGTTCTTGTTCTACTTTGGGACACATGTGAAAAGCCACACACCCGTGATGGAGGGCTATGGGCTTCAATGCTTTGTTGATGTGTAATTAAATAGCTGGGCCTTTCAGGCACTCAATGCCTTTAAACAGTGGGACAAAGTCTCATATGAGTTTGTCGATTTTGCTGGTGTGAAGGCTGAATGTGAATTGTACCAGGCTGTCTGAAAGCTTGTCATGAATCCACTGCCCTCTCAGGAAACATATAACTTGGCTTTTGTGCTTGTGTTGTGGTGGCCAATGACAGTATGGAACACCCCAGTGGTTGTTTGTTCCCATATGCATATACTTTTACTCTTGGCTTTTGAGCTGGTGTTGTGGTGGTCAATGACAATATGGAACACCCCAGTGAGGTTGAGGGTTTTTTTTTGCCATATGCTTATACTTTTACTCTGGTGGGGTCCAAATTGGAAAGCAAGGATAGCCTGTGATACAGCTTGGCAGACATGAGGTTGATAAGGCCAATGTATCTATTAGGGTGGTGACTGCACAGTCCTGTATTTTGACATCATACTTGGGGGAGACACGGGCTGCAAAACATAGTGGCTCTATCGTGTGTAGCAGGTGAATGATTTCCAGATCATCTCCCGCTGTTTCTGAGTGAGTACATGAGTGTGTCTCAACGGTGCGCACGTCCTGTAGTGTGTGGAAAGTGCATCCCTTTGGAGCGGACTTACAGACTTTAGCGAAGTGGTTCCATTTTCTGCATGCTCCACATTTATTTCCTCATGCTAAAAAGTCACCTTGATGGGGAAAGGGTCCCCCACACCATTGGCAGGTCTGGCTGGTCTGTGTAGGCTCTGGTAGTTCTGTTTTTGGTCTGCAAGTTCCTTTGCTTCACTTTGATCAGTTGTTTGCTTAACCTTGTCCAAATGCGCAGCACATGCTTTGGACAGTTCTTTGGATTGCCCCAAAGCAAGGATGCCTTCATTGACATGTTGGCCACCTGCAGGACTTGTTCTCGTGGTTTCAATGAGGCACAATCTTGGATAAACTGCGCTCGGTCTTCCTCTTCCTCATCAGTGAGGGTGCATCTCCTGGGTAGGCCACGCAGCTGTGCGTAGAAACCATCCACCCATTTGATGCGTCTTTGGCATGCCTGCTGGAGGAGGAAAGGTTCGTAGTCCGGTGTTGAGAATGGTTAAAAATGGGCAGTGATGACATTTTAGAGCATAGTACAAGCGTGGGGTGGCCCGGCTTCGGCAACCATTTTGGAGATCTTGTGCACAATCACTCCTCCTAGGTGAAGGAGTAGAGGCCTTTTCTTCTCATTGGCGGTGCCCACTGCCAGAAAGTAGGTCTCTAGGGGCTCTAACCACGCCTTCCATCTTGCTGCTTGGGTCAGCGGGGAAATGGTGATGGAGACTGCCTCTAGCGCTGGGACAGATGACATCACTTTAAGACAAATCGAGCAGGGGAGGGGGAACCATGCAATGTTGCAGACTTCTGCATGAGACGGTGGTAGGAGTGGATGTGCCATCACTGGGCTGATGTCACTGCTGAACACATGGTCCTCAGGTATATAGCACAGGGTGTACGAGCAACTCACCAGTCACTGGGCAGGGGAGGAGAACAGGTTCCACTAGGACCCAGTCTTGCCTTGGTGGGTGCATTTACAAACTGTTTAAAACCAAAACACTGGATTGGACCCCCTGCTGCAGCTGATTATATCTGATACAGGACTGGTGCAGAGAATCACTTTCACTTGCCCTCCTGTGGATAGTAGGTGGGTGACGGGCCGCTTCACTTAGGCCTTAATGAGCACAGGCAGCACTGGACGAGGGAGCCGCAGCCCGGCGTAGATCAGGAGAGCCGCTTCTGTCTCGGGTGACCCACACGTGATGTTTGGAGAGTGGGGTTTGTCCCTCAGCCTCGCACCAGGTCACTGGGGAGGTGTACAGCATAGTGGAGCCGGCAGACTCTCTGCCAGGGATGCAGCAGTTTTGGGCTGGGCAGGGCATGGCCATGCAGCTACGCTCAGCTCAGGTGAGGAAGCCGTTTGGGGCACATAGGGCACTTGTCCTCCTCATCACCAATGTGGAATCAGGTACACCAAAGTGCACTGCACTAATTAAATGATACAGACACAGTCTAATGCTTAAATATTAAAGACCATGCCTGGCACGTGATCTCTGCTTTTATTCATCCCCGTTCATCGGACTCCAGGCTGAACTAATCCCTGAATGTCCATGGGGTAGACATGGAAAATATGTTCATGTTACCCAAGTGTTCCCCCTCCCCCCCTTGTCCTCAACTTAGTGGACATGTCCACTTTACCAACAACACTACACCCATATTACCCCAATTCCATGTCTCCCACTGCATGTGTCTCAGCAAGCCAGCGTGTTTCCTTATCCGGGTAATAGGAAATAGTGTAGGACTTGATCAGCAATGTGCATTGCTTATTTGGAAAAAAGTGAGTGAAAAGGCTCAGTGTTTTTCTTAGGTGACTCCCAAAGGCCAGGATTTCCACACAAGTCAAATTTCTACCATACGCCTCTTTCTCTCCTACACTTCTTGTCTCTCTATGTCACTATTACAGGTTCTTTTCATCCCTGCTTTGGTTCTTTTGTTGCATTTTGCTCCATTCTTCTTTCTACATCTTTGGCCTTTCTCGCTCTCTTGCTCTTATACAAGGTCTGATCAAATATAGGTCCCAGTCACCAAAAACGAGTGCTAGTGTCTACCACTTGCAAACACTGGTACAAAACAAGCACTGCCAGTATATTGGTGCTAATAACAAGAGTTAGACATCATTCAAAGTGCTTAATCATGTAGTCTATAAAAGCTTTATTGTATTTCTTAACATTGAAACGAGTAGGATGCATAGAATGAGGCAGAGCCAGAGGATCCAGAGGTGTGAAGGAACAGCACTGTTACATGTCCACAACTAGAGGGAGCTCAACAAGATTTCCCTTATTCCCTGCTCCCATCCATGCCCCATCTTGCCCATCCCCTCTCTAGTTATCAGCCCCACTCAGCACTTGCACCATTTTAGAACATCTTCACCAATCCACCACAATTACCCACACCCGTGGTCTGAACTTACCTCAGCAACTTCATATCCATGTTTTCTGTTGAAACAAAAAAATGGGAGACAATTGTCAGAAATAGATCAAGAAGGTCCATATCTTTCTGCTTGTGAGGTGGAGGTGTGCTGTCCGTGATGGAGAGCCAGTATGCAGTGTGGGTCAATGTCTCTGAATGAATACTGTAGGGGTACAATAACTGCAACCTCTCTTGGATTATATGCCTGTAGTTTGAGAATGATTGTAATCTTTAGCTGTAAACTTTGTCTGGTGGACTGTCTCCTTTACAATTTGTCTTATGTGGTCTGGGAACAGCAATTCTATCTGTTTCTCCACTCAATTCCCACTGCCACAAACACAAAGCAGTGTACACGTTTTTGGAAGCACTGTACAGATGGTGTGACAGTTCTTAAAGTAAAAATTCTTCAGTCTTTTCAGCCTTTTTAAATTATAGGAGGGACCCTCCGTTCCCTTTTTTCTGCACCTCTTTCCTCTACTCCACCACCCTTCAACCATGTCATTGAAGAAACTGCATGATCTTGGTGTGTATATGGTGTGTGCACCCCTTTCCCACATTCTGAACAACCCACTGCCCCATTTAAGAGTCCTAAGCCCTGACACTTCTCTAATTCCTCACAAAGTATTGCTCTGTTTGTATAATTAATGATTAGATATCTAGAGGGTCATTTGGATAGCGGGTGGATCGCCACCGCCCATATGGCGGTGGCGATCCGCCCGCTAAAAACCACTGCCCGCTTAGGATTTCCCCCCGCCACATTACCTTGGCGGGGGGACCCCGGCGGTGGTTTTCCGCCCGGTCGCAGAGTCTGGGAGACAACGCCATCCATATTAGCATATATGCAGGGTTGTGCCTTTCCGTGGCGGCAACACCGCCACAGAAAGGCAGGCAGTTTTCACCATTGGGGGCCCAGGGATTCTGGGGGGTGCACATGGGGGGTACCTATGGTTCCCCCCGGCAGTTCCGTGCACAAAATGACAGGCACCGCACGACATGCCTTCTTGGCATTGCGGCAGGCGGTGCTGAGAGCACCGCCCGCCGCAATGTCGAGAATGCAGGATGCCACCAACGGGACCCCCGCACCAATGGCGGGCGGTCCCATTCTCCAAAAGGATGGCGGGCGGACAAATTCCGCACGCCATCCTAATGACCCCCTAGTGTTCAACTCCTCTCCCTCCATAATATGAAAGAATTTAAATCTATTGGGCTCTCGATTTTGAATGAACCTACTATTTTAGTATCATTACTGTGATATAAAGGTGTAAAACAGCCATATTTTAGTTTAGGTTGAATACTGAATATTTGGTCACATTTTAGCAGTACAGAATAGTTGTATTGTGTATATATATGCCCACACCCCATCAACATTTATACAGCGAAATATCTGACCGTTTAGCTTATTTAAGCTAAATATATACTTGAAGCAATATTTCTGTATGCTCCCTGATCTACAAAGGTGATCATGATATATGGAGATGTTTTACCTTCTTCTAGATTCATTCATGAGACATCTGCATTGTCAAAGAGTTGTACGTAAATGAACTACCACAGATCGGACACTTGCATAGCCCCAGAGGTTGGAGACACCAACACTTTATTAGGCAGGTTTGTCAAACATTTCTGTAAGAGGCTTGCCAATTTTCTTTCCTTGTAAAAAGTCTGTCGTAGAAACTGTCTGCATTTTTATACTCTCAGATCTCCAAATAGGACTGGCTTAACGTGGATCGTAAATATATATTTTGGGAATGCAGATGTTTGAAAGATGATTTTCCAAAGATTAGTTAAACTCAATTATATCACCCTGTTTCTTTCAGTGGCAAGTTCTTGTTCTTTTATTGGAAGTCTTTCCTTCCAGATTTTTAAAACAAAAGTAAAAGGTAATGGAAAATTGTAATTCACTGTATTCATGTGAATGCAAACGTATTTACCTTTAACTAGATGGGTCTTTAGAGTCTATGGAAACATGTCTACGCAATGACAAGCGACGAAGGAGAGCGGAGTGGGCAGCCGTGGCCCGTGCAGGTAAGAGCAGTGGGGTGGTGGGGTCCAGTGAGGGGGGGAGGATTTGGCAGACGACGTCAAGGTCAAATTAATTATTTGTTTAATTTTCCCTCAGCATCGTCCGTTGACATCCGCTCGCCCCTCCCATCGGGCCCCAACACTCTTACCTGCACGGGCCGCGGCTGGGAGTGGGAGGGGTGGTTAAGCGAATAAGAGATAAGTGCGGGATGAGTCAGGAGGATGCAATTGATCAAATAGTAAAAACACCTAGCAAGGAGTATGGCGAGAACAATGAGTCAATGAAAGAGGTATGGGAGCTAAAGCCGTGATAACCAAAAATAAATAAAAAGGTGAGTGGGGCAGGGAGGTGGGAGAACAGCACTGTGTGCATGGTGTACTATGAGGGTCGAAACAGCAACTGGGGAGACAGCAAGAAAACACATGCACTCTGACAAAATGCAGATAGAAAAAGGAACGCAGCTCCCTGAATGTGAGCAGTAGAAGGATACAAGTCATCTAATTAAAAGCATGGTAAGAAGCTATGCTCCAAAATAGGGACAAATACAAGAAGAGGATGGAAAGCCATTAAATGAGAAGCAACCAAATGAGATGGACAAGAAAGCCAACCAATCATGAGCAATAGGTTGATCCATATTCTACTCTCAATTTTGAAACTGCACACCGGGAAACATCCTTTACAACGCAACTTTTACCACGCAGTGCCTTTACGACGCAACTTTTACAACGCAAACCATTACAACGCAATGCGCTGGGGGGCGCTCTAGGATAGGGAATAGGTTTAATTTACTATCCAACACCTTCCCTACTATCCACGGGGACTGGAGTTGGAATAGTAAATTAAACTATTCACTATCCAGCACCCCAAAGCACTATGCTTTGTAAAGGCATGCGTTGTAAAAACAGCGTTGTAAAGGCATGCGATGTAAAAGCATGCGTTGTAATGTCATACATCCCTGCACACAACATGTCTTTCTACAACATACAGCTAAAAGCCGTCTGGAGCGGGAAACATCCTTTATAACGCAACTTTTACCACACAGTGCTTTTACATAACAACTTTTACAACGCAAACCATAACAACGCATTGCGCTGGGGGGGCGCTCTAGGATAGGGAATAGATTTAATTTACTATCCAACACCTTTCCTAGTGTCCACGGGGACTAGAGTTGGAATAGTAAATTAAAGTATTCACTATCCAGCACCCCAAAGCGCTATGCGTTGTAATGGTATGCGTTGTAAAAACCGCGTTGTAAAAGCATGCGTGGTAAAAGCATGCGTTGTAACGTCATACATCCTCTGGAGCTAAGACCTAAAAAGAGCACTTGGTGTCAATACTGGCACAGGGTGAAATCAACATCAGACCTTCTAGCAGGGCACTTAAATATCTCAATGACCAATCCAATAGTTTTGGCTACAGCAAAAGGTTCAGCATAAGATGAAAGGGCTACTGGAATACTGGAATAACTGCACTGCAGTTCATTATAGACAGGCTGATTTTTGGCAACAATTCGCAAAATGCATGAAGATCAGAGCAAAAGACATCTTGCAAGAGGCTAAACAACTTAGCTAAATGTGTAGAGTGCCACCAATACTCAAACAAAAAGCAGTTTGTGTATTTACAGTTCAGTAATGCCACACAGAAATGCCTACATTGTCCTATACACCAAGTACACGCACAAAAGTGTAAATTTAAAGAAGTCCATATGTCTAATTTTTCAATCATTTTTTGCAGTTCCTATCAACTGAACTTTTTATTCTACAAGAGATACACAGATATTTAAAAGAGATACACAGATATTTAAAACCAGATGGAGGTCAAAGGTTGAGCCCAATAGAGGGACAACGTTCTGAGAACAGCATGCATGATGACATGAGATTTCATGTCGATAGAAGTTATGCTTCAGAGCCAGCAACAAACATTTCTAAGAAATGTAAGCTGCCAGCCAATACCAAAAGGCTGAGAACCGAACATTTACGTTTTCTAAACATAGCCTTGGCAGGAACACACGAATAATGATTCCCTGAAGAATTCATGCCAGTACACCCAACCAAGGCTTGGTCAAAATAAAAATATCAAAGTCACACTTCGTATCCTGAAACATTGTTGAGATGCATGAAACAGGACAATTTAATTTTCCCTTGATAGATGGAGTCAATAAAAAGTGCGAAATAGACGAATAACGTCATTTATCTGAGCAACACTAGTGGCATGATGCATCGCCTGGTAAATACTATTCTACTGTGCTTCAAGTGAAGTGACACAGATGGAGAGGTCTCTATGGCCAGAGAAGTATGTCAAGGAATCCCTTCAAAGGCGCACTCCTCCAAGACTGCCTTCAAATTGGAAGCAAAAAGATTCCTCATGAACAAGTTCCTACCTTAAATGTTTTTAGATCGTCTGCTCTAATGCTTTGAACCTTCACCCTAAGGCCTGTGTTTGATATTATTCTGCTCTACTATTCACTTGCTCCCCTCCCAGTTCGATATGTTCCAATCATTATCTTACCCTTTGTTTTCCCTTCGATTGTAACCTTCTTGTTTGATGTGCATATTTGATTTGTTTGGTTTGTCATCCCTTTGATGATTGTACTGCAACTTTTACCTTCCTCTCCCTTAAATTGTAAAGCGCTCTGATCCTGTTCACGCTATATAAAACTTTATAAATAAAGATTAAGGGTGCAGCTTATATGTGACCTAAAATGATGTGCTTCATACAGTCTGCTCCCAGACCAGTATGTGGGTGCCTCTTGGTAAGTTTTCTATACTTGTATCCAGACATTTGACAAAGCAATGGACATGCACCTAAAACAAGCCGGAACTACTGACTTTACTGGTGCTTGTTAACGAGTATAAGATAAAATAGCAACAATAATGATGTTGTTGTGAATAGTGAAAATTAAAAAGGTTTAAATTCTGAAAATATGAGATTCTTTAATAGACATTACTAAGATCTGTGGAAGCAGTAGTGGTCTTCAGTGACTCAATCAGTTGCGTTATTCCACCACACCACTTTCCTCTGCAGTTTCTGATTCTGTTTGTCACATACACTCCTGTCCCCCATCTACTGAAATCCTCCATCTGCATATTTCACACATCATCTCCTTTCACTTAATTATTGTCTTTTTTGTTCTGTCCTTCTACTTGACTCTGTCCTGCTCCATCTTTCCCTCACCTTGTCCTCTCCCTCTAACACACACACACACTTTCTCTCTTCACTTGTAAACACAACATCTTGTGTTCCTTTGATGCTCTTAACCCGTTGGCTGCGCCGCCGATTTTGCGGAAGTGCGGCACTACCGCAAAACTGGTGGGGCCGCGTCGGCCATTGGCCGACGGCAGCACCAGCGAGGTAGTGCTGCCGTCGGCCAATGGCCGACGGCAGCATTGAAGGGGTTAATATTTCAAAAGCTATGTACCTTCTTCACACACTTTCACATAAATCTGTTAGCACCGTTGCCACATATGTGACCATTGTATTGTACACTCTCTAGAGGGGTGAAGGAATGGATAAGCGTGTACTCTGAACACCTTTATGACCTACTGACAGGCACATCTTTAGCTCATCAAGACACCTAATGACAATTCAACCAAAGCCTTTATTCGATTTTAGTTAAAATCATAAAAGTACAGTTGCAAAATAAATACATCACGCATAAAAAAAACTGCAGCAGGGCGTTTCTACATGAGATATGGTCCATACAAAATAGGCCAAGAAGACAGCCTACTAAAAGATTTTAAAGTGCTAGGTGCATGGAGGAGAACAACAACAGAATATAATACAGCAACATATCCCACCAGTTACAAAACCCATCCGTTACCAAAAGCCACTATGGGCCCACTATTCTAGAGGGGCAAGCATAAATCCCTGTGCCTTTATATATAGAGCCGACTGTTGATATGTAAGAGAGCGTATCTAAAGTGCAAGAATGGAAAGTGCTATTGTCAGTTAAAACCTTATTTAAAATTCTCCCAGTGTTCGTTATCCAATCAAGCAGCAACTATACAATAAAACACACAAACATTTATAAAATCAGTCGATAAAATCCATTGTCACATAAAATCATAAGACTTTAAAAACAAGGCCGTAACACAGGACCAAAGAAAGCACAATTTCAGGGGGCAAGCACAGAGCATAAGCGTATGGCCCGCTGTATGAAGACTACAATCGAATAGCATGACCTCACAGTTGTTAGCGTTAGCAAAAACTCCATGGCAGTCCTGCACTGCCTTAAATTTGCCTATTTCAGGAGTGGCAGGATAAACATGGGGCCCGATTTGCAAAAGTAATCTGAGACAAAATCCTAACTTTATGACTTTCAAAATTCACAATGGGCATTTAGGAGTAGTAAAGTTAGGATTTTGTCTCAGTTAAACTTAAGTTTTCGTCTTAAGTTAAACTTAAGACCAAAACTTAAGTTTAACTGAGACAAAATCCTAACTTTACTACTCCTATAAACCCTTTGTGAATACCGAAAGTTGTAAAGTTAGGATTTTGTCTCAGTTAAACTTAAGTTTTGGTCTTAAGTTAAACTTAAGACCAAAACTTAAGTTTAACTGAGACAAAATCCTAACTTTACTACTCCTATAAACCATTTGGGAATACCAAAAGTTGTAAAGTTAGGATTTTGTCTCAGGTTACTTTTGTGAATCGGGCCCACAGACCTTAGCGAAGAATGTTTTCAGAAAAGATTCAAGTGCAGGGTACTCTGTGAAGAACGTCCATCACAAGAACAAACTGGCAAATTAGCAACAAACAAACATACCTTGGCTGTGATATGCAACAAGAAAGTGGACAGTGTTTAGGCGTAGTCTTACCAACAGGAACGTGTGGTATAAATTACTAACCCATGAGAGGTAAGGCTTCCCGCCAGGACACGTGCTGATTTGGGTATGGGTGATGATTGTAGACATTCCTGAGTTTTTTAACATCCTTTCCTCTGCACATTTGGCTAAAAAGAGTATAGTCAGTGGTCTGTAGTGCACTGTGTAAGTATAGGGTGGCGGCCTGGGACAACTACACAACAAGATTAATCAAGTATGGAGGGTTCCATGGGTGGGCAGCCTACGGAAACCAGACAGCAATGACTGTAGCACTGTTCCTGAAATAAATGACGATAAAGTCATTGCTATATGGCTTCGGTAGGCTCCCACCCATGAAACCCTCCACACATGATTAATCTTGTTGTGTAGTTGTCCCATACTTACACAGTGCATTACCTTATCTAGGAATTGGTCATCATTTTCTTGGGTGCCTGACTTCAGTAGGGTTGCACATTTGAGGATCAGCACAAAAGGGGGGGCCTATGGAGGTAGCAGGAGAGTCTGCTCACCTTGTAAAGATGTTGTTGTTTGCTGGACCTCACTTTGGTCATAAGAACACACCATTGTGTCACCTGGGGCCGCTTTGTGACTGCCCTCTGTGCTGTAATTTTCCCGAACTGGGCGAAAGCACTGTTTGGTCGCCTATATTTGCGTAATGGACCTAGGGGGAGCTGGTTAAAACCTCTGTTCTATTGCATGCCCGCCATCCATTCCACTATCTGTGCTTACATCATTGACCTGGGCGGGCGGCCGCTGTGGTTGAAGCTCAGCAGACGAGCCTCCAAAGAGTCCAGTCTGACTATAAAGGCAGAGATCAAATTTCCTAGTTTTTCCTCCAAGTTAGAGGTCTTATTAGCCAGATCTGTGGTCAAGACCTCTGGGCCTATCGGGTGTGCTAAAGCCCCTTTAACTGTCAGACAAGTGTCCTGAACAGTTTTCCCTTCTTGCACTGGGTTTCTTTTTTTCCTTTGCTGGGGGTGATACACAGTATGAGTCATATGAAATTTGTGCAGCGGGCACCTCAGATGTAGGATCTGATGTAGTTATTTCTTCCGGAGAGATCACTGCGCATGACTTGCTAGCTCTTGCGCCGGCGTGCTGCAACTGATGTCAGTTGGCGGTTTGGACTCAAGCCCATTGCCGTTCCCGGCTGCAGACTTCACTGCAGACCCCAAATGATCTTCAACAGATCCAATTTCCTGTTTGATGGCCCCCATAGTGTTTGTGAGGTACGATACTATGGTGCCTGATGGTGAATTCTCCCTTGCTGAGATGGACTTTCTCTTCACCATGGCGGCACAGCACAGCCCAAGCTCTAAATTTCGCAGAGTCACAAAGAACAGAGAAAGAGCAAGTAAATTCAGTGGTCTTTCGGCATACTGTTCAAGGAGCTCAGATCTTAGAGGGGGCCCCAGCCTGACCGCTTTCAGTCGATGAAGGGCGCAGGACAGGCCCGCCCAGGGCCCAATGTAGAAATGATTGGGCAATCAAATTGTAATGCTTTATTGTACCACATTCCCTATTATAGCACAAGCACTCTGACTTGTTAGTTCATTTTGCATGAAATAGTTTCATAGCAGACCAATCACGATTATTTGAAATAAATAAATTAGTCTGACAAAGAGAAGATGGTAAGCAGTTCAAAATATCACATAACCAGATAGTTTTGCATTGTTGAACCCTTATGTTATTCTGTACAATGGGATTCAAAAATACACTTAATTAAATTCATAAAGTTGGTGGAGATTAATATTGTGTACGCTTTAGAAGCAAAATGACCAGACACTATGAATATTAATGAAAAATTCTATGTCTAAAAATTTAGCACGAGGAATAGAATTGCTAAAAGTGTTCAATATTGCATTACTAATAGTGCATACTTATTATATTCAGAAGGGTAATAATGAATAGGGTATAAATCGGAAAAATAAATGAACATATTGCTTAAGCAAATATATGTGTAATAAAATACTCCAGCTTTAGTGCAGGCTTCCCAATGGTATATAGGTTTGTTTTGTTCATTATGTGATTATGCCACAAAGATACTCTCTTAGAAGTTATAAACTTTGTATGGAATTTTGCTTCGAAATTTAATAAAGCATGTTCAGTGTTGTTGACTATTGGGGAGTATGAGCCTGGTTTTTTAATATACGTAGTTAACATAGCCGGTAACTGGAAACATTTGACAATATTTGGGTAATAAACTAACACAAAATTATGGACCAGTAAAATCTTTGAGCAATCAAAAATGTAGAGTGAATTTTTTTTTAAATTAGAAATGCCAATTCCACAATTTAGTTTAGAAACCTGTAATAGTTTTCTACTGATCCAAACGGGCCTTATTATTCCTTTTAATAAACTTAAAATGATGTTGTATATATTACCAAAGAAAGGATGAGGAACAATTACTGTTAAAATAGATAATACATTTACTATTTGTGGAGAGATTAGCATTTTAGTAGTTTCTATTCTTCTCCACCATGATACATATAAAAGAAGCCCATTTATCTAATTTCTCAATAATTCATCAATCATTTTAGAGCTTATTTTTACAATTCATATCAACTGTACTTTTGTTTCTATTTAAGAAATAGATACATAGATATTTAAAACCAGATGGATGTCAAAAAAGTTCCATGATATGTAGTCCAGCATCTGGAAACGCTCACGGGTGACAGGCCACACTTTACAAGTACTGTATAATTGAATGATTGATACAACAAGAGTTAAAAAAATATTTAAATTGTAATGCTGAGATTCTTTCGAATAAAGAGTTTTAAAAATATATATATATATTTAAAAGACCTAAACTTATTTATTAATATTCAATGTGTATCCTGACACTAATGCCTAAATATGATTATTATTTAATATGACTAGAATAGTGTTAAGTGGGTCACTAATATACAATAAAACACCAGCTGCATATGCTGATGCTCTTAGAACCATCTTGGTAATAGTAATACCTGTCTTTAAAATAATACATGCAACTTAGTGATGTTTCAATGGCTGTTAAAAATAGGAGAGGAGACAGGGTACAACTCAGCCCAAGTCCTTCAAAATAATTTAAAAGAGGAAGAATTGATGACATTAATATAGATTGTTGTAGTAGGGGCTCGATATAATACTTTAACCATCAACATAACATTAGAACTAAAATGAAAAGCTTGCATGGTTTTAAATACAAATTTCCAATTAACCTTAGCAACATTTTTCTGCATACAGAGCTAGTATTTTTATTTTTATGTAAGGATGTCAAAGTATGATAAAGAAGTCTGGTATTCTGGGATGATAGTCTATCTTTCATAAAATTAATCTGCTCTGGGCGTATTATAGAAATCCAAATTGGACATAATCTAGTTGGCAAAACTTTTTCAAAATACGACATTGGGTGATAATTAGAAACCAATGTGCAATCTTTTGTCATAAAATTATTGTCGCCTCTTTAAAATACTTTTCAAGTGAAATGGCATCCCAATAAATAGTTTTAGATGGGCCACCCTGCATATTATCATTTAATTAGTCAGAAATAATGGCTAATAACTTATTTGGATAATCAACAGATAGGAAAAGGGCTGTAGTCATTCTCCATCTGGGATGTATATTAAGGGATATTCTCTATGTGTCAATTTGTTTTTATTAAAACAGTATCACATATGGTAATAGGTTTTATTTTAGGATCAGAAATTATCCGACACGAAATGTCTAGAAGAGAGTAGATAATCAATTAATAAACATGTAGAGTGTGCATTTTAGAAGAAAGTAAAATCTAGAGAGAAATGGAAGTCTTCAATAATCAAACATGTTGGTATTAGTCAAATAATCCATGCCAAGGATAAGAAGCACATTCTCAATATTCACTAGTTGTGAAGATAATGTTTCCCAGAAAATATAAGCTAAATGAAGAGAGCCTTTATGAATCTGAATATGAACATATATAAAACAACCCTCAAAGCTATTTTTATGATTTAATATGTTGAATTGTAATTTGCAACAAAATATATAGCAAAATCAATTTTGCATCATTTTGTCTGTGAGGAAACAAAGCCACCAACCCAACTTGTTAATATATAAGATAATATGGTATCTATTTTTCTTTCTTGGATAAAACATGCCAACCCTACATTTATTGAAATTATATAACGCTTCCTGTCTTTAAACTAGATGATGTAAACCCTTAACATTCAGAGAAGACATTTTTCAGAAATGCTTGTTTTTTTCACCAGCTGCTATTTATAGTAATAAAAAGAGTGTGAATACAAGTTATATTATGTGAGTGCTGAATACATCCACAATTAGCCCATATAAGCAGACAGGCAAGCAAACCATACAAACATAACATATTAAGACCCTAAAGGGAAAATAAATTAAGTGGAGCATTGAGGCAATAGTGGTCTAATCCAAGAAGATAATACTCTGGTACACCAATCTCCCAGGAAGAAGAAAAGCATTAATAAATATGCGGCAAAGATGCTCATCCATGACCTGCAGCAGCTTGAAAGTCTATAGCCAAGGGGTTATGGAGATCTAAATATTAAAATGTGGGGGAAGGAGGAATCAAGTACATTCAGGGCCAAGAATACATCTTTGATGAAAGTTTGACTATAAGGTCCACCTGCCTCCTTACCCTCATGGAGCTCTAAATAGAGCACTACTAAAGAAATGCAAACATAAATGCCCAAATGGATGTGTATGTATAGCATGTATGAATAGGGTGAATGGAATTTTCACAACTGAATGCACACAAAGGGTGATACTAACAGGATCCTTGTGAGGGTCTAACAAAAGCCCAGTGAGGCATTGGTTTGATAGCTGAAACATGTTGACCCAGGGATACTGAAGCTACTAATTTCCTTAGTCCATCCCGCCTGTTTTCAACTCCATCAGGGTGCCTTTTGTAAATAAAATTAACCCTCAGGACACCTTAGACTGTTTTAAATCTAGGACCCCACTCAATAACCAAAGAGCTCCCTTGGCTACTAAGTTTGAGCATGACCTGATACACTAGGTATCTGGAAGAGGACTCTATGGTGAAGCTTGCCACTTGGAATCAGAGTGGGTGAGAGTTTGTTTATTACCATAGGGCGGTACCCTTGGGCTGGAATGGAGAGAGCAAACCCTATATCTCTTCTCACTCCCTGCTTCTTGGAATATAGATTTAAATAATAAACAAATTCTGTAGGTGAAGAGAATGATTTAGAAAAGTTGTTATTCCAAATTCTATTAACTGATGGTTCAAAAGTTCAATACTAACAACCAGCCCACTAAATATTGACAGAAGTCTGAAAACTGTTTGCACACAGCCATAGATTCATTTGTAAAGTCCTGAAATATATTTAAGTTCCTTCTACCATTAAGGTTGGAATTTCTCTAATAGTTTTCTGGATAAGTATAAGATGATGGTGACGTAACACTTAGAATATTACTACCTTTGGCTTAGACTGATTAGGCTTACGAGGAGAGGGTGTGCTGTGATCTTCATCAATTTCAAATGTCAATGCTCAATGCTCTCTGGAAGGCCATATTGAACATTTCTATTTTCCAAGGTAAACAACATTTTCTTCACAGACATTATGTGCCTGACCTGAGGGACTATGTGATCAAATGTATTTTTATTATCTCTTATCTTGATTTAGTTTTTCGATACTTTCTTGGTTAACCCTGTTAAGGGGGCATAGTTTGCTACCATGCTGTAGGCAGCCCCGGGGGAAGAGCTCCCCAACTGCCTTGTGACTCTTTGGCCTCATATGGCCTCTACATGCGCTCAATATGGACTGCGGTGGGTGCCCGGGCCCCCGTAGAATGTTGGGCGTGCAGCTTTAGTTAGTTTACAGTCTGGAGTGCCGGAGGAGAGTGGGTGGAGCTGGGAATGGCAGAGCCGTCGGCTGATGCGAAATGCTGGCTCCACGATAAACAACTGTAACACTTGTCCCGTGCTGCTGCTTCCAGTGGCACCCAGCAGCGCCACCCAAAGCTACAATACAGCGTTGTGATTGGTAAGCACCCAGGCTCCACTGAGCAATCACAATGCTGCAATGCAGCTTTGTCATTGGTCTGAGCTCTATGGTTCGGCAGTCAGACGGAGACTGGGGGCCTTGGGCATGTTCTCCATGCAGGCTGTAATGCAGCCTCCATGGAGAAAATGCAAAGTGCCCATGACTGTTTGGCTGGCCCCAGAGGTCTGGTCAAGCTTTCAAGCGCACTTGGAGTGGGAAAACCACTACTCCCCTGCCCTGCTCTGAGAGCAGAGCAGTCCCTCTCGCCCGCCCACAAAGAAGCTGGAAACAATAAAATGATAATAAGTTATTATCATTTAATTTTTCCTTTGTCACACTGCTTAAAAGCAGTGGGGCGACACTCTTCCACCTTAGCGGAGGAGCTGTCACTGGCTGCTTCCCTCGTGGACATTAGCAGCAGCGGAGAATGAGCCACGGCTGGTAACAGGGTGCCCCCCACTCCATGAATTTTGACTTTTCGGGGGTTGTGGCATGGCAGTCCCCCTCCCCCTGCCTTCTTCCCCCACAGCCTGGGTGCCCAGAGGCTCTGCTCTTCTCTGTCTTGTTTGCGGCCCTGACGTAGCGCTGCTGGGTCGGGGGCTTGTAGAAAGCTCTGCAGCAACCCCCTCACACACACCCTGACACACTACGTGGAGTGCTGGGGCCACTTGGAGCCGGGCTGCAGCTTCAGCGGTTGCAGCTGAGGGGGAGGAGAGCGCAACGCCTGGGATCCTATATCCTTGAACTCTTGCCGGGATACAGGGGTCCCCCTGAGGCACTTGCCTTGGCAATCATTTTCTTCACTGCATTGAATTGCTGGCCCTTTTTTTTGCCAAAAGGGCTGCTTGTGGCCACCACTGAGGTACTGCCAGACTATTTCATAGGGACCTGAGTCATAGTGGTGCAGTGGCGCGCTGGATGGAGAGCGCTTCTGGGTTAGCTGTACTCTTCGAGGGGACTGTTATCGGACTTTGCCCAAGGAACTTGTTTCGTCCTGAGTTACTGGGTGGCCATCTGGGACCTACGCTGCAGGCAGGTGGTGGGGGCTGACTTTGAGCTGGTGCTAGGATGGCATGGGACTAATAGAGTCACATCTTCTTGGGCCTTCCGGTGACTACCGCGCCTATTGCCCTTTGGCACCGCTCACAAGAACTCCATGACGGAATACCACCAGCCCATCAGATCCACCAAAAGGACCTTCATCCAGAAAAAGATCCTCGCAAACTCCAGCAACTCCAAGAAACTCTTCAGCGTCCAGGAATTCACCAAACTCACCAGCGAATCCACAGATATCACCCCCTCCCAGGACCTCTGCAACAAGCTCGGCTCCTACTTCCATCTGAAAATCAAAGGCCTCTATGACAACTTTGGCGACCAGACACCTGACTCCGAAACTACTCCGTCCTCCAGCAATGCCAGCCAGCCCACTATCTCCTACTGGACCCCAGTCACCACCAAAGACACCGCATCAACCATGAAAGGCATCCACTCAGGAGCCCCCACAGACCCTTGCCCCCCGCACATCTTCAACAGAGCCGCCGCTGCCATCGCTCCAGAACAGCGATGCACCATCAACACCACCTCCGAAACCGGCATCTTCCCTGACCATTGGAAATGCGCAGAGGTCAGACCCCTACTCAAGAAGCCCTCAGCAGATCCCACGGACCTCAAGAACTACCTGCCCATCTCCCTCCTCCCCTTCGTGGCCAAAGTCAAAGAGAAGACCATCAACGCCCAACTCCATCCTCGACCCCTTCCAATCTGTATTCCGCAGCAACCACAGCACCGAGACTCGCCGCCACAGATGACATCTGCACCCTCCTCGACCAAGGACACACCACAGCCCTGATCCTACTCGACCTCTCTCCAGCACTCGAGACCGTCTCCTACCACACATTCACCACCATACTCCACGATGCCGGCATACAGGGAACCGCCCTCGACTGGCTCCGCTCCTTCCCTACTGACGGAACCCGAAGAATCAGACTGCCCCCCCTTCCTCTCCGAACCCAAGGACATCAACTTCGGAGTACCACAAGGATCATCGCTCAGTCCCTCACTCTACAACATCTACATGGCCCCAATCGCCGCCATCGTCAGACAGCACAGACTCAGCATAGTATCCTACACCGAAGACACCCAGCTCATCCTCTCCCTCACCAAGGACCCCACCAGCACCAGACTCAACTTTCAGGAGGGAATGAAAGAAGTCACATCCTGGATGAGCAGCAGCTGCCTGAAGCTCAACTTTTAGAAGACAGAGGTCCTCGTCCTTGGACCCTCCCACTTGGCATGGGACAACACCTGGTGGCCCACCACCCTCAGCAGCACCCCCACCCCCACGGACCATGCCTGAAACCTCTGCATTATACTCCACTCCTCCCTGTCGATGACCCGACAGATTAGCGCCGTTGCCTCCACCTGCTACAACACTCTCTGCATCCTTGGCAAGACCTTCAAATGGATTCCCCCCCTCCCGAATCAAGGAAGACCGTCACCCACGCACTCATAACCAGCACACTGGACTATGCAAACGCCCTCTACACCGGGATCAACAAGTCTCTGCTCCACAAACTCCAGACCATACAGAACACCACAGCCAGACTCGTCCTTGGCATCCCTCGACACGAACACATCACCCAACACCTAGGAGACCTACACTGGCTCCCCGTTCAGATGCGAGTAACCTTCAAGATACTCACCCACACCTTCAAATGCCTTTACAACATCGGACTTCAATATCTCAATGGCCTCGCCCATGCCGAACCACGCACAACCGTAGAGCAAGAACAGGCGGAAGAGCCGTCTTCTACATTGCAGCCAAGACCTGGAACAAACTGCCATTCAACATCAGATGCTCCCCCACCCTGCACACCTTCAGGAAGACCCTCAAGACCTGGCTCTTCGACTGACCAGAGCTGCTCCCCGCCTCCCCCAGCGCCTTGAGGTGAGTAGCATGCTTAAAACCGCCAGATTGATTGATTGGTTTCGGGGGGCTGTATCACTCTCTATCGACTGGCTCTGCTCCATGAATGTTGTAGAAATTAAGTGAGTGGCTTTGCCTTGTAATTCTTTGCTTGTGGTGTTCCTCCTATGTCCC
The DNA here is from genome assembly GCF_964261635.1 of Lissotriton helveticus. Classification (NCBI taxonomy): domain Eukaryota; kingdom Metazoa; phylum Chordata; class Amphibia; order Caudata; family Salamandridae; genus Lissotriton; species Lissotriton helveticus. The sequence goes on from NC_136070.1 coordinate 940,079,461, forward strand.
AGGTGGTACATCATGGGCCGCTCTCAGAGATCCAAGGACGACGCTTTCACGGGCACTCCCCAAGAGGGGATCCAGCAGGGTGCCAAAAGCAATTTGGCTTCTCACTTGGATGACAAACTTGACTAGCTGATGGTGGCAATTGATGCTTTGGGGAGTGGTTGGAGGGTAAAATTGGCTCAGCAGCGGCAGCAGTGGGCCTTATTCGGGAGGATTCAATGAAAGTGTCAGACCGGGTGGCTACTTTTGAGTCCTCCCGTCACAGACTATTAAGAGAGATGGTAAAAATGGATCGTCATATCACTGATTTGGAGGAGCACACTGGCCGGCTGGAGACTATGAGGACGGGAGGGCAAACGCAAAAATGTTAGAATTGTTGGATTGCCGGAGAAAGTGGAGGGTGACTCCATAATTAGCTATTTGGAGGACTGGCTGCTGGAGGTTGTGGCCGTGGAGGGCCTCTCCTGCCCAGCCGCCTATGCCGAGGGCCTTGCCCTATCCAGTGATTGCACAACTGTTGCATTTTTAGTATAGGGATTCGATTATGCAACTAGCATGCAGCAGTTGTCCCTTTGCATTCGAAAACGCCACAGTTTCTTTGTGTCCCTGAACTTTACCTTTCAGGTACAATCCCGGAGGCCTTCCTTCACGGCGGTGAAGAGGAGACTTCGGGAGCTGGGACTGGTCTATGCTTTGCTGTTTCCGGCCCCCTTTAAGAGTCTAGGCAGAAGGTGAGACCAACTTCTTTTCAGACCCCGAATCGGTGTGGGACTGGGTGGAACATTTCAATAAAGTGACTGTCTGACCAAGCCCCTCTGACCACTATGGAACATCGTGACCAAGGCAGCAGAGATCCTGTAAGCATAGCCCCTGACCCACCTGCAGATGCCTACAGAGAGTATGAGGGCGGTGGAGGTGGCGGTCTCCTTGGGATTTGGGGGGGATCGTCACGTCCTGGGTGCAGTCGCACAGGGGGTACTCCTTGAGCTTGAAGACATTGGCGTTACCAGGCTTGGAGAATTCCCTGCTAGGGGTCACTCCAAACACCGCAGATGACCTTATCTGGCTATCGCTGGCAGAGCTGGCCTGCTATACTATGGTGGGGTGAACTTTGAACGTGGTATTGTGTTCGTGGGACTGTTGTTTACTCCTTGCATATTTGGTTTTATTCTTGATGTGGCTGGGGAGGCATTGGTTGTGGCAGGGGGTGCCTTAGTTCTTAGTTTATCAGGCTTCCCTTATCTCTGTTTTGACTCTCATTTGAGTGGGCATTGTTGGACTGGCAAATCTTTTCCCTCTGCAGATGTTGCTGTAACTGAATTTGTTGGCCCTGATGACAGGTCTTTAGTTTGTGGCTTTTGCCTATATTTGTTGGATAGGATGTGCCAATAGCTCAGTCCGAGGAGAAGGTTTTGGGTTGCTAGTTGGTATGTTTTGCTTGGTTGTTGTGTTTCTGTGATGGGTGAGGGTGGCAGAGATGAGTGGCTGGAGGGTGGCACTGCAGCTGTGTCTTTGGCGGGGATGGCTCAGGCATGCTGCCACATGCCTTTTCTTACAATAATGGCCAGTAATGCTTGAGTAGTCACCTGGAATGTGAGGGGGCTGAATAAACTGTTGAAACGTTACAACATTTTAGTGTACCTTGAACGTAGAGGGGCTCAGATAGCATTCCTGCAGGAGATAACAGACTCACTTGATGGAAAGTGAGGGCAGGGCTCGCCGAAAGAGGTGGAGGGGACAGCTTTATTGCACGGCCTACTCTTCGTTTGCCTGGGGGGCCCTGATTTGGATACGACCTGGAGTACCATTTTAATTACACAACAGTGGTAACTGACCCTGAGGGATGTTATGTCATAGTACTGGGCCTAATGGATGGGCAAGATATTGCATTGATAAATACGTACGCTCCTAACACCAGCCAAACTACCTTCCTGACAGCTTCTTGATTGCGGCGCTGAATTACCCGAAGATTGTAGGTACGGATTTTAACCATGTGGCAGACCCTCAGTTGGACTGGTTTTACCCCCCACTGTCTGTATCCCCAGCACACACACTAGCAGGGGCATTTCGGGAGTGGTTTGATCATTGGGGACTGTCTGATTGTTGGCAGATGTGCAATCCTGGGTACAGGTACTCCTTCCACTCTGGCTTACATAGATTGTATGTGCCCCTAGATGACCTTTTTTGTTGCAACGCACTGACTGGCTGAGTGGTGGATACATAGTATTTGATGAGGATTTATTCAGATTATAATCCCTTGCTTTGCACTTACTATTGGTCTGCCTGCAGGCTTAGTTTCCCAAAGAGGCATCTTCGCTAGCAGTGGAATGGGAAGCGCTTAAGGTAGTGGTACGGGGCACTGCTTTCCAATAAAGCGGGTGTTCGCACCAAACTCCATTCTGACATTCGTCGACAGGAGAGAGTGCTTGATGATCTGCCCCAAGATTTGGGAGAGATAATCGAGGGTAGGGTGCAGCTTCTGTAGGAAAGAGAGAAGTTATTTGCGCTGGTGGAACGCCTGAGGCAGTACGATTACAGGGCGTACATCGCAAGGGCCCACGCAGATAGAGGTAAATTGGGGAGCATGCCAGCTGGGCTCTTCCAAGAGGAGAACAGAGGGGATTCCTTCCTGGCCGGGATGTGTTCTCACAGGTGGAGATCAATGAGGGTTTTGCTCAGTACTATCGTGAACTATATTTGCCTGGGTGGTGGGTGCGGAGGCTGACATTTTACAGTGTATAGGGAATGCATCACCCACAGTACTGAACACTGCAATGTCCGAGGAGATAGATGTGGTTGTTACTATCCAGGAAGTTAGGGAGATGATCAAGGAGCTGGCGCGGGATAAGGTGCCTGGGTCAGAAAGGCTCCCTGTCAAGTTTTATGCATTCTATACAGTAGCCTTGGCCTCCAGGTAGACAGACATTTACAATGGGGTGTTAGAGTGGGGTCTGCTCCCGCCTTCGCTGCGTGACATGCTGATAGTTTCTCTGGCCAAGAAGGACAAGGATCCAGCAATGGTGGATTTCTATTGCCCCCTTTCTATACTTAATGTAGACTACAAAATCTTGAGTAAGATTTTGGCAAAACATCCTGCCTCATGTAGGTTCTCTGATACATCCAGACATGGTTTGTGCCCACTCGCAGCACCATGCCGAATATTCGGCAACTAGTTCAGGTTTGAGATAGGCATGAACACTTTCTGCGGGATTCATTAGTATTATCAGTGGAAATTCAAAAGGCTTTTGACTCCCTCTATTTGGATTTCCTTTATGCTTCAAAGCTTGGGATGGAACTGGGCCTCCAATTTGTCAAATGGATGCAACTATTGTACACGGAGATGGCAACAAGGGTTCGGATGGGCTTAGTGATATCAGATTCCTATCCGGTCAGTCGGGGCACCAAACTGGGGTGTCTGCTCTCCCCGTTATTGTTTGCCCTGGCCATGGAACCGCTTGCAGGGAAGGTGCGGCAGGGGAGCCAATACAGGAGACTACAGGTTGCAGAGGATCAGCTGTATATCTCACATTAAGTGGATGATATGCTGCTGTACATGCGTGAGGAGGAGACTGATATGGAGGCGGTGCTAATGACTTTGTCCACATTTAGTGGGTTGACTGCTATTTTGGTGAATTAGCATAAATCTAGTGCCTACTAGCTATACCCCGATGTTGGGACACCTAGGGAAGCTCACATCATGCCAGTGCTACCCTGGTAGCAGACCACTATTAACCCCTTCACCGCGGGGGTAATTCCCCCACGGCACGGGGGGATGGGGGGTGGGGGGCGGCACCGCGGTGCTCGTGACGAGCCCAGCTCGTCATGAGGCACAGTGGAGCTGTGCTCATGACGAGCTGGGTTCGTCACGACTCCGCCCACTGATTGATTCTCCTGCACAGGTGAGGAATCAATTACGCGTAGGAATGCCGCGGCCATTTTGACGAGCCCAGCTCGTCATGAGCACAGCTCCACTGTGCCTCATGACGAGCTGCTTTGTGGGGGTCAGCAAGGCACTGACTGTGCTGTGAAGTTTTGTTGCTTTTTGGATTACACTCCCCCTCTCAGTCTATGGTTGAATTGCGATATCCAAGATGGTTGCATTACTGCACTTTCTCTACTTGTTTGCAGCTGTACCGGCAGTGCTCCCCTAGCGGTCCTTTCGGAAACTGGATAGTGTGCTATTGACTTTGTACAGGGGTTCGCTTCGCCATCAACTGGATGAAGGATGACTGGCAGTCCCAAATCTTGAATTGTATCATCTGGCTGCACAACTGCAATGGGTGGCCGGATGGCACTCACATTTATAGGACACCATGGATCACGGTGAGCGTGGCATGCCATCCTGAGAGTTGTTCACCCAGATTTTATTGAAACCATATCCTACATCCAGTGTGCGTCATGAGAACATACTGGTCAGAACAGCGCGGCGTGTATTGGCCAGGGCAGTACTGAGAATGTGCACAAAAATCCCCTATATCTCCAAACTTTCATTACTGACCGTGAGGTACTGGCCCTTGCCGGGGAATCTGGTGGGCTTACCTACATGGGCAGAGTTAGAGCCAGCCATACTGGGTGACCTGTATACGGGAGGTGAAATTACTCCCTTCCCGGATTTGGTGGATTCATGCAACCTCCCAGCTGGAAATGTCCTCCTGTATGGGCCATTGGTTGGCAAGATGCAGGCTTGGTGGCGCTTTCGGGGCTGCGGAACCTCCAGAGCATGAATGTCTCCGTTACGTATTCCTCATTACAGGGAGGATGAGAGTGGTCACTCTCCTTTATTGGGCTCTCAAGCAGATTTCACTCTGTTTCATCAGAACTGGGTGACGGACCTCAGACTCTCCTTCGGAAAACTATATTATCCATCACCCCTAAGGTATCGGGCAGTGTTCGGTTTAAGCGGATAGAGTTTTACTATTTTCATAAAGCATACCTCACCACGAGGCACATACATGCTATGTTTCCTGGGACGTCACCGGCCTGCCCCCACTGTGCTATAGAAGATGCTGATTTTTACCACATCGCGTGGCACTGTGCTTTGCTGGCTCCCTATTGGGATATGGTCCTGCAGGTTGTCCAGGGTGCCACGGATAGACATTTTGAATGCACGCTGCAGCTGTGTCTCCTGTGGCTGGATAGGTGCAGCACGAGTCACAAGGTCACTGATAGGTTTGTGAACTCGACCCTCCTCCCAGCTCGTACACAATTCACTGTGTTGTAAGTCGACCGGGGGTCCAGATGTGTATAGATGGTGGAAGAAACTGACTAGGGGGGGGGTGGAAGGGGGTCTGCAAGAGGTAGGCGATCCGGAAGGAAGAGGACAGAGGGGTACACATAATACCAATCCTACCACCTTGGGATATGATTTTCTTGGACTGCCCTAAACTCAGTGCTTTAAATGGGCCGGTACGCACCGGTCCTGAGTACCAGCACTTCTAAATTATCTGCGCTTGAGTACCGGAACTTCTTCTTGTCCAAAGAGAGTACCAGTACTCATGGGGCAGCAAGCCAACTCAGTGCAATTTGGTATTTAAAAAACAGAAGCATGACACACAGCTGAGGAGTCTGACCGTTTTTGTGAAGTACTCAAGTGCTAATCTCCCTTTACCATCTGCTAATTGAGCAACCACCCCCGTGCACCCTCCCAGTCGTACTCTCCAGCCCCGGCTGCTGCAGCCTCCTGGACACACAGGATTCTTTCAGCAGACCTGCACGCTGGGCTATTGTGCTCTGCTGGCCATCCAAACACCTTCGAAAAGTGGAGGAAGCTTTGTTTTTCTTTTTACATTTCTTCTTGTACCCCCAGCAGTCGAGCTCTCTTCAACCCATTTACAAGGCGTAAAAGACTTGGGGCCTCATTTATGAGGCCGTGCGTCACTTTTACGCCGCCGGTGCGTCACTTTTTGTGACGCACCAGCAGCGTAAAAAATGTGCCTTGTTGCACCATATTTACAAAATGACGCATCTAGGTAGATGCGTCACTTTGTAAACCCCTACGCTACATTATACCTACGCCAGGTATAATGTATGCAGGGGGGGCGTTCCGGCGCAAGAAAGGGTCGTAGAAGTGACGCAGTGAAATCTATAGGATTTCACTGTGCCACTTCTAGGACACAAATGCGTCAATTTCTTACGCCTGCCTCACAGCAGGCGTAAGACTGACACAAGCCCTGTGAAAGGACACTTTGCTGGAGTTGCGTCACTTTTGTGACACACTCTAGCAATGCGTCACTTTTGCGCCATACAGATACGTCAGAAATACTGACGTATCTGTAACTCCTTGCGCCATGATGCGTTATACTGTAAATATGATGCATCATTGGTGGCGCAAGGAGGGTGCAGTGAAAAGTGACGCATCGCTGTTTTCACGCAGCGATGCGTCACTTTTCATAAATGAGGCCCTTGGTGGGTGACAGATGAAAGGCCCAATTTGCATGTCGCCCCTCTTCCTACTAATAAACTCACTGCAGCTGTACCTTGTCAGAGCTCAACTTATAAAAAGGAGAAATAATATGCATACCTTTCCTTTAAAATGTAATTGAACAAGAAAGTTATTGATATTGTGTTATGCATGTTTGATTTCTATTTCACTTTCCCCATGCTTGTGAGGCCCATGGTGCTATTACACTGGAAGCAATTTAAGAAGCGGTTTACATTCAAGTGAAAGTAAAATATTTATGACAGAAAATAAATGTTAGTGAACTTTTTTCTTAGTGCCTTTGAAAAGCGCCAATTAAACAAAATCTTAAATGAAGGGTTGCATTCGGTCATGAGGTTTTATCAATGATTTTATTTAATGGGCATGTTTTTAGCACAGTTTATTGTGGGTGCACATGAACTAAATACCCTATTTGCATGCACAAGTGCTTCTATGTCCCTATGTGTTCTTGTATGAGTGACTGTTGCCTGCAGTGTGCATATCTTCACACCAATTAAATCTCAATCAAATTAAACGTGTGACTCTAGCCGGGTCGCTTAGCACTATCCATAGCCCCGCCCCCATTGATCCACCGCCATCACCCTGCCCCCCCAACCCCGCCCCCTAGCCCACATCTCAGTTTGGTGAGTACCTGCACTTATTTTTTTCCATTTAAAGCACTGCCTAAACTAGACCCACAGGGGAGGATTGTGGTTGTGGCAGAAACACTTGGGTATTCCCCAGGGGCTGGTGCCTCACCATAGGGGAGCACAGTGAGGCTGGGATCTCGTGATTGGGGGAACTGTCTGAGCATTTGATGCGGAGCTATGTCGTGTGGTTGTGAATGTTACTGTGGCTGTGTGGGCACGTGACGTTTTGTCCCAGAGTGCTCTCAATTGTGTACCTATCCTGAAGCCTGAGTGCTTGGCTCGGTGTTCGCTCTGTGTCACCTGTTATTTATTGTTGTACATGTGATCTTGGCCAAATGTTTTATTTTTGTCTGTTGTAATCGTTTCGGGATTTGTTTTGAAAACAATAAAAATGTGTTGGAAAAAACCCCCTGCTAAATCCCTTTGAATATGTGCAATAACAGTGCATAGAGTTTCTGTATTACTATGAATCGTATTGATTTATTCCAAACTTGTTGCCCTTGATACATCTGGAGATCCAACAGCTTTGGACTTAGCAGTGGTCGGAAGGCATCCTGCTTCCTTTTGTTTGAAGGAGGTTACACAGGTTTCATATCTGAATTAGTGCCTGACATACTTTTAAGTTAGTAATGATAGCTGGTCACAGAATATGATGTTCCAAATATTGGAATTTAGAAGCAGAAAAAACTGTGAGAGTTTCTAAGACAGTAAAAACTGCAGGGCCAGAGCTGAAAAATAAAATGGTGATAAAGATTATTTTTTACCATTTTATTTTTCAGCAACCGACCTGTCCTGAACTGAGTGACAGAAAGGGGCAGGGCGAGTGCTGCTGAGTGGCAGCAGGGAGCTGTTCACTTTGAAATGCGCATGTCGCTTTGGCGGGCCGTCTTGTGACAGCCAGCCAGACATGCATATTTTAAAATGTTCTAACTTAGCTGTCTTAGGCAGCCAGGTTAGAGAAAGCACAGACCTCCAGTGCTCTTGAGATTGCTGAGTGAGGCCGCTCCCTCTAATCCTGGAGTTGCTTTCATGCTGGTGAGAGCAGCACCATGATTGGTTAGTGCAGTTTCCTGGTCCCGCAATGAAGCCTGCTTGAAAGAGAAACGACCGGTGGAGGAGGACGTTGCGTCGCACCTCAAGGTAAGTCTTTTTTTGGTTTTGCGTTCCCCCTCCCCTCACTCACCAACCTTGGTGCACGCCAGCCGCCACTGGTAAAAAGTCTAACATATATCCGTAAGACTTTCTGTCCCACTAATGTTAACAGAAGCTAGGCACACCACAGCAAAGCATTCAAAGATAAGCTTGTAAATGAAATAAAGCTGCTCCTTTTTGGGTTTCGCCTGCCGAAAGGCTGCGCTCTGCGCAGCTTTTCAGCGCAGGTGAAATCCTATGTCGACAATAAGGACTTCTGGAACGTCCCCCGGCTCTCATTGGCTAGCTCCATAAATGGAGGCTAGCCATTGGGTGCCGGATCTGTCCCTCAAGGCCGGACCAGATTCGGGGGCGTTCCGGAGATTTTTTCCCAGGGCGGAGTTACGTTTTTTCCCGTTCCCTCCCCTTTCACTGAAAGTGAATTCAGATGCGCTGTCCATTCCCGCCCCCTCCGTGTGCCTTTCCGCCCCCCTCGCTGTCCTGTGCACGTTTCCCGCCGTCCGTGTCCTCTCCCGCCCCCTCCCGCCGTCCGTGTCCTCTCCCGCCCCCCTTCCGCCGTTCGTGTCCTCTCCCGCCCCCTCCCGCCCCCTCCCGCCGTCCGTGTCCTCTCCCGCCCCCAGCGAGTGCCCACCTCGCGATTTCTGCCCGCCTGCCTGCCTAGGAAGTACCTGGCCGGCCGGCCAATCCCTTCGCGGCCGGCCGGAAGTCCCGCCCCCGCAGCCCGGGGGAGGGAAAGGGAAGCCTTGGTGTGAAGCCTTTGCCGGTGTTGCCGGTCTCCCATGCCTGGAGGGAGACCGGAGAGGAGCCTGATGAGGGAGGAGCGGAGGGGGCGCGGGGCACATTGTGGTGCCCGCCCCCACCGCAAATCCGTACCGGCAGGAAGGAGGAGGGCAGCAGCGATCAGGTAAGGATCAGCGGAAGACGTTAGAACCGTGCAGATCTCACCACCCACGGAGCACGGCTCTCCTCGCGGAGGCTCCCTTCCCCCACCGCCTGGGCCTGCCTTTAGTCACGGCGCTTCCTCGAGCACTCCGCTGCCCCTGGCCACGAGCACAGCGTGGAGCCTCTGGCACCCACCCGAGGGGTGGGGCGCGAGCGGTGCGGCAGACCCCGTTTCCCTCGTGTTTTTATAGTTTAATGCTCGTTGAACGTGTGTGAGCTATTACTTTGCGAGGTTTGAGTAACTGTGAGTGCTTGGGAAGCGACTTTCCTTGCTTTCTTGTTGGTCGCCGCTGGGACGTTCTTTCCACTCATTAACTTCTTATCTGCTCCTTGAAACCCTCCTCGGGGCTTCCAGGCACCCTCTGGGTTGAATCTCCTACCACATCAATGGAAGCCATGTGAGATGTTTAGCGCTCTGTTCCCCGCGTGCATGGAGACAGTCTATAACGTGTCATTTAGTGTGGGTTGTAACTGGTCAGCCCAGATGTTGAACAGCACCAGAAGGGAGATGGCAATAACTTTTATTTTTCTCCCGTATTTCATACCCGACGTCTGAGTTTCGACTGGCGGTAACTAAGCACGTTTCTCCCTCAACTTTGTCACTCTTCTCAACATCCCCGCGTCATCGTTTTACTAAAGATTTCAGGAAGGATGTGGTAGGTTCTAGGGCTGTGCGAGCCAAGTCTTCTGAAAATACGGGCTTGACTAAAAAGCATAATATTGTTACAGAAAGCAATGTGTCCGGAAGTGACATCCTACGCATCACGAGTGAAAAACCACTATTTTGTTGCCAAAGTCTGGGTACAATCTGTTCAAGTTAAAACATTAGTGTGTATGTGCACAAAACACAAGCCTAGTGTAGTTAAAAGAACACTATATATTAAAAAAAATCCTAATGTCGAATAAAACCAAACAAATGGCTTAGATTTAAATGCACATTATGCAAAGCAGACATCGCATTTGGAAGCCAGGCTGATTTCCTTCAGACAAGGAACTAATTTGGTGGATATTAGGGAACACAGCAAAGGCTAGACAAATAAACGACACGTCATTGCCCCCATATTTTTCAATAGTTTTGGGTTTCTACAAGGTTTATGAAACTCCCATGCTTGACTCCACGAGCCATCGAAAGACGTACATGAGGTAGCACATTTAAAAAATATCGTCTAAAATGCAAAAAAGTTTTCTCAGTATCTCAAATAAATACATACTCCTATAATTGAATGACATTTACTGAAAGTAATATTTTTAAATGAAACTTTGGCAAAAATTCCCATGACCTGACAACATTGACACGTTATTCAAAATGTCAGTCTGTCATGTTATTTATTTCTATAGGCTATATTGCTATTAAATGTTAGCACGGTTGTTTACATTAACCATGTACGTGAGGATTTTCACCTGCGCCGAATTACTTCATTGTGCTCTCGTATTGTGTGGCTAAGCAAAATGATAGTGAAGTAAAGTGATGGGCCGTGGAGCACACAGTTTCGTCAAGTGGAAAGCCAGGTTTTTTCAAGCAGAATAGCATATTGTACAGTTTAGAAACTCTAAAAGCACACCCATTCTGTTTAACACGAAGTCATTGCTATGTGTTCAGCTATTGAACTAGTGATACTATGGGGAGTTTATCACCTTTAACCAGACTGACACTATACAGATACGTGTGTGCAGTCATGAGATGTAAACATGTGCTTTTCTGTTTGGAATATTCTGGTGGATGCTGAAGATCAAGCACCAGTGATGGAACACGTCTATCTGGAAAAAAAATCCTGCTCTTTACAATTGTCCCCCTGACGGCCTTTAAACTAAGGAGCAAACTCATGGGCTCCAGGACCTGAGTTTTTGTTCCCCTGGAGAGGTGTCGAGCCACTCCTAAAATCAATCTTTTTCTCAAGTCAGCAGAGGCAGAAGTTGCCCTGTAGCAAGCAGTGATTGAAGAATGGTGCTGCTGACCAATTCCCTGAGGCTTCAGGGAGGGTTGTCCACACATAACCTATAAATTGGGCTGGCTTGATCTTCTTGTCCAGTATGGAAATCACTGTTGATCAGATTCTCAATTCTGGCTTGCCCTAAACTGTTTTTTCTCTATACTGTTAGTTTTTAAACATAATTTAGGTCGCCATCATATGCCGGTAGATTAAAAATGGATGCCCACTTTAAAAGGCACGACAGATTTACAGCCCCTCACTCCTAGTTTACTCCACCAGTTATACAGAAGCTACGACTTTGAGCATTGGGCACCGGTCCAATATCTCAGCCAAATTCCAAATGTTCTTAAATGAAACTGTTTTGGGGATCTAAAGAGATGCTTGGCCGCATAAAAGCGAGGAATCAAAATGTGTTTTGGGAAATGTCTTGGGTGGGACTTTGAGAAACGCTTTATTGTTATTTGTAGTTTGAAAAATGTACTATGCAGTTGTTTATTTTATTTTATTATTATATTTTATGTAGTCTGGCAATTCACCTTGGTAGTTTTGTAGCTTTTAGCAAGGTAGTGGCTCGTGTCCTTCGTCAACAGCTAGACTAGAGTGTCCATGTCTGTATCTCTGCTCCCATGTAACTCTTTTATTGTGGAGTGGCAGTGTGTGTGTCCTGTAACTTCCCAGGTCTGGCATTCTTTTTGTTTGTGTCTTCCTGTAGCTACCCAAGAGTGGAATACAGGGGCTCCGCTCCCAATGGTGCAGCAGGTGCTGTGGCACCTGGACCAAGAGGCTTTAGGCGTGCACTGAACCCAGTTTCGTATATATTAGCCATCCAACAATATGGAGACCCATTTGGCATGCTGGGACCCATGCCCACAGCACTCTTGGTATACGACTGGTGGTAGAACTGTGGATCCCATATGTTTGGGACTCGAATCTGATATTAAACATTTCAGATGATGTAAAGTGAAAAGCAGGTCTTTAAAAGGCTAACACACACACTCATCATGCAGCACCATGGCTGATGTTAGGTAGAACTCTCACATGCCCAATCCCCTTTATTACCTCTGGCAACCACCAAGACCAATTGATTTAATTAAAAAGGTATGTATGATTACAGAGGCTTCCAACCAGGCCTCTTCATCCATTGCTCTGTTGCTGTGTCATTCATATTTTTATTCCGCCTACTCTAGCGTACAGCTTGGAACAATGGGTAATGCAATAGTCTATGGGAACGAAACTGGGTATTAAGTGGTAAAAGGCATTGTATGCATCACACTTGATTTGAACTTATGCAAATTATAGGTATTTTGTGCACTTAAATATATTAAAATCCTCAAATTTTTTTTTTTAGTGTTGCCGCCTTTGATTTGTGCAGTCTTTAGTTTGACGGTGTTCCCCGGTGTCTGTCCCGCCGAGTAAGATTAGAGTGGTTGCATTGATTGAAGCCGGCCAGTCTCCAGGGGTGTGCTGGACAATGCACTTTCTACACTGAACCTTAGGGTGGTAGAATAGCATAGATGCTAACTGTGCAGTCTCTTTAGCGGTCTCTTTCTATTGGGCATTTGTAAACCTCAAGCATGCATTTGTGGTTTCCTTGGGGTATCTCCATTTTGCATGGCTGGTAGTGGTGCAACAAATTCTGCTCCATTGACAGTTTTCAGGCAGAAGACTGACTCCCTAAATCAGACTGTAATGGAACTTGCTTGGCCACTGCTAGCTTAATATTGAGCCCTAAGACACAATTATGAGGGAGTAAGGGATCAAAATGTGTAATTGTTGGCTAAATTATGCAGCAAGAAAAACGAATTATGCTGTACATTGTGGCACATTTTGTAATATTGTGATATTTTACACAGTTATTTGTCTCGGCAAAAGTTGTTTATTCTTTGCAACGGGTCTGCCACAAAACAGCCCCAAGTGTTCGGCTTGTGTTTTTTAGTGCGCGTTAGCAACAATATTGTTCTTGGTGAAAACTCCAAATTATGTGGCAAAGGCTGTGTTGTGTGGTAAGTGCTGTAAGTTCATGAGTATTGCATTGCAAAATTTGTATAGAACTTACTACCTCTGTGGGGCACAGAAGCATTGGCATACAAAGGTAGTACAGTATGTAAAGGTGTGTGGTTAGAGGAGTATGCAAAGGTTTGTGGTTAGAAACGTGTTTGTTTTGATCCATTGTGACCAGTGTTTCCATGCCATGAATTCGAAAAATGTAATCAACACAATGACAAAAAATCCAATAAGGTGAGATTGAGAGATTCATTTTAAAACGTTTTAAATGGGAATAGCGCCAAGAAAGACAAAGTGTCAATGATATTCAATGGTCATAGTAGACCGGGACCTAGGCACCATTACACATTGGCCGTGATAGAGCGTAGGTTGGATACACTAACCAGCTTCGTCCTGGTCAGAGGTTTTACTTTCTAACTTTAATACTTTTAAGTCCCAGTCCACGAAGGTGTACACGTTAAAGAGCCCCAGGAACTTAAGCACAGCACTTGGAGACTCACAGGGTGTCAAGCAGAGGCCAGCAGTAGGGTCCAATCCAGGTCCAGCTGCCGCTGGGCACTTGCATTAAAGGCTTGTTGTAGACGTGTAGCTTGAGAAGTGGGTTAGCATTATGGCCCGTTGAGTCCACTTCTTTGTCCTGGGTACAACAGGGAGCCTATTCAGGACTTTGAGGCTCCTCTCAGGTCACTGCTTGTGCCTCCGTGTGCCCCTGTTGCCTGCTTGTGCCTCAGTTTTCGTGCCCCTGTCGCCTGCTTGTGCCTCAGTTTTCGTGCCCCTGTTGCCTGCTTGTGCCTCAGTTTTCGTGCCCCTGTTGCCTGCTTGTGCCTCCGTGTGCCCCTGTTGCCTGCTTGTCCCTCCGTGTGCCCCTGTTGCCTGCTTGTGCCTCCGTGTGCCCCGGTTGCCTGCTTGTGCCCCTGTTGCCTGCTTGTGGCTCCGTGCGCCCCTGTTGCCTGCTTGTGGCTCCGTGTGCCCCTGTTGCCTGCTTGTGGCTCCATGTGCCCCTGTTGCCTGCTTGTGCCTCCGTGTGCCCCTGTTGCCTGCTTGTGCCTCCGTGTGCCCCTGTTGCCTGCTTGTGCCTCCATGTGCCCCTGTTGCCTGCTTGTGCCATGTGGGTGTGTGTGGAGGGCTCTGTGTAGCTGTGTGTGTGGGGAGCTTTGTGTGGCTGTGTGTGGGGAGCTTTGTGTGGCTGTGTGTGTAGGGAGCTTTGTGTGGCTGTGTGTGTGGGGAGCTTTGTGTGGCTGTGTGTGTGGGGAGCTTTGTGTGGCTGTGTGTGTGGGGAGCTTTGTGTGGCTGTGTGTGGGGAGCTTTGTGTGGCTGTGTGTGGGGAGCTTTGTGTGGCTGTGTGTGTGGAGGGCTTTGTGTGGCTGTGTGTGTGGGGGGCTGTTTGTGGGTGTGTGTGTGGGGGGGCTCTGTGTGTGTCATTTGCGAGGGATAAAGCTAGTGGCATTGTAAATGACAATGCCATTTATTTATGTTAAAAAAAACATAAATAAAAATGTCAAGAGCAATGCCAATAGCTCTAACTTTAACAAAGGCGAAACCATTGCATTGTAAATGCTTGTTTGGAATGTGACCAAATAAAAATAAGAAGAAAGTTGTGTTTTTTTGGCAGAACACCTTTAAGAGAATGAAAGAAATGTTTCACCTCCAACATCTCCTCAGGAAAACCAGCCTCCCCTCACAAAGTCACATGACTGGAAGTGCAGAGGAAGAACTTGTGCTACACCAATAAAAAAAGATCACAAACTGGGGCCCAGCACCTCGAGAGATCTGTACTGCAGAAAACTCAATTTTGCTGCAAATCTGCACAAAAAAAATGGTGTCGGAAACAGCAGGTGAATCTGAGCTCATTCACGGCCGCCATCTTGGATCGCATGCATTACCGCTTTCCGAAAATGATATGTTTTTGCCACTAAAGTTAAGGACATGAATATAGGGCCTGAAAGGTACCTATTTTAAAGTAATGACCCCTGTATCTCAGACCTGGCCGGACATCCCCCCCACCCCCCACTTGAAGCTCTGCCATGCTGGCTTCTTCATGACTTTGGGCCGGATGGAACCATTTGGCTTATAGGGATTGCCTCATCCATGAAGCAGCTGCCAGTGATTTGCACTGTGGTCTTTTTGGGCAGTATTTCGGTGTTGCTATCCAACTGGTTCTCCAATTTCGGTCTTTGGTCGCAGGGCTTAATACTGCTTACAAATTATTAAACAAGCATTTACAATGCAACGGTTTCGCCTTTTCAAAAGTTAGCTATTGGCATTGTAAATGACTAAATTTTTATTTATGTGTTGATTTTGAAAACCGATAAATAAATGGCAGTATCATTTACATTGCCAATAGCTTAATCTCTCGCAAATGTGAGACCTATTGTACCCTACTGGACGAGCTCAGCAGACAGCAATTACTTGCAGACGAGTTCTATAACACAACAGTGACTGCTAAATCCAGTGCTTCACAATAGAAACAGAAATGATACATGAGAAGATTACGAGTGATCAAATTACAAAAGCAGACGTTAAGTTACATGAGGCAAAAGTGACAATTGTGAGCAAACAAAATACACGAGGTAGCAAAAGGTACATTACAGGAGTAATATACGAACTCGAAACTGACAAAGTAACGGGCAGAGGGTGTCATATTGGATGAAGCGGGCACTTCAAGTGAGTGTCAGCGGGCACTTTGCCAGGCAGGGGTTGGGAGCAGCGGGCAAAGGGGTTGTAGAGAGCACTTCAAGCAAGGGGCAACCTGCACTTCTCCAGACAGGGGCTGAGAGCAGTGAGCAGTTGGGTTGAAGGGGGGTGAAGAGGGCACATCAAGGGATGGGCACTCTGCACTTCACCAGACAGGGGCAGGTAGACTCCAACATAGGAGGTCAGAGTTGGTGCAGAATACACTTTAAGTGAGAGACAGCCTGCACTTCACCGGACGAGGGCAGAGAGATGGTGCACTACACCCGTGCCCCGGGGTGATGCCCAAGGATGACGAAAAATACGTTCTTGAAAGTGCTTCGGAAAACTATATTATCCATCACCCCTAAGGTATCGGGCAGTGTTCGGTTTAAGCGGATAGAGTTTTACTATTTTCATAAAGCATACCTCACCACGAGGCACATACATGCTATGTTTCCTGGGACGTCACCGGCCTGCCCCCACTGTGCTATAGAAGATGCTGATTTTTACCACATCGCGTGGCACTGTGCTTTGCTGGCTCCCTATTGGGATATGGTCCTGCAGGTTGTCCAGGGTGCCACGGGTAGACATTTTGAATGCACGCTGCAGCTGTGTCTCCTGTGGCTGGATAGGTGCAGCACGAGTCACAAGGTCACTGATAGGTTTGTGAACTCGACCCTCCTCCCAGCTCGTACACAATTCACTGTGTTGTAAGTCGACCGGGGGTCCAGATGTGTATAGATGGTGGAAGAAACTGACTAGGGGGGGGGTGGAAGGGGGTCTGCAAGAGGTAGGCGATCCGGAAGGAAGAGGACAGAGGGGTACACATAATACCAATCCTACCACCTTGGGATATGATTTTCTTGGACTGCCCTAAACTCAGTGCTTTAAATGGGCCGGTACGCACCGGTCCTGAGTACCAGCACTTCTAAATTATCTGCGCTTGAGTACCGGAACTTCTTCTTGTCCAAAGAGAGTACCAGTACTCATGGGGCAGCAAGCCAACTCAGTGCAATTTGGTATTTAAAAAACAGAAGCATGACACACAGCTGAGGAGTCTGACCGTTTTTGTGAAGTACTCAAGTGCTAATCTCCCTTTACCATCTGCTAATTGAGCAACCACCCCCGTGCCCCCTCCCAGTCGTACTCTCCAGCCCCGGCTGCTGCAGCCTCCTGGACACACAGGATTCTTTCAGCAGACCTGCACGCTGGGCTATTGTGCTCTGCTGGCCATCCAAACACCTTCGAAAAGTGGAGGAAGCTTTGTTTTTCTTTTTACATTTCTTCTTGTACCCCCAGCAGTCGAGCTCTCTTCAACCCATTTACAAGGCGTAAAAGACTTGGGGCCTCATTTATGAGGCCGTGCGTCACTTTTACGCCGCCGGTGCGTCACTTTTTGTGACGCACCAGCAGCGTAAAAAATGTGCCTTGTTGCACCATATTTACAAAATGACGCATCTAGGTAGATGCGTCACTTTGTAAACCCCTACGCTACATTATACCTACGCCAGGTATAATGTATGCAGGGGGGGCGTTCCGGCGCAAGAAAGGGTCGTAGAAGTGACGCAGTGAAATCTATAGGATTTCACTGTGCCACTTCTAGGACACAAATGCGTCAATTTCTTACGCCTGCCTCACAGCAGGCGTAAGACTGACACAAGCCCTGTGAAAGGACACTTTGCTGGAGTTGCGTCACTTTTGTGACACACTCTAGCAATGCGTCACTTTTGCGCCATACAGATACGTCAGAAATACTGACGTATCTGTAACTCCTTGCGCCATGATGCGTTATACTGTAAATATGATGCATCATTGGTGGCGCAAGGAGGGTGCAGTGAAAAGTGACGCATCGCTGTTTTCACGCAGCGATGCGTCACTTTTCATAAATGAGGCCCTTGGTGGGTGACAGATGAAAGGCCCAATTTGCATGTCGCCCCTCTTCCTACTAATAAACTCACTGCAGCTGTACCTTGTCAGAGCTCAACTTATAAAAAGGAGAAATAATATGCATACCTTTCCTTTAAAATGTAATTGAACAAGAAAGTTATTGATATTGTGTTATGCATGTTTGATTTCTATTTCACTTTCCCCATGCTTGTGAGGCCCATGGTGCTATTACACTGGAAGCAATTTAAGAAGCGGTTTACATTCAAGTGAAAGTAAAATATTTATGACAGAAAATAAATGTTAGTGAACTTTTTTCTTAGTGCCTTTGAAAAGCGCCAATTAAACAAAATCTTAAATGAAGGGTTGCATTCGGTCATGAGGTTTTATCAATGATTTTATTTAATGGGCATGTTTTTAGCACAGTTTATTGTGGGTGCACATGAACTAAATACCCTATTTGCATGCACAAGTGCTTCTATGTCCCTATGTGTTCTTGTATGAGTGACTGTTGCCTGCAGTGTGCATATCTTCACACCAATTAAATCTCAATCAAATTAAACGTGTGACTCTAGCCGGGTCGCTTAGCACTATCCATAGCCCCGCCCCCATTGATCCACCGCCATCACCCTGCCCCCCCAACCCCGCCCCCTAGCCCACATCTCAGTTTGGTGAGTACCTGCACTTATTTTTTTCCATTTAAAGCACTGCCTAAACTAGACCCACAGGGGAGGATTGTGGTTGTGGCAGAAACACTTGGGTATTCCCCAGGGGCTGGTGCCTCACCATAGGGGAGCACAGTGAGGCTGGGATCTCGTGATTGGGGGAACTGTCTGAGCATTTGATGCGGAGCTATGTCGTGTGGTTGTGAATGTTACTGTGGCTGTGTGGGCACGTGACGTTTTGTCCCAGAGTGCTCTCAATTGTGTACCTATCCTGAAGCCTGAGTGCTTGGCTCGGTGTTCGCTCTGTGTCACCTGTTATTTATTGTTGTACATGTGATCTTGGCCAAATGTTTTATTTTTGTCTGTTGTAATCGTTTCGGGATTTGTTTTGAAAACAATAAAAATGTGTTGGAAAAAACCCCCTGCTAAATCCCTTTGAATATGTGCAATAACAGTGCATAGAGTTTCTGTATTACTATGAATCGTATTGATTTATTCCAAACTTGTTGCCCTTGATACATCTGGAGATCCAACAGCTTTGGACTTAGCAGTGGTCGGAAGGCATCCTGCTTCCTTTTGTTTGAAGGAGGTTACACAGGTTTCATATCTGAATTAGTGCCTGACATACTTTTAAGTTAGTAATGATAGCTGGTCACAGAATATGATGTTCCAAATATTGGAATTTAGAAGCAGAAAAAACTGTGAGAGTTTCTAAGACAGTAAAAACTGCAGGGCCAGAGCTGAAAAATAAAATGGTGATAAAGATTATTTTTTACCATTTTATTTTTCAGCAACCGACCTGTCCTGAACTGAGTGACAGAAAGGGGCAGGGCGAGTGCTGCTGAGTGGCAGCAGGGAGCTGTTCACTTTGAAATGCGCATGTCGCTTTGGCGGGCCGTCTTGTGACAGCCAGCCAGACATGCATATTTTAAAATGTTCTAACTTAGCTGTCTTAGGCAGCCAGGTTAGAGAAAGCACAGACCTCCAGTGCTCTTGAGATTGCTGAGTGAGGCCGCTCCCTCTAATCCTGGAGTTGCTTTCATGCTGGTGAGAGCAGCACCATGATTGGTTAGTGCAGTTTCCTGGTCCCGCAATGAAGCCTGCTTGAAAGAGAAACGACCGGTGGAGGAGGACGTTGCGTCGCACCTCAAGGTAAGTCTTTTTTTGGTTTTGCGTTCCCCCTCCCCTCACTCACCAACCTTGGTGCACGCCAGCCGCCACTGGTAAAAAGTCTAACATATATCCGTAAGACTTTCTGTCCCACTAATGTTAACAGAAGCTAGGCACACCACAGCAAAGCATTCAAAGATAAGCTTGTAAATGAAATAAAGCTGCTCCTTTTTGGGTTTCGCCTGCCGAAAGGCTGCGCTCTGCGCAGCTTTTCAGCGCAGGTGAAATCCTATGTCGACAATAAGGACTTCTGGAACGTCCCCCGGCTCTCATTGGCTAGCTCCATAAATGGAGGCTAGCCATTGGGTGCCGGATCTGTCCCTCAAGGCCGGACCAGATTCGGGGGCGTTCCGGAGATTTTTTCCCAGGGCGGAGTTACGTTTTTTCCCGTTCCCTCCCCTTTCACTGAAAGTGAATTCAGATGCGCTGTCCATTCCCGCCCCCTCCGTGTGCCTTTCCGCCCCCCTCGCTGTCCTGTGCACGTTTCCCGCCGTCCGTGTCCTCTCCCGCCCCCTCCCGCCGTCCGTGTCCTCTCCCGCCCCCCTCCCGCCGTTCGTGTCCTCTCCCGCCCCCTCCCGCCCCCTCCCGCCGTCCGTGTCCTCTCCCGCCCCCAGTGAGTGCCCACCTCGCGATTTCTGCCCGCCTGCCTGCCTAGGAAGTACCTGGCCGGCCGGCCAATCCCTTCGCGGCCGGCCGGAAGTCCCGCCCCCGCAGCCCGGGGGAGGGAAAGGGAAGCCTTGGTGTGAAGCCTTTGCCGGTGTTGCCGGTCTCCCATGCCTGGAGGGAGACCGGAGAGGAGCCTGATGAGGGAGGAGCGGAGGGGGCGCGGGGCACATTGTGGTGCCCGCCCCCACCGCAAATCCGTACCGGCAGGAAGGAGGAGGGCAGCAGCGATCAGGTAAGGATCAGCGGAAGACGTTAGAACCGTGCAGATCTCACCACCCACGGAGCACGGCTCTCCTCGCGGAGGCTCCCTTCCCCCACCGCCTGGGCCTGCCTTTAGTCACGGCGCTTCCTCGAGCACTCCGCTGCCCCTGGCCACGAGCACAGCGTGGAGCCTCTGGCACCCACCCGAGGGGTGGGGCGCGAGCGGTGCGGCAGACCCCGTTTCCCTCGTGTTTTTATAGTTTAATGCTCGTTGAACGTGTGTGAGCTATTACTTTGCGAGGTTTGAGTAACTGTGAGTGCTTGGGAAGCGACTTTCCTTGCTTTCTTGTTGGTCGCCGCTGGGACGTTCTTTCCACTCATTAACTTCTTATCTGCTCCTTGAAACCCTCCTCGGGGCTTCCAGGCACCCTCTGGGTTGAATCTCCTACCACATCAATGGAAGCCATGTGAGATGTTTAGCGCTCTGTTCCCCGCGTGCATGGAGACAGTCTATAACGTGTCATTTAGTGTGGGTTGTAACTGGTCAGCCCAGATGTTGAACAGCACCAGAAGGGAGATGGCAATAACTTTTATTTTTCTCCCGTATTTCATACCCGACGTCTGAGTTTCGACTGGCGGTAACTAAGCACGTTTCTCCCTCAACTTTGTCACTCTTCTCAACATCCCCGCGTCATCGTTTTACTAAAGATTTCAGGAAGGATGTGGTAGGTTCTAGGGCTGTGCGAGCCAAGTCTTCTGAAAATACGGGCTTGACTAAAAAGCATAATATTGTTACAGAAAGCAATGTGTCCGGAAGTGACATCCTACGCATCACGAGTGAAAAACCACTATTTTGTTGCCAAAGTCTGGGTACAATCTGTTCAAGTTAAAACATTAGTGTGTATGTGCACAAAACACAAGCCTAGTGTAGTTAAAAGAACACTATATATTAAAAAAAATCCTAATGTCGAATAAAACCAAACAAATGGCTTAGATTTAAATGCACATTATGCAAAGCAGACATCGCATTTGGAAGCCAGGCTGATTTCCTTCAGACAAGGAACTAATTTGGTGGATATTAGGGATCACAGCAAAGGCTAGACAAATAAACGACACGTCATTGCCCCCATATTTTTCAATAGTTTTGGGTTTCTACAAGGTTTATGAAACTCCCATGCTTGACTCCACGAGCCATCGAAAGACGTACATGAGGTAGCACATTTAAAAAATATCGTCTAAAATGCAAAAAAGTTTTCTCAGTATCTCAAATAAATACATACTCCTATAATTGAATGACATTTACTGAAAGTAATATTTTTAAATGAAACTTTGGCAAAAATTCCCATGACCTGACAACATTGACACGTTATTCAAAATGTCAGTCTGTCATGTTATTTATTTCTATAGGCTATATTGCTATTAAATGTTAGCACGGTTGTTTACATTAACCATGTACGTGAGGATTTTCACCTGCGCCGAATTACTTCATTGTGCTCTCGTATTGTGTGGCTAAGCAAAATGATAGTGAAGTAAAGTGATGGGCCGTGGAGCACACAGTTTCGTCAAGTGGAAAGCCAGGTTTTTTCAAGCAGAATAGCATATTGTACAGTTTAGAAACTCTAAAAGCACACCCATTCTGTTTAACACGAAGTCATTGCTATGTGTTCAGCTATTGAACTAGTGATACTATGGGGAGTTTATCACCTTTAACCAGACTGACACTATACAGATACGTGTGTGCAGTCATGAGATGTAAACATGTGCTTTTCTGTTTGGAATATTCTGGTGGATGCTGAAGATCAAGCACCAGTGATGGAACACGTCTATCTGGAAAAAAAATCCTGCTCTTTACAATTGTCCCCCTGACGGCCTTTAAACTAAGGAGCAAACTCATGGGCTCCAGGACCTGAGTTTTTGTTCCCCTGGAGAGGTGTCGAGCCACTCCTAAAATCAATCTTTTTCTCAAGTCAGCAGAGGCAGAAGTTGCCCTGTAGCAAGCAGTGATTGAAGAATGGTGCTGCTGACCAATTCCCTGAGGCTTCAGGGAGGGTTGTCCACACATAACCTATAAATTGGGCTGGCTTGATCTTCTTGTCCAGTATGGAAATCACTGTTGATCAGATTCTCAATTCTGGCTTGCCCTAAACTGTTTTTTCTCTATACTGTTAGTTTTTAAACATAATTTAGGTCGCCATCATATGCCGGTAGATTAAAAATGGATGCCCACTTTAAAAGGCACGACAGATTTACAGCCCCTCACTCCTAGTTTACTCCACCAGTTATACAGAAGCTACGACTTTGAGCATTGGGCACCGGTCCAATATCTCAGCCAAATTCCAAATGTTCTTAAATGAAACTGTTTTGGGGATCTAAAGAGATGCTTGGCCGCATAAAAGCGAGGAATCAAAATGTGTTTTGGGAAATGTCTTGGGTGGGACTTTGAGAAACGCTTTATTGTTATTTGTAGTTTGAAAAATGTACTATGCAGTTGTTTATTTTATTTTATTATTATATTTTATGTAGTCTGGCAATTCACCTTGGTAGTTTTGTAGCTTTTAGCAAGGTAGTGGCTCGTGTCCTTCGTCAACAGCTAGACTAGAGTGTCCATGTCTGTATCTCTGCTCCCATGTAACTCTTTTATTGTGGAGTGGCAGTGTGTGTGTCCTGTAACTTCCCAGGTCTGGCATTCTTTTTGTTTGTGTCTTCCTGTAGCTACCCAAGAGTGGAATACAGGGGCTCCGCTCCCAATGGTGCAGCAGGTGCTGTGGCACCTGGACCAAGAGGCTTTAGGCGTGCACTGAACCCAGTTTCGTATATATTAGCCATCCAACAATATGGAGACCCATTTGGCATGCTGGGACCCATGCCCACAGCACTCTTGGTATACGACTGGTGGTAGAACTGTGGATCCCATATGTTTGGGACTCGAATCTGATATTAAACATTTCAGATGATGTAAAGTGAAAAGCAGGTCTTTAAAAGGCTAACACACACACTCATCATGCAGCACCATGGCTGATGTTAGGTAGAACTCTCACATGCCCAATCCCCTTTATTACCTCTGGCAACCACCAAGACCAATTGATTTAATTAAAAAGGTATGTATGATTACAGAGGCTTCCAACCAGGCCTCTTCATCCATTGCTCTGTTGCTGTGTCATTCATATTTTTATTCCGCCTACTCTAGCGTACAGCTTGGAACAATGGGTAATGCAATAGTCTATGGGAACGAAACTGGGTATTAAGTGGTAAAAGGCATTGTATGCATCACACTTGATTTGAACTTATGCAAATTATAGGTATTTTGTGCACTTAAATATATTAAAATCCTCAAATTTTTTTTTTTAGTGTTGCCGCCTTTGATTTGTGCAGTCTTTAGTTTGACGGTGTTCCCCGGTGTCTGTCCCGCCGAGTAAGATTAGAGTGGTTGCATTGATTGAAGCCGGCCAGTCTCCAGGGGTGTGCTGGACAATGCACTTTCTACACTGAACCTTAGGGTGGTAGAATAGCATAGATGCTAACTGTGCAGTCTCTTTAGCGGTCTCTTTCTATTGGGCATTTGTAAACCTCAAGCATGCATTTGTGGTTTCCTTGGGGTATCTCCATTTTGCATGGCTGGTAGTGGTGCAACAAATTCTGCTCCATTGACAGTTTTCAGGCAGAAGACTGACTCCCTAAATCAGACTGTAATGGAACTTGCTTGGCCACTGCTAGCTTAATATTGAGCCCTAAGACACAATTATGAGGGAGTAAGGGATCAAAATGTGTAATTGTTGGCTAAATTATGCAGCAAGAAAAACGAATTATGCTGTACATTGTGGCACATTTTGTAATATTGTGATATTTTACACAGTTATTTGTCTCGGCAAAAGTTGTTTATTCTTTGCAACGGGTCTGCCACAAAACAGCCCCAAGTGTTCGGCTTGTGTTTTTTAGTGCGCGTTAGCAACAATATTGTTCTTGGTGAAAACTCCAAATTATGTGGCAAAGGCTGTGTTGTGTGGTAAGTGCTGTAAGTTCATGAGTATTGCATTGCAAAATTTGTATAGAACTTACTACCTCTGTGGGGCACAGAAGCATTGGCATACAAAGGTAGTACAGTATGTAAAGGTGTGTGGTTAGAGGAGTATGCAAAGGTTTGTGGTTAGAAACGTGTTTGTTTTGATCCATTGTGACCAGTGTTTCCATGCCATGAATTCGAAAAATGTAATCAACACAATGACAAAAAATCCAATAAGGTGAGATTGAGAGATTCATTTTAAAACGTTTTAAATGGGAATAGCGCCAAGAAAGACAAAGTGTCAATGATATTCAATGGTCATAGTAGACCG
This sequence comes from Lissotriton helveticus, assembly GCF_964261635.1. Taxonomy (NCBI): domain Eukaryota; kingdom Metazoa; phylum Chordata; class Amphibia; order Caudata; family Salamandridae; genus Lissotriton; species Lissotriton helveticus. The sequence goes on from NC_136070.1 coordinate 940,104,145, forward strand.
GGACCTAGGCACCATTACACATTGGCCGTGATAGAGCGTAGGTTGGATACACTAACCAGCTTCGTCCTGGTCAGAGGTTTTACTTTCTAACTTTAATACTTTTAAGTCCCAGTCCACGAAGGTGTACACGTTAAAGAGCCCCAGGAACTTAAGCACAGCACTTGGAGACTCACAGGGTGTCAAGCAGAGGCCAGCAGTAGGGTCCAATCCAGGTCCAGCTGCCGCTGGGCACTTGCATTAAAGGCTTGTTGTAGACGTGTAGCTTGAGAAGTGGGTTAGCATTATGGCCCGTTGAGTCCACTTCTTTGTCCTGGGTACAACAGGGAGCCTATTCAGGACTTTGAGGCTCCTCTCAGGTCACTGCTTGTGCCTCCGTGTGCCCCTGTTGCCTGCTTGTGCCTCAGTTTTCGTGCCCCTGTCGCCTGCTTGTGCCTCAGTTTTCGTGCCCCTGTTGCCTGCTTGTGCCTCAGTTTTCGTGCCCCTGTTGCCTGCTTGTGCCTCCGTGTGCCCCTGTTGCCTGCTTGTCCCTCCGTGTGCCCCTGTTGCCTGCTTGTGCCTCCGTGTGCCCCGGTTGCCTGCTTGTGCCCCTGTTGCCTGCTTGTGGCTCCGTGCGCCCCTGTTGCCTGCTTGTGGCTCCGTGTGCCCCTGTTGCCTGCTTGTGGCTCCATGTGCCCCTGTTGCCTGCTTGTGCCTCCGTGTGCCCCTGTTGCCTGCTTGTGCCTCCGTGTGCCCCTGTTGCCTGCTTGTGCCTCCATGTGCCCCTGTTGCCTGCTTGTGCCATGTGGGTGTGTGTGGAGGGCTCTGTGTAGCTGTGTGTGTGGGGAGCTTTGTGTGGCTGTGTGTGGGGAGCTTTGTGTGGCTGTGTGTGTAGGGAGCTTTGTGTGGCTGTGTGTGTGGGGAGCTTTGTGTGGCTGTGTGTGTGGGGAGCTTTGTGTGGCTGTGTGTGTGGGGAGCTTTGTGTGGCTGTGTGTGGGGAGCTTTGTGTGGCTGTGTGTGGGGAGCTTTGTGTGGCTGTGTGTGTGGAGGGCTTTGTGTGGCTGTGTGTGTGGGGGGCTGTTTGTGGGTGTGTGTGTGGGGGGGCTCTGTGTGTGTCATTTGCGAGGGATAAAGCTAGTGGCATTGTAAATGACAATGCCATTTATTTATGTTAAAAAAAACATAAATAAAAATGTCAAGAGCAATGCCAATAGCTCTAACTTTAACAAAGGCGAAACCATTGCATTGTAAATGCTTGTTTGGAATGTGACCAAATAAAAATAAGAAGAAAGTTGTGTTTTTTTGGCAGAACACCTTTAAGAGAATGAAAGAAATGTTTCACCTCCAACATCTCCTCAGGAAAACCAGCCTCCCCTCACAAAGTCACATGACTGGAAGTGCAGAGGAAGAACTTGTGCTACACCAATAAAAAAAGATCACAAACTGGGGCCCAGCACCTCGAGAGATCTGTACTGCAGAAAACTCAATTTTGCTGCAAATCTGCACAAAAAAAATGGTGTCGGAAACAGCAGGTGAATCTGAGCTCATTCACGGCCGCCATCTTGGATCGCATGCATTACCGCTTTCCGAAAATGATATGTTTTTGCCACTAAAGTTAAGGACATGAATATAGGGCCTGAAAGGTACCTATTTTAAAGTAATGACCCCTGTATCTCAGACCTGGCCGGACATCCCCCCCACCCCCCACTTGAAGCTCTGCCATGCTGGCTTCTTCATGACTTTGGGCCGGATGGAACCATTTGGCTTATAGGGATTGCCTCATCCATGAAGCAGCTGCCAGTGATTTGCACTGTGGTCTTTTTGGGCAGTATTTCGGTGTTGCTATCCAACTGGTTCTCCAATTTCGGTCTTTGGTCGCAGGGCTTAATACTGCTTACAAATTATTAAACAAGCATTTACAATGCAACGGTTTCGCCTTTTCAAAAGTTAGCTATTGGCATTGTAAATGACTAAATTTTTATTTATGTGTTGATTTTGAAAACCGATAAATAAATGGCAGTATCATTTACATTGCCAATAGCTTAATCTCTCGCAAATGTGAGACCTATTGTACCCTACTGGACGAGCTCAGCAGACAGCAATTACTTGCAGACGAGTTCTATAACACAACAGTGACTGCTAAATCCAGTGCTTCACAATAGAAACAGAAATGATACATGAGAAGATTACGAGTGATCAAATTACAAAAGCAGACGTTAAGTTACATGAGGCAAAAGTGACAATTGTGAGCAAACAAAATACACGAGGTAGCAAAAGGTACATTACAGGAGTAATATACGAACTCGAAACTGACAAAGTAACGGGCAGAGGGTGTCATATTGGATGAAGCGGGCACTTCAAGTGAGTGTCAGCGGGCACTTTGCCAGGCAGGGGTTGGGAGCAGCGGGCAAAGGGGTTGTAGAGAGCACTTCAAGCAAGGGGCAACCTGCACTTCTCCAGACAGGGGCTGAGAGCAGTGAGCAGTTGGGTTGAAGGGGGGTGAAGAGGGCACATCAAGGGATGGGCACTCTGCACTTCACCAGACAGGGGCAGGTAGACTCCAACATAGGAGGTCAGAGTTGGTGCAGAATACACTTTAAGTGAGAGACAGCCTGCACTTCACCGGACGAGGGCAGAGAGATGGTGCACTACACCCGTGCCCCGGGGTGATGCCCAAGGATGACGAAAAATACGTTCTTGAAAGTGCTGACGCCACGGAAGTTGTGAAAGCGTGTGCTTGAAAGCTAATTATGGACCTGTGTGTCTATATGGACGATAGAGCATTTATAATTTCAAAACGTGCGACGTGCGTGTTTCATTGCCAAGGTTTATGTGGGGGAAACAATGTCTCTAACATATACCAGGAATTGTAGTTTACAAGTGCGGAGGGTCTTTTAATATCACAACACGTCATTAAATCTACATTTTCTGTGTTCGGTATGAATGACATTGTGTGCCTGCCCCCGCCCCGAACGTTGACCCATTTGAATATTGCTAGGTTTTTTTGTTTCAAATATTTTATTGGCATTTAAAAGTAATGTGCAAAAAACATTCAAGTGTTACAGAACCCTTGCGATGGATACAAATAAATTTACCATGATACATTAGTATGGAAGGCGTACATGCAGTAGTGAGCGTGAAAATCAGCAAAGACACTTAGGCTCATATTATTAGTTTGAAGTTATTTTTTTTCTGTTTGGCTTTGGTAAGCTGCTGTTCTTTATAAACTGTACATTTATTTAGGATGCGTGCGTCCATTGTGCCAGTGGGCGTATTGGGGTAGGAAAGACAGGTACAATCAGCCCTGGCAGGCTTTCGGTAGTCACGAGTCCGGCACTTATAGAAACGCGGAGAAGTGGAAAGAAGGGGTAGGTTTCGAGATTATTGGATGGGAAAAGGTACTCGAGACATTGAGAATGCTAGAGAAAATGGGCAACAGAAAGAAAGCCAGCAAACGAAGGAATTAAAACTGAAAATGGGGGTACAATTAGGAGAACGATCGGAAGAGAGAAAGGAAGTATGACAGGAGGCAGAAAAACAAACAAGGAAAGAAACAGTCATGGGTAGAAAGAGAGAAGCAAGGAAGAGAAAGCAATGTGTAAGAAAAGCGGAAAGGTAAAAATAGAAGTTTAGGTAAATGCACGTTTGTGGATCAGTGTTTGGTAACTATATAGGACACGTGTTTGAAATTTAAAAAATATGGAATTTGTTGTAGACCAATAAAACAGCTAGCCTCGTGTGAAGCTGACGTGCGGGGGCCTCGTGCCTTCCTTTTAACCGAGAGTCCATGCGAAGAATTTGTTTCTGCTGGTCTGTTGTGGGGGTCTTGCGCCTTCCCTGTCCGTGAGGGTCTCCGCCTCAGGCTGGTGCGTGGAGTTTCTGCGGGGACAAGTGTCGAGGGTCTCCGGCGGGAGTCACTGGGAATTGCTTTTTGTGGGTCTTTTGCGTTGAAAGGACCGTGTGCCGTGTTTTTCTCGTGTGGTGCATTGGGGGTTCAGTGGGGTATTGTTGCAGGGGTCTACTGCATTTATTTGGTGGGGGCTAGGGAGTCTGTAATGGGGTGCGGAGTGAGTTCTCTCGCTTCAGAGGCCCGGTACCCCCTTTGCGGGGTCTGACAGTGTTCTGGGAGGGGGGGCTGCAGCTGGGGTGCGGGGACCCGGCAATGAAAGGCCCCGTCAGGGTTGTTTGCAGTGAACACTGGCATATGCACGATTCGTTCGGCAGAAAGCTGCGGCGCCCCCCCCTCCCCCCCCCGACACCCCCACCTGCACCCCCTCCAGCTTAACTTTACCTCCTCTCTAGCCGGGCAGAGGGGGTGCCTACGGAGGCCCCCGGACCCCATCATGTTCCCCTATATCCGCCATGTGCACCTCAAGTCTGACAGTTTGCACGGAAGGGCACACGTGTTCTACTTGTGCAAACGCACGCCAACATGTGAGCACACTTGACAAAGCGAGAGGACATTACTTTGCGGGGGGGGGGGGGGGATAAAACAGGCCGGGGAAAACATACGCTGTAGTCATAGACGGAGCGAAAACAATGTTGGCCAGTACATTGAGGGAAGAAATGTGGTGGGTAGCTGACCCGGGGATCCTTGGTGGCTAGAATGGGCAAACTGAGTAGCCTTTTAGAACAAGCGAAAGGGTGCTCGGAAGGGGAGCATGAGAAATTAAGTGGTGCTCGGGGAGGCAGTGGTGCAGGAGAAGCGACTCGGTGCATCAGAAGTGAAGTGGTGCATTAAAAGCGAAGCGACGCGTACATCCGGGTCTCTGGTTTGAGCTCTCTGCAGCTTACAGTATAATGGGTGCGAGATTGCACTACGGGGGGAGGGGCGGACACCGACAATGTGTCCCGACGCCCCTCTCCCCTTGCAGGCACTCACCGAGTCCGGTGGCTGCTGGAGGAGAGCTCCCGCTCCTCGGGACTCTCCGGGGCCGCAGAGGGACGTTCTCTTTCCCCGGGGCTCCTCCTGTGCTCGGGAGCCTCGGGACGGTCGATGCAGGCTGCTTCCTCCTTCCGGCTCTCTCCTCCTCCTCCTGCGATGACGCGGAAGGGGGCTCGACCGGCTGGGCCAATCCCAGCGCGGCCCGGGCTTGAAGGCGGGCGCTGCTTCCTCCTCTCACTCGGGGCCGCGGCGGTGAATACACGGAGCAATGCCGGGTGGGCACCGGCCTTAAATCTAAATATTAAGCGAGGTGGGCACTCGCTCGGGGTACCACAACAGCGGCAAGGTCCCTGGCAGGGTGGGCACCTGCCAGCGGACAAAATACTCGAAAATCAGGTGCCGGCAATGCCGGACCAGATTCGGGGGCGTTCCCGGCTGACGTCGCGTGACGTCGGCAAAAGCCAAAGAATCTCGGGAACGCCCCCGAATCTGGTCCGGCATTGACGGACAGGCCCCTCGTCCAATGGCTAGGCTCCATTTATGGAGCCAGCCAATGAATGACGAGGGCCGACCCAAACCCACACTACAGTTCTCATTAGATTTCTCCTGCGCAAAAGCTGCTTGCGCAGCTTTTTGCAGTCGAAACCTAAAAAGGTCCTTACAGCACCCTTCTGGGCAAAGGCAATGCAGCCCGCGTCGTGCTTTGGATGTAGCAGTGAAGACAGATGTTCTTAATAATCTGGAAGGGTAGGTGAGGGCAATTGGACAGTCCACTTATTGTGTTTGTAATGCAGGAACCAATCTAAAATGCACATTATAATCCCATACAGTTAGGTGAGTGAGAGTAAGATCCGTAGGGATGGAAAAGGTAGATCCACCCATGCAACAGACTAAAATACTCTAACGTTTCAAATCAGAGACACAGTGATTAGTCCAGTTTATGCCTTGGATATAGGCCAGCTTTTGAATGAAGTAGAATTAGTTGAGGCGTGGCTAAATGCATGCATGTACCCCTCGCCACTTGTACTGATTACCACTGTATAATGCTCTTTGGGGACTGCTGAGGGCCAGTAAGAAGCAGACCCCGGCCTGCACTGGTTACAGACAACTGGGGAAATGCCTCCTTTGAACAGACCAGTGTAACCAGCTCATGGGATGGGCTAATTAAAGTTGTCTAGGGTAAGTGTCTTCTGGGTGTTCTTATGTTTTATGTCATTTTAGGGAATAATCTCGTGTTTATTCAGTTCTTGACGAGTCTGGTCATCATAATGTTTCTGCATTCTCAGCTAGAGAAAAGCTAGCTCTTTACCCCAACATGAACTCCAAAACATATTGTCTAAATTTCTTATCTGAGCAGGTGGTGGATTCCAGAGTTTTGGAGCCTGTAATGAGAATGACTTTCCACCAATGCTTTTTCATCATTGGAGCAAAAGGACAGGAGGGGCACTAGGGTAGTAAGTACATAGTGTTTTGTTCTAGGAGATGTATTTGAATTTTGTTTGGAGGAACAGTGGACCATTCTCTCAAATGTCCATGTGGACTATGCACAGAGCAATGAAGGCAGAGTGTCTGGCCATAGGTAGTCTGTAAAGTGCATGAAAGCCTGGTGTGATACCTTCAAGGATGAATATGTGGAAGCGAATTTAATGCAGTGTTGAGAGTTTAAAAAGTAGGGAAAAGGGTGCTCCGATAGACAGGTAACGGACTTGGCCCTTTTTGCAGGGTCATCCCTGAGCCTTTTGCCTTCCTCCTGACCTGTTTTGGTTGGTTTTGTGACTCTGGGCACTTTACCACTGCTGATCAGTCTAAAGTGCAATTGCTCTCTCTATGGTAAATTGGTGTATGGATTAGTGACTCCACGATTGCCTTACGTGGTTTACTTGTCAACCCTAGTACAGTGCACTGCGTGTGCCCAGGGCTTGTAAATCATATGCTGCTGGTGGGCTTGCAGCACGGATTGTGCCACCCACCGGAGCAGCTTGTAAAGTGTGTCTCAGGCCTGCCATTGCAGAGCCTGTGTGCAGTCTGGTACTGCCATGTTGACTGGACAAGTGCACCCACTTGCCAGTCCCCAAACCTTCCCTTTTCTACATATTAGTCACCTCTAAGGTAGGCCCAAGGACAGGGTGCAATGTAGGTAAAATGTAGGACATGTCCTGATGTGTGTGGAATGCCCTAATAGTGAATTACAGCCATTTTCGTTTTTCACTATTGCAAGGCTACCTGTTCCCCATAGGCCAGAATAGGCAGTTTGATTATAACATCTTATAATCCTAACTGACTCAAGGAACTAGGTAGAAATTCAAGTTTAGAATGATAAAATACATCTTTTAGTGAAGTTGGTTTTAACATTCTGTGTTTGAAAATATCACTTTTAGAAAGTAGGTATTTTCTTGCCTAACTATCCAAGCCTGCTTCTGCTAGGTTGTGTATTACTTTTCTGTTTTTTTGAGTGACAGGTGCTGGGGGATTCCTGGAGACAGGGTGAGTCAGCACAGGGCTGAATAGACCCATCTGCATGTAGAGTGGTGGGAAGGGAGCACCTGGGACCTGAATAAGGGCTGTGCCTGCCTTCCACAATGCTGGCTCCACCTCCTGTGGTGTGTCTGATGACCCAGGCCCACACTGTCAAAGGAAGAGAAGGAGTCCTGTAAACAAAGTGCTCCAGAACTGACCAGAACTGGTTTGGACTAGGCACAGACACTCTCTGCCTTCAGAGAACAAAGAGAATAGTAGTATAATTAATGGGACCCATACCCCAGGACTTTAGATCACTTCTGGGAATCAAGACAAACCTTTGCTGAGGAGAAGAACTAGGAAGCTGAAGGAGGAGACTACCCCTGTGCTGTATGTTTGGGGGTTGGCCTGCAGTGGTTGCTACATTCCCAAAGAAAGGAGAAGAGGACTGAGTTTGCTTTTAATCAACTTGAAGAAGAATCTCCAAGGGCTTGAACTTGAGCTTGCCTCCTGCCTGAAGTCTCAGGTATACAAGACTTCACCAACCAGCTCGCCATAAATTCCCTTTCTGGGAATTGAAGTGCCTGCTGTTGTGCCGGGCCTTCTGAGAAACTGCGTGTCGCTGGGAGCTGGAAGCGTGACACAGGACAAGCAGCATATCGCCCCTGCAGCAGCTGTTGTCGCATCGCAGAAGAAGCGAGCCGCCGCTGCCGCTGTCATCGTCGCATCACCGGAGCACGGCGCATCACCCGATAAGTATGCCACCACTGCGGAGGTCACCGTCGCATCACTGGAGAAGCGCGTCGCAGGGCATGTCGTGGTTCCAAAGATCACCGAGTCGCCGCACGGCCATCGGCCGTGCACGCATCGCATCAACGTTGTCGCATCGTAACCAAGACGCCATCTTTGTCGTATTGCATTGGAGAGAAGTATCGCATTGAGGTGCCATCTTGTTGCATCGTACCTGAGAGCAGTGAGAAACTGACGCATTACCTCTCCACACAGTAAGGAAGTGAGAATCAACTCCCCTGCGCAGCAGTAAGGAATCAACTCATCCACTTCCCTGAGTGTAAGGAACCGACACATCACCTTCCCTGCTACCCTATTGTTTTCTTTGCGTTACGCATCCAAATATAAATTGAGAGTAAAGTGTTGCATTTACAACTTGAGAGATCTGAGCTATTTTCAACCATTTTAAAGTCTATTTTTGAGTACAGTATGGGAGGATTTTTGTCATTTGGGTCTTGTTTTAAGTCTATATAAAAATACTGATTTTTATAATACAACCTGTGTGGTGTCCATCTGTAGTGTTGTCACTGTTTTACTGTATGTGTTTACAAAGGCTTTACACACTGCCTCTGAGATAAGCCTGCCTGCTAGTGCCAAGCTACCAAGGGGGTGAGCAGGGGTTATTTTAGGAGTGTAGCCCATTGCCCTGTCTAGACGCAAATGTCCCTATTTGTTCAAAGGTACCTACCTCTGCCAACTAGAGACCCCCAAAACTAACAACAGGCCATTAGGACAAACTGCACACAAATTGAATAGGGTGAAAAGGACCTCTAATGTCTGCAGGTACCCCAGGCGTAAGAAGGCATTTAAGTAATTGCATCATTAGATGACACTTCTTGTGACTTCACTCACTTGAGGGGTAAGGGACTGGTTCCGGCTTCTTACCTTGTTTGATTTGGATTTTGGTATCTCCAATTCCTTTGACTGAAAGGTTGTAGGATGGTTATTCCTCCACTGTCCAGAGGTAATGATGGTAGTTTTGGAGAAATTGAGTTTTAGATGGTTGTTCACCATCCATTCATCATTGGTATTTGGACAAAATATTGAGTTGTAAATATCAGGAGACAGAAATATTGTGAAGAAAATATAGTGATACAAAAATATAGTGATGCAGAAATATTGTTGTCGAGTATATTGTTTTTTCAGGTAAGTCATATCATAGTTAAGGATATCTTTGTAGTAAATATTGTTTCAACAATGTAGTTGTAAAGAATATATTTTCGATAATTTAATGTGTTTTAGTTTATATGTTAATTTTTTGTGTTATTTTTTTGTTGTATAATTGATATAACAAATGTTTTAATTTTGCTTGTGTTTTTAAGTGTCTAATTTAATTGTTGATAGGAATTTATAGTGCTGTAGTGGGGTGTTGGGTTTGTGAGTGGGATTTGGTGGAAAGTTAAGTAATAATTATAAATTAATTAATTTTTAAGTAAGTATGTGATTGACATTTAATATATATATATATTATTTATTATTAATTTATTATATGCATCTTTTAAGTACAGGTTCCTACATTTGTAGGGCTATAGAGTGGGGAGGTAATTAGGTAATAATTAATTAACAATGGATTTATTATTTATTATTAATTATTTAATGTATTATTAATTCTGTAATTTGTGTAATACTCATATTTTAGAGATATTTTAGGTGCAGGCTGCTGGGTTTGTAGGGGCATATGGTGGGACGTTAAATAATAATTAATGACTCATTAATAATTATTGAATTAATTCTTAATTATATGCATTATGTAATACCGATTTATTTTAGTTATATTTTTGTTGAGGGTTGCTAGGTGTATGAGTATAGGGTGGGACATTAATTAAATAGTAATTAAAACATAATTATTATTGTGTGATTAAATAACCGACTAATTAATAATTGTATAAATTATGTAATGATGATATATGTAAGTTATATAATAGGTGCACAGCTGGCTTTATAGGGTTGTAGGGAGGGAAGTTAATTAAGTATTTATTAATCAATAATTAACTAGTATTTGCTAATTAATTATGTAATTGGTTATCATTTATGTCAATTGTGTTATACCTATTTATTTCCATTATATTTTAGGTGTGGGTTGCTAGTTCTATAGGGTGGAAAGTTGAGTAATATGTAAATCACCACAGTTTTCTATTGAAAATTAATAATTAAATTGTTTATGAATTCTGTAAAGTGGATAATTGTTGTTTATTTTTAATGTAATTTTAATGCTCAGTAATAACGTTTATATTAAGAGTTTCCTAAATCAATAGGGTTATTCAAATATGTAATGTGTTTGAAGTGTAGTAGTGTAACTACAGTTGCTCAAACTGGAGTGGCAATAGTATATGTAACCCTTCCTAAGTCCAAAGTCTTTCTTACCGTTGCATAGACTGGAGTGACAATAGTAAATTTTACCCCTCCAAAGTCCAACGCTTTCCCCACTGTTGAACAGATTGGAGTAGGAATTGTAAAGTTAACGGGCCGATTCACAGAACTAACTTAAGACAAAATTATAAACTTACTACTTTTGGTATTCACAGAAGGCATTTAGTAGTCTTAAGTTAGAATTTTGTCTTAAGTTATGATTTTGTCTTAAGTTATGATTTTGACTCTTCATTAAAGCTGAAGATCTGGTAGAAGGCAGTTCTTTTAGTGAATTTGGATCAGAAAAGTGGAGGTGGAGGTTCTGTTTTTGATGAGTGTCGTTATGAATGAGGTTTTGAGCTTGGAAAGACCATTCCTGAGTCTAAAGAGCTATTGAGTAGATTACATGGTTCTTTTTTCGAGGGGCTTGGGTCATAGTCTTATATGCTGGTGGTGACCGCAAGGAAGAAAGACAAAAGAAGGCATGAATACAGTTAAACACCCTGGCTCAACCCGTCAGGTAGTTTTGGCGAGGTACTGATAGCCAGCACAGAGTTCAACCAGGCATGGTCTTCTAAATTGTCACTAAGAGTTTTTTTGCCCTATAGATAGTTTTTGCGGTGGTGATGGCAAAAATAAAAGGGCCGGTAGAGACCAAGTATCTGATATGAGTTTGGCGGTTTGATGGCAGTGCTGTCACCGCCACACCGGCGGACTGACCCCCCCCCCCCATTCCCAGTTGGTCAGTTGGACCACCATGAGACCGTTGCTATGACATGGGATCCAAGATCCCTGGCGGTCTTGCAGTGGTCTGAGTCCCGCAATATGCTGGCAGTGCAGCTGCGGCACCGTCAAGTATATTAGAAGTTCCCTCGCTGCCATAGTATTCATGGCGGTGAGCCGGCCATCAAAACTGTGGCGTGAGGGAACTAAGGGCCATACAGGGCTATCTGATGCCTCAAGACCATGGGGGGCATCCCTTTGTGCATGCACCTGAGTTCCTACATGGCATGTACTTTATCAATCTATTTTGTGCAGGAATGACCTTTAGCGTTCCCATTGAGGTGCCTATCTAAGGCTCACTTATGAGACTCAGAACAACAGTGCAGTGGGACTGCCAAAGCACTGCCCACCAGAATAGGAGAAAACCCCTAATCTGGCAGGTGGGCGGCAGTCGACATGGGCCGTGTGAGAGAGGGGTGGTGGCATGGTGGCCTGCACACACACCGCCAAAGTCGTAATTAGGCGCTAAGTGCAGGCAAGATTTTTGTTTGACGGCAAATAATTGCGAAGTTACGATTCCTCCCTTTTTAGAGATTGAAAAGTTTCACAGCTTTTCTTTTGCCCAAGCAAAGGTTTATCCTGCCTGCCCGATAATTTATACTGCATTCTGAGATAATGATCATTATAACCAAGCTCATTGGAAACTGGATGTACAATTCTGACATCGCATGTAGCGCTAATTACCCACATGTAGCACAAATTATGAGGGGTAGAGTTTGTGAGTATGTATATATGGGATCAGCTGTCATTTTAGCGGAGGTTCCTAAATTAAATTATTTACATTTCTTTTCTCATTTAAAGTATGGTTGATTGTGCGCTGAGTAGGTGCACATAAATTATTCTGATTATTTCTATTTAATAATAACTGAGAATAATGGTGAATGAGACACTTGGATGTCTTTGATGTGCAGTGCCATGAGAAGTCAACTGTGGGCTAATAATGCTTAGGGACAATTGGACAGTGAATTAGGATAATAAAGTATTTTTGGGGTTTCCAAGAAAAGTCTTTGAGATTTTTTTATCCAACAATCAAGCCCTTTTCAATGATCCACAATGCTGGTCCCATTCATCTTCACTGCATGATTTAGGTGCTAATTATCCTAGACAGTTCAATGAGGAGCAACGTAGCTATACCTGCCTAGTAACTGCTTAGTTTGTAGCTGCACAGTTATTATATACTAAACTTAGAAGCGACATTTCATAGGATTCATAGTTTTACAAAATACACTGTCATTGACAGTCGGGTGCTACCATTCCAAGAAGGCCGTTTTCTTGGAATCATGCTGAAAACAGCAAACAGACCCAAGCACATATGAAATATTTACCAGTGCCAGGAACACACTAAGATTTGGGGCAGCAGGAGCCAAAACAGAGTCTCAAATCAGCCACAAAAGGGAATGGCAGGGTCCAACTCAACCTGCTTATAACAAACGTCCAGTCTGTTTTGATCTTGCTTCTTAATGTGGCTTCTTCTTGACAAAGGCAACTGCAACCATCACAGCACAAGATACCCAGCTGGGAAAGCAAACTGTGAAGATGTGTCACCCTAAGGGTCTCCATGACATTCCTCATCTGAACACCAAACTCCCCTATCAGCCATTGATCCATCATTCGAAAAAACAGAAAAGAGAAACAATAAGTGTAACTTGTATGGAGGGACGGCAACCCAGTTACCACCTGGTCTTCAGAATGGCTTTGGCCTCAGTCCAGGTCTGCAAACAAAGAATTTGAAGGGAAAATAGAGGCAAAGAGAGGCAGACCATATAATGATGAACATGTCTGTCTAAGAAGAAGAACCAGGAGCACACTCATCTAGCAAGATCATGTGGAAGTGGAAGGTCAACCTGCTGGAATGAACAAAGATCTATTGGAGAGGGATGCTGCAGCAAAGGCACATATCAGTGGGGTGAAAAAGAGTAGCATGAAACCTTGAGGAGGGACACTTTGGGACAGGAGACAGAAAGATGTTGTCATGGCCCTTGCTCTGTGAACTGGAAGACAGGAATTGAGCTGCAGAAGTGCGCACTGGGTGGTGTCACCACTAGCCTGGTTAAGTTGTTCTGACAACTCAACTGAGTTGTCAGAACCGTTAACACCCGAAAAACAGCAAGAACACCAGGTCAGTACAGTGGGCGAGGCTCCATGCGCAACTTATTTCCCAATCAACACCCTCCTGATAAACTCATAAGTCCTAGATACCTAAGCCCACCCCCTAGGAATCAGCGAGTCCAGAGGTTCATTCTTTTCCAAGCTCTAAGAAACACACTCAACCAAGAGCAACAACAAGGCAACAATAAGAAGAGGGTCAAAATAAAATTACCAAATATCTAAGATGCCTTAAAGTTGTAAACGTGGCCCTACGCTGACCAACCAAGAAGTGGAAAAATGTCTGGTGGCACGGGGAGGCAAAACAGTAAACATATTAGATCAATGGCTTTAAAATGTGTTCTTTCGGCTCAGGTTGAAAAATGAAATGGGACAGGCTTGAAGGACCCCCAAGACGCTTCGTTCACTGCTGACTGTACTATACAGGAACTTGGTTAACTTCAGCCTTTGGAGCTGTGTATGGTAGTTATAACTAAGGCTCCCAGTTTTCAATTTTTACAGATAAATACGGACAATAAACAATCTATTTTCCTGTCTGTATTTATTTTTAAATATGGAAAACAGGTTTTCTTTTGGACTATTCTCGCTAGGTCAATAGCAGTGCAGATTGACAGGCAGGGAAGCTAAACAAATTAAAAGATTTTCTAATGAGGCTGAAATAGCTGCAGCAGTGCAGCTGCCTAAGCTGTTCTACAATGCAAATGGTTTCAAATGACTATAGGGTACTGTAAACAGCTAAAATCCATTGGACATTCAAAGATGAGTAAACATTTGTCAGTTAAATAAAAGTGGAAACGTACCTTTTACAGCATCATTTTTTACACAAAGCACAACATAAATATGGATAAATACAGATAAACTCAATAAAAAATAGATTTGGATAAATACAGACGGAAATGTCAAAAAATAATACCATAAATCAGGGAGCCCTAGTTATAACATAGAAAGACTGGAGATGAGTTCAGTGGGCCAGAGTCCTTTGTCTCCATGTACCACCATATTGCCGGCAAAGGCCATCTAGAACCCAATTGACTTCTCGCTCATTTGGACTCCATGCAGCAGAGAAGAATCGTTGGTCCATTACTTACGTGTGTGTATCAAACCAATTACAAGGTCAACAGAGCACTTTGACTCCGGTCAACGAGAATCCCATAACTTTTAAGACTCTATGGGCCATATTATCAAGCAAGGGCGATGCATTATCGCCGCTTTTATCGGCAGGAAACTGCCGCTAAAGCGTCGATAATGGGCTTGATAATATGCCCTTGTGAATTCCCATAGAAGCCCATTTCTGGTGTTAACCTGGGCTTCTATGGGAATTCACAAGGGCATATTATCAAGCCCATTATCGCCACTTTAGCTGCAGTTTCCTGCCGATAAAAGTGGCGATAATGTATTGCCCTTCCTTGATAATATGGCCCTAGATTCCAAAAGAACAATGAAATAATACAAACAATAGTAAGGCTCGAAACCTAACACAAGGCTGTGAAAATTAACCATACTGGGACATGGGCGTGTTCTCTGTTAGAGAAAACGAGTAGGGCTGGGGAGAGGCGGATGTAAAAAAAAAGCGGAGATAACAAGACATGGAAGTGAAAACATCGCAGGAGTGGTTGTACAAACAGAGCCCAGGAAGTGAGCTCTGTTCTGCTTAGACACCTTTCACAGCTCAGTTACCTCTGTAAATAACACCATGGCTAATGCAGAGTGCCTTTACAAAGATCAACATGTCCATGAAAAAGGACGGGCTTGGAGCAAAAAAAAAGCACTTCAAAACCCTTTAGAGCCAACCCCATGTTACCAGCCCTGCCAAGTGCCACGCATCACAAGTAACACTAACGCATGTCAATGCCGGCTCCAGCATCACCACTTGAAATGCATTGTCACGCAATTACAGCTCCTCTCTACCCCTCGGAATGGCTTTCTTAGCACGACGGTGGGATTCTCAGTGTCAGCTGCGAATCTGCAGCTGGTGGGTACACTGTCAGCACCTCCCAGGTCGAGAAAAGGAGAGGTTGTCATGGATATACTGACACCTTGTCATGACAGATCCTCACTTTTTGGCTACAAGAAACTGGCTGTAAGAAGTCATGAACATTTCAGACTCTTTTGGCCTTTGTGCACACAATGAGCCTGTGCTTTGCCCCTTGGCTGGCTGCTACAATCCTAGGGTACTTTGTCAAACCCACCCTCCAGCAATCACAAAATTAATACTTGGAGAGGAGACTTCTCATGTGCACTCTGTAAGTGGCCTAGATTTTTATTATAGATGGAGCAACATTATATTCCATTAAATAAAACACAAGACATTTTTGTACAGCGCATATCATGAACTCACATATTTGAAGGCACTTGAATGTGTGATCATGAACAAAAAGGATGTACACTGAAATAAAATCTTTTCTTAGGGTCACACCTTTTGGGGAAGCTGAGATTTCACATTGTGTAATTTAGCTACTAAACAGGGCTTTTCCAGAGCTTCATACTGACAAAAGGGAGGCCATAGAAATGTCACACATGAGCACTCTGAAATTTGGCAGTTATGTATTACCACAAGCGAGTTGAATGAGCAATTCCAATTTACTTCAGCAGGGCTTGGACCCCCCTCCCCTACCCCCATGGTTATTTATGAATGGGGTCCAGATAGTTCAGTTTACAGGCAGGCAAATACAATAAATTAAATGTCATATGATTAAAATGCAGTTCTCAGGAGGACATCAAGAACTATTCCAATATTTTCATAGCCTTACAAAGTACCCATGAGCATTATTTCTCCACGTCCACAAATCATTTAGGTGGCTATAGGTTAATTGTGGTTTTGCTTTGTTCGCCCTAAGTTGGCAGGGTATGCCCAGACGTGGGTCCCTTGCTCACTTTGCCACTGGATTGAAGCTAGCCTGGCTGATGACGGCTGATTAGCCAGAAACCGGTCCCAGGATGCTTGTTTTCGGTCCAGGGAAGACATGGCTTGGCATTTCGGGCTGGACTGTTCCCATGAGACACAGGGTCAGACTGATTTGCATATGGCCATGTCTGAACTGGGGTGGCGGAGTGAGCTAAAGAATGATGATGGATTAAACACACATCAGTTGACTGGGGGTGAGTGCTTGCAATGTTCAACACTCCGTCCATCATCCCCTTTGGTTTTGCTTTGTTCGCCCTAAGTTGGCAGGATATGCCAAGACGTGGGTCCCTTGCTCACTTTGCCACTGGATTCAAGCTAGCCTGGCTGATGACACACCTTTTCTGATACCATAAACCTTCATGATTCATTAAATAGATCTTCTCGAATTTCCAACTCTCCCAAACATATTCTATGTAACGTACGCTCTCTTGCTAAACATTCGACAGAGGTATGGGACATGATTTCTACTCACTCCCCTGAGCTCTGTTTCATTACCGAAGCTTGGTTAACACCCACGAATCTTCCCTCGATTAATTTGGCCATTCCGGAGGGTTACAAACTCATCCACCTTGATAGAGCGGGAAAACCTGGAGGAGGCATCGACATTGCCTTTAAAAACCATCTAACGGTACAATGGCTGTCCTCCGTAAGTAATGACATCCTGGAACTAGGGATTTTTAAAATCACTAGGTCCCCATCGGAGGTATGGAATGGAGCATTAATCTATTGACCACCAGGACCAAAAGTAAATTTTGCTAATTATCTGATTGAACTTATTGCCATGCAAGCCCTCGCTTCCACTAATTTTATTCTACTTGGCGATTCTAATTTTCACTGTGAAGATCTCGCTAACCCAGAGGTGAATAAATTGGTTTCCAGCCTTAACCTTATTGGCCTTGTCCAAAAGGTAGGTGGCCCTACACACCAAGCTGGCGAAGTACAAAAAGTCCCCAAGACAGGCATATCTACAAACTTGCTCTTTCCAACTATCACCAAAATATAAAGAAGGCGAGACGCACCTACATCTTGAACCAAATCGAACAAGCAACCAACTCTTCCAAAGCACTGTTCGATATAGTTAAAGATTTTGTGGCACCCCAAGCCTGTACACAAATACCAGTTGAGTCGCAGGAACTCGGCGACTCAATAGCTGAATTCTTCCATGACAAAATTTCATTGATTTCTGCTAACTTTACCACCCCTACCTTTCATAATTTAGAATCAGTTACTGGCCTTGAGGAGGATCGGTTAACATCACCTGCCGGGCGTCTCGACCAGTTTAACAAAGCCTCACCGGAAGAGATAGAGAATGTTCTGGTGTCTGCAAAATCGGGCACACCGGGGGACTTATGCCCTCCTAAAATCATGGCTCTTCTTTCTTCCAGCTGTGCGCTGGACATTGCTGAAATTTTCAACTGTTCGATTCAATCAGGTAGTATCCCCTCAGTATGGAAGGAAGCATATGTCCGCCCTATATTAAAGAAAGCCACAGTGGACCCTCAGGTGCTCAGCAATTATAGACCCATATCTTTGCTGCCCTTGCTCGGTAAGCTATTAGAAACATTAGTAAACAGACAACTAAGTTCCTACCTGGAAGCGAATAAGATTCTTTACTTATCCCAATCGGGCTTTCGCCCAGGCTTCAGCACCGAGACAGCCATCCTAGCAGCCACCGACTCTATGAGACAGACACTGGATACAGGTGGCTCTATGGTATTGATCCTCCTTGATCTCTCTGCAGAATTCGACACCATCTCTCATCGAATGCTTGTGGAGATATTACATGCCTGTGGCATACGAGGACTGGCCTTAAAATTGCTTACAGATTTTCTGACAGACAGATGGCAACCATCATGTTTGGTCCCGATATGTCAAAAAAATATCGCTTAGATGAAGGGGTGCCCCAGGGCTCGTGTTTAAGCCCTACACTCTTCAATATTTATATGGCCCCTTTGGCCACTATTGTCGAACCACTTGGATTCGAAATCATCTCTTATGCTGATGATACTCAGCTTATGTTCCCAATTGGTTTGAACCCTGAAGAGGAGAAAACGCGATTCTCAGTGGGCATGCTTGCCATCTCAAAATGGATGACATAAAATCGCCTCCAGCTAAACCCCGGAAAAACGGAGCTGATGCTCATGGGTAAAGCATCTGCCATCTGGACGGATGGCTGGTCTTACCTTTTGTGACGGGCTCCCGCCCCAACGTCCTAATTTAAAAACTTGGGCCTAAAACTGGACCAAGCTTTTACCATGAAGGACCACATTTCAGCTACAATGAGCTCCTGTTATTACAGCATTCGCCTCCTGCACAGAATAATACCTTTTCGGCCAGAGAAACATCGTAGAACCGTGGTCCAGGCGTTGGTAATCAGTCGCCTCGATTACGGAAATGCCTTACTGGTGGAAGTGGGCGAGACACTAAGCCAAACTACAAGAGATTCAAAACACTGCAGCTAGGATGACACTAAATCATCCCCCTGGCTCCCCCTCACTCCCGCTACTGAAGGAACTTCACTGGTTGCCAATAAAAAAACGATCCTTCTTCAAGATTTGTTGTCTGACTTTTAAAGCCTTGGAAGGTAAGGGTCCCCAGTACCTTCAAAAGTAGCTTGTCAAACAGACTTCGGGCTGTAATCTTAGGTCCAATTCATTAGCTCTATTGAAGGTCCCCCGTATACGTCTAGTACGCACCGGCGGTAGAGCTTTTTCATATGTTGCCCCAAAGTATTGGAATCAGCTCCCATTATGTTATGTTATGTTACTTTAGTTTATATAGCGCCAACTCACCTACAGGTCTCAAGACGCTTTAGACCAAGGAAAACACAACAATTCTACCAACCAGAAGGGGGATAAGATAACATGTAATTAAATGGGGCCAAGGGCTTCCCTAAACAAAAATGTTTTCAGCTGCTTTCTGAAGCGTAGAAGATTGGCCTCTTTACGGAGAAGGTCTGGCAACTTGTTCCATAGCTGTGGAATCTGTATGGAAAAGGATCTTCCGCCCTTTGTTGTCATTTTAAAACGAGGTCAGGCCAACAACTGAGCATCAGAAGATCTGAGCGATCGTTTAGGGTTATGAGGCACCAAACGATCCTTTATATAGACAGGTGCTTGTCCATATATTGCTTTATATGCTATACACAAGCTCTTGAACTCCACCCTCTGTTTCACGGGGAGCCAGTGAAGCTTGAGCAGTAAGGGGGAGGCATGAGTTCTTCTGGGAAGCTTGAATATTAAACGCGCCGCGTCGTTCAGGACAACCTGCAATCTATTGATCAGATTATTTGGCAGGCCTAAGTAAAGGACGTTACCATAATCCAGTTGTGATATAATTGTGGCTGAAACCACCGTGCGAAGCACAGACTGGGAGAGAAGAGGAACTAACCTACGCAGCTGCCTGATTAGGCCAGTGCAGGTTCCAACTACTGTTGAAATCTGGGCAGACATTGACAGTTCACGGTCAATTTTTATGCCAAGACTTTTAACATTTGCTGCTGGTGTTGGAGTAGGACCAAGTTCTTGAGGCCAATACAGGTCACCCCAAGGCGATGTACCAGTAGACACCACCACAACTTCCGTCTTTTCGGGGTTAATTTTCAGTAGGTTAGCAGTCATCCAGCTGACTGTATACCTAAGGACCTCTTGCACATAGGCCTGAGCCACAGTTGAGTTCTCAATACTAAATAACAACTGGGTGTCGTCCGCGTAGTTAAACACTCGACAACCCATGTGCACTAAGGACTCAATCAAAGGTTGTAGGTAAAGATTAAAAAGTAGTGGGGATAGTGCCGAGCCCTGCGGGACTCCGCACTCCACCCTACCTACATCGGAGATGCCATCTCCCTGCTGAATCCTCTGTCGCCTCCCTGTCAGAAAAGATTCTAGCCATTTATATGCCGCACCCTTTATTCCAAATCTGGCCAATCTGTCCAAGAGCAGGTCATGGCTGACAGTATCAAATGCCGCTGATAGATCTAAAAGTATCAGGGCACTTGGTTTCCTACTGTCAGCCATGCCTCTAAGCTCATCCAGCACCAAGAGCATCACTAACTCGGTGATGTGATGTGCCCGAAAACCTGCCTGACGCCCATGGAGAAGGTTGTGAGACTCCAAAAAAGAAGAAAGAGCCTGCAGCACATGTTGTTCCAAGATTTTGGATACAAATGGTAATTGGGAGATCGGTTGGTAGTTTTTTAGATTTGCTGAATCCGCTCCCGTTTTTTTAATCAGAGGTCTGACCCGAGCCTCCTTAAGACTGGATGGAAGATAGCCCTTCAACAATGACATATTGAGAAAGGAGACAATGTGATTTTCCAGGATGGGACGCGCCACCCGGAAGACACTGGGGGGACAGGGGTCAGCCGGTGACCCTGATTTGATGCTATTCATCAGTTGCTCAAGCTTTGTGGAATCGATCTCGGGAAAGCTTGAAATGATACAGTCCTTAGGAATTTCAACATTCTGCGACGGGATAAACCCATTTACTGTGTTGTTTTTGATCTCAGAAAGAATAATTTCCACCTGCTCTAAGAAGTACTGTTGGAAAGTGTTACAATCGATCTTTGTATCAGTATTGACCGTTTTTTTTGTCAATTCTGTCAAGATGTTAAAAGTTTCTTTCTGAACATTATGCGCCTGCTTTATG
The DNA here is from genome assembly GCF_964261635.1 of Lissotriton helveticus. Lineage (NCBI taxonomy): Eukaryota > Metazoa > Chordata > Amphibia > Caudata > Salamandridae > Lissotriton > Lissotriton helveticus. The sequence continues at coordinate 940,125,045 of NC_136070.1, forward strand.
CGGGTGTCAAAGTATTCTGCTTTTGCTGCCAGAATAAGTTTCTTATAAGCGTTTAATGTAGTTTTGTACTGTTCACGATCAATTTCCTCCTTTGTCTTCCTCCAACTCCTTTCCACACGACGAAGCTCTTTTTTATGTTCTCTCAAAGGAGGGGTAAACCACGGCGCACCTTTCCCCAGCCCTTTTACTTTTTGTAGCCTCTCCGGGGCTATCTGATCGATCGCCGGAGTTAGATTCTGAGTTAAATTCATATAATCCTGATCTAGATTGCCGCTGAGAGGGTTAATGCAATGTGGAAGAGTGTCTGTCAAGGTTTGTAGATCAACCTTCTTCCATTGGCGAACTTTCTTCATTTTCGGGGCTTGGGTTAAAGGTTTCCCATTAATAGGGAGAACATAGTTCAAGTTCAAGTTCAAGAATTTATATAGCGCGCTACTCACCCAGAGGGTCTCAAGGCGCTTGGGGGAACATAATTGATCAGATAATGGTCCGACCAAACACAGGGTAGGACGTCTTCAATGATCACTTCAGGGTCCGAGGTCCAAACGAGGTCAAGCGTGTGTCCCCTGTTATGCGTGGGACCTTCTATCAGCTGCTTCAAGCCAATTGAGGACATAAAGAACTCCAATTGTCGAGATACCGAGTCTTTAATAATTTTCTCCCAGTGTAGATTAAAGTCACCGGTTACCACCACCTTTTGGTACCTGGTGCAGATATCTGATATAATGGGGGGCGAAAAGATCGTTAAATGCTAGCATAGAGTTAGGGGGCCGATAGATTGTAAGAATCACAAAACATGAGTTATTAAAAACAACCTTACTCCAAGTAGATCTGCTAGATCCACCGATTCCGCTATTAAATTTTCTACTCTCAAGTGCTTCTTAAATAGAAGTGCGACTCCTCCACCTCGAGAGATGTTAGCACGATTTAGCCAGACTGCGTCATATTCTTTAGGGAGAGCTGCTATGATGTCCGGTACTGAATTTCCATCTAGCCATGTTTCAGTTAAAGTTAAAATATCTATATCTCCCTCTTGTAGAAGAGTAAAAATTTCAAGATGGTGCTTGTGGAGAGAACGTGTGTTCAAGCTCACAACCTTCAACGAAGGTTGACTAAAATAGGACCTCGCCTTAGGGAGTTTTAGAATATGTATATCTTTTAACTTGCCGATAGTACTCGGACTTAACCTCACTTCATTAGAGTGTAACCGATGCAGGGTATCCGAAGAGTATGTGATACTCCGACCAAGAGTCCAGGCCCCCTGGGCCCGTCCGTGCACGGACGGGCACAGACGGGCTGGACTCTGGCGTGACTCCGGCGTGCTCACGCTGCGCGTAGGCATGGCCGCTTTAAGTAGCTTTCTGGGTTCTCGCCGCCTAGCACGCTGCCCTGAATGGCGCCGCCGTGCAAAATTACCCTCAAGATGGCGCTGCCTAATTAGAACCGAGGGAAGAAGGACCCACGAAATGCGGTGATCAAAGTATTATGGAGCAAGTGAGGGGCGCTAAAAACAAGGTAGATATAAAGCAACCATTAAATTAAATACAAAACAGGTATTTTAAAATTATACACGAGTTCGAAGCTGTTAGCCTGAAATGCGCGACTAATCTGAGCACTATGAACGAATTATGCGTCTTGTCTGGTCAAAGGTTCTGCTCCCAAATACAGCCCGCCTTAAGTAGCTTTCTGGGTTCTCGCCGCCTAGCACGCTGCCCTGAATGGCGCCGCCGTGCAAAATTACCCCCAAGATGGCGCTGCCTAATTAGAACCGAGGGAAGAAGGACCCGCGAAATGCGGTGATCAAAGTATTATGGAGCAAGTGAGGGGCGCTAAAAACAAGGTAGATGTAAAGCAACCATTAAATTAAATACAAAACAGGTATTTTAAAATTATACACGAGTTCGAAGCTGTTAGCCTGAAATGCGCGACTAATCTGAGCGCTATGAACGAATTATGCGTCTTGTCTGCCCTGCGTAAATGTACTTCCTACTTGGTCTTCAGGAAACACCTGAAAACGTTCCTGTTTTAACTGTCACTATTAATCGTTGCTCCCCCCTCCGACTTCACGGTTTCGCTAAGATAAGCGCCGAGATGCCCCCGGGTGATTCGAGCGCTATAGAAGAGCCCCTAACATAACATAACATGACGGCCGATTAGCCAGAAACCGGTCCCAGAATGCCTGTTTCCGGTCCAAGGAAGACATGGCTTGGCATATCGGGCTGGACTGTTCCCATGAGGCACAGGGTCAGAGTGATTTGCATATGGCCATGTCTGAACTGGGGTGGCGGAGTGAGCTAAAGAATGATGATGGATTAAACCCAGATCAGTTGACTGGGGGTGAGTGCTTGCAATGTTCAACACTCCGTCCATCATCCCCTTTGGATTTGCTATAGGATAATTGTGTGTCACCCACTCAGGACATGTTTTAAGCAGTGGCGATCCTTAAGCCCATCCAGTCCAGAAAGCCACCTCAAACCCTCCAGCCCACCAGGGTGTTTGCAGGGTAGAGCATCGTCTGTCCAGCCAAACTGGCTCTAAACACTTAGTTTCAAGTCCTGGGTTTTAACCTTCAAATCATTGTTATCAGGTGGGTTAGGCTCAATGGAGGAAACGACTACAATACCCAGAATACATTAGGTGACCACATTAAAATCGAGGATTAGAAACAGTGGTTCCGATAACATGGATTGGGGTGCCCACTGTAGAAAAGTAGGATCTGCTTTCATGGTCACCCCCTCTTTTTGCTGGTGTCATTATACTTTACTGACTAGTCGACTGGGATCCTGCTAATCAGAAACCCAGTCTCTGTGCTTCTTCCCTAAATTGGACATGGTGAGTACTTCGGTTCACTCCAGATTGGCTATTGGTGTACCATTGACCATTGCAAGTCCCTAGTATATGGTGCTAAGTTACCCAGGGCATAGGTACCCCAGGGGTCTCCCATGGGTTGAAGCATGCCTTATGCTACCCTTAAGAGAACGCTCAAATTGTGACTGCCAATGCAGGCTGTGTAAGCTGGTGGTAGCACCACTTACAACAGATATACATTTCCTTATATCTGAGGTCACTGCACTTAAAACCTATAAATCACCCCTAAGACAGGCCTTTAAAACCTGAAGGCAAGGTGCTCGCTTCTAAGTTTGAGGGTGCCCGTGCATGAGCAGGACACCCCTACAACCTTCAGAGTCCATTCTCCTGGGTTGTAAGTGCATCAGCAATTAAGATACATAGAGTGGCCATGCGTCATTACTCAATGGCTATCTCTGAACTGGCTGTAAAAAACCTTGTCGTGTTTGGTATCAAACATGTTGGAATCATACCCCCGGCACTGTAAAGCTCCTCCGGGTTGGCCCACAGTGCTTCTGGTACCAGTCTTCTAGACCCGGACAGCAAACTTTGGCTGCTGCCGACCAGGGACACGATTCTGCCCTCCTGCCACTGAGCCAAGCTCCAGCAGGTAAAGGCAAGACCATAGGTTTCCTGTCACAGGGAGGTGACCACCTCCCAGACAAGACTTAGTATATTGGGACAGGGTGGGTGTGCTTGCCAGCACCACTAAACTGCTTTGAAGCGCACATTTGGTGCCCTCCATGCATACTCCAGTTGAAACCAGTTCAGGGAGCCGTTGACTCCCGCTCTGGCACAAAACTGGACAAAGGACATGGGAGTTTCCTTCCCACTGTCCAGCTCCTCCTTTGGGAGGGTCCCCTGAATCGTCCCAACCCTTTTCCTTAGGGTTCTTAAGGGCTTAGCTGTGGGTGGGTCCCTAGATTTGTCGTGGGACAAGATTCAGATCCAATATCACTTCTACTTCAACCATCTGGGCACTTTGGGATTCACTGGACTTCGCTTTGGGAACCAAGACTGCAACTGGAAAGACTCCTACTGCTCCTGGTCTTGTCGTCCTGCAAGTCTGCTGCATCATCAGTGCCTGTCTTCCATACAGGTTCTTCACAAGGCCTGTGGACTTCCAAGACACCCAAAGGAATCTCCCTTGGAGAGAAGGAGTTACTCCCCTGCATCTGCAGGCACTGCAACAAAGCTGACTGATCTGCTCTTCCTGAGCTCCTATGGACTCCAAAAGGTTCAGCAACACAGGTGGGGATTCTGCAGCTCCCTCGAGGCCTGCACTGTCTTCCTAGCAAGTTTGAAGCCAGTATCCCTCGTCGGAACTGCTGGAGCATTGACTTGCTGTTGCCAAGGCTTGTTGACTCTCTCCTCCAAGAAGCTACAGCCTCAAGCATCTCCTGCAGCCAAGATCGTTGCCTGCACCACATCCTTTTCACCGTGGGCTTCATCCTTTGGTGAGCTGCTCTAGGTCCTCTAGGGACTCCTGTGCCTTCAGCCCGTGGGTCCTTTTGAGGGTCTTCTTTGGCTCTAGTGATCTCTCCTTCTTGCTGAGGGTCTGCTCTAACTAACCTGCTCATAGTGAGTCACTTGGACCTTGTTGGTCTGGTCTGACACTGCACCTTTCTCGACAACTACGTTGTTTGCAGCTACCAAGGTATGTTGGTGCCCCTGCCGGACTCTGACCTCTTGGCTCTCGACATCTGATGTGGGACAGCTTGTGCACTGCTCCTGGTCTACCTCTGCATCCCTTGGTCCGTACAGCTGCAACTGCAAGGGCACCGTCAACCCTCCTGCTTCCCTTGACATGAGTGGGCATTCGTCTTACGTGCCTCCTGGTCACTCCTGAGTGGCATAGAATCTATCCCCTCTGCTTGCAAGTACCTCTCATCTAGAATCCACCTTTGGGTTCCACCGGACACCTTCACCTTCTTCGCCGGCAGCATCTTTTCTGAAGTCCTCCATAGTGGTTTAAGGCGGTTTCCAACAACACTTTGCATCCCGGCTTCCCTGGTGTAGGTATCCTGGGTTCTGGGGTATCCACGGGAGGGGTGGCTCTCCAACCTTCCATCTTTCACAGGGTTTCTTCAGGGTCCTCTTGGAAGGGTCCTTCTTCTTTAAAATTGCAACCGCGAATTACCCATTAACTTCTGTTGAGCACGAGGTTGTGTTCCAACTCTGCACATAGCCTCCGTGGGATTCCTAGATACGCACCTTGGGTCGTTCCTTGGGTCCCCGACTCTTCTACGTCTTCTGGTTCCGTTCTTGACTCAAGTCGTGGTTCGCATTCCACAATTTTAGTATATGAATTGGTCTCCCCCTGGAGACCACTGTATATTTGTGCTGCTTACGTATTCAATTGACAAAGTATTGTGTGTATTGTGTTTATATCTCTGAGTAGGAGATACTGCAATGCGTTAGTGAGTGTTAATAAGAAATACCTAGTTTTAATTAGTACACTGTGTGGTTCTTTTTCACTTAGCTCATACCATAAGATTATGCTCTGGTAAAACAAGCTGCTTTACACTCCTTCTGGACTTAGCCTGAAGGCTGCTCTCCCTAGCTACCACTTAGAGAGCTTTCTAAGATTGTCTAAGACGACAAAAATCACTATAAGGGTTGTCTGGATTAGTGCAGGGTGCTACATTTACATGAGTGAGCATCATATACTAAGTCAGCCTCCTACACCCACCATTACTACACAGCACAATTAATGCGCTGACTGGCTTGCTTTATTTTGCCCAGGTCAGGCAGTAACTTTCTCGTGAGTGTTCAGCACTGCACAGCACCCCTTTCTTTCACACATTTTAGTTGTATTTATTTCAACAATATTTGTACTGCAAGAACCTCACCACATAGGGAGCGGAGGGCTACATACCAAAGGTCAGCAGAGTCTACATACTGTCAGGTGTTCTCTAGGTATTCTCTAAGACCCTCATCACAAGTTTGTCAGAATAAGGTGGGGTATTTACTATACGTGGTATATACCATTAACTCACAATAAGGGCTAAGAAGTAGAGCGAACGTAGGAAGTCATCACAGACAAGAGGCTCTGTGAAACTGCTAAGATTCCAACATGTAATCATGAGGATATACTCTGATGTCTGCTTTCAGAGCATTAGTCTACTGAGGCACCAACCCCAGCTCTTACAGTTTTAGTGTAGCTCAGTTTACAGAATTCCTCACCATCTAATTATGAGGCTTCCATCAGGCTGATGATCAGACCTCACCTAAAAAACTACCATTTCATAGAAGCTGGCTTGGCTTTCTTTAAAATACTGTTGATGTGTACTCCATGGCCGGCACTGTCCTGTCTTTTTCACACTTAAGTAGCAAATGTTCAAAATTCACTCTCCTGCAGGATAGGTACAGCAGAGCGCTGTCATTAGCATGCAAGCTTCATAAGGACAAAGAATAGGTACAGCCTGGACAGTGACATTGCAAACTTCACACCACACAGAACAGGCAACGTACAGACAGTGGCACTGCAAGCTTCACAGTGACACAGACCAGGCTCAGCACTGTAAGTGGCAGTACAAGCTTCCCTCATATACAGAACAGGCTCAGCACTATCAGTAGCATGCAAGGTTCACTCAGACACAGGACAGGTGCAGCACGGACAGTGGCAGTGCAAGCTTCACTCATATACAGAACGGATTGGTGTCACTACAACGCGGTTTTTTACAACGCATTCCGTTACATCGGAATTTTTACAACGCAGGATCCATTACATCGGATGCCATTACAACGCATGGCATTACATAGCAGATGCTATTACAACGCATGGCATTACATCGTAAGTATAGGTAAGTATATCTTTTTAAAAAAAATGTAATTAAGTTAATTTAATTAATTTAATTTAATTAATTTAATTAAAATACATTTTAAAATAGTAATTAATTTAATTTAATAGATTTAAATCTATTTATTTAATTTTAATAAAAATTGTAATTAATTTTAATTAATTAATATAATAAAATTAATTTAATTTAAATATTTTTAAAATTGTAATTAAATTAATTAAAATAATTTATTTAATTTAATTAATTTAATAAAAAAATGTAATTAACATAATATAATTAATTTAATTTAATAAATATATTTTAATAAATTTATAAATGGTAAATATAATTTAATTAGCCCTAAGCACAAACCCAACCCTGAACCCTAAAACACCCCTGTACCCCAAAACCCAAACCCAACCCTAAAACCTAAAAATACCCCTGTACCCCAAAACCCAAACCCTGCCCTGAAGCCTAAAAACACCCCTGTACCCCAAAACCCAAACCCTGCCCTGAAACCTAAAAACACCCCTGTACCCCAAAACCCAAACCCTGCCCTGAAACCTAAAAACACCCCTGTACCCCAAAACCCAAACCCTGAAACCTAAAAACACCCCTGTACCCCAAAACCCAAACCCTGCCCTGAAACCTAAAAACACCCCTGTACCCCAAAACCCAAACCCTGCCCTGAAACCTAAAAACACCCCTGTACCCCAAAACCTGCCCTGAAACCTAAAAACACCCCTGTACCCCAAAACCCAAAACCTGCCCTGAAACCTAAAAACACCCCTGTACCCCAAAACCCAAACCCTGCCCTGAAACCTAAAAACACCCCTGTACCCCAAAACCCAAACCCTGCCCTGAAACCTAAAAACACCCCTGTACCCCAAAACCCAAACCCTGCCCTAAAACCTGAAAACACCCCTTTACCCCAAAACCCAAACCCTACCCTAAAACCTAAAAACACCCCTGTACCCCAAAACCCAAACCCTGCCCTGAAACCTAAAAACACCCCTGTACCCCAAAACCCAAACCCTGCCCTAAAACCTAAAAACACCCCTTTAACCCAAAACCCAAACCCTACCCTAAAACCTAAAAACACCCCTGTACCCCAAAACCCAAACCCTGCCCTGAAACCTAAAAACACCCCTGTACCCCAAAACCCAAACCCTTTAATTATAATTAATATTAATTAAATTTATTAAATAAAAATTAAATACTTACCTATACTTACGATGTAATGCCATGCGTTGTAATAGCATCTGCTATGTAATGCCATGCGTTGTAATGGCATCCGATGTAATGGATCCTGCGTTGTAAAAGTTCCGTTTAAAAAAAATATGTAATTAAGTTAATTTAATTAATTTAATTTAATTAATTTAATTAAAATACATTTTAAAATAGTAATTAATTTAATTTAATAGATTTAAATCTATTTATTTAATTTTAATAAAAATTGTAATTAATTTTAATTAATTAATATAATAAAATTAATTTAATTTAAATATTTTTAAAATTGTAATTAAATTAATTAAAATACTTTATTTAATTTAATTAATTTAATAAAAAAATATAATTAATATAATATAATTAATTTAATTTAATAAATATATTTTAATTAATTTATAAATGGTAAATATAATTTAATTAGCCCTAAGCACAAACCCAACCCTGAACCCTAAAACACCCCTGTACCCCAAAACCCAAACCCAACCCTAAAACCTAAAAATACCCCTGTACCCCAAAACCCAAACCCTGCCCTGAAGCCTAAAAACACCCCTGTACCCCAAAACCCAAACCCTGCCCTGAAACCTAAAAACACCCCTGTACCCCAAAACCCAAACCCTGCCCTGAAACCTAAAAACACCTCTGTACCCCAAAACCCTGCCCTAAAACCTAAAAACACCCCTTTAACCCAAAACCCAAACCCTACCCTAAAACCTAAAAACACCCCTGTACCCCAAAACCCAAACCCTGCCCTGAAACCTAAAAACACCCCTGTACCCCAAAACCCAAACCCTTTAATTATAATTAATATTAATTAAATTTATTAAATAAAAATTAAATACTTACCTATACTTACGATGTAATGCCATGCGTTGTAATAGCATCTGCTATGTAATGCCATGCGCTGTAATGGCATCCGATGTAATGGATCCTGCGTTGTAAAAGTTCCGTTGTAATAGACTCCCGTTGTAAAAGTTGCGATGTAACGGTGCATCACCATACAGAACAGGCTCGGCACTGTCAGTAGCATGCAAGGTTCACTCAGATACAGGACAGGTGCAGCACGGACAGTGGCAGTGCAAGTTTCACTCATATACAGAACAGGCTCAGCACTGTCAGTAGCATGCAAGCTTCACTCAGACACAGAACAGGTGCAGCACGAACAGTGGCAGTGCAAGCGTCATTCACATACAGAACAGCTACAGCACGGACAGTGTCAGTGCAAGCTTCATCCATATACAGACCAGGCTCAACACTGTCAGTAGATTGCAAGGTTTACTCAGACACAAACAGGTACAGCACAAACATTGGCAGTGCAAGCTCCACTCATATACAAAACAGCCTTAGCACTGTCAATATCATGCAAGCTTCACTCATACAGGTCAGGCTCAGCACAGTGCTTAGCATGGATGCTTCACTCATTTACAGAACAAGCTCAGCACTCTCATTAGCATGCAAACTTCACTCGGACACACAACAGGTACAGTATGGACAGTGGCAGGGCAAGCTTCACTCAGATACAGAGCAGGCTGCACGCTGTCAGAAGCATGCAAACTTCCCTCATAGACAGACCAGGCTTGGCACTGTCAGTAGCATGCAAGCTTCACTCAGACACAGAACAGGTACATGAGCAGTAGAAATGCATGCGTCACTCATTCACACAGAATAAGGGCACCAGTGTCAGCAGCATACAAGCTTCACTCAGACAAAGAACAGCACTGGTAGCAGCATTGTAAGATTAACTTTAAGAAAGAAAAGGTACAGCACTGGCACTAGTAGTCCATTGCTCAGACAGAGCACACCTTCAGCACTGGCAGTAGTACTACACGCTTCATTCAGAGAAAGAACAGGTACAGCACTGGCAGTAGAATGCAAGCTTCACTCAGACACAGAACAGGTACAGCACGGACAGTAGGATGCAAGCTTCACTCAGACACAGAACAGGTACAGCACGGACAGTAGGATGCAAGCTTCACTCAGACACAGAACAGGTACAGCACGGACAGTAGGATGCACGCTTCACTCAGACACAGAACAGGTACAGCACTGGCAGTAGCAGTGCAAGCGTCACACAGGGCCAGAACAGGTACAGCTCTGGCAGTAGCAGTGCAAGCGTCACACAAGGCCAGAACAGGTACAGCTCTGGCAGTAGCACTACAAGCTTCATACAGAGAAAGAACAGGTACAGCTCTGGCAGTAGCAGTGCAAGCGTCACACAGGGCCAGAACAGGTACAGCTCTGGCAGTAGCACTACAAGCTTCATTCAGAGAAATAACCGATAGAGCTCTGGCAGTAGCAGTGCAAGCATCACACAGAACCAGAACAGTTACAACACTGGCAGTAGCACTACAAGCTTCATTCAGAGAAAGAACAGGTACAGCACTGGCAGTAGCACTACAAGCTTCATTCAGAGAAAGAACAGGTACAGCACTGGCAGTAGCACTACAAGCTTCATACAGAGAAAGAACAGGTACAGCACTGGCAGTAGCACTGCAAGCATCACACAGAACCAGACCAGTTACAACACTAGCAGTAGCACTACAAGCTTCATTCAGAGAAAGAACCGATAGAGCTCTGGCAGTAGCAGTGCAAGCATCACTCAGGGCCAGAACAGATACAGCACTGGCAGCAGCAGTGCAACCTTTGATATCACACAAAACAGACACCTCAGTGAGAAGCCCATGTGGACTTCACTTACACACAGAATAGGCCAAGGACCATGCACATCATTTAGGGGTCTCCAAATGTCACAGCTGGGACCTCTGGGTTGACCCTTGTGCCCCTGGCACTGCCTTTGAAACCCCTGGTCTCAGAGTTGGAGGAATCAGTGCCAAGAACAAATGGGGGACACTGCACTCCTTATTTTTTTCCCCATTTCTCATTATACTAATAGTGAATAATACACTATTAGTGTAATAACATTGGCAAAGCCAATAGGTATTTCCTATATGAGATCTATTGGATGTGTCAATTTTTTTAGCCAGGTTTAGCAATGCTGACTGCAGCGTGGCTGAAATCTAAAACATTTTTTAAAACAACACGCTGGGCACGACACATTGGTTATTTATTTAACTTTGAACCATGCTCCACAGAAGCCACCCTGCTGTACAGGATGGCAAAAAAACAATAGTATAGCTAAATAGTAGAGCTATTTGGCACTGTCAATGTATTTTTCTGCCATGTTGTACGCACAGTGCAACATGGTCTAAAGTGAAAAAAAGGGGCAGGGGGCTGTGACGTGGCCAGTGTTGACTGTCTTAGTGCTATTTTTCTTTTACTTTAAGCCATGCTGCAGAGCTGCAGGGCTGCTGTACAATTTGGGTAAAATATTGACCACAGCAATAGATCTCACATAGGCGCGACCAATTGGATTTGGTAATGCTTGTTTGCGGACAGACTGTGCGGGTTGCAGCGTGATGACGGAAGGCACTTTGGCAGTTGAAAGCACGACAACCTGCGCTTTCTCAGTAGAGGTGCATGTGCTGTCTCGGGCAAGACCTAAAAAGGGATGTGGTGAATTAAAATATCTTTAAGGTGTATTTCAACACACTTTTTGTCGACAGCAGGTTCTTGCTGTGGGTGATGGATAATGCACAACATATTATAATGTAAACAGGACCATTTTAAGCAGAGCCAATTAAAATCACTTAGAGATCGGAGACTGGGGTCTTTTTATTCTGTCAACCTCTAGATAGGTTTCTAAAGCCACTGAAACCATCTATATGTGTTTTAGTAAGCTGTAATTGAAGGTGTGTGACTTTACCAAGATCATCTAGTGCTCTCGGGTGAGCCGAGAATTAATCGTCATTCAGGGCCGGACTGGGAACCACAACTTGCCCTGGCAAAGTGCTCGGCCGGACCCCCTCCCCACTCGGGGGGGGGGGGGGGCGGGTTGGAGGTGCCGCCAAGCTCTTTGCCGGGGACGGTTTCGGACAATTTTGGTACAGGGCCGATTTTGCAGCTAAATCGGCCCTGTACCAAAATCGGCCCCCACCTGTGCGGCGCACCGGGGGATTGCCCGGTGCCCGCTATGGCCAGTCCGGGCCTGTCGTCATTAGGCACAGGCAAACCTGTAGCGTGTCCTCCTGCATCGGGCCTTAGGCCTAAGCACGCCGTGCTGAAGCAGTGACACACACACACAGAGAACTATAGTAACCCAGAAGACTGCATACTGTCTCTGCCCGTTTATTATATAGCCTCTGTCCACACCTGTCCAAAGGATGCATTAGGTACCAGTTCCAGGGCACGTTGTTACCTTGAGGGCGGTGCCTGGTGGTTGTTACAGATCCAATCAGAGGAGGTTTGGGATGAGTCAGATAGAGGAGGGAAGAGTCTAGAAAGGGTTACATGGGGGATCATAATTTTAAAAGGAGGTTTGGGGTGAGTCAAGGAGGGATAGAGAAGGGAGGAGTCTAGAAAGGATATTAATTAGGTTTGTGATGAGTCAGAGAGTGGAGGTAGAGAATATATTGAGATAGTTATAGGATGAGACAGAGTAGTGCATTGGAGGAAGTTCAAGTCTTTTTTCTTTCTTTCTTTCTTTCTTTCTACAGTAGGAGTAAAGTCATACATATATAGATACTAATCAATCAATCATTTTATAAATGTTTGATTATTTAAAATCATGAAATGTGAAACCATGCACTGCCATGTCGCATGAGTACAGTAACATAAGGTGTATTTGTAAAGCGCACGTTCACCCATATGCATCTTGGCGCTGAATAACAGATGTTTATTGTTACCCAACTCAATGGTACTCATTTTATCGACCTCACATGGATGAAAGGCTGAGTGGACCTTCTGGGATTTGAACCTGTGGCCAAGAGGTCAAACACAAGCCCCTGCAGTGACACATGAGTCCATGGAGCCACCTTAGAACCGGTAAACAGTAAATGCAAAATTCTGGCACTGGCATATTTATGTCATGTTTGATATAAGGAAGACCCCTATGGGTTATAGAAGCACCCGTGAAAAAATGCTGTTCCTGGCACAATGGAGGTAATTTTTAATATATAGAGCAACCATAGCACATTTTGAAAATAATGGGCTACACTCCTGGGCAACTTCATGTTTCATTGGCTTAGCATACCAAGAAAGGATTTAAATAATGAGTTCAGAGTTGTGACATTTTATCTTTTATCTTTTTATTGTGCTTTAAAATGCACTATTTAACACCATTTCTTCATTTTTCCCAGGGGGAGAAACCTTCATCAGAGACCTGGCTTAATCACTTCCCTCGCTCACTACAATTCAGGGCAAGTATTATCCCCAAGAACTTTAAAAGATCAAGGCAACACCATATTTTTGGTGGTATCTAAATTAGACATTTTTACTAATCATGCAATTATGGAACTTTAGTGGTGTCAACTGTTGCCCCGGTTACTTACCGGTAATCTTCATTACTCCGAGTCCATGTCTTCCTCGCCACAGTAATCACCCTTGAGCCTCCGGCTCCACGCAGAACTCCAAGCATAATAAAACAGCGCTCTAGTCTCCCTCTCCCTCCTCCAAGATGGCCCCCAGGGGCTCCAGCCAATCCCATAAAGGGATACAGAAAGACCAACACGGCCTGAAGAACCAAGCCGCAGACATGAAGCCACCAACAGGGCCGGGAGGGAAGGGAAACTATACTGTGGCGAGGAAGACATGGACTCGGAGTAATGAAGATTACCGGTAAGTAACCGGGGCATTACCTCCTCGTCCTGTCTTCCTCGCCACAGTAATTACCCATGAGCCGATACCAAAGCAATCAGCTTCATGCAAGGAAAACACTCCACATAATCATGTAGAGAAACAAATTTTAACCACAAGAGGTACAATATTCCACAGAAACATACACCTCAAGGAATCCCAGCCGACAGTACAGAAGAGGCAAGGAAACAGAACCCCCAATCCGAAGGTGATAACGGGACCGGAAAGTAAGCGGGGACGACCAAGTGGCAGCCTGGCAAACATCCACCATGGACACCCGCTGAAAAGCGGCCCACGAAACAGAAACAGATCCGGTGGCCCGACCCCGAACAGACAGAGGGGGAAGAATAGAAACAGAACCATAAGCCAACAGCATGGCCTCCTCAAACTAACGACTGACAGCGGACAGGGAGGGCTTCAGGCCCTGACGAGACAAACCAAAGTTGACAAACAAATTGTCAACCGTACAAAAGGAAGAAGTGCGTGATAAAGAAACCAACAATGCACGATGCACATCCAACAGGTGGAGAAGGCAATCCTCAGCCTAGGAAGGAGCAGGACAAAGAATCGGAAGAACCCTGCAGCAGAACGGTGAAAATAAGAATCCACCTTAGGAAAAACGTAGGATGAGGGTGCAAGACCACACGATCAGACAAAATGACCAAAAATGGAGCAGACCGCAGGAAGGCACCCAGCACACCAATACGCCTGGCAGATGCAACTGCCACAAGAAACACCACTTCGAGTGTCAAGAACCCCAGGCCCACCAACTCCAAAGGCTCGAAAGGAGCCGACTGCAAGGAACGCAGTACCAGAGGAAGGTCCCAAGGAGGAGAACAGAAGATAGGACTGGGACGTGGCAAAGAAAGCGACTCAAAAAGCCGAGCCACCAAAGGAGAAAACAGAACCAAAGGCAGGACATGAAATGCCCGAACGGCGGCCCAAAGAGCCCTGAGAGCGGACATGGTCAAGCCCAAAAGGAAACCATCAAGTAAAATCCAGAATCCGAGCAGGGTCCAAAGAAGCCAACGACAGCCTGTGACACACACATCAAGAGGCAAAGATATCCCAACGCTCAGCGTAGGACTGAAGAGTATAAGGCCTCCGAGATTGCTGAATGACGCCAGCAACCGCAAAGAACAACCTGCATGCAACAGCGATCCCCTCACAAGAGCTAGGCCCGCAGACCCAGGGACCGGAACACAGGCAGAGGCAGAAGAGGACCCAACAGAGGATAAGGCACGAACGGTAACATCCAGCCCGGAGATACATCCTATTCCAGCAATAGGGGATACCAAGGACGACGGCACCACCCCGGAGCAACCAGAAGGACAAACGACCCCTCCCACTTGATCTCCCGCAATACCTACGGAATCAGGGGAACAGGAGGAAGGCACACAACAGGCCCCTCAGTCAAAGAAACGACAGAGCGACCACACTCCAAGTATCCAGACAAGGCATAAACGTGTAAAAACAGCGGAATGCAGCGGAGGTCCGGGAAGCAAAGAGGTCTACAATCGGAGACCCAAACATCCACCGCAACCATCTGAATACCAAGTGTGGCAGGGACAAAAACCCCATGGATGGAAACACACGGTTCAGACAATCCATCACAAAGCACTCCCAACCAGTCAGGAAAAGCCCAAAAAGGGACGCCAGGCTCAACACCGCCCAACAACAAATCGACGGCCGAGGCAACCGAGGGAACGTGAGAGTCCGTCCGGACCCACACACGGTGACCCCGCGGAGATCCGAAAAAGTCAACAGACCCAACAGGAAGGACCCAGCCTCTCGCAGTCGGAAGAACAGGACAACACCGTCTGAGACCAAACCCCTGAGTCATAGAAACCCCCAGAGAAGTACCCCACCTCAGCAGGCCGGAATCAGCAGTGAGAACCCGCGAGGGAACAACCAGAAACGGACGGCCAATAAGAGGAGCCAGAACCCGAAAAATACCATGGTCGAAGAGCAGAGGCCAAAAGGCAATACCAGGAACCGAGAGTGACGACCCAGGATGCAGCAACGGAGAAAAACTCAGAGAATCCGGGCGAACAGGCGCATGCAGAGAAGCAACCTGTAAGACAATGGAGTCCAAAAAATCCCCAAGAAAGAACAGAGGGAGGAAAGCCCGGAGGGAAACCATTCCGAAGAGGAACGAAAGCATATACCCAAACAAATCCTCACAAGACCGATAATCCCCTCGCCCAATGCCACCAGGAAGAGGATAGAATAAACCCTCAGAGAACGTCGGGTACGGGAATCACGACTTTCCACAGAACAAGGGACTCGACACCCTCCAAAAAAGCCACCCGCAGAAGAGGGACCCTGGGACACGGAGAGGACCTGAAACAGCCTGTGGGAGACAGGGAAAATCCAAGATGAACCCCTTTGGATACCACCTGCAGCACCCACCGATCTGACCCAGACTCGCGCCAAGAGTCCAAGAAACAAGTGAGGCGACCCCCAACCGGAAACACTCCAGGAGCGACCCAGAAGCCTCCAAGGAATCAGGAGCAGCCAAATCTGAAGAACCACCCTCCATAAGAGAGACAAACACAGGCAATACACAGAAAACACCTGATCAAAAAAAAATATATCCGAGGTAGCTAAGCAACCAATGGAAAAACACCCACTGCACGCCCCCAATAGCACAGAAAAGCAAGGGAAGTCTTGCATGCATTCCGGTAAGAATGCCCGGACCCAACGTGCATAGGGAAAACAGCACGAGAAGCCACGTCTCGCCTCCCGCAGCCCCTGAATCATAGAGTCAGCAGAAGGCAAGTGCGAGTCACCGGGAGCCCCCGGCCCCCACAGGCACCCGCAAGCGACCGCGCACACATCCGCATAGCAGGATGCACCACGAGTCCACGGGAGTCCTCGGCCCCCCAAGGAAAACGCACCCGGCCGCGCACACACCCGCACAGCAGGACGCTCGGCCGGGAGACAGAACACGGCCAGTAAGACCCCGCACAGCAGGACCCAAGGCGCATTCACAAGTAGCAAGGCACAAGGCGCCCAGGCCACAGAAACGCTCCCAAGTCCGCTAGAGCAGGACCGGAGCGCAACGGCAAAAGAAGGGGAAGAAAAAAAACATTAAACAAAACAACACGGTCAAACCACCAAGGAATGGCAATACACTAACGTCCCCCTTCCCAATACCAGAAGACAGGCGAGGCTGCTCCAGCAGTACCCCAGCCCCCACTCACCTGACCAGCAGGGAACACAGCACTCGGAGTAGTGCAGAAAAAAAGAACAGGTCGTGTTGGTCTTTCTGTATCCCTTTATGGGATTGGCTGGAGCCACTGGGGGCCATCTTGGAGGAGGGAGAGGAAGACTAGAGCGCTGTTTTTTTATGCTTGGAGTTCTGTGTGGAGCCGGAGGCTCATGGGTAATTACTGTGGCCAGGAAGACAGGAAGAGGAGGTAATGTAATGTTAGAGTCGAGTAACAAAACATGTCTTTCTGGGAAATAAACAGGGTTATGATGTCACTTCCTGTGATGTAATTAGGGTCAAAGGGTATATGATATTACTTCCACTGTCCCTATTGAGGGGTCAGCATTGTGGGCTCCCGTTTGAGGCTCAAGTGAAAAGCTCTTTCGTGACACTTTATTATAATTACGAGGAGGAGGCCACTGGACGTTATGTTCATGCTATACCCAGCACGTGCTGCCATCCATCTCTCTTAAGGGCCCGCTTGCACACTCACTCACCCTCTGTGGGTGTGTCATGTAACATCACCACCACCTGTCCAAAACACCCCCCCCCACCTGGATGTACATTTCCAGAACTGAAAAGGCAGTGTTATTAGACTCATTCAGATGCAAAACTAGTACACTGTTCAAATCGAAACTACAAGTCCCAGAATGCATAGGACCGACCGATTTCTCAGCTGTAGCATGGGGTAAACCAGTTTTTTTCCCTCAGGACCAGACATGCTATAAGTTAATGGAGTTTCTTACACAGTTAAGCCTCCGACACAAGGCCCTGCTTCTTTGGTGCCTCTAGTGTCTACGTATACGCCACACCACACACAAAGGGTGAGACCCACGTACTGCACCGCATCGCAGGACCAGAGCAGCGCGCCTCGCGCACGCACACTCGGGTGGCGAAATCCCAGCGTAAGTGAGAGCTGCCCTTTGGGACGGACACACCCTCTGCAGGCCAGCGGTGCCAGGCGCTATCATCGTGGGAAAGGGAGGAAGAGGCGGGTCTGTGAGTGGAAACCAGAACTTAACAGGAATAAACAAAGCAAGGGAAACAAACCGCTGCTAAGGAAGCAAACACGGCGACCATAGGCTCCGGGATTCATCTGTATGATAGAGATCAATGTGAGAAAATGCACATTAGTGGGAAATGAGACGGAGAGAGGGCCGTCACGTTCTTTTCCTTCCCATGCTCTCATGCTCCTGCGATTTGAATTTTCATTCGAACACAAACACACACCGTGGCGTTAAAGGCGTAATTCCATGCATTATGCGAAAACAGCAGAATGCCAGAAATTACGCACGATCATACAGCATGACGAAAATGTCACCCTGGCATAATGGCAATCGCATTAGGGTGCAACCTGGATGGGCGACGTGGCGTAACGGCTAGAACGACCGACTGTGAAGCGAGAGAACCGCGTTCGAGTCTGGGTGCGAGGTTCAACCTCCTGTGATTCTTGGCAAATCACTCAATAGCTCCGTACCTAAAATTGAATGTTTCAGTAATGTAGCTGGCTCACCACACCTTGCGATGGAATTCGCGCTATATAAAGCTGCAAAAAAAAGTAATATTAAATGCATACAAAAACACATTCTGTTACAGTGCTTCTGATTAACGTACTATTAAGATTAGCGCGTTATTATTTTTAAGGTAATGATTCACTCTCCGGGGGCAGAGTGTAAAGCTTCGATTCCTGTGGGCATTCCTTAAGCAAAGCACAAGCAGGGTTAGCAAACCAAATAGGTCTGGTCGAATGTGCTAACTCTTGGAAAGAGTGACAGGAAGACTCACGAGGGAGGAAACGAAAAGCGGCAGCTGTAAGGAATGAGGAGTAACTTCCAAGAGAGAGAGATGGTGTGTCATTTTGGTATTTCTTATTTCCTTGGGGTGCAGTGTCTGATATTCCATAACAATAGCCAGTGAAGCAGTCATGGCATTATCGGGCTCAAACACAACCACGGACAAAATGGATTACAAAAGATTAAAACCTGTTTAACTAAAAAAAAAAACAACAACAGCAAAAACTGATTGATTTGGATGTAAACTGTAGGTATGACACAGAATTCAATGTGACAAATGACGTGTTGTTCCTCAGTATACATTTAAAAATAAAATAGTCCCTAATACGTTGCAATGGGAGCAATCTGTTGGAGGCAGAAGGGTACACCCAATAGTCAATAGCAAGGCGTAGGAAAGAGGTACTCCCTTGGCAGAGCCAAGCTGTGATTGACAGTCTCAAGCCATTGGCAGAAAGAAACCAGCCTAAAAAAGCTAGTGCCATCTGCGGTACTCTTAGGAATAAAATAGATGCTTCACAGTGAGGCTAGGGAAAAAAAGAACCCAGTGGATGTGCACAAAGTAATTGTGATATTGTACAAAGTTTGCTCATGTGAGCAACAGAGGAGGGGACTCACAAGCTGACGTCACTCCTTCAGTCACAATAAAGAGGACTTTCCCCTACTGTCTCAGTCTGGGGCACAGAGGCCTATGCTATACTCGGTCAATGAAGGATCCTGAACCACAGCCCCATCACTAATAACACAAGAGCCACACAGCTATTCATTATGATACCTTAGGCACATAAGCAGGGACACTAAAAATACATCAGTCTGCAGGAGACACTTTGTCTGTGTAATTGGGGGTTGTCCGTACTTGAAATTTATTCCGCTTAAAAATGTGCAGATATTAACAAATATGTGTCTAGCGCAAAAGGATCTGAAGTTACTGGTCACCTTTCCAATTCTGATTGCTTAAGTCAGACACTAAAGGGGGATGGGAATTCTGCTATAATGGTGTTAATATCTTTAAAAAAACGTTTTAACAATTCTTTTTATTAAAACAAGGCATCAAGAAAAGACACAGTACAGAAGAATCATGTTATAGCCAATATAACTAATGGGTTAGTGACACCTAGGATAGGTATCAACTCTTCGAGCACAACCTAGATGAAACAAACGAGTTTCTTTGGAAAGTTCTTCTGTAGTCACCAGAAATTAATTAAACCAAAATTGTGTTCATCTTCTTCATCATGTTTAATTCACATGAATTTTTTCAATAATCATAAAGTTCATTTCATATAACAATCCACGTTCATTGTGTATATGACGATTTCATTTCCCTTCCCAATGCATTTCGGACACCCGGTCCTTCATCAGGGGAATCCTAAAAGAACAGTAATGATATGATCTGAGTGTGATCCACCGAGTAATAATATATACGAGAATATGCTGCCTTAACTAAAAAAAATGTCTAATGAAAAATAACAAAATGTGAACCTCATGTGCATAAATATTAAGGCACCCGAAATACGTGTTGCCCGAAAAATCACCGTAAGTGTGTCACAACTAAAGCAAACATCCTATCGTTGCTATAAGGGTGTGGACCAACCAAGACAAACCGAAAGTTGCGAAGACCAAGGGATATGAAGGTGCACTTAATCTCCGTATTCTAGTAGTCAAGAAACCCTTTACTGCCCGTATAACACCGTGAATAACGTAAAGCGCATAGCGTGGCTGGTAAAAACTTACAGAAAAGGTGAAGCAAGATCGCGTGTCCTGCTCGATACGCCCTTCGCCATCAAGTGTAAACCCGGCGTGCAAAGCATACGGAAGTAGGTTGGAGGAAGACAGTGCGCATAGAAAGAGGACTACGGTTGTGGCGGCCATGTTAGAGTGGAAACAAAAACCCAAATGTAGGCATAGGAATAACATGTAAATATACGACAATATCACAGAATGAATTATAAAAAAACTGCAATACAATTCAGCGCCAGATGAAGCATCACATATAACTAATGATAGTGTAAATTAATTAAAAAGAAGGAAAAACAGTACAAACGATACACAATCATATTCAGGCATAAAGGCCAGCATCAAAACATGTGCAAAAACAGTATAGGTCAACTCTACAAGTAACATTGAAATTCCATTCGATCATTGAGACCGGATGGTTTCATGGACTGAAGAAATTTAATCCAATGATTTTCACGCTGCAAAAGAAAGTTATTATTGTCTCTGTCGTCTCGCTTTTTAACCACTTCTACTGCAGCAAACCGCAGCTGACTGATGTTGTGTCTGGAATCCTTGAAATGTAGAGCCAGGTTGGACTTCACATTAACTGTTCTTATGTTGCTCTTATGTTCATTAATTCTAACTTTCAACTTGCGAGTAGTTTTGCCAGTATATAGCAACCCACACGGGCATTTAATGATGTACACCACGTTTTCAGTGTCACATGTAGCATTCAATTTCAATTTTACATCAGTTCCCTTCATTGGATGTTTAATCACTGGACCTTTGATCATGTTATTACAGTTCTGACAATTGAGACACGGTTGATTCCCTTTGTATGTGACCGTAGATGTCGGTTTTGGGTGCTTGATAAGTTCCTTAAGATTGTTGCCTCTCTTATAAGCAAACAAAGGTTGTTCAGAAAAGATTCCATTGAAGTCTTGCTCTCGGTTGATGATTGGCCAATGTTTCAAGATTGCAGTCTTGTATGCCCTTGAGGCCTCAGAAAACTTGGATACGACAACAGGTCTTTTCATCTTGTCATGAGGTTGTATCATCAATGCTTTTTGTCGTTCGATTTTGTCGCAACGATCTTTGGCGTGAGACAAAATGGACTGAGGGTATCCTCTTTTCATGAAGCGTGTCAGCATATTGGATGCTTGTTCTTCATATCTGGTGGTGTCAGATGCAATCCGTTTAACACGGAGAAGTTGTGAGAAAGGTAAATGGTTTTTTAACGATCTCTGATGATAAGAACTGTAATGAAGAGTATTATTTTTATCAGTATTTTTCCTGAACAAGTCAGTCTCTAAATGGTCCCGGAATCTTGTCACTCTCACATCCAAGAATGTGATGGATTGCTGGTTGATTTCTGAAGTGAATTGAATTCTGTCGTTGATGTGATTCAACTCTGCTACTGCATTGTCCAGAGAGTCATGCTCTCCTCTCCATAAAACGAAAATGTCATCTATGTATCGCAAGAATGTCATGGCATGCGTAGTCCAAGGTGTCTGATTCAAGATGTGATTTTCTTCAAAATAGATCATGAATGCATTGGCATAGACAGGTGCAGCACAATTGCCCATGGAGGTCCCGGACAACTGTGCATAGAATTGATCGTCCCAAGAGAAATAGCTCTGATAAAGAGTGAAGTGCATCAGTTGCATCAGAAATATCTGCATATCATGTGATAGATCAGAATTAAGTAGAATGTTCTCAATTGCTTCCATCCCAAGATCATGAGGGATGCTGGTGTAGAGGGATTTAACGTCTATAGAGCATAGCCATATGCTCTCATCTTCACCAAATCTGATGTCATTAATTTTCTGCAAAAAATGAGTGGTGTCTCTTATGTACGTGCGGGATTGTTGAATCAACGGTTGAAGGTACCTGTCAATGAACTTGCCAGTGTTCTCATGGATGCTGCCACGTGTAGACACTATGGGTCTGAAAGGAGGTTGAGTGATGCTCTTGTGGACCTTCGGCAGCATATACATGCTGGGTGTGCTGGGATTGACAGGAGTGAGAAAATTCTTAGTTTTAGCATTTATGGTCCCATTTTCCATAGCCATAGTAAGAATGTTCATGAGCACTTCACTGTATTGACTGGTGGGGTTACAAAGGATGAGATCATAGGTGTTTTTATCTGACAAATGCTCTCGAACTTGATCCTCATAAATTGAGGTGTCCATAAGGACTAACGCGCCTCCTTTATCAGCAGTTTGATATGTAATATCTGCTCTGTTGGCTAAATTGTTGAGCAATGAGTATTCCTTTTTCGTTAAATTCTGATGTTTTGTCTTTTTGCTAAAGTTGATGCGGCTGATGTCGTTCTTGACCAAGTTCTCAAAAATGTCAAAGGACTTATGACTGATTGGTGCCATGAAGGTACTTCTTGTTCGTAATCCTCTCAATTGGTCTTCAGTATCAATGTTTTGAGGAGGTGATACATTCTCAAAAAAATGTCTTAAACGTAAATTGCGCATAAACTTGAATAGACTGACCTCAAGCTCTAATTCGTTTGTGTGGCTGGTAGGGATGAATGAGGTCCCTTTTTGTAGGACGTTGACTTCCTGGTCTGATAGAGTGTATGATGAAATGTTAATCACTAAGTTGTCTTCTTCTTCGGTTTTTCTACTCTCTGGGTCAACGTTGTGCTTCGCACTTCCCTGTCCCCCTCTTTCTCTTTTTCCTTTTCTTTTGGCCTGGCTCCTCCTGGGTCGTCTCTTTCTCCCGGGCCTTCCACTAAAAAAGGAACCGCAGAGCGAGTTGAAAATTCTGTGCTGGTTGATGGTTTCTGTAGATTGGCGCGCCGTTGTTCATTTCGCGAATCCTCTTCAGAGGATGATGTCTCAGTTGCTGTATTGGTGTTGTCCCTTGGTGGTCTGTTTTGACGTCTCCTCGCATAAACCTCAGCCCAAGAATATACTTCTCCCAGCTTGTAGTCTATGGTATCTCTACGATACTTGCGTAGTTTACGTTCGTTTATCTCCCTGGTATGTTTATCCAATTGAGTGGTGATGTCCTCCAATATCTTGGACCAGTCTTCCTTGGATAGCATGTCACTAAGTTCTTGTTTGCACTGTTGTATGTCTCTGTTAAGTTCTTCCAAAGCTCTAGATAGTTCATCCACTATCAATAAAATCAAATCTAAAGAACATTTGTTCAAGATGGCGTACCATCTTTCCACGAATTTGGAGCTGTTCCTGCATAAGAGTGGCTTGAGCGGGACACGGAGCCCCCTTGGAATACGTTGAGCTCGATGGTAACGTATCAACGTACTGGCATGAAGCCTTTGGCTAATTTCCTTCTTTGAGAAGTAGAGTAACTGTTTTAAACAACTTTCTTTGTTTCTGGTGGATCCTTGCGGGCTATCCACCTCGGGGATCAGAGCATAGATCTTATCAACATCTTCGATGTTAAAAGCAAAGGTGTCAGCTTTGAGATCAGTTAATGCTGTAATATCATCATAAGCCATTTTCAAAATGAAGTTGAAGTTGATGTGGGGTGCAGTGGCCCAGGTCAGGGTCAAAATAGTACGGAGGTGTGGGTCACGCACTCCTCTCTGTGCATAAGGTCAACCAGTTGTGGTGTGCTTCAAAGATATCACCCCCTGACAAAGAAGGTGTGGAAATCACTAATGGGTTAGTGACACCTAGGATAGGTATCAACTCTTCGAGCACAACCTAGATGAAACAAACGAGTTTCTTTGGAAAGTTCTTCTGTAGTCACCAGAAATTAATTAAACCAAAATTGTGTTCATCTTCTTCATCATGTTTAATTCACATGAATTTTTTCAATAATCATAAAGTTCATTTCATATAACAATCCACGTTCATTGTGTATATGACGATTTCATTTCCCTTCCCAATGCATTTCGGACACCCGGTCCTTCATCAGGGGAATCCTAAAAGAACAGTAATGATATGATCTGAGTGTGATCCACCGAGTAATAATATATACGAGAATATGCTGCCTTAACTAAAAAAATGTCTAATGAAAAATAACAAAATGTGAACCTCATGTGCATAAATATTAAGGCACCCGAAATACGTGTTGCCCGAAAAATCACCGTAAGTGTGTCACAACTAAAGCAAACATCCTATCGTTGCTATAAGGGTGTGGACCAACCAAGACAAACCGAAAGTTGCGAAGACCAAGGGATATGAAGGTGCACTTAATCTCCGTATTCTAGTAGTCAAGAAACCCTTTACTGCCCGTATAACACAGTGAATAACGTAAAGCGCATAGCGTGGCTGGTAAAAACTTACAGAAAAGGTGAAGCAAGATCGCGTGTCCTGCTCGATACGCCCTTCGCCATCAAGTGTAAACCCGGCGTGCAAAGCATACGGAAGTAGGTTGGAGGAAGACAGTGCGCATAGAAAGAGGACTACGGTTGTGGCGGCCATGTTAGAGTGGAAACAAAAACCCAAATGTAGGCATAGGAATAACATGTAAATATACGACAATATCACAGAATGAATTATAAAAAAACTGCAATACAATTCAGCGCCAGATGAAGCATCAATCATAAAACGAAAATGTCATCTATGTATCGCAAGAATGTCATGGCATGCGTAGTCCAAGGTGTCTGATTCAAGATGTGATTTTCTTCAAAATAGATCATGAATGCATTGGCATAGACAGGTGCAGCACAATTGCCCATGGAGGTCCCGGACAACTGTGCATAGAATTGATCGTCCCAAGAGAAATAGCTCTGATAAAGAGTGAAGTGCATCAGTTGCATCAGAAATATCTGCATATCATGTGATAGATCAGAATTAAGTAGAATGTTCTCAATTGCTTCCATCCCAAGATCATGAGGGATGCTGGTGTAGAGGGATTTAACGTCTATAGAGCATAGCCATATGCTCTCATCTTCACCAAATCTGATGTCATTAATTTTCTGCAAAAAATGAGTGGTGTCTCTTATGTACGTGCGGGATTGTTGAATCAACGGTTGAAGGTACCTGTCAATGAACTTGCCAGTGTTCTCATGGATGCTGCCACGTGTAGACACTATGGGTCTGAAAGGAGGTTGAGTGATGCTCTTGTGGACCTTCGGCAGCATATACATGCTGGGTGTGCTGGGATTGACAGGAGTGAGAAAATTCTTAGTTTTAGCATTTATGGTCCCATTGATCGAATGGAATTTCAATGTTACTTGTAGAGTTGACCTATACTGTTTTTGCACATGTTTTGATGCTGGCCTTTATGCCTGAATATGATTGTGTATCGTTTGTACTGTTTTTCCTTCTTTTTAATTAATTTACACTATCATTAGTTATATGTGATGCTTCATCTGGCGCTGAATTGTATTGCAGTTTTTTTATAATTCATTCTGTGATATTGTCGTATATTTACATGTTATTCCTATGCCTACATTTGGGTTTTTGTTTCCACTCTAACATGGCCGCCACAACCGTAGTCCTCTTTCTATGCGCACTGTCTTCCTCCAACCTACTTCCGTATGCTTTGCACGCCGGGTTTACACTTGATGGCGAAGGGCGTATCGAGCAGGACACGCGATCTTGCTTCACCTTTTCTGTAAGTTTTTACCAGCCACGCTATGCGCTTTACGTTATTCACGGTGTTATACGGGCAGTAAAGGGTTTCTTGACTACTAGAATACGGAGATTAAGTGCACCTTCATATCCCTTGGTCTTCGCAACTTTCGGTTTGTCTTGGTTGGTCCACACCCTTATAGCAACGATAGGATGTTCGCTTTAGTTGTGACACACTTACGGTGATTTTTCGGGCAACACGTATTTCGGGTGCCTTAATATTTATGCACATGAGGTTCACATTTTGTTATTTTTCATTAGACATTTTTTTTAGTTAAGGCAGCATATTCTCGTATATATTATTACTCGGTGGATCACACTCAGATCATATCATTACTGTTCTTTTAGGATTCCCCTGATGAAGGACCGGGTGTCCGAAATGCATTGGGAAGGGAAATGAAATCGTCATATACACAATGAACGTGGATTGTTATATGAAATGAACTTTATGATTATTGAAAAAATTCATGTGAATTAAACATGATGAAGAAGATGAACACAATTTTGGTTTAATTAATTTCTGGTGACTACAGAAGAACTTTCCAAAGAAACTCGTTTGTTTCATCTAGGTTGTGCTCGAAGAGTTGATACCTATCCTAGGTGTCACTAACCCATTAGTGATTTCCACACCTTCTTTGTCAGGGGGTGATATCTTTGAAGCACACCACAACTGGTTGACCTTATGCACAGAGAGGAGTGCGTGACCCACACCTCCGTACTATAGCCAATATAACACCTTCGGGGGTAAAGGAAACCAGAATACATACATGTCAGAAACCTTACGGGGATGGGGGTACATCAAAAACAGCATCCCTAGGTGGCACACAGCTCTCTCCTCTATATTTATTCCAAGGTCCCCATATTAAAGCCCACTTTTGAGGGCGGCCTCTTGCCATAAAAACAGTCTTCTCCCGGAACATACTCCAATCTAAGTTATTTTTCCAGCTCTCAAGGGTGGGAGGCTGTTCGGATCCCCACTGCTGGGCAATCTTCCTTTTCGCTATCATGAAGTTAATATCTATAATTGATGAACTAGGAAAAGGTTGTGCTCTGCATAAAGAAATACCATCCTTACATATTTAACTGAAATTCAAATAGAATGGACATTATGTGTCATGTTTTACTATGTTCACAAAAGCATGTTTATATCATAGACACTGGCCTCAAGAAGAAAGCAGTTATTTCAAGGGGCTGCATGATGGAATGGACAAGTCTCTGGTTTTCAGTAATCAGGTGTTTGGAGATATCCTACAATGTGAGCCTCCTGTAAACCTGAGAGGAGCTGCAGAAAATCAAAGAGGTCCTATGTTATCACCAGAAATGTGTGTTTCCTGCTGAGTGCAGAACTGGACACGTTTTACACCAACTCTTTTACTTTTCTAGGTAAAAGGAATGAAAAGATTGATACATAAATAACACCCCATTCGAGTGCTTCCTTGCAAGGTCCACTGGTGATTAACATTTTCTATAGGATCTGCTGCCATCTGTACATAATTCATTCTTAAGACACCCTACTGTATAAGCTGGGATGCCCTTTGTGTTAAAATAGCAACACAGTTAAACAATAATGCCACAGACTGAGCTGTATAAGTTAACTTTCTTTGCCACTTAACTTGCCTGTCCTTTTCCACATAATTAAGTCAACCCTACAGCATAATTTTGTCATGCATTGTTTAGTGACACCATTGGACCTGTGTGTACACTTCATTGTGGTATTGTGGACAATCCTTTCACTGCAGAAACAAGACACAACTCCCTGCCACTGCAGATACCAGAGACACTGCTCTTCCACTGATGAAACCAAAGGCAAAGGTCTGACACTATTGACATCAAGCACACAGGGGAATACAGTTTACGACGATATCTAAACAACTAATGCCTTTACAACAAAAGTCTTTACCATGACTGTTAAACAATGAAAGTTTTTTTAACATGAGTTTGCCTTTGCCACAGATTCCTTTACAACACATTTTATTGTAAAGGCATGGATGGTAAAGGCATATGTGTGGTAAAAAAATTACACATATATATATATATATTTGTAGTTTGGGTGTTGAACTGTGGCATTTGAAAAAGGCACACAGCCGAAACCGGTCATGCCGTTCATGCTTCAATAAAACAACAAAAGGAAACCCCGCTGTGTCCTCTGCTCTTTTCCCTAATGGAGGAGGTTTGGTGTCATGTAAAGCGCGCTGCATGTGGTGCGCAACAGAGGACCCTTCCGTTTTGGGTCGTGACTGCATGGGCAATTGACTTTGTTTTGACGCCGAGGGAACGGATGTCCGTGACCCGCCACCCGGAGGCTGAATTAAAATGCTGCTGTCACGAGGCGGTCCAAGACTTCTTGGAGAGGCACAGACACTGTTCTTATGTCTCCAGCGTTTGTTTAATCTGAATGGGTAGGCTGGAAGTAGGGGACCGAAGGTTGTTTTTCCACGAGTTTACCAAGCCTATCCCCCTGCATCACAAAACCTACCAGTACGCTGCACTCTGGGACTTGCAGTTTGGACATTGGACTGCAAACAACGCCCTGCTGGCAAACGAGATGCAGGTGTGTCCCTCGCCACTGTGGCTAGGAAGAGCCTATTTTAACACATGTCTTAGGAGTTTGGGTGTTGAACTGTGGCATTTGAAAAAGGCACACAGCCGAAACCGGTCATGCTGTTCACGCTTCAATAAAACAACCAAAGGAAACCCCGCTGTGTCCTCTGATCTTTTCCCTAATGGAGGAGGTTTGGTGTCATATGTATATATATGAGCAAGGGCGGATGCCCGAAACGTGTCAGATTTTGGTAACTCGATCCTAATAAATACCTGTGCCTAAAAGCAACATTGGATTTGCGTGGTTTCTCTGTCGTCTGGTTGGCGTTTTGGGAGACTGCAGCTGCTGTATATATATATATATATATATATATATATATATATATATATATATACATATATATTACCTACTGGCGGTCGCCAGTAGGTATATATAGTTAGGATTTTTTCTCTATGGGATTTTTGAAAATTCTATGTCTAATAACTTTGGCGTTTGTGGACGGAATTGGCTGAAATTTTCAGGAAAATGGCACATTTTGTTTCTGAGCAGCCCTTGAAAATTTGGGGGGGGGGTTTGTCAAGGGGGGGCCGAGAAAAAAGGGGGGTCCCAAAACGTGTTTTTAACATTGAGTTTTCCATAGGGCGGTTGGCCTCACTTTTAGCCCGAACGGCTGAATGGATTTGCACGAAACTTGGCAAAATTGTAGGGACTGGTAGCCCGATGTGCCTTTGCTAGGTCTCAATATATGTGCTTCAGTGGATTTTGAGAAATTAACGTTCAAAAAAAGATATATATCTGTAACAGCGGACCGGGCAGCGCTCCGGTTCGCGGACTTTACGCGTTACGGAGCTTTGTGAAGCGAAGCTGATTGGTTCTCCGGCGTCTGTAAACATTCCAAACAGTCCGTAGCGGCCGCCATCTTGTCTCTCGGTCGGATCGAGAGACAAGAGGAGGCCAAAGCGAAGGGGCAAATGACCATAAGGGGGCATAGTAGATCCTCGCTGACCCCCTAGGTTTGATGTGGAGGTTTTAAAAGGGCCACGCGGGGCAAAAAAAAAAAATAATAATAATAATCGAACGGCTGAATGGATTTGCACGAAACTTGGCAAAATATTAGGGACTGGTAGCACGATGTGCCTTTGCTAGGTCTCAATATATGTGCTCCAGTGGATTTTGAGAAATTAACGTTCAAAAAAAGATATATATCTGTAACAGCGCTCCGCTTCGCGTACTTTTCACGTTACGGAGCTTTGCGAAGCTGATTGGTTCTCCGGCGTCTGTAAACATTCCAAACAGTCCGTAGCGGCCGCCATCTTGTCTCTCGGTAGGATCGAGAGACAAGAGGAGGCCAAAGCGAAGGGGCAAATGACCATAAGGGGGCATAGTAGATCCTCCCTGACCTCTTAGGTTTGATGTACCATTTTGCCAAGTTTGGTGTGATTCCGTTCAGCCATTCAGGCTGTAGACGTATGTAAATGTCCTATGGAAAATTGCATGGGGAAAACACATTTGAAAGTGTTGAAATTTAGAACCAATTAAAATGTTACTTTGGTTTTGTATTTGTGTGTGATGAAAGTTAATTGGTTATGTATATATCTCAAATGAGAGGAAACCACAGCCATTTTGTGATACTACTGTCTGAGGTACATTTGTGAGGAATTTTTGGTGGTGAATTTCTGGTGTTTGATTTACACAGTACTAACACTTCTCCTACTTTTAAAAAGGTGAGTTGTTAATTTGTAAGGGGAACTATGTTGTACACTTGAAGATCATTTGAAAAATGTTTTCTGTTATTTATTTGCAGTCCTTCTGGTATACTAAATACTTGATAAAGTTAGTTTTATATTATGTATTACTAAAAACGATAAATGAAAGTGATTATTTTTTTCTGCAATTTACAGTAAGCAATTTCAAAATAAAATGGCTCACAATGAAGAGACCGTGGCAATTTCTTTTGAATTATCCACTACATTGATTGAAATTGACAGCACCAATAATGAAATATTGTCACAAGGAGGAGATGACTTGAATGATTTTTTTGATCAATCTGTTGATGGCGAATTTATCGAATGTTTTGAGACCATAGAGTTACAAGAATCATCATTGCAGACTTTTAATGAGGAGATTCCAGATGAGATGATTGAAGAGGAAATTCCTGATGAGGACATGTTACTAGTTCTTTCAAATTTAGAAAATTCAGAAGAATAAATTTATATTTAGAAATCAAAAATTGTTTGAGACATTATTCATTTTTATTTTTAATTTATGAGGTTGTAGCGAAGTGATTGTAGTATAAAATGAGACTTATAGTATAGAGTGCAACATTTTTATGTTACATGGTAAGTTTACTCATATTTACTTCCCTTCTCCCACTATATTATCTCCAATGTGTATTTGACATCTCTTCTTCATCTCCGGCCTCCTTTCTCTCACTGTGTGTCTCTGATGCATCTTATCGCTGCTATTTTGTGTAATTACAGAAGAGAGTAAAATAAAATAGTTTGGAACGTGAAAAGGGGGCAAAGTAGAGTACCCCTCACCCCCTAGGCCTTCTCAGGCGGTCCCAAAAGGATCAGTTTCTGCTTTCCTGAGAGATTATGGTATGAGTTCCATATACCACAATAACTTGCATTACAACATGCAAGATATCTATCTCCTATTACCAACTTTTGGAGATATTCGCGCTAAGCGCGAATATCTCCAAAAACTAACACCTGCCCTGAGCAGTTCTTAGCCATGTTATCCAATGGGAGGTGGATAACATGGCTAAGAGCATTAGCTCGGTAATGCATGAATATCGCTGACTTTTTAGCGATATTCATGCATTGCGGCAGTTTTTTATCGCATTTGCGATAAACCTTGATAATAGCAAGGTTTATCTTCGATAATTTCTGACGATGCTTAGCGGTAAAAAATTCGTTGGTAAGCATCGTTAGCGATAAATATCGCTTAACTTTGGTAATATGCACCAACGTCTGTTAACGTTCGATTCGAAGGAAATCAGGAAGTGTTGAAAAACATTGTTTGCGCCATCTTGCCTTTTTTGAAATGCCACACTTTTGTCGTGCACGGCAGCCATTTTAGATGCCTTGACCAGACCCACCCTCTGCACGCTGTCGATTCGTAGCATGGCTCCCCACCCTCGCAAGCATCTTCCCCAGGAACTGGTTACCCCCGCTCTCTGTCTTATGCATGGGCAATAAACCTCCCCCCATCTGCGCTGCTCTTCCCTGAGAATCACACTCTGTGCCCGCCCGACACCTCCCTTTCGCCCTATTCACTACCGCACCCTCTGACACTCCTCTTCCTCTGTGTCCGATTGTCCAGGCTATCAGCTAGCCCTGCAGATGTAGTTTATGGCCCCAGCTGTAAAGAATCACCCCTCTTCAAAGGAGTTATAGTAGATCAAGGCCCACACCCGATGAGATCCGTCACACCACACGTGTTCCTACTATCTGAAAACCATCCTGTATTGTGATTGGGGAGGGGACCGAGCCTGAAGCGGAAGATTCCAGGGATGACTCTTTGTACATCAAAGTTTTTACATTTATGTGTCACATTAAAAATATATAGCACTCCAACAAAGTAGTAGGATTATAAAACTTTAATAACTTATAAATATATACAACAAAACAAAAACAGTAAAAACATTTAAACAACGAAGAGACCGTGGCAATTTCTTTTGAATTATCCAATACATTTATTGAAATTGACAGCACCAATAATGAAATATTCTCACAAGGAGGAGATGACTTGAATGATTTTTTTGATCAATCTCTTGATGGCGAATTTATCGAATGTTTGGAGACCATAGAGTTACAAGAATCATCATTGCAGACTTTTCATGAGGAAATTCCTGATGAGGACATGTTACTAGTTCTTTCAAATTATGAAAATTCAGAAGATGTTGCCTGGGTGCCGCACTGATTTGAGTATCCGGCGTGGGGCGTCCCGGGGGGTGGATTGTCAGTAGCGGTCTGTTGTGCGAATAGTTCCAAGGCAGCAGAAAGCGCTGAAATCTGGATGTCACGAAGGTGATGTCTAGTAAGTTGCCGCCCAGCAAATAACGGCGTGGGGCGCCGCGGGGGTGAGTGAGTCCAGTAGGCACCACAGCTATACTTACCGGCATTGCAGAATTACTGCTGGGGACAATGCCTGTGCTGTAGCAGGGTCACAGCAGAAACAAAAAGGATTCTGTTGAAGATGTTGTTGGTTTTCAATTTGAAAACAGTTCTGGTGTCAACTGCTATGCTAATGTAGTGGTTAATGTTTTGTTTTCTCTAGAAAATGTAAAAGAGGGGGAGGCAGTCCAAAGTTCTGGTAAAAGGGCAAAGGAAAGGATCGGTGGTTTGAACTATCAGTCAAAAAGGGGAGGGGGTGCAACAATTTTTCCTACCGGGTCACAGTGTGCTTTCACCGGAACTGAGGTCTGCAGGATTCTAGTCATTCAAAGTGAGGCTGGCGCCAGCATGGGAGCGCCGACGTCCCGCGGATACAGTTTCGTCACTCCACGGGCGATCATGGCAGTCATTCCCCATCGGGGGTGTCTGCGGGGGTCGGAGACTCCCGCGGCTCCTCTAGAATCTTCAAGGTCGTGGAGGACTACGGTGGTGGAGTCAACCAGTGACCGGGCCATTTCTTTATGCTGGGCCCGCTTTTGCCAGGTCGACCGCCATTTTGAGAGTTCGGTAGCTACTGGCGATCGCGGGGTCAAATGAGCGGACGGGCTCCACCCTGCCGGGCGAGACGTTGCAGCATCGCCACAGTGGAAGAACCCTTTTCCGGGCGCCTGGAGCGCTGAGGGTGCAGGTGGGAAGCCTCCACTGGGGAGGCGGGAGAGGCCTGTTCGCACCGTCTCTCCCTCCCAGTGCACCCCACGGCGTCTCGCTTGAGATTTGTTATGGCCGGACCAGGCGATGAGGACGAGGGGGGGGTCGGAGGCATGTGCAAGACATCCCCCCCAGTGTTGTCAAAGCCATTTTTGAAGAAAGAAGAAATGTCCCGTCCGTCTTCGGGCCGGGCTTCCGGTGGATGTCGGCCGGACGCCCCTTGCTCTGGCCCCATGAACGGGTTCCTTGGTTTATCGGCTGCAGCCGGATCCCATCGGCCCCGGCTATTGGTGGCCGGACCGGTAGAGAATGTGGCGGGACTACCTGCAACTGTCAAGGGCCACCGCGGCCGGACTGGGAGAGAGAGGGGAGGGTCGAGGACACGGACATTCCCCCCCCTGCAACTCTCCAGCGTTGTCAATCCCCCTGGCCGGGTCCCGCTGGCCTCGGCCTCTCCTCCGGCTACACCCTACGTGATGATCTCCTGGCCGAGGCGTGGCAGCAGGACCCGCCTTATATGTGTTGCTTCCGGCTGGGCGTAGCCGAAAACCTGTTGCCCTTTGGAAGTTTCTAGAATGGGGCGGATGTCTGCTGACTTCTATCTTTCCCAGTTTGCCGTTATTTGGCCGTGGCAGGCGGTGGGACAGACAGGTTTTGGGGCAGTGAGGGGCGATGTTTTCAGGTTTCTTATTACAGGCTTACTTCTAACGTTTCTTGTTTCTAGGACAATAATAGGTTTTATCATTACGTATTGTTATCGTTTCTTTGTTTGTTATTTAATAAAAAGTTCATCAGTGGCCTACTGATTTTCGTTTTCCTATTCCTTTCTTTCCAGGTTGTTTCATGCTAAAGTTTCTGTTAACAGGATACAGTGATCACTTCGTTATTATTGCATATGTCCTTTTCACTAGGGGTGCTCTCTGGTCGGGCCAGATGACCTATCTCTAGTAAATGGTCCGGGTGAAACAGGTGCATCAATTAGTGGGGAGTAGATAGGCATGACAGATTACAACGGGGGACAAAGGTCCGCATTACCTACCCTTTCACTACTTGCAAAGATTTTCCTACGTTTATTTGCAAACAGGGAATACCTCCAAAAAGAACCAATTCCCAAACAGTCAATGTTCGGGCAAACAATCAATCAATGAGGAACGAAATAGGCACGATGTGTTAAAGGTTTGCGTTACCTACCCTTCACTATCTGCAAAGGGAGAGAGAATATTCCTATTCTTCCCCGTTTGCAGGCAGAGAAGATCCTTAAGAGAACCAACTTCGAACAATTCAATGCTCGATTCAATCAATCAATCAATGGGGAGAAAAATAGGTATGACGGATTACAATGGGGACAAAAATCTGCATTTACCTATCCTTCACTATCTGCAAAGACTAAACAGAGTATGGCGATTCTGTGCTTGTTTGCAAATGCTTGGATAACAATCAATCAAATGGAGAGAGAAGCAGGCTTGACGGATTACAACGGGGGCAAAGGCCTGCGTTAACTAACCTTCACTATCTGGAAAGAGAGAGTACTCCTAATAGAAATGAGGGGGGGGCAGCATTGAAAGCAGATCAGTGTGCATAAACACGAAAATGTTTTTTCTTACCACGTACTTGACAATCGACAGCTTATGATATTTGCTATTAAAAAACCATTGAAATTCACTGAAAAAACCATAGGTTATAGACCATATATAGTTAGGAATTAGCATTTACAAAACCTTGAAAATTCACTGAAAAAACCATAGGTTATAGACTATATATAGTTAGGAATTAGCATTTAAAAAACCTCATTTTACTCACACAAAACCATTGAAATTCCATATATAGTTAGTAGTACTAACTATATATCGCGCACCCGCAATCCACTGCTGATCATGTCACATATTACATCATTCATGACATGGTCAGTGACATCACTGATGACATCACTGATGACATCTCAAATGACATCACTGATGACATCACTGATGACATCTCATTTGACATTACTGATCACATCACTGATGACATCATTCATGTGATAATACGATGAACCTCTTCAGACTCTAATATAACCTTAGATACACTCAGTGTAAACAGACACTCACAGACTGTCACTCATCCATGGAGTTACTTACACACCTAGTCAGTCATGCAAAGAATCAATCACACCTCCATTTCCTCAACTATACAGTTATACACACCTTACTTATTCAATCATATACTAACACATATTTACTCTCTTATACAATCTCTGATACAAGTTCACAATGATCCATACAGCCACTCACACATTCACTGGCTCTTATGCACAGTTAGTTATATATGTCAACTCTCACATGTACTGTGTTTTACATATGTACTTACTTTGACATGTAGCACTGAGATATCCATTCACTCACCAATACACTCATGCACACAGTCATTCACCAATACAGCTGTTTCCACATGCACTTTTGAACCCATACATCTAGTGAATCAACTGCTCACACATCTGTGCACAGAGTTATGCACCTCCCAGCCACCCACACACACACTCAGTCTCCCATACAAATACTTAGGTAATCAACCAATAACCCATATAGTTACTCATATAGCTACTGATCAACACATGCAGCAGTTTACAGAACAACAGGCATAATGATGCACAAATTAAGACAGTTTAGTCACTAACCCATGTTAATGTTAATGTTAAAGGAGTTTGTATAGCGCGCAGCTGCCCCAGCCAAGGGGCGTCCCGGCGCTCAGTGAGACACATTTAATCACTCACTCATACAGTCAGTCATGCACCTACTAAATCCTTCATCCAGACACTTATACATCCACTCATTCTTCAATATGTAAGACATATTTTAACTTTACAGAAACATACAGTCATTGGATGTTGTCATCAGTGATGTCATCAGTGATGTCATTTGAGATGTCATCAGTGATGTCATCAGTGATGTCACTGACCATGTCATGAATGATGTAATATGTGACATGATCAGCAGTGGATTGCGGGTGCGCGATATATAGTTAGTACTACTAACTATATGTGGAATTTCAATGGTTTTGTGTGAGTAAAATAAGGTTTTTTAAATGCTAATTCCTAACTATATATGGTCTATAACCTATGGTTTTTTCAGTGAATATATATATATATATATATATATATATATATATATATATATATATATATATATATATATATATATATATATATATATATATATATATATATATATATATATATATCCAAACACAGTTTCTCCATTAATACAGCCTTTGACCACAGCAGGGCGGCTTCGTCAGACGGGAACGGAGAATCCTGTCAAATTATCCACACACCATTTCTGAACAGAAATGTGACGACTCCAGGTAGGTTGGATTAAAAACATTTATTTCCACTTCGAGGCAGGCTGACAGTCCATTCCGAACACTTCGCCCTTAACTCCTTACGCGTTTCAGCTTCCCTTTCAGCCTTGTCACAGGAGGGCACGTGATCCAGGCACTAGTTTAATGCAACTGCCCTCCTGTGACCAAGGCTGAAAGGGAAGCTGACAGTCTGCTGCTGGTGTTGAAAGTGCATATTTCAGTCTGCATGCCAGAATGTTTTAATGAAATAGAAGAGGAAGATATTTGAGAACCCACTTAAAATGTGTCCTAATCTTACTTTCTACAGCACTAGCCATCCTTTCTATGACAATCGGAACCCCTTCTACGTTTTACCAGCTTGATTAAATCAACATGGCTTCAGGTGTGCCATACTTTTGTCATAAGTAACACTGTTAGTGGTCTAGTTGTTCTTTAGAACACTCTTGGAGGCTGCAGTAGAACCAGTGCTGCCAGATTGGGCTATTTCCTGCACAAATGTGCAAAATATTTCCTATTTTTGCAGGTAAAAACCACACCTAGTGGGTGCCTACTTTTTGGGCACATATTAGCTCGTTGTGCACAAATTTGTAGCTGGGGCAGCGCAGAAAACATCATGCACTACTGGCAGGCATGGATGGCAGCCAACCAGGCAGTGCAGCAAGTTAGGTAGCGATGGAGATGATGATGATGACGCATTGACGCCTATCACTTCATTGTCAGTGGCGCGTGATGCAAGGTCAGTGGCGAATGAGGGTGAAGCGCGCTGCATGGCTGGGGCATGATTGGATACGATTGTACACATGACAGTCAGCGACTATCAGTTACTATACACACATGCTGCTGAAGCCATCAGCACGTGTGTGTAACTGCAAGCTCACCTGCTGCTGCTGTTCACGTGACGTTGTTACCACCCTAGCATAGTGGTGTGGTGGGTGTACATTCTGTTTGGGTCACAGGACCATTAATCTTGTTGCGCAATAGCACTATCAATGATGGCCCTGGCAACAATTTTTGGCCAGCTTTGCGGCACACCTAAAAGCAGCAATGACACACCACCCGGGTCTCTCGGCGCGGGGGAATCAGGATTTGTCATCGTCACTACACTGTCACAGGCTGACCCGTCACTCGTGAGTTTTTACTGATAATGATACTAGAAATACTAATACTCTACTTTCTGAGTGAGTGACTGAGTGAGACCACCAAAGCGGCATCAGTGGGAACGGACTATGAGAGTCCACTCCCAAGATTCCCGACCAAGCCATGCCCGCGACTGCTGTGTCACTCAGAGTCTCGGACTGTCAGACCCTTGTGGTGGTGTGGCCCAGTGCTGTGGCCATCAACTCATGACATGTGTGGGCTTAGCCACGTTAAACCACCTTTACAAGAAAGCAAGCACAAATTCAGTAAGTAAGTGTTAACATGTAGGGGGTATGGACCAGTCGAACACCTAAAACATGTATATACAATGCCAACACACCACTGGGAAGGAAATCCCGGCTGAGACTGCCAGGAACTTCATTGATCCTGCCTCTCGCTTTCCCCAGAGTTTTTCCCTCACATGATGCTGTCCTCTCTAGCACCTGCTATATTTTCCTAGTGCCTGTCCAGTGTCCCTTCCTCTCACTCTTGCTCCCCGCTCCACTGTCGCTCCTCCATGTCTACAGCGCCTCAGCCCCCCACCAAACTTCGCCTCACACTCCCCTCTTCCTTGTAATGCACGGTAACGGTGCACCTTGTCCCGCACAGACCAGTGCTTAACTTGTAAAAAAAATAAGTGCCAGGGCCCTCGTCAGGAAGCCACTGCAGCTTGCACCACCTGTTGCCTCTGCCAGAGCTGCAAGTGACAGCACCAACACACTCAGCACGCTACTAATCATCACGCTCTTAAAAGTGTGACAATTCCAGGCCCGCAAAGCTGTAATGGGCGGCAACTATTAATAATTTATTATTGGTATTAAATTAATAAGCAGCTGTTGTCCTTATCTCTAAATTCATCAGACAGTGCCAGCATGTACAGACTGTCATAAGCGCCAGTGCTGAAAATTAAGTGCCGTTGTCGAGCACTGGAAACCACTGGATCAAATTAAGCACTGTTGCAGACGTTCTCATTCTTCACACTATTACCGCTCACACTGTCGCACGCGCACTCCTTCCTTGAATTTTGCTCTTAGACCTCTCGCTTTTCCCGGCGTATTTCCCTCACACAATGCTGCCCCCTCCGACCGGCACGTGCTCTCTTCCCTTAAAAAAGTGCAGGGGCGGCTCTAGGCGTCCCTGGGCAGGGAACGTAGGTAGGGGGCCCGAAGAGGGGCCCTGGACGAGAGGGTCTGGGCGAGGCCCCGGAAGAGGGGGGGGGGGGGGCAGGGTGTTTGGAAGTGCCGGAACAGAGCCGGAGGCCACCAAATCCCTGCCAGGGGCCGCCACGCAAATATATATCCATCCTTAGAGGATTATTATATTAAGGATATATATTGGCGTGGTGGCCCCTGGGGTTTGGCGGCCCTGTGCAGGTGAACAGCTTGCACATGCCTAAGGCCGCCCCCTGAGTGCCCATTCCAGTGTCCCTTCCAAGTTCCTCTCACTCTCCCTCCTCCATGCCTTCATCACCGTCCCGCCACCCCACCTCACTTCACCTCATACTTGCCTCTTCCTTGTAATGCACGGTAACTGCGCACCTCTTCCCTTGCAGACGAGCTCAATCCTCACACTTTTCCCGTTCACACACGCACTGCTTCCTCACACTTAGAACGTGAAGTTGATTCAGTATGCAACATTACACCTATGTGAGATGCATGCTCCAAAATGTATTTAAATGGAGAGATCACAGTGTGGGGGGGGGGGGGCAGCAAGTTGTGTCGCAGAATCACATGCATGTCAAAGTACACATCTTGTTGGGTCATGATTAGGGCTCCCGGTTTTATGGTATTTTTTTTTTACATTTCCGTCTGTATTTATCCATATTTATTTTTTGTCAGCTTTATCTGTATTTATCCATATTTTTTATGGGTTTTGTGAAACAAATAAAGCTGAAACTGGTATATATCCATATTTATTTAACCAATAAATATGCAGTCATGGTTGAATGGCAGGTTTCAGTAATATGAACACCTGCAGAAGATAAATCGATGCACTTATATGAAAATATGCACATTTCAGCACCAGCCTTGTGCATATCTACTGCTGTTTAAACCTCTTTACTAATATATTTTTTTTTTAACCCATTTACCTATCAATCCACACAGTTATAGGCCTGGCATTCAAAGCAAAGTGTACTTAGAATCACTCAAAAAGCACCCAATTTCCGTTGTTATCCATATTTTAAAATACATACAGGCAAGAAAAGAAATGGTTTTCTGTCTGTATTTATCTGTAAAAATCAGTAAATACAGAAAACGGGGAGCCTTATTCATGATCTTGCACAGATTTGGCGAAGGAACGAAAGGCCGCACACGTGTTGCGTTATCTGTTCATGCATTGTAGTCTCATTTGCACTTCTTATTACACCAGCACTGCCACAGGGGGCAGATACAGGTAGCCCCTCAACAGAGTAGGCAGGAGAGCACCTACGTGACAACAAATCTCTCCGTTTCAGAGGCAGGAACAACCAAACTTCTTCTCTCACATGTGCGCCTTACACACAGACCTACCGCACGTCGCACACACGCTACTCGCACCGTGAGTGCCTAATCCCAACTGTTTTATTTCGCCCGCCGGAGTTTAATGAAAGTAAAATTATAGGACAACCATACCGTGTTCCCCCGCCTTGTAGATTGGGTATGAGGCAGGGGAGGGACATCCTTTTCAATGCGGATGTTACCCCGCAGTACCATTACGACGAGTCTTTTACAACGCAAGTCGTAACCACGACTTGCGCTGGAGGGCGCTCTAAGATAAGGAATAGTAGATTTACTATTCCAACACCTTCCCTACTGTACGTAGGCTGGTGTTGGAATAGTAAATTTAACTATTCCTAAGTCCAGCACCCCTGCAGTGCAAGTCGTTGTAACGACTTTCGTTGTAAAAGACGCGTTAAAACGGTACGCGTTGTAACGGTACGCGTTGTACCGTCGTACATCCGGCAGGGGTAACCAAATAATGTGGTTTATAGTGCTGCTCATCCCAAAGCAGGGTATCAGAGCACCTTGCATCACAGGTACACATTTGACAATAAATTATGTGTGCAAATCAATGTACAGAATGTGCTAGATAAGACAGTGAGGCTTGCAAGGTTTAGGAGTCGCAAGCCCTTTACAGGTCACTTTGTTTTATTAAAAGGACTACAATTTATGAACTCCAAGTAACAAAAGGATCTTTGTATTAAAATCAGATTGCCACTTATCCATCTATATAAAATAAAACTCTGTCATCTGCATGTTACATAATGTGCTTTGCAGGAGACATATTAATCCTCTATGCTTCTTAGATTCAAAACTGGAACTAGGCAAAACACGGATCTCACCAGCAAATACGTTATCCTGCAGCGTTTTGTACCATTATTATTATCCCCTGAGATTTAGGTGCATATGTACAAGGAAATGGTGCACTATGGTGCTGCTGCAAATTTTCTTTCAAAAAATGCAGAGATGTGCCATATTTGCAAGAATATGGCGTACCCCTGTGTCTTCACTTGCGCTGGCACTAAAAATAGCAGTCTAGTGCCAACACAGACACCCTTGCACCATAGTACAAGGGTGCCTGCTTTGCAGGGGTGATTGTTTATGTGCAGTGAGGTGTCCCTTCCTGCGCATAAATAATCAATAATGGCGATTTGCTACTTCTGTATTCTGCAGCATACATAGAAGTAGCAAATCATCATTATTTAATGATTCTTTCTGTGCAATTAAAACAATCATTAATGGCATTTTGCTCTTTCTATGTGTGCTTCAAAATGCAGCACACACAGAAAGAGAAAAAACACCAATACGCCGATAAAACACCTGCTTTTACAAGGCGTTCGTTTTTCGCGCTGCCTCAGACTTGCACATCCTTGTAAATCTGGGGCAGTGTCAAACAGCAATAAGTGTTGGGGTGGAACGCCCCCAGCAACACCCATAGCACGCCCTTTTCACGCAGATACCTGGGTGAAAGGGTACCAAATTTATAAAGCGGCATTAAGCCACGCAAAGTGACTTAATGCTGCTTTGTAAATATGGTCCCCTACATTGCACCACCGGAACGTCGAAAAAAGTGAAATTCCAGTGGCGCAATCCTCCTGTACATATGCCCCAGGGTTGGCAGCAGATGCCTTAATCACATAAGATAGTTTAAAATGCAGACTTTGCAACCAACTAAGTGTAACAGATTTACTGCCATGTTTCTCCTTGTTAAACTAAATAAGCATCTCCTGACTTGGAGATGTCCCTTAGTGCACAGCTATCTGGCCACAAAACTGGCATAAAATGTTCAACTGTTTAAATCCAACATTAGTATTGATCCAAACAGGATGCAGTTTCAATCAACGTGTTCAAACTTTATTGTTCTTTTTTCAAATCTGATTAACAATCTCAGATATGCGTTCTTTTCTCATTGTTTGGTTTCATCCACAGATGAGTCCCCTGAAGAAGGGCACCTTGTTGCCCGAAATGCATCGGGAACGTTTTATGTTGAATGAAGTAAATAATGTTTGTTGAGAAAAAAACGCATATCTGAGATTGTTGATCAGATTTGAAAAAAGAGAACAATAAAGTTTGAACACGTTGATTGAAACTGCATCCTGACTGAATTAATACTAATGTTGGATTTAAACAGTTGAACATTTTATGCCAGTTTTGTGGCCAGATAGCTGTGCACTAAGGGACATCTCCAAGTCAGGAGATGCTTATTTAGTTTATTTTACGCCTCCCTTCAAAGGATTGGAAAGTGATTCCTTAGGAGCACGCAACAACCAATTTACCTTACTTACTTGGATTTCATACAACAAAAGGCTGTGCGTGGCATAACAATTTTATGTTTCTCCTTGTTGCCAAGTTCTTTTTGCAAGTTAAAAGAAATAAATATAAACATTTAGGCCCTTTCGGTTCTTTTTTGGTGGTAACACAATGCACTAACTTTATTTTGGGTGTCAGGGCCCTCCACTATGGGCCCTGGGCTACACCTGTGGTGATCCCCTAAACATCCCTGCACCGTGTGGCAGGCACCATGCGATGTTTCAAAAGTGAATCTTTCCTATTGCAGCTTGTGCTGTGGCCTGCAACACAAGCCGCAATAGGAGGAAAAATACACTTTCCGACCAACGTGAAGAGAGTCGCATCCTAATAATGGTAGAGGGGCCGCCGACTACTTTTAGGGCAGTCCTGTTTCCGTCACGATACTCGTTCAAACGGCATCGCATTAAGGCCGTAAGCATGGTGAGAATGTGGGGGAGGTGTCTGACAGAGGAGTAGGGTATTGAAAATCCCCTGCTGAAAGTGTAATACCATACATTTTGAATGAAT
The DNA here is from genome assembly GCF_964261635.1 of Lissotriton helveticus. Classification (NCBI taxonomy): domain Eukaryota; kingdom Metazoa; phylum Chordata; class Amphibia; order Caudata; family Salamandridae; genus Lissotriton; species Lissotriton helveticus. Next base: position 940,168,014 of record NC_136070.1, read on the forward strand.
GAATGAATGAATGAATGATGTATAAAGCTCAATAAAGTATGAAATGCATGAAATTCGAGAGCGGGCATGCTCCGACCTTGCTAAATATTCAAGCAACATCTTATACTCTCATTAAAAAGGAACGTGTATTGTGCAGCAAAATGCTGTCCACTTTTTAAAAAATAATTGTATTTTCTAGTATTAAGGGTTTAACAACTCCCAGAGTAAAAAATAAACATTCATACGCTTTATCTTGGATGTATTTTCCGTGCTTAGGCTATGATTCATTTTGTGGTCAGTATTGGGTCAATAAACGTGCATTGAGGGGGCAAAAAGGAGGATCAACAAATCAGGTGCTTCGACAAAGTAGAAAAGTAAAAGGATGTATTTTTCTGCAGGACCCTGTTGACCCCCAAAGTCTAGGACAGAGGTAGCCCACTAATATTGAGGCACAGGATGTGGCTATTGCCTTTGCTTTCTGTCTTCAAATGAAAGAAAATAAACTGGCTCCTGCTAAGGGCTCCAATGAGGAAAGGTGTGTCCGAGGACTGCTGTGCACTTGGTCCAGCCAAAAGCTGTGAAACATAAAATAAACAAACTAGAAGTGGTTGAATGAGTCATTCGCAGTTTCAATTTACTGACCATGTTTACTTAACAGGTACATGCATCACACTTTGAAACAAGCATATCGAGGCATAGGATGATGCTACTGCACTTGCTTTCTGTCAACAAATGAAAGAAAATAAACTGGCTGCTGCAAAGGGCTCCAATGCAAACAGGGATGTCAAAGGACTGCTGTGCACGTGATCAAAGACATACATGTCTCAACAAGCCCAGAATTACTACTTTGTCCAATTTGCTGCTCATCATGAGAAGTGAGTGACCATTTCTCCATGTCTATTTCCATTTACAATATGCAATGAATAATTGAGGCATTGTGAGTTCTACATATTTGCTTAAATACAAATCAGAGGGAGCAGTAATTAGCCCATAATACTTTTGCTGCCTGTCTTAATCTCTCAGTGTTTTCTACTATTGTAGCTGTAGCAGTGCCTGTTACAAGTTGAAAAGTCTCAGTGGGGACTGGTCTTGAAAATGAGTAGCTATTAACACAGGTGCCCTCCCACTATCTGTATATTGAATAGAATTTAGATTCACCCTTAAGATTGTTTCTGATTACTATTTGTGCATAATGTGAGAGTTGTGACTTTGTGCTTCTCTTTGGACTGACTCTGGTGCGTGTTGGGCTAAACTTGGGCTTATACTAGAGTGGCTTTTGACTTGAGACGGGTCTCATAATCGGCCAACACTGAGTAGAATACAAGGGAATCAACTGACAGGCTGCTCCCGTTGGACGTATATTTTTTACTGAGAATGTCAGACTTAATTTTCATATGTCTGAGAAGATGTTGTGAATTTACAGAAAATATGCTTTCCTTGTAGCTACCATAACCTCTATGGCAAAATCATGAGAAAACAGTTTTCTCTCCAACATGATTCATGAAATCCCAGCAGAAGGCTTTTCCACAGGGCAAAATCACCTTAGAACACACCGCAGTTCCTAAAATGAGTATAGTACCATCAACAAAGCATTTATATTGTTACTAACCTTTTATACGTTCTCCTTTTTGTGACCCTCAAAACCTGCCATTCACTACAAGGCATTTTAATGGGGTTCTATCTAGGGGACGAGAGAAGAAGATCGCTTCGCCAGTGGAGTTCAGAGTTTTCTGTGGAGAGTTCTGAAAAATTCTGCAAAGTGACACGGAGCGGCGTTTTTTTCTCGAGCGGTTCGCCAACGTTAAGTTGGCGAGCACTCATGAGAAAAAGACACACACTAGATCTCCCATTCAGATTTCTCAACGCGAGCAGTCGTGGCAGGCCGCGGCTGCTTGTATTTAGAAATCTGCTGCTCTTGTTGAGGAAGCTGCAGCTGGAGTAGAATGTCTACTCGAGCAACAGAAAGCAGCAGCCTCCCTCGGCACCACGCGTCGTGCCATTCAAGCTGATTTTACAGTGCAGGAAAAACTCCTGGAGTTTTTCCTGCACTTCGCGGAATCCCTCAGAGTAAAACTCCACCCAGGCCTAGTACTAGGCCTAGTACTATCATGTATATTGGTCCCAAGTTGGCTCCCAACACTTCCTAGTTGAAGTTTTGGCCAACGATCAGATCCCACTATGAGACCTGTTCTTAGGCTCCGCCCAGATATACAAATTCGGTTTTCCATTAATATCTACAAAACTACTGAATGGATTTATACCAAATCACAAAGAGCGTTATCTCCTGGAGCATAATCTACCTCAATGCCACATTTGGTGTAATTCCAACAAGTGGTTCAGGCTGCAGGCGTGTATAAAGAAAGACTCTATGGTAATTAACATGGGAAACACACCTTTTTGACCCCTCCTTTTTTCAGATCACGTCGAAACTTTCCATGAACAATCAGAATCCTGGGGCACTTTCCTGGGGAAAACTTCGGGAAGATTAATTGAACTGAGCCAAAGATTTAGCCAAGTCAAAAAAACTTGTTTCAGATGGAAACATGGTCCTAACTATAACTGGTGGGTATTGGTTTTTGGGTTGGAATAGTAATTTTATGGTTAGGGGTGGGTATGGGTATCGGCTGGTGAGGGAATGTTTAGGTGGGTATGGGTATTGGGTGGCAGGGGAATTTTGAGGGTTTAGGGTGGGAATGAGGTTTTGGATGGCAAGAGATTTTTTAGGGTTTAGGGTGGGTAAGGGTTTTTGGGTGGTAAGGGGATTTTTAGGGTTTAGGGTGGGTATGGGTTTTGGGTGGCAAGGGAATGTTTAGGTGGGTATGGGTTTTTGATTGGCAAGGCTAGGTTTGGGGTGGGGACGGGTTTTCGAGTGACAAGGGATTTTTGGAGTTTGGGTTTGGGAGTTTGGGGTGGCAAGGGAATTTTTAGGGTTTAGAGATCGTGGGGTGATATATACATATATCTATATATGGGTGTAAAATATAAAAATGGGTTTACACTTACCTGATAATTCCCTACATCGCACCTGCCTTTACCATGCATGCTTTTACAACGGAAATGTAAGTATATTATAAGTAAGTATAATATATATATATCAGAACAACTCCCACTCACAACGGAAGAGAGCATGCCAACGAGGGCTGTAGGTCTAAGGCTCCTTTACTGGTTCAGGCCTCCCTCACCCAGAAACCAGGAGAGACGTGTATCGGCTGCCACAGCAGCCTTTGTCAATCTGATATATATATATATATATATATATATATATATATTTTTTTTTTTACATAATAGATAAAAAGGGGTTTATATTACCTATAAAATACTTACATTGTCGTGGTAAAGGCATACTCATGGTAAAGAAAGTTGTAAAGACTTTCGCTGTAAAGACACTGTTGATGTTACAGTGTTGTTGTAAAGGCATTTGTTGGAAATGTAGTCGTGGTTCCACCATACAACCAGCACACAGACCTGCTACTGATGAAACCAGATAGTAATATCAAGTTACAGAGTCTACCCAGTAACCCTAAGTAATTATATCTTATCAAGTAACTGTGGTTTACTCTGGATAACCTCAGCCAACAGAGGACTCGAGCTATGAACATACATGAGAGCACATGTTATTTACACAGGGTAAGTAAGCCTGACACACAGATAACCCCAAACACAATAGGTCTGTGAACACCAACACAAATGAGCAAAATAATATACAATTACCTCCTTAGTCAGAACATATGACCAATAGGAAATAATTACTAATAATGATGCTTAGAACAGATTTTTAATCATAGACATTTTAATCTGAAAATGGCCTAAGACTGTTTTTTTGATATACCGATGAAACCAGAGACAACAAGGTCCACCACTATTTCAACATTGATGATGCTTGATCTCTGACTCTAGATTCAGTTTGGCTATATCTTGTCTTCTCTCTTGTATTTTAATTCAGTTGTATATACAATACATGGTTTTGCTGCATTGTAAGAATAACTAAATTAGGTCCTTTTCTATTGATGCCCCTTGGGACATTGTTGTTTGATACTCCTTGTTGTAGTTACTATCAGCAAACAATGCCCTGCAGTGGCACAGCAAGGCTGTCCTGGATCCTAGTGCAAGCAAGTAAAACAAGCATCGACAACGTCAATAGGTCGTGCCTTTGAGACCTAGTGGCTTTGCCAATGCTTTTAGTAGGCTGCACAGCATAGCTGCACAGTGTCCCTGAAGCATGACCACAGAATAAAATAAAAAAATAAAAACTTTTGAAGCGTATGGGTGCATCATTTATAAGGCATGCACTGCATGCATGCGCCCGCAAATTGAGGGGGGCACTTTTTTTAATCTTTAGTTACCGATCAGAGTTGGATCTGTACCTAAAAAGAGAAAAATGCTAAGCAGGGATGTGGAAGCAAAGATGGGGGACACGTGCAGGTGGGAAAGCAAAATGAGGGCGCGGGCCAAAGCAACATGGTGCAGAAACACACACAACATTGTTTATATATCACTATGAGGACCGGCCATTGACCGTAATGAAGTGTGTAATTACTATTCTAACTCCACGCGCGCTTAGATAGTAGGGAAGGTTATAAAGCGGACCGAAGCAAATCTAACTGCACTTTTAGTTTTTTGATACACTCACTCGAAAGTATCTAAACACACTATGGGGAACGGTCCTCATAACGCACCGGTCCTCACAAAGATAGTGTTTGTCAGGTTTTTTCATGGTTTACCCACGCTATGAGGACCGAACCGGTCCCCATAGTGTGGGTTATACATGCCCCAGAGGGGCAGACAAGCACACAGCAAGATAAAGCAAAATGGGGAGCACACATGGTGAGACAGAGGAATAAATAGTTAGGGGAGCACAGAAGCACACAGCAAGACAGAACAACATGGAGACGGAGTTTGGAAGCAATACGAGAACAAAAACAACATGGAAGGAGCAGAGAAACAGGCAGCGAGACAGAACAATGTGGAAACCGGGGGTAAGCTCACGGCAAGATAGAGCAAAACTATGTCAAAGGGAGGGGGCAGAGAAGCCTACTGCGAGGTATAGCAACATGGAGACAGGGGGTACAGATCATAGAGAAGGAATGGAAAGAAGCACACTTTCGGAGGCATTGTGAAAACACACACATTCTTTGAAAGTGTGTATTCAGCGTGCCAAAGGTTTTATTAAAAAGAAAAGCATTAAGGGCCATATGTAGGTATCCAAATACCAGTCGGTAACGGCCGAAAATACCGATTTTCGGCCGTTACCGACCGGTATTTAGATACTGCGATGTAGGGCATGAAAAAATACAGATTCGGTAATTTTACCGAATCGGTAATTTCACGGATTCGCTAAAATTACCGAATCTGTATTTTGAAATGTAGGTAGCACTGTAAACAGTGCTACAGGGCTTTAAGGATTCGTTATTTACCACCAACTATTAGTTGGTGGTAAATAACGAATTCCTATGTAAATGCAAATATGTGCATTTACACCTGTGCCATGTGGCACACATACATGCCCTCAGGGCATGTATGTGTGCCACATGGCACACAAGCACTAATCAGGGGTGCAACAGGGTGTCAAAGTGACACCCTGCCACCGTTGACTATTTCACAATTTTACTGAATCGGTATTTACCGATTCGGTAATTGACATTCATTCCTTTGGGTCTCCAGGCCCATAGGAATGAATGGCAATTACCGAATCGGTAAATACCGATTCGGTAATTACCGAATCTTAACGATTTGGTAAAAAATACATAATAAGTACCTACATAGGTTTTACTGATTCTAAAATACCGAATCGGTAAAATTCGGTATTTTAGAATCACTAAAACCTTTTTACCTACATCTAGCCCTTAATGTGGCTGCCTACGTCATTTTATACATACACGCATTAAGCGAGTACGTGCCTTCAAAATGCTGCAGCCAGTTTTTTTTTCTTTTTGGTTACCAATCTGAGTTGAATCAGTAACTAAAAAATAGTGCCCTCACAACACTCCGCCCCCCCACTGAAATGGCTCCCAAGGAGATCGACAACTGCAATTAATGTGGTTTAACCAAGGGCGTAGCCTTTTATTCACATAGTCACATTGCATCAGTGAGGAATGATAACCATAGTTAAGGCATACATTATTGTTATGAGAATACTTTAAGATCAGCCAAAGACATTGTTATGAGAATAGAGGATGTAAAGATCAGCAAAACAGCTCAATGATTGTGCAAGCAATAAAAAAGTTGTCTCCACCCATTACAGCACAAAACTTCAGAATGCACTTGTAAGATCAGTCCAAGTCATTATTGTTCTGAGAATACAGTACGTAAGACCAGCAAAACAGCTCAAAGATTGTGCAAGCAATTAAACAGTTTGCAACACTTCGGAATGCAAAAACTGCCAACAGGCCCCTTTTCCATATCCATTGCCCATGCCCTCAAACCAGGGCATCCGGGGCATAACTTCGTGGCAACTTCCCCTCCATCACTCAGAGGGAAGGGCAATACACTACCCGCAGTTCCACATACACTGGGGCACAGTAGAGCGCTCCGTCGCAGTCAGGGTCCCTGTCACCAGGCAAAAGCCCTGAAATGTTCAACTCCAGGCATCCTGGAGTAGGGCATAAAGGTCCAGGACCACCAGCAGGTCAGTCCCCCTCCTGCCTGCCCAGTGCCCGCACAAAACAACACCCCTCCAAGGTGTAGGTTAGGTAAAGCAGTCCAAATTGTGGGTAGCCCCCCTTTTTCTGCTGCAATAAATTCTGTCAATTCCTCCTTTCCCCAAGAGTGGGTAGGTGGGTGTTTACTGTGGTATGCTGGCTGGTGGAGAGAAAAAGAGGCCGATCCGTTGCCTTGTGATGCCTTAAAAGTTGTCCAGGCATTTCCAGATGATGTCACTGGTGACCCTCTCCACTTCCTGGCCAAAGATAGAAGAGGAACTCCCCAGTTTGGCTCCTGCACATGGAGCGACTAAGGGCACCCTACGCTATTTGCGGGGGGTGCCTGGTCAGAAGAAATGCACAAAAGGTAGGGGAGCAGAAGCAATACCAGGAGAAAGTGGGAACGCCAAAACAACACAATACAGGGGAGGGAGAACAGTAAAGCAGCAAGACAGAGGGCGGTGGGATGAACACCAAAGCAACTACAGAGAGAGATGAGGGCGAATAGTACAGCAACATCGAAGGGGACATAAAAGCAACAGGGGAGACTGGAGCAAAAGCAACATGCGGGTTGTGGGAAAACAACATATAGGGCACCGGCAGACAGAAGCAATGGGTAGAGGCATATAAGCAAGCGCAAGAGAGGGGAAGAGAGAAGCAGTCGGGTGATAGAACAGCACAGAATGGTAGGGAAGAGGCATGCACGAGGTGGCGGCTCGAAAACACAAGAATTCTCATGAAGTGCTACAAACAAAAGAAAAGAGTAGTGCTTAATAAGTGGGAAGTGGAATCAGCGATGCCAGCCATTCAAAGAGTTTGTATAGAAAGCATGCTCCATGAGAGGGACAAACACAGGATTGAAACCTGGGACACAAATAAGAAGCAGGCAAACGAGAGTGACTAGGAACGCCCACCAATGGCAAGCAATGGTGGGTTCCAAGCCCCTCTATATTCTTGGTAAGCCCAAATATGCCTTGCAACATTCAGTGGATACGCTGTCTAAAAAGCGGAATTTGAAAAAGTAGCACCCAAAAAAATGCGCCCATGCTCAAGGGGAGTGGCAAACTCATGACGGAGAATTAAAGCCCACACAAGCCTTCAAATAAGAAGCAAGCAATAAGAGTGGCAATGTGGCCAACCAAGGTTCTAAGGGGTCTATGTACATTCCGCCCTGCCACTGATAATACCAGAGATGGGTCGCTTACCTACCACTGTTGAGATAATAATTACAGCTTTGTCATTGGTGAAATACAGTCCTGCTACTACCAGGCACACAGCCCTGCCACTGCTGAAATTGAAATGTATGGATTGAAGCAGTTTCCGCCATCTTTTGGCCGTGTTGCTCCTCATCAGTGAGATTGAATCTGAGGCCTATGGATAATGAGCTTATGTCTGGGCACAGTCATATCATTTAGGGTACTCGCTGAGGAAAACAAAAGTGATGGATGGACTGCTTGAAGTAGGCTCAGCCAGACCCAACTACTCTGGGCCAAACGTCAGTATATGTTGTGTTCGATCACTGTACCACTATAGACCAGGGACAACCAACCACCGGAAATCAGTTTTTACGCGGCTTGAATTCGAACAGTCCAGCACAAAGTGCTAAGCTACACCTCATCTGAACAACTAAACAAGCAGCCCCAGACATGTTGCGGCCCGGTTGGAATGTATTCTAGACTTGGTCACGTAGCTCAAAGTACCATAGGACTCAAGCACCTAGGTGTCCCTATAATAATTGCTGTTGACTAAGATGATAGCAAGCATTCCATCAATCAATTTTTTTTGTTTTTCTCACTTCCAGTGGTGGAGACAGACCCCATTCACTGCTGATACCTTATATTCGAACGGGGAGGACTAAATTATGCATAAGAGTTAACTAAATTATGGGACTAGAAAATGCAAACCATGTTGCGTAATGGGGCACATTTTGTGGTATTATTGCTTCATTATTTGGTCATTTTTACACGTCACCGATGTGGGCGAAGGCTTTATTCATACCATTAATACACTTAAATACAGCAGTAAAAAACTGAGAGGTGCCCATCAACCTTTGTGAAGGCAGTCCATTGCACTGCAACAGACCTCGCCCTGTTTTTAGTAACTTTATATTTGTTTGAACAGGAAACAACTATTAAATGTTAAAATCTCTAAATTATGCAACAGAGGATGGATGTATCCAGAAAATCCATTGCTGTACAGAAAACCACAACAGGGTTGTATAATTCCAGTGGTCTTGCTTATATTACTATCCTCAGTGTGGAAACAAGATACCTAGCTGTATCACTGCTCAGAATAATATGCTACCCTGTAACTATAGACCCTACTAAAAGCCTGTAACTGCTTATGCACCTATCACCAGAAACAGCTTTGTCATTACAGATAATAGGGATGCTGCCCGGTCCCTTCTCTTCTGCAGGCATAGCCCTGTCACGGTTGATAATAAGGACACAGACTGATGGTTTGTTTTATGAACTGAATAAAGATCCTTGATTGAACGATGAGTCTTCAATATGCATGGACAATTGCTTATGGGCATTTCTGACTAGCGGTGGTGCAGTTCCAATCCATTTTTTTTAAGGTCACAGACGTGACCATATTCATCAGACAGACATGTCCCAGTCAATGGTGACACAATTTCTATCTGGCATCACTCCCAGAAGTCAATAAGCCACGTCAAAAATATCAACTGACTCTAGCTACACTGGTTTTGGATGTGTCTATTTCCACTGTAAAGCCTCAATAGCCCTTACGCTGATTTTTCGGAAGACTAAACGAATGAGTGAACGCCTCAACAATCTCATGGCTCATCCAAGTCTTCACCACTGTGAGAAGCTGGCTCCGTATATGGTGTACACTTTATGTAAGTAGGCACCCTGCACCAATCCAGACGACCCATATGGTGATGTTAGTGGTCTTAGAAACCCCATGGAAGACAGAAGGTTGGAGAGCTACCCCACCCGTGGATACCCTAGGAACCAGGATACCTACACCAGGGAAGCCGGGGGCATAGGTGAGAAGTAGCGTTGAAAACAGCAGTGAAACTCAATGGAGGACTTCAGGAAGATGCCGCTGCTGGAGAAGGTGAAGGGGTCCTGTGGAACCCAAAGGTGGATTTAAGATGAGAAGTACATGCAAGCAGAGGGGACAGAGTCTTTGTCACTTGGGAGGGACCAGGAGGCCCGGAAGACAAATGCCCACCGAAGTCAGGTGTTGCAGGAGAGCCGACTATGAACTTGGAGTTGCAGCTGTGCAGACCAAGCGATGCTGTGGAAGACCAGGAGCCATTCACAAGCTGTCCCACATTGGATGTTGAGAGCTGAGCTGTCGGTGTCTGTCGGGACAACCAACACGCCTTGGCAACTGCAAACAAAATGAAAAGCAAAGAAGGTGCAGTGTCGGGACCAGCAAGGTCCAGGTGTCTAACCACAAGCAGGGGAGTCAGAGCAGGCCCTGAGCAATCAGGGGAGCTCACTGAAATCAAAGAAGACCCTCTAGAGGACCCACAGGCAGGAGGCACTGGAGTCGCAAGAGGACCTCGAGAAGCCCACTAAAGATGCAGGCCCACGATGCAAATGATGCGGTGAGGACAAAGATCTTGGTCACTGGGGATGCCTGAGGTTGGGGCTATTTAGAGCCCGAAGATCTTGGTGGAAGCTAACAAGCCTTTGCAACAGAGAGTCAACGCAGTGCACAGGGGTTTCATTCCTATAGCTCCGACAAGGGATACTGGCCTCAAACTTGGTGAAAGGACAGGGCAGGCCTCGAGGGATGTGAAGAAACACCACCTGTGTTGCTAGGCCTTTCGGAGTCCATGGAAGCCCTGGATCAGCAGGGAGTGACTCCTTCACTTCAAGGGAGAGTCCTTCATGTATTTTGGGTGTCCACAGGCCTTGGAAGGTTCCAGTATGGAGCACAGGTACGGACGTTGCAGCAGACAAGCAGGGCGAAGAGACCAGGAGTAGCAGGAGTCTTCCCAATTGCAGTCTTGATGCCCAGAGCAAAGTCCAGAGTGCCCAGATGGTCGAAGAAGAAGTGGTGTCTTGAAATAAATCTTGTCCCACGACGAATCTAGGGACCCACCTCCAAGTAATCCCTTAAGTATCCTAAGGAAAGGGTTGAGACGATTCAGGGTTTCGTCCCAGGGTAGGGGTCGGACAGTGGGGGGGATACTCCCATGTTCTTTGTCCAGTTTCGTGCCAGAGTGAGAGCCAACGGCTCCCTGAGCTGGGTTGACTGGACTAAGCAAGGAGGGCACCCAATGAACCCCTCAAGCAGACTGAGTGGCGCTGGCAAGCGCTCCCACCTTGCCCCAATACACTAAACTCTGTCTGGGAGGTGGTCACACCCCCTGTGACAGGAAACCTATTGTTCTGCCATCCCCTGCTTGAGCTTGTCTCAGCAGCAGGAGGGCAGAATTGTGTCTATGGTCTGCAGCAGCCATGTTGTGCTGTCCGAGTCTAGAAGACTGGTACTGGGAGCACTGAGGGCCTCCCAGAGGAGCTTTACAGTGCATGGAATCATACCTCCCACAACTATTACGGTGTGGAGGTATGATACCAACATGTTTGAAACCAAACATGACAGGGTTTGTTACAGCCAGTTTAGAGATGGTCATCGCATAATGACTCATGGCCACTTTATGTATGTAATGGCTGATGCACTTACAACCCGGGGGAATAGACTCCGAAGGTTGTAGGGGTATCCTGCTCATGCAGGGGCACCCTCACTCTTAGAAGTGAGCACCCTGCCTTCGAGACTTAAAGGCTTGCTTTAGGGGTGACTTGTAGGTTTTAAGTGCAGTGTCTTTAGATACAGTGAAACCTATATCTATCGGAAGTGGTGCTGGCACCTGCTTACACAGGCTGAAATGGCTGGCCTGTAGTTACAGTTTGAGCAGTCTCCTATGGGTGGCATAATACATGCTTCAGCTCATGTAGGACCCCTGGGTACCTCAGTACCACATACTCTGGACTTATAAGGATACACAAGTATCCAATCTGGGAAGTACCTAAGTACTTGCCATAACCAATTTAGGGGAGAAAGCACAGAGACTGGGGACCTGGTTAGCAGGATCTTAGTCAGACTAGTCAGAAACAGCATAGAACCAGACAAAAGGTGGGGGTAACTATAAAAGCAGATCCTACTTTCCTACAACCACCCACAAAGTGTCCTCCACAGACTTCTCCGTAAACGCGATGACATCAATATTTCACTGATAGAACAAGAGGAATCCATCTAGTGACCGCCCTTAAAGAGAAATCGTTCATGGAAAGAAAAGTTATAAGAGCAGACAAAAACACACGCAGATTAGCTAGATTACCTTCCTGATCTTTGAAGTCTTGGGTAGAAATGCTTTCTGCCCTCCTGGCAAAGTTCATCCCTTACTTGAACTGTCATCTCCCTTGCCTCAATGCGCTTAGATTCTCCCTTCTGGCCCCCTCTTGTTACTGTTTCTTCACAAACCTTGCAACCATAACTATACATTCAGCACCTAAAACAAGTGTCTAACCCAACTTATTACTTACCACTTTCTCTATGGTCCCGCTATAAAAATACACAGACCTCCTAGAATCATGTACCTTGACAATTTCCCCCACTTTTACACACTAAAGTACAAGGAATCCTACAAGAGGATACTCCAGACACAATTTAGTGTCTTCTGTATCCTGGTGTAGGATTCCTTGTACTTGTTATGGTATTCTTCAGTTCTCCTGACGATTTTGTGCATCTCTCTCAGCTCTTTTATAACCACGCTAACCAGCAATAGCTAAGTCTTAGGCCCTGAAGATCTTCCCCTCATAATCCCAAAGGGACTTTTCTTCAGTCACACTGCTGCACGGGCTTCTATGTGTCCAGACTACTTCTTCAAGGACTTCCTGTCAATACATATGGTTACTGGCTTTATAGTATCCTTAATAAGTGTGAAAACATTTTCTGCCAGTCTGCTCCTGTTTCATTATTGTAGAGATGTCCGGTTACCTAACAATGCCTTAACTTCCACTAAACATGATTGCATCCCTTTGTCAATTGTAGGATTTTGTAGAGTTCATTCACCTCTAAATGCTCTACTGAAATATCAATAGTGATCTTATGAAAGAAGACAATCTAACCCGGACTTTCTTTATCCACCACCAGAGGTTAGATTGATGTCATCTTTGACCCAAGGACACCGCAAACTCACATACATCAGTAAATCTGCAGTAGTGACTCTGATTGCTACAAACACACTGTAGGGTGCTGGCTCTATAAATAGTGCACTGAAATGAAGTACTCTGTGCAGAGAGTCTAGTGAGACCTAGATTGGTATACAGAGGCAAAAGAAAATAATACTAACGCCCTATTTATGGTAATGTGGGCGGGCAGTTAGGCTTATCAGAGGTTAGTTCTAAGTATTTGTTGTACTCACTGAAGCAATAAATGAGAGACACACTAACGAATAAATCCAAGATCAATTTATAGAAATAACACCAATTTTTATGTCATTTTTCAGACAGCGAACTTAATTCTACAGTAAGTACATCTTAAATTATGAATTTTTCAAATTAGCAGAATGAATTACTTTTGTGCACAATTACAGACCGTTGAAGTCAGTAGGGGTAAAATGAAAAATACATATAAAATCACACAGTTGGATTTCTAAGCCTATCTTCAGAAATTAGGTAGGTAGTAAAGCCAGGCCCAATGCTCTACCAGCAGATCCTTGGCAGCATCCCAAATTTGGCCGGGAGCAAGGTGCTGAGATCATTGGTAGCTTGTGCACTACAAAGAAGATGGCCACTTGAAAACGAATTGCACAAGGTAACTTAAAAGTAAGCCAGAGGGGTCCCACTCGAGGGAGAAGGTTGCAAGGGCCTCAGGACTACGGAAGCAGAGCTGGTTCGTCAGTGCCCAGGCCGGTCGGGCTGGTGCCGAGCAGATAGGCCACCTTGATGACTCGTCACAATGTCGTCGCAAGAAGCTTGGAGAGGAGGTTCCAGGACAGCTAAGCCACTCACGAATTGGGTCTCAGGGGTCTTAATGTACCTCAAAGTGTGCTTGCTTCCTGGGCAGTTGCAGGTCGGTTGGGCTCTTTGTCTTGGTGAATACTGCAGAGGGTCCGGTACCCCGGGTATTGGTGTGGCATGACTCTGGTAGGTCCCGGCATCTCCAAACTTGGTGGGAAGTCAGATCTGACCCTCTGGAGCTGATGAATCAATTTGGGTGTGGTGGTTACTGCATCGGAGTCGCCAGGAGCAGCAGGTTGAGACAACTGGAATCTGTGGTTCGGCAAGCTGCAGGGGAGTAGTATCTCTACTCCAAGGGAGTTCTTTGGTGATTTGTAGAAAGGCTGGAGGAGTTCCAGGGTTCTTGGAGACCTCACAGTTGCAGGGCGAGACAGCACACCACAATTGTCAAATCCTTATGGCAGAAGGCAGGGTTTGGTGCCAATCTTCTGCAGCAGGATGTCAGTTCTCGGGTCAGCAGCTCTTCTTTGTCCTTTTCGTCTCTGTGTCTGTCGAATCTGAGTTAAGGGTCCAGAGTGCCACCTAAATACGATGCGTTAAAGGTGGACATAGATTGTAGGGTGTCTACACCTTCTAAGTGACCACTTCCTGTAGTAAGTGGCACTACCCTGTCCCTAACTGACGAATTCAGTCACTTTTCAAGATGGAGGGAAATGAAAAGTGGGCTCCACATGGCCTGCCCCACCTCAGGAGTGGTGATGGCTGAAAAGAGACCCTACTCCTAATTTACACAATGTTCCCATCTGTCCTCCTGCCGAACGTGAAGCAAGAAAGGGGGGCTGGCATCCTCCACTAACTGGAGGTGCCTGGATTGCATTTCAAAGGCGGCATCACCTTTGGAGCTTCCCACCCTTGGAAGGCCATCCTGTCCTGGGGGAGGGGTGAAGCACCTCTGCCTATAGCAGGCTTTGTTCTTGGCCTCTGAGAGCGCTGGCTCTCACTCGATGAGGCCTGAAAAATGTCCAGGGCTCGAAAAATAATTCACTCAACCGCTTGCATTTGCGAGTCAGATTGATTAAGGTTGAGCTATTTTTAGGTCCTACTCACCCTTTCTGGGGAGTAGGAATACAAACTGACACTTGACCTCTGCCTCTGAAAGCAGAGGAAATGTGACAAGATAGCAAGATTTAAAGGCATCTTTATTGCTCACAATGTAAATGAGCAATAAAAATGCTTTTCAATCTTGTTAACTTGTCACATTTGCTCAGTTTTCAGAGTTTGAGGTCAGGTGCCTTTCAGCTAGGTCGAGGAGATTTTGTAGTTTACTAGACCTGCAGGTCTAGTGCATTTTTAATGATTTTTTGAGCCCTGATGTCTGGTAGTGTCAGGCTGGCTAAGACTAGTCAGAGACCACAACAGTGCTTGGTAGGTTTTCAATGGACCCTTTAAAGGGTCTCCTGTGTGCATTTGTGAATAAATCCAACACTTGCATCAGTGAGGATTTATTAAGACAAGATGTTTGGTACAAAACATCTTAGGGTACAGTGAAGCGATCATGGAGCTAGGAAACTCGTAATGACAAGTATCCAGCCAATGTACTCTCTACGGTTCCCTGTGCACTTACAATATCCATGAATGGCTCAAATATTACATGGCCATATCTGCTCATGCAGACATGTCCAAACATGGGATAAAGTGCACCAGGCCTTAGGGCTGTAAGGCCTGAAGTAGGGGTGACTTACGTATACCTTATTCAGTGAATGGGGGCATGGCACACAGGAATGTGTTTCACATACCATTGTACATCTGGTAATGTGAGTAAAAAAAAACAGACCACTTTCTATGGCAATCAAAGACTAGAAAAGAGCACTTTGCTGTTAGGACAAGAACCCTCACTCACATGAAGGTGAATTGCTTCATCACTGGGTTCACCACTCACACAAGAACAGCAAGGTACCTTGTGTGGGCTGTAATTCCCAAGCGTAAGAACAGGAGGAGCGAAGATGTTTTGATGAGCAAAGATAATGTTCTTGAGTGACGGGCAGAGTACAAAAGGAGTAAGAGGTGTCAGTAAAACTATCTCCTGGTGGGTTGAAAATAACTTTTATTCAGGGTGCCCTCATTGGATAGGATTAAAAAAAGTGAGAGGGCAGGGGGTAATGAACTACTCTATCTCAATCGGTCAACATATTTCTGCCCCTAAATGACTCTGAAGTTCACAGGCATTCATCAGGACCAGAGAAAAGTCTGTCACTCTGCTATTACAAGTACAAATCAAATACCAGCCATGCAGTCAACTTGGTAGATAACAGGGTGGCCCAATACAGGCATCAGGGTCCACCTATGATTCTGGGAAATTAATGAACAGCAACAACTCCCAGTCATATTAGCAAAACACCCCTTCAGAAATGTCCTTGTGTAAGTTAGACAAATTATGAGGTGTACAAGTGCCAAAAAGTGTCCGTCACCACAAACCACACTTGTGTAACGGGGTAACATTAAAAGAAACTTGCTAGAAATCTTACCCGGAGCATAGATACACATTCCACTCTCAAGCATCAGTCCCCACCTATGTAACAGAGCTAGATATGTTCAAAACAGAAACGACAGTCATGACATTAGAATAAAACCATCAGTCGTTCATGGTCACTTCGACCTTTCAAATCTGGCTCATTGTTAGAGAAGTGTTGTCTAAATGTACTTTAAAAATGCCATCTATGATCAACCTGTGCTCGAAGCACAATAGATCTATGTTTTGGGTATGTGTAACTATTCCTATTTGCACTTCTCACATGGATCAACTTCGTGAAAGGCATCTGTGATCACCTATACTCTATATGTTATGTTATAAGCTGTTTGGTAACGCGCTCAATTACTACCAGAGTATCCTGGCGCGGTATACCGCTGGGGAACCCGTCCTGGCTTTCCCTGTGGGATGGTCCCAACTGGGAGTCCCCAAGGTGAAGTCAGGCATCCCCGGTGTTGATGGGGCCGTTGTGGAGATTAGGCAAGCTAATGCCCAGAGTTGCCGAGTGGGACCCCTGGTTAGAGTAGGCACCGAGACGAGAATTATCAAGTCCGCTGACCCTGGTCCACGACCCTGCTGCGTCGGGAATTGAACCCTGGTCCCAGGCCGACTCCTGCTTCCGGGTCTGCCGCCTCTAACCAATGAGCCACACCACTCCACTTACATCAATCTGGTAAGGCCGTAACATCACTATTGGGGTATTGGGGTATTGTTGCAGGCATTAAGTGCTGTATTAATCACTTGAGGAGGTATTAAAATCGGCTATCACATGCTGAACTATATTGCCTTGTGTATTTAAAACGTCGCGCTATATTCACAGGTCGCATGTTTCTCAATAACAGGCTGGCTGAAACTGTAGTATGCAAGGTATGGAACTTGAACATCACACACCCACCTGGAGCATTCACCCAATTTAGCGTAATCCCACCTCGTAATGGCGCAGAAAAATCTCCTCGTTTGCAGTGCACCTACCTTCAGTGCTTCTGCTAGTCAAGTTGTATGTGGGACTGGTGAGAGGCCAAAGTGTAATGTCAAGAGTCAATTTCTATGGGGCCTTCCCCTTAGGACCTAGTAATGGCGCTACAAGTCAAGGGATATGTAGTTCCCACGTTAATGTTGGTATGTAAATGCTGCTCATAAAAGTCTCAGTCAAGCGATCCAATTAACAAAACAAGACTCTCCACCTCCTGCTTTATCTGTATGTTGATAAAGCCTACTTACCATCTGATTGCTCACCTAAATTAGAGTAATCACACATGGTGCAGAACAACCTCCTAGTTTACAAAGCACATACCTTCAGTGCTTCTGCTAGTCGAGTTGTGTGTGGGGCAGGCAAGAGGCGGAAGTGTCATAACAAGAGTCAATTTCAATGGGGCCTTCTCGTTGCGACCCGAAAATGGCATGTTGACTCTTCAGCTTTCTTTACACCAAGACATGCAGCCTGGAATGGCAGTTTGCATGGTCTTGGAGAGAGGTCCCTAGGATTGAACAATTTATGCTGTATCCCTAGAGGACCATCTTCAGTCCCAACACCCTGGTTACCAGGGGTATCATTTCCTAGGGACGTATAGGGGTTGCTAAAGCTTTGCTAATGGTGGGACAGTTTTAGGGAAAGAACACTGGTACTGTGAACCTTGTTAGCAGGGACCCAGTACACCTCAGTCAAGGTTACATCAAAAACTAGGCAAAAGGGGGTTGGGGTAGGTACTGCAAAAGACACCCAGTTTCTCACACACACAAAAAGTGACAGGAGGAATACGTGCAAAGAATCTAACCGATGGCAGTCGCTCGGGGTAACATTCCAACCTATCATTTGCTTGCCCACTATGGCACCTTATATTAAATCTAGCCATATGCAAATCAGCCTTGGTCCTTGGTTCCAATTTGAATAGTATATCCTGAACATCACCTGCCTCCCTTACTGGTGAGGATACTTCTGGTACTAGCGAAACTCTGCTGTACTTTCAGGGTGTTCCTAGCCCCTTCCTATAAAAACACTGTTATCTGTGTCTATCACTCCACCACCAGTTCCTAACACCCAGTCAACATGAAAAGTGTGTGAAAAAGTGTGTGAGAGGTGGGAAGGTACCTCACGGAAACAACCGCCAGGGAACTACTGATAGGTACTCATCAGTGTGTTCCACTTATCATCATCGGTTACCTTTCCACTAGAATCTAACTAAATGTGCAGATAATGTGCCCCATACAATTAGTGAAAAATCTGAAAAACCTGACCCCTGAGTTAGAGCTCCCTACATCAATTGTCTGGCTCTAACCCACTAAAAACGAGCTAGACAACCCCTAGCACTATGTCCAATTGTATTCACTGCTGAGTGTCTGCTCACATTAAAAACAAAGAGCTACTGTTGTACTTTGTTTTAACTTATATGAAGCCAACATGTTTCATTGCCTAACAATACTTATTGGCAACTTCTTCAGGGCTAGGGGTCAGTCCATGCCACACTGTGACTTCACAACTTAATGCCTGTGGAGCATAGACACAGACAACATGAACACAAACAAACATCGAGTGACACCCATCAGTAATTGCTCTATGAACTACAGTTCACTCCTTTTTGTAATTGCTCATTGGACATGGAACCAAGCATCTTTATTTACCTGGTGGTTGCCATCTTCTGGCATACCTACAGCCACCAGTTCGGGAAACGTGTACGCGTCCACGTCTCCCCATGTTTAGGTATCAGTTGCTCTGTGTCAACCGGACATCTAAAAGAGCGTTTGGTGTTCAGCGGGGAGCTAGCTCATTTTTAGTGGGTTAGAGACAGACAATTGATGAAGGGAGCTCTAACTCAGCGGTCAGGTTTTTCAGATTTTCCACTAATTGTGTTGGGCACATTATCTGCACATTTAGTTAGATTCTAGTGGAAAGGTAACCGATGATGATGAGTGGAACACACTGATGAGTACCTATCAGTAGTTCCCTGGCGGTTGTTTCCGTGAGGTACTTTCCCACCTCTCACACACTTTTCACACACTTTTCATGTTGACTGGGTGTTAGGAACTGGCGGTGGAGTGATAGACACAAATAACAGTGTTTTTATAGGAAGGGGATAGGAACACCCTGAAAGTACAGCAGAGTTTCGCTAGTACCAGAAGTATCATCACCAGTAAGGGAGGCAGGTGATGTTCAGGATATTCTATCCGTCAGATATAGAGCAGGTTTTTTGTTATGAATAATTGTGAGTGGAGGCCAATCTATCGGAAGTGGTGCTGGCACCTGCTTACACAGGCTGAAATGGCTGGCCTGTAGTTACAGTTTGAGCAGTCTCCTATGGGTGGCATAATACATGCTTCAGCTCATGTAGGACCCCTGGGTACCTCAGTACCACATACTCTGGACTTATAAGGATACACAAGTATCCAATCTGGGAAGTACCTAAGTACTTGCCATAACCAATTTAGGGGAGAAAGCACAGAGACTGGGGACCTGGTTAGCAGGATCTTAGTCAGACTAGTCAGAAACAGCATAGAACCAGACAAAAGGTGGGGGTAACTATAAAAGCAGATCCTACTTTCCTACAACCACCCACAAAGTGTCCTCCACAGACTTCTCCGTAAACGCGATGACATCAATATTTCACTGATAGAACAAGAGGAATCCATCTAGTGACCGCCCTTAAAGAGAAATCGTTCATGGAAAGAAAAGTTATAAGAGCAGACAAAAACACACGCAGATTAGCTAGATTACCTTCCTGATCTTTGAAGTCTTGGGTAGAAATGCTTTCTGCCCTCCTGGCAAAGTTCATCCCTTACTTGAACTGTCATCTCCCTTGCCTCAATGCGCTTAGATTCTCCCTTCTGGCCCCCTCTTGTTACTGTTTCTTCACAAACCTTGCAACCATAACTATACATTCAGCACCTAAAACAAGTGTCTAACCCAACTTATTACTTACCACTTTCTCTATGGTCCCGCTATAAAAATACACAGACCTCCTAGAATCATGTACCTTGACAATTTCCCCCACTTTTACACACTAAAGTACAAGGAATCCTACAAGAGGATACTCCAGACACAATTTAGTGTCTTCTGTATCCTGGTGTAGGATTCCTTGTACTTGTTATGGTATTCTTCAGTTCTCCTGACGATTTTGTGCATCTCTCTCAGCTCTTTTATAACCACGCTAACCAGCAATAGCTAAGTCTTAGGCCCTGAAGATCTTCCCCTCATAATCCCAAAGGGACTTTTCTTCAGTCACACTGCTGCACGGGCTTCTATGTGTCCAGACTACTTCTTCAAGGACTTCCTGTCAATACATATGGTTACTGGCTTTATAGTATCCTTAATAAGTGTGAAAACATTTTCTGCCAGTCTGCTCCTGTTTCATTATTGTAGAGATGTCCGGTTACCTAACAATGCCTTAACTTCCACTAAACATGATTGCATCCCTTTGTCAATTGTAGGATTTTGTAGAGTTCATTCACCTCTAAATGCTCTACTGAAATATCAATAGTGATCTTATGAAAGAAGACAATCTAACCCGGACTTTCTTTATCCACCACCAGAGGTTAGATTGATGTCATCTTTGACCCAAGGACACCGCAAACTCACATACATCAGTAAATCTGCAGTAGTGACTCTGATTGCTACAAACACACTGTAGGGTGCTGGCTCTATAAATAGTGCACTGAAATGAAGTACTCTGTGCAGAGAGTCTAGTGAGACCTAGATTGGTATACAGAGGCAAAAGAAAATAATACTAACGCCCTATTTATGGTAATGTGGGCGGGCAGTTAGGCTTATCAGAGGTTAGTTCTAAGTATTTGTTGTACTCACTGAAGCAATAAATGAGAGACACACTAACGAATAAATCCAAGATCAATTTATAGAAATAACACCAATTTTTATGTCATTTTTCAGACAGCGAACTTAATTCTACAGTAAGTACATCTTAAATTATGAATTTTTCAAATTAGCAGAATGAATTACTTTTGTGCACAATTACAGACCGTTGAAGTCAGTAGGGGTAAAATGAAAAATACATATAAAATCACACAGTTGGATTTCTAAGCCTATCTTCAGAAATTAGGTAGGTAGTAAAGCCAGGCCCAATGCTCTACCAGCAGATCCTTGGCAGCATCCCAAATTTGGCCGGGAGCAAGGTGCTGAGATCATTGGTAGCTTGTGCACTACAAAGAAGATGGCCACTTGAAAACGAATTGCACAAGGTAACTTAAAAGTAAGCCAGAGGGGTCCCACTCGAGGGAGAAGGTTGCAAGGGCCTCAGGACTACGGAAGCAGAGCTGGTTCGTCAGTGCCCAGGCCGGTCGGGCTGGTGCCGAGCAGATAGGCCACCTTGATGACTCGTCACAATGTCGTCGCAAGAAGCTTGGAGAGGAGGTTCCAGGACAGCTAAGCCACTCACGAATTGGGTCTCAGGGGTCTTAATGTACCTCAAAGTGTGCTTGCTTCCTGGGCAGTTGCAGGTCGGTTGGGCTCTTTGTCTTGGTGAATACTGCAGAGGGTCCGGTACCCCGGGTATTGGTGTGGCATGACTCTGGTAGGTCCCGGCATCTCCAAACTTGGTGGGAAGTCAGATCTGACCCTCTGGAGCTGATGAATCAATTTGGGTGTGGTGGTTACTGCATCGGAGTCGCCAGGAGCAGCAGGTTGAGACAACTGGAATCTGTGGTTCGGCAAGCTGCAGGGGAGTAGTATCTCTACTCCAAGGGAGTTCTTTGGTGATTTGTAGAAAGGCTGGAGGAGTTCCAGGGTTCTTGGAGACCTCACAGTTGCAGGGCGAGACAGCACACCACAATTGTCAAATCCTTATGGCAGAAGGCAGGGTTTGGTGCCAATCTTCTGCAGCAGGATGTCAGTTCTCGGGTCAGCAGCTCTTCTTTG
Source organism: Lissotriton helveticus (assembly GCF_964261635.1). Classification (NCBI taxonomy): domain Eukaryota; kingdom Metazoa; phylum Chordata; class Amphibia; order Caudata; family Salamandridae; genus Lissotriton; species Lissotriton helveticus. The sequence goes on from NC_136070.1 coordinate 940,189,965, forward strand.
TCCTTTTCGTCTCTGTGTCTGTCGAATCTGAGTTAAGGGTCCAGAGTGCCACCTAAATACGATGCGTTAAAGGTGGACATAGATTGTAGGGTGTCTACACCTTCTAAGTGACCACTTCCTGTAGTAAGTGGCACTACCCTGTCCCTAACTGACGAATTCAGTCACTTTTCAAGATGGAGGGAAATGAAAAGTGGGCTCCACATGGCCTGCCCCACCTCAGGAGTGGTGATGGCTGAAAAGAGACCCTACTCCTAATTTACACAATGTTCCCATCTGTCCTCCTGCCGAACGTGAAGCAAGAAAGGGGGGCTGGCATCCTCCACTAACTGGAGGTGCCTGGATTGCATTTCAAAGGCGGCATCACCTTTGGAGCTTCCCACCCTTGGAAGGCCATCCTGTCCTGGGGGAGGGGTGAAGCACCTCTGCCTATAGCAGGCTTTGTTCTTGGCCTCTGAGAGCGCTGGCTCTCACTCGATGAGGCCTGAAAAATGTCCAGGGCTCGAAAAATAATTCACTCAACCGCTTGCATTTGCGAGTCAGATTGATTAAGGTTGAGCTATTTTTAGGTCCTACTCACCCTTTCTGGGGAGTAGGAATACAAACTGACACTTGACCTCTGCCTCTGAAAGCAGAGGAAATGTGACAAGATAGCAAGATTTAAAGGCATCTTTATTGCTCACAATGTAAATGAGCAATAAAAATGCTTTTCAATCTTGTTAACTTGTCACATTTGCTCAGTTTTCAGAGTTTGAGGTCAGGTGCCTTTCAGCTAGGTCGAGGAGATTTTGTAGTTTACTAGACCTGCAGGTCTAGTGCATTTTTAATGATTTTTTGAGCCCTGATGTCTGGTAGTGTCAGGCTGGCTAAGACTAGTCAGAGACCACAACAGTGCTTGGTAGGTTTTCAATGGACCCTTTAAAGGGTCTCCTGTGTGCATTTGTGAATAAATCCAACACTTGCATCAGTGAGGATTTATTAAGACAAGATGTTTGGTACAAAACATCTTAGGGTACAGTGAAGCGATCATGGAGCTAGGAAACTCGTAATGACAAGTATCCAGCCAATGTACTCTCTACGGTTCCCTGTGCACTTACAATATCCATGAATGGCTCAAATATTACATGGCCATATCTGCTCATGCAGACATGTCCAAACATGGGATAAAGTGCACCAGGCCTTAGGGCTGTAAGGCCTGAAGTAGGGGTGACTTACGTATACCTTATTCAGTGAATGGGGGCATGGCACACAGGAATGTGTTTCACATACCATTGTACATCTGGTAATGTGAGTAAAAAAAAACAGACCACTTTCTATGGCAATCAAAGACTAGAAAAGAGCACTTTGCTGTTAGGACAAGAACCCTCACTCACATGAAGGTGAATTGCTTCATCACTGGGTTCACCACTCACACAAGAACAGCAAGGTACCTTGTGTGGGCTGTAATTCCCAAGCGTAAGAACAGGAGGAGCGAAGATGTTTTGATGAGCAAAGATAATGTTCTTGAGTGACGGGCAGAGTACAAAAGGAGTAAGAGGTGTCAGTAAAACTATCTCCTGGTGGGTTGAAAATAACTTTTATTCAGGGTGCCCTCATTGGATAGGATTAAAAAAAGTGAGAGGGCAGGGGGTAATGAACTACTCTATCTCAATCGGTCAACATATTTCTGCCCCTAAATGACTCTGAAGTTCACAGGCATTCATCAGGACCAGAGAAAAGTCTGTCACTCTGCTATTACAAGTACAAATCAAATACCAGCCATGCAGTCAACTTGGTAGATAACAGGGTGGCCCAATACAGGCATCAGGGTCCACCTATGATTCTGGGAAATTAATGAACAGCAACAACTCCCAGTCATATTAGCAAAACACCCCTTCAGAAATGTCCTTGTGTAAGTTAGACAAATTATGAGGTGTACAAGTGCCAAAAAGTGTCCGTCACCACAAACCACACTTGTGTAACGGGGTAACATTAAAAGAAACTTGCTAGAAATCTTACCCGGAGCATAGATACACATTCCACTCTCAAGCATCAGTCCCCACCTATGTAACAGAGCTAGATATGTTCAAAACAGAAACGACAGTCATGACATTAGAATAAAACCATCAGTCGTTCATGGTCACTTCGACCTTTCAAATCTGGCTCATTGTTAGAGAAGTGTTGTCTAAATGTACTTTAAAAATGCCATCTATGATCAACCTGTGCTCGAAGCACAATAGATCTATGTTTTGGGTATGTGTAACTATTCCTATTTGCACTTCTCACATGGATCAACTTCGTGAAAGGCATCTGTGATCACCTATACTCTATATGTTATGTTATAAGCTGTTTGGTAACGCGCTCAATTACTACCAGAGTATCCTGGCGCGGTATACCGCTGGGGAACCCGTCCTGGCTTTCCCTGTGGGATGGTCCCAACTGGGAGTCCCCAAGGTGAAGTCAGGCATCCCCGGTGTTGATGGGGCCGTTGTGGAGATTAGGCAAGCTAATGCCCAGAGTTGCCGAGTGGGACCCCTGGTTAGAGTAGGCACCGAGACGAGAATTATCAAGTCCGCTGACCCTGGTCCACGACCCTGCTGCGTCGGGAATTGAACCCTGGTCCCAGGCCGACTCCTGCTTCCGGGTCTGCCGCCTCTAACCAATGAGCCACACCACTCCACTTACATCAATCTGGTAAGGCCGTAACATCACTATTGGGGTATTGGGGTATTGTTGCAGGCATTAAGTGCTGTATTAATCACTTGAGGAGGTATTAAAATCGGCTATCACATGCTGAACTATATTGCCTTGTGTATTTAAAACGTCGCGCTATATTCACAGGTCGCATGTTTCTCAATAACAGGCTGGCTGAAACTGTAGTATGCAAGGTATGGAACTTGAACATCACACACCCACCTGGAGCATTCACCCAATTTAGCGTAATCCCACCTCGTAATGGCGCAGAAAAATCTCCTCGTTTGCAGTGCACCTACCTTCAGTGCTTCTGCTAGTCAAGTTGTATGTGGGACTGGTGAGAGGCCAAAGTGTAATGTCAAGAGTCAATTTCTATGGGGCCTTCCCCTTAGGACCTAGTAATGGCGCTACAAGTCAAGGGATATGTAGTTCCCACGTTAATGTTGGTATGTAAATGCTGCTCATAAAAGTCTCAGTCAAGCGATCCAATTAACAAAACAAGACTCTCCACCTCCTGCTTTATCTGTATGTTGATAAAGCCTACTTACCATCTGATTGCTCACCTAAATTAGAGTAATCACACATGGTGCAGAACAACCTCCTAGTTTACAAAGCACATACCTTCAGTGCTTCTGCTAGTCGAGTTGTGTGTGGGGCAGGCAAGAGGCGGAAGTGTCATAACAAGAGTCAATTTCAATGGGGCCTTCTCGTTGCGACCCGAAAATGGCATGTTGACTCTTCAGCTTTCTTTACACCAAGACATGCAGCCTGGAATGGCAGTTTGCATGGTCTTGGAGAGAGGTCCCTAGGATTGAACAATTTATGCTGTATCCCTAGAGGACCATCTTCAGTCCCAACACCCTGGTTACCAGGGGTATCATTTCCTAGGGACGTATAGGGGTTGCTAAAGCTTTGCTAATGGTGGGACAGTTTTAGGGAAAGAACACTGGTACTGTGAACCTTGTTAGCAGGGACCCAGTACACCTCAGTCAAGGTTACATCAAAAACTAGGCAAAAGGGGGTTGGGGTAGGTACTGCAAAAGACACCCAGTTTCTCACACACACAAAAAGTGACAGGAGGAATACGTGCAAAGAATCTAACCGATGGCAGTCGCTCGGGGTAACATTCCAACCTATCATTTGCTTGCCCACTATGGCACCTTATATTAAATCTAGCCATATGCAAATCAGCCTTGGTCCTTGGTTCCAATTTGAATAGTATATCCTGAACATCACCTGCCTCCCTTACTGGTGAGGATACTTCTGGTACTAGCGAAACTCTGCTGTACTTTCAGGGTGTTCCTAGCCCCTTCCTATAAAAACACTGTTATCTGTGTCTATCACTCCACCACCAGTTCCTAACACCCAGTCAACATGAAAAGTGTGTGAAAAAGTGTGTGAGAGGTGGGAAGGTACCTCACGGAAACAACCGCCAGGGAACTACTGATAGGTACTCATCAGTGTGTTCCACTTATCATCATCGGTTACCTTTCCACTAGAATCTAACTAAATGTGCAGATAATGTGCCCCATACAATTAGTGAAAAATCTGAAAAACCTGACCCCTGAGTTAGAGCTCCCTACATCAATTGTCTGGCTCTAACCCACTAAAAACGAGCTAGACAACCCCTAGCACTATGTCCAATTGTATTCACTGCTGAGTGTCTGCTCACATTAAAAACAAAGAGCTACTGTTGTACTTTGTTTTAACTTATATGAAGCCAACATGTTTCATTGCCTAACAATACTTATTGGCAACTTCTTCAGGGCTAGGGGTCAGTCCATGCCACACTGTGACTTCACAACTTAATGCCTGTGGAGCATAGACACAGACAACATGAACACAAACAAACATCGAGTGACACCCATCAGTAATTGCTCTATGAACTACAGTTCACTCCTTTTTGTAATTGCTCATTGGACATGGAACCAAGCATCTTTATTTACCTGGTGGTTGCCATCTTCTGGCATACCTACAGCCACCAGTTCGGGAAACGTGTACGCGTCCACGTCTCCCCATGTTTAGGTATCAGTTGCTCTGTGTCAACCGGACATCTAAAAGAGCGTTTGGTGTTCAGCGGGGAGCTAGCTCATTTTTAGTGGGTTAGAGACAGACAATTGATGAAGGGAGCTCTAACTCAGCGGTCAGGTTTTTCAGATTTTCCACTAATTGTGTTGGGCACATTATCTGCACATTTAGTTAGATTCTAGTGGAAAGGTAACCGATGATGATGAGTGGAACACACTGATGAGTACCTATCAGTAGTTCCCTGGCGGTTGTTTCCGTGAGGTACTTTCCCACCTCTCACACACTTTTCACACACTTTTCATGTTGACTGGGTGTTAGGAACTGGCGGTGGAGTGATAGACACAAATAACAGTGTTTTTATAGGAAGGGGATAGGAACACCCTGAAAGTACAGCAGAGTTTCGCTAGTACCAGAAGTATCATCACCAGTAAGGGAGGCAGGTGATGTTCAGGATATTCTATCCGTCAGATATAGAGCAGGTTTTTTGTTATGAATAATTGTGAGTGGAGGGCAACCTGCGTCTTTTCCCTCTTAGCACCTGTTTGTAATGGATCCAATCTGAATAGGCCAACAAGAACTGCCAAGAAGGTGCTCTCTGAAAAGGAACACAAGCAACCCAACAGCGATTTCAGCCTATTTGGGCCTCTTCAGTCAGATTCTGCAATCCCTTCATGGATTCTTGATGAACATTAGTAATTCGTCATCCTCAAAGCTTAATTTGCAAAAACATAGGTGAATGGGCCCCAAGGTTTTCCTAGGGGTTGCTGCCAGAGTTGCTGACTGCCAAAGCCGCTTAGACTTGATTCAGCCCCACCCTTCTTTCTCCCTCTACTCTACACTGCTTGCCTCTTTATTTCACTCTTGCAGTTTCCTTTTCATCCCTGCTTCCCCCGTAGTCGTTGTTGTTTGGTGGGACACAGGTGTTCGCATTTTCAACAGTGAGTCTCATTTGCAAGGAGGCCACTCTTACTGGGCCGCCCTGTCTGTCACTCACTGTGACCCCAGTGACCCGGAAGAGCCTCCAAGGGGTGCACAGCGCTTCCGTCGTAACATTGCCAGGCAGCCCGGGCCCCCAAAGTGGGGCCCCCTAAGAGGGCGGCCACCCTTAGTGCCACATGACGGCAAAGACCCCAGTAGCGGTCTAGTGTCGGGGACCTGTCGAGTCCCCGGGTGACGTCACTTCCGACGTAGCAGGAGGGGAGTGGGAGGGGGGGGAGAGGTATTTATATCGTCGTCGCCTGCCTGGTGCCCTCTTTGGTCCTGGTCGCGACGAGGGCAGTCCCCCTCCTCACACTGTGCCGAGCTGCCTGATCGCTGTTTTCCCTCCCTACCGTGGACCCGGCGGTCGAGCAGCGGGGGTGGGGGGTGCTTCATCTAATACTATTTGCTTTGTGTTGCAGGCGGAGTTATAGGGCGATCCAAAGGCTGGAAGGTACAGAAGGGTACCTTCTACAGGAGCACAGTAAGGGTGCGAAAGCCAATTATCCCCCAGGGAGGTCCTCGCGTGGGACCCTGGAGGAGCGACGGCGCCCGGTTAGTCCTACGGGCGGTTGTGGACCTGAGCAACCGGGGGATGCCTGCAACTCTCCGCCCCCCATAGTGGGGAGGGGCGTGAGTAAGGGGTGGACTGGAGGTCCGCCGGTGGGAGGGGCTATCCCTTCCCCCAAATTGACAACACCCCTGTGGTTAATACCACTGGGGTTTATGGCTCATCAGGTGGGCAGGTGGCGAGGGGCTGCCTGCCCCTGGATCGCCCGTGAGATAACCCAACATGTTGGCATATTGTTATGCAAATAAATCTGCAACAACTTTCTCCACCAAACAATTGTGTTGTGTCTGTTATTCAGATAATTGTGTGGGAGGGCTGGGGTATGGGCCGATGTTGGCACTAACGAGTCGGGCTCCAAGGAGGTGGTCTCTGTGGCCACGGCACCACATACAGTTTTTTCCAGGCTCTCGGCTGTCCTCATCTGACCCTGCACTTGACATTCAGCAGGGAGTCATGGGGCTGAAAGTAAATTTGTAGCTAGAAAATGTTTGTTTACAGAAGCACGAGGATATTATGCTATAGCTACACCATGAGAAACTCTATGATAAAAACACACCTGTGACAGAAACCTGCATCAGGCAATGTGAAACCCTATGGCTGTATGGCTGCCTCTCGACTGATTTATTAACATCCCCTTTAGAAAGGGTGACTAAAGCGCCTCAGGTGTAACATCAACTCTGTGAAATAGACACAGGGACACAGAGCACCTCACATTGGCAGGGGTCTAGGAATGGCAGGGTCAGGTAGGGCCACAACTCAGAATACCATATGATCGGTGTCCTCATGACCTTGAAAACAGTTTTAATCATTTATTTACCATATCAATGGAGCTCATTTTTCTTTACCTCAAAACAATATCAAACTTTTACATTACTCACAAATGTCTGCTGTCAGTGCAGCAACACACTGAGTTCTTTCGCCTTTATTCCTATACCAAAGCAACTTTTTAGTACTGAATTAACATTTTTTTATGTATCATTTTCATTCGCTTTTCAGAGAACAAAACAACATACAGTAATCGGAAGCCAGATGTGAAATCACCTCTAATTAGTACATTCCCCAAAAATGTTGGGCTGTTCCCTCCCTTCCTCCCAGGTCAGGTCTTAGTGTGAGCTGAACTAACATTTCTATTCAGCATTATGGTGAGAACAGTATGTGAGAGCTAGGCGGGCAAAGGCCCCCTTCGACCCAAACTTGGGTGCTGCTGGTACTTTATGGTCACTCCACCGCATCCAACATTCGTGTCACTGTAGTTTATGGGAGTAACTCATCTGGCGGTGTCAACAATTCCATAAGCAGGGGCGTGGCCAAGCCGTGGACCGAGGTGGCCGCATGACGCTGAATCTCTCCTATCTGCAGTGGCATAGTGGCCTTTTCCCGGTATCCAAGGCGGCCAAAAATCATGTAGCAACCAGGAACAAGTGGCTAAACCATTCCGGTATGGGTGTCTGCCGCCTGAGGACCCTGTGAGCTGTGGAACGGGCGGAATCATGCTGCGGAGAATCAGAGCGGAGCACAAGATGGCGGTGAGGTGGAGGCATAGGGGAATGGAAGCGGAGGCGGACTGATCAAGCGACGCTGACTTCAGCCTGAGGCAGTGCGGTAAGTCGCGGGTCGTGCTCCGGGCCACTACAAGATCGCGCACCAGCCTAGCGAGCGCCCCCGTGCGGGTGGTCCGTTTGGACGCCTGCAGGGTAAGCAACGCGTGTCCCCGCAGCAGCACGTGCCGGTGCAAGCGGGGACAGGGCCCGCTGGCACATCCCGGCTTGAGCCTCGTCCACAGCCTTTACTGCCTTCTCCGGGCCGGCACTCTTGGGGGCACAATCCATACCGTGTGTCGATGCCTGGGGACGGCCTGAGCAACCTGCCCCCTCCCACCGTTCCTCGGCCTGAAAAGCGTTACCGCAGCCCCCCTCGCCTGAAAGACATCAGTGAGGGCCCAGCACAGCGGCCACCTGCAGGGCAAATTCCTCCACAGACAACAGGGCGAAAACGTCCAGAGTCACACACACCCTGAAGCGGCCCGGTTCTTCATAGCGCAGATTCTCCTACCATTGCTGGACCTGGGCTGACAGCCGATTCTGCGCTAACCTACACCGTCCACTGGATATAGTCCAGACCCACACGCCAGACAGACAACTAAGCAGTGCTAGACCAGACCCCCTGGCAATTACCTGGTCCCTCAGCGCCCCACTCTCAACATTCCTTTAGTGTCGCAACCAGATCCTTCTGCTGAGCTACTGCTGCATAGGCTGCAAAGAGCCTAAGCAACGATTACTTTACTTTGATAAAGTTACGGAGACCACTACCGACCCCCCAGCGACATGGCGGAAGGTGGACAATCATCCTCCATTCCTGAGGACAACACCACTCAGTTGGGCCCACTACTACAGGAAATGAGGGCGGGTTTCAAAGCCTTAGATGTGCGCTTTGACACATTAGACAAACACATGGTGGACCTAGGTTCAAAGATCACAGTGCACGATAGACGCCTGGATGTAGTGGAATCCCGCACGTCCGATCTGGAGGACGGGATGGCGCAATCCTTAAAAAAGCTTGACCGCATGGAACGTATTCTCTTTTTAAAAAAAATATTTGTATTGACAACACGAGAGAGCAAAAAGAGAATAAGCAATAACAAATCCATACAGAGACATAATTTTAGCCAGATCAGGAGAAGACAATAGATCATAAAACAGCATTTCTCCCTTAGAGGATTTGATTTTTAGCCATCACCTTCATTAAGCCTTGACATTCATTAGATACATAAGTTGTTTAAGATAAATTTAAAGAAAAGTTCCCCAAATTCTATCGAATTTTGTCATTGATCGCACTCCCCTTGTTTTAACTAGTGCAGACTCCATAGTATGAATTTCGTTAACCAGTGACCACCATTCCATAATGTGCGGTGGTTTCGTGGATATCCACGCCCTGGTGATAGTCAATCTGGCACACGAGAATAAAATAGTTAATAGATCTTTCTGTGGGCAATTTAACCGTAGTATACCCAATAGTACCGTCATTGCTGAAAAAGGGGAGAAAATGACCTGTTTTTGGTTCAGAATATTTTCTAATCCAGACCAAAACTCAGACAATGCCGGGCACCAAAGAAACATATTTTCGGGAACCGCCGCTACTAAATCACATTTAGGACACTTGGAGCGATCACTTGTTGGGCTGCTTTGGGACCATTTTATTATTATTTGCGGGGTATAATATAGGAGACATATTGTTTTATATAATTGAAGTCTTAGACTAGAGGATTGTACTACGTTATTAATGCTACAAAGTTAAGCAGAAATCTTATTAGCAGATATGTTAATACCTAATCTTGTAGTCCATTTCATAGCTAGTTTCGGACAATCATCAGCCTTATAATAATTAAGGCATTTGTACCCCTCGCTGATTAATGATTTCATCTTTTCAGAGTAAAGAAAAGTCCAAATATCAGAGTCAGAAACTTCCCTCAGATTCATTTTACGTATATAAAAAAATACCGATTTGCATATATTTAAACCACATAGATTCTGTTAGTTTGTAGAGAAGTTTGAGTATCGCAAAATCCAAAAAGCCCTCAGCACCAAAAAAGTACCCTAAAGTGTTTATACCAAAATTGGCCCATGCACTCCCTGCTCCATCGCTAAAAATTCCAGGAAGTCCCAGATTGCCCCACAGCGGTAGCTTAGAGAGAAAAAAAGAAGTCCTACAAATAGTCAATATTGAGTTTAATATTCTAACCGTCTCCCTTGCCGTCTTGAACTTAACCCTTTTAAAATAGTTGGGATTGTTTACTCTTGCTAAGAACTGATTAGAATCTGTGCCCAACATGAATTGGTGAAAATAGTATTGATTGTTGGAATTGAGCAAGCTATGGAGGCGACCAAAGAAAGTTGCAAAAAAATATAATCTGAAATCGGGGAAGTTAAATCCACCTTTATTAAATGGGAGCTTAAGTAGAGAAATAGATCTTCGGGCTTTTTTATACCCCAAAATAAAACTACTAAGAATCCCATCTAATTTAAAAAAAAAAAAGAATTATTAACGCATAAAGGGATCTAAATAAATAAAGAACGTATTTTCAAAGGGGTAACAATAAAGAACGAGGATTTGGTGGTGCGTAGTCGCCGGAATAACGTCCGCATTTAGGGTGTGCCCGAATCCACAGCTGCTGAACGTATGGACACCATGGCAGAGACTATCCTCATTGACATATTCGGAAGAGAAGCCTTCACTCCGGGATTTGTGGTAGAACGCGCCCACAAGTCGCTTGGCCCCAGACGCAACCCGGGATGCCAGCCTAGGCCCCTCATCGCTCCAGTAATGAATTTTAGAGACAGGGATACAGCGCTGCGACTGGAACGTGAGCGCGGCGAAACGATATGGCAGGGTTCCAAAGTGTCACTGTACACTGACTTTACCGTTATGGTCCAAGAGGCCAGGAGGAAATATCTAGGAGTGAAGGCAACACTCAGGAACCTTGGACTGAAGTACGGTAGGCTATACCCAGCTAGGCTGCGGGTGGAGGTCAACGGCCGGGCCTGTGTCTTTGAGAATCCTACGGAGGTACAGGAGTTTTGCCGCACTTATAAACTCAACAACAAACAATCCATGGAAAAGGACAAGCTTTCCCCTCCGTACAGTGGTTCGGACGCAAGCATGGATCTGTTCTCTGGTTCTGGTCCTCGCTGACAGTCTAGATCTGCCCTTTGCGATTATAGGCCACACATTTGAACACTCATCGTTTATATTGGGAATTGGTTAATTGGATACAGTATGCTTCATATGTCACTGGGCTGAAGGAGCATGATCGCCCCCCTATTGGTGTTCACCTTGTAATAGTTTTGTGGAAACAGAATGTACCCTAAATGTTTGTTCTTTATTTTGCTGAAGTTACTATTGGTACAATGTGCTGGTTGGTTAAAGTTGGAATTGCTTCTCCGGATGGGGGAAGGCAGGGTGGGGGGTGGTGGGTGGTGGGAGGGTATTGGTTTTTGTTGCTTTGCACTGAGACAAATGCGGATATGTACATGGATGAAACTTGCAAGTATACGTGCTTATTGTTCATTATGCTCCATCCTGAAATTCAGTCATGGCACAGTTAGGTTATAACTCTGGCCCCTCGAGCGTTACCTTTGCTACCTGGAATGTCCGGGGCTTGAATAACACCCGCAAACGGAGACTGGTAATTCATGATTTACTCAGGCACGGGGTCGACTTGGCCTTTTTACAGGAGACTCATCTTCCCACTGGCGACCGGACCCGTTTTGCCGCGAGCTGGGGGCGGCATAGATATTTTGCGAATTACAGTAATTAAGCCAGGGGCAAGGCCATTCTCATGCATAAGCGTGTCCCGTTCAATTGCCATTCTGTAACATGTGATAACGAGGGCTGGTTTGTGATTGTGGTGGGTACACTAATCGCTTTTGTCTTTAAGAACATGCTAAATAAAGTTTTTAAAAAAATACATAAGCAGCGCTGTCCATGCCCTCATGTCATCCTCTAGTTTCTCTACCTTGTGTTTCATGACACCCCTCAGCACTGATCCATTCAGCCATATCTTTCAGCCAGTCATCGAACTTCAGATGTCTAGGAGACATCAACCCTATCACAATTCTGCGTTTAGCTAATAGTAACCCCAAAATAAGACATTTCCTACTCAGCTTTTTTTTCTTATTGAACGGGATGTGCCCCAATAGGCACTGGGTTATCTCTCTGGGGACCTTCCATCCTGTAACCAAGTGGAGCCTCTGAGTGATGGACCGCCAGAAGCCATCAATATCTGAGCACCTCCAGATCATGTGCAGAAAGTCAGCTGCCTGCTCGCCACATCTGTGGCAGCCTGCTGATCTCTCAGGGTTTATGGCTTGTAGCCGTTTGGGCGTCAGATATACCTGGTGGATCACATTATATTGGAGTAGCTTGACCCGCGCACTGGTAGAGGTGGTCTTAACCCCTTTGTGTATAGATTCCCAAGTATGTGTATCAAGAGGCACCTCCAACGGAGTCTCCCATTTATCCGGCACCTAAAGTACGGTCGCGGGGGAATCCTCCCTCATGACCCTATAGAGAGGTGTGATATCAGTCTCCGGCCCCCAGCCATTGTCAGCAGTGTTTCCAGTGTTTGGAAGGCAGGAGGTGACTCCGAAAACACTGGCCAAATTTCCTGTGCTGTTGGTGCTATTTTTGCATACTCTAAAAACGATCACATCTGCGGTGTACAAGACAGGTAGATTCGAGCGTAGCCCTCACTTCAGCAGTGACCCTGGGCAGAGTTGCACTACGCGGAACACCCCAGTGCAAAAAAAACTCCGCCGCACCACGCGGAGCTCTGCAAGCGGCGGAGTAGAATAGAAAAATGCAGTTTGCGGTAATTGCACAGTGCGGGATGCTTGTCCGTACTGTTCAATCATCGCAAACAGCACCATGCACAGCGCAAGCAGTCCCTGCTTTCCTTTTCTGCCGCTCGAGTAGAATTTTACTCGAGCGGCAGCTTTCTCAAAGTGAATGGGCTGTTTCCCAACGCAAGCGGTAGCGAGCATATAAGACCACTCACAATGAGAAACCTGACCCCCCCGCATTTATTTTCCACGTTCTCCAACTTGATGTTGGCAATTGCAAATGATGAAAAACTCACCGGGAGGTTGATTTTCCTCGCTTGCGGTTGCCAACTTGACTTTGACGAACATAAGCGAGGTAAAAAACTGAGCATGCAGAGTTTTTCGGAACTCTGCCAGCTCCGCGTAATGTGGAGCACAGAAAACGTCACAAACTCAGCGCATGGAGCGGAGTTCACCACCCAGGGTTATTCAGCAGGCCATCAGCACTAGGCGGGTCCGATTTTGTCCTCTGCCGCTGTCTCCGCCGTCATCCACACAGGATTGATAAGTGGGGGGCAGCTCACAACTCTGGATCGGCACTAATTGCTGCTGATGGTGCACGATCAACTAGAAGGAGGCCAATATGACCAATTCATGAATAAACAGTATAACTATGGCAAAAAGATCACAACTTTTTCCGACTCCTCAGACTCCGAAAATGACCGACTCATGTGGAAATATAGAAAGTTATATCTAGTAAGATACTAGACAGCATTGTAATATAGGTAACACAAATAAGTAGCGTAAACATAATCAATAAAAAACATGCCTCTTTATTCTTACATTTAGTGCTGAACAGAGCTGCCAGTTTTAGTCCATAATCTAACAAAATGATGAAGGGCGGTTACTGATAATATCATTGGAGAACCCAGCACAGGTATCCTATATCTATACTGTAACCTTGTAAAGCAGGAATAAATGTTATCTTGAAAACCTAACGATAGAGAAAGATTTAGCAAATTAGATAATATTGGAAAAAACGATCATGTAGAATAAATGAAGTTAGAAAAAGTCCTAAGATCAGTGAGTAGGTAATACTTGCGTAATTTCAGAACATTTTTCAACCCTTATCCATATAATTTTCCCTTTCAAAATTTCGCAAAAAAGTTGTGTGACAGAATGAGCAGCACAAATCACTTTTTGTAAGAGAGAGTGTATTGTTATTCACCTCACTTTTGTAAATTCACAGTACTGTTCAAATTTCATCTCTCGCAGACCGCGCTCCAGAACCATCAGTCATGTACTTAATGTTTGTATATCAAACGTAAATTGAATCAGTGCATCAAAACTCTAGATGATAATTGTTATTTATATATTATTTTATTTTTAGTATTCACTGGTAAAGAAAATCCTGAAGAAGGCATTTGCCGAAACGCTTTGGTGGTATTGTTATGTTATGTTATGTTATGATTTTATTTATATAGCGCACGGCTACTCGACAAGAGTGTCCCGGCGCTTTAGAGAGCAGCTCAACGGTTTAAAAAACATAACAGAGAACAAACAAGGAAAATTAGAAAGTGAGGTGCAAAAGAAAACAACCTAAAGATTAAAAAGCCAGGTCTTCAGGTTTTTCCTGAACAGAAGCAAGCTAGGGATGCTGCGTAGAACAAGGGGCAAAGAGTTCCACAGCTGGGGGGCCTTGAAGCTGAAAGAGCGACCCCCCAGGCGAGCCTTCCTCACACGGGGCACCACGGCCAGGAACAGGGATTCCGACCGCATGGAGCCGGCTGGACGGTATAAGGCCAGTCTGCGCTGCAGATACTTAGCACCGGAGCCAGAAAGTGCCTTGTGCACCAAAGTCAGTGTTTTGAACATTATCCGCTTTCCGATAGGGAGCCAATGGAGTGACTGAAGCACCCAAGATGTTCTTGCCCGCCTGGGAAGGCCGTAGATGGCGCGAGCTGCAGAATTCTGCACCACCTGCAGCCTTTGGATCAGATACTCCAGAAGTCCTAAATAGAGAGCATTCGCGTAGTCCAGTCTAGATCCTATAAGAGCTTGGACAATGATCTTCCTATGCTCCTCTGTAAGCAGGGGTAGGAACTTCCGGAGCATCTTAAGGATGCCAAAGCAGGTGCCCGTCAGACCAAGGATGTGCGATCTGAACGTAAGGTCATTATCGACCTTGACACCGAGATTTTTGGCAGTCACAGACGGCTGGGCAGGGGGGCTCATATCAGCCGGCCACCAGTCACGCCATTCCGGTTCCGACGCGCACCCAAATAGTAAAACCTCCGATTTACTGGAGTTGGCCCTGAGACCATTCTGCTGAAACCAGCCAAAGACCCTCTTCAAACAGCCCTGAATGCTCTCCCCGTCAAATGATTGATCTTTCCTGCAGGTGAAGAGAAGCTGCGTGTCGTCCGCATAGGACACGATCTGGGCCCCCGAGGCCTCCACGAGTTCCGCCAGAGGGGTCATAAAGATGTTAAACAGGGTCGGGCTCAACACAGAGCCCTGTGGGACCCCGACTCCCAGTGGCGGCATCTCAGCAGAGCTCGAAGTGGCCCAGACCGTTTGTCGACGGTCCTCCAAAAATGAGGTGAACCATTTGAACACCGTCCCCCTCAGACCGATGTCATAGAGTCTGGAGAGTAAAGCCTTGTGGGGGACGGTGTCGAAGGCTGCCGACAAGTCCAACATGACAAGCACAGCCGTCCCTCCTGCATCCAAAGTCTCGCGGATGACCTCTGACACCTCGAGGAGTGCCGTCTCCGTACTCAGGTTTGGCCGAAAGCCGGATTGCGAGGGATGCAGGAGATCATTAGACTCGAGGAAACCCGAGAGCACGCCATGCACGTGCTTCTCCGTGAGCTTCGCAAGAGCCGGCAGGAGGGAAATTGGCCGATAATTGGCCGGAACCCCGGGATCCAATCCCGGCTTTTTGAGGAGAGGGATCACCATCGCCCTTTTCCAGGACGAAGGGAGCCGCCCCTCTCTCAAAGATGAATTCAGGAGAGGATTCACCAGGGGGTTCATCAGAGGCGCCATCCTGGCCAAAAATTTGGCCGGGCAGGAATCAAGTGGCGACCCAGACTTGAGTGCGGCCAGAAGTGCGAGGGAAGCATCTGGGGAGACAGACGGAAACTCTGCCAGAAGTACATCTGGCGTAGCCGATGGAATACGTCCCCCCCCGATGCCGCCAGCCCCCACCGCAGACTCCACAGAAAGAGAGGCCTGGATCATTCTGATTTTATCAGTGAAAAACCTGGCCAGGTCACTGACCCAGGTCTCAGATGGAACTGCTTGCTGAAGATTCGACCTGGGGGCTGTGAACTCCCTGACCACGGCAAAAATCTCCTTACAGGAGTTGGCGGCCGCCTCGATCCTCCTGGCGAAATACTCTTTTTTTTGCGCACAGAATGTTACGATGGTACGCTTTAACTGCCAACCAAAAGGTGAGTCTGGCCTCCGCGTCGTACCGAGAGCGCCACGCCCTCTCCGCAACCTTGCAAAGGCTGCGCTCAGTACGCAGCGCCCCGGTATACCACGGCGCAGACTGTCGCTCACCCCCTGATCGAAGAGCTCTTACCGGGGCCAGGTCATCCAGCCTCTCTAACAGCCAAGCTTGCAGAGTCTCCGTGTCCCGGTCCAGGTCACCCACGATAGGACAGGGATGGTCGGCAAATACCTGCTCAAGCATGTCAGGCGTGACTCTGTGTAACCCCCTCGAAGCGGCTCCAGAATGGATCGGAGCACTGCCAGATGGCAGAACACTCCCTTGGATAGAAAATCTGGCCAGTCTATGATCTGACCAAAGTACAGGGAGGAGTTCTATATCCACCAGGGGAACAGAGGAGAAAACCTGATCTAATGTATGCCCTTGCTCATGAGTCGGACCCGACAACGAAGGAGCGAGACCCAAGGGAGTGGTGATATCAAGCAGTTTATTGGAATTCGTATCTCCCACAGTGTCGAGATGAAAATTAAAATCACCCGCCAGCAGGCAATGCTGGGCCGACAAGGCCAGTCTAGGAAGGATCTCCTGGAGGTCCTCAAAGAAAGAGCCCGCCGACCCAGGAGGCCTATAAACCAGCAGGCCCTTCAAGGCTTGGTGAGGGGACAGCCTGATGGCAAAAGCAAGGGACTCTGAACCTGCTATCGTCTCCGTGGGGAGGATGGAACACGGAACGCTTTTCTTGACCACCACCGCCACTCCACCACCTCTTCCCTTGGCTCGATCCTGCCGGAAGATGTTGTAATCCAGAGGGATAGCCGCCAAGATGTCCGGGTTGGACGACTCCCCCAGCCAGGTTTCGGTCAGAAGGAGGCATAAGGGTTTCTCCCTGGACCAAAAGATCGTAAATGTCGAGGGCATGTCTACCTAATGAGCGAGTGTTCAACAAAAGGCACAGATGGTCCACCAGCCCCTCGACTGACCGTAGGACGGGGGAGGGTCCAAAGGTAGGGGACCAGCCGCAAACAGGGCAGCGGTGCTTACCCATATATCGGCCAGGAAACACCGATCGGCACGTGCAAGAATTGGGTTGCAGGGAGCGTAGGATCACTGACGAATAGCGAATCATACTGCTCGCCAAGCAAGAGTTCAGCGCCGCTCCGCCGCCTCCGGAACGCTGACGGGCGCAGACGGGCTGGACTCAGGCGTGACTCCGGCGTCACTACGGTGCGCGTGGAATGGCTGCTTATATGCAGGCCAGCAGCTGGTCTGCTAGCCCCGAATGACCTAGCGTGGAGAAAGACTCACCTAAGATGGCGGCCAAAGCTGGTATGGACTGGGACCCGCAAAGCACGGTGAACAACTATTATTGTGCAGGTGAGGGGAGCACTACCCTATTAAGAACAAGGCAAAATGAAAATGAGGCCAAAACAAGTAGAAAAACCGGATATTTAAAAAACGCGATGCGTTTGTGAATAGCTCGCTCTGCAGCACGCTCCAGCAATGAAATGCTGAATCAGGCGTCCAGATGGTAACAAACAGAGTGGCCCGCCTGCAATGCCCCCTTATATGCAGGCCAGCAGCTGGTCTGCTAGCCCCGAAAGACCTAGCGTGGAGAAAGACTCACCTAAGATGGCGGCCAAAGCTGGTATGGACCGGGACCCGCAAAGCGCGGTGAACAACTATTATTGTGCAGGTGAGGGGAGCACTACCCTATTAAGAACAAGGCAAAATGCAAATGAGGCCAAAACAAATAGAAAAACGGGATATTTAAAAAACGCGATGCTTTGTGAATAGCTCGCTCTGCAGCGCGCTCCAGCAATGAAATGCTGAATCAGGCGTCCAGATGGTAACAAACAGAGTGGCCCGCCTGCAATGCCCCCTTATATGCAGGCCAGCAGCTGGTCTGCTAGCCCCGAATGACCTAGCGTGGAGAAAGACTCACCTAAGATGGCGGCCAAAGCTGGTATGGACCGGGACCCGCAAAGCGCGGTGAACAACTATTATTGTGCAGGTGAGGGGAGCACTACCCTATTAAGAACAAGGCAAAATGCAAATGAGGCCAAAACAAATAGAAAAACGGGATATTTAAAAAACGCGATGCGTTTGTGAATAGCTCGCTCTGCAGCGCGCTCCAGCAATGAAATGCTGAATCAGGCGTCCAGATGGTAACAAACAGCTATTGCTATGTGCTGTTACTTGCTGTTACAGCAGTGACCAGCAGTGGCCAAACGCCAGACACCAGTCACCAGTTCTCAACTCCACCCTCCGAACTACCCGAGCTCTCCTCATTCCTCAGGCAAACCACTCCTCACCGTTCCTCACTTTTGCGTGCTTGCAGGCGGGCCCGTACTTGGCGAGGACCCCCCTGGAGCTACTGCCAAGCTTTTGCTGTGTGCTCGACTCGGCTACACAGCTTCACAGCTTTTCAGCCTCGTAGTTTGTGATGAGGCTGTGAGACGACTGGCAGGCGGGGCAAGGCTCCCACCGGGTCTGGGGACCAGCTCGCGATTCTCAGCACGCCGCTGCTGCTGATGCCTCTGCTCTGCTCTACTGCTCTGCTCTGCTGCTGCTGCGCACTGTCGCGCAGCAGCAGCAGATTCCTCAGATCACTACCAGTGTTTTGTATATGTGACTTCAATTTTAGTGTAAATTGTGTTCAGACAACATAGAATGTGATAAATGTAAGATGTTGTTCAACCGTCCATCCTATATAAGTTTGTGGTTCAATCTGTACATAAATACAAACTTCTTCTAGGTGACATTATAATGGATATCATATCAACATGCGGTTGTAATCAGTGCAATATATGTTGTAATGTATAATTAGTTATGCTTTGTAGCAAATCATGTATAAATTGAATCTATTTATATATATATTTTTTCTATCCACAAAAAATACAAAAAGATCAATAAAATCAAAAATAATTTTCTAAGTTGTTTGCTATATGGTGTATCATGTGGTTGTATGTCTAGAGCTTGGGCACTACTCTATTGTTAATCAGCACTGAGCCCGGTGCTATCTCTTTTTCAAAGTAGTTGATTTCCTTGTCAGGGTTTTATCCTTTTTCAGGGGCCCCGTGCGTTTCCCATAGTCAGTATCTCGCAGCCTGTCTGTGAGGGGTTTCACAGGTATAGTGTATAGTCCAGTTTCTGAGTTCATTGTATCGATTTCTGGTAGGTCTGAGATCTTGAATTTGAATAACTAGAGTGTTGTGTTGTCATTGTGTATGAGAGTGTGTATGTGAACACTTGGTGACTGTAATAAGGTGTTATATAGTTGTAAATTGGAATGGTGAAAGTCTATTGTTTATAAATATATCTCTTGGAGAAATTCCCTCTAGTCATGTCTAATTTTCTCACCTTTGGCTTTACGGATGAACAATTCGCCAATATGGTGGGTAGTTCAGCAACCTTTAGTAATCAAACATCTACTGTCTTAGATAAAAATGAAGATGTTATAACATTACTGGCATTAAAAAAGAAAATGAAACGTATAGAGCTACACGAGCATTACATGCTCAAATACTTGAAAGCGGGAGTCATACCTCAAGGGTTGCGTGTTAGAAATATCCCTGGGCTTTTTATTCAAATTAAAGAATTTCTAGAACGATGGGCCATGATATCCAACCGATGGCCACGTGATTACATGATGCTAATTGTCGAAACAGCTAAAGAGGTCCTAGAACAATTGGCAGCAGAAATTCAGGACCTGGAACATAAGATTAAAAGTTCAGGCATAGTGGAAGACACTAAGAAAAAGTTCGAAGATATAGAAAAAGATCTTCACTCATATACAGAATACCTTACTAAAGGTAAAATAGAAAAAACTAAATAAAGATGTTTGGTTTTTCAGTAAAGAAACTACATATCCCTATTTGGCAGAACAATATTATAATCAACCAGAAGGAGGCCGATAGGGCCAATTAATGAATAAACTGTATAACTATGGCAAAAAGGTCACAACTTTTTCCGACTTCTCAGACTCCGAAAATAACCGACTCATGTGGAAATATAGAAAGTTATATCTAGTAAGATACTAGACAGCATTGTAATATAGGTAACACAAATAAGTAGCGTAAGCATAATAAATAAAAAACATGCCTCGTTATGCTTTCGTTTAGTGCTGAACAGAGCTGCCAGTTTTAGTCCATAATCTAACAAATGATGAAGGGCGGTTACTGATAATATCATTGGAGAACCCAGCAGAGGTAACCTATATCTATACTGTAACCTTGTAAAGCAGGAATAAATGTTATTTTGAAAAACTAAAGATAGAGAAAGATTTAGCAAATTAGATAATATTGGAAAAAACGATCATGTAGAATAAATGAAGTTAGAAAAAGTCCTAAGATCAGTGGGTAGGTAATACTTGCGTAATTTCAGAACGTTTTTTAACCCTTTTTCATATCCTTTTCCATTTCACGATTTCACTAAAAAGTTGTGTGACAGAATGTGTAGCACAAATCACTTTTTGTAAGAGAGAGTGTATTGTTATTCACCTCACTTTTGTAAATTCACAGGTCTGTTCAAATTTCATCTCTCTCAGACCGCGCTCCAGAACCATCAGTCATGTACTTAATGTTTATATATCAAAAGTAAATTGAATCAGTGCGTCAAAACTCTAGATGACAATTGTTATTTATATATTCTTTTATTTTTAGTATTCACTGGTAAAGAAAATCCTGAAGAAGGCATTTTCCGAAAAGCTTTGGTGGTATTCCTCAGATCACTACCAGTGTTTTGTATATATGACTTCAATTTTAGTGTAAATTGTGTTCAGACACCATAGAATGTGATAAATGTAAGATGTTTTTCAACCGTCCATCCCATATAAGTTTGTGGTTCAATCTGTACATGAATACAAACTTCTTCTAGGTGACATTATAATGGATAACATATCAACATGCGGTTGTAATCAGTGCAAAATATATTGTAATGTATAATTATTTATGCTTTGTAGCAAATCATGTATAAATTGAATCTATTTATATATTTTTTATCCACAAAAAATACAAAAAGATCAATAAACTCAAAAATATTTTTCTAGGTTGTTTGCTATATGGTGTATCATGTGGTTGTATGTCTAGAGTTTGTGCACTACTCTATTGTTAATCAGCACTGAGCCCGGTGCTATCTCTTTTTCAAAGTAATCGAACAGACCTATACATGAAGAATGCTATCCGCAAGCCCCTGAATGTATTTATGTATTTTTAATATTTTTTTTTAAATTAGGAAAATATGAGTCCTGGTAAGACAGCTAGAGATATCTCTCGGCGAGACCTAAAAATATTGACCAGTAGTAAATTATTCATCACAAACTGAGCTGGCGTTCAATGCTGTTTGCCTTCCTGTTTGAACGGAAAATCGACAAACAACCCCCACATTACCACGCCACAGCAGGTGCCCAATACAATCAAATGCCTTGCTTTGTTTTCATACACAATACCCCGAAGTTCCTCAAACTCAGGCTAGCCGCCACGCTACGCTCGTTCAGTAGTGCTTCTAGATTGCCTCCCCATGCCCCCTAATGGGACTTGGGGGCATATTTATGAGCTCCTTGTGCCGCCAGAGCGTCACTTTTTGTGACGATCTGGCGCCGAAAACTACAAAATTATATTTATGAAGTCACGCAAAGCCACTTTACGTGACTTAGAATGGCCTCATAGAGATGAAGTAAGGCAAGGCAGTGCAAATCACTGCGTTGGCTTACTCTGCATTAGGAAGACGTTCCATGGCTGTTCCCACGCAACACCCATGGATTTGACACATCTCCAGATTTAACAAACCATGTAAATCTGGGGGTGCGATAAAACTTTACGCCTCCCCACGGGAGGTGCAAGGAGGAAAAATAACTTTCTTTTTCATCGTCTTTTCCTCTTTCCATATGTCCTGCATTCTCCAGCACACATAGAAAGAGAAAAAAGCCTCCCATGATTGTTTTTGTGCAGGAAGTTGCCCCTCCCTGCACAAAAACAATCCTGCTGATAACACAGGCACCCTTGCACCATGGTGCAAGGGTGCCTTTGTTGGTGCTAGTCTGCCAAAACGGTGGCAGTGCATGGGGAAAGGACAGGAATGCGCAGTATTAGATAAATACGGTGCATTCCTGCCCCTTCACTTTGATGTAGGGCAGCCCAGCAAGGTTACTTACTGCGTTGCCCTACGCCAAAACCCCATAAATGAGGTTTTAACTTTGTTTTAACTTGTATACATTTCTAAAAACGTTTTTATCTTTGTATTGACAAAATTGAATCTCTTTTTATATGTAATTTGTATAATATATTTTGTGGTCCTCTGTTGAGTACCAGAACAAATAAACTTTTGACTTTGACTTTGACTTTGAGGTTTTTGGTTTGTGTTTTTTCTCCCACCTTTATATTGACAAATGGCCGCGCATCCTCAAAGTGTCCTGAGCCTTGCGATCACAAAAACTCGCACGTGTCCACGTCACATTATTCAATAGGCCTAACCGTAAGGTAGTAAGGGAAGAGATAAGAAGGATGTATTTATTTAATCACTGACCGGTTAAATACACAAATGAATCTTTAAATTTAGAGTTAAAAATGTGAACTGGGTCTGAACCTCAGCTGCTACATAAATAAAGGATTTGTGAGGAACTGAGCTTTTGGTTCGCATATACATGTGACATCAGCAGCTCACTCAGAACAGGATTTTGTTTTTGGTACAGTCGATACAACACTGTCTGTACTTAAAAAAGCTTTGCTAGGAGATCACTCAATGCCTGGGGATGTATTTACTAAAAAATTATCGCAGAGATAACTTGCTATAAGCAAGGTTTATCTCAGAAGTGATAAAAATCCTCGTGCTAACTGCCAAATGAGAGATTATCGCTGGAAAACCAACGATAATCTCTCGGAGTTTGGCGTTAGCTTGATGATAGGGGCTCACAAACTTAGCCATGATATCCACCTTCCATAGGATATCATGGCTAAGTCAGGAAAATACCAGGTGTAAAAAAAGCAGCGCTAACCGCGGTTAGCGCTGCTTTTTTTATTACTAACCGGGTTAGCGAAATCCTTGATAATAGGAGAAATGTCGCTTAACAACATTTCTCTTATTATTTTTCTCTGGAACGCCCCCTTTGCATCTCATTAGAGATGCAAGGGGAAGCGTAAAGAAAAAGGGTGCTAACATGCAAATTTGCGTGTTAGCACCCTGTTGCTGATAGGGAGATAATTTTATCTCCGCTTTCTTGGCTTTTAAAGCCAAAAAAGCGGAGATAAATCCCTTGATAATATGCCCCTATGTTTTTTTTCTGTTTTTTTACAAATTAAGCACAGTCTGTACTGACCCTGCGTGGGGTCGGGGAGGGCTTCTGGACAAAAATTTGGGTCCAGCAATTATTTATTTTTTTACACAAATTAAGCACAGACTGTACTGACCCTGCATTGGGAGGGGAGGCAGTTTGGGGCAGCACGCGTGAACTACAGCGCGTGGAGCCAATCACTGTAGCTCCTAGCTGTTCCATGTGTGCAGACGAGCTGTGGGTGCGGTATCGTGACTGCGCGTGCAGTGTACAGAACCAGCATGCGCTGAGTGCAGGAATGGTGTTTAAAGAGGCAGTCCGCCCGGCACAGTGACAGCTGGCACACGGAGAGCCTTGGCGCTAACAGTGATCAATTTTCAGGTCACAGTTTATAGAAACAGCCGTCCAAATGTTTGGTCACGTTATGTACATCAAATGTGCTGGGTGACGTAACTGTTCGTAGCCTGTTGCAACAGGGTCCGTCTGTGCAGTGGCAGCCTGTGATAGACAGCCTGTGAAGTGGCAGCCTGTGACAAGCCAGCCAGTGGTGGTTATAGACAGTCTTGACAGTGCGAGTCTGCGTGATGGCAGTCTGTGACGTTACAGCCAATGCAGTCAGTGTCCTTACTGGCAGGGGCAGTTTAAGGATTTTGGGGGCCCTGGGCCAAACGTATTTTTGGGGGGCCCTGTTCGGATCTGCTTTGAATTTATGATCCAACTTCAGCTCTTTCTTGCCCTCTTTGGCCAAGTCAATGACGGTGCACAGGCACACTGTTCAAAATTAAAAATGTGTTTATATCTAATATACGGGGATAGTGATATGTGTTTCCAATATTGTAACACAGCAGCAGAACACTAAAATTACTGCAAATAATCTCTGTGACACCCTCTCATTTCTCACTTGTGAGATCCTGTTTGCATCTAAAATAAACTTTTCTTATGGATGTTGCATGAAACATAAACACAACTTTCGTCTGCAAAATGTCTGTACGAGACTCTCTCATATTACCTAGATGAAAAATAAATTAAAGGAAAACACTATTTGCAACAATCAGTTTAACCCCTCCGCTGCGCTGAACGTTCCACGCTGGTGCGGAACGTTCGATTGCGCTGGCGGGGCCGCGACATTCAGCGGACGTGCGCAGCAATACCAAGGTAGTGCACGCGACGTCTGCTGAACATGCGCAGCACTTAACGGGTTAAGAATTATTGAAGGTCACCAGGGCAAGACTCTCTGCAGAACAGAGCTGGCTCTATCAGGGGCCAACTGAAAAGATGGGGCCCTGGGTCAGAGCTTACTTTGCCCAATAAATAAAACGAATTTCGTTGCACACACTGCATCACCAAATGCGATGCAGTGTGTGCAACAAAATTCATTTTTTTTTATGTTTACTTACCTTTTAAAGTCCGCAATCCATACATTACTATCCCCCACCCTGCCCCTCCCGCTCCCCACGTCACCGCCCGGCCGGTACTCCCACTACCGGCCGCGGCTGGTGTTCAGTGAAGGGCTATGAATTGACATATGTACACAAAATAAGCTCTCCGAGAATTTTGCAATTTATAGAGATATGTAATGTGTCCCTCCCAACGCTACTCAGTACAAGTGTTGGGCATACTAAAAAATGTAACCGATTGGCCTCCCACACCACCAGGTGTCATGCTTCATAAATGTCTAGAGAATAAACTTTTAGGATGCCACATTATATCACAAACCCTTGCTTAATTACAAGTGCCTGCCGACTCCAGGGGGCCGTTTTTGTTACAGGGCCGTTTTTGCAACGTTGCTGCAAAAACAGCTCTGTAACTAAATCGGCTGAAAACCGGCCCTGGCAAAGAGCGCGGTCGCACCACCTACCCAGACCCCCGGGGGTGGGGGGGCCAGTCGAGCACTTTGCCAGGGCCGGTTTTGGTTCCCAGTCCGGCCTTGGTTGTGTTGGGAGGCCTGCTCACCCTTGAGACCCCAGAGCCTCTAGTTCCCTATCCGGGGTATATCCCGGGGGAGTGTGTTTCTGTGAAAAGACAGCCTGTGTGGTTGACATGCTGTGACATGACAGACCAGGCCCGGCTCCAGGAATATTTAATTGGGTGGGCCAAGGACGCATTTGGGTGGGCCACTGCGGGCTCGATTTGTCGCATATATGTCTCGGCAGACCTGCTTCAGGGCCCTCCTTTACCTCTTCTTAGTCTTACAAGGCCCAGTAAAACTCACTCTTTTCCAAATCTCTTTTTAACCGCAAGCGTGCAGCGGCTTTTCCCGCGGTATGCGGCATTTTAAAAATTACCGCGTTACATGACGACCTCAGCTCGTCATCAGCACACGGCAGGTAACGCTGATGACGAGCTGAGCTCGTCATCAGTATGGAAGGGGTTAATGTTATCACTCACAAAAAGTGTTTTTTCTATGTAATGTTCCTTTGATGGGAAGAGGAGGTTACTGAGGTGGGAGTATCAGGTGAGTGACACTTCTCGGGCTCCCTCTGTGCGAACCTTCAGGGCGAATCCCTCTTCATTACTACCTCCACCTGACCACGGACTCTTCAACACACTCCCTTACAAGCTTGATTAGCCACTATTCCTCTCCAGTGCACCTTATCTCACAGATGACCTTAGGCCCCGCCCCATGTCAGGCACCATCTCCCGGTAAAAACATTAGTAAAATCACCTTCATACTTAAAACATTGAATAGAGCAATAAATATAATTAGCACGCACTTTAAAGTATGTTCCACAGTAGCCCTTATGGCCCGACTGCTAATTAAATAAACAAAAACAGAAAGGCCATGACAGGGCCGGCTTCAGCGCTGATGCAAAAGTCTTTTTTCGCGCTGCCCCAAAAACCTCTTTCTCCATAAATACCTTTACTACCACCTTCCAACAGTGTACCTCATCCATCCATGCCCCCCCCTATTGACCTCTTCCTCGGATTCCCTCACTGCCACATGCCACAAGTGCCCCTCATCTCCCCATAGCCCCTCCCCTTTATGACCTCCTCCTCGGTTTCCTTCACTGCCACCCTCCCCCAGTGCCCCTCGTCTCTCTGTAGCCCCTCCCCCTCATGACCTCCTCATCAGACTCCCTCAATACCACCATCCACCGGTGCCCCTCATCTCTCCCTGGCTCCCCCTCCACCCCATGACCTCCTCTTCGGATTCCCTCACTGCCACCCTCCACCAGCGCCCCTCACTCTCTGTAGCCCATCCCCTCATGACCTCCTCCTCAGACTCCCTCACTACCACCCTCTACCAGTGCCCCTCATCTCTCCCTAGCTCCTCCCTCCACCCCATGACCTCTTCCTCGGATTCCCTCGCTGCCACCCTCCACCAGCGCCCCTCATGTTTACGTATCCCCTCTCTCATATGCATTTAATTTGTTGTATAACGCTGCTCATATCAATGTAGTGTGTGTCAGTACTTTACACCACGCACACACTTACAGAGACAACGAATCATGCAAGTATGTAAATCAGTCTACAGGGAATGTCACATAAGCCAATGAGTATTACAAGGTGTAGGAATCATAGGTCATCCATTCTGGTGGGTAGTATATTTTAAGAGGGTTTGGTCTGATGAAACACAACCTTAGGATTTAAAGAGTATTCCATGGGGGTCAGCTTTACTGATAAAAATGTATATCTGCCCAAACATACTCATTTTAGCAACATTAGAATAATGAAAAGACTAGGGAATTTCTAACTATATCACAAAACAAAAAAAGCGAAGTTCTAATTATACCATTCATGTTTGTTTGCAGCTCTTTGGTGGCAGTTCATTGTTCACTGCCTTTTGTTAGGATTGTAACTTCTGAAGTAACACAAGGATCTCTGTGACAAAGGCAGTAACCCACTGAGCTATCCACATAAAATACAGTGCGTCTGCATTTAAAAAATACTAACAAACGATTGCTCTAAAGCAGGATCCTTAATTACCAACTTTATCTGGGCATTTTGCATTGTTTTATTGTTGACCAGCATCGGCTATGATGAAATCATAAAAACTGTTTAAATGAAGCACTGCATATACGAAGTATGTGTCCTGCTGGGCCTGTACACATTCTCTTACCTACTCCATTAGTACTTCTTTATGTCACAGCCTTATGTGATAAGCAGCTGCAGGAGTCAGGGGGTGACTAGGAATAAACAGACCGCTTTTCCCCTGCGCTGCATAGAAAAAAAGAAATATCAACGCAGCAGGACAGTAGGCAAAGGTTACCAAAGGTTACCGTTGTCAAAGAAAGGATTTGTCCCCTTTCGCCTTGCAGAGATGAAGGGGTAAAAAACTAAACAAAGCCTCCTTAACATGTAAATGGTCTTTTAAAGACCTGTTAAGTACTTTGGTGCGGCTGCGATAATCTTAAACTGTCTGTGTGTGTGTATGCGCCCGGGAAGCTGTCTCCCCGGGCTGACACACACGACCTGTGGTTTGCACACCTGCCTTCAAGCCCTCACTGCGAGGGCCAAGGCTCCTGTTTGGGTGGGCCAGGCTCATCTTTGGGTGGGCCGGGCCCACCCGGCCCACCCGCTAGAACCGGGCCTGTGACAGACAGTGCAGACAAGGTGATTATTGCAGCCTTTACAGTAACAGTGCGTGGAGTGACAGTCTATGAAGTGACAGCCTGTAACATGCCAGTCAAAGCGTTTATTGGAAGTAGGAAGTCTCTACGGTGCGAGTGTCTGTAGTGGAGGTCGGTAGAGTGACGTCCGGTGCAGTCACATTCTATTAAAATGATGGCATCCGGTGTAGTGAGCCTGCGACATGACAGTCAGGACAAGTACACTGACTACAGGCGGTCTCTATCGCCCAAGTCTGTGCCGGGGCGGTCCATAGAGTGACAGCGTGACACTGTGTTTAGTGACATTCTGTGAGGGGACTATAAATGACAGCCTGTAGAGTGCAGCCTGTGACACGACAGTCAGTACAGGTGCAGTGTTTACAGGCAGCCTCTAATGTCACAGTGTGTGCTGTGAGAGTCAGTAAAGTGACAGGCTCTACAGGAGTATTTTGTGCAGACTATAAAATGACAGCCTGTATAGTGCAGCCTGTGACATGACAGTCAGTGTGGGTACAGTGTTTACAGGCAGTCTCTGGTGTCAGTGGGTGTGCTGTGAGAGTCAGTAAAGTGACGGGCTCTACAGGAGTATTTTGTGCAGACTATAAAATGACAGCCTGTACAGTGCAGCCTGTGACACGACAGTCAGTTCAGGTGCAGTGTTTACAGGCAGCCTAATGTCACAGTGTGTGCCGTGAGAGTCAGTATAGTGGCAGGCTCTACAGGAGTATTTTGTGCAGACTATAAAATGACAGCCTGTATAGTGAAGCCTGTGACAGGACAGTCAGTTCAGGTGCAGTGTTTACAGGCAGCCTAATGTCACAGTGTGTGCCGTGAGAGTCAGTATAGTGGCAGGCTCTACAGGAGTATTTTGTGCAGACTATAAAATGACAGCCTGTAGAGTGCAGCCTGTGACACGACAGTCAGTTCAGGTGCAGTGTTTACAGGCAGCCTAATGTCACAGTGTGTGCAGTGAGAGTCAGTAAAGTGACAGGCTCTACGGGAGTATTTTGTGCAGACTATAAAATGACAGCCTGTATAGTGCAGCCTGTGACACGACAGTCAGTTCAGGTGCAGTGTTTACAGGCAGCCTAATGTCACAGTGTGTGCAGTGAGAGTCAGTAAAGTGACAGGCTCTACAGGAGTATTTTGTGCAGACTATAAAATGACAGCCTGTATAGTGCAGCCTGTGACATGACAGTCAGTTCAGGTGCAGTGTTTACAGGCAGCCTAATGTCACAGTGTGTGCAGTGAGAGTCAGTAAAGTGACAGGCTCTACAGGAGTATTTTGTGCAGACTATAAAATGACAGCCTGTATAGTGCAGCCTGTGACACGACAGTCAGTTCAGGTGCAGTGTTTACAGGCAGCCTAATGTCACAGTGTGTGCAGTGAGAGTCAGTAAAGTGACAGGCTCTACAGGAGTATTTTGTGCAGACTATAAAATGACAGCCTGTAGAGTGCAGCCTGTGACATGACAGTCAGTTCAGGTGCAGTGTTTACAGGCAGCCTAATGTCACAGTGTGTGCCGTGAGAGTCAGTATAGTGGCAGGCTCTACAGGAGTATTTTGTGCAGACTATAAAATGACAGCCTGTAGAGTGCAGCCTGTGACACGACAGTCAGTTCAGGTGCAGTGTTTACAGGCAGCCTAATGTCACAGTGTGTGCAGTGAGAGTCAGTAAAGTGACAGGCTCTACAGGAGTATTTTGTGCAGACTATAAAATGACAGCCTGTAGAGTGCAGCCTGTGACATGACAGTCAGTTCAAGTGCAGTGTTTACAGGCAGTCTCTGGTGTCAGTGGGTGTGCTGTGGCAGTCAGTACAGTCACAGTCTCCGCGGGATCATTGTGTACAGTGATTATAACATGTCAGCCTGTGAGTGACAGCCGGTGGTGGCAGAGCGACGATGGACAGCGTCAGCTGCCTCGGCGGCGCGCGCAGTGACAGTGTAGGAAGAGACACTCAGTGGGTACAGGTACCTGCAGAGCTCCTCGAACAGATGGAAGTTCAGCTTGCGTTTCTTCTTCTCGTTCAGGCAGTATCCGATCCGCCGCCTCCGCCTGTAGGTTGGCATCGTGGGTGGTCCGGGGGTCCCAAAGCCGAGTGTCCGAGACGCCGGACCCCTGTACACGCAAAGACACCCTGTGAGAGGCGGAACCCCCGAGGCAGAGAGTCTAAGGGGACAGACAGACCCCGGCACTAAAACTACCAGAGCCGCAAGAACTCAAGGCGTTCGTGATTGTGTGTGTGTGGTGGAGGGGGGGGGGGGGGGGGGTACCCTCTCCACACTCACTCTTGTCTCTGTGCTAACACATGTTCTGTCCCATGCCCCGGTCTCTCCACCCTGGGTTTCTGACAGAGAGCTAATCCCTGTCCCCCACGCCTCCTGTCTCTCCTCGGTCCCTCTGGCGTCTGTTCGCTCTTTCCCTCCTCCGGGTTTCTTTAACCTCACTCCTCTCCTTCGTGGGTTCTCGCCCCTCCCTCCTGGAGTCTCGTCCCCCCTCTCCCGGTTTATCTCCCTCGCCCCAGCATAGGTCCTGCGTCACCCGCCCGGGGTTTCCGCCTCCCCGGGGTCTCCGGCACCGGCACTGGGGCTCGCCCTGTGAGCTCTGCTCTCAGAGCTCTCTCCTCTACGGCACAAGGAAGGGGCGGCGCACAGGGCACCAGCCCTGCTCAGCTGATAGCCATAAAAAAAAATTAAAACATATATATATATATCTATATACATATAATATATATATATATATATATATATATATATATATATATATATATATATAGATAGATAGATAGATAGATAGATAGATAGATAGATAGATATACATATCTATATATATATATATATATATATATTTTATTATTATTTTTTTATTTATTTATGCGTTACCCTAAGGTGTCAGAGCGCTTCACAATAGGAACAGAACTGATACATGAGGAGAAGATTACTAGTGAACAAATTACAAACGCAAACGTTACGTGACATGAGGCCAAAGTGACAATTGTGAGCAAACAAAATACAAGAGGTAGCAAAAGGTACATTACAGGAGGAAAAAGTGACGTGTGCAGGTTACAAAAGCGTACAAAGTACAAGTAGAGGTATAATACTGCAATAAATGGCAGACACTCAAACACTACATACATCCTTGATTGTGCACCTCTTCTGTGTGCAAAGAACTCCCACACGTCAGACAGGCGCATCAGTTTATTTCAGGGGTTTTGCCTAAAATCGCCCAGTCTTACTGTATAATCCTTATAGCACACTTACGAAGGCAATGGGGCTGGGCTGAGAGGAAAGGGACCAGGCCAAGACGAGCAGGCACAAAAAAACAAGCATTGACAAAAAATATGGGGCCTTATTTATTAAGCCATGCGTCACTTTAACGCCGCAGGTGCGTCACTTTTTGTGACGCATCAGTGGCGTAAAAAATGTGCCTTGTTGCACCATATTTACAAAGTGACGCACCTAGGTAGATGCATCATTTTGTAAACCCCTGCGCCACATTATTCCTGCGCCAGGTATAATGTATGCAAGGGGGGCGTATTGACGCAAGAAAGGGTCATGGAAGTGACACAGTGAAATCCATGAGATTTCACTGCGCCACTTCTAGTACTCAAATGCGTCAAAATCTTACGCCTGCCACACAGCAGGCGTAAGACTGACGCAGGCCCTTTCAGATGGGGCTTGCCCATTGTGAAAGGACACATTGCTGGAGTTGTGTCACTTTTGTGACACACTCCAGCAATGCATCACTTTTGCGTCTACAGATACGTCAGAAATACTGACGTATCTGTAACTCCTTGCGACATGATGCGTCATACTGTAAATATGACGCATCATTGGTGTCGCAAGGAGGGCGCAATGAAAAGTGACGCACCGCTATTTTCACGCAGCGATGCGTCACTTTTCATAAATGAGGCCCAGGGTTTTAATGTGCTGCGCCCTTGAAGCATCACACACACTGCATTTACGTGGGCACATCTCTCTGCACGCAAACAGGCACATCGATTAGCTGCCACCACCTATGCCCAGGATGTTTCCCTCGATACAAGAACAGCAATGAGCGCCGTTTTATTTGCCACAGCAGCGACACATGACACGGCGCACCCGGTTTCACGAATTAAAATTGTTTACCCTGCGCAGCCATGCGGAGCGCGTGACAATATCACACCCAACGGTGATGTATGGAAAATAATAACACGAGTTAGACTAAGTCAAGATGAGTGGCACTCGGCAGCTATAATCGGGGGTTCTCCCCCTGAAAAAAACTTTGGGAACAAGAGCAGCTGGTGGCACATTATAAAGAAAATGTGGAAACAGAATTTGGTGAAAAAGAAATACTGTTCATAAAAAAATGCTGAAGGTGTGGCCTTGAAATATTTAAAAAAAACTGCAAGAGCGACCCATAGCTTGTAGCATGTCACTTCTTTTTCAAGCAGTGCAAAGTCGTCAACACTCTGTCAAACCAGGGGGCTTTCTTGGACTTAACCAAGATAAAGAAAACATATGTACAGCAACTTCACATGCAGCAGGAGGAGGTGGAAGGTTGACGTTCTGTCAGAAACGTGCTCTGGGATCGTGGCTATAATCCATACATTGGTACTTATAGAGCGTGTGTTACCTAGAGACCCCTAACACCCGACCGCACAAATACAAAACAATACTTATGCACACCAGGAGTGCTTAATTTGAGCCGGTGGTTTCCGGTGCTAGGCACCGGCATTTAATAAGCAGCACCTCACTTATGACAGTGGGCCACATGGTGGGCTGTTTGTCTGATTTAGAGAGAGTATAACAACAGTTGTTTACTAATTCAACATACGTTGAAAATGACTATTACTTACCACCCATACTAATATCAAAGCTTTGGGGGCCTGGAATAGTCTGAATTGTCACTCCTGTAGACATGTGACGTTAGTAGCTGGTTTGGTACTGTCATTGGCAGCGCTGACAGGGGCAATGGGTGGTGTAGGCTGCAGTGGCCTCCTGATGAGGGTCCTGGCACTTAATTTTTTACAGATTAAGCACTCAGTCGATACACGGGCCATTTAAGCACCAGTCTGATAATGCCCACTAGCAGGCTCCCTTGTAACCTGTCTCTTTCGTGCATCTGCAGTCTGTAGGACTGCAGACCAGGGTCTGATATAAATTCACTACAGAAACAGATTGAGGTATTGATACCAACGTCCAATGAGATAAATTGTAGTTATGATACACCTGCCCTCTGCATGCTCCCTTGTATAAATCTTCTATTACATACAGAATTAAAATACACAATTTTCCACTACTACTGATATTTTCAGCTGAGCAGTGGTATATATCCCAAAAGCATCTAAGTAGAAGGACTTATGTTAGATCTGGCATCTTTTGGGGTGTTTTCCCTGTCTTTTTGCTTTCTGGCCTCCTGCTTTCAATGGTATGTTGGACATCATTTTGCTGGTTTAGTGCCTCTAAGCACTTTCTCACTGTTGTTCAGTGTTAAAGTTCAAGTGCTCTTACTGTAAATTGTGTTTATAGATTGGTGTTTCCATGTTTGGCTTATTTGATTTACTACTAAATACCTAGTACAGTGCACTGAGTGTGCCCAGGGTCTGTAAATCAAATGCTGCTAGTGACCCTGCAGCACTGATTGTCCCACCCACACAAGCAGCCTTTCAAAGGTGTCTCAGATCTGCGACTGCAGTGTCTGCGGGCAGTTTTTACTGCCATGTTGACCTGGCATATGCCCTCACTTGCCAGGCCCTGACCTTCCCTTTTCTTACATGTAAGGCACCCCTCAGGTATGCCCAAAGTACCCCCATAGGCAGGATTCAGTATATGTGAAAGGTAAGGCATGTCCTGGTGTGTGTGACATGTCCTGATTGTGAAATACTACCAATTTCGTTTTTCACTATTGGCAGGCTATCTGTCCCGTAGGCTAACATTGGAGTTGCTTTGTAACAATTTACAAGCCTAACTTTCCCTCGGGACAAGATAGGGAAGTAACGCTTAGTATGCCTGAACTCAGGTGTTAAAAATACATCTTTTAGTAAAGATGATTTTTATGTTATGTGTTTGAAAATACCACTTTTGGAAAGTGGGTATTTTTTTGTATAACCATTCAGTGTGCCTCTGCTGGTTAGTGTATGGACTATCTGGTTTTGGAGTGACAGGGGCTGGGGATGTACAATCACTGTAGACATTATTCATCAACAGTGGACTAAGACACTTGTAACTGCGTTATACACAGTCATGAAGATAAGCCTCATAAACGCTATGTATTGAGGTGATACGGTTTATACTGATTTTCCGCCCCACATTGGTCATCTCTTGTGCTGTATGCCTGCCTCAAGCCTGAGGTCAGCTCTGGAATAGCGCAGTAGTGTCCAGAGAAAAGGTGAAGCCACATGCGAGGGTTGATATTAAGAAACACACCTATACCCAATATTCACTTTATTCTGAGGCGGGTATGGTCTGTTATTAAAAAATTATATATGGGTATACGATAGGACCAAGTTACTGAGTCCTAGTATATCACTTCAAAACTCACTGTAGACAGCCACATGGGGAGTTGAGGTGTGTCCTGCCTTTTCTGGGGGACTCATAGTTGGTCTGAATAGGCCTGGTCTGCATTTAGAGTGGTAGGAGTTTTCACTAGCACCTGAATAGGCAGTGTCTCATCTGCACAATGCTGTCTACACCTCCTGTTGTGAAGTTTGGCCAGAGAGGGCAGCACTGGTTTGGACTGGGCTCAGAGACCCTTGCCAAAAGAGAACAAAGAGTAAATATGATATAAATATTGGGGCCTGATGCCAGGACTTTAGAACTCTTTTGGATCAAGGCACCTGCCAAGAAGAAGAGCTGGAGAAGCTGTGAGGAGGAACTACTACTTTGCTGTGGGCTTTACTATGTTGGCCTGCAGTGGCTGCTTCTGTCTTGGGCAGAGAAAGGACTGGACTGAACTTTCTGCAATTTCTTTGCTTGAGTTTCTCCAAGGGCTTGAGGTAGAGCGGCCTCCCTGTTCAAGAAGTCCCAGCAAAGGCAAAGACTTCAAGTTTATTGCTAACAGCACTGGGATCTGTGTTTTGTGTTGCAACAGAAGAAAAAGCAACAAGATACCATCAATGACGCCGCTGCCAACTCTGTGTCCTGAAGGCACCGCAGAGGGCACTGACGCACTTTGCACCGCATCCCTGGTCTCACAGACGCTGCTGGGTGACGGTCGGTCACTGAGTCGCTACCTGCACCAAGACCTAAGGGCACCTCATGCTGCACCGCTGCATTTCACACCATCCCCGACGCCCGCTGATGCTAGCACTCCTGACTTCAACCTCACTGAGTTCTATCTGCAACATGTGTGACTTCAAGGGCCAGACGACACCTGCACCGACCTGCGGAACCTACACCTGCTGACGCTGGCTTTTTGGAGCTCACCGTGAGTTCCCAGACGCCTTGCATTTCTAAAGGTACTGTTTTGCGGGTCTTCCCGACACCGTAGCTGGCCTGCGACCTCGCGGTCAGCCCTGGATGGAGATCTCGACTTCAAGGAACTGTACTTTAAGTCTATTTTTGCTTATTGATATTTCTAAGAACTGTATGGTGTATTTTTTAAAATTCATTTTTGGTCTTGTTTTGCACAGATAAAATATTCTATGTTTTTCTAAAACTGGTGTTGTGTCCTTTTGCAGTGTTTCACTTTGTTACTGTTGGTTATGTGCAAATGCTTTAAACACTGCCTCTGAGATAAGCCTGATTGCTCGTGCCAGGTACCAAGGGGGTGAGCAGGGGTTATTTTAGAAGTGGATCCCCCTTATCCTGACTAGGAAGAAGAGTCCCTACTTGGACAGGGTAACACCCTGCCAACTAGAGACCACCATTTCTTACATCGATTGTCAGCGGTGATGATAGGACTTGCGTTTGCACTTGACCAACAATGATTGGTGTACACTACTGCCATATTACAGACCATTACGTACCATAAACTGTTTTATTTTTTGTCTATTTATGTGTTCCATCTTTTTGAACTTTAACTTCCTACTGCATCCTGCCTGATTCAGCAGCATTATCAGTTGCATCCCTAGTAGTGGCCATTGAGGAGAAAAGGTTGGTAACCTACAACTTAAAGGAGTTGAAGGCTATTTGTATACCTAAAGATCCAAATTCAGAGGCCTCACCAGGAAAGAGGAGCTACAAAAGGCGCTGAGGGCCTGGGTAGGAGTCAGGCATGCCAGTGAGCAATCTGGAGACTTGAGTATGGAGGCAGAGGAGCCTATTTCTAGGGTGGATGTGTTTCTGAGAAGGAAGGGGCTCTCCAGGCCAGGCAGCAGTGGTTTGTCCCCAGAGGAGCTGGATGACAGGAGGGAAGCTAGGAGGCACCAAATAGCGCTTGAGAGACTCAAGATGGCACCCCAGAAGATGGTTCTAGACCATGAGCGTGGTCTCAATGATCTGAAGTTAAAGAGTAAACCCAGCACAGATGGTGGCAGCAATTCCTCAGTGCACTCAGACAGAGTAGTACACATTCCTAAGAATGTAGGAAAGGAGTACAAGAAGGGTGATGACATACAAAGGTGGTTTCAAGGCTATGAGGGATCTATCCACATGAATGGGGTGCCTGAAAAGAAGTGGGGAGCAGGATTGTGGCCTCATTTCTCAGAAGAGGGAAGGGACACCTTGTTGACTGTGGGTAAGGGGTACAACCTCACCTTCACTGACATGAAGGAGACCCGTCTCCTTCTCGTTATGGTCTCACTCCTGAAAAGTACAGGGATCAGTATAGAACCAGTAACAAAACTGATTCCTAGACATGGCTAGAATGTGTGGATTATTTTTGCAGGTCACTGGATGGTTGGGTAAAGGGCAGCAATGTGACATATGTCCAGGGGCTGTACAATTTGATTGTGTGGGAGCACTTGTCTAGTCTATGTTTTGCAGAACTGCGCTACCACTTGACTGACAGTAAGCTGACTGACCCCAGGAAGCTTGCTATGGAGGCGGACCGCTGGGTGAGTACCTGGGTTCACAAGAAGGTGTATGGGGGGACTCTACCAAAGGTGGGCAGTGTCCCCAGCAGAAGAGTGAGAGGGGCAAGGGTAAAGAAAAATAGTTCTCTAAAGGGCCCCAAACTGGTACCCAGGCTAAGGATTCCCACCCCCAGGTGATAAGAAAGTATGGGTCTCTTCAGGGAAGTCTGTAGAGACAGGACCCCACAAGTGCTTTGCCCGTGAGCAGGTGGTCCACTTGAAGAGGGACCCCAAGTGCCCCAAGAGGGCACAGCCACCTACCAGTGAGCAGTCCAAGGTGTTGGTTAGTGTAGCGCTTGGGGAGGAGGGTTACCCAGAGGGGGGCAGGGATCCCACAGAAATCAGGTGCCTGCAAACACTGAGAAGTACAGCGGAAAGGGTAAACGTCGATGGGAGAAGAGTAGAGGCTGTCAGAGATACTGGAGTCAGTGTGACCTCAGTCTGGTGTCACCAGGTCTCTGAGGAGCAAGTAGTCCCTGGGCCATTCCACCAAGTAGTTGCAATGGACAACTCAGAGCTCCAGTGTAAGAGGGCTCTGGTTGCCTTTGAATTGTGGGGGGCAGAAGAAAAAGCACCCCAATGCCGTCAACGACACCGCTGCCGGCTCCATGTCCTGAAGGCACCGCAGAGGGCACCACCGCACTTTGCAGTGCAACCCTGGTCTCAGCTATGACGCCGCCTGACGCCACCTTCGAGCCGCTACTTGCATTGTGACCTGTGGGCACTACACTCCGCTTTGCATCGCTTCACATCGCAGCCCTGGTATTCCTTACATTGCAGCTCCACACCGACATCGATGCTGCTGCTTGCACCGTGGTTTGAGGGCAATGCTTGTAAGTTTCCTGATGCACTGCCCGTTCCACACTGCAGTCTTGGCCTACCGAAGCCAGCACCATCGACTCCGGTTCGTCAGCTGCCAGCGCTTCAGCAACAATGATACTGCTTCTTGCACCGTGACATGCCAGCACCACAACGAGCATGCACCACTTTGCACCGCACCCCTGGTCTCACCAATGCCGATGGCCAACCGTCATCGAGCCACTGCCTGCACCACGACCTGAGGGTACCACACGCCACACAGCTGCACTTTGCACCGCATCCCCAATGCCGACCGATGCCAGTGCTCCTGACTTCAACCACTCGGAGTTCAATCTACAACGCTTGTGACTTCAAGGGCCCGGCGACTCCTGCACTGACCTCCGGAACAGACGCCTTCCGACGCTGGCTCTTTGGAGCTCATCATGAGGTCCCCAACGCCATGTATTTCTAAAAGTACTGTTCTGCGGGTCTTCCCGACACCGTAGCTGGGCTACGACGTTGTTGTCAGCCAGAACTGTTTGGATTTGTTGTTCACAACGCCGTGATAGCCCCGGATGGAGCTATCGACTTCAAGGAACTGTACTTTAAGTCTATTTTTGCTTATTGATATTTCTAAGAACGGTGAGGTGGATTTTTAAAATCATTTTTGGTCTTCTTTTGCACAGATAAAATATTGGATATTTTTCTAAAAGTGGTGTGGTATCCTTTTGTAGTATTTTCATTATATTTTTGTTGGTTATGTGCAAATGCTTTACACACTGCCTCTGACATAAGCCTTACTGCTCATGCCAAGCTACCAAGGGGGTGAGCAGGGGTTATTTTAGAAGTACATCATCGTTATCCTGTCCAGGAAGAAGGGACCCTATTTGGATAGGGTAACAACCTGCCAACTAGAAACCCCCATTTCTAACATCATATCATACACATTCATCTATTTGATCACCATGTCCCTTACAGATACATTTATATAGTGCTGTATGCCTCTATATAGTGACTTTTCGTTACTATACTTCTACTGACTCATCCATGAAGCCCACTTTTCTTAGGCTTTAGTCCAGGAAACAGGTGAAACACATAGAGAATCATTTTTGCTTTTCCTGCACTGATCCTAAAGTACAAGAGATTCCCTCTGCATGTGTTTCACTTTTATTTATTTATTTATTTATTTTGAACGTTTTATAAAGCGCGAACAAGATCCTAGCGGATATCAGAGCGCTATACAAACATTAAGTGTTACATATACTAGCGATAATGGTAGATCCACACAGAAGTACAAATAATATAATAAAGAAAGACAATATAGTTATATTTCACATTAATAAGTGTCTTGTGGTTAAGGGCTTAGCTGCCTTTCACCACCTTGAGTCAACAGAACATACTCATGTGTATTGAGCCATGAGGATGGATTTAACTTCATGTTTAAAAGCAGTAGTGGAAGGGTTAAGTCTGATTTCTGGGGGTAAGGCACTCCAAATTCTGGGTGCCATCCCAGAGAAGGATCTGTTATAGGTTTTATTCTTATGGAATTTTTGTGGTTTCAGTAGTAATTGTTCAGCATTTCTTGAGGATCTGGTCCCACCAGAGATAGTCAGTTTCTCTGCCAGGTAGCTGGGGGTCTTTTGATGTAAAGCTCTGTGCGTCATGCACGCAATTTTCATCTGAATTCTCGCATCTAGGGGTAGCCAGTTCAGGGATTGAAGGTCCTGGGTGATGTGGGAGCTACGTTTAGATCCAGTTATGAGTCTAGCTGCCGCGTTGATTGAAGCTCTAAGGGGTGCGCTTGATGCTTTGGGCAGGCCACAAAGGGTGACACAGCCATATTCCACTCTGGGTATAACCAAAGCTTGTACTGCCTGCTTAAAGTCATTGTGTGGTGGGAAGGGTTTTAATTTCCTCAATGTGTTTATATGAAGGTTGGCTCTCTTTGTAGCATTGCTAATATGTTTTTGCATGTTGAGGTTACTGTCTAAAGTTATTCCAAGTGACTTCGCTGAGTCCAAAATGGTCGGTTGTACGTTGAACGCCGTGATATGTTTGATCCAATCTTGCATTTTCGGGATTTGAGCCGGCGGGGCTATTAGAAGAAATTCAGTCTTTAGGACATTCAGTTTAAGATGATTTTCTGCCAGCCAAGTTTGGGTGTTCCTAAAAGCTGTGTTAAGTAGTTTGATGTCCTCAAGGGAGTGTATCTTGAGGTATAGCTGTGTAACATCTGCATACATGTGGTATTGCACGTTAGAGGTTTGTAGAATTTCAGTTAGAGGTTCCAGGAAGAGATTGAACAGTGTTGGAGATAGTGCTGATCCTTGCGGTACCCCCAGGGTCACTGGGACGGGTTTGGACAGGGTGTTCTTAATTTTGAATTGTTGTGTCCGGTTTTGGAGAAATTAAGTGAACCAGCTTAACACTGCCCCAGATAAGCCCATTCTGTGTTTCAGGAAGTCTAAGAGGTTCTCGTGTTTAACCGTATCAAAGGCTGAAGATAGGTCAAGTAGGATGAGCAGACAGGATCCATTTTGGTCAAGTATTTGCAGCGCATTGTCAATGATGTGTGTCATGGATGATTCTGTGCTGTGACCAGCACGGAACCCTGATTGGTGTTTGTTGAGTAGGTCAAAATTATCAATGTGTTTCGTTAGCTGTAGATATACACATTTTTCCAGCAGCTTGGCTAGGGTCGGGATATTGGAGATTGGGCGATAGTTGTTTAAGTCCAAGGGGTCTGCAGTGTGCTTTTTTAGAATAGGTGAGACCTGGCCTACTTTGAGAACCTAGGTAGTGACTCCTATGTCACTACTGATCCAGTAACTCCTGCACTGTTTTTGCTTACTGCCTCCTGGGATCCCTTAAGGTGAGTGTTCCTTTTTAGGTCTCGCCCTGGAATTCGCATCCGAAGGATGCGTCCAGGGACGGAGACTTAAAGCTGCCCGATGCCGGGGAATGAGGGACAAAAAACTGTCACGAGCTTTAGCAGGCGGATTTGGCTGCGCGAACGCGCACGTTCCGTCCTGCGCCGTGCACTTCCCTCCCATACTCCCAGCAAGTCAGGCTAACGCGCATGCATGCACACGCATTTACACTTACACGCAGGCACCCAGACAGGCAACCCCCCACAGTCACACACACACACGCATACACACAGACTCCAAGACACATACACACACACGCACGCACGCTCACACACATACACAGCCCGCCTCCGCACGCGCGCGCGCGCACACACATGCCCCCCCCAACAAGGCGAAGCCCCACTCACCGGCTTCCTCGGCTCTCACCGGCAGCAGGACTCTTCCTTCCTTCTTCGGCACCGGGGCGCAGGGTAGGCTCCTGCCTGCTCCGGTGCTCAAAACAATCGCGGCTCTTCCGTGGGAGGCGGGGTAGGCTCCCGCCCTCCTACTTCCTGTTTCCGGTTGTCCCGCCCGGCCTGCCTGACTTCCTGGTCGCAGGCCGGCGGCGGACTGCAGCACGCGCCATGCTTGTTCCAAGGAGAGGCCGGCGGCTTGAGCAGGGGGATGGGCAGTTTGGTGTTTGCGTGGTATAGGAAGGTGAGAGCCCAGCAGGAGGACGACAACTTGGAGTTTGTTCTCATTTCATTATATTTAATTACACCCCACACTTACCACGTACTGGCGCCCCTTGCACTCACATGCCACCTCTACACTCGCACATTAAGCGCGCATAGCCTCCCCCCTCCCAAGTTGAGGACACCCACGCTCACTTTAGTGCCTGGATGTAGGTTTTTCGGCGGGGATACGGAGGGTGGGTGAGGGTTTTCAGTGGGTTTATGTGTTGCAATAGCAGTCTGTTACGGTTTGCCTTACCCCCTGTAATAATGTCACATTATTGAATGTGAGAACATCAGATATCTCATTTACTTGTTCTTGTAAGCAGGAAATTAAACACTGTGCCATCCTGAAATGTAAGTTCCTCGATTGTGAGTATTTGGTGCTTTTTGATGTTTATCACCATGGCAGTGCTTGTTGTATTCACATGCAGCTTGTTACAACTCGCTTGCTGACTGATCTATTCCCTTTGCGAAACGCTGCAGAGAAGGCAATCGGTCTAACTTCCATTTAAGAACCTGGTGGTAAAGGGCGGTCATGTGGGATAGCAGACTAACAGCAGCGAATGGCCTTGTCGATCCTTCTCGATCCCGGGTCCAAGAAATTCACGGAGCACAAGTTCTCGGTCTCGTGAGTGGGTTGATAGACGGATAATGAATGCCATCTGTGTGAGCTGCTACATTCAGGCGGGGTGCGTTAATCCTGTGGGGGGTGCCTGTGTTCGCGCCCCCGCCCCCACACTCCTCTTCTGCCCCCACTCTCTGGAACGCAGCCCCCAGGCCGCCAGACTTGTGTAAAAGCAGAAAGTCTGTCCAAGTCACAAGTGCGTAGCGCACGTGGCAGCCATTTACTGACACTGCCAGCAGGATAGTTCGGTGGGTTCGTGTGCCTGCCGCACAAGGTTTGCCTCGCCAGAGGAAGCTTTCATCCTCCCCAGGTTGATACATTCCGAGCTGCTGTGCCGTGTAATATTAACCCTGCCGTAACCACAGATCATCAGACACAACCCACCCGTGAAATTGCTCAGTGGGTTGAGGCACTGCTGCATGTCTGCAGTAAAAAAAAGTGGTTCCCTTGTTTGGCACCGCGGATAGCCAGTAGTAATCTGTATTCATGGTACAGTACGGCATTTGGCATTAATTTAATGCCATGATAAATTGCAACTCTTCATTTCTGAGCTGATTACCACAAGTGTGAATGAGCACTGATTTTAAATGACAGCTGCTGTTGTACTAAGGTTTACATATTTTGTATGTTTATTATTCGTTAAGTTGCAGTCTACACACAACATTGTTATTGCCTCTAGAGATGGTGAGTGTACTGATTTATAGTCTAGCCTGGATCATAAGGGTCAGGTATACAGGATCTAATGTACTCGACCAAAGTGCTTGCCATCCCTGCCCCATGGAAAATAAACCCTTCCACCTGATAAAAACCCAACATGGTTTGTCCCATATACATTATAGCATACAAGGCTCTTTAAAAAAAAAATATATATATATATTATATACACCTTTACAAAAAACAAATACAATATAATGCAGTTTTACCTTTTATGGGTTTTGTTTTCTAGACTGTTGAATTTTTACTGCGCACAAGCTGTGGCAGTCGGGACCTATATGAAATAACTTCTGATGAATGCACACAAATATGTATGAATTCTTAAGTTTTATAAAACGTTATGTTACCACTGTCAGTTCTTCCGTAGAGTCCAGTGCAGTCAGTCAGTGGTATCATTTCAGGATTAGCTTTTTTGCAAGTGTTAGTTTTTCATACACAGTAACTTTCCTCAAAATCGAGGCAGGTGTTACACTTGATTTGTTGTGTGTCGAAAGCCTCAGATACGTATAAATTGACATTCTAGCCAACCACAATGCATTGCCGATGATCCAGTATGCAATAGTGTTTAATATTGCTTTTCATTTACAGATGACTGCATTCAATTCTGGAGCAGCAAGTACATTTCCTGATTTTCCTCTATTGTTTATTTCAGCATTCATTTGCACCCCACCCACTCCCCCCGTTACTTTCAGACTTTTCTTTCTTAAACACTGCAGGTCCTGTCTGGCTTCTCCTTCCTGTTCGTGCTACTGAAGTTCAGATGCAGGATTGGAAGTTTTCTTTGCGTATTTGCATAAATGTGTTTTAAATTGGCTGCTGACTCCTGAAAACATGTAGAACTTCAAATGCCCGTGGGTTTTTTGTCTTTGTGTTACAGCTTACTGGTGGGCGTTTCAGTTGGCTCAGGATTTCAGCCTGATCCAGTGAGTGAAATCTGTAATTGTGGGCATGTGAACTTCTGAGGCCAAAATCAGTTGGTTACATGCTAACATGCAATCCACACCATGCACAGTTACCCCAATACGCGCACACACACAAGCACAAACCCACACGTTCATGCAGTTACATTCATTACTGTTAC
The DNA here is from genome assembly GCF_964261635.1 of Lissotriton helveticus. NCBI lineage: Eukaryota > Metazoa > Chordata > Amphibia > Caudata > Salamandridae > Lissotriton > Lissotriton helveticus. Next base: position 940,233,606 of record NC_136070.1, read on the forward strand.
ATATATGACCGCACAAGCACTCACGCACATATGAGCTAATTCAGACATGTACAGATATAAAGAAAATAAAGCAAAGACAGACAGATACAAGTGAGTGCAGAGTGACAGTGAGTGCAGAGTGACAGTGAGTGCAGAGTGACAGTGAGTGCAGAGTGACAGTGAGTGCAGAGTGACAGTGAGTGCAGAGTGACAGTGAGTGCAGAGTGCGTGCAGAAACAGTGAGTGCAGAGTGCGTGCAGAGTAACAGTGAGTGCAGAGTGACAGTGAGTGCAGAGTGACAGTGAGTGCAGTGACAGTGAGTGCAGAGTGACAGTGAGTGCAGAGTGACAGTGAGTGCAGAGTGACAGTGAGTGCAGAGTGACAGTAAGTGCAGAGTGACAGTGAGTGCAGAGTGCGTGCAGAGTGACAGTGCGTGCAGAGTGACAGTGCGTGCAGAGTGACAGTAAGTGCAGAGTGCGTACAGAGTGACAGTGAGTGCAGAGTGCGTGCAGAGTGACAGTGAGTGCGAAGTGACAGTGAGTGCAGAGTGACAGTGAGTGCAGAGTGACAGTGAGTGCAGAGTGACAGTGAGTGCAGTGACAGTGAGTGCAGAGTGACAGTGAGTGCAGAGTGACAGTGAGTGTAGAGTGCGTGCGGAGTGACAGTGAGTGCAGAGTGACAGTGAGTGCAGAGTGACAGTGAGTGCAGAGTGCGTGCAGAGTGACAGTGAGTGCAGAGTGACAGTGAGTGCAGAGTGACTGCAGAGTGACAGTGAGTGCAGAGTGACAGTGAGTGCAGAGTGACAGTGAGTGCAGAGTGACAGTGAGTGCAGAGTGACAGTGAGTACAGTCACTCAGCACCACCACATTATCACTCAGAACCACCACAGCATCACTCAGAACCACCACAGCACCACTCAGCACCACCACAGCATCACTCAGCATCACTTAGCATCACTCAGCACCACCACAGCACCACCACAGCACCACCACAGCACCACCATAGCACCACTCAGCACCACCACAGCATCACTCAGCATCACCACAGCCCCATTCAGCACCACCACAGCATCACTCAGCACCACCACAGCACAAATATGTTCTCTCAATGTTTCAAGCTTTATTACAAATGTCACAAAAAGATGTTAATATTTCACTTCTGTTCTTGGATTTCGTTACAATAAAATACACTGAACATAATCTTCACAAAAGTTATTTACAAAAGTTTAAGCTATTGCCATTATAAATTACAATCACTTTTATTAAGTATTAAAAAAAAATAAAAGCCATTGTTATTTGTAATATCAATACATCTAAGTCACGTAAATACAAATGTTGCATTACAAATGCTATAGGTGTCACATTTGCGAAAGTTATAACTATTGGCATTGTAAATGACAAAGCTATTAATTTAGCTATTTTCAAAACCAACACATAAATGAACATTTGGTGAATTACCATTAAAATATTTGACTTTTTTACTAAGATATTATTGTACTCTTTTATGCAAACAAAATTTAGATACTGCATAAATAACTTTAATAAAACATATTTTATATGTAGCTTTTTATGTAAAAAAAAAACTATAGCACAAAGCAAAAAACAATTGCCATTTACAATGCTAATAGCTCAAACTTAAATAATGCGAGACCTATTGCATTGCAAATGCTTGTTATGTTCTTTCACTGTTTGTCTTGTGGTTGGGCATTTGACATTGTGCTTCCTCCCCCAGGCTTCACTGCAAATGTTTTGCTTCTCTGGGTGGCTCCTGACCTTCCTGTGGACATCCACGACATGATAGTGCACATAATTAGTATACAGATGGCCATGACATAATGATGTGAAATATTGTGATTGTCCATGGAGCTATGTTGCCAACTGTGGTATAATGCTAGCACTAGCATGTTGGTGTTAGGTCTGAACATATTTTGGGCCTCTATAGCATGATGACCCCAACCCCGGTATAATGCTGGTACTGGTCTAATGACAACAATTCTAGACTTAAATTGGGTATCCATGGTATGATGCCCACTTCTTTATTGATCAAGAGTATGGCATAAAGGTGGTAGCTCACATAATATTTTGGGCATGCATGGAATAAGATGGTCATACTTGGGTATGAAAGGCAGCCAGAAATTATCCATGTGTAGCATAAGTAAACACGACAGGGACATATTCAAATAAGTTGTATTTATAGAATGCATTTAAATCAAATACTTTTAGAACCCAGGGGATATTCATTGTTGTATGTATTGTTTTTATTCTGTACAGGAATGGTTGGATACTAAGCAACGCTGTGTCCTGAGGATGGTATTATGGATCTGTATGGCCTACTAAAGACCAAAACGTCGACTTTCTTACACCCGTTTTGTATATGTTTGTCAGATTTTCTGACACCTGTTTTATATCTATTGTCAAAACTATGAAAAAGTTTCTGATTCAAAAATACTTGTGAACTGTGAGTTAGCTATGTTTACAAGAGGGTGTTACATTACTAAGTAAACTGTGAAATAGGTTTAGTAGTGACAGTGTTGCTAGGTATTCAGTTTGATTTAAATTCATTCTATAAATACAACTTGTTTGAATATGTCCCTGCTGTGATACATTTCTTTGTTCATATTTATGACTTGTTTAAAAAACTGAATAAGTATTTGAATAAACCCTTAAGGTACATTTTTATAGATGTTATTGATCATACCCAGTTCCTTGAGGTATATTGGGTTGCCCTGTTGTTGGTTAGATAAGTAAACATGAGGCAATAGAAACCCACAAATCATGTGCTTAGGATCCCCATACAGTGAGGAAATGAGGCCAAAACTTGGCAATGCGTGCATTATAATACCCAGACATCCAGCTTTTAAGTGACCTTAACAGGTTGCGGCACAGCGAACTGGCCAACCTTGAAGATACAGATTCTAGGGAACCTCAGAAAATGGCACACCACTGCTGTCATAGTAGGGCGGATTCAACAAGCTTAAAATTAACATCCTTCCCATACTGCTTTGTATGCTCCAATCCTTCCCGGTACCCATTCACTAGAAGGAACTGAAACTGATACAGAGAAAGATGATACATTTTGTATTGGTGAAAAGTAGAGCTCCAGTCAACAAGCACTTCTGTAGGCACCAAGGCAGATGTGAGGATTAGCAAGCCCTGATGTCATCATGTACTAATTGGAATGCAGCTGAGTGATTGCAAGTGACTGATAATAGTTCAAGCATTCCATCCATCACCTTGTTGCTGTTGCAGTTGACACCCTGAGTGTGACTGGTATGCCAGATGTGGACCCCGGGCTCACTGTGCCACTGGAATCAAGTTATATCTGGCTGATGAGTACATATCAGGGCAAACGCGGTACTAGGTTTCTTGTATTCCGGTTCAGGAAGGACCTGGCTTGTCAGTTCGGGCTGGACTGTTCCCATTGGAGCAGAGTCAAGACTGATTTGCATGTTGCTGGGTCCAAACTGAGGTTGCACAGTGAACAAAAAACAATGGGTTGGGATGAGGCCCGAGTGACCGTCAATTAGAGATTAATTCAACCATTCCATCCATCACCTTGTTGTTGTTGCTTTATGTACTGTCAGGCAGGCCATTTCTGCATCGCAATGGAATGGATAGCCATTGAGTCAGATAAAAACGGCACCCAAAGGACCATGTGGTGGTCAACAGATCGGTGTGAGACTTGACATGCCTGGCAAAAGCTCAATGCACACAGAATGCAAAATTAATCACTCTTTTAAAGACAGTCTCGGAGGAATGGGACAACGCTACTAGTCGGGCGAGAGGTATAACAACCTTTCGTTCTCTGAATAACGCACAACACTCCAGGGTGGGGGATCACGTCAAAAGATGGGGATGGGATAGGGCATGGAAAAACATTCCCAAAATTTTCTGGGGGATCCTATCAAGAGAGACAGTCTACAAATTACTGTTCTAGTGGTACATGACCCCAGAGAGATTAAACCACATATACCCTGCTGAGGCATCCGACAGATGTTGGCGGTAACTGAGGCAAACTTGTTCAAAGATCCTTATGTGATAGGAAAGCCAGACTCTATCTATAGTTTGCCAAGTGTCCTTAGTCACTTTAAAGAAGTGCTGCTGTACCCTACACCTGAGGAACCAGGCCTGGACTCATGGTGTTGGGGCTGGATGATCTGGCTTCCAACAAATTCATGCATCTGATACAGTGTTACTGATGCAGATAACTGGGGCTGCCAAATTTCTCATAATCTCCATGAGAAGAAAATGGAACCCTCGAGATTAACGCAGAGGTTTCCTAAATTATGGCTTATTCTAGCTCGTGCGAAAATTGCCTAAAGTTTAAGGCATTAACGTAGACGTTATAGGAAAAAATGTAAACTTTTGCTTGACTACTTGAAGTGAACCCAGTCCCTACAATATGCACCAGTCAGGTTGAGAGCGCTGTATCTAAATGATTGTCGAGGCAAAGGCCTGCGATAGACTAGCGGGAGCTGTGGCTAGCATGATCAACTTCTGAACTTTTTTTTATATTTTCAAACATTAGCATCAAATAAGCGCATAACAACAGAATGTGCTGGTCAAATGGTGGATGTGAAGGTAGGGAAGGAGACACAAGGGCAGCAGGTCTTAACTTGGGGTCCATCAACCCCTGGCAGGCCGAAAAAGCCTACCCCGGGGGTAGGCTACTTTCTAGAAAATTAGCATATTGATAAATTATAAACATAAAAAAGTAAAATTGCAAATTTTAAAATGTTTTTTAAATATCAAGGAATTTGAAATCGGTGGCTAAAAAAGAAGTTAATGTCCTTAGCTTAATTAATGGGAGTCAAAGCAAATACATCAAATTGAACCTGTATGGACGATTGGTGGCTAAATGGAAACACTGTTAGGTGCTGACAAAAACAGAGCAAGCAGAAGGAGCAAAAAAGACAAAGTGGATGTGTAAGAAATCGGGTTGTTGGTTGACTGTGGTGTGAGCCTTGGCCAAGCAGCAACCACAATCCTTGTCAGGCACAAGCCACCCCTAAATTAACCTATGCTCAACACTCTGTTAGCTTGGCACAGAGCAGTCTGGCTTGATTTAAAGGCAATGTGTAATGCATTTGTGTAACACTTCAAACAGTGATAAAATGAGAATCCCACATCAGATTAGAAAAATAGAGTATTTTTTTAATAATTAGAACAAGACCAAAACAACAAAACTCCAATCAGTAGAACCAGAGATATGCAAGTTTAACGATCTCACTGAAAATAGCGCTAAAAAGAACCATGTGCCAAGTGTGGACATCTGGTCGCGTTGGACCGGGACAAAGTCTTGATTTCCGGCTGACCACGGTGGTGAACAGGCTGGCTAGAGGCTCCCATTTAGGTCCCTGAACAAATTACCGTAAATGCTGGTTTGCGGAATGTTGCGAGGGTCCATGATGAAGATGCATTGTGCAGCCAAAGCGATGCTTCGGTTACGGGAAGCAGCAAGGCTGCGATGCGATGTCCAGTGTAGATGTTGAGGATCCCACCGACAAGGGTTTTAGATACGTAGTCTGGCATCAAAGGTGTGTCGCACATTCAGGGCGATGGGTCAGTTCCGAGGAGCTGCAAGTCTGCGATATGATGTTCAGCATTGTAATTGAGGCTGCTGTCGATGAGGGATGCATGGGCCTGTGCCGAGGATGCATGGCACAGCTGTGATGTGATGCAAGTTTTTGCAACAAGGAAGATACACGCAGCGGCGATGAGGTGTCTGTTCTGTTCGGGGTTGCACTGCACAGCAGAGAAGATGTATCGGTTCTGCTGGATCCACAGAGGCTGTCAGCATACCCTAGGTCCACTTCACAGGGTACAGGATTGGGGTGGCACCACCAGGCAAGAGTAGACTCTCAGTTGATTTACCTTTCTGTCCTTGAAGCTCAAGTCAGTAGGATAGCCCACTAGTCCTTGGAGTTACTCTGAGGCCCTGGGTTTAACAGATGCAGGTTCAGTCCTTCTCACCCAGGCAAGTGGGAAGCAGGCAGTAGGTCAACACAGCAGGGCATCAGTCCAGCAGAGTTGCAGTCTTTCAGTAGCACAGCAGTTCTTTTTAATGGCAAAGTATCCATATTTACAAGCCCCTATCGCCACCACAACGCCACTTTTCAGGATTTTGTGGTGGTGATCGGAGCTTCGCCTTATTTACAAGGCGATTCAGAAAAGGGGGTGGTGATGAACAGAGTGTCTGAATTAAGCAGACCACTCTTACCCAGTCCAAAGATCAGGGCTTGATCCATCACCGTTATTTAGCTCACTGCCCCATCCCAGCTCAGAACCTGGCTATATGCAAATTAGTCTGTCCCTGGCCCAGTGCATCATGGGAACAGGGCAGACCAAACTACCAAGCCAATTCTTCACCAGAAAGGAGACAAGCTACCGGGGACCGGTTTCTGGCATTTCAGCCTCGTCGGCCCGGCTTGCTTGAATCCTGATGGAGCAGTGAGCAAGGGACTCATGTCTGAGTATACCCTGCCACACCTATAGTGGCCAAAAACGATTCAGAAAAGGGGGTGGTGATGAACGTGGAAGGGTATATTCAGATGTGAGTCCCTTGCTCATTGCACCATCAGGATTCAAGCAAGCCGGGCCGACGACGCCTGAAATGGCAGAAACCGGTCCCCGGAAGCTTGTTTCCTTCCCAGTATAAGAATTGGCTTGGTAGTTTGGTTTGCCCTGTTCCCATCATGCACTGGGACAGGAACAGACTAATTTGCATATAGCCAAGTTCTGAGCTGGGATGGTGCAGTGAGCTAAAAAACGGTGATGGATCAGGCCCTGATCTTTGGACTGGGTAAGAGTGGTCTGCTTAATTCAGGCACTCTGTTCATCACCACCCCCTTTTCTGAATTATTTACAAGGCAGCATTAAGCCACTAAATGTGGCTTAATGCTGCCTTGTAAATAAGGCAAACTTTCACTCTATACTTATCATGAAAGGGTAGAGCAATGGGTGTTGCTGTGGGCGTTCCACCGCAACACCCATTGATTTTGATGCCGCCCCATATTTACAAGGATGGCGTAAATATGGGGCAGCGGCAAAATTAAAACCAGAGAAAACCTGGTCTTACCCTGCCGAAACTAAGAGAAATGTTTAATTTCTCCTCGTTTTTGCAGTTTCCATGAGGGCTGTGTTGTGCAGCACACATGGAAACAGCAAAATGCCAAAGATTGTTTCTGTGCAGGAAAGTGTCCCTTCCTGCACATAAACAATTGTTTACAAAAATATATAGTTTTGCAACTTCTATGTGTGCTGCATTGAGCAGCACACATAGAAGTTGCAAAACGCCATTTAAAGATTGTTTATGTGCTGGAAGGGTCACCTTCCTGCTCATAAACAATCTTCCCCTGCAACTCAGACACCCTTGCACTATGGCGCAAGGGTGTATGTGTTGGCGCTAGGCAGATACATTTTGCGCCAACACAAGGAGAATCGTAGGCTGCACCAAATTCTTGTAAATACGGTGCAGTCTTCCATTTCTTTAAAGTGACAGAGCGCGGCATTAACCTTCTTGGCTTAACGACACGCTCCGCTACTTTACAATCAAATATACCCTTAATCTCCCCGACGGCCCCCAGCTCCTTGAGACCTTAAGGGGTGATTTGTTCACGCTTTACAAATAGGAATTATTATTATTATTATTATAAGCCATTGGAGGCCGGTTTTGAAAGGTCTTCTCAGCTCCTGGTGACTCTGCCACTTTCCCCAGCTCCTTGAGGTTAACTTCAAACGGGTAAACGGAGGCTGCAACAGAGAGAGAAAGGGGGGGGTAGACAGAAAGCAATCAGAGATGGATAAGAGAGAGAGAACAGATGGATGGAAAGGAGGAGACAAAGGAAGCTGAGCTGATTTGAGCAATCGTTTTCCAGGGCTGCCTTTGGTTCCCTATTCCGGCCCTGACACCAGTGACATCCATAGCAGGCACCCAGTAATCAGAGAAGTAAAACGAGTAACCAGCCTGTCACTTTCTCTAAGCCAGGACATCGCGAACGCTGTGCTGTATAAAACATTTTAATAGAAATACATACTTGTGTTCCTGTCAAGGCTTGCAGACAAACGAAGGGGAATATTAACAAGCCCACTATCGCGGCTTTGTCGGCCGTTTTCGGGCCAAAAAGTGGCGATAATGGTATCTCAGTATCAACAAGGACACGCTAACGCGTGTTTTCTTCTCGTAGCACCGGTTTTGCTTACGCCTTGCATCGCATCGCTAATGAGAGGCAAGGTAGGCGTTCCCGAGCAAAACCACAGGGAATAAGTCGCTAACCGCACATTGCGGTATTTACAAGGCCTGCCCTGACACACATAACGATGTCAAAACCCGCGCTAACCGCGGTTATCGCTGAAAGCTAACTTCTGCTGAAATTCAGACTTAGCTATATGTGTAATGGGGGGTGGAATCTCAGGCTACAAACACCATGGGCTATTTACAAGTAATTGGCTATTGCTGCAGGAATATTGCTGGATTTCCAGCGACATTCCTGCATTTCGCCGGCCATCGTGGATTTTTATCGCCTGGGTGATAAGCGTTGTTAATAACACGCTACCCGGGTGATAAAATCCTGTTATAGCCAGTGAGAATTAAAATTGCGCTTCTCACGCATAGCAATATTTAGCGCCCGTTGTTGGTAATATGCCCCCACGCTCTTCATTTGAGTGTACCAAAACAAAGCAGCAGGGCAACTGCAGTCTGTCTGAAATAATGGTGAATATCTGCGCCACTTGCTCCTTATTTTAGGACCCCTCCAGCGTCCGGCACACACAGGTAGCAATGCTGGGAAGTGTTTTTAATATGTGCAGTTCTTGTTCATTTTGCTGTGATGCCGCCAAAAAAGACTCTTTTGACGTCGGGGCCCTAATAAATACAGCTGGGTCTTTTCAAACTGAGTCTACATCTCCCCCAAGGCCCGCGCCCCTGGATTTATGTGATTTTGCGTTCCTGACGTTTTCCTCACAAATGTGGCTATGCCACATATTCCACATAATCCATCATCTGTTGTGTAGTTCACAGATTTTAACAAAAAAAATAAGTGTTTCTAGCTCAAACGGATCAAAAGTTACTAAAAATGCAGAAATACATATTGTCGCACAGTGAAAGATCATTTGCAAAGTTTGACTGGTCAACAATTTGTTGTTTATTACTGTATTTGGGTGTTAAATCAGTCCTAATGGGGTGAAACCTTTCTGCAGATAGTGTTAATATGTGTAAACATGACAAAATAATGAATCAATACTATCACAAAATGTGCAACATTGTACTACATAATTTGCCTTTTCTAGCCACAGAATGTAATCCATTCTGCTGCATAATTTGGTCCTCCTCTGCTGCATAATTCCAGTGGCACTGTCTAAAACAATCTCTCAAAAACTCAGTCTGCCTGCTCAAGCTTTGGTCATTGGGCTCAATAGGCTGTGTGCTGCAAAAAGATAGCAGCAAGGATATTACCCCCCCCCCCCCCCCCCCACACACACACACTTAGAATCATACTTCCTACACAGAGGGAGCAAAATAAGCTGGCTGGCCTTCCACCCCCTGGTGGAGTTCTCTACACTCTACCATCCCCCATCAGCCATTCACGCTTTTACCAATCCACCCAACCATCCTGTTTACACATGCATGCATCCATTCAACCATCCAATCACCTACTGATCCATCCTTCCCTCTGTCCGTCCATCCATCCAACTATCCATTCTCCTACTAATCCATCCAGTTTCATTTCTCCCTTTCAACAGTCCTCATTCCAACCGACCTTCTTTTGCACCACCCTTCTTTACATTTATATAGCTACCTATCTTTCCTCCTATTCAGTTGCTGCTCACGTTTGCTTCTTTGCCTTTGTCAATACTGCTCGCTCTATTCACCTCTCTTTATTATGTTTTCCTCTTTTAACAATTTCTCTTTTTTCTGGCTCCCTCAAGACTTGGCTCATTTGGGAGCCATATTCGTACACCCCTTTCTCCATTACCATCTTATAAATTCTGCATGTCTGCAGACAGATGAAGCCCATGGAGAAATATTGAACGTTTAGTGGTCCAGTGACAAGGCCCATTGTAGCTGCTGAAGTGTAAGGGTTCATGACGCCAGTGCTGTAGTATTGCTGCACTTCAACGTCTGTGATTGGTGGTCGAGGCCATCATGGTTTTTGGGAAAGCTATTACTGCACTTGGTGATGCTGACATCTCTAGGGCTATCCTTGGCCACCCTGCTTGACGTCCCATCTACGGACAGGGCCACTGGAATTTTGCGACTGTACGACTGTGTCATTTTCTCATAATTAGAGATTTGCTGCATTGGCCACATAATCCATCATCTGCTGCATAATCTGCAGGATCTAGCAAAAAAAAGTTTTCTTTCTAGCCTAAACAGGTCAAAGTGACAAAAAACGAGGCAACACATGTTGCCGTGCAGTGCAAGGTCCTTCGCTAAGTTGACTGGGTGCCTTTCAGTTGCTTATTGCTGTATTTGGGTGTCAAACTGGTGCTAATCAGCTGAAACCTTTCCCCAGATTGAGTTAATGTGTAAAAATAACAATGAGGTACTACAATTGCAAAATGTGTCATATTATGCCACATAAATTACCTTTTCGAGCCGCATAATTTAGTCAACAGTACTGTATAATTTTATCCATTCCTGCCGCACAATTTCAGTGCCCCTGCATACGAGGACTCTTAACACAGGTGCTGGGAGTAGAGGAAAGTAGAGTGGTGATAGAAGTCTATCCTCTACACAATGACAGTTTTTTAGGTTGAGCCTGGCCAGCGCATGCACTGCTCTGCGAGGCATGCTGTATTTGAGTATGGACTTGAAGCTCCACCCACTCTCTGCCCATATTTTCATTGGCTTGTGTAATTGTCCTTTGTAAATGCTGGCTTCTGATTCGTTAATAGGCTTGTTAGTCCCTCCTTAGTACCGCCTTGTCTTCATTTGTAACCTCTCAGGAGGACTGGCTCTTTTACTATTGATGTTACACAGTATGTCTTATTTAGACTGTAAGCACTATTTTCTTTAATGAGTCTCTTCTACTGCAGGCACGACATGCTTTCCTGCAACACTCAGCGCACCATGCGCGCTTTCACTTTCCAAGCAGCCGGGACAATGGCGGCCGCTTCTTTAAAAATTGAATAGGTCTTGCATTTACAAGAGTTTGATCTATTAGCATTGTAAATGACAATGCCTTTTATTTATGTGTTAATTATCAAACTAGATACATAAAATACATTGTCATTTACAATGCCAATAGCTTAAACTCTCGCAAATGTAAGACCTATTGCATTGCAAATGCTTGTTCTTAGTTTTTTTTCCTTTCCCACCGCTTTCTACTTCATGAGCAGAAGTGTTGTACTTCTCAAGTAGATCACGGTATGAAACACACACTCTACCAACCATGCACAAAAAAGTGTAAAGCTGCTTGCTCAATCACCCAGAAAGGAGCTTTCCCAACATGTTGGGATAGGAAAGCACTATACAAATTTGTACAAGTAAATACACACTGGTGGCAGTGCGAAATCATGTTTATTGTTACTTAGCAGGTGTATCCTGTGTTTACAGAACATCCAGACTTACCATTTCATATCTGGTCTCTAGTTCAAAGGCTAATTGTGCCACAGGGGATCTCTGCCAACTGAGTATGTACCTTCCCTATTGTCTCCCTAATGGTTTCCTGAGTGGGTGCCAAAGGGTTTGGGTGGCAGTGCATGTGTCTGTGTATTTATAATTACAGAAATGAGCGATTCTTTTGTGCCTCGATGCACTTTGTTTTACTAGGCACACCCACTTCATCCATGGCTTACAGACATGACCAGACTGGGGAACCAAGAGTAGTCCTGGCAAAAAAGCTCAAACTGTGACTAATGGTGCTGTGTACTAATGCGTCCACTCCATGAATCTATGTTTCACCATATGGTTGCAGGTTCTAATCCTGGCAGCTCCACTCACCATTTCATCCTTCTGAGGTCGATAAAGTGAGCACCATCGGGTGACAATAAACATCTGTTATTTCAGTCAGCAACAAGATGCCCCAACTAGGGTGATCACAAGCTTTACACATACAAATGTCATGTTAATTTTATGTTAAACCAGACCCTCTCTTTTCCTCTCCTCAATGTATCCCCTTTTTCAAGCCATCCATTCTATCTCCCTCTCCTCTCTCACTGATCGATCGGTTTCTCTCAATCCCTCGAGAGCCCACCAGGAAAATGCCCAGTGGAACAAAAGGCCAGCCCTGCCATGCTCTCAGAAACCTGACCTACAGTGGACATTTGGTGCCTCAGCTGATGTAGGTGCAAGGATGAGGAGTCCTTGGGTGATCCACGTCTGGCCAGGGTTGACTTTGGTGAACAACTTTCCTGTAAATGCCAGAACTCTGTATTTTTGTGTACTGAGATTGGACCTCTTGGCACAGAAGTGCTAAATATAGTCAAAAGTCAGTATATAAGGTCATACAGAGGACTGGTGGTAGTGGAACACACATGAGATTGAATAATGACTTTCAATAGAAGACAAAGTAAAAAAAATAAATAATAATAAATAAAAAGAAAACAAAAGTCATTTGTGGTAAATGTTGCTGAAACCCATCATTGGATGAGGTGAGTACCAGGGCAGGTTGTATATTAATCTGGTGGTGATTTTGTCTAAGGGGTGAAGCCATATTGGGGATCGATGCTAGTAAGCTATTACAGTGGTGGCGCTTAATCATCACTCAAATATTGATCAGGTGCTTGGACCAGAGCAAGAGGAGCTGTGAGTAAATGTGTCTGATGTTGAGTGGCTGAACCCAGCAGCAGTGAAGGTCGGGGAGCTAAGCATGGGCATGGCTTCGGGGGACAGGGGGAGTTTAGGGTTTTAAATATCCCAAATGAAGATGAATGACATCTGGTGTATGGCCTAGTTACACTGACCTCTTATGTCCTAGTGAAGATGGGGCGTTGAGCCAAAGCGTCTGGGGGTAAAGAGATGAGAAATAAACTGTAGAAAGCTGGAAGAGGCAGTGAGGCAATTCTTTTCAGTTTTAGAAGGAGAAAAAGGTCAAGCAGGGTCTAAAGACAGAGCATAGAGGGTGCAGCCCTTTGTTGATGGACCAGCTCCAATTTCCTCATTAGTAGGGGTATGGAAAATTAAACTTTCAAGAGCAAAGCGCACACGTCTTGTACTTGTGCTGAAATTGTTACGTTTTTATACTATATCGCAGGTGAGTTTTTTCTGCTCAAAAACTTCGAGAGAGAATTTCGGACAAATGTTATTTTCAGGAAAATCCTATAAAGAGCTGTTTTTACGTGGATATCTCTGAAAAATTCCCTTTTTCTTGTGAAATTTTGAACAGTTTAAAAAAAACGTTAACAGCTTTGTGAACTATAGAAAGGTTGCCAAATATACAAAAAAACTTCGGAAAGTTGGAATAGGCGAGGTTTCACAACGTCACACACCGCAAATCATCACTATGGAATTCCGAGATCAACCAACTGTGGTGAAGTAAATAACAGTAAAAAACACAGTTGATGGACAGAATGTAGAACAATGTCATACATTCACCCCAGTACAAGGATCTGGGCCTAAATCCATCGTTTTTTTGCACTCCACACCACCCTGGGTTAGACACTGGCTATATGCAAATCAGCTCTGACCCTGTGCCTCATGGGAACAGTCCAGTCCGAACTACCAAGCCATGTCTTTCCCAGACCGGAATCAAGCATCCAAGGACCGGTTTCTGGCTATCAGCCTTCATCAGCCTGGATAGCTTGACTCCAGTGGTGTGGAGAGCCTGGGACTCACGTCTGAGCATACCCAGCACACTCGGGGTGAAAATTGCAAAAAACACAGTTGATGGACAGAATGTAGAACAATGTCATACATTCACCCCAGTACAAGGATCTGGGCCTAAATCCATCGTTTTTTTGCACTCCACACCACCCTGGGTGAGACACTGGCTATATGCAAATCAACTCTGACCCTGTGCCTCATGGGAACAGTCCAGTCCGAACTACCAAGCCATGTCTTTCCCAGACCGGAATCAAGCATCCAAGGACTGGTTTCTGGCTATCAGCCTTCATCAGCCTGGATAGCTTGACTCCAGTGGTGTGGAGAGCCTGGGACTCACGTCTGAGCATACCCAGCACACTTGGGGTGAAAATTGCAAAAAACACAGTTGATGGACAGAATGTAGAACAATGTCATACATTCACCCCAGTACAAGGATCTGGGCCTAAATCCATCGTTTTTTTGCACTCCACACCACCCTGGGTTAGACACTGGCTATATGCAAATCAACTCTGACCCTGTGCCTCATGGGAACAGTCCAGTCCGAACTACCAAGCCATGTCTTTCCCAGACCGGAATCAAGCATCCAAGGACCGGTTTCTGGCTATCAGCCTTCATCAGCCTGGATAGCTTGACTCCAGTGGTGTGGAGAGCCTGGGACTCACGTCTGAGCATACCCAGCACACTCGGGGTGAAAATTGCAAAAAACACAGTTGATGGACAGAATGTAGAACAATGTCATACATTCACCCCAGTACAAGGACCTGGGCCTAAATCCATCGTTTTTTTGCACTCCACACCACCCTGGGTTAGACACTGGCTATATGCAAATCAGCTCTGACCCTGTGCCTCATGGGAACAGTCCAGTCCGAACTTGGTAGTTCGGACTGGACTGTTCCCATGAGGCACAGGGTCAGAGCTGATTTGCATATAGCCAGTGTCTAACCCAGGGTGGTGTGGAGTGCAAAAAAATGATGGATTTAGGCCCAGATCCTTGTACTGGGGTGAATGTATGACATTGTTCTACATTCTGTCCATCAACTGTGTTTTTTGTAAATAACAGTGGCATCATTTCCTGTTCATGTTCCCTAATTCCAGAAGTGGTACAAACCATACTTCACCCATGGTTTAACTGATGGGCGTAAGGACAATCAACAAAGCCCTCAAGGGATGCTTCCAAGGGACCCATATGCAACTTCTTCTTAAGGAACTCTGGGGCAGATTTACAAGCCCCTTACGCCACTTTTGTGTTACTTTTCCCATGTTAAAAGTGACGCAAAAGCGCCGCAAGGGGCTTGTAAATCTGCACCTCTGAGTTCATCCAAGAATTCCAGCATTCATAATTCGTGGACGATGTACTCCAATTACTTTATGGTTACAATTTATTTTATTTTATTTCACCAAAAATCTTAAAACTCAAACGCAGCCTCTGAGGGTCACCAACCTGGTTAGGTGACCCCCCCCCCCCCCACACACCAGCGAGTTTGAAACCCAGAGTAACCTTAGAAAATAGGCCTGGGCACCAAGGCACCACAATATAATTGACCCCTACTAGTCAATTTGGAAGCTAAAAAAGTGGCCCATGTTTGTAAATTGGGGAAGTTTTGAACTTGTAATGTTACACTGTGTTGGTCCACAAACAGACAAAACAAACGGCCCACACACTAACCTGTCAGAGAACGGGAGTAACCAGAACATTAAAATACCCTCCACTTTGAACCAAAGCTCTGATGGAACCAAGAAGGCGAAGCGAGTGAGCACAACCCTCCCTAGAAGAACTCTCTTTTCTCTTTCAGCCAAACATCTATCCATTCATCCTTTCACCCTTCCATCTACCCGCTGATATTCACAATTTCACCTCTACATTCTGTCATCCATCCATTATTTCACCCATCATTCAGTCTTTTGCTATTCCATCCACCCTTTCACCCATCTATCCTTTCACCCATCCATCCTTTCATTCATCCATCCTTTCACTCATTCACTCACCAAGGCATCCTTTAATCCACCCATGCATCCTTTCACCGATGCATATTTTCACTCATTCACCCACCCACTCATCCTTTCTTCCACCCATCCATCCTTTTACCCACCCATTCACCCAAGCATCCGTTCACCCATCCACTCTTTTACCCTTTCACCCATACTTTCACTCACCCATGCATCTCTTCACCCATCCTTTCACTGTCTCAATTATCCTTCCTTCCACCCATCCAACCACTTCACCCATCCATGCGTCCTTTCACCCATGTACCCTTTCATCCATCCACCCTTTCCCCATCCATACATCCTTTCACCCATCCACCATTTCATTCATCCTTTAACTCACCATGCATCATTTCAACCATCCAACCTTTCACCCATCCTTTCACTTACCCATGCATCCTTCCACCCATCCACCCTTTCACCCATTCACACATCCTTTCACTCATCCATGCATGTTGTCACCCATCCACCCTCTCACCCATCCTTTCACCCTTACATGCATCCTTTCACCCATCCTTTTTCCCACTCACCAATACTTTCACCAATTTACCATTCTACCCACCCATGCTTCCTATCATCCACCAATGCATCCTTTTAGCCATCTACCCTTTCACTCATTCTTTCACTCACACATCCTTTCACCCTTTCACTCTTTCAACTGTGTTTTCACTCACCCATGCGTCCTTTCACCTATCCTTCCTTTCAGCCATTCTTTCACTCATCCACGAATCCTTTCACCCATCCACCCTTTCACCATTGCTTTCACCCACACATGCATCCTTTCACCCATCCTTTCAATCCTCACGCTTCCTTTCAAACACCCTTTCACCCACACATGCATTCTTTCACCCATCCTTTCTCCCACCCACTCATTCTTTCAACCACCACGCATCCTTTCTCCCACCCACACATCCTCTCACCCACCCATGCATCCTTTCATCCAACCACGTTTTCACCCATCCTTCACCCATACATGCATCTTTTCACCCATCCTTTCTTCCACCCATGCAATCTTCCACCCACCTATGCACCCTTTCATCTATCCACCCTTTTACCCATGCTTTCATCCACACATGTATCCTTTCGCCTATCCTTTCTCCCACCCACTCATCCTTTCACCCACCCATGCTTCCTTTCATACACCCTTTCCCCATGCATGTACCCACACATGCATCCTCTCACCCATCCTTTCTCCCACCCACTCATTCTTTCTCCCACTACGTATCCTTTCACCCACCCAAACATCCTCTCACCCATCCATACATCCTTTCATTCGATCACCTTTTCACCCATATTTTCTCCCACCCATGCTTCCTTTCGCCCACCCATGCACCCTTTCATCTATCCACCCTTTTACCCATGATTTCACCCACACATGCATCCTTTCACCCACCCTTTCATCCACCAATGCAGCCTTTCACCCACCCACATTTCCTTTCATCCACCCTTTCACCCACACATGCATCCTTTCACCCATCCTTTCTCCCACCCACTCATTTTTCTCCCACCACGCATTCTTTCTCCCACCCACACATCCTCCCACCCACCCACACATCCTTTCATCCAACCACCTTTTCACCCGTCCTTTCACCCATACATGCATCCTTTCGCCCATCTTTTTTCTCATCCATTCATCCTTTCACCCACTCACGCACCCTTTCATCTATCTGCCCTTTTACCCATGCTTTCACCCACGCATGTATCCTTTCACCCATTCTTTCTCCCACCCATGCATTCTTTCTCCCACCCATGCATTCTTTCACCCACCCATGCATTCTTTCATTCATCAATCATTTCACCCACCCATGTATCCTTTCACTCATCCTTCCTTTTAGCACTCCATCCTTTTTTCCCTTGTCTATCAACCCATCTTTTTTGGGGGGAACTATGAGCTTCTGTTTGCCAAGTTGCAGACAGAAGAGGTCCAAAAAACACACCTGCTTTAGCTGCTAAAGTGAGGAAAATTGAATTTTGCCTTGTCATGTATCCCTACGTGTTCCCCATTATATGCTATATGTGCATGTACGATATGCATATTTATCCCTTGACCGAATAAAGATGCAATTATAGTTGTGTCCAACGTTAGTATGCCAGTTATCCAGTCTCCCTGAAAGCAACAAGTATTAGGCCTATGTTGCCAACGTTTTACATTGTACACGTTAAAGTCATCGAGTTGTCCCCGTTTCTAGGCCTCACAGGGCCTGGACACCAGATTCGTGCCTCAAGTCTCCTGAAACCACTCCGAGGAGCGATGCAGCCCCGCCCGCATCCCTGACCCTTCACTTACTCCCTGCCAAGCAGCGCGGTGCCCGGCCTGGCCTGCCTGCCTGTCTGCCAAGAATATGTTATGCCTCTAGTTATCAGTTCAGCTCCCCGGCTTCACATTCCTAGCTAACGAACCGCATAAACATCTTCATCTATAAGTCTAGTCTTTCTGTCTCCATGCAAGAGAATTACTGAATTAGTATCCATAGAAGATTCATAGCACACGCAATACACTAAGAAATATATGCATGCACCAGCCTTAGTGACAAGTAGCCTTTGCCCTGATGACATTTAGATTCAAGCAACATGTTCTCCAAACATCAGATATCAGATATGCTATAGGTACATGTCGTCCTGACATCCCAGACTTTAGTCTCCTCTTCTAGTGCCAGAAGTCAGAGCCCCAGCTCTCCCCAGTTACACGTCATGGCCCGTTTGCGCGCACCAGTAGGTTAAAGGTTCCAGCTGCCCAGGTAGCCCCCTCCATGTATCCACCCATTTATGACACTTCTGTGACGTTTACATCACATGTCTCCGTGCACACCCTGTGCACGCCTTGTTTACGCCCATGTGATCTTATCTTTCATTTGTCACTTGTTACGCCTACTGTATTCAATGCAATTGTACTGTTTTACTATATATACTATGTAATGTTAATGAGACGTTGCAGCTGCCATTCCATTCCATTGCATGCCACATCATGGTCTTTAGGCTCGAGCCATCCGATTAAAGCCATTCTGACTCAGATATCACGGATCCTGCCTCTTATTTATTGAGCTATCTGTTTCAGTTAATGCATAGAAAAATAGTACCGGTAATTAATTATTTATTTACCACAAAAATGGCGCCCGAATAGGCACGAGCCCCTTCCCCACGCGCCGGCGATGTAACGCAGGCCCCCTGACCCTTCTACAGCCGTGACGGACCCCTACTGTGCACGTGCAGATATTTCTGCTTCAAGTCTCCCTCAGGCCCACGGAGGAGACGGAGACTGCGGTCCGGCATCCAGACGAGGCGGTGAGAAAGGCGGGTCGTCCCGACCAGAGCCCAAGCCGAGAGAGCAAGGTCCGAGGTATCCGGAGGCCCACCTGTTTCCGAAGCCCGAGGCGAATGCGTAGTGCGTAGCAGTAACCAGACGTCGTAGCAGTCCAGTCCAGTCCGAGGCCTTCAGTTTGCTTCCCGGTGAGTACCGTTGCTGGGGGTATCTAGACGGGTTCATTAATTTGTGCCCGGTCCGACGGGTTTGGGTACACAGATCTGGTCCGACGTGTTCACCTAGGTGGATACGGTATGACGTGTCTCTTTAGGAGACCGGTATGTTCTGTACTGTTTTAGCAGTGCATCCAGTAATTCTAGTAAGTCTGTTCTCGAGAAATTCAAGTATTATGTTTTCAATGTATTAGGCAGTATCTGTTGTAACTGTTATTAATGTGTTTTTTGATGTCGTGGTATGAGTGATTGTTTTGCTATTTCATTACTGTGTTCATTGTGTATTGTGTTCAAGTTCAAGTTCGGTTCAAATATGCCGCTGTTTTCGAAGTTACGTCAGATAAAAACGAGAAAAGGGTTACTCGAAGAATCAGTTCCTGTCCCTCCCAGGGACAGTCCTGGACATTTCATGTATCATAAGCATGGCTTAGATGCCATACTGTATCTAGATTTATGGGTGGATTACACCAAACATCTTGAAGAGAAATATAGATGGCCTGTTTCAGGAACATGGGATGCCGAGTGCATCATGAGAGTAGAAGAAGCATTATGGAAAAAGAAAGCCAGACAGTCCCAGAAAGATGCCATAGAGTTATGGCGTAAAGAATCCCATAAAAGAACAGAAAAGGAATTCAGAAAAGCAGAATTAAGTAGGGAATCCTCCGAAAAAGCCCACGAAAGGGAATTACTAGAAGAAGGTGAACGAGTTAGAGCAGAACAATCAGACAGACAGAGAAATGCCCTTATTAAAGGTATGTATCCTCTTCTCGCCGAGGGTTTGCCTAAAGCGACCCCGGAAACACCCTGTAATTTACCGCCACCCCTGGTCCCGACTAAGCTACGTCATAAACCGATTGCAGCTGAAATTTTTCTTTCTTCCTATTTAGACGACACTGTCCCAGAATATGCAAATACGAATCCTACACCGCCTGTTCAACCTCAGCACCCTGTTAATAATGTAATTACTGTGCCTCCAGTCGTTGGTCCTGTTAATGTGCCAGTACCCCAGGACCAACCCACTTTACGTACGCCTGCTTTACCAGTCACGTTACCAGTAGCCGCACATTCAGTATTAATTGACGATTCCAGTTCAGGAGGGGCAGGGGGAGGTATTCCTATCACCCCGCCTCAAACAAAACGCCTGACGCTGAGAGATGCAGCGTTACAACGTACCCCGAAAGTGACTACGTACGAAGCTCTGAGAAAGTATTTCAATGAGTGCGGATCTGATTGTAGATATGATCCAGTACCAGGTGAAGATAGTATGATAATATATTCCATACGCTTACGACGAGTTGCAAGCTTCTTGGTTACCATATCAAATATGAAAGAACATCTAGACAGAATATATCATTTCATCCGAACTGGGGAGAAACCAGAAAGTATTCACGAAGCTATGGTACACAGAAAAGTCGAGATTCAAGGCATGATTTTGCAATTTTTAATAAATTGTTTAATAAGAGAACAGGATCATCCTGATAAAAATCCAGAAGAGATGAGAGTCCTGACCAGATGGAGTGACAATATAGCAGAAGGAAAACACAAGACACAGAATAGTATAGAAACCATGTACAGAAAGATTCGTAAAGAAATTATAGGCATACACGAGAGGGAGAAAGCAAGAATAATAGCAGAGAAAGAGAATGACTCTTCAGACGAAGAGGTAGACAACGAGAATCCCACCAGAATAGCGTATGTAGGTAGGACGAGACCTTCTGATAGACACACACGCCTAGACTACAAGAAAGTTTTTCCTCCTCCCGTGCCGGAACAGTGTTCTCTTGAACAATTATTCCAGGCTACCGATAAAGTTCTGAAATTACGGATTGGTTACAGTAAACTTAGTACCATGCATGAACAAGAACTCGCCCGAACAGCAGTCCGATGGACTAGTGATTCTACCACGTTTCCAGACGAAGTAGTGGCTCAAATGTTTCTGAAACTACCCCCAGCCGAGCAGCGACTGGTGGGTATGTACATGATCCAGCACCTCATTACACTGTACGAGAGTCAGCACTCTGATCCAGGTCCATTATATAATGTACTGAACGAGTTACTCCTAAACAGATGGAAAGGTCTAGGTACCGATTTAATTAACGTCATTCTAGAACAGCGCCACAAATACAGAACGTTCCTGACTCCGCATTTTGTTTCTGTTTCACCCCCATTCTACATAGATAGACAGAATCCGTTGCGAGAAGTGCATCCTGTTAAGGGAACGGGGGGTGAGCTCGAACGAGTATTTGTTTACACCCCTATAACGAAAATAGAACTACTCGAAATGAAAAAGTTAGTGCCCTGTCACGATAAGGATCCAGCAGGGTTCCACCGTGAATTAAAAGACATGCTTCGTATGGGAGAATACACGTATCCTGATATCATCAAAATGTTAAAGGTCCTGCTGCCTGCGGGCATATATGAAAAACTCAAAGAAAAAGAATGGGAGGTGGGAGAGAAAAAGATTGATTGGACCGCGTTAGAGAACGAAGATAACACACGAGTCCCAGGTACTGGTCTTGGGGATAAAGCCAAAGAATTGCCCGAACTGTTAATACAAGTCTTGCCAAGATTACTAGCCACGAAAAAGGAAGACTGGGACGCCATCTCAGCCTGTAAACAGAAACAGGACGAAGACACTAGTGATTTTTATTCCAGATTTGAGAAATGTTTCATTATTAATAGCGGTCTGAAAACAAGTAGTGAGTCGTATCCACATCTTTTTGTTACCAAACTAGTTGAGAATTCTTTACCACAAGTTAAAAATCGTGTATTAAAAGTCGAGAGTACATGGCAAGCTAATACCCCGTCCCAAATGCTCCAGATGTTACAGTATCACCAGAACAGAATCAGGGAAGAGCAAGAACACGAAAGAAGACGTATGAAAGACACGAAAATGAAAGTTCTAGTTGCACAGTCTGTTCAACCACATAGTCAGAAGAAGGGTCCGAATCAGACTACTCATTCTGCAGCTCCCGTTAAAGGGACATGCAATTACTGTAAACAGCCAGGTCATTACATAAACGAATGTGCAGTTCTGAAACACAACATAGCTACAGGTAAGACGAAAGAGAGACCACGTCCTCCTAGACAAGAACATGTTCCGCAAAATACGCAACCACCGCAGAACGCACAACAGACAGTTACAGTACCGCAGCCTATAGCTGCCACACAACACGTTACACAACAGATGTACCAGTACGCACAGTCAGATTATCCAGAATATCAGCAGTATTCATGAAATAGCCTAGAGAGGGAGGTTGGCTTGCCTCTCATCGAGGTTCCTGTAGACCAAGAGGGTCCCTATGTACACAGTCAAGTATTAGGGAAAGACAGAAAGTTTCTGATTGATACAGGGGCAAGTAGGACTACCATCAGTCATGACGAGGTTCCAGGGGCTCCACTCTCAGGCTCAAGAAATGTTTCCCTGGGATTTTCAGGAAAGCCTATTGTTAATGAAATATCGAAACCAGTTTCCCTAGAAGTTGGTCCATTGTCCCGAACTACAGACTTGTTACTTACGAAATCCTGTCCTGAAAATTTACTTGGTATTAAAACATTGAAAGAATTAGGTGCCGTAATATGCTGCTCTCCGGAAGGAGTGAGATTGTTTTTACGTGATTTTAAAGGTCATTATGTGTTACGAGATTTTGATCCAAGATTACTGAATGTACCACAGCATTTATGGGCGCAAGGTCCAACTGATGTAGGTTGTATGCACATTACACCATATCGTGTTACTTTGAAACAAGGTGTTGTATTACCACGAATTCGACAATACAAGTTACCCCCTGAGGCTGTAGCAGCCTTATCGAAAATTATTGACGAGCTCATTGCTCAAGGAGTAGTTGTAGAAACTGACTCCAATGTATGTAATTCTCCTATCATTCCGATTCTTAAACGTACTGACCCAAATGCACCTCCAGTTTATCGATTAGTGATTGACCTTCGAGAACTTAATAAATGTATCATACCCCAGTACCCAGTGGTTCCAGATATTTCTTCCCTATTGACTGCCATTGATTCTGAAGCTACGTTCTTTACTGTTATTGATCTCAAGAACGCATTCTTTAGTGTCCCCATTCATCCAGACAGCCAGTTTCTTTTCGGATTCTGTTTAAATGGAAGAAGCTATAAATTCACACGAGCACCTCAAGGTTTCACAGAAAGTCCTAGTATTTACAGTCAAGCACTTAAAAGACAACTAGACAGTATTCACATGCCAACTGACACTGCCCTGCTCCAGTATGTCGATGATCTATTGATCACAGCCCGTACAGAACGTGACTGCGAACGTGCGTCACTGACAGTCTTGTATTTCCTGGCAGACATGGGCCACAAGGTGTCCCCTTCCAAACTGCAATTCTGTGTCCAGCAAGTGGTATACCTTGGACACTTACTGTCCAAGAGGGGTAGACAGTTGACACCAGACCGTATCCAGTTAATAGCACATCTTCCACAGCCCAAGACACAGAAGGAGGTACGAGCTTTTATCGGCCTCACTTCTTACTGCAGACAATGGATTCCTCAATACGCATATCTAGCCAAACCACTGATACAGTTAACGACACAGGAGGCAGCCACATCGACTGTCCTCCCTTGGATCCAGGAACATACACTTGTTTTTAATGAGTTAAAGAAAGCTTTATGTAACGCACCTGTATTAGCGACACCGAACTACAGTAAGCCTTTTACACTTTTTGTTACTGAACGTGATGGTACAGCATTATCTGTTCTCACACAAGATCAAGCAGGACAACACAAGCCTTGTGCTTATTTTTCTAGCACATTAGATACAGTAGCCCAGGCTTTGCCTGCGTGCCTCAAGTCAGTTGCAGCCACAGCTTTAGCTATCAGACAAAGTGATTCCATAGTGTTAGGACACTCCCTGACAGTACAAGTTCCACATTCCGTGGAAGTTCTTTTAAACCGAACACAGACTCAGCACCTGACAATTGCACGTTTAACAGGATATGAACTGACACTGTTTCAGCCACACATAGAAATCAGACACTGCAACGTATTAAATCCTGCTACACTGTTACCCTCGATTACATCAAACCCTGCCACACATGACTGTGTGGAAGTTATTAACATCATGAAAAAGCCAAGACAAGACTTGACGGACATTGCATTACCTGATCCAGACCTGACACTTTATGTGGATGGTTCATGTATGAGAACAAGTACAGGAGAGTTAGTAGCCGCGTATGCAGTGACTACTGAAACTAATGTTATAGAAACACATCGTATTGACACCCTGTCTGCTCAAGCAGCAGAGCTTATTGCCCTGACCCAAGCCTGCATACAAGCCAAGAACCTGAAAGTAAATATATATACAGATTCACGTTATGCATTCGGAGTCGTTCACGACTTTGGAGTCCTCTGGCAAGAAAGAGGTTTCATGACCTCTCATGGAGCCAAGATTCAGCATGGCCCCCTCATTCAAGCTCTGTTAGAAGCAATACATTTACCGAAAGCCATTGCCATTATGAAGTGCAAAGCGCATACGAAAGCCACTGACACCATTTCCCAAGGTAACAATCTAGCAGATCGAACAGCCAAGCTTACAGCTCAGACTCCAGACATTCCAGTTAACACGACAAAGACAGATGTTCCAGTCCAGACGACTTGTATGACAGTCAAGGATCCTACACAAGACGTACTAGACATACAGTCACATGCTACCCCAGACGAAATCAAGAAATGGTCTGAACAAGGAGGGGTCCAGACAGATCAGGGATGGTTGACGAAGGGAAAAGCCACATGGTTTCTCCCCAACTCTATGGTTCAAGTCATTATTAACACCGCACACAGTCCAGCACACTTAGGAGAAAAAGCCATGTTAGACAGCATCCAGAACCTTTGGTTTAACAAGCATTTACGAGCAGCAGCCAAGCAGAAAGTGCGTACCTGCATGATCTGTTGTCAGTTCAATCCAGGTAAAGGTGTTCCGGTGGAACAAGGTGGATTCCATCCTCCTGACCACCCTTTTGAAGTCCTCCAGATGGAGTATATTCAGATGGATCGATGTCGAGGTTTCAAGTATGTCCTCGTAGTTGTATGCGCTTTGTCCAGATGGACCGAAGCTTATCCAGTTCCAGATTACACTGCCGCGACCACTGCCAGGCAGTTGGTTCGTGAGTTTTTCCCACGCTATGGTTTGCCCAGGGTCGTGTATTCAGACAACGGCCAGCCATTCTCATCCGAACTCATGAAACAAGTATCTCTTCTGTTAGGGTACCAGTGGAAGTTCCACTGTGTGCGACATCCCGAGGCAGCTGGCCTCGTCGAGAGACATAATCAGACTCTGAAAATCCGCATTGCAAAGGTCTGTGCCGAGAAAGGCGTAGATTGGATGGTAGCCCTGCCAGTCGCCCTTTTCTATATGAGAATGGTCGCTCACTCCCGTTCAGGTCTGTCACCTTTCGAGATTGTATTCGGTCGTCCCCCGAACATGTGGGGTACACCTATGCCACGTAAAATTACCGATGTAGACAGTAATATGCTGACAGATTACCTAGCTTCCTTGATGTCTGCACTACTCTCTTGTCGTTCACAGGTCGCGGCTGCCTTTCCAGACAACACCCAGGTGAAACCGCACAAGGTCGTTCCAGGCGACCTCGTCCTCGTCAGGAACTTCGATCGTTCAAGTCCGCTGGAGCCCCGCTGGAAAGAGCCGAAACTCGTACTGATGACCACAAGGACCGCCGTCAAAGTGGAGGGCCGCAAGGGATGGCTCCACTCCAGTCACGTTAAACGTTTTCATGGACTCCGTCCAAAGACTTTTTTCAAGGACTGCCCCGATACTGACTCTAAACTCCCCCTGTTAGAGAAAACTCCGCAGCAGGAGTATAAAATGAAATTAAGGTCTAGCAAGTCAGACAGTTTAATTGTTTAAGTCCCTCTCGGGTGAAGCGGTTAGACAGGTTCCTGACATGTATGAGATAGACCCCCATAGTGAGAGAGTTAGACAAAACTCCAAGAAAATACATTATTGTAAAAACCTGCGAAGCAGATGTATTATTACGTTATTGTTTATGTTATTTCTGAGTCTTACGATCACTTGTATAAGTTACGTTTTACATGTATTTTTTCCCCCTCTTGATTCGCATGTACACGCTTCCTCTAATGATACAGAAGAGCACACTTTTAGTGAACTACCTCCTCACGAGTTATCCTATCGACTTGCCATGCGCAACAATACTTTTATCCGAATGTTACACTATTCACACCAGACTAGCAATGCCACTAATTGTTGGGTGTGTGGTCGACTCCCCCCTTTCCAGACACCGAATGGAGTTCTGCCACTCTTTCCCTATCCGTTTTCACACAATGGTTCGTGTGGAGCATGGTTTACGTTAACATCATCCTTAGACGATAAGTCCCTTTTGAATAGAACATGTTTCCCAGACAAGGAAGGTCTTTCCCATAGGACAGGGTTAGATCTAGAAAATGAAGTATATGATCTAGGTAATTATTCCTCCAATTTCATGGTTTTGAATGTTCAGTCCGAGACTACTCCAGACTTGCCTGCTATTACAGTTCTACCAGTAAAAGGCGAATTATGTGTTAGAAAGAATGGTTCAGTACATCTAGGACACAGTGATTGTACTACTGTGGTCAAGTACAGTGACAGTGGGAAATCTACTTTCAAAGCCTCACGTCATTCATATTTTGTATGTGGTCAAACCGCATATGTACGTCTGCCCCTAAATTGGGATGGAACATGTTACATTGCCTTCCTACTGCCACCAGTTTTCCTAGCCCCATCCGATTATCACAGAAATACACATCTAGTACACGTCAGACATAGAAGGGAGATCGAGTCCCCAATTGTCGATCAAACTGAAACTGCCTTAGAACAGTATACAGACTTCAATAAAGGTTTCTTTTTCTTTATAGGACCTATCCAGAATAGTAAATTAATACGTAGGTTAACCAGAACCCTTGAAGCAGTAGTGAATGAGACTACTTCCGCTCTAGGTAACTTAACAGAAGAGCAGTCTGCTATGAGATTTGTTGTTCTTCAGAACCGCCTCGTTCTTGACGTCATACTGGCCGATAGGGGCGGAGCTTGTAGAGTCATCGGGTCTAGTTGTTGCATTTTCATTCCTAATAACGCACCGTCTGTTTATTCAGCTATCACCAGACTTCATAAAATAGCCCATCAGTTACACCAGAATTCAGGCACCTGGACATGGTCCGGTTGGCTCTGGAGTATAATATCTGCTTGGGGATGGAAAGTATTGTCATTCCTAGGAATAGTAGTAATGATCATATTCAGTTGCTGTCTCTGTTTACAATGTGGCCCTGCGATTTGCGGCTTGTGCGCTACCTCTTGTATTCCAACTCCTAAGTCCCATTCCAAGCAGATTCGAGACGAGCAAATGATGCTATATGAACAGATAGATGGTATCATGAATATTGATGTTTCCTGAAGGAAACGTAGGGAACAAGGAGGGAATGAGGAAAATTGAATTTTGCCTTGTCATGTATCCCTACGTGTTCCCCATTATATGCTATATGTGCATGTACGATATGCATATTTATCCCTTGACCGAATAAAGACGCAATTATAGTTGTGTCCAACGTTAGTATGCCAGTTATCCAGTCTCCCTGAAAGCAACAAGTATTAGGCCTATGTTGCCAACGTTTTACATTGTACACGTTAAAGTCATCGAGTTGTCCCCGTTTCTAGGCCTCACAGGGCCTGGACACCAGATTCGAGCCTCAAGTCTCCTGAAACCACTCCGAGGAGCGATGCAGCCCCGCCCGCATCCCTGACCCTTCACTTACTCCCTGCCAAGCAGCGCGGTGCCCGGCCTGGCCTGCCTGCCTGTCTGCCAAGAATATGTTATGCCTCTAGTTATCAGTTCAGCTCCCCGGCTTCACATTCCTAGCTAACGAACCGCATAAACATCTTCATCTATAAGTCTAGTCTTTCTGTCTCCATGCAAGAGAATTACTGAATTAGTATCCATAGAAGATTCATAGCACATGCAATACACTAAGAAATATATGCATGCACCAGCCTTAGTGACAAGTAGCCTTTGCCCTGATGACATTTAGATTCAAGCAACATGTTCTCCAAACATCAGATATCAGATATGCTATAGGTACATGTCGTCCTGACATCCCAGACTTTAGTCTCCTCTTCTAGTGCCAGAAGTCAGAGCCCCAGCTCTCCCCAGTTACACGTCATGGCCCGTTTGCGCGCACCAGTTGGGGTAAAGGTTCCAGCTGCCCAGGTAGCCCCCTCCATGTATCCACCCATTTATGACACTTCTGTGACGTTTACATCACATGTCTCCGTGCACACCCTGTGCACGCCTTCTGTTTACGCCCATGTGTTCTTATCTTTCATTTGTCACTTGTTACGCCTACTGTATTCAATGCAATTGTACTGTTTTACTATATATACTATGTAATGTTAATGAGACGTTGCAGCTGCCATTCCATTCCATTGCATGCCACATCATGGTCTTTAGGCTCGAGCCATCCGATTAAAGCCATTCTGACTCAGATATCACGGATCCTGCCTCTTATTTATTGAGCTATCTGTTTCAGTTAATGCATAGAAAAATAGTACCGGTAATTAATTATTTATTTACCACAAAAGAGGGAGTGGTTCATGACGCTCTTGTGTCAGAGCAGCCATCGGACACTGCCTGATCACCCTACTTGCCCGCCCACCCTAGATGTGACTATATGCCGCACCGGTGGGGTTTGTTGTTGGTTCTCCCTTTTTTAGGAACTTACCTACCACTGTCTACTAAGATTTCTTGACAAGGCAATAAAACAGCTAAAAATGGAGCAGATTGCATCATAAGCCATTTAACAAGCATTGGCAAAGCCAATAGGTCTCACCTATGAATTTCTTGTACGCTTGTTGTACAGCAGAGTGGCTGCTGTGCAGCATAGCTAAAAATGAGAAAAAAGCACATGGAAGTGGCCAGCGCTGACCGCGAGGGTCAGTGATCCATTTTTGTAGTCTGATATTTCTCTGCCTTAACAAAAAACGCTTTATTATCTTACGTCGAAGCTGAGGTTTGCCACCGCATGAAGACAGCACCAAAGAGTAGGGAGTGCAGTGTAGTTTTCATACATTTTTAGCGGGACAGGAGGGGGCAAGCAAAAAAGAGGGAGGGGGTGGGTGGTGAACGGACAAAA
The DNA here is from genome assembly GCF_964261635.1 of Lissotriton helveticus. Taxonomy (NCBI): domain Eukaryota; kingdom Metazoa; phylum Chordata; class Amphibia; order Caudata; family Salamandridae; genus Lissotriton; species Lissotriton helveticus. The sequence goes on from NC_136070.1 coordinate 940,262,976, forward strand.
ACAACAGGGATGAGGCGGACCGGACACGCAACAAAGCAGGAGGAGAGTGGGGCAGGGCAAGCAACAATGCGGGAGAGAGGAGGGAGGAAGGGGATGGAAGTAAAAGGAAAAAAAACTACCTCTGAAAATGGCAAGCAGTGAACCGGAAGGAAAGCAGTACTTGGGCCATGCTCCAGGATTGGAACAAACACACAAAGAGGAAATGTAGCCGGCACTTGCTGACCAAAGAGAAGCAGAGAAATTATAGTAATGATGAAGCAAACTAGTGGTAAGCAATGGGAGGGCTCTAAGCCCCCATTAGGGGGTCATGGGTGAAGGTAGGGGTCAATACGAAGTGATTTTCGAATTTAAGGTTGGGTAGAGGTAAAGGGAGGTAAGGGTGACTTTAGGGTTCAGGGGTGGGTAGAGATAAATGGAGGTGAGTATGAATTGAGGGCTAAGGGTAGGTAGAGGTAAAGGGAGGTGAGTGTAATTTTGGGGTGCAGAAGTGAGTAGAGGTAAAGGAAGGTGAGGGTGACTTGAGGGCTCAGAGGTGGGTAGAGGTAAAAGGAGGTGAGTGAGGGTGGCTTGAATGGATAGTATGACATACATTTTATGGTATGGTATGTTATTGTATGGTATGGGATGGCTTGTCATTTAATAATATGGTATGGACTGTTATTGTATGCTATGGTATGATATGGCCTGTTGTTGTATAGTGTGATACGGTATTTTATGGTATGGCTTGTTATTGTATAATATTATATGATATGATCTGTCATTGTATAGTATGATATGGTGTGCTATGCCATGGCCTGGTATTGTACAATAAGTTGTGCAAACAACCTAGGATGTGTGTACAGCACGAATACACATGCATTTAGGCGAGCACCAATATAAACCAGTTGGTACAATAAAAAAAAAACTTACGGTGCTTTTCCCAAACTGGATAGGAAGGCAGCATTATATGGAATGAACTAAAAACAAAATGAATCTTAAACAAACATAACCTTAGTGAATGCTGCAACTTTTAATCTTATTAAAATTGAATACATTGGGTTATTAAGTGCCTCAGCAAAGACTGGCCAGAGAAATGCAGCTTTGTTTTGAAAAATCTAGAAAGCGAAAAACGAGTGAAGGAAGTAAATGACCCAATGTGAAAACACAAAACATAGGAGTATAAAAGCAGCTAAAACAAGCATTTGCAATGCAATAGGTCTCGCATTAGGAAAGTTTAAGCTATTGGTATAGTAAATGACAAATGTTGTATTTATGTGTTGGTTTTGAAAATAGCTGAATTAATAGCTTTGTCCTTTACAATGCCAATAGTTTTAACTTTCCCCAATGTGACACCTATAGCATTTGTAATGCAATATGTGTTGTATTTACGTGACTTAGATGTATTGATATTACAAATAACAACGGATTTTATTATTTTTTATTATTATTACTTAAATAAAAGTTATTGTAATTTATAATGGCAATAGCTTAAACTTTTGTAAATAACTTTTGTGAAGATTATGCTCAGTGTATTTTATTGTGACGAAAATCCAAGAACAGAAGTGAAATATTAACATCTTTTTGTGACATTTGTAATAAAGCTTGAAACATTAAGAGAACATATTTGAACCTGTTGTTGTTGAATGGTTGCACAGATTGCTGCTGTGGTGGCGCTGAGTGATGTTGCAGTGGCGACGAGTGATGCTGTGGCGTTCAGTGATGCTGTGGAAGCGCATAGTGATGTTGTGGTGCTCCTGAGTGAGGCTGTGGTGGTGCTGAGTGATGCTGTGGTGAATCGATAGACAGAGTGAGTACGATAGATAGGTAGAGGGAGAGCGATAGATAGAGGGAGGGCAATAGATAGAGTGAGGGAGGGCGATAGATAGAGTGGGGGAGGGCGATAGAGTAAGGGCGATAGATAGAAAGACAGATAGATAGAGTGAGGGCGATAGATAGATACACAGATAGAGTGAGGACGATCGATAGATAGAGTAATGCCGATAGAGTGAGTGCAATAGATAGACAGATAGAGTGAGGGCGATAGATAGATAGCCAGATAGATAGAGCGAGGGCGATAGATAGATAGAGTGAGGGGGATAGATAGATAGATAGATAGAGTTAGGGTGATAGATAGATAGAGTGAGGGCGATAGATAGATAGATAGATAGATAGATAGATAGATAGATAGATAGATAGATAGATAGATAGATAGATAGATAGATAGATAGATAGATAGATAGATAGATAGATAGATAGATAGATAGATAGATAGATAGATAGATAGATAGAGTGAGGACGATAGATAGAGTGAGGGCGATAGATAGATAGAGTGAGGGCAATAGATAGAGTGAGGGCGATCGATAGAGTGAGGGCGATAAAAAGATAGAGTGAGGGCGATAGATAGATAGAGTGAGGGCGATCGATAGAGTGAGGGCGATAGATAGATAGAGTAAGGGCGATAGATAGATAGAGTGAGGGCGATAGATAGATCGATAGATAGCTAGATAGATAGATAGATAGATAGATAGATAGATAGATAGATAGATAGATAGATAGATAGATAGATAGATAGATAGATAGATAGATAGATAGATAGATAGATAGATAGATATATAAATAGATAGATAGAGTGAGGGCGATAGATAGATAGATAGATAGATAGATAGATAGATAGATAGATAGATAGATAGATAGATAGATAGATAGATAGATAGATAGATAGATAGATAGATAGATAGATAGAGTGAGGGCGATAGATAGATAGATAGATAGATAGATAGATAGATAGATAGATAGATAGATAGATAGATAGATAGATAGATAGAGTGAGGGAGATAGATAGAGGTGTAGAGAGAGAGGTAGAGAGAGGGGTGTAGAGAGAGAGGGGTGTGTAGAGAGAGAGGTGTAGAGAGAGAGAGGGGTGTAGAGAGAGGGGTGTAGAGCGAGGGGTGTAGAGAGAAAGGGGTATAGAGAGAGAAGGGTGTAGAGAGAGGTGTGTAGAGAGAGGTGTGTAGAGAGAGGGGTGTAGGGAGAGGGGTGTAGAGAGAGGGGTGTACAGAGAGAGGGGTGTAGAGAGAGCGGTGTAGAGCGAGGGGTGTAGAGAGAGGGGAGTAGAGACAGGGGAGTAGAGAGAGGGGAGTAGAGAGGGGGTGCAGAGAGAGAGGGGTGTGGAGAGAGAGGGGTGTAGAGAGAGAGGGGTGTAGAGAGAGAGGGGTGTAGTGAGAGAGAGGGGTGTAGTGAGAGAGAGGGGTGTAGAGAGAGAGAGAGGGGTGTGGAGAGAGAGAGGGGTGTAGAGAGAGGGGTGTAGAGAGAGGGGTGTAGAGAGGGGGTGCTGCCTTCGTCTAAAAGACGTCCTTCTCAATACATATATACATAACTCTATTTTCTGCACAGGCTTGGATTGCCCTGGTGGTGGTGGGGGAACAAGGCACTGACCGTGCCCATTTCATGACATCATAAGTCACTGGCAACATGAGCAGAACTCGTATGTACTTGCACTTGATGCTGCCACAAACACACATTATTTAAGAAAAAGAAAGAAACAAAGAAATGGTGACAAGTTCTTTGTTCCCACTGTGTGTTTTTATGTGTGACCCCTAATTTGGGTGGGAAGGTTGGTGGCTGGGGGTTCCTCCTTTTGAAGCTCTTATTCAGTTTGCGGCTGGGTTCATAATGAGGTGCCCTATAGGTTTGTGAGGGTTCTCTTTCAAAATATGTGCTTTCCGCTACATTACTAAGTGTCTCCTACTCTCCTTAAGTTGAAGCGAGCAAGTCCAAAGCCATCCTTTCATAATAGTATACTAGTTTATATAAACACAACACTTGTCAGCCAGGGCGTAAAGCCTCGAATAGATCACAATAACGGCAAAGCCTCGAATTTATAAGCTGACGATGGTCTCAGAAGAGAACCCTGCCCAACGCAGAGTCTTACTATGGCATACAATGTGCACACCTTTAACACACACTTATGCATGAAGGGGTATTCGTCAGCGATTGAGAATAAATAGTCATGTTTGTTCATTCACCGGTTCTCTTAGCCCTGTGACTTCCAGCGCCCGCTGTCCAAGGGAGAAGTTCAGTTTTAAAAACCAGAGGCACTCGGTTTTATCTACCTCAGAAGCATGAAGGCTTGGGTCTTCAAATGGGATTCTGCAGCAGGTACACTATTCCCCTGAGCTGCCTACACAGTTCTGAATGCCTGGTTCTATTAGTTCCAACTAGCAAAGTTTCCAAGGAAATGAGCATCCTTTTCGAAATGTATCAGAGACATAAACTGCGTAACAGGTACCTTAGGTCTGACTGAGCGTACCTATTGTAGCATGGCGCCTTGTCAGCTAGGAGTGTTTTAAGGCACTCGAAGGCATTTGAATCAGCTTGAATAAGAGTTTAAAAATGCTGTTAAATAGGAAGCGCTGTATAAATGCAATTTAAATATATCAGAGCAAACAGGCTCCAATATTGTGCATATATTTCTGTCTCGAGTGTGTTTTTGTTTCTAAATTGCAGAACCGAAACACATGGGTTCAACTCTTACTCCCTCACTTGACAACTCCGTGTGACCCTGAACAAATGACTTCTTGTTTTTTGATCCATATGTGCCAATCATTGGGGCGCATAGATGCGGATTAGCTAGCTCTATGCGCTGCAAAGGGGCATCCCGTTTTAATGAAGCATTTCAAACAGAGTAGTTTGTAAATGTTGGTAGCTTGAAATAAAGCTCCGTTAGAACTTGTGTTTGGTTTGCTGTGGTTGAATTGACCGCAACTCCAATGGAAGGGGTTAAAAGTTTAAATGTCGGGTTCACTAGCATGTTAGTTAGCCCTGAGATTCGTTGTTTGTGGGCATGGACTGTCTTGTACGTTTTGTGACCAAATCAAGTCCCCTGTACGTTCACCCTGCACTGGGAGGAAACCTGTATGTCACTTTTTTTTAAAGACATATTTATGAGCGCAGGTTCACCTCCTGATTTATCAATTCTGGTTTCCTGCAGTTTTCTGCTTTTCCAGCCGAGAAATGCAGCGTGCTCAGCCCTGTGGGTCTGTCATGTTCACACGTGAAATGTTTACCTTGCCTCTCATTTACACCTTCCAGGTGCTTCGAGCCTGCCATACCCGGTCCAGACTCCAAAAACATGAACCATCTCTACAGCCTCCGTTAGATAACAAGCAGGGTGTAACGAATTTTGCGCATTTGCAACAATATTTATTAATGCGTTTTTATAAAGCGCGGACTTTACCTGAAGTTGTCAGAGCGCTTTACAATCGTACCAGACACATTACATAAGGACTCCGTTTATTTGTACATTACGTAATGGTGCATTTTTATTGTAAAGCACACTAACAAGTTTGGATGAGGTCTGCACTGCATTCAAATACATAAATGAACAAGTCATGTCCAACAGTTAATTGATATGGTGCTTAACAGTGGCGTAGGAGTGCTTCGAACCGCATCGATTTTTCACAGGTAGTGGACACAAGGCACAAGGAAATGTAGTGATCTGTCCACTACCGCACATGTTAGTGAATTGTGTAAGTGTGGAGCAGAGTAAAAACAAGGCATGTGGCATAGAAGGATGCTGGTAAAAACAACAAGCCCTCGGCATTGCGCGCTGGGGAAAATTCATGCTTGAATGCCTGAAATCGGAAGGGTGGGAGGGAACCTTTGAAGTGTGAAGCTCTCGGCTGTGGTGGGTCTGTAGCGCGTGCACGGGCACATGAACTGCATGTAATCCGAATAGGCGCTTGGTTCAAAGAGTTGGTTTCAGCTACAATAGATTGACATCTGCAATGCGCAAGCGCATTGGCAGAGGTCGACCTAAAAACGAGATAGAGCAGCATAGGAGCGTGTAAAAAGAACATACAAGCAAACAATACAGACTCACAAAAAAGTACCACAATTCAAGAGCAAGTAGCGTGGTAGAACACTAATCAAGAAATCAAACAATCTATGCTCCAGGGAAGAATACAAAAACACAGAGACGAAGTTAACCCAACATGTGCAAACACACGCTCATAAATGAAAAAGAAGAAAATAGGAGTGAAGAAAATCAATGGTAAGTAATGGCGGGATAAAGCCCCTTTTTGGACTTTTTTGACTTTTTTAGAAACAATAGATTGTCGCAAGTAAGAGCAAGTAAGACCAAAAAAGAAAAGCTGTTTGATCCGAACATTTTATACCGGTTATATTATGGACGAAATATTCTGTATATTCATAAACAGAAATTCTTTTTGCTGCTTTTTTTAGCACATTTGTTCTTTTGTGTTTCTTTTTGTAAAGAATACATTATTTAGGTGTGGATAGGTTTAATAAACTTTTTTTTTAATTATTTGAATTTGAGTACTAGAAATGGCAAGTTGGAGCAACAGCAATGATGGAGCAACAGTGAGTTACTCTCGTAAGAATGATTTGCACAAGAGCGCCATTGTGAATAGATACCTCTCCAGGACTTTGCTCTGCTTCAAAATCTTAACCTCCAGAAAACACCTATTTCCCTTGAACGAATAAATCCAACACCCTAGACTTAGTCAGCGGACAGCAGCAGGCATGTCCAAGAATATATGATGTTACAACGCATGCAATTACAATGCATGCTTTTACTACGCAGTCTTTACATCGCAACTACCTTAACATTGCATGATTTTGCAACGCATGCCATTACAACGCATTTTTAAAAACTACTGTTACAACGCATACCATAACAACGCATGTTACTTTTAGGGCAACAGTTGGGTAAGTGTTGGATAGTGTAGGGGTAAAAATTACTATTCCCACTCCATTGAGTGCAACAGTAGGGTAAGTGTTGGATAGTGTAGGGGTGAAAATTAATAAGTGTTGGATAATGTCGGGGGAAAAATTACTATTCCCATGTACCCCAAAACCCATACTCTCCCTAACACAAATAAAATCTCTATTACTTACCTTATAATGCGTTGTAATGGTATGCGTTGTAATGGCATGCGTTGTAGTGACATGCGTTGGAATGGCATGCATTGTAATGGCATGTGATGTAAAGGCAGTTGTGTTGTAACAGTTGCGTTGTAAAGGTAGGTCGTTGTAATGACTGCGTTGTAATGGATGTTTCCCATGTCCAACCAACAGAGATAGTGGGTGTCCACAGTAGCCTCAGTCAAGGCTTTATTTGTAAAAAAAAAATAATAATAATAAGTGTCAGGGCCCACTGGACTTTACATAAGTCTACTGCACTTGGCGTCACCCAAAAGTCACCTTAAACTATAGGGATGGCCTGGAAGTACTAGCTTGATCATGTTTTAAGCTATTTTAACTAGCTAAATGCTCCACTAATAAACTGTACTAAAAATAGACACACCCCGCCACCATTTAAGGGGCACTCATTAATACAAAAATTTGTTTGCAAATAGGTACCCGTGCCAAGTATGGTCCTGCTAGCTAGCATCACTGAGTTCAAATCGACTCCATCAGGAATAATTCTACTTTCTGTCGCAATACTCAACCCAAGTCTTTGTAAATTCGACAGGTTGTCACCAGCGAAGAGAGACCGCCATTGATTGCACTGGCCCATACATATTACCTTCAAGACCTGCTGCCCAGTCTACAGGTCATCAACAACGCCACACCATCACACCTGGCTTCGTTGATCATCAGTTCCGTCAGGAGGACCGAGCAAAACTCGAAGCGGCAGCATCTCCAGACTGGAGTTCAGAACCTTCAAGGAAGAAAAGGTCACACACATATTGTGTCCCAGAACATGGAACACCAGCCCACCGAAATTTGTCAAACACCACCCATCTTGCACTTCAGAAAGCAACATATGACCCTACTATTCAAACAACATCTGATAAAAATGTAACAACCATGACATGGGGTGAAGCTTTTGTAACCTCTCCACTTCTTTTCCATAAGCCCTGACACATCCCCTACTCCTATCTCCCCTCTTTTCCTCCACCCTTCTATCTACTCTATTGTAGCCTCTTTCCCTACTCCCTTCATGTTACAGTCCCGTTTATCCCTCAACACTCCTCCCCCTTCAACTTTCTCACTCGAGTTTTATCTCACCCATCTTTGTTCAGCAATCTGCTTCTTATAGCTACGTTTGCACATTTTACAGACCCCCTCCCCACCCATGCATTCATACATACAGAGCAGCCTCCATTGGACAAACTGGCTTATGTCTGCTAGCTTGCTTGCAACCTATCAGGGAGCAGCGCACCAGTTTTAAAGTAGACCGGTGAGAAGGGAAGCAAAAACTCGCAAATTCTAGCCGAACACTGTTAAATAAATAAAATGTAAATGTCATGGTACTTATAGAGCGCACTGTCACCAGACGGTCACCTTGCGGTGTCGCCTATGCGGTTTCCTGGCGCTGATACTCATACCGCTGTGGAACCCCTCCTGGCTTTCCCTGTGAAGTGTCCACTCCTGGGCACCCAGGAATCCTTAGCGCTGCTGGGGCCGGTGTGGAGGCTAAGCAAGCTATTGCCCAGAGTTGCAGCGTGAGGCCCGTGATTAGAATAGGCACCAAGGCGAGAATTAACAGGTCCGAGGAAATTGAGCCCGAGACCCCGTCGAGGCGGGAATCGAACCCTGGTCCCTGGCCAGAACTCTGCATCAGGGTCTGCCGCTCTAACCATTTAGCCACACTCCTCCACAAGTTGATGGCAACTACTTGAGTTAGGTCTCAGTGCTCTGCTGCCTCTCGGCTAGGTTTGCGCTATAGAAATACCATATACATACATTCCTACAGTAGGGCATTTAACTATTGTGCTGCAGCTTTTGAGCCTACTGTCAATATAGGAAAGCAATCCCACCCGGTGAGCAGTTTGTCATGACACATACTACACACCTTTTCAAGAACTGCCTGTCAACATTTCATTTGCATGTACATTTTCACATAACCCTTTCTCCTGCCTGATTAAAGATCCACCCCACTAACCCATTCCTTCTGTATACTTGCATTTAATGAACCATAAATAACATGTGCATCAACATTGTTTACTGTGCACTTGTTCATTAACTGATTAGATTGTGTTACACTTATCTCGGAACCTTTATGCAATCACCAACAGCCTTGCACTTTTCCACAAGTATCAAGGGAAGCAAGGCATTTGGTGACTTAAATAAGCTGTTACACCCTGACAGGGCTAATCAGACCTTCCAGTGGACCCAGGTTCAATGGTTCACTTAAGGGCCAAAGATCCTCAGAGGTTTTGCTACTTATGGAAGCAGCCTCACTCGTCGACTTACAGGGGACTAAAGGGGGGGAGTGGGAGAAACAGATGTAGAGGGAGCCCAGAGCTAAGTGCAAGAGGGAACCAAAATCAGTTACATATTATATGCAGATTAAGTTGTATACATTCAAGGTGGAGCTGAAACATGTCAGACAGGATAATCAGTATATCCATAGTTACACAAACAAATGGCAGCAAGGAATCAGTTCCTTGCATTGAACACAAAGTGAGCACCGGAAAAGCCTAATATTATCTGCAACTAGATACCAATCTGGCAGACTAACTCCATACAAATGTTGTTAAAACTTCTTAGGCATCAGGATCATGGAATGGGACATTTGAGGTGACAATTGCGACTCTTAGGAGCAGGACACAAAGGGCCTCATTACGATGCGGTTCGGACCACAACCGATGGCTTGTTGGTTGCGGTCCGAATCACATCTACTGCTGCCATCTGAATCGACGCATTACAAAGTGTGCGATTGGAGGCAGCAGTCAGAGGTACCAACCAACACAATCGGTCAGAAAGGCCTCATAATCCCTTAAGGACGGTGTTTCTGCTGTCGGGATTATGATGTCAGTTTCTGACTGCCTTTTCTATGTCGGCCTTTCGGACTTGGAAAGGCTGATGGAAAATGACATTAGGGGCCCTTAGCAGGGCCCCTTTCCCACTGGCCCTCCGCCTCTGTACTTGGAGGCACCTTTGGTGCCCCCTTGAACATCCCTGCACTATCAATAACAAAATATATAATTGAAATAAGACCACAGAAGTCCAGGGCTTGCAGGCCTACAAGAGAGCATACAAAACTCACATAGTTAAGCAACACTATAGATAGGGGACAAAAACCCACCTAGAGCTTTGGGATTGGGAACAGTAGTAGCTACCCTCACAGAACAAATCTGAAGCTGTCAGATGAATGCGTCCAAGCAACCAGCAGCCATAGGTTACTGATCAATCTTGGCAGACACACCACGAATACCTGCGCCACCTTCGACCACATGTTACTGTCCAACCTAGGCCGACACACTTGCGCTGACTGAGCCTAATAGGCCCACACTACTAATTTCCAGCCTGACGTTTTCTTGCTGTCACTGGTGCCCACCACCCCCTCACCCCATCTTGGTCCTGATGAAGACCCCACTTTCAAGGCGTGAAGTTGGCTGGTTCTTATGAGGGTCAAAACATCGATATTCTTTTGTTTCTTTGTGTCAAATTAAATTTACATGACAGAGAACACGTATCTGCATCTTTGTATTTTGATTTAACATTCATGTTTATGCCAGACATCTGGCAGGATAGGTTGTCATGACTGATTGTTGATGCTTATATACGCACCACCTTCCCTTTGCACATCTCCTGCACTTATCCCTGATATGCACTTGTCACCTCACATTGTGTGCACCTTTTTTCGAATTGTCTGAATATGAAATACATTGGATTCTATACACTTGATTCATTTCAATTCTGGTGATGCAATTAAATAGTAATTGTTGTTGGAATGAGCTAATCGGTGTTATGTTATGTTATGTTATGGAAATTTATTCAGCGCACAGCTGCTCCAGCGAAGGAGCGTCCTGGCGCTTGACAAGGTTACCAACACAACACAACTAAAAAGACAGTAGACTAAGAGGAAGCAAGCTCAAGGAAATAAAAAAGTCTTGATGGTTGTCATATTTTGTTTACTTTGACCATTTACTGTTCCCTTATGTTTTATGAATGCTCTCCAACGTGACATTATTATATGTACCACATTGTACCCGGGTCCAGTGGTCTATCGGGTTATCCCATTATCACATAACTCAGTGCATACTTGAATCAATGGTAAATCCCTAGCTGGCATATGAATAGAAAAAGAAATGCCATGCTAGCATATGAATTGGCAAATACATCCGGCTAAGGACAAGCAAAAGCAGACAATGCACAGTAAGAGAGAATGCCAGCTCAACAAAAACATGGCAGAAGGCTTGCTGAAAACACATAATTTGCTTATATATGGATCAGGACCTGAAGAACAAAAGGAACAGGAAATATCAGGGTCAAGTGGCCCTGTCAATGGTATAAAAGCAATTTAGTAATGCAGCATGATACAATACAGCAACACCTACCGTGAAGCAACATAACATAGAATAACGTATTGTAAAACACAACATACGTCACAATACAAAACACAAGGCTTGCAATGTAAAACTATCAATGACTTATAAGTAAAGTATAACGGTTGAAAGTGAAGTTCACACACTGAAATACAAGTACCAAGCATAGGCAAAGAGAAAAGAAAGACTGCAGTTTTCAGTTGGGGGGGGGGGGGGGGGGGGGAGGGTAGAAAGCAGGGAAAGATTGGCCGCTAGAAAGATGTGACACTATTTTCAGAACAGTGTAGTTGGTCTATTCAGCAGTGAAATTTGAACTCTCAGAGGAATTGACTAGAGTACTTCAATTCGACTCCAAGCTCCACTGTATTGAAAAAACAAGGCACTTTCGGGCATATTTACAACGAAACGTCGGAGCGCGGAACACCGCTTTGTAAATATGGAGAAGGGCATAGCGCCATGAGAACGTCGCTATATGAATTGATCCTTCTCCGACTTAAATTGTAAACTCCACTCTCCCCCTTCCATAAAATCCCCTCCCATTGAGTATTACAGCCTGAAATGTCCAACTCCCTGTTAGTAAAAGTGAAAAGGGGCACAGTCCTCTCTATCTGTACTAACTGTACAAGAATATTCCCATTTGAGATGTTTTGGGGCCAATTCAGAAAGGCATTTAAAAGTATGTAAAATAGTCCTACTGGAGTACTACTTCACACACTCATGGGAGAAATGAGCATCTATGAAATCACAGAGGGATTTACTCAAGCACAAGGGGATCCAAACTCATAGTATTTGTATCAAAATGCTCTCTATAAAACAGGAAAATGAGCACACAATACTGAAATTTGATCAATTCTCCAGAAGTAACAAGGTATCTAAAATATGTTTGAATCACCACCATTGTTTTCATATCAAACGAGTAAAAACATAAAAGACATACTTTCCAGAAAGGACAATGGAAACAAGCAAAGACAAACTCGAATTAAATAACAAATGGAGAATGTCAATGTTTAATCTGCAATAATCACCATAATGTAAGACAAAGTATGCATGCTGTCAGGTATCCAAGAAAGTGGACCCATTGAGAACCCTCTGCCATCTCTTAACCTCTCAGTGGAGTGATGGGGAATACACCACCACCAACAGAGAGATCAGGTGACAATAGGAAAATGGCAGTAGTAATAATGGTGGGAGGAAACCAGGACTGGCCTTGCTTGGATTGGAATCATCTTGGTACTCAGATTCCTTGTGTGGTAAAAGGAATAGGGAAACCACCTGTTTCCCTGGCAGATAGCAGGGGCGGCTCTAGGCTCATGGTGGCCCTGGGCAGGGAGCGTAGGTAGGGGTTCCCGGAAGAGGGGGTCCCGGTGGGGTAGAGCACGGAGGCCAGTGAAGAGGGGGGGGGGAATCAGGGTGTTTGGAAGTGGAACAGAGCAGAGGGCCGCCAAATCCCTGTCAGGGGCCGTCACGCAAATATGTACCCATCCTCAGACGATTATTATATTAAGGATATATAGGGGCGTGGTGACCCCTGGGGTTTGGTGGCCCTGTGCAGGTGCACAGCTTGCACATGCCTAAGGCCGCCCCTGCAGATAGTGTGATGACGAGCCTTTGACGGACTGGGCACCCGGCAAAGATCCCTGGACGCCAGAGCAAACAAAGGAAAACTTTAGCAGCTTGACAAAGGGCAACAAAAAAAAACTAAAGCGAAAGGAACTGTGAAGGAAGGAAACAACAGAGATGTGGGAACGAAAATGGTTACGAACCTCAGCAACAATGCAGCACATTGCCAGGCACTGTCAGGAAACTACCTGTGTGAGATCGGGACGAGAATGGATTACAGTGGGTGTGTGCTATCTGCAGGGGAAAGGGATTTCCAAAGAAGGGGTAAAACATACAGGTGAGTACCTGTAGGGGAGGAATGAAGGGAGGTAAGAAGATGAGGAATGGAGAAGGTACAGGCAGGCTATGATCAGGAAGCTGAAAGTCTGTAAAGAAACCTTTAAGGTAACTGAAGCCCTGCAACAAAGAGGTACAAGGGAGACAAGAGACAAACTATCTCAAATGATAGTTTGAATGCTCCTGGGAAATAGTTCTCTCTGTGATGTGGAAAGATCTTGCAAGAAAGCAAGGAGCAGATTAATATCACAAAGTTGCGGGAGACACCCATCAGCTACTATGAGGAAAGCGCTCTTGTCGGTTCTCTGTGCCAGAGGCAAAAGGTTCAGAATCTCACTGGCACCCTTGGAATTATGGACAATCAAGATTATAATATAAACAGGAAGACAAAGGGAAACAGTGGAGGAAACACAGAAAAGGGCTCAGGTAAAAGCAGGACTAGAATCAAGCTACGGTGCTGGAATACACAGGAAACAGCCTTTACAAACAAAGGAGCATATTATCAAGGGATTTATCTCCGCTTTTTTGGCTTTAAAAGCCAAGAAAGCGGAGATAAAATTATCTCCCTATTACCTAGCTGTCGCTAACAGCAGTTAGCGACAGCTAGTAGGAGATAGCGACCATCTTGGGCCCCGCTTTGCATGGCAGAGATATTTATCACTAATGACATGCAAAGTGGGCGTGCCAAGATGTTAGCAACTGGAAACAGTCGCTAACATCGCTATCTCCTATTACCAACTTTTGGAGATATTCGCGCTAAGCGCGAATATCTCCAAAAGCTAACACCTGCCCTGAGCAGTTCTTAGCCATGTTATCCAATGGGAGGTGGATAACATGGCTAAGAGCATTAGCTCGGTAATGCATGAATATCGCTGACTTTACAGCGATATTCATGCATTTCGGCCGATTTTTATCGCTTAGGAGATAAACCTTGATAATAGCAAGGCTCCTAAGCGATAAAAATCGCCGCAACACGGCGATAAAATTATTGCCGCTAAGCCAACACAGCGATAATTATCGCTAGTTGTTGGTAATATGCCCCAAAGTTTTTACCTCGTTAAGCCTTTACAACGCATTTTTTAGCACGGATATTTTTACCGAGAATATGCATTTAAAACGCATGCCAATACAACGCATTTAAGGTAAATTGGGGGGCAGTGCTCACAAAAAATGCATGTAAAAAGCATGTAAAGTAATTGCATGCGATGTACCGTCGTACATGCGGAATACACCGAATATAAGTCAAGGAAAACACGGAAACAGAGACTGGGCTCAGAAAAGTAGGACTGTCATAAAAGGCAGGGTTAAGACTGGCATAAAAGTCAAGTTTAGAACTAGAATATACAGAACATAAGACAAGGAGTTTACATATAACAGGTCAGGAAAAGTGCAGACAAGACTAGGAACAATGACAATCGCTGGAGTGAAGAGGCAGGAAAACAAGAGATAGAAACTGAGTCAAAAGGCAAGCCGGAAACGTAGCAGGGATGCAACAGAGCAAGAGGAGACTCAACAACTAATTCAGTAGTGAGTTGCTGCACTCTGGACTTAAAGTGAAATAGCAGTAGGCTCAAGGGAAGAGCACAGGTGCAGGGAGAGAGCTAGGGACAAGGAATTACATAGGTGCAAAGAATCAGGGAGCCACCAATGAAATTACAGGTGAACTGGGGCTTGCAAGGGGGCGGAGCTAGCCACTCTTGGAAATGGCCGCGATTTGAGCGAGCTCTCCCGATCGAGCAATTATCCTCCAATAAATCCTAGGTTTCCTTAAGCCGAAAACCTACCCTGTATACTTGCCTGTAGAGAGGATTATCATCGCTACTGATCGATCTTATCCTGGTGTGAAACGACAGACCCTGAGACAACAGCCTCGAGGCGGACTGGGAGTGGAGCGGTGTCTTCCCTGACCGTGCGTACTCACGTAAGCGCTACGCAAGTCTGGGGCTGCGTGGTGGTGACCCGGGCCGCACAGAGCCGGGGACGCATCGGGGCTCTGCAGCTGCTGTCACCTAGGAGCTGACTGGGAGTCCGAGTGGCGGGTGCGATCCTGCGCTGCATTCACGAGAAGGAGAGCCGAATTGGTGCACTGGGACGGAGGTGAGGAAGCGCTAGTATTCTTGCCGCGCTCGGACGCACTTCTCCTCCCCCCGCCCTCCGGCTGCACGGTTGGTGCCTGTGATCTCCGCGCGCCTCGCAGCGGTAAGCCCCGCCTGGCGGTCCTGGGGTGGACTCACGCTGTAGTCTCCTGTGCAGACCCGGCTGGTGCCCTGCTGGCTCGCCGCCTTGCTGCCCGGCCATTCAGAATATCTATTGCGTCATTAACCGCCGGCGATAACCACTTTGCTATACTCTCCCTCCACTCCTGCTTGCACACCCTGTGAGGCCTGACTTCGGCTGTAGGAGTGCCCTGACTTTCACCTGAGCCCTGATTCCTCACGATATTGTTCCTTCACCGCTGCCCACTCTCTGACCAGTGTGTCTCTGGAGATATCCTGCTGTGTTCCATACTCTTTTGTCTCACTAATATCGCCATGGGCAAGCCAGAGAAAATGCAGACAAAGATTCAGTTTGAAAATCAGCGGAAGATGCCCACACCGTCCGCAGAACGCCATGCACCAAACCGCGACGATGCACCCTCCTCCACGGCCCCGACCACGATCGATGTCCCAGCTATGTTTACCGCCATTCAATCCACCCTGGCTAACATAGATGGGAAAATCGATACGCTGACCTATCGGGTGGACCGAATATCGGAGCGTCTGGATAAGCAGACCGAGCGCATGGACATGGCGGAACGCCGAATTTCCGAAAATGAAGATCCGACTGCCCAACTTGAACTAAAACACAAGAAAGTGGATACCCTGCTACAAAGTTTGGCAGCTAAAACGGATGACTTAGAGGCACGGTCATGACGCTGTAACCTAAGAATTTTGGGCATTGCGGAATCGACTCACATAAACAACATGGAAGCATATGTCGAAACCCTCCTAACCACCATTTTGGGCAAAGATATTTTTTCCACGGTCTTCATTGTGGAGAGAGCACATCGCACCTTGGCGCCAAAGCCGGCGGTTGGAGCTAAGCCACTCCCCATCATTGCCAAACTTTTAAACTATAGAGATAGAGACGCAGCTCTCCGGAAAGCACGTGAACTCGGAACTCTCACTCACGAAGGTATACCCGGACTTCACCTCACAGGTACAAGAGGCCAGGAAACAGTACATGGACATTAAAAAAAAGCTGAGAGATAATGAAATCCCTTACGCCATGCTCTACCCGGCGCGATTAAAGGTAACTCTGGACGGGAAAAGCGTGATCTGCAACACGCCACGGGAGGTGGTGAAGTACTTACAAGCTAACTACCCACAGGTACTCCGGCGCAAATCACCACGTGGCCAACTACCGGATCAAGACCCCCCTCAGATGCGGAATGATCGTCACGGGGTAGTATTTGGTCATATGCACATGGCCTTGGTCCTCTGGAAGTTATTTGGGTCACCCGCATACATCTCTTAGCGACCCTTTGTCCTGTTAACAACACACAATGTTCTTCATGTCATACTTGTGAAATATCTCCTGGAAGGATCTTTATCTCTGTCAGCGGGAGATGGTTAACTCTTATATGTTGAATACAAAGGCACGAACACTGAAACCTGATTACACACGGCTCGCACTATGGCGAGTGGCTCGATCACCCAGCCACTATATGCTGGGTCGCTGGCGGGCTGCATCCAGCCCCCCTGTGTGATCCACATGAACTGCCCTGTTGGGGCCCCCAATTTCAGTGGTGCCCTGACATGTTGGGTTACTACTTGGTTATATTTTAGTTTTGGGCAGATTGTTCGGGGTACAGGCTTTGTCATGATTGGGATGGCGAAGTGGGTGGGGGGAGGAGGAGGGGGTTCTACTGTAGTAACTGATGTCACAATCTGTTTTGGTCATGATAATGTTTGGGGCTTTCAGAAACTGTGCAGCACGCTCAAAGGCACTCTACACTCCCATATATGTTGGAAATGCCTCAATGGGTACGGGTAGTCGATTGAAGTTATTGACATGGAATGTCAGAGGCCTTAATAGTCCAAAGAAAATCAGGCAGGTCTTTGCTTATCTGGATCGTCATGCTGTAGACCTAGCGCTCTTACAAGAGACGCATCTCCTCCCTGGTAAAGCTGAGACACTGGGATCGCGTTGGGCAGAACACTCTATATCTGCACCATATTCCTCATATGCCTGAGGTGTGACGATCCTGATACGCAAAGGGGTTCAGTTTTGCCTGGAATGCACGGAAATGGACCGAAATGGCAGATTTGTTATTGTCACTGGCATGCTGCGTGGGACCAGAGTGGGAATTGTAAATGCATATGGGCCAAACGTTGATGACCCTGTTTTTTTTCAGCTTCTGTTTTCCAAATTGCGCGACCAACCCCAGATGGAATGGATCTGGGGCGGAGACCTAAATGTTGTCCGTGATCCAACACAGGACCGTTCACATGACACTAGTGAACACCATAAACGCGCAGCGGAAGCCCTCCACAATGGCTTTACCGAACTTGGTTTGCATGATGTCTGGAGGGTTCGTCACCCAACACTGCGAGCCAGCACGCACTCCTCTGCAGCGCACGCCAGCTGGTCACGAATTGACTATTGGCTGCTATCAGAGCGGGCGTCCACATGGGCCACTGATGTCACGCACCTCCCTAAAACTCTATCGGACCATAATCCGGTGCTCTTATCCCTGGCCGTCCCAACATACGTTCCCCCCCCCATTCACGTGGCGATTCAACGCTGCAGCATTAGTCGACTCACTGTATAGAGAAACAGTACACAAGGCAATAGCAGACTAGTCGACTCACTGTATAGAGAAACAGTACACAAGGCAATAGCAGACTATTTCGCTATAAATAGTGGGTCGGTGGACAGTGCTGGCACTCTATGGGAGGCTTTTAAAGTAACGATTCGAGGGGTCTGTATTTCCTCCTCGGTAGGGATTCTGAAAGATATCAGGACACAACTACAGAACTGTGAGAATGACATTCGCCGACTAGAGGCAGACTATGACTCCTCGCAAGACGCAGGGACATTGGCAGACATACGTGAGGCGATCACTAGATATAATGAACTCGCAGAGGACGAAATAAAATACATGTCGAAGAGATATAAGGCGCGTAGGTTGGGAGAGGGTGGTCGCCCGGGTCGTGCACTAGCACAGAAGATACGATTGCCACAAGCACAGCACCTGGTTACACAGCTACAAGATGAGGAGGGACACCTTAACTTCGACACTCCCACTATCCTAAACATTTTCGACGCCACATACAAAGACTTTTACACCTCACACCACACGGCCACAGGAACTGATATGTTGGACTACATCGCGGATATAGCACTGGTGTGGTTGTCGGACTCGCACCGTGAGACCCTGGCACTGCCAATAACGGAGGAGGAAACCCATACAGCTATTAAATCCCTGCCCAATGGTAAAGCCCCGGGCCCTGACGGGTTCACGGCTGAATTTTATAAAGCATATGCCGAGGACATTATCCCCCACCTCTTAGAAATGTACGGTGAGGCTCACGATAACGGTGCCCTCCCACAGACACTGAGAGAAGCCATCATAGTAACACTACTTAAACCTGATAAGGATGCCACTAGGGCAGACTCTTACCGACCCCTATCGTTAATAAACACGGACGTGAAAATTCTAGCAAAAATAATTGCCACGAGATTACAGCCTTTCATGCCAACTATTGTACTTCCTGACCAATCGGGCTTCATCCCTAACAGATCCACAACACACAACCTGCGTACAATATTCGCACTAATGCACCAATTGAATCCGGATCTCAGAGCAGTGGCGGTGTTGTTAGACGCAGCTAAAGCTTTCGATTCGGTGGAATGGAGGTACATGTTTCTAATACTGCAGCGGATAGGCCTACCTTTACGTATGCTAACTTGGATCCAATTATTATACACAAACCCCACAGCCCGTGTAAGAGTCAACGGCTATATCTCGGAGCCCATACCCATACAGCGAGGCACCAGACAGGGATGTCCTCTCTCCCCACTACTCTTCTCCATAATGTTAGAACCATTAGCTTGTAAGATCCGCCAACAATATGCACACACTGCGTTGGGATTCCGCCTCCGACCTATCAGCATTTCGCTTTACGCGGACGATATGGTTCTTTACCTCCGCGACCCAGACACTAATCTCTCCCCCGTGCTTAGGGAATATGTCAAATTTGGTGGACAATCTGGCCTCACCATTAACTGGTCCAAATCCGCCCTGATCCCACTGACCGCTAGTACTGGCCCTCCTCAACTGGACTTCCCTCTCATATGGCAGGATGACCCAATTAAATACCTGGGTGTGTGGGTACACAGAGATGTAGAACTGGTCATTCGGCACAACTACGGCACTGTCGTAGACCACATTGAAACTCGGATACAGAGATGGACGACACTCCCACTATCTCTAGCTGATAGGATATCCTTGCTGAAAATGGTGATACTCCAAAAGCTGCTTTATTTATTTGTTAATATACCAATCACTCCTCCAGCATCGGTCTTTGCTAGGCTCCGCACAGCGTTTGTACAGCTTATATGGGCAGGAAAGCAAGCCAGGATCAGTCTACATACACTCACTCTTCCATACAGTGCAGGCGGCTTTGCAGTACCAGATGCCTATATATACTACTTATGTGCACAGGCGCAGTTCGCACACCACTGGCACCATCCGGTACGCTACTTGACACATCTAGCGGTTGTGGAGGGAGACGCTTACCCTATACCACTCACAAGCATTCTCTCACACAATAGACCACACCTGGCGGCGCGGGAGATAAACACAATTCGCACCACAACTCACGCCTGGGAACGGCTCAGTAGGCTATCCCATAAATCCCCTATATATGCGCCAAGTCTCCCACTGGCATGGCACTCAAGCCTCTCAGTCACGAATGAACGGAACAACATGGCAATCTTAGAACGGGCCGGCTTAACGACTATGGGCGACCTTTATCCCAATGGTACTTTCATTACACAGGACGATTTGGAATATATAACAAACCAGACCCCTCTCTTCCGGTTCCTTTACCACAGACTCAGGGCAGCAGTCCGGGAGTTCTATCCCTCCTTCCCAGATGAGCCCCCAACTCTTAACTCTCTGCAATTCCTTATCACCACACCTACACAGGCACATATTCTGTCCAAACTATACAGACAAACTCAGGACGAAATAGGCGCTGACACCACTCTGATGAGAGATAAATGGTCTGTATTACTAGACGCCCCTCTCACGGAAGAAGACTGGACGGCAGCCTGCTCATTAACCGCACTCCTCACGCCTAACGGGAATTTGCGGCTCATTCATTATAAATATCTACACCAGGTGTACCACACCCCCCTTAAACTGTTTAAAATCAAACTGCGTGATGATGCGAACTGTACACGATGCAAAGTAGATAATGCTGATTTTGCGCACCTGGCATGGAGTTGTGCTAAAGTGCACCAATATTGGGTGGATGTGACTACTCATTTGACGAAGTTGCTGATGTGTGAGATCGCATGCACTCCCAGGGTGTGCTTACTGGGCCTGGATGTTCCGCTCAGGGCAAAAGGGAAAAAGCTAATGGCGATATTGCTGCTACTGGCGAAGCGTAGACTTTCTATGCACTGGGACAGCAGGCGCGCCCCATCGATCAAAGAATGGTTTGTGGATGCTGCCTATTGCAGGGATAACTTTTTGATATATGCGGAAGAACTGCCCTCCAATTCTAAACCTTCAGACATTTGGGACCCGCTCTCTGAATACCTACGCACCAATCCGGACCTGCTTAAACTGACTACTGATACCGTGCACCGCTCTTAACTTTCCGTCTCTACCCTCCCTTCCGTTTGGACTTAGATATGTATATGTGTATTGTATAACACTGCTGTGTCTTTCAGTTATCTGCCAGCCCCAGATCTTTATTATCATTGATATGTATGATATTTTGTATAAGGAAAGTGACTGACATGTGACAGATATTTGATGTTTCTTTTCTGTTATATGATAAAACTGATAAATTAAAAAAAAACAAAAAAAATAAATGGGGCTTGCAAAAGGAAAGATACGAGGAAACCAGAGATACAACACAGGAAATAGGAAATCCTGGAATGAAGTGTGGATCGGAGGCAAGAGAAAGAGCGGGACAAGAATGCAGATATAAAAGGTTAGAATGACTGTAGGGTCTAGGAGCCAAGCTAGGGAACAGAAAACCACCACCAGGACGTGATTTGGGAAGGGTCTGATGACTGCTGGAACTAAAAGGACCATAATGCATCAGGGACATGGAGTAGAAATCTGGACTGGAAAGTGAAGAGAAGATAATTTGCTAAGTGAAGATGTGTATAATTTTCTATACTGATGTAAAGGCTGTTTTCCACAATGCCCTCGTGAGCAACACCTAGATGCAGGATGTCAAAATCCTGCTTTCTGTAGAATTTGTCTTAAATACTTGCACTACTACTCATACCCAGAAAGTGCTTACCTTAACCAGAGGGTGCTGAAGTACTTGATAGTTGTTAAGGACACAGAGGGGCATCTTCACAAGCCCTTAACGCCACCACAACGTCACTTTGAGTGACGTTGTGATGGTGATAGGGGCCTTGCCTTATTCACAAGGCAGCGTTAAGCCACTTAACATGGCTTAACGCTGTCTTGTGAATAAGGCCCCCTTTCACTATCTATTTAGCGTGAAAGGAGCATGCAGTTGGTGTTGTGGTGGGCGTTCCCCTCAACACCCATTGATTTTGACTCTGCCTCCTATTCACAAGGGCAGCGTAAATAGGAGGCAGCGCCAAAATTAAGACCAGGAAAACCCTGGTCTTAAGTTGGCGAAACTAGGAGAAATGCTTTATTTCTCCTCGTTCTTGCTTTTTCCATGTGGCTGCCTTGTGCAGCACACATGGAAAAAGCAAAGTGCCATGGTATGTTTATGTTGTCATGACTGATTGTTGATGCTTATATACGCACCACCTTCCCTTTGCACATCTCCTGCACTTATCCCTGATATGCACTTGTCACCTCACATTGTGTGCACCTTTTTTCGAATTGTCTGAATATGAAATACATTGGATTCTATACACTTGATTCATTTCAATTCTGGTGATGCAATTAAATAGTAATTGTTGTTGGAATGAGCTGTTGGAATGAGCTAATCGGTGTTATGTTATGTTATGTTATGGAAATTTATTCAGCGCACAGCTGCTCCAGCGAAGGAGCGTCCTGGCGCTTGACAAGGTAACCAACACAACACAACTAAAAAGACAGTAGACTAAGAGGAAGCAAGCTCAAGGAAATAAAAAAGTCTTGATGGTTGTCATATTTTGTTTACTTTGACCATTTACTGTTCCCTTATGTTTTATGAATGCTCTCCAACGTGACATTATTATATGTACCACATTGTACCCGGGTCCAGTGGTCTATCGGGTTACCCCATTATCACATAACTCAGTGCATACTTGAATCAATGGTAAATCCCTAGCTGGGATATGAATAAAAAAAGAAATGCCAAGCTAGCATATGAATTGGCAAATCCATCTGGCTAAGGACAAGCAAAAGCAGACATTGCACAGTAAGAGAGAATGCTAGCTCAACATAAACATGGAAGAAGGCTTGCTGAAAACACATAATTTGCATATATATGGATCATGACCCGCGGAACAAACGGAACAGGAAATATCAGTGTCAAGTGGCCCTGTCAATGGTATAAAAGCAATTTAGTAATGCAGCATGATACAATACAGCAACACCTACCGTGAAGCATCATAACATAGAATAACGTATTGTAAAACACAACATACGTCACAATACAAAACACAAGGCTTGCAATGTAAAACTATCAATGACTTATAAGTATAACTGTTGAAAGTGAAGTTGACACACTGAAATACAAGTACCAAGCATAGGCAAAGAGAAAAGAAAGACTGCAGTTTGCAGTTCAGGGGGGGGGGGGGTAGAAAGCAGGGAAAGATTGGCCGCTAGAAAGATGTGACACTATTTTCAGAACAGTGTAGTTGGTCTATTCAGCAGTGAAATTTGAACTCTCAGAGGAATTGACTAGAGTACTTCAATTCGACTCCAAGCTCCACTGTATTGAAAAAATAAGGCACTTTCGGGCATATTTACAACGAAACGTCGGAGCGCGGAACACCGCTTTGTAAATATGGAGAAGGGCATAGCGCCGTGAGAACGTCGCTATATGAATTGATCCTTCTCCGACTTAAATTGTAAACTCCACTCTCCCCCTTCCATAAAATCCCCTCCCATTCTACTTGAAAGAGGGATCTAAAACACTTTGGTACCGATTCAGAAAGACACTTGGGAGTGCATGAAGGAGTAATGCATGGGTACTACTTCAGATACTCATAAATACCTTTATGAGAATGTGTATGAGTATGAGTATTACAGCCTGAAATGTCCAACTCCCTGTTAGTAAAAGTGAAAAGGGGCACAGTCCTCTCTATCTGTACTAACTGTACAAGAGTATTCCCATTTGAGATGTTTTGGGGCCAATTCACAAAGGCATTTAAAAGTATGTAAAATAGTCCTACTGGAGTACTACTTCACACACTCATGGGAGAAATGAGCATCTATGAAATCACAGAGGGATTTACTCAAGCACAAGGGGATCCAAACTCATAGTATTTGTATCAAAATGCTCTCTATAAAACAGGAAAATGAGCACACAATACTGAAATTTGATCAATTCTCCAGAAGTAACAAGGTATCTAAAATATGTTTGAATCACCACCATTGTTTTTATATCAAACGAGTAAAAACATAAAAGACATACTTTCCAGAAAGGACAATGGAAACAAGCAAAGACAAACTCGAATTAAATAACAAATGGAGAATTTCAATGTTTAATCTGCAATAATCACCATAATGTAAGACAAAGTATGCATGCTGTCAGGTATCCAAGAAAGTGGACCCATTGAGAACCCTCTGCCATCTCTTAACCTCTCAGTGGAGTGATGGGGAATACACCACCACCAACAGAGAGATCAGGTGACAATAGGAAAATGGCAGTAGTAATAATGGTGGGAGGAAACCAGGACTGGCCTTGCTTGGATTGGAATCATCTTGGTACTCAGATTCCTTGTGTGGTAAAAGGAATAGGGAAACCACCTGTTTCCCTGGCAGATAGCAGGGGCGGCTCTAGGCTCATGGTGGCCCTGGGCAGGGAGCGTAGGTAGGGGTTCCCGGAAGAGGGGGTCCCGGTGGGGTAGAGCACGGAGGCCAGTCAAGAGGGGGGGGGGAATCAGGGTGTTTGGAAGTGGAACAGAGCAGAGGGCCGCCAAATCCCTGTCAGGGGCCGTCACGCAAATATGTACCCATCCTCAGACGATTATTATATTAAGGATATATAGTGGCGTGGGGACCCCTGGGGTTTGGTGGCCCTGTGCAGGTGCACAGCTTGCACATGCCTAAGGCCGCCCCTGCAGATAGTGTGATGACGAGCCTTTGACGGACTGGGCACCCGGGAAAGATCCCTGGACGCCAGAGCAAACAAAGGAAAACTTTAGCAGCTTGACAAAGGGCAAAAAAAAAAACTAAAGCGAAAGGAACTGTGAAGGAAGGAAACAACAGAGATGTGGGAACGAAAATGGTTACGAACCTCAGCAACAATGCAGCACATTGCCAGGCACTGTCAGGAAACTACCTGTGTGAGATCGGGACGAGAATGGATTACAGTGGGTGTGTGCTATCTGCAGGGGAAAGGGATTTCCAAAGAAGGGGTAAAACATACAGGTGAGTACCTGAAGGGGAGGAAGGAAGGGAGGTAAGAAGATGAGGAATGGAGAAGGTACAGGCAGGCTATGATCAGGAAGCTGAAAGTCTGTAAAGAAACCTTTAAGGTAACTGAAGCCCTGCAACAAAGAGGTACAAGGGAGACAAGAGACAAACTATCTCAAATGATAGTTTGAATGCTCCTGGGAAATAGTTCTCTCTGTGATGTGGAAAGATCTTGCAAGAAAGCAAGGAGCAGATTAATATCACAAAGTTGCGGGAGACACCCATCAGCTACTATGAGGAAAGCGCTCTTGTCGGTTCTCTGTGCCAGAGGCAAAAGGTTCAGAATCTCACTGGCACCCTTGGAATTATGGACAATCAAGATTATAACTTGCTGACTTTACCACAGAGGGCTCCGTCATCACTGCTGAGGGCTTTATCACCTACTCCTCGCGGAACCCGCTCCGCGGGTCCCGCAGCGCTACCTAGGACTCCTGAGACCACCGGGGGAGCAAAAAGGAACATCACTGTGCAGGCAAGGCTGCGAGCGTCAGGGGCCGGACTTCGTGTCCCAGAAGTCTCGGCTGCCCTCGCCTCCCGCCATCGGGCCGCTCTCCTTGCCTGCCCCGCCCCCCTCTCGTTGCAGAAAAGGTAGCTGCACCTGGACGCAGTGGGAAACTTGCTGACTTTACCACAGAGGGCTCCGTCATCACTGCTGAGGGCTTTATCACCTACTCCTCGCGGAACCCGCTCCGCGGGTCCCGCAGCGCTACCTAGGACTCCTGAGACCACCGGGGGAGCAAAAAGGAACATCACTGTGCAGGCAAGGCTGCGAGCGTCAGGGGCCGGACTTCGTGTCCCAGAAGTCTCGGCTGCCCTCGCCTCCCGCCATCGGGCCGCTCTCCTTGCCTGCCCCGCCCCCCTCTCGTTGCAGAAAAGGTAGCTGCACCTGGACGCAGTGGGAAACTTGCTGACTTTACCACAGAGGGCTCCGTCATCACTGCTGAGGGCTTTATCACCTACTCCTCGCGGAACCCGCTCCGCGGGTCCCGCAGCGCTACCTAGGACTCCTGAGACCACCGGGGGAGCAAAAAGGAACATCACTGTGCAGGCAAGGCTGCGAGCGTCAGGGGCCGGACTTCGTGTCCCAGAAGTCTCGGCTGCCCTCGCCTCCCGCCATCGGGCCGCTCTCCTTGCCTGCCCCGCCCCCCTCTCGTTGCAGAAAAGGTAGCTGCACCTGGACGCAGTGGGAAACTTGCTGACTTTACCACAGAGGGCTCCGTCATCACTGCTGAGGGCTTTATCACCTACTCCTCGCGGAACCCGCTCCGCGGGTCCCGCAGCGCTACCTAGGACTCCTGAGACCACCGGGGGAGCAAAAAGGAACATCACTGTGCAGGCAAGGCTGCGAGCGTCAGGGGCCGGACTTCGTGTCCCAGAAGTCTCGGCTGCCCTCGCCTCCCGCCATCGGGCCGCTCTCCTTGCCTGCCCCGCCCCCCTCTCGTTGCAGAAAAGGTAGCTGCACCTGGACGCAGTGGGAAACTTGCTGACTTTACCACAGAGGGCTCCGTCATCACTGCTGAGGGCTTTATCACCTACTCCTCGCGGAACCCGCTCCGCGGGTCCCGCAGCGCTACCTAGGACTCCTGAGACCACCGGGGGAGCAAAAAGGAACATCACTGTGCAGGCAAGGCTGCGAGCGTCAGGGGCCGGACTTCGTGTCCCAGAAGTCTCGGCTGCCCTCGCCTCCCGCCATCGGGCCGCTCTCCTTGCCTGCCCCGCCCCCCTCTCGTTGCAGAAAAGGTAGCTGCACCTGGACGCAGTGGGAAACTTGCTGACTTTACCACAGAGGGCTCCGTCATCACTGCTGAGGGCTTTATCACCTACTCCTCGCGGAACCCGCTCCGCGGGTCCCGCAGCGCTACCTAGGACTCCTGAGACCACCGGGGGAGCAAAAAGGAACATCACTGTGCAGGCAAGGCTGCGAGCGTCAGGGGCCGGACTTCGTGTCCCAGAAGTCTCGGCTGCCCTCGCCTCCCGCCATCGGGCCGCTCTCCTTGCCTGCCCCGCCCCCTTATCTTAACCACTCATTTTCCCACATATTTAAGGAGAGGCAATCCCCCGCGGCGCGGGAGCGCGCGGGAGGGCGCCGGGAGAAGCCCGGGACAAGGGCGGGACCGTCTGTGGCCGTCCGGGGCCGAAGGAGGCCGGGCTGGGCCTGCTCTCTTTCGTTGCAGTCCGGAGGACATTGTTCATCATATAATGGATAAGGCAACAGAAGAAGAAACCCCGGGGAAAAAATCTAGGTTACGCAATGGATCCCTGGAGAACTATTTTCCCAAGAGGAGCGAGGGAGAAAAGGATTCCATCCTAGCGGAGCGTAGGGCAGAGCGGCGTCGTTCTGTTGAAAATATGAAACACAGACCCATCACTGATAGCCTACTTGAACTAAATTGTGAAGGTGATATGACTGGCCTAAATGAAGATAATGTAAGTCAAGATGGAGTCCCACTATTGTTTCGTGACTTTGTAGCTACTCCTTGTCTGCCTGCAGATAATAATAATGTTATAATTGTTTCACCCACCCCTAGTGGTAGTCGTATGGCCGATAAAGCCAAAGCTAGGAAGCAGAAAGTTAATACTTATCCTCCAGCCCAGATTCACCGCCCGCCCCCTAGTAAAAAAAGAAGGAAACAAAGGGTGGTAGCAGGTAAAACAAAAATACCTCACACTGATTTTGGTAAAGGGATAATAACCCCGGTTACAACTGAGATTCCTATAGTAATAGGCCAGGAACATACCCCACAGGTAGTTG
The DNA here is from genome assembly GCF_964261635.1 of Lissotriton helveticus. Taxonomy (NCBI): domain Eukaryota; kingdom Metazoa; phylum Chordata; class Amphibia; order Caudata; family Salamandridae; genus Lissotriton; species Lissotriton helveticus. The sequence goes on from NC_136070.1 coordinate 940,290,745, forward strand.
ATTCACCGGGTCATAGTCCATCTTCAGTAACCATACAAGTTGAGGCTCTAGATAAAAACACTAGAGGCGCCTCACCTATCACTTCACCTGCACTTCCTTCTTCAGTATCAGGGAATCTGGAATTCTTGTTAAGATCTCTCCTCCTACCCATTAATGAGTCAATTAAAAAGGTGGAAATTAGACTAACTATATTGGAAGCCGCTATAACTAGTATGTCTACTCATACCAAAAACAAAGGAAGTGTGGTGGTAAATCCCAAACCCCCTTCTACCGGTCCTGAAAGTAAATCTAGATTGCCTCCCGTTCCTGCTTCGGCTAAGCAAAATTGCCAGCCCCCGGGGGGAGCTGTGCCCCCAACCCATAATACACCACAGACTAAACAACCTAAAGCCCCAGCTACAGGGTTGAGAGTGGACCCTTCCAATCCACCTCTAAAGGCCCCGACGAGTAGCAATCTGAGTGCACAGGGAGATGATGGGAAAAGTAGAATGCCTCAGAAAAGGGTTCCACCAATAGAGATCCCCCCTGAAGCGGTGCCTTATGTGGTGATCCTAACAGGGGTCCCGCAACTAACTGAAAATAAGAAGGAGGGATTTGTCGACCTTAAAAATAAAATTATCCATTGGTTGCGGTTGCACAGGCCGATAGCACCTAACATAGATGGGGATATAGCTCATGTTAGAAGGACCAATTGGCTGGGGAGTAGAACCAAAGATATTGAGGGGGACTTAGTGGTGGTCAATTTTAGAGACCCTCGGGCAGTTGATTACATCCTAAACTGGCCACCTGGGAGAGGGGAAACCTGTGTTATCCCACGGGCTTTAACATACTTTTATCCCAGGGCAAAAATTACCAACTCTAAATACTTAAACAGACCACAACTTTATATGCCTCCCTTTATCCCGCCCTATATTAATAACCAACCTCAGTATGGTCATCAGCTGACCAGGGTGCCCGATCCACACTCCGCCTGGTCCATAGTCCCTCATGGACATAGGCAGAACCAAGGTCCCAGCATGAACCATTTGATGCCCTTTACCCCATTGGACACCTATAATCGGTTTTCTCAGCTGTCAGGGCTGGAAGATTGCGATTGAAGGTGGGGCCATGGGGGGGGGGTAACTGACAACAAATCTCTAGGGGGGGAGGGTCTTCGTCCAATCTGGGGTAGTACTGTTACTGAAGAAGCTATTCTACCTACAGACCACATGGTGACCACTATTGACATTAATGAGGATTTTAGGCCAGCTGGGCCCGTGATGAGTACGGTTGATTGTTCTGTAGCCGTGACTTCATTGGCCCAGGAGGGGGGGTGCCCTTTGACCTGGGATGTTAATGAGAGGTTGCCAATGGAGGATTATACTTCCATGCCCAGAGGAAGGAGGGTAATAAACCTCCTCTCTTGGAATATTGCTGGGCTAAAGAGGAAGTTGGATATTCCAGAGTGGCATATACAAATTGAGCAGTTTGATGTCTGCCTGTTCCAGGAGACATGGAGTTTAGTTCCATTACATAAATCGGGGTATACCACCCACTGTGTGCCCGCAGTAAGTATGGGCAAGGGCAGACCATCGGGCGGGCTCATTATCTGGATAAAAATAGATTTGAATTGGGTGGTCACAAGACATATCGTGGAGTGTAATGATATACTCCACCTCTCGGCAAAAGGAGGGGAGGTTGTTGATAGGCTTGACCTTTTTAATGTTTATGCAAGAGGGACACAGGGTGACTCCCCCTCTTTGACCCTAACATCCTTGGACTTGGCCTTAGCCAATTGCCCCAGCTTAGCAAAAATTTTGGTGGGGGGTGATTTTAATTGTACCTTTGAACCCCTTCTCGGAGATGACCCCTTAGGTATCGAAGAGGAGGACTCGAAATGGTCTATTCCAGCTCTTTCCCTGTCCCCTGTTAGGAAGTGGTCGTCTAGGGCCATACAAATTAATGCACTGACAAGGGACCATAGACTAAGAGCCCTCAATGGCAGGACCTTGTCAGACCAGTCAGGGGCATGGACCTTTAATAGACTTTCCGGTCCGTCCCGAATCGATTACATCCTAATGGATGTTGGATTCTGGCCGGACCTAATTGATATGGAGGTCGTCCCAAGCCAGGATAGTGACCACAACCCCCTGTATTGTAAATTCCATTGGGGCATTCGGAATGACAGGTGTGCAATGGTCACCCTAAAAACAACTAAAGAAGTTATCCCATTTAATAACAATCGTAGATTAAAATGGGATAAGGCTAAGCTTAATGAGGGCGACATAGGAAGTATCAAAGAAATGGTTGAGGGTTTGTCTTCCACCTTAGAAATATGGGCTGGTGAAAATAGGACCGTCAGTCCCCAATACCCCTCCCTTGACTCTGCCTATAAATCCACAATAGACCAAGTTGGGAAATTTTTTATCTCGAAGGGGAAAAGTAAAAGGGCTCATGCTATACCCTCTACTCTTAGCAAAGTTTGGTATAATGAACTTTGTAAAAGCAAAAGGAAAAAATTGACAGAAGCTCTACTTTCGGGGGACCCTCCACTGGTTAGAGCGGCCAGGAAGGATTACCTGAAAGAACTGTCATTGGCCAAACGGGAGTGGGAGGAACAGCATTGGCAGGGTCTCTCCAATGCAGTGAGTGGTAGGAATCCAAACCTCTTTTGGGAACTAGTTAATAGATCAAGGCAGAGAAAATCGCAACCATTGTCTGATCATATAACTTGCCAGCAATGGTTTACACACTTCTCATCCCTATATGGAGACTCGGAAGAAACAACTAGTCCTGGGGTGATTAGCCTGGGTGAAGGGGCCCCCATGGATGATACCGAGCTTCTGTTTTCAACGGGAGAGGTAGTATTGGCGATTAGACACCTAACCCCCAAAAAAGCCGCTGGGCAGGACGGGATCCCAGGGGATCTATTGTTGGTGGAGCCTGAGTCCTGGGCTAAACTAATCGCGATTATAATGAACCTGATTATGAGGGGACACCAGGTTCCAGACTCCTGGAAAGGGGCCGAGGTAGTTACCGTGTACAAGAAGGGGGCTAGAGATGACCCTGCAAACTACAGACCTATAAGTCTGATAGACATAATCCAGAAAGTGGTCGGCAGGGTCATCATTTCAAGAGTAGGCGATTGGATAGAGGAGGCTAGTATCCTCTCCCATTTACAAGCGGGGTTCAGAAGGAAGGTAGGTACGATGGACCAGGTCTTTCGATTCTTTGCCATCTATTGGAAGGCGGTTACTATCATGAAGGGCAGTTTGTATATGGCCTTCATTGATCTTAAAACCGCCTTCGACCTGGTCCCTCGTACTAAACTTTGGGGAATTCTAAGAGAGATGGGTATTCCCAGTGGTCTTCTGAGCCTAATCGTCAAGCTACACGAAGGGAACTATGCGAGGGTGAGATGGGGATCCCAGGGTCAACTTACAGATAGGATCCCTGTGCGAAGAGGAGTGCGTCAGGGCTGTGTCATGGCTCCGACTCTCTTCTCCCTATTCGTAAATGGAGTGGTTGACCATCTGATGGGGGAGGAGTCGGATGCCCCATCCCTGGCGGGGGAGAAAATCCCCACACTTCTCTTCGCTGACGACACCCTATTAATTTCTAAATCCCCGGTGGGCTTGCAGAAACTCTTAAATCGGTTTAGCTCCTTTTGTACCAATCGAGGGCTAACTATCAATACATTAAAAACCAAACTGATGGCTTTTGCACCCTCAAGAAGATTTAGAAATAATTTTGTGCTTAATAGCGCCCCCCTTGAGCTGGTCGAGTCTTTTGACTATCTTGGTGTCCGAATTAACAGTCATATGTCTTGGAAGGATCATCTGTCTAAGATGCTATTAAACCATCATAGAGTATCCGGGGTGATGTTGAAGGAGATTCGGGAGTCAACCAGCAAACCGGTCTCCCCAGCTATGACCATCTACGAGGGCCAGATCCTTCCTGCAGCACTCTATGGCTCTGAACTGTGGGGATTTGAAGGGGTTTCGGCCTTGATGAGAGCGGAAAACAATTTTTTTAGGAATGTGGTAGCTCTACCCACTTCCACCCCTATGATCCCTCTTAGATTAGATCTGGGCAGGAAAACAGTAAAGGACTTAGTGAGGCTTCGCCCATTGTTATTCTGGTCCCGGCTAAGAAGAACCGAGGAGCTCGCAAAGTATGCAGAAGGGCTGGATGAACTGTTACTATTGGACACCTGTAAAAAAATAAGATGGTTAAACAAATTAAAAGAATTGGTTTTTAGCTTGGGTCTTAGAGAGGCATGGGAGTCGCAGTCACCACCACCAAAAGATGTTTTAAAAAAACTGTACTGGGATTGGGTACAGAATAATACCATGAGGTCTATGAATTTGGGTTCACTCACTGACCAGTTTTTGTCTATTAAATCTGTGCGTAAACTGGAACCCTTTTTAGACTTAATAACCAAACCATTGGACCGAGCGCTGTACCTTAAACTGCGGTATGGGACGCTCCCGGTGAATGAATTTACAGGGAGATGGCTGAACACAGATGTCTGCTCCCGTGGTTGCCCGGGCTGTGCGGCCCCCAAGGAATCGGTGGCTCACTTGTTCTTTGCCTGCCCTGCTTACAAAGGGGCACGGAAATTTTGGTTAAAACCTGTCTGCAGGGAAATGGGGCTGAGGTGCCACAGCCAGGCACTACGTGTTCTTTCTACAGATTCCTCATCTGCCAGTATGATCTGTGGGGTGGCTAAGTTTTTAGGAAGTGCGTGGTTGACACGTTCCCGGTTACTTAAACTACAAACTGATGATACTACTAGCTGAGGACGATTTGTCCATGTTTTTATTGCATTTTATATCTTTTATTGGGATGTAATGTTTATGTATGTGCATTCTTTTATGGTGAAAAATTGCCGAATAAAGATATTCAAACAACATATAAACAGGAAGACAAAGGGAAACAGTGGAGGAAACACAGAAAAGGGCTCAGGGAAAAGCAGGACTAGAATCAAGCTACGGTGCTGGAATACACAGGAAACAGCCTTTACAAACAAAGGGGCATATTATCAAGGGATTTATCTCCGCTTTTTTGGCTTTAAAAGCCAAGAAAGCGGAGATAAAATTATCTCCCTATTACCTAGCTGTCGCTAACAGCAGTTAGCGACAGCTAGTAGGAGATAGCGACCATCTTGGGCCCCGCTTTGCATGGCAGAGATATTTATCACTAATGACATGCAAAGTGGGCGTGCCAAGATGTTAGCAACTGGAAACAGTCGCTAACATCGCTATCTCCTATTACCAACTTTTGGAGATATTCGCGCTAAGCGCGAATATCTCCAAAAGCTAACACCTGCCCTGAGCAGTTCTTAGCCATGTTATCCAATGGGAGGTGGATAACATGGCTAAGAGCATTAGCTCGGTAATGCATGAATATCGCTGACTTTACAGCGATATTCATGCATTTCGGCCGATTTTTATCGCTTAGGAGATAAACCTTGATAATAGCAAGGCTCCTAAGCGATAAAAATCGCCGCAACACGGCGATAAAATTATTGCCGCTAAGCCAACACAGCGATAATTATCGCTAGTTGTTGGTAATATGCCCCAAAGTTTTTACCTCGTTAAGCCTTTACAACACATTTTTTAGCACGGATATTTTTACCGAGAATATGCATTTAAAACGCATGCCAATACAACGCATTTAAGGTAAATTGGGGGGCAGTGCTCACAAAAAATGCATGTAAAAAGCATGTAAAGTAATTGCATGCGATGTACCGTCGTACATGCGGAATACACCGAATATAAGTCAAGGAAAACACGGAAACAGAGACTGGGCTCAGAAAAGTAGGACTGTCATAAAAGGCAGGGTTAAGACTGGCATAAAAGTCAAGTTTAGAACTAGAATATACAGAACATAAGACAAGGAGTTTACATATAACAGGTCAGGAAAAGTGCAGACAAGACTAGGAACAATGACAATCGCTGGAGTGAAGAGGCAGGAAAACAAGAGATAGAAACTGAGTCAAAAGGCAAGCCGGAAACGTAGCAGGGATGCAACAGAGCAAGAGGAGACTCAACAACTAATTCAGTAGTGAGTTGCTGCACTCTGGACTTAAAGTGAAATAGCAGTTGGCTCAAGGGAAGAGCACAGGTGCAGGGAGAGAGCTAGGGACAAGGAATTACATAGGTGCAAAGAATCAGGGAGCCACCAATGAAATTACAGGTGAACTGGGGCTTGCAAGGGGGCGGAGCTAGCCACTCTTGGAAATGGCCGCGATTTGAGCGAGCTCTCCCGATCGAGCAATTATCCTCCAATAAATCCTAGGTTTCCTTAAGCCGAAAACCTACCCTGTATACTTGCCTGTAGAGAGGATTATCATCGCTACTGATCGATCTTATCCTGGTGTGAAACGACAGACCCTGAGACAACAGCCTCGAGGCGGACTGGGAGTGGAGCGGTGTCTTCCCTGACCGTGCGTACTCACGTAAGCGCTACGCAAGTCTGGGGCTGCGTGGTGGTGACCCGGGCCGCACAGAGCCGGGGACGCATCGGGGCTCTGCAGCTGCTGTCACCTAGGAGCTGACTGGGAGTCCGAGTGGCGGGTGCGATCCTGCGCTGCATTCACGAGAAGGAGAGCCGAATTGGTGCACTGGGACGGAGGTGAGGAAGCGCTAGTATTCTTGCCGCGCTCGGACGCACTTCTCCTCCCCCCGCCCCCCGGCTGCACGGTTGGTGCCTGTGATCTCCGCGCGCCTCGCAGCGGTAAGCCCCGCCTGGCGGTCCTGGGGTGGACTCACGCTGTAGTCTCCTGTGCAGACCCGGCTGGTGCCCTGCTGGCTCGCCGCCTTGCTGCCCGGCCATTCAGAATATCTATTGCGTCATTAACCGCCGGCGATAACCACTTTGCTATACTCTCCCTCCACTCCTGCTTGCACACCCTGTGAGGCCTGACTTCGGCTGTAGGAGTGCCCTGACTTTCACCTGAGCCCTGATTCCTCACGATATTGTTCCTTCACCGCTGCCCACTCTCTGACCAGTGTGTCTCTGGAGATATCCTGCTGTGTTCCATACTCTTTTGTCTCACTAATATCGCCATGGGCAAGCCAGAGAAAATGCAGACAAAGATTCAGTTTGAAAATCAGCGGAAGATGCCCACACCGTCCGCAGAACGCCATGCACCAAACCGCGACGATGCACCCTCCTCCACGGCCCCGACCACGATCGATGTCCCAGCTATGTTTACCGCCATTCAATCCACCCTGGCTAACATAGATGGGAAAATCGATACGCTGACCTATCGGGTGGACCGAATATCGGAGCGTCTGGATAAGCAGACCGAGCGCATGGACATGGCGGAACGCCGAATTTCCGAAAATGAAGATCCGACTGCCCAACTTGAACTAAAACACAAGAAAGTGGATACCCTGCTACAAAGTTTGGCAGCTAAAACGGAGGACTTAGAGGCACGGTCACGACGCTGTAACCTAAGAATTTTGGGCATTGCGGAATCGACTCACATAAACAACATGGAAGCATATGTCGAAACCCTCCTAACCACCATTTTGGGCAAAGATATTTTTTCCACGGTCTTCATTGTGGAGAGAGCACATCGCACCTTGGCGCCAAAGCCGGCGGTTGGAGCTAAGCCACTCCCCATCATTGCCAAACTTTTAAACTATAGAGATAGAGACGCAGCTCTCCGGAAAGCACGTGAACTCGGAACTCTCACTCACGAAGGTATACCCGGACTTCACCTCACAGGTACAAGAGGCCAGGAAACAGTACATGGACATTAAAAAAAAGCTGAGAGATAATGAAATCCCTTACGCCATGCTCTACCCGGCGCGATTAAAGGTAACTCTGGACGGGAAAAGCGTGATCTGCAACACGCCACGGGAGGTGGTGAAGTACTTACAAGCTAACTACCCACAGGTACTCCGGCGCAAATCACCACGTGGCCAACTACCGGATCAAGACCCCCCTCAGATGCGGAATGATCGTCACGGGGTAGTATTTGGTCATATGCACATGGCCTTGGTCCTCTGGAAGTTATTTGGGTCACCCGCATACATCTCTTAGCGACCCTTTGTCCTGTTAACAACACACAATGTTCTTCATGTCATACTTGTGAAATATCTCCTGGAAGGATCTTTATCTCTGTCAGCGGGAGATGGTTAACTCTTATATGTTGAATACAAAGGCACGAACACTGAAACCTGATTACACACGGCTCGCACTATGGCGAGTGGCTCGATCACCCAGCCACTATATGCTGGGTCGCTGGCGGGCTGCATCCAGCCCCCCTGTGTGATCCACATGAACTGCCCTGTTTGGGCCCCCAATTTCAGTGGTGCCCTGACCTGTTGGGTTACTACTTGGTTATATTTTAGTTTTGGGCAGATTGTTCGGGGTACAGGCTTTGTCATGATTTGGATGGCGAAGTGGGTGGGGGGAGGAGGAGGGGGTTCTACTGTAGTAACTGATGTCACAATCTGTTTTGGTCATGATAATGTTTGGGGCTTTCAGAAACTGTGCAGCACGCTCAAAGGCACTCTACACTCCCATATATGTTGGAAATGCCTCAATGGGTACGGGTAGTCGATTGAAGTTATTGACATGGAATGTCAGAGGCCTTAATAGTCCAAAGAAAATCAGGCAGGTCTTTGCTTATCTGGATCGTCATGCTGTAGACCTAGCGCTCTTACAAGAGACGCATCTCCTCCCTGGTAAAGCTGAGACACTGGGATCGCGTTGGGCAGAACACTCTATATCTGCACCATATTCCTCATATGCCTGAGGTGTGACGATCCTGATACGCAAAGGGGTTCAGTTTTGCCTGGAATGCACAGAAATAGACCGAAATGGCAGATTTGTTATTGTCACTGGCATGCTGCGTGGGACCAGAGTGGGAATTGTAAATGCATATGGGCCAAACGTTGATGACCCTGCTTTTTTTCAGCTTCTGTTTTCCAAATTGCGCGACCAACCCCAGATGGAATGGATCTGGGGCGGAGACCTAAATGTTGTCCGTGATCCAACACAGGACCGTTCACATGACACTAGTGAACACCATAAACGCGCAGCGGAAGCCCTCCACAATGGCTTTACCGAACTTGGTTTGCATGATGTCTGGAGGGTTCGTCACCCAACACTGCGAGCCAGCACGCACTCCTCTGCAGCGCACGCCAGCTGGTCACGAATTGACTATTGGCTGCTATCAGAGCGGGCGTCCACATGGGCCACTGATGTCACGCACCTCCCTAAAACTCTATCGGACCATAATCCGGTGCTCTTATCCCTGGCCGTCCCAACATACGTCCCCCCCCCTTTCACGTGGCGATTCAACGCTGCAGCATTAGTCGACTCACTGTATAGAGAAACAGTACACAAGGCAATAGCAGACTAGTCGACTCACTGTATAGAGAAACAGTACACAAGGCAATAGCAGACTATTTCGCTATAAATAGTGGGTCGGTGGACAGTGCTGGCACTCTATGGGAGGCTTTTAAAGTAACGATTCGAGGGGTCTGTATTTCCTCCTCGGTAGGGATTCTGAAAGATATCAGGACACAACTACAGAACTGTGAGAATGACATTCGCCGACTAGAGGCAGACTATGACTCCTCGCAAGACGCAGGGACATTGGCAGACATACGTGAGGCGATCACTAGATATAATGAACTCGCAGAGGACGAAATAAAATACATGTCGAAGAGATATAAGGCGCGTAGGTTGGGAGAGGGTGGTCGCCCGGGTCGTGCACTAGCACAGAAGATACGATTGCCACAAGCACAGCACCTGGTTACACAGCTACAAGATGAGGAGGGACACCTTAACTTCGACACTCCCACTATCCTAAACATTTTCGACGCCACATACAAAGACTTTTACACCTCACACCACACGGCCACAGGAACTGATATGTTGGACTACATCGCGGATATAGCACTGGTGTGGTTGTCGGACTCGCACCGTGAGACCCTGGCACTGCCAATAACGGAGAAGGAAACCCATACAGCTATTAAATCCCTGCCCAATGGTAAAGCCCCGGGCCCTGACGGGTTCACGGCTGAATTTTATAAAGCATATGCCGAGGACATTATCCCCCACCTCTTAGAAATGTACGGTGAGGCTCACGATAACGGTGCCCTCCCACAGACACTGAGAGAAGCCATCATAGTAACACTACTTAAACCTGATAAGGATGCCACTAGGGCAGACTCTTACCGACCCCTATCGTTAATAAACACGGACGTGAAAATTCTAGCAAAAATAATTGCCACGAGATTACAGCCTTTCATGCCAACTATTGTACTTCCTGACCAATCGGGCTTCATCCCTAACAGATCCACAACACACAACCTGCGTACAATATTCGCACTAATGCACCAATTGAATCCGGATCTCAGAGCAGTGGCGGTGTTGTTAGACGCAGCTAAAGCTTTCGATTCGGTGGAATGGAGGTACATGTTTCTAATACTGCAGCGGATAGGCCTACCTTTACGTATGCTAACTTGGATCCAATTATTATACACAAACCCCACAGCCCGTGTAAGAGTCAACGGCTATATCTCGGAGCCCATACCCATACAGCGAGGCACCAGACAGGGATGTCCTCTCTCCCCACTACTCTTCTCCATAATGTTAGAACCATTAGCTTGTAAGATCCGCCAACAATATGCACACACTGCGTTGGGATTCCGCCTCCGACCTATCAGCATTTCGCTTTACGCGGACGATATGGTTCTTTACCTCCGCGACCCAGACACTAATCTCTCCCCCGTGCTTAGGGAATATGTCAAATTTGGTGGACAATCTGGCCTCACCATTAACTGGTCCAAATCCGCCCTGATCCCACTGACCGCTAGTACTGGCCCTCCTCAACTGGACTTCCCTCTCATATGGCAGGATGACCCAATTAAATACCTGGGTGTGTGGGTACACAGAGATGTAGAACTGGTCATTCGGCACAACTACGGCACTGTCGTAGACCACATTGAAACTCGGATACAGAGATGGACGACACTCCCACTATCTCTAGCTGATAGGATATCCTTGCTGAAAATGGTGATACTCCAAAAGCTGCTTTATTTATTTGTTAATATACCAATCACTCCTCCAGCATCGGTCTTTGCTAGGCTCCGCACAGCGTTTGTACAGCTTATATGGGCAGGAAAGCAAGCCAGGATCAGTCTACATACACTCACTCTTCCATACAGTGCAGGCGGCTTTGCAGTACCAGATGCCTATATATACTACTTATGTGCACAGGCGCAGTTCGCACACCACTGGCACCATCCGGTACGCTACTTGACACATCTAGCGGTTGTGGAGGGAGACGCTTACCCTATACCACTCACAAGCATTCTCTCACACAATAGACCACACCTGGCGGCGCGGGAGATAAACACAATTCGCACCACAACTCACGCCTGGGAACGGCTCAGTAGGCTATCCCATAAATCCCCTATATATGCGCCAAGTCTCCCACTGGCATGGCACTCAAGCCTCTCAGTCACGAATGAACGGAACAACATGGCAATCTTAGAACGGGCCGACTTAACGACTATGGGCGACCTTTATCCCAATGGTACTTTCATTACACAGGACGATTTGGAATATATAACAAACCAGACCCCTCTCTTCCGGTTCCTTTACCACAGACTCAGGGCAGCAGTCCGGGAGTTCTATCCCTCCTTCCCAGATGAGCCCCCAACTCTTAACTCTCTGCAATTCCTTATCACCACACCTACACAGGCACATATTCTGTCCAAACTATACAGACAAACTCAGGACGAAATAGGCGCTGACACCACTCTGATGAGAGATAAATGGTCTGTATTACTAGACGCCCCTCTCACGGAAGAAGACTGGACGGCAGCCTGCTCATTAACCGCACTCCTCACGCCTAACGGGAATTTGCGGCTCATTCATTATAAATATCTACACCAGGTGTACCACACCCCCCTTAAACTGTTTAAAATCAAACTGCGTGATGATGCGAACTGTACACGATGCAAAGTAGATAATGCTGATTTTGCGCACCTGGCATGGAGTTGTGCTAAAGTGCACCAATATTGGGTGGATGTGACTACTCATTTGACGAAGTTGCTGATGTGTGAGATCGCATGCACTCCCAGGGTGTGCTTACTGGGCCTGGATGTTCCGCTCAGGGCAAAAGGGAAAAAGCTAATGGCGATATTGCTGCTACTGGCGAAGCGTAGACTTTCTATGCACTGGGACAGCAGGCGCGCCCCATCGATCAAAGAATGGTTTGTGGATGCTGCCTATTGCAGGGATAACTTTTTGATATATGCGGAAGAACTGCCCTCCAATTCTAAACCTTCAGACATTTGGGACCCGCTCTCTGAATACCTACGCACCAATCCGGACCTGCTTAAACTGACTACTGATACCGTGCACCGCTCTTAACTTTCCGTCTCTACCCTCCCTTCCGTTTGGACTTAGATATGTATATGTGTATTGTATAACACTGCTGTGTCTTTCAGTTATCTGCCAGCCCCAGATCTTTATTATCATTGATATGTATGATATTTTGTATAAGGAAAGTGACTGACATGTGACAGATATTTGATGTTTCTTTTCTGTTATATGATAAAACTGATAAATTAAAAAAAAACTAAAAAAATAAATGGGGCTTGCAAAAGGAAAGATATGAGGAAACCAGAGATACAACACAGGAAATAGGAAATCCTGGAATGAAGTGTGGATCGGAGGCAAGAGAAAGAGCGGGACAAGAATGCAGATATAAAAGGTTAGAATGACTGTAGGGTCTAGGAGCCAAGCTAGGGAACAGAAAACCACCACCAGGACGTGATTTGGGAAGGGTCTGATGACTGCTGGAACTAAAAGGACCATAATGCATCAGGGACATGGAGTAGAAATCTGGACTGGAAAGTGAAGAGAAGATAATTTGCTAAGTGAAGATGTGTATAATTTTCTATACTGATGTAAAGGCTGTTTTCCACAATGCCCTCGTGAGCAACACCTAGACGCAGGATGTCAAAATCCTGCTTTCTGTAGAATTTGTCTTAAATACTTGCACTACTACTCATACCCAGAAAGTGCTTACCTTAACCAGAGGGTGCTGAAGTACTTGATAGTTGTTAAGGACACAGAGGGGCATCTTCACAAGCCCTTAACGCCACCACAACGTCACTTTGAGTGACGTTGTGATGGTGATAGGGGCCTTGCCTTATTCACAAGGCAGCGTTAAGCCACTTAACATGGCTTAACGCTGTCTTGTGAATAAGGCCCCCTTTCACGATCTATTTAGCGTGAAAGGAGCATGCAGTTGGTGTTGTGGTGGGCGTTCCCCTCAACACCCATTGATTTTGACTCTGCCTCCTATTCACAAGGGCAGCGTAAATAGGAGGCAGCGCCAAAATTAAGACCAGGAAAACCCTGGTCTTAAGTTGGCGAAACTAGGAGAAATGCTTTATTTCTCCTCGTTCTTGCTTTTTCCATGTGGCTGCCTTGTGCAGCACACATGGAAAAAGCAAAGTGCCATGGTATGTTTATGTTGTCATGACTGATTGTTGATGCTTATATACGCACCACCTTCCCTTTGCACATCTCCTGCACTTATCCCTGATATGCACTTGTCACCTCACATTGTGTGCACCTTTTTTCGAATTGTCTGAATATAAAATACATTGGATTCTATACACTTGATTCATTTCAATTCTGGTGATGCAATTAAATAGTAATTGTTGTTGGAATGAGCTGTTGGAATGAGCTAATCGGTGTTATGTTATGTTATGTTATGGAAATTTATTCAGCGCACAGCTGCTCCAGCGAAGGAGCGTCCTGGCGCTTGACAAGGTAACCAACACAACACAACTAAAAAGACAGTAGACTAAGAGGAAGCAAGCTCAAGGAAATAAAAAAGTCTTGATGGTTGTCATATTTTGTTTACTTTGACCATTTACTGTTCCCTTATGTTTTATGAATGCTCTCCAACGTGACATTATTATATGTACCACATTGTACCCGGGTCCAGTGGTCTATCGGGTTACCCCATTATCACATAACTCAGTGCATACTTGAATCAATGGTAAATCCCTAGCTGGGATATGAATAAAAAAAGAAATGCCAAGCTAGCATATGAATTGGCAAATCCATCTGGCTAAGGACAAGCAAAAGCAGACATTGCACAGTAAGAGAGAATGCTAGCTCAACATAAACATGGAAGAAGGCTTGCTGAAAACACATAATTTGCATATATATGGATCATGACCCGCGGAACAAACGGAACAGGAAATATCAGTGTCAAGTGGCCCTGTCAATGGTATAAAAGCAATTTAGTAATGCAGCATGATACAATACAGCAACACCTACCGTGAAGCATCATAACATAGAATAACGTATTGTAAAACACAACATACGTCACAATACAAAACACAAGGCTTGCAATGTAAAACTATCAATGACTTATAAGTATAACTGTTGAAAGTGAAGTTGACACACTGAAATACAAGTACCAAGCATAGGCAAAGAGAAAAGAAAGACTGCAGTTTGCAGTTCAGGGGGGGGGGGGTAGAAAGCAGGGAAAGATTGGCCGCTAGAAAGATGTGACACTATTTTCAGAACAGTGTAGTTGGTCTATTCAGCAGTGAAATTTGAACTCTCAGAGGAATTGACTAGAGTACTTCAATTCGACTCCAAGCTCCACTGTATTGAAAAAATAAGGCACTTTCGGGCATATTTACAACGAAACGTCGGAGCGCGGAACACCGCTTTGTAAATATGGAGAAGGGCATAGCGCCGTGAGAACGTCGCTATATGAATTGATCCTTCTCCGACTTAAATTGTAAACTCCACTCTCCCCCTTCCATAAAATCCCCTCCCATTCTACTTGAAAGAGGGATCTAAAACACTTTGGTACCGATTCAGAAAGACACTTGGGAGTGCATGAAGGAGTAATGCAGGGGTACTACTTCAGATACTCATAAATACCTTTATGAGAATGTGTATGAGTATGAGTATTACAGCCTGAAATGTCCAACTCCCTGTTAGTAAAAGTGAAAAGGGGCACAGTCCTCTCTATCTGTACTAACTGTACAAGAGTATTCCCATTTGAGATGTTTTGGGGCCAATTCACAAAGGCATTTAAAAGTATGTAAAATAGTCCTACTGGAGTACTACTTCACACACTCATGGGAGAAATGAGCATCTATGAAATCACAGAGGGATTTACTCAAGCACAAGGGGATCCAAACTCATAGTATTTGTATCAAAATGCTCTCTATAAAACAGGAAAATGAGCACACAATACTGAAATTTGATCAATTCTCCAGAAGGAACAAGGCATCTAAAATATGTTTGAATCACCACCATTGTTTTCATATCAAACGAGTAAAAACATAAAAGACATACTTTCCAGAAAGGACAATGGAAACAAGCAAAGACAAACTCGAATTAAATAACAAATGGAGAATTTCAATGTTTAATCTGCAATAATCACCATAATGTAAGACAAAGTATGCATGCTGTCAGGTATCCAAGAAAGTGGACCCATTGAGAACCCTCTGCCATCTCTTAACCTCTCAGTGGAGTGATGGGGAATACACCACCACCAACAGAGAGATCAGGTGACAATAGGAAAATGGCAGTAGTAATAATGGTGGGAGGAAACCAGGACTGGACTTCCTTGGATTGGAATCATCTTGGTACTCAGATTCCTTGGGTGGCAAGAGGAATAGGGAAACCACCTGTTTCCCTGGCAAATAGTGTGATGACGAGCCTTTGACGGACTGGGCACCCGGCCAAAATCCCTGGACGCCAGAGCAAAAAAAGGAAAAGTTTAGCAGCCTGACAAAGGGCAAAAAAAAAAAACTAAAGCGAAAGGAACTGTGAAGGAAGGAAACAACAGAGATGTGGGAACGAAAATGGTTACGAACCTCTGCAACAATGCAGCACATTGCCAGGCACTGTCAGGAAACTATCTGTGTGAGATCATGACGAGAATGGATTACAGTGGGTGTGT
Organism: Lissotriton helveticus; assembly: GCF_964261635.1. Classification (NCBI taxonomy): domain Eukaryota; kingdom Metazoa; phylum Chordata; class Amphibia; order Caudata; family Salamandridae; genus Lissotriton; species Lissotriton helveticus. The sequence continues at coordinate 940,306,712 of NC_136070.1, forward strand.
GCTATCTGCAGGGCAAAGGGATTTCCAAATAAGGGGTAAAACATACAGGTGAGTACCTGAAGGGTAGGAAGGAAGACGCTGAGGGATGGAGAAGGTACAAACAGGCTATGATCAGGAAGCTGAAAGTCTGTAAAGAAACCTTTAAGATAACTGAAGCACTGCAACAAAGAGGTACAAGGGAGACAAGAGACAAACTATCTTAAATGATAGTTAGTATGCTCCTGGGAAATTGTTCTCTCTGTGATGTGGAAAGATCTTGCAAGAAAGCAAGGAGCAGGTTAATATCACAGAGTTGCGGGAGACACCCATCAGCTACTATGAGGAAAGCGCTCTTGTCGGTTCTCTGTGCCAGAGGCAAAAGCTTCAGAATCTAACTGGCACCCTTGGAATTATGAACAATCAAGATTATAATATAAACAGGAAGACAAAGGGAAACAGTGGAGGAAACACAGAAAAGGGCTCAAGGAAAAGCAGGACTAGAATCAAGCTACTGTGCTGGAATACACAGGAAACAGCCTTTACAAACAAAGGGGCATATTATCAAGGGATTTATCTCCGCTTTTTTGGCTTTAAAAGCCAAGAAAGCGGAGATAAAATTATCTCCCTATTACCTAGCTGTCGCTAACACCAGTTAGCGACAGCTAGTAGGAGATAGCGACCATCTTGGGCCCCGCTTTGCATGGCAGAGATATTTATCACTAATGACATGCAAAGTGGGCGTGCCAAGATGTTAGCAACTGGAAACAGTCGCTAACATCGCTATCTCCTATTACCAACTTTTGGAGATATTCGCGCTAAGCGCGAATATCTCCAAAAGCTAACACCTGCCCTGAGCAGTTCTTAGCCATGTTATCCAATGGGAGGTGGATAACATGGCTAAGAGCATTAGCTCGGTAATGCATGAATATCGCTGACTTTACAGCGATATTCATGCATTTCGGCCGATTTTTATCGCTTAGGAGATAAACCTTGATAATAGCAAGGTTCCTAAGCGATAAAAATCGCCGCAACACGGCGATAAAATTATTGCCGCTAAGCCAACACAGCGATAATTATCGCTAGTTGTTGGTAAATGCCCCAAAGTTTTTACCTCGTTATGCCTTTACAACGCATTTTTTAGCACGGATATTTTTACCGAGAATATGCATTTAAAACGCATGCCAATACAACGCATTTAAGGTAAATTGGGGGGCAGTGCTCACAAAAAATGCATGTAAAAAGCATGTAAAGTAATTGCATGCGATGTACCGTCGTACATGCGGAATACACCGAATATAAGTCAAGGAAAACACGGAAACAGAGACTGGGCTCAGAAAAGTAGGACTGGCATAAAGGGGAGGGTTAAAATTTGCATAAAAGTCACGTTTAGAACTAGAATATACAGAACATAAGACAAGGAGTTTACATATAACAGGTAATGGAAAAGTGCAGACAAGACTAGGAACAATGACAATCGCTGGAGTGGAGAGGCAGGAAAACAAGAGATAGAAACTGAGTCAAAAGGCAAGCCTGAAAAGTAGCAGGGATGCTACAGAGCAAGAGGAGACTCAACAACTAACAGCCAGATTCAACCAAGGAAATTGCGCTTGCAAAGGGCCAGATTCTCAGAATCTGGCCCTTTGCGAGCGCAATTTTTGCATTTGGGATTCATCATCCCAAATGTAAAATCGCTAATATAGAAATCGCAATTGTGCGAGGAATTGTATTTAAGGAATCTCTATTTGAGATTCCTTAAATGCAATTCATGAAACATTTAAAAATTGCGAATTCGCACTTTTGGGCCGCTATTTACCGCAAAGTCAAACCTCGTGGTAAATAGCGGAAACTTAGAAAAATGCACTTAAGTGCATTTTTCTAAGTTGTATGTCACACACACATATGTCCTTGGGACATGTGTGTGAGTAACACCAGCGTCCAATATCATTTCAGGGGTGCAACAGGGTGTCCTTTGGACACCCCTGCACCCTTGAAATCGCAAACTCAAAATGCAAATCGCTAATAGCGATCCGCACATTGATATGTGTTCCCATTCATTCCTACGGGCCTTTAGGCCCATAAGAATGAATGGGGAGTTATTCCTTATTTGCGATTAGCAATTAGCTAATCGCAAATAAGGAAGCTGTAGGAATCGCAATAAATATTGCGATTTCTACTTGAATCCCGTTTTGCGAGTCTGTAATAGCGATTCCTTAATAATCGCTATTACAGACTCGCAAAACATGCCGATGATGAATCTAGGTGCTAGTCAGTAGTGATTTGCTGCACCCTGGACTTAAAGTCTGAAATAGCAGTTGGCTCAAGGGAAGAGCACAGGTGCAGGGAGAGAGCTAGGGACAAAAAATAACATAGGTGCCAGGAATCAGGGAACCACCAATGAAATTACAGATGAACTGGGGCTTGCAAAAGGAAAGACATGAGGAAACCAGAGATACAACACAGGAAATAATAAATCCTGAATGAAGTGTGGATCGGAGGCAAGAGAAAGAGCGGGACAAGAATGCAGATATAAAAGGTTAGAATGACTATAGGGTCTAGGAGCCAAGCTAGGGAACAGAAAACTACCACCAGGCCGTGATTTGGGAAGGCTCTGATGACTGCTGGAACTACAAGGACCATAATGCATCATGGACATGGAACAGAAATCTGGACTGGAAAGTGAAGAGAAGCTAATTTGCTAAGTGAAGATGTGTATAATTTTCTATACTGATGTAAAGGCTGGTTTCCATAAGGCCCTCGAGTGATACCTAGAGGCAGAATGTCAAAATCCTGCTTTCTTTAGAATTTGTCTTAAATACTTGCACTACTGCACATACCCAGGAAGTGCTTACCTTAACCAATGGGTGCCGAAGTACTTGATAGTTGTTAAGGACACAAAGGGGCATTTTCACAAGCCCCTATCGCCACCACAACGTCACTTTGAGTGACGTGGTGGTGATAGGGGTCTCGCCTTATTCACAAGGGAGTGTAAAGCCACTTAACGTGGCTTAACGCTGCTTTGTGAATAAGGCCCCCTTTCACGCAGTATTTAGCGTTAAAGGGGCGTGCTGTGGGTGTTGTGGTGGGCGTTCCACCGCAACACCCATTGATTTTGACGCTGCCTCCTATTCACAAGGGCAGCGTAAATAGGAGGCAGCGCCAAAATTAAGACCAGGAATACCCTGGTCTTAAGTTGGCAAAACGAGGAGAAATGCTTTATTTCTCCTTGTTCTTGCTTTTTCCATGTGTGCTGCCTTGTGCAGCACACATGGAAAAAGCAAAATGCCATGGTATGTTTATGTACAGGAAGGTGTCCCTTCCTGTACATAAACAAATCATTTTTTAAAATGCCGTTTTGTACAAACTGGCATTTTCGGTTTGTTTATGTGCAGGAAGGGACACTTTCCTGGTACATAAACAAACCTCCCTGCTTGCAGCAGGGGTGGCCTTAGGCATGTGCAAGCTGTGCACCCGCACAGGGCCACCAAACCCCAGGGGCCACCACGCCAATATATATCCTTAATATAATAATCATCTGAGGATGGATACATATTTGGGTGGCGGCCCCTGGCAGGGATTTGGTGGCCTCCGGCTCTGTTCCACTTCCAAACACCCTGACCCCCCCTCTTCACTGGCCTTCGCGCACCGCCCGGACCCCCTCTTCCGGGGCCCCCTACCTACACTCCCTGCCCAGGGCCGCCATGAGCCTAGAGCCGCCCCTGCTTGCAGACACCCTTGCACTCTGGTGCAAGGGTGCCTGCGTTCGCGCTAAGTTGTGAAACTAAGCGACATCGCAGGGTGAAACGTAAGGCTGCACCATATCCTTGTGAATATGGTGCAGCCTTGCGTTTCCGAAGTGGTGGAGAGAGGCGTTAAGCCAAGAAGGCTAACACCTCTCTCCGCCACTTCCTTGTGAATATCCCTCACAGTTTATAATACCTTCTCTTCTAAACTTTTCACCCCTTTTCCATCGGATGTATGACATTACAACGCATGCTTTCACTCCGCATGCCATTACGACGCAACTTTTTCAACGCAAGTCGTTACAACGACTTGCGTTGGGGGGCGCTGGATAGTGAATAGTTTCATTTACTATTCCAACTCTAGTCCCCGTGGATAGTAGGGAAGGTGTTGGATAGTAATTAAACTATTCCCTATCCTAGAGCGCCCTCCAGTGCAAGTCGTTGTAATGACTTGCGTTGTAATAGTTGCGTCGTAATGGTAGTGCGGAGTAAAAGTTGCGTTGTAAAGGATGTTTTCCTTTTCCATCTTACAGTGTACTCACTGTATTTTGTTCTTCTTATTCCTGACAACATCCTAAATCAGGCAAAAATATCGAATTAAGGAGCTATGCAAAATAAAGAAAACAGACAACTAAAGTGACTAGGTGATACATTGAACGTAGGTAAAACTGAGTGAAAATATAAAATAAGACTCAATTAATATAAGCGCAGTATTAGGACCAAAAAGTCTATGTACTCAGTGGGAGCACACTTCAACACATTCAGCCACACAGTGGCCCAATTTACATTTCTTATATTGGAAAAATAGCCCATAATCTTTGACAAAAATAAAAACTGCATTTGTTCTGAGAGAACTGGTTTGGATAAATGAATTCCACACATAAGTATCAAACGTACCGAACAGCCATATAAACTACAATTGCTGCACTTAAACATGAGACATTTCAAACTAAGTATGCGGTTTCATTGAGTATTACTGCCAGGTATAGTCTTTCATCCATCGTGAGAGAACAGACTACCTCTCTTTGTGCACTTTAGTGCCATTTGCAGTTTTTTAATTTATACAAAATATTTTTAGAACAGAACAAGTTCATCATAGAATTAATGTGACTGTTAAACCACCAGTTCAATGGGGATTAGGATTTGTGGAAGTTAAAACAGGTAGCAAACCCTGTCCTCGTGCAGCACCGTGCTAATAGAAATTGACAAGAAACCTTGAGCCAAAGGGCCCGATTTACAAAGGGACTTATGACTCGTACAGTTACGAGTGCAAGTCTCCGCACTCCAGGCGTAATCTCCGCACTGAGCACTAAAGTGCAGAGATTCTGCTCCCAAGTGCCGAGATTCCATCATGAGTGTAGAAACTCCTTACTAGTAACTTTACGAGTCGTAAGTCCCTTTGTGAATCAGGCCCTGAGTTGTTTTTCTTACTCGGGTACAGATGTGGATATATGAGGCCACGTCTGAAGGAGTAATAGAAACATTGATTCAACACTAGGGTATGTGGATTCCTCTCTTATATAAAGATTTTGGTTATGATTGAAAACTCCACACACACAAACAGACTTGAGCTATGTTTTTACTTGGGCCTGCTCATATATTTTTCCAGGGCAACTTATCAGTCTCAAACAGTTCACACAGGTGACCAGAGAATAACTAAAGACTTAAAGTATGACTACTGTTGTATTTATGAACTGAATCACAGAATTGGTTGGAAGGGTAACCACCATCGCAGCGGGCAGGAACCATCCAACAATGAGTCGTTGGTCCCATTTGCCCAATTAGGATGCAACTGCTGTGCAGGCGGTCATCAAATGCTTTTTAGGTCTTGGCTAGTAACGCGCGAAGCGCGTTCACGCCAGAGAACTATAGTTGTCGTCTCAGCCCACAACGAGGTGGAATGTGGAGACAAGACCTGGCCGCGCGCATCGCGTTGTCCCATAGGATAACGTTGTGCGTGGCCAGTTCTTCTCTCCACAGCATAGACCGGATCGCGTCGCGCGCCTCTCTGGAATGCAGGGGGAGTCTGCAGAGAGGTGCGCGGCGCTGCTAAAGAGGCTGATGTCGGAGACTGAGTGCGGGAGAGGTGGAGGCACAGGAGGGCTGGAGCCGGCAGGCTTCATTCGGGAAATGTTTTTAAACCAGCGTGCAAAACGGGTGCATCTTATACAAATGTAACCTCAAGTTCGCAAGGCAGACTGAGCAAGAAATGTGTAAACATGGATTTAACAATCAAATTACACTAAAACCAACCCACTGCCGATTATGAAAAAAGAAACCGAAAGTGCAATCGCAAACTTCCGCCCCGCGCGCTTAAAGTGCTCTGTCTTTTATTGCTTTTTAAAGTCTTTGATGGGAGTGTAAACGGAGCACTTGCACACAACATCTCTTCAAAGTGATGCGCTTCCTGAAAACAGGACGGCGTCGGGCCTTCCAGACAGACACCGCTGTGCGTGCCTACATCTACGCACACGAAAGTGTGCCAGAAAATGCTGTTCTTTGCACGCTGATCACCACCACTGCCATGCACACACATACACCACCACTGTGTGCACACATGGACACCACCACTGCCATACACACACGGATACCACCACTGCCATGCACACACAGACTCCAACACTGCCATACACACACGGACACCACCACTGCCATGCACACACAGACACCACCACTGCCATGCACACACAGACACCACCACTGCCATACACACAGAGACACCACCACTGCCATGCACACACAGATACCACCACTGCCGTGCACACACGGACAACACCTCATTTTCAGGAACTGCGCCTCTTGCCCCGTTATGATGTCTCGGGGGCGTAAGTGCAATCGCAAACATCCGCCCCGCGCGCTTCAAGTGCTCTGTCTTTTATTGCTTTTTAAAGTCTTTGATGGGAGTCTAAACGGAGCACTTGCACACAACATCTCTTCAAAGTGATGCGCTTCCTGAAAACAGGACGGCGTCGGCCCTCCCAGACAGACACCGCCGTGCGTGCCTACATCTCCGCGCACGAAAGTTTGCCAGGAAACGCTGTTATTTGCATGCTGATCACCACCACTGCCATGCACACACAGACACCACCACTGCCATGCACACACGGACACCACCACTGCCATACACACACGGATACCACCACTGCCATGCACACACAGACACCACCACTGCCATACACACACGGACACCACCACTGCCATGCACACACAGACACCACCACTGCCATGCACACACAGACACCACCACTGCCATACACACACGGACACCACCACTGCCATGCACACACAGACACCACCACTGCCATGCACACACAGACCCCACCACTGCCATGCACACACAGACACCACCACTGCCATGCACACACGGACACCACCACTGCCATACACACACGGATACCACCACTGCCATGCACACACAGACACCACCACTGCCATACACACACGGACACCACCACTGTCATGCACACACAGACACCACCACTGCCATACACACACGGACACCACCACTGCCATGCACACACAGACACCACCACTGCCATGCACACACGGACACCACCACTGCCGTGCAGACACGGACACCACCACTGCCATGCACACACAGACACCACCACTGCCATACACACACGGACACCACCACTGCCATGCACACATGGAAACCACCACTGCCATGCACACACAGACACCACCACTGCCATACACACACGGACACCACCACTGCCATGCACACACGGACACCACCACTGCCATGCACACACGGACACCACCACTGCCATACACACACGGACACCACCACTGCCATGCACACACAGGGGCCGATTCACAGAACTAACTTAAGACAAAATCCTAAACTTACTACTTTTGGTATTCACAGAAGTTAGGATTTTGTCTTAAGCTTGTCTTAAGACAAACTTAAGACAGACTTAAGACAGACTTAAGTTAGGATTTTGTCTTAAGTCTGTTTTAAGACAAACTTAAGACAAAATCCTAACTTCTGTGAATACCAAAAGTAGTAAGTTTAGGATTTTGTCTTAAGTTAGTTCTGTGAATCGGTCCCACAGACACCACCACTGCCATGCACACACGCACACCACCACTGCCGTGCACACACGGACACCGCCTCATTATGCAGGAGTTGCGCCTCTCGCCCCGTTATGATGTCTCGGGGGCGTAAAAGAAAAATTTTATTACATCGCAACACCTCGCAAGTTGTGTTTTTTAAATTATTTTTTATCCTTTTTACGGTTTGTAGCATATTGAATTTTCCATTGTCTGTTATTTTATTAACCTATGTCCTGTCCCCTCCCCCCCCACTTTAAATAAGGCATACAATCTACAACATATCACTCTGCACTGCTACAAGTTAAACACTTGAGGTCATTGACTATGTCTGTTGACTTCCATTACAAAGACGTAGCGAACAACGCCTATATTTATTCAGCACAGCAAAACTAGCACTCTATATTACTGGCAACTTTGCTTGGCATAAGCAACAGCTAACCATTCACAAACAATGTTTATATACCAAAGCATTGTCATTTACAATGCCATTAAATCAAACTTTAATGCTGCGAGACCTATTGCATTGCAAATGCTTGTTTCTATTGCGACTTGTGCTGTGGCCTAGGAAAAGTCCCGCAGCACAAGCCGCACTAGAAAAAGCATTTTGTGCACATCCATGCACCGTGTGCCAGGCACCATGTGGTGCCTGGCACACGGAGCATGGATGTGTAAGAGGGCACCACTTGTGCCCCAAGCGCCTAAGCATTGACCCACGCGGGGCCCTTCTTGGGGCAACCAAAAGCCCCTTTCCATCTTCCTTTTCATGGCAGTGGGGCTGCCATGAACAGGCAGTCGGAAAGGTATATACTAATCCCTTCAGCAGTGCCTGCACAGGCACCACCTCCATTGTAGGGAATAGAGTCCAACCGCTGCCCCAACGGGCTGCTTGAGCCGGTCGAAGGCGGCGGGGTTCAACCCCGACATAATCGCTCCAACTGCCGGTATTGTAATCTGACAGCCGAACAGATGGCCTGGATGTCGGGCGTACCACCATCGAAGGCCTGTCGGTGGCAGTCTGCCCATCATCATAATGAGGGTCTAAGTTAGGTTTTTTCATGCCCTATTTCATTTACAGATCTTGAAGAAGAGTTTGTTAACTCGTAATGCATTGAGGCATAAACAGGAATCAACATATCAAACGATTAATAAGAATGTTTGTTTAATAAAATCTTCCTATGGAAATGATCAATGAAATGACAACTAACATACATATAAACAAAGGAGTATAGTTGCAATAATAGACTAAAATGGAATGATCCAAGATACACAATAATAAGCAAACGCTACATTTGCACCAATGCTAAAGCGCATTCCGCTCTGCGCGGTGGAATACCACAAGGAGGAATGCCACGCACAGAGCTGTGGATGTCCAGAACGAACTTTAACCAGTGAGTTTGTCCCTTTGCCACACCTCGTGGTGTTACCAATAGTTAAAGCACATTACATAGAAACCCACAGGTAGAGTAATATAGAGGACCCTGTTCAGTTCACGTATATCTGTCCCATTCCATCTTTCTGATAGCTTGCAATGCATTCAGATGAACAAAACTTTGAGTTTTAATCAAATCTTTCTATAATAAGGTAAATATTAAGGATGCAGTCAGTGGGGAGGTCCTGGCAGATGCCCTAAACCCAGGGAGGCCGAAGTGTTTCAGGAATCTACACACTGTTGATCATCGGAAAAAGGGGCAATCAAGGCTAGTACACTTACTATTAGGAAACCAACTACAACACAAATCATTTAGACAGCTCTTGTGCAAGGCTTTTAAGCAGTACTACAACACCACAACAGCGAGCAATCATCAATAAGACAGTGTAGGAAAGATATTTTATTTCGTAGGTCTGTTGATTTAAATACCTTAATTAATAATAGAGAATACCCTTACCAATAATCACGTTGAGAGTACTGAACTTTGAAACATTAAACAAATTTGATAATATAGAGATACCATATCCTGAGGAACTCCACAGCACTAAACATACTGATCTGCCAGGAAGAATTAAATGTAAAGAAGGCACAATTTGTACTCCGAATTGTTGGGAGATCGCATAACTACAATTAGTTACTTTACCTTTAGTCACAGTAAGTAAAAGTCTTGTTAATGACAACATTTTATGTGTTAATTTGTCTTTTCAAATCTAAGGAGCCCAACTGTCATCCTATTGTATTCACCCTTTATGGCCTGATGTCTCAATTTTGCTTTCTCTGTTATTAGATTCAACCCGGCAACGTGGGTTGTCTGGGAGTGCAAACCCCCAGAATTTGGAACAGTGGACTGTCAGTTTTAGTCAGTCTTCCAGACCTTGTCACCTAGGTAGGGCTGATGAAGCATGGTTTCAGAATAAGTCCCTACCTCCATTATTTTCTATGGGAGGATGTTGCAGTAAACAGAGGTTGGCCCATGTGTAGTGTTGTACACACTACAAAAGTGTAAGGGCCTGATTTAGATTTTGGAGAATGGGTTACTCCGTCACAAAGGTCATGGGTAACCCATCCGCCGAAATCTAAATCAGGCCCTAAGGTACTACTGTCATATAGATATGCTTTGCCTTCACACTGTGTTAAGTTAGCATGAGCTTATTAGAAGTTTAAACTCCATTTTACCTTTCTGCTGCTTCTGCACACGGCACATATTGTTATTAGTGCTTTGAGCCTAGTAGAATATTTTGCTTCACACGAGAATAATATGTTTTTCTATTGTATCAGCTTTGCTTGGTAAGCTATGTCTGAACAGTGAGTGCCGAGGCCTTCAAGGTTATTTCAACACAGTGGTTGTTGTGAGGTCTGATCTGCGCACGTTCCAGACATAACACATATGCAGCTGCGGCCAACTCTGGCTTTAGGCGCGTTTAATATTGCACTGCACAGAGCATGCAAACACACTTGATGGATATTTGCATGCAGAGAGCTGGTGGAAGATGAAGTGATCCCTTTCCACTAGGATCAGAGGAATGGGGCCGCTCTTCTAAAACCCAAAGAGACCTTCTTTAGATATAATATAATATACTAGCAAGGGAGGGCAAGACTTAGGTGCCATTTAGCCTTCGTCCCTTTAGCATTTTAACATGCTTTGTCCCTTTGTATTTCATGGACTAGTAACTATGCTGATAACGTTGTTTCTTATAATATGTCTGCTAGTATTAGCTAAGATACTGCGCTTGAGAACACTGCATTAGAAATAAACATTTCAAACTTGCACATGTCTTCATTTACTCCTCGTTCTGGATTGATATGTTGGTATAACGAAAGAGTGTTCATGTGTTCCACGTTACCTGAGGTGTTCTAAGTCCATGTTCTGGGTTGTCTAAACATTGCGAGTTTGTAAGAACCAATGAGACACTGATTGCTAGTGTCTCATTGGTTCACTATTGCTAGTCTGGTAGGGGATTTTGGGTACTAAGGTGAGTTTTGGCACACCCTAATTCACTGAGGTTCCAAGTCTCTATGCACATTTCTGTGTGAGAGCAGGATCCCTGCGATACTACAAAAGTGTGAGTTACTAGAAAAGTGGAGATTGTGACTACCGAAAAGTAGTAAACTTAGTCAAAAGTTTAAATCTACTCAAAAATGTAAACTTACTAAAAAATGTAAGTTACTTTTGTGAATCAAGCTCTGTTGTGAATATAGTCACAATTAGCATATATCTATAACCCTAATCTATTTTTTATTGGATCTAGTAAAAGCAATGAACATAGAAACCAAACTACATATGCACAGAACATATCCTCTGTTCTATGTGAGAGAGGATGATGAACGGAAGACGGATTTCTGAACAAAATTAGGCTTGTAATAGGATCAAGTTAGCATCTGATATCTGTGATGCATTCCTACCTTCCAGTATATTATAAATAAGAATTTGGGACAATTCATTAATGTTTTAGTATTAGTCTGCATTTAGTACATCATAATTTATTCATTATCTGAAATAAAATAAATCTCATGCCATTTACGAATCCTGCAGAAAACCTCTTAGATTTTGAGGGTGCATAATAGCCACTCCTACTGTCCTTATGCTTTAAAATGTGCGCAGGCTAAAATGATGAGGACTTTCAAGCACTCTTTTCTTAAAAGACAAGAAGGCAGCGAATCAAGAAAAAAGTGAGGGGATTCTGAGAGAGTTTGTTTATATTGGGAAATTGGAGTATTAGTGGAATTGGCAAGCTGCTGACCATAGAGTTTGAAATAAATAAGATCAGATCACTAAACCTAAGAAAACTCACTAGAACAGAAATCCTTTTGGGCACCTTTGGTGCATGATTTTTAAGAGTGCTGCAATATGAGTCAAGAAAGTGAGAATCTATCGGAATATTGATAAAAGACACTTATATTCATAGCTCTCCTGCTTGCGTTATTTGAATAGAAGATAAGAAAGACATTGTCAGGGGACTGAAATTATTCCTATTTATAAAAAGGTCTACCGGGACAACCCGTCTAACTATTGGTCCATAGACATTGTGGGCCAAATTTATCGAAGAATTGCATAGAACTTGCACCCTGCAACTGGGCGCAAGAGCGACACAACTCTTAAGTTAGATTTATGAAGTCACGCCAGGCGACCCGGAGTAACCCTGAGTGGCTTGATAAATCTAGAGTACCGCAACACAGAACAAACCGCTGCGTTACTCTGCCCCAGGGAAGCGTTCCATGGGTGGAGCATGGGGGTTCGCATGAATCCATTCATGGATTTTGGCACATTCCTAGATTTATCATTACTAGTAGACCGGGGAATACGTCAAAATGATATGCATTTCTAGTCGGAGCGTAACGAGAAGAGATATCTTTATTTCTCCTCGTTTTTTCCTCTTTCTATGTTTGCTACATTCTGCAGCACATATAGAAAGAGGAAATATTGTTTTTGTGCAGGAAGGTTTCCCTTCCTCCACAAAAGCAATCCTGCTTACAACACCGGCACCCTTGCACCATGGCACAAGGGTGCCTGCGTTGGCGCTTTGCAGAACATTGTTCGCAGAAAAAAAGACATATATGCGCCATATAATGGTAAATACAGCACATTCCTGCCCGTTCCCTATCCCACAGCGCATCTCAGCAAGATGGCTTGCTGCACTGCGTGATTGTTTAATAAATATGCCCCCGTGTGTATGGATCACTGAATGTCTCCTTCATTACTAAATTCAGTCCAAAATGTAATTCTGGTGCAGGTAACCAATTGTGTTGGACACCTTGCTAATCCTCCATCTCTGAACATTTGTTCATTCTTCACAACTCCTTTTGATAATACAGGATTGATGCTGTGTATCCCTCCCTTGTCACTCCATCAATGCTTAGCTCTCAAGGATATAATGCATCCCTACATTGAAAGTTACTCAATGATGATCAAACCCTGCAGAACTCCTAAAATTAAAAATGTTTCTGTTATTTATAATTCTCAAAGGGGCTCATGTGAAAAAAGTTCATATATTGCAATTCAGGATACACTATCACGGAAATATGCAAATCAAAGCATAAATATATTGTTTATAGAGTTGCAAAAGGGCTGTTGACTTATCTACCACCCTCCACAATACTCTAGTCGATTCTATGACAGTCTACGCTATTACTTATCTTGAGCAAAGCTGGTGAAAATTGCAAGAGTTTAATACAAAAACTACCAGGATGGGTGTAGTGAGAAAGATGATTGAAAGACAGTACTGATGCTAGAGCCAGTTTTTCAATGGCTACAGAAACAAGATACTGATTCTTCATTCAGAGTTTCTTCACTCTTTTAGTACCATATTTTTTCAAAAAGTAGAGATTCTTCACACTGGTGAGGTAACATTGTAGTTTAGTAGAGTTCCAAAGCTTCCGATCCGAGGCCCTGCTGGGTCTACTAATAGTAAGAATCATGTCCTTCTATCAGTCGGAGGCAAGAAAGCAAACAAAAGGAGATGATGGATAGAGAGCTGAAACCTTTCAGACACACCCCCAGTCACTGATCTGGGATGAATTAATCATCGATCGTTAGCTCATTTTGCCACCCCAGTTCAGACCCAGCCATATGCAAATCATTCTTGACCCTGTGCCTCATGTGAACAGTCCAGCCCAAACTGCCAAGCCTGGTCTTCCCTGGACTGGAAACAAGCATCATGGGACCGGTTTCAGGGTAACACCCCTCATCAGCCAGGCTAGCTTGTATCCAGTGACGAAGTGAGCAAGGGACCCACGTCTGGGCATACCCTGCCAACTTAGAGTTAACAAAGCAAACACAAGGAGATGATGGATGGAGTGCTGAAACTTTGCAGACATTCACTCCCAGTCACAGTTCTATGTTAAATTCATCTTCGTTCTTTAGCTGACTTCACCACCCCAATTCAGACCCAGCCATATGCAAATCAGTCTTGACCCTGTGCCTCATGGGAACAGTCCAGCCTGAACTGCAAAGCCAATTCTTCCCTGGACCGCAAACAAGCTTCCTGGGACTGTTTTCCAGGTAACACCCTTCATCAGCCAGGCTAGCTTGAATCCAATGGCAAAGTGAGCAAGGGACCCACGTCTGGGCATACCCTGCCAACTTAGTGCGAACAAAGCAAATACAAGGAAATGATGGACTTTTCAGACACTACCCCCCCAAATGCATATATTACACATATCTCATTGTATCGCACAGTATAACAGTATCATATACAGGTATATGCATTCGCTCGTCGTATGACAGTGCCCGAGTTCAATTTCTAACAATCGTATCATCATAAATCGAGGGACATGTATGTCACAGTTCTGTGCAGTGTAGTAGTTAGACATTGTATTTGTGAGAAATTGAAGTATAGTTTTCAGTGGTATACTACTGTGTATAAAAAGGGGGCCTATAGGGGATGATCACTTAGATTTTGTAAAACAGTGAAAGCAAAACCATTTATTAACTAACCAACTGCGGGGAAGGTCTATTCTATTCTATAGCACTATATGAGCATACATAGGTATATAGGAGGCTGGGAAATGTGGTGTTGTGCATGGGGGCGAGCTGATGACTTCTACTGCTGGCTATTTGGCCACGGGCTAATATGTTAGTTATCCTGGACCGTAGGCAGTCTTGGGTGGATGGTCCACCAAGGGAGGACACTTGTCTGCTGACTAGCTGCTCGTGAGGTATCATGATATTCATCAATCCATTCCTCAGTCCTTAGCTATGGCAATATTCCTACCAGGTACCTCAGCTGACTGGTTACTTTCTCCATCAGATTGGGTGCTTTCACTGCTCCTTACTCCTTCAGCCCGCTGCGTTCTGGGTTTACACAGGCTTCCAGGACCTCCCTCCAGAGCTCTGTAATTGGGCGTTGCCTCATCCCTATTATTTCTTCTCTAGTCACCCTATCCTCTGCCCTAGCCCAATGTGTTACATACCACTTCCATGCCTCAACCATAGGTCCAGTTACAGTTTTCCTGACCATTACTATCTTCCTCCCGGCTAGGACCAGGGCAAGATCCAAAAATCTATTTCCCGCCTTAAGTTTAGGCAGCCGAGGGAAGACCCCCAGTAGGCAGACCTCGATCGTAGGTTCTAATGTATGCCCCACCGCAGCTCCTATCAGTTCCAGTACCTTTTCCCAAAACCCTTGCAGCATGTTAACAACCCCAGGTAATGTGTCTGAAATCTGCGTCATTATGATTACATCTCAGACATTTACACATTTTGCTGCTGTGGGTAATCCTGAGCCTATGAAGTGTCATGTAGGTCATGTGAATATAATTAAACTGCATGTATTTTAGTTTAGTGTTGAGGAAGACCATTTTAGGATAGGAAAAGACCCTACCCCATTCCCGGTCAGGTAGCTTCCTATTCAACATGGATTTTCAATGTTGTTGAAGCTTTGATAAGGATGTGCGAGATATCTCCTACAGCGAGGCATAACACCATTTAACCTGGTGCCTCGCAGCCCCAAGAGTAAGTGTAGAGTGTGAGACTGCTTGCATTGTGGATTCTTTGCGGCCTTCACCCCATAGCTCCCTAAATGTCCACACTACAGCTTCATATACCAGAAACTGGCCAGGTTGATGGCCGAAACTCTCAACTCATTCTGCAAAAGAGGCCAAGGAAGATTGTTGGTAGCAGTTTCCCATTGTGTCCAGCCCTTCCTCAGTCCAGGCTTTCATTTGTTCAAGAGTGAACATCGTCTTGGGGTTACCATGCGGTAGGCCAACCAGAGGCAGGACCGAGATATAAAGGGGTCTTTGACACTTTGACCATGCAGTGTTTCCAGCTTTGTAGTGCTGTGTTCTGTAACAGGGATTGTTGGGGGATTACCACTGCCGCGTCAAGTATTTTGGCCAACAATAGATCTGTACAGGTTCCAGAATGTTCCCTATCCGTCCCTTTCGGGCCCGTACCATCCAGCCATTGCACCAACCACTGAAGTTGGGAGGCCAGAAAATAGAGCTCAAAGTTTGGTACCCCCAAACCTCCCTCCCTCACGGGGAGTTGCAGTGTTGCTAAGGATACCCTTATTTTATCTTTCTCCCATATAAGATCCCTCTGTAATGTTTCTAACTGTCTAAACCATGTGGCAGGTATGGTGATTGGAAGATTAATGAAAAAATATAGCAGGTATGGCAGCATAACCATTTAAGACAAGGAGAGCCGGGCCATAATTGGTAAATGAAGGGAGCACCAGAATGGGACGTATGCTGAAGCCATCTGAGAGCTCTTCCAAGGTTTCCCTCATGTAGATCATCTAAGGAGTGGAAAATATGAATCCCTAGGTATCTAATGATGGAAGGGGCCCAGTTGAGACCTACAGGGAGATCAAGAGGGTGAGGCCGCTCCACCATTGCAGGGAATAAATAGGTTTTACTCCTGTTAATGTTCAGTCCCGCTAGGTGCTCAAACTGCCCCAGCAGGTCTAGAGCTGTTTCGGAGTTCGTCTACACGTCACTAAAACCGATCAAGAGGTCATCTGCGTACGAGAGATAATTTGGGTCTGTCCCCCCACAGTTAGGCCTATCCCTCCACCCCCCTGTCTGAACAGTGCCACCAGGGGCTCGATCGCTAGGGCAAGCAGGAGGGGCGACAGTGGGCAGCCCTGCCGTGTGCCGTGGCAAATCTTGTATTGTGTGGATACTATTCTTCCTGTCTTTTTTTATAAACATTTTTATTAATAGACTCAACATAAAGGTACAGTTCCACACAAATCAATAGAAGGGATTACAGTGAAATCAGGCATACATACACTTACAGTAGAATAGTTCATTGGAAATCACGGGGAGGGGGAATCATCACAGTCAAAATTGCGAGGTGGAGTACATATATTGGCACCATATTCATTCCAGGGGTCCCATATCTTGGACCATTTCCGGGGGCAGCCACAGGTCCTGTACACTGTCTTTTCTCTCAGCATACACCAATCAAGATCTTTTGCCCAATCCGAGACCGTGGGTGCATGCAAGGCCCCCCAGAGCTGAGCAATGTTCCTCTTGGCAGCCATGCAGCCGAGTGTGGCCCATTGTGTAGTGTGTGTGGTGAGGTCAGTGGGCTCCCAGACGTTAAGGAGGCATCTGGGCGCCTCTGGCTTAATTTCAACCTCCAACACTATACTCATTACCTCGAGTATCTTACACCAGTATTCCTGGATTGGATCACAGTGCCATATTATGTGCATGAATGTGCCCATTTGGGTGCATCCCCGCCTACATGACCCGTCTTCCGGCCCACCCATATGTATCGATTGGGGACCTGTTATGTAAACTTTGTGTATGATCTTCAGTTGTACTAGTGGGAGACGTGCTAGGATCGCAACTGTTTTGGGGGAGGAGACCGCTTTTTGCCAGCTTTCATCGTCTAATTCAATACCATCTCCAGTCCACTTTTCTCGTAGTGAACGCAGAGGATCTTCCATATTATTAATGAGTTTTTGGTAGGTTAGGGAGATGGCCCTTTCAGGTAAATGGACATCAAGTAGTCTGTCTTCCAGTGGGGAGAAATCTGGGGGAGAGGAGTCTCGGGGCAATACTGATTGCAATGCATGTCGGACTTGCAGGTATCGAAAAAGCTCCAAGTCTGCCAGTTCATATTGGTGCTGGAGGGTGTCGAAGGGCTTCACGCCCTCTGTGCCACAGAGGTCCTTAATGTGTGAGATGGCAATTAGTTCCCACTTGTCAAAGCCTTTAGAGACTCTCAGGTCCCCTAATTTTTGTGAATCCCACAGAGGTGTGGCAAGAGTTAACCTATTGTTCCAGCCGAGTGATTTGGTCGCGGAATGCCAGACTTTAACTGCGTAGCCGGTGGGACCAGTAAGTGGGTACCTGTCTGGTTTGGAGTATAATGCTCGGCTGTAGGTACCATTTGGGAGAAGCCAACGACCCATGTTGAACCCCAGGTCGTCAGGGCGACCGTACATGGCGTGGTTTACTGCTGTAAGCCGTGCAGCCCAATAATATTTTTTAATATCGGACAATCCAATTCCTCCGTCGTACCAACTGAGCGTGAGTTTTTGCAGGGAAATACATGGTTTCCTGTCCCAAAGAAGTCTCGCTGGAGCCCTTCAGTTTCTTTAAAATATGAGTTTGGGACAGAGTCGGCTGAGTTTTGTAAGACATATAGGAAGCGGGGTAGGGACATCATTTTAAAAAGGGCCGCCTTGCCCGATAGTGAGAGCGGGAGTGACTTCCAGTTTGTGATGTCACGTCTGAGTCTTTGCAGTGGGGGAACAAGGTTATGGGCATACCAGAGGGAATGATCAAGGGAGATGAATATACCTAGGTATTTGAAGTTGTCAGTGGCTACCAATATTGGGCAATTTCGAGGTAGCGGAGGAAGACCTCCATAGAGGACTTATAGGAGAGATTTTTGCCAGTTGATACGAAACCCAGAATATCTGTCAAAAATGGCCAGGATATCAAAAACAGCATTCAGGGACCTCTTGGGGGACGTGAGATACAGAAGGATGTCATCTGCATACAAATAAATATGGTCCTCCCATTCCGCAGACCATCGCATTCCACAAATCATTTGGTCTCTACGGATCCATGCTGCAAGGGGTTTGAGGGCCAGAGCGAAAAATAAAGGAGAGAGGGGACACCCCTGACGTGTCCCTCGGCTAAGGGTCAAAGTCTCCGATTTTTTGTTATTCACGACTACTTGAGCCATAGGCGCGCTGTATAGTAGGTGCACCCATCGGCTAAAACTTGCCCAAATCCTAGTTTTGTAAGCACGGCTAAGAGATAAGGCCACTCCAGCGTGTCAAACGCCATAGTGGCATCTAGAGAGACTATGATTGCCTCTTCCCGTATGGTCGGTGCCCTACCCAAGACCCCGTGTTCCCTGCGCAGGTTAAGAGCAGTGTTCCGTCTTGGCATAAACCCTGATTGATCAGGGTGCACTACGTGTCCTATTACCTTGATCAGTCTATTGGCTAGTACTTTAGCTAGGATTTTGGGTTCTGTATTCAGCAATTAAATAGGGCGATAGCAGGTGCAGTCTGTTTTGGGTTTCTTTTCCGTGTGAATTGTGACGATGGTTGCAATTCTCTGATCTGTTCAAGGCTGTCCTCAAACATATATTTTAGATAAGGGGCTAATTTATCTGGACGGAGCTTATAGAGTTCGATCGGGATGCCATTTGGACCAAGGGCCTTACCCGGGTGTAGCGCCCGTATTGCGAGCGCTATTTCATCAGTGGTGAGATCACTATCCATAAAGGTGTGCAGTCATAATATCGAGTTGTTTATTTCGACTGGACAGAATATCGAGTAAAAAATATAGAATGGACAAAATATCGACTAGACATAATATAGACAACAAAATTATCGACTAGAAAAAATGTATATCGAATAGAATGGACATAATATCGAATCAAAAATATAGAATGGACATAATATCGACTAGACATAATATAGACAACAAAAATATCCAATTTAAGGTAAGTTAATAATATTTTTATTTTTTGTGTAATATTATTCTGTAGCGGGTTGTGGGTTTATAGGGGAATAGGGTGGGAAGTAATTTAATTATAATTAATTAAATATGTTAATTTATGTATTAATATTTATTTAGAATTAATTGTTAAATAAATATTAATTGGTAATTAATTAAAATATAATTGGTAATTAATTATAATTTATTAATTGATAAATATTTTAATTTTGGTAATTTATTTTCTGAAGCGGGCTGTGGGTTTATAGGGGAATAGGGTGGGAAGTAATTTAATTATAATTAATTAAATATGTTAATTTATGTATTGATATTTATTTAGAATTAATTGTTAAATAATTATTAATTGGTAATTAATTAAAATATAATTGGTAATTAATTATAATTTATTAATTGATAAATATTTTAATTTTGGTAATTTATTTTCTGAAGCGGGCTGTGGGTTCATAGGGGAATAGGGTGGGAATTAAGTTTATTTATTTACTGATATTTATTTAGAAATAATTTGTAATTAATTAATAATTGGTTATTAAATAAAATATAATTGGTAATTAATTAAAATTGATTAATTTATACATATGTTAATTTTATTAAATTATTTTCTGTAGCGGGTGGTGGGTTTATAGGGGAATAGGGTGGGAAGTAATTTAATTATAATTAATTAAATATGTTAATTAATTCATTGTTAATTATTTAGAATTAATTGTTACTTAAATAATAATTGGTAATTAATTAAAATATAATTGGTAAATAATTTTAATTGATTACTTGATAAATATATTAATTTCATTAATTTATTTTCTGTAGCGGGTTGTTGGTTTATAGGGGAATAGGGTGGGAAGTAATTTAATTCTGATTAATTAAATATGTCATTTAATTTATTGGTATTTATTTTGAATTAATTGTTAATTAATTATTAATAGGAAATACATTTAAATATAATTTTTAATTAAAATTAATTGATTAATTTTTAAATTGTAAATTAATTTATTGTTAATAGGTAATTAATTAGTATGAGTAGGCAATTTTTATAATTAAATAATTTTATTTTGTATTTATAAATAAATATTTAATATATTTTATACACTTGTAAAATATTTTAATTATTTGTAATTGGTATTACTATTTATGTTATTTATATCTATTTGTGAAGTATTTACTTTCCCTACTATTGCACTCTCTGAAGTTGGAATAGTAATTTTAACCCCTACGCTATCCAACACTTTCCCTACTGTTGCACCCACTGGAGTGGGTATGCAACGTTTACAACGCAACTTTTACTATGCACTACCATTACAACGAAACTTTTACAACGCAAAAACTTTTACAACGCATACATTTACAATGCATGTTTTTACAACGCAGATACCTTTACAACGCATACCATTACAACGTAAGTATTGGTAAGTATATAATTATTTTTTAAATGTTATATGTTTGGGTTTTTGGGTAAAGGGGTATTTTTAGGGTTCAGGGTCAGTTTTCAGTTTTTGGGTAAAGGGGTATTTTTAGGGTTCAGGGTCAGTTTTCAGTTTTTGGGTAAAGGGGTATTTTTAGGGTTCAGGGACAGTTTTCATTTTTTGGGTAAAGGGGTATTTTAGGGTTCAGGGTCAGTTTTCAGTTTTTTGGGGTAAAGGGGTATTTTTAGGGTTCAGGGTCAGTTTTCAGTTTTTGGGTAAAGGGGTATTTTTAGGGTTCAGGGTCAGTTTTCAGTTTTTGGGTAAAGGGGTATTTTTAGGGTTCAGGGTCAGTTTTCAGTTTTTTGGGGTAAAGGGGTATTTTTAGGGTTCAGGGTCAGTTTTCAGTTTTTGGGTAAAGGGGTATTTTTAGGGTTCAGGGTCAGTTTTGGGTTTTTGGGGTACAGGGGTACTTTGTAAAAATAAAGTAAAATTACAGTTAAATTAAATTTATTAAATAAAATTAAATTAAATTAAATTATATTATAATATTTTTAATTAATTTATATTCAAAAAATTATTATATACTTACCAATACTTACGTTGTAATGGTATGCGTTGTAAAGGTATATGCGTTGTAAAATCTTGCGTTGTAAATGTATGCGTTGTAAAAGTTTTTGCGTTGTAAAAGTTTTGTTGTAATGGTAGGCGTTGTAAAAGTATGCTCTGTAACGTCATACATCCCTGGAGTGGGAATAGTAATTTTAACCCCTACGCTATCCAGCGCTTTCCCTACTGTTGCACCCACTGGAGTGGGAATAGTAAATTTTACCTCTACGCTATCCAACACTTTTGCTAATGTTGAACTCACTATAGTTGTAACAATAAATTTTAACCATTTTCTATGCTACGCTAAAAATGTTATATATGCTTATTTAATAATATGTTTATATATATATATGTATATATATATATATATGTATTATTTTTGGTGATATAATTTTTTTAATTATATAAATTATTTATTAAAATTACATTTTTTAAATAATTATTTCTAAGTTTATATTAAATATATTTATTACTATATTAGTTTTAACTTAATTTTAAGACATTTAAAAAAATCGATATTTTGACAGTCTATATTTTTGTAAGTCGATATTTTGGAGTCGATATTTTGGTACTTACCTGTTTGAAGATAGGGAGTCGATATTTTGTCAATCGATATTTTTGACTCGATATTTTTGTATCTCGATATTTGTGAGGTCGATATTATGTCAGTGATCCATCCATAAACGCTCGGTCAGCGTTCGAGAGTGTAGGGAGGGAGATATCTCTGAGGAGTTCCGAGGAGTCTGCCTCATTGTATGGTGCCACCAAACTGTAAACCATGTGGAAGTGTTCTGCGAACTGGTTAACTATGTCCTATGGGTCTGTTATGGGGGACTTGTAAGCGTCTATAAGCTCCGGGATGAGCCTACTAGCGTGTTTTTTTTTTATCTAGCCAGGCGATTCGTTTTCCAGCCTTGTCCCCCCAGTCATAGATCCGGCCCAGTCTATCCTGTCCCATTATGTTGGCACGGCCGGTGACGAGCACGCGGTATTCGTACTGACGTAGACGGAGTGCGTGAAGGGCTTCCGGAGTAGCATCAGAATGTATGTCTTGTTCAAGACGATAGATCTCTTGTTCCACGTCGGAGATTTCTTTTGTTGCGTCGTTTTTCGATCCCGCTATTGGAATAGGGCCTGACCCCGGACTACTGTTTTAAAGGCTTCCCATAGAATATGCCGGGAGTCAACGGTGTGGTCGTTCTCCAGGAAATAGTTGTCAATGGACTTAATTAGGTCTTTGTGTATTTTCGGGTTTTTGAGTTACCATGGATTGATAGGGGCAACGTGTCCTACTTGTGTGTGATCTAGGACTTTAAGGACCATAGTGGGGAATGATCGGAAATACCCCTGGCTAAATGTCGGATCTCATGGATATTCGTGACCTGTGGAGCTGGGACAATTATATAATCCAGGCGGGAAAGGCTATTATGTGCCTCGGAGTGAAAGGTGTGTTGAATCTTATCTGGGTAGTGTGTTCTCCATCCATCCACTAACCCCATTGCCTCCAAAAAACTGGAAAAATAGTGTGTAGTGTGAGGTATTGTGTGAGGGGGTGTCTGTAAAGTGAGCCCGATAGTACTGATTTGAAGTCTCCGCCGAGCACTAGGTGCCCATCAGGTAGAGCTAGCAGTATAGTGCTAAGGTCAGTAAACGTTGTGGCTTGTAAGACTGGGGGTGCATATATCGACATGAAGGTAATGGTTCGACCCTCCCAAGTGCCCGTGATCCCAACATATCTGCCACGATCATCCGACTAGGTGGGCGTGAGTGATAGGGGGAATTACCTTTTTTGCATGACGCCTACTCCCCTAGAGTTAGATGCAAAACCTGCATGTGCGACCATTGAAAAGCCCCACCTATGCATAGGATTGCATGTATTGTCGATAAGGCGAGTTTTTTGAAGCAAAACAATGTCTGGTGACAATCTCCTGATATATTGCAATACCACACATCTCTTAATCTTGTCCACCAGCCCGTTAACATTCCACTTTAAGATTTTGACTTCCCTATTCCACTGCACACCCATTGAAATCTAAGTGGAGCATAGCAACGTTTTCCATAAATGGGGACTGTACCATCGAGACAACACAAAAAACAACAAACAAAGAAAAACAGCCCCTCCCAACATCCCCCCACCCTGCTCCCCTGCACTCTGGGCTCAGAACTGCCCATATATCTCAAATGCAGAGTGCCTGTTGCCCAAGAACTTTACTAAAAGATGATATCAGGGGGAGGCCTAAGCGCCCCGTCAACCCCCTTCCCTACCATTATATTCTATAGGTGCATTTTGTTTTACTGAGTCAAAGTACAATCTATCAATTGCTGCAGTGCATAGGCTTATGTGTTGACGTCCCTAGTGCCAACAGTCCGTGAGCGATGTTCAACTTATGAAGAGGACAGGCGTCTAGAAACTATTAAGAGTCTAACTGATGGAATCAGATTGTCCACCTCATTGGTCGCTGGAGCCCCTCTCTGGTGAAGTCTTCCGTCCATCCAGCCAGTCAGATGCCACCTCCGGTAGGTCGAGGAAGCACGTTTTTCCAACCGCCTCGATTCGTAGACACGCGGGGAAGAGCATAGCGTATTTTAGACCCTTTACATGCAGCCTCCATTTAACATCAAGGAATGAGCAATGACTCATCTGCACTGCTTGAGTAAAGTCGGGAAAGAAGGCGATTTTTGAGTTGTCTAGCTTGAGTGGAGGAGCGACCCTGGCGGCTTGTAGGATAGTATCTCTGTCGCTATAATTTAGCAGCCGGGCCAGAATTTGGCGGGGGGGGGGGGGGGCTCCCGGCTTCGGGCGACCCCCGGGCACCCTGTGCGCTCTTTCAATAACAAACAGTTTGGACAGGCCCTTCGGTTGCAGTTTCGTCGTGATCAGGTTCTCGACTAATAAATCAGTTGGAGGTCCCTCCGTTTCCTCCGGCACACCAAAAATGCGGTTGTGATTGTGTCTCGAGCGTCCCTCATAGTCGTCCATCTTGTCCTCTGTGAATTTATGGAACGCCTGGAGCTCACCGATGTCTGTCTGCAGTTGTGAGGTATCTTAGACGAGGCTGGTGGTGGTGAGCTCCAGTTGCTTGACTTTTTCCCTGTATTTTGTAAGGTCAGGCCTGATCAGTGTCAGTGTGTTTATAGAGGTGCGTACTCCAATAATAGCTATCATTAAGTCCTTCATCGTGGGCTCTGTAGGATCATGCCCCATTCCACCCTGTTGTTTGTCACCAGTTCCTTTCCGCTCAGGCAAATCCGCTTTTGGGCAGGTGTGTTGGTCAAGTCTGCTCTGCTGGGATGACCTCGCACCCTTTGCGCCAGACATGGTTAGGGTTGTGACCACACCCCAATCCAACAGTGTACAAAATGGAAGCTCCGCCGGGTTCAGACCCGACGTGCCAGGGCGTGAGCGCAGGTCTTACGAGCAAAGTTGCCTGAGGAAGGGCGCCTGGGTTGGGGTTCGCAAGTTCGTCGCTTTAGCCAGTCTCTGCGGTGACCCGCACACACCCTGTGGGCAGTAGGGGCCCCTTCACACGAGGGCAGTCAGAGTGGCGTGGTAAATGCCTGGTAGGAATGCCAAAAGCGTGGGGCCACAAGAGCCGGTGCCGCCACGTGTGATGAAGGCCAGCAGTAGTTGCGCAGGTGGGGGAGCGAGAGGGAAGCAAGGGGCGATATGGAGCCCCCAGTGTCAGGCAAAAGGAGAGTGTGGGGATCCGTGAGCATTTGCTCACTACTCACTGTTGCAGACCCCCCTGGGTCACCTCACCGAGTTTGCAGATGGCAGGTTGAAGCCTGTGTTCCAAGCACCGTGGTCAGGCCCTGCCAATTCAGAACCGGTGTGCAAGGTCCGGGCAGCCGGAAGCAGAGCAGATTTACAGTGTCCCAAAGTTCAGGGCTGTGCGCGGCACCAGCGAGCTCAGTACTTGTAGTTGTGGCCCCCTTGGGACGACAGAGGGGGGCACGGCGGTGCACTCCATTCCTGTCGTAGTGGGCGCACTTACGCGAGGCCCCGGCTTACACAGTCGGGAGGCCTCAAACGCCGGTTGTCACAATCGCGGCCCCAGACGCCCGTCTGAGTTCAGGACTGCAGGATCGGGCACCGCTACTGCTCCGGTGTGTAGATCAGATGCCTTGCAGGTGATTGGCAGAAGCCCTCATCTCGAGCAACGTGATTAGGCCCTTTTCAAAGTAGGACCGGCGCGTTGGATCCGGTTGGTAGAGAGAAGCGCTGACTTGCGGTGTTCCAGAGTTTGGGCCGTGTCAGGCACCAGCGAGCTTTGCACCAGTAGTTTGCGGCCCCTCCGGGATGACAGAGGGGGACACGCCGGCGCACTCAGTCACTGCAGCGGAGGGTGCACTTACGCGAGGCCCCGGCTTGCGCAACCAGGAAGCTTCAAATGCCAGTCGCCACAACTTCGGCCCCAGACATCCGTTCGGGCTCGGGGTTGCAGGATCAGGCACCGGTATACCTCCGGTGTGTAAATCTGACACTGGAGGGTCAGATCAGCGTGGCAAATTGATGTAGTAGGGAAGGGGTCTCGGAGAAGCTCTAACAAGCGGCCATGCTGGTTTGCCGCAAAGCCACGCCCCCTATTTTTCCTGTCCTGACAAGCGCCATGGGTTTTTCATAGAGCATTGTCACCCATTTCAACCAACCCTTTACGAGTTCCATACAGCTGATGGTTTCAGTCAGATAATCCCATTTTACTGTATCAATGGCCTTTTCCAGGTCTATCAATAGGAGGGCCGCTTGTGGTGTAAGCCTTACATCAGGGTGGTATAACACAAAATAGAACCTCCGTAAAATGTATGGTGTGTTCTGAAATGGGATAAACCCATTCTGTTCTGCATGGATCAGAGTAGGCATATGTGGGAGTAAACGGAGCACCATAATTTGACTGAGTATTTTAAAATCCATAATAAGCATGGAAAGCAGTCGTCTAAGGGAGTGGAATCGCTAATGCATCCCGTGTAGTTTCTGGGAGTCGGCCTAGCCTTAGAGATTCTGAATATAGGGTTTCAATGCATGGGGTCAATCGTGAGGCATATGCCGAGTAAAATTCTACAGGTAGGCCATCAGGACCTGTAATTTTCTAAGTGGCAATACTACCTATGGCCCCCCAAATCTCCTGGGTCATCACAGGGCCCCCTAACTCTATCCCCTGCCAATCCAGCACTCAAAGCTCTAGTGCTTCCAGGAATTCCCTCTGGTCTTTCGGGGAGGACAGCAGGGGTGCCCCATAGAGAGCTGCACAATATTCTCGAAAGAGGTCATTATTCTCCTCCAGGTCAGGGACAGAGTCCCCAGTGTCAATCCGGACATGTGTGATCATGGACCCTCATGTCTCTGGTCTGATTAACTATGCCAGCAATCTACCAAGCCTCCCTCCTCCTCTTGCACTTTAGTAAGATACCCCCTATAGTTGTGGCATCTCAGCCTCTCAAGGGTCTGGTGGTATAGTGTTCGCACCTCTCGTAGAGCGGCCTGCACATCTGGACGAGTTCCCTACACATTGTCCAGCACAAGTATCCTATTCTCCAGGTCCTCCAATTCCTGGTGCAGCTCTCTCTGTGCCCCTGTTGACTGTCCCAGGCAGTGTCCCCTAATCATTACTTTAAACGCCTCCCATTCCACTAGTGCTGTGGATGCAGTTTGCGTCTTATTAGAAAAATAGGTATCTATCACTGCACCTGTGGTTTGCTTAAAACAAGTGTATTCTGGCATAAATGTGTTAAGATGCCATAGAGGGATTCATGGGCATACACCAGCATGTTTAAAGGTCAACAACAGAGGACTATGATCTGGGAGCAGACGCCCCAAATATTCTGTGTGGGTGACAGAGCTGCCCAGGTCAGGGGTGCATAAGAAGGTGTCTAGCCTGTTATGTAATTGATGTATGAGAGAATAGTATGAGTAGTCTCTGTCCCCCACATGTTGTGTTCCCCAAATGTCCACTAGCCGCCAGTGTGTCACCCAATCTCGGAACCCTGCTGTCGTACAATGAGCCTGGGTGCCTGGCATCATGGACTGGGAGCGATCTAGAGCAGTATCAGTGACACAGTTGAAGTCAACCCCCAGGAGCTTGTCTGCCATTGTCATCTCAGCCATAGGAGCGGAGAGATCCCGGAGGAAGGAGACCTGGTCTTGATTAGGGAAATAGACACTGCCCAGTATAACCTCACGCCCAAACAGTTTACCCTGCAATAGTACATATCTACCCTCTTTATCTATTAGTGTGTGCAGGGTTTCAAATGGTATTGCGACCTGTGTCCAAATTAACACTCTCCTGGCATATGCAGACTATGAGGTTGCAAATACTTGCCCTCTCCATCTTCTGCCCAGTTTTCCAACCTCACTGGCAGTTAGCTGTGTCTCCTGCAGCATTGCTAACTGAATTCCCCTCCTCCGTAAGTGTCTATGTAGATTATGCCGTTTAGCAGCAGAGCCCATCCCTGTAATGCTCCACGTAAGGAATTTTAGTGATTCACTTGGGAGCTCCATCATCAGGTGGGATTTTTAGCTCTAAAGAGCAAACCCCCATGCCATTCCAGGTAGAATGAGCCAGGATCTCCACTGAAGTTATAACCTAAAAGTATCAACAGAAACCCTGGCAAAACAAAACTCCATTTACCCCAGAGCAGCCTGACAACGGCCAGCTGCCCAAACTGCAAACAGATCATCATGGTCAACTAGAGATTCCAACCTATGAGATGTATGACCCTCTGCAAGGGGGCTGGCTACAGGACGTGTTCAGTCAAATAGGGAACAATTCACTCTGGCCCGGTCATTAAAGTCCCCCAGTCTGCTCAGGTTAAGTGATAACAAAATGTTCCATATCTTCTCGGTGAGCGACACCGCCCAGGGGAATCTGACAGTTCAAAGATAGTCCGCCATTCTTTGGGTGATCCCAGGCAACGTGGCGCCTTCAGCGTGCAGGCATCTGAGTCTGAGTCTCTGGTCCCCTTAGCAGAACAGGAGCCAGGTTTGGAGAGTGGTTCTCTTTCATGATGTCAGCCACTGCCTGTAATGCTGCAGCTCTCTCTTTCTCAGTCTGGGAGGGACTTGGTTTTTTGGATTGTCTCAGTTTGGACTTATTACTTTTCTCATCCTGAACCGCAGGTCTTTAGTCATGAAGGCAGTGTCCGACTTTCGGGGTGTTCCCCCGGGTTTATAGGATTCAAGCCATTCCCGAGCTGCCTCAGGTTCGTCTCAGAAATACATCTTTCCTTTGAGTAATATACAGAGTCTGGCAAGGAACATTAAGGAAAATTGTAGATTCTCTTCACGCAGTGCTCTTTTGACTTCAAGGAATGAGGTACTTGGCTTTTGCACTTCTACGGTGTAATCAGGGAAGGTGGAAACCTTGCTATTTTCTATAATGAATTGGCAATTAGAGCGTGCTTTTGTAGGAGGGCATCATGATCTTTATAATGAAGAGGTCTAACCACCACTGGTCATGGTGGGTAGCCTGGTGCAGGAGCGAGAGCCAGAGACAATTTAAGGTATGGACAAAGTGAGCTCTGGCCCAGGGCCCCAGCCTTTTAGGGGGGGCACTGATACAGCCTGCTCTGTTCTGCAGAGGGTCTTGCCCGATGACCTTGTACAGTTCTTAAACAGATTGTTTTAAATACCGTCTTCCTTTAATGTGTTTTTAATATAGATGATGTGTGACAGTCTATTACAGACATTTTGCAGAGAAATGTGTTTATCCTTGAATATTAGATATGAACACATTTAGAATCTGGACCAGTGCAGCTGTGCACTGTCAGTGGCGCTGCCACAAAGGGATTAAAGTGCTGTAATTAATTCATAAATTCAATGCTGTTCTGAACAGAAGACCCTAAAATACATTTGGCCCAGGGCCCCCAAAATCCTTAAGATGTCCCTGGTGCAAGCTGGAGCCTTGTGCGCCTTTTCAATTGTGTAGAATGTTGAGAGACCAGTTGGTGCCACTTTATTGCGTAACCAAGGTTCCAGAAAGGCAATCGTATCTGCCCTCTCTGTCCCCTTTGGCATTCAGACTACTCTGATATTGTTCCTCCTGTTTCATCCTTCTGCATCTTCAGGTTTGTATTCCAACGTGCGGACCCGGTCAATAAGGTCTGTGACTTGGTGTAATAGTACCTGTTGTGCAGGAGTACATTTTTCGATTGAGGCTTCTGCTGTTTTTAACCTTTCCGCCAGTTTAGGGGGTTCAGCTCTGAGCAACCCCATACCTACTGAGACAGTACTGATGTCTTTATGGAATGTGGCCTTGGTGTCCGCAATAGCTTCCAGAATTCTGGCCAGTTGCTGTTGTACGGGGCCCACTGGGCCCATCAACCCTGATTGCTCCTGTTGTTGCTCAGCGTCGTCCTCTCCAAAGTCCGAGGGCACTCCCACCATCTTTGCCTTGACCTTTCCCATCTTGATTAGGTAGGTACCTTCAGGAGCATTGTCTGCAGCCAGGCAAATCCCACAATCTCAGCACTGCGCACCAGCCAAGGGGATGAAGAGGGGTCCAGCAGGTGTGCTTCCCAATTTTTCAGGCGGGCTACTCTTCACCCCATGCACCCTGGCCCCACAGGTCACCAGGGCCGTGTGATGATGCTTGTCTTGGGGAGTCAAATCATCCATTACTCATGTCAGGGCCTCTAGTAGTGACTAGCGAGAATAATGCGGTGATTGATAGCCCCACTTCAAAGCATGGCCCACTGTACCAGCCTCACACCCCATCAATTCCGCTTTACTATGAACCCGGGCCTCACCCCTTTCTTGGCCCTACCAGTGCTCAACTACAAGCAGCAGTGGCAGTGTTGGACTTGGCCCTTTTTGCAGGGTAATCCCTGAACTTTTTGCCTTCCTCCTGTATTGTTTCTGACCTGTTTTTGTTGGTTTTAGGACTCTGGGCACTTTGCTACTGCTCATCAGTGCTAAAGTGTATATGCTCTCTGTATACAGTGTTATGGTAATTTGTTGTCCATAATTGTTATATTTGCAAAACTAGTAACGTCCCTAGTAAAGTGCACTATGTGTGCCAGAACTGGTAATGCAAATGCTACTAGTGGGCCTGCAGCACTAATTGTGATACCCACACAAGTAGCTCTAAAGAGAGAACTCAGGCCTGCCACTGCACTGCCTGCGCTCAGTTTGTTAAACTGCCTTATTGTCATGATAAGTGCACCCACTTGCCAGGCCTTACCCTTCCCTTTTTATGCACATCAGACACCCCTATGGTAGGCCCAAAGTGCCCCCTGGGCATGGTGCCGTGTATGTGAAAGGTAGGACATGTACTGAGGTGTGTACCATGTCCTGACAGTGAAATACTCTCCATTTCGTTTTTCACTGTTGCAAGGCCATCTTGCCCATAGGACAGAATGGGGAAGGCTGTGTAATATGTTTCCAGCCTATATTCCCATAGGTTTAAAATGGAGAGGTGACGTTTAGTGTGCCTGAACTCACAATTTAATAACACATCTTTTTGTGGAGGTGGTTTTTGCATTGGGTGTTTATAAACCACGCTTTTAGAAGTGCCTGTTTTTTTTGTTCTAACAATTCTGTGTGTCTCTGCCAGGTTGTGGATTGACTGTCTGGATTTGAATGTGACAGGATCTGGGATATGTCTTGACCCAGGGGAGGAGGTGAGATATCAACGGGCTGACCTGCATCTGGAGTGTAGGGGGAAGGAGTAGCCCCTGGAGGTGAAGAGGCCTGGGCTGCTGTCATAAAACAATGGCTCCATCTCCTTATGAGTGATTGAGGATCCAGACCCCCACTGACAAAGAAAGAAGGTGTCACTGGTAGGGAAACACCCAGAACCTGTTTGGACAAAGACTTCAAAGACATTTAGGTGTATAACTATGAGAGCTGAAAGCCCTGGACTTTGGACTGATCAAGACTGAAAAGAATTTAAACTACTTTGCGGTCTAGAGGAACCTCTGCCAAAGGAAGAACAGCTGAAGAGACTGAAGAGAAAGGACTGACCATTGCTGTGTGTTCTGGGGCTGGCCTGCACTTTGCTGATTTAAATAAGGAGAGGCTAAAGGACTTTGCTGTGTGCTGTGTCCCCCTGCTTGAAAGGACTTTGCTATGTGCTGTGTCCCAAAGTAACGTGTCTCCAAGGGCCCGAGGAGAGCTGGCTCCCTGTTGTGGAAACTCAGGAACATGAAAGTTTCCAAGTGTGTCTCAGCGACGCTGTGTGCGTATGCTTTTTGCAGCCTGAGACCTTCGTAAGAACTGTCTCGTGATCATGTGCACCCGGAGTCCAAGTGAGTCTCAGCGATGCTGTGTGCTTCGTGCAGCCTGAGACCTTCGTGAGGATTGTCCCGTGATCGTGTGCAGCTGGAGTCCAAGTGAGTCTCAGCGACGCTGTGTGCGTGTGCTTCGTGCAGCCTGAGACCTTCGTGAGGATTGTCCCGGGATCGTGTGCACCCGGAGTCCAAGTGAGTCTCAGCGACGCTGTGTGCGTGTGCTTCGTACAGCCTGAGACCTTTGTGAGGATTGCCCTGTGATCGTGTGCACCTGGAGCTCAAGTGAGTCTCAGCGACGCTGTGTGCGTGTGCCTTGTTGCAGCCTGAGACCTTGGTGAGAAATTGCCCCGTGACTGTGTGTCCCGGAGCAGTCTTGTTCTCTGCTTCGATCAACAGCTTGACCAGAAGTACTGCGATCGTCATTGTCATCGGCCCGGACCGGCATTCCCAGAGGAGCTGTGAGAATTCACCGCCACCGACCTGTGCCTGTCTTTGCCAAGGAGTGACCTCGAACCATCACCCTGTTGGGCGTCCAAGTTCCACTGCCCAAGATCAACGAAGTCGCATCTGAGGCCCAAGCTGCGGGGAGAGGAGAGTGAGATCGTACCCCCCAGGTGACACTCAGCGAGCGTGCGTGTTTCGCTGCCTGGGGCGGGGTGCGGGCTACGAGAGATACGCTCTCTGCCTTTCCCATCTTTGCAGCGCGAGCCTCCGCTAAAGTCCATATTGCGGCCCGTACTTGTCGAGGAGTGGCAGTACCGGGGCCGGAGTGTGGAGCTGCACTTTGTTTTCCATCATAACAGTGTTGGGGGCATATTTTGGCCATTGCTAACTGCGAGTCAGTAAGAGTGGCATAGAGACCGTCCAGAGCACCATGATCAGTGCCGGAGTACATTATTTTTGCATTAGGAACTGCCTGATTGTTGCATTACGAATTGCATTATTTTTGCATTACGAACAGCCTGATTGTTGCGTTACGAATTGCATTACTTTGGCATTACGAGCTGCCTGATTGTTGCATTACGAATTGCATTATATTGGCATTACAAACTGCCTGATTGTTGCGTTATTTTTGCATTATTTTTGCACTACGAACTGCCTGATTGTTGCATTATGAACTGCATTATTTTTACATTACGAAGTGCCTGATTCTTGCATTACGAACTGCATAGCATTGCATTAGGACTTCATTGGATCATCAAGAAATGCTCATTAATACTGCAAGAACCTACAAGGGCTTCCTGACCTAATAACCGGCAAAGTGAAATATTACAAATACGCTTATGTTGATTTTTATTGTGTGGTCTCATCGTACATCTTTTTTGATAAACATATAATTGTTTTTAATGAAACTCATGTGGAGTCCATTTGTGGTGTTATCACTGGGTTACTGAGAGCGTGGTTGCAAATACTTTACACATTTGCCTTGGAGATAAGCCTGGCTGCTCATGCCACGCTACCGAGGGGGTGAGCTGGGGCATCTGAGAAGGTGTCCTTCCTTTCCGTGACTTAGAAGCAAGGGTCCCTATTTGGACTAAGGTACCTACCTCAGCCAACTAGACACCCCCAGTTCTAACAGGCAGGCACTCGCTCGGTGCGTACTCGACTCATTGCAGGTGTGGAGGAGGAACGGCCGGTACCTCTGTAGCAGCTCCGCCAGCAGTATATTACATCTAAGTTCTGGATCTGGGCCACAAGCCGGGGCCAATCTTCAGTGCATCCTCCAGTAGTGGCCAGTTCCTACCACCCTGTCTGCCTGGGCTTTCCCGCTATCTGCTGCCTCCGCTGCACAAGACTTGCTGGGCAGGCGCCACTCCCAGCCAGGCTGATTCAATATCAGGCGCTCAGGGGATCAATGAGCTCACCTGTCCGTCATCCAGCTTGGCACTGAGGCATCGCGGCCAGGCACCGAGCCCATTCCTGCAGTCTTGGCCACGCTCACCAGTGTTGGGTTTAGGCTTCACCCCCAGTATCAGACCACTCCTTTCACGGTGTCTCCAAGGGGCCTCTCAGTTCTCGGATGCTCTCTGCTTTTGAAGAGACTCCAGACCCTCCCTCTCTGTTTCCTCCACTCAGCAGGCTGGAGCCGCCATCTTGGAGTCCGGCCTTTCACAGAGCGCGTTTTCTCGACTACGGTCTGATGGGCTCTTTCTGAGCTTCTGAGTGGCAGAATCGTATCTCCAGGTTACCCCCGGGTAGTGTCATCCACCCTGCAGTGTATGAGGCAGGTGGGCTGTTGGTTTGCAGGATAGAATTCGGGCAGGAGCGACAGGCTCATGCGTCAGACAACAGTGGCTTCCAGGCCACGCCCCCAGAGCACACATCTTTAATATCAGGGGTGTTTTGGCTGGATATTCATTTGACTTTAATATAAGTTATTTTACAGTTAGCCACCCTTCGATCAAGTACAGAGAAACATGCTGCTGATATGATTAATGCCAGTATACTAGAAGTTGCAACCCACGTTTTTTGAGTCCATCCACTGTAGAGTAAAAAGCAGTTCTCTTTGTCCAGTTCTGCATCTCTAACAATTGCCAACCATAATGATTCCAGAATGTTTCTTTGTTTGATGATTTCATCTAGAGTTTTGAGAACTTTTATGATATTATTCACTGGATGGCCCCTTTATATATTACTTTTATTTTTCAGTTTTGCATAGCGCATACTCGACCCGAAGGTATTGGAGGCTGTACATGAGCACCAGTTACCTTACACAAGGACAGATTCATTTTTGGTGGGCTCAGGGAGATTAAGTGATTTGCCCAGAATCACTGGCTGTTGAGCCGACGCCAAGGCTCAAACCTGGTTCCCCAGATCCAAAGTTGCCAGCTCTGGCTGTTAGGCCGCATCCGCTCCATTACACCCATCAGCTGTAGTCTTGCAGAAAGTATCTTCCTTTACACATACTTCTGTGGCAAAGTAGCTAGGCCACACCAAAGCCAGTAAATTCAGGACCTTAGGTAAACTATTGCAAAGTAAAAGTTCATAAAAGGTTTGCAAGTTCAATCTTTGCAAACAGAGTGGAGCTCAGGCTTACAACAGCTGGCAGGACAGCTCTATTTGAAAAAATAGTGCTCGGAGGCTGTAATTAAAGCCTACTGAGCAACAAAACACGTAACAGGGGGTGACGCAATGGGAGGTTACAAAATGAGACAAAGAGGTACTAAGGAGGGACTACTAAGCCTTTTGACCAGTGAACAGCCAGAGTTTACAGTGAAAAATTACAGAAGCCAATGAAAAATGTGGGCAGAGAGCGGGCCGAGTTTCAAGTCCCTTCCTCTATACAGTATGCCTCGCAGAGCAGCGCATGAGCTGCCCAGGCTCGACCTAAAACGCATGTTGCTGCTTATAGCAGGTTGCCTTTCAGCCCTCCCCTGATTTGGCCAACTTCACTTGTAGTGCAGAGGGAGGTGGCCTTAAAGATGGCTGAGCTACCGCTGCGTCGTCCATTTGGAAAATTGCTCTTTTGGATGTGCTGCTTCAGAAAATCCCCTTGTACGAATCAGATGCCTAAGTTAGAGAGGCTGATCAGCCACTGTCTCTAAGTATGGTACCTTTTTTGTAATTCTACCATGTAAACTACTGTGCTCTTGCACAAAAATCCGCAAAATGTCTCTCAGATGATAGAAGAAAACTCCGAGCACACCAGGGACAAATATATATGAACCTACCTATACATGTATTGTTATGGTTAGAATACTTTAAAACATAGAAATTTAAATGAAATTGAATTGATTGTTAAGTAAAATTAATTTATTACTAAGTAATTTAATGTAACAATTAGGAAATATGTAAATACTTTCTAAAAATTACAAATGGGGGTGGGGTCGCACACTACTCACACACCGGCGGTGTCGCCCCTAAGGACTCTGGTCAATGTAGTAAAGTGTTCGCGATGCATCATCTTTCGATCTTCTGCTATCTTCGCTGTCTTCGCCATCCCTGGACACGTGTTTCGGGGTATTACCCCTCATCAGCAGGGATAGGCCGTGTACTGGGGTTGCCGATGGCTGCCAATATCTGCCAGGTATAGTACCACTCAGGCGCGTAGGTGCGGGATCCCAGGCTCGTCATCCCGCTGCTCAAGGGAGCTTTAAAGTTACATCTTCTGTTTCGATCTTCTGCTATCTTCGCTGTCTTCGCCATCGAACACTTTACTACATTGACCAGAGTCCTTAGGGGCGACACCGCCGGTGTGTGAGTAGTGTGCGACCCCACCCCCATTTGTAACTTTAAAGCTCCCTTGAGCAGCGGGCTGACGAGCCTGGGATCCCGCACCTACGCGCCTGAGTGGTACTATACCTGGCAGATATTGGCAGCCATCGGCAACCCCAGTACACGGCTTATCCCTGCTGATGAGGGGTAATACCCCGAAACACGTGTCCAGGGATGGCGAAGACAGCGAAGATAGCAGAAGATCGAAAGATGATGCATCGCGAACACTTTACTACATTGACCAGAGTCCTTAGGGGCGACACCGCCGGTGTGTGAGTAGTGTGCGACCCCACCCCCATTTGTAACTTTCTAAAAATTAGATTGAAATAATTACATTAGAGTAATAACTTAGTGACAATATTTTATTTTTGTTGTTCAATAAACCTAATTATTAATCAATTGCTGATTTGTTTAATAATTTTAATACAATTTAGGTTAATGATTTATATTTTATTAAATATATAAATGGGTGGTAATTATTTTTAGGGTATAGGCATTGGTAGTGAATGGGGGTAGTAAGGTGTTTTAGGGATTAGGGATGGGTTGTGTAGGTGTAGCAAGTTGTTTTATTCAGGTCTTTTTAGAGCTCAGAGATGAGTAGGGTATAGGGGTAGTAAGGAGGGAAGGGTAGCACATAGGGGTAGTAATGAGACTTTAGGGGTCAGGAATGGGTAGAGTACAGGGGTAGAAATGTGTTTATTTTTAAAGGTCAAAGCACGAGTAGTGTAGAGGGGTATTAAGGAGCATTTAGAGCTCTTGATGGGTAGCGTATGGGGGAAGTAAAATGTTTTTAGCATTTATAGGTGGGTAGTGTATAGGGATAGTAAAGTGCTATAGGGTACAGGGATGGGGAGTGTGTAGGTATAGTAAGGAGTTTCTAGGGCTTACAGATGGGCTGTCAATAGAGGTAGCAAGATGTTTTTAGGGCCCAAGGATGGGTAGTGCTTGGTGTTAGAAGGTAGTTTTAAGGGATATGGATGTGTTGTGAACAGGGCTTGTGAGGAGTTTTTAGGGTTACGGGTTGAAAATTGAATAGGGGGACAACAAGTGTTTAGGGGTTAGGGAAAAGTATTTAAAAAATAATTCTAATTAAATTAAAATGTAAATTAAAATTGAAATTACATCAGGGTAGATTTGAAAAATAAATATAAAATAGGTGAAAATAATATTAGTTCATTTATTTTAATTAAATTTGACACAATGTATTTTCATATATATATTTATATATGGTGTGAGTACAAATATGTGGATATATACATATATATGTAAAACATGGCAGCAAGAAACTCTGGCACTTCCCAAGTTTAGATGGAGAGCAACTCATGGATAGAGCATCCTACACCACCAACGACATTCTGAATCTGCTCACCTCAGATGACTGTTCTTCTAGCAAATATTTTAACCATATGATTAGCACAATGCCATCCACGCTGAGCTAGAAAGTGACAAAGCTTTTTGCCATTTTTACAGCAAAGTCTATAGCATAGGATTAGCAAGTGCCATCCTTGCCGAGCAGAAAAATTACAAAAGCCTTTTACCACTCCAGGCATGGTATTACAGCTTTAGATTGGTAAAATATCATCCAAGCCAACCTGGAATGAATAAAAGCAACCCCTGGCACGTGTTCCACTGTCATTGCATCAATATGTATACATATTTGCCTATATAAATATATACACACACCTCTAACTATATTTTTTAATATATATTCTTACTACCGTACCAGTGAATTAAAGTACTCATGGTGCAAAGTGCAGCGATGCAAAGGCATTTCCGATGTAATCACCGCTTTGTAATGTCTCTGATGTAAAAACTAGAGATGTAACAACTGACATTGTCTTCCGACCAGTGCCTAATTTGAGATGGTGGTTTCCGGTGCTTGGCACCAGCACTTAATTGTCAACATAGGTACATATGATAGTCTGCCACATGGTGGTGCTGTTTCTCGAATTTAGAGATGAGCACAACACAGTTGTTCATTAGTTCTATGTACATCAATACCTGCCACCTAAGCCATTCGTATTCCTTTGGAGACTGAAATAGTCTGAACTGTCAAACATTTAGGTATCTGATGGTTAGTAGTTGTGTTGGTACTGTCATTGGTAGCGATGGCATGGGCATGAGTGGTGAAAGCTGCAACGGACTCCTGGCGAAGGCCCTGGCACTTATTTTTTTTAACAGCTCAAGCACTGCATCCAACAGATTGACTCGATCATTGCAATTGGTGCTCAAGAAAGACTGTTTACAGCAATTGTGAGTTTTCTTGCAGTCGCCAAGCACACGTCTGCTTCACATGTATGTTGGATTAATAGAGTGCTAACTTGTGCAAAATGGAACATTTTCAAACTGGAATACTGAAAGTAAACCTTTTAGGTGTCTGGATCCACATTTTCTCCTTATTAAAATCCAAATAAAAAAGTTATGTTCGTAAGACACATATCTTTTCATCACCTAGAGAGCACTTAGTCTATGTTTGTTATATTTCTATTGAAATCTTTTTGTATTCACTGCTATAAACAGAAACCCCATTAACTTTGAGTTGACTAAAGTACCATGGGATATATTTTCATTCTTGAACTATAATACAGCAAGTTGCATAGTTTTCTTTTTTTCTATGCCATTTCCTGCCGACCTCTGTACGTGCTTTGTGGAAGTTTAATGATAACATCTAAACCACCCAAACTGAAGTACAATTTACAGTGTCTGGGGCGGAAACTTCCCACTGAAGGGCTCAGTTATTTTCCTGATTAAGTTTTGCTTTGCTGGGTCCAAGGTTTATAAGTCTGGCATTTGAGACTATTGTGTATCAGAAAATGCAAACATAATAAACATACACACAGGGGGTTTTGGTCAAAGAACGTCATGCATTAGTCCAATTGTCATTCACAATTTGCTTCTACCCACCACAGCGTACAGCATGGGAAAATTGGTCAGAACTCTTTACCCATTGGCTCCCTTCACTATGAGTGAGTACACAAGGCCTTTGCACATTGTTGACATCTGCCACAAAAAGGTTTCTTTCTCTTCACTGACAAATCTGGTCCAAAGTAGGCATTTTATTTAATGTATGTATCTGAACTTTAAAAATGGGCTATTTCTTCTGTCTGCAATTCGGGTGCCCGCTTAGATGGGGTGTTTATTTCCATCACTTTTTAAAGTTGGTGTTCCAGAATGACATTTTCACATAGTAGCTCAATGCAAACTGGGTGCATGGTTGGGTGGCGATTTATTCTTGTCTTCACAAATAATAAGAACACGGAAATTACAACTGAAAGGGTAATTTTTAAGCAAAAATTACTAACAAAACGGGCAGATCACTGAATGTTTTGACATTTAAAATGTGCATTGCAAACATATATCAACCACGCTGGCGTGGCTGGCGTATTTTGTTTTCTTCTTGTGCCATGTTCTTGCAAAAGAAAATGTAAATAATTGTACCATTGCACCAGCCTGCCAAGACCTGACCTACTGACTTTGCTAATGCTTTCTCCCTTTGTACTCCTAGTTCATGGCTTGATTTGGTTCTTCTGGGTTTTTCTGTGCTGTGTATGGCTCTATAAACAGTTAGGGCCTGATTAAGACTTATGGCAGTGGCAGTGGTAGGTGGTACGCCACTGCTACGTTCCCACACCACCAAAGCCGTGTGAGCACCACCCGCCAGATTGCAGGTTTTCTGGCGCAGTCCATGCCGTACAGGTACTGTGGTGCATGCACACAGGGTGACAAAACATCTCCCCCCCATGCATGAACCCCATGGCCCAGAGGCAACAAGGGTCCCTGTAGGGCCCCTTTTGTTTCCTCTCTGCCATGGTTTTCATGGAGGAGGAACCACCATGAAAACCGTGGTGGAGATGAAACGTGTAATATGCTTGGCAGGACCGCGTCGGTCCCGCCAACCACATTGCGGCCTCAGGACGGCAGCGCCATTTGCAAGGATCTCTGATCCCTGGTGGTTGTAGCGGTGCAATGGCGGTGTGACCCCACAACTTGTAATCGGGCGGTCCACCATGAACCTGGCGGCCCCTGTTCCGCCAGTCTCATAATCAGGCCCCAAGTGGTAGGTCTCCGTGTTCCTACATGGGAGAGTCTGATGCATCCAGCATTCCCTGACGGTGGAACGATAAAGGTGTTGTTATGAGTGGGGTGATGGGAAGCAAGGACACCCCATTCTTTTTGTCTGCATGGCCCAGGGACTCTTCCCCTCCTTTTCCTCTTTATAAGCCATGTCCCTTCTTGCTAAGGCTCAGCATGCTTGCAATTGCAACGAAAAAAACTAACACTGTTGCCCCAAGTGAACAGATCACAATTAGTACCCTAAAGGGAAAGGTTACACGTGCAAGGACCTGGCAATCAATAGTGCAGCAGGTGCATTCGCACTGGGGCCCAGGGGTGTTAGGTACCCTCTGAAGCTTTAACTGTTATATTTTACTACTCAGCTGGGGTACAGATCCCCTTTTTCATGCGTGCATTAGGGCCATGACACCCTTTCTATGTCACTGTTTATGTGGTATTCCAGAAGGATAATTTGTGAGTGTTACCTCTGGTGAAATGGGCAAAATTAATAACCCCTTGAGGAAAGGCTATCTGTTGACTTACTTTTAACACATAAAGGTAGAGGGGGAGGTCACACCACCATACGTTCTCCCTAGTTAGACAATCAATCATAACAAGGGTACAGTAGCTCCACAAGGAGAAAAGATAGATTGTTTCCCAAATTTTGAGGATACAAGTCAAATTCCAAAGTAAGAATGTCACAGAATTCCCCTCAGAAAATGAGGGAAGACCATTCTTATGGAAGAGGAAGCTTCACACACACATTTGTGTCATGATTCATCATCGGCAACCTCTCACCACCCTGGTAGGATAATACTACCAGGCTTGTCTGATTTGGACTCACCCTGACATTAGAGGATTCCAAATTGACGGCTCTCCGATCCCAGAAGAAAAAATATCTCTGTACGCAGATGATATTCTGCTTTATCTCACTCCACCCACTGACTCGAACCGAGCCATCTTCCATGTATTCAAACGCTACAATTCATACTCTGGATATACCATAAACTGGGGGAAATCTGCACTTTTTCCTGTTGCCTGGCTCTTTGAACCGGCCAACCTCCCCTGAAAACCTAATTTATCTAGAGAAGGATTCCAATATTTAGGGATGTATGCCATGACAAACCCAGAGCGATGTATCCATCACAATGTTGAAACAATATTAAATGATTTCCAATCGGATGCAGCCCGCTGGAAAAGCCTTCCCCTGACACTCTTGGGAAGAGCATCACTATTTAAAATGATCACTCTTTCAAAATTCATATACGCGCTACAAAATATATATATTAGACTCTCAGATGATGTTTTCACTTGCATTGAGAGCGAACTGAGGAAACTCCTGTAGAATGACAGTCATCCAACAATAGCACTATGTAAACTGCAATGTAACCCATATACTGGAAGCATAGGCCTCCCTGATCTCTGGGCCTACTATTGGGCATCCCATTTAATAGCCATCAATGACTGGGGATATATGGATTGGGGTCATCCCACCTACGCCCTTGAACAAACACAATTCCAGACGGTAAACAGTCAAAATATCGAGTAAAAAATATCGAATGGACATAATATCGAGTTTAAAATATAGAATGGACAAAATATCGAATGGACAGAATATAGACATAAAAAATATCGTTTTTAAGGTAAGTAATGTAATATCGAATGTTAAAAATATAGAAAGTTAAAATATTGAAGGGACTTGGGCTGACACTGACCTGGGAGGTCTTCGTTTGGGCTCTCCGTCTACCACAGCCCCATCACAGCCCCAGCGCTGCATTGCTGCAACACCCAACACCCACCAGGCTCTCCACTTCCCTGCTGCCTGCGAGGCGGCAGACCGGGGACTACATCCCCCAGCACCGCTTGCGCCTAGGAAGGCGTGCATCCTGTCCCGCCCCCGGAGGTGCGCTTAAGGTCAGCGCGAGCCCCCGCGTCGCGGGATCGCGCGCGGGTCGGCACCCGGGGCTAAGCCCGGGCAAAGGGCGGGCCCTCTGTGGCCCTCAGAGGCACAAGGAGGACGGGACGGGCCACCCCACTTGATCACACCACAGAAGGAGGTATTGTGCTGCAATTTTATTGACCTTTCTGGCGTATTTACTATCATAAACACTATCTCCATTTGGGAAGAGCTCAACGCCCTGTGTGGCACAAAGTACGTCCCTGATGCTATAACCTCCCCTACTGTGAGCATGTTTTGTGATAAGTCTAATGGCTCCCCACGGGTCCTTGCTCCTTCCGTAAATAAAGACTACAACCAAG
This sequence comes from Lissotriton helveticus, assembly GCF_964261635.1. NCBI lineage: Eukaryota > Metazoa > Chordata > Amphibia > Caudata > Salamandridae > Lissotriton > Lissotriton helveticus. The sequence continues at coordinate 940,349,107 of NC_136070.1, forward strand.
TAAATGCTGTGCCCCTGGGTTGCAACAATAGAGGGAAGCACGACAGCGAAATTGACAATGAGAACAATACAAGTACACAAAATCTGTTGCCCAGCGCAATATTATCTCCCGCTAACCCAACAGCATCTATGGAGGACCCGGCCGCGGACAAATTAGAGGACCCTCTTTTGTCTCCCAAATTGACTTTATTGGCTCAAATTGAGCAACTGCTGTTAGCTGTCATCTCTCCCTTGGTCACAAAAATCAACGATTTAGGGGAAAGGCTGATTAACATTGAGACAGTAATCAGAAAGTATCCTCTTTCATCTAATATAATGGCCACATCCGTCTGCCCTAACCCTCCCATCGCCCCCGAAAACTATAAGTCTGGTAACGGTGTCACTCAAATACAGCCACCCTGTACACCTACTCCAACAGGCCCCAAAGTAATCTTAAAACCTGCATCAAAAACTCATACAGTGGCTAGATCCACTTTGGTAAGAATGCCACGTATCAACCTGCCCCCTGAGGCCGCCCCGTATGTGTCTGTCCTCTCTGGGGTCCCTGCCCTCACCCAGGGAACAGGCGAATGCCAGCAGGACCTGCTAAACAAGGCCATTTTCTGGCTACAAAACAATAAACCCTTGCCACCTGAGTTAGATGGTGGTATCTTGAGTGTCAGGAGGGTGGGATGGTTAGGGACGCTGCCCAAATACATCGCTGGGGACCTGGTACTAATCAAATTCAAAAACAGGAATGTTGCGCCCTTTTTACGATTGTGCCCCCCCAAAGAAAGACAAGGCACCATTCGTATTTGGGATCTGTACGATTTCTACCCGAGCTCCCCACATATTACATAGAACCAACTTTTTAGCCTTTAATGGTTATTGAACTTTTGCCCCAAAATTTTATTTTTTCACTATTAAGTGGCCACCCATAAGTTTGAGTTAAACTGATAGGGTAGGCTGTAACTGATAAGTATATTGTTTTATCGTTGTTCTATTGATAACGAAACCCCTACATATTGATTAGCTGATTTGTTATATTTATTTAATCTTGTTTTAATAATCCTGTAATGATCTTTTATTGTGCCTATGAAATGAAATGTTTACAGTTTTTATCTATGTATTGTTGATGCTTTTATGATTTTTAAACTAAAATCGAATAAAGCTTATCTGAAGTATATAATATAGGTTATTAAAATTATCGAATTTTTAATAATATCGAATTTTTAATAGTTTTTTTATGTTCTTATTTGTGTGAAAAGTGTGTATTTATGTTATATTTATTTTAATTAATGAATTTTGTTTTTTTAATTTTTGCGTAATTTAATTATGTAGTGGGTTGTGGGTTTATAGGGGAATAGTGTGGGAGGTAATTTAATTATAATTAATTAAATATGTAAATTTATTGATTGGTATTCATTTTTAATTAATTGTTAATTAATTTATATCTGGTAATTAATTAAATTTTAATTGGCAATTAATTTTAATTAATTGATTAATTGCTAATTATGTTAATTTTACTAATTTATTTTCTGTAGCGGGTTGTGGGTTTATAGGGGAATTGGGTGGGAAGTAATTTATTTATAATTAATTAAATATGTAAAATTATTTATTGGTATTTATTTAGAATTAATTGTTAATTAATTTTTTGTGGGTAATTAGTTAAATTTTAATTGCCAATTCATTTTATTTAATTGATTAATTGCTAATTATGTTAATTTTACTAATTTATTTTCTGTAGCGGGTTGTGGGTTTATAGGGGAATAAGGTGGGAAGTAATTTATTTATAATTAATTAAATCATTCAATTTATTTAATTGTATTTAATTTGAATTAATTGTTAATTGATTTTTAATTGTTAATTAATTAATTGTTAATTTGTCATGAATTTGTATTAATAGGTAACTAATTGTAATCATTAATTTTAATTTTAATTGATTAATTTTTATATTATAATAAATTCATTTTTTATAGATATTAATTTATATTTTTTTAATAATATATGAAGTATTTACTTTCCCTACTGTTGCACTCTCTGGAGTGGGAATAGTAATTTTTACCCCTATGCTATCCAACCCTTTCCCTACGGTTGCACTCTTTGGAGTGGGAATAGTAATTTTAACCCCTACGCTATCCAATGCTTTCCCTACTGTTGCACTCTTTGGAGTGGGAATAGTAATTTTAACCACTACGCTATCCAACGCTTTCCCTACTGTTGCACTCTTTGGAGTGGGAATAGTAATTTTTACCCCTGCGCTATCCAACGCTTTCCCTACTGTTGCACTCACTGGAGTGGGAATAGTAATTTTTACTCCTACGCTATCCAACGCTTTCCCTACTGTTGCACCCACTGGAGTGGGAATAGTAATTTTTACCCCTACGCTATCCAACGCTTTCCCTACTGTTACACTCTTTGGAGTGGGAATAGTCATTTTAACCCCTATGCTATCCAACGCTTTCCCTACTGTTGCACTCTTTGGAGTGGGAATTGTAATTTTAACCCCTATGCTATCCAACGCTTTCCCTACTGTTGCACTCTTTGGAGTGGGAAGAGTAATTTTTACCCCTACGCTATCCAATGCTTTCCCAACTGTTGCACTCACTGGAGTGGGAATAGTAATTTTTACCCCTACGCTATCCAACGCTTTCCCTACTGTTGCACCCACTGGAGTGGGAATAGTAATTTTTACCTCTACGCTATCCAACGCTTTCCCTACTGTTGCACTCACTGGAGTGGGAATAGTAATTTTTACCCCTGCGCTATCCAACGCTTTCCCTACTGTTGCACTCACTGGAGTGGGAATAGTAATTTTTACTCCTACGCTATCCAACCCTTTCCCTACGGTTGCACTCTTTGGAGTGGGAATAGTAATTTTAACCCCTACGCTTATAGATATTAATTTATATTTTTTTAATAATATATGAAGTATTTACTTTCCCTACTGTTGCACTCTCTGGAGTGGGAATAGTAATTTTTACCCCTATGCTATCCAACCCTTTCCCTACGGTTGCACTCTTTGGAGTGGGAACAGTAATTTTAACCCCTACGCTATCCAATGCTTTCCCTACTGTTGCACTCTTTGGAGTGGGAATAGTAATTTTAACCACTACGCTATCCAACGCTTTCCCTACTGTTGCACTCTTTGGAGTGGGAATAGTAATTTTTACCCCTGCGCTATCCAACGCTTTCCCTACTGTTGCACTCACTGGAGTGGGAATAGTAATTTTTACTCCTACGCTATCCAACGCTTTCCCTACTGTTGCACCCACTGGAGTGGGAATAGTAATTTTTACCCCTACGCTATCCAACGCTTTCCCTACTGTTACACTCTTTGGAGTGGGAATAGTCATTTTAACCCCTATGCTATCCAACGCTTTCCCTACTGTTGCACTCTTTGGAGTGGGAATTGTAATTTTAACCCCTATGCTATCCAACGCTTTCCCTACTGTTGCACTCTTTGGAGTGGGAAGAGTAATTTTTACCCCTACGCTATCCAATGCTTTCCCAACTGTTGCACTCACTGGAGTGGGAATAGTAATTTTTACCCCTACGCTATCCAACGCTTTCCCTACTGTTGCACCCACTGGAGTGGGAATAGTAATTTTTACCTCTACGCTATCCAACGCTTTCCCTACTGTTGCACTCACTGGAGTGGGAATAGTAATTTTTACCCCTACACTATCCAACGCTTTCCCTACTGTTGCACCCACTGGAGTGGGAATAGTAATTTTTACCCCTAAGCTATCCAACGCTTTCCCTACTGTTGCACTCTTTGGAGTGGGAATAGTAATTTTAACCCCTGAGCTATCCAACGTTTTCACTACTGTTGCACCCACTGGAGTGGGAATAGTAATTTTTACCTCTACGCTATCCAACGCTTTCCCTACTGTTGCACTCACTGAAGTGGGAATAGTAATTTTTACTCCTACGCTATCCAACGCTTTCCCTACTGTTGCACCCACTGGAGTGGGAATAGTAATTTTTACCCCTATGCTATCCAACGCTTTCCCTACTGTTACACTCTTTGGAGTGGGAATAGTAATTTTAACCCCTACGCTATCCAACGCTTTCCCTACTGTTGCACTCTTTGGAGTGGGAATAGTAATTTTAACCCCTATGCTATCCAACGCTTTCCCTACTGTTGCACTCTTTGGAGTGGGAATAGTAATTTTTAGCCCTACGTTATCCAATGCTTTCCCTACTGTTGCACTCACTGGAGTGGGAATAGTATTTTTTAGCCCTACGCTATCCAACGCTTTCCCTACTGTTGCACCCACTGGAGTGGGAATAGTCATTTTTACCTCTACGCTATCCAACGCTTTCCCTACTGTTGCACTCACTGGAGTGGGAATAGTAATTTTTACCCCTACACTATCCAATGCTTTCCCTACTGCTGCACCCACTGGAGTGGGAATAGTATTTTTTACCCCTATGCTATCCAACGCTTTCCCTACTGTTGCACTCTTTGGAGTGGGAATAGTAATTTTAACCCCTAAGCTATCCAACGCTTTCACTACTGTTGCACTCTTTGGAGTGGGAATAGTAATTTGTACCCCTACACTATCCAACGCTTTCCCTACTGTTGCACTCTTTGGAGTTGGAATAGTAATGTTTACCCCTACGCTATCCAACGCTTTCCCTACTGTTGCACCCACTGGGAGTGGGAATAGTAATTTTTACCCCTACGCTATCCAACGCTTTCCCTAATGTTGCACTCACTGGAGTGTGAATAGTACATTTTTACCCCTACGCTATCCAACGCTTTCCCTACTGTTGCACTCATTGGAGTGGGAATAGTAATTTTAACACTCTTGCTATGCTATGGTAATAATATTGTATATTTTTTAATAATATTATGTTAATATATATATATGTTTTAACAAATAAAATTGTTTTTTTTTATAACTTAAATTAATTATTTAATAATTTTAATGTTATCTAAGTATTTTTAAGTATATTTTAGTTATTTATTTTTAATATGTTTTTTAATTTTACATTAATTTTAATAAATTCGATATTTTTACAAAGTACATATTTTTTAACAATATTTTTGATTCAATATTTTTGTACTTACCTGTTTGTAGATAGGACTTCGATATTTTTGTAGTCGATAATTTGGAGTCGATATTTTAAATGCCTATATTTTTGTAGTCGATATTATGTCAGTGATCCTTCCAGACACTCCCATATCACTATTTTCCTTATGGAAGTTCAGTGAGATTCGCTCTCCTACCAGCTACCCAGATTTCTTTGGAAGCATGGGATAAGGCAATTTCTTATATGGGTTGAAAGCAAAATATCACATGGGAAATGCAGCTATGGATCTGCAGAATCCGAAAATAAATTACCAAATTTAAGGGCTTTCCTTCCTAAGACTACATAGGTATTTCAAAGTGGGTGATCTAATAGAAGGTGGCTCCCTAATGACCTTTACTTCTCTGTCGATGGAATTTCACCTCCATGACCACCAGCAATACAAATATTTACAACTTTCACACACCTGGAATGCCGAGAACATCCTCGCGAATCTTCCAGAAATTGAACCCTTAGAAGGTAGACTCCTAATGGATGTCTGAAAAAGCACTATCATACACCTATAAAACTATCAACAATAATATGCCTGAAACCCTCCAAAAATTCAGGCTAGCATGGGAAGTGGACGTAGGTACACTTGAAGAAAGTGACTGGGAAGCAGCGCTAATGTTCCCACAAGAGTTGGCAATCAGATCCCGGTTTCGTCTCATACAACTGACAATTCAACACAGGATGTATTATGACAGGGTCCACCTCAATGGATGGGCCGAGCACCTTCACCGAATGCCTGCGCTGTGGGAGGGACACAGGACATTTCATTCACACATTATGGTTATGTCTCCTCATACAAGGATACTGGCATTGAATACAATCAGAATTAAGTGCAATATTGGAGACCCAAATTCCTGATGATTCCAAATATATTCTCCTAGGCATACCTAACAATGTTGATATATCCCACATAAAACTACTGTTACGTAACCTGAGATTCATAGTAGCCATGCAAGACTTTGTTAAGTGACAGGGAACCTCTTAGGTACATAACCTTATGGAATGGAGGAAGGGTATGGACCTATTTATGGCTGCAGTAAGAGTAACTTATGAAAACACAGGTGCCCCTTGTAAATTCCGCAAAATATGGGGGCAATGCGTAGATTACCATTGTAGTGTAGTTCCTATATTCCCAATAGGCTCTGCGCATTGGAATAACATAAACGATAGTTTAGACGTAGGACTTAGGTCGACTAGGTCTCTATTGAATATGTTAGACTTAATTATGAATGCCAGCTAGCTCAGAGGTCACTAGAAACTTTCTTGAGTACACAAGAAGGGATTACTTTCTGACAACCGCGTAAACATGACAACTTTGCTCCCCCAAGAATAAGGAGTATATCTCCAGAGTCGCGGAAACAATAGATAACTATTTTACTCAGTCAATCGTGCATGCTTAGTTTCACCAGAAGCGCAGAGAAATAGAGAGATGGGCATTTTCAATAAAAGAGGTTATTTATTGAACAGTCTTCTTTCTCATGCAAGAGAAGTGATTTGCTACAATTGCAATACTTGTCATAAAGTAAAGTGCGTACAGTAAAAGGAGTATTATAAAATAATACTGTAAAAGCATGGTATGGTTTCTAAGCCATACTGTGTTTAAAATAGATAAAATATATACATTGATAAAATCATGACTAAACGTACTCAACTGGTGCTTCTAAGATACGCCTACGCCGGTGTACCTAACCTAAGCCTAGTACAGGGAAGGAGTAAGTGAGGTGCAGTTTGAGTTAAGATAGTTTCTGCCAAGAATCTGAATCAAGAATTCTCTAATGGTCTAATCAGCTCCATATCTTGGATATAGAATGAAGGAGGTCTTGTATCTCTCTCTCAGGACTCGATCTCCCAGCAACCCGCAAGGGTGACAGGGAAACACTGAAGCTGGATTTCTCGGCAGGAGAAAAGACAGCGTTTCTCTCAGTGCGTCAATGGGAGGGTCAGCTTCCTTCGGCACTCGTTACAGCAGGGCATCGGGCAAGTAGATAGCCGATCTGCTCTAAACCACCGTGTGTTTTGCTAGGGCAGATGCTGGTATATTTATACCTGGAAGGTGCCGAGTTTGACGTAAGGTTGGACATAAGACGTCACTAAGAACTCGCAGTTCTTTCAGGACTCCAGGAGTTCTAGGACAAATCAATACAGAAGCAGGTACTGCTGATGGGAGTGTGAGACAGACGTCTAACACGCATTCTTCTCCGCAGAGCAGGCATCGTAGAACACGTAGGATGCAATCTTGCCAGATTGGTCTGAATGAAAGAAACCAGGTAGTATTCAGATCTCTTAGCCGAGCCAAGCCGAGGACTTTAGTAATCTGATCTCGGTATCGCATTGCTAGGAGCGTTTCTTCCATTGTAGCCTGAGTTTTGTCTGTGACTGGACTTGCCATATCAGAGCAGAAGGAACAAAAATAAGATTCCTGCTACGAGACCCAAGATGAGAGGCAGGCCGCCGAACACAGAGTGCACGAAATTCGGGAAGATGCTCAGGATTGCTTCAAAGGGTGCTAAAAGTCCCGAAAAAATTGTCTTAAATACATGTGCAATGCCACTGGTATCTGACATGTTTAAGATTTGACTTAACATTTCTACGAAATGCACGGGCAATTTGTCGATAATAATGCATGTATCTCTGCTGCTGTCCTTGCGACTTGCAGATCATACTTTTCTCTAGACGAGGTTAAAGGCACAGTTGTTTGTAAAAGAATGGGCTTCATTCTGCTTAAAGTATCAAATCGAATTGAAGAGATATTCAGAGAAGGCCATATCGTTGCCTCCTTGTCTGGTTTGCTGTTTGGATACAATACTTGCATACAGCAAGTGACCCTGGAAGTTACACTGACGAGATAGGCCGTTCCTGGAACCATGCCACAACAGCTGCGGTCACATCATAACGTAACTGCCGTTGGAAAGTTGTCTGAAAAAAGGCTCTATTTGTGTAGCAGGGGTGCAGTGCAGGTGGCATGAAAGGTTATTTGATGAACCTTCGCAGGCTCCATGCAAGTTAATTCCTTGACACAGAAGTGTACCGCTCAGTGAGTTTTTACAGTTGTTACCACTAAGAAATACCTCTTTTTCCCCCCACTGTAACATCTATGTGTGTAAGGTAAATTCCAGCTTGACTTGATGTACCCTTTACCCAACCTTTCATACAGGCCCGCTGGTATGTGCTTCTGGCAATATTGAAACTGAAAAGTCGTTATCGGAATTGTAATTGTGCCATGTATTATCCATTCAATGACAGGTCTTTTGGAGATTGTCAATGGTAATCTTTCTAGTTTTTCAATGCTCAGCACCGTATAGTCTGCTCCTTTTTGTGCCAAAGAGATTTGTTTATCTGTAAGGTTAAAGATAGAAAATAATGACGTTGTGTTGATTAGACGCCATGGCATGTAGTCTGAACGGAGGTTTTGTAACGTCCAGCCTAACTGTACATTAGAACGTAATTGGGACTGGCCATGTTGTAACATTAGCATATCCTGTATATATCAATAGCAGATGATACAATGCTGTCCAGTGAATACATTCTGGAGGACAGAGTCGTTAACCCATTGTCGACTACAGACAGTGTTTTTTCCAAATTGATACGATCAATTTCTCGTATTTTTTCAGCAGTTTCAATTTGCGTTACTTTCCAAGCTTCGTTGTAAGCAGCGTATATACCGGCGTCCCAATAAGAAATCTCGCAAGTCAGCACCTTCTTTAAGTAAAGTCAAGTGTTGCTTAATTTCAGGTAGTGTAGATTTCTGTAGCCATTCGAGGCATAGTTTTCCTACACTGTATGTTGTTATTATCCCTGGATGTTGTCTCTGGGAATATCTTGGGTCTGGCCTGTTCTGTTTGAACCCCTGGGTTTTATTCAGGAATCTATCTTGACAGTTATTAGTGTCTGTAGGCCAGATCAACCATTTTCTCCAATCAGGATTAGTTCTGTTTTGGTGTAAAATATGGAATACGTCTATCTCCACATTTGTAGTGTTATTACTATCAGGTATGGGCTTTGGTATAGACGGTTTGTTTAAGTCCTTTATCTTGGCTAGGCCAAGATAGGTTGTTTGTTGAATGGTATCATTCAGGAACATTATCTGTTCTGGGATCATGCAGGCTCTGAATAATGATTCTAAACCTTGTACCTGCCAGTCTTTTGTACCCCCGACTGTTTTTGTCTCAATGTTGTTTTTCCAAAATTCAAAACCAAATGTAGACATTTTTTCATAAAATTTTGCAGAATATATCAATTTAGTATTTGTCAACATGTTTTTCATTCCTGTCTTATTTAAAATCTTAAAATAAAACGTTTCTGGATCAGTGTTATTAAATCCTGAGAAGTATGGGAATTTCTCATAAAATGTTTTCGAGCTGCCTTTTGGTGGTGTTGGACAATGTTCCCATTGATTGTAAGTGAAAACATTTCTAGGATTAGCAGATTTATGCAAATAGTGGTGCCCATAATGATTAAAGCAATACATTTCTTCATAAACTGATGAACCTTCTAAATAATCATGTTCTGTAAATTTTGCTGACATTTCTAAATCTGACATCATATTATTAATATTTTCAAAGTCCCAATCATCAGAGAAAGTACTAGGTGATACAAAGTCACTTAAGGAAACCTTGAACTGGTGTGGATATTTCAAGAGTTCAACCGGGCCATAGATGTCGTAATCAGTAGCGTCACATGCTACCCCACCAGGTATAGGAATGGCTGTGATGTTTACTGATGATAGTTCTCTTTTTTCAATGTGAGAAGATCTGTGAGGTTTTAGAACCAAGTTGATGTTCAGACCTGCTGTGTCCATGGTACTGTATTTTCCATCAATCATTCTTCCCAAGCTTAAAACCAAAATGAGCCAGAGTAGGAGGAAAAGTACACCTAACACAATCCACAATTCAATCCATGGTGAAATCAGATATGTTTCTCCAAGTTGATGAAAGAGTTCAGGTATTTTTTCTATGAACGTTTTATTTGCTGGCTTTTCTTCATGTTCACTTGGATCTTCAGAAAAGTCATCGAAATTGATGAAGTAACCAGATGCAGTTCTATCAATTGTTGGAATTGCTTCAGGATTTTTATTAATCTTTGTAGTTGCTTCTTCTTTTGTCATATTACTATAGTCAGAGGCCACATCATTGTAGATTGGTGTTTCTTGACGAGCTGTTGCAATTTGAGTTTCAAGAGGCACAAGTTCCATGGCTTTGTTGCATAGACCTTCTTTATTCACTGCAGGTTTATCAAATGTGATTAGTCTCTCATTTTGAACCTCTTGAATTGTAGCAAGGTTTGGTCTTCTGCTACTTCTTGGGAGGCCACTGGGCCTACTACTTATTATTGGCCACATGATTGTGGTTTTACCAGGTCGATTGATACCACTCTGTTCTCCTTTTTACCAGCAAGGGGCGATAGTACTACTGATCTTGTTCCGCTGATAGCTAAGACAGGTACTGCTTTTCTGTAAGAAGGCCCAAATTCCTTCTTTACCGGCGATCTTTTCTCTGACCAGATCCCCAATCTTTGGAATCCAGACAGGTCTTGCTGGGACAGGTGGTTTTTCTTCAGTGGCCGTTGGCTTTAGCTTTGTGTTACTTAGACTTCTTGTTTCATTTAAGTCCTGTAAAACAGCCAAACGATCTTTGATATCAAAGGTTTTTTGTTCCACCACTGAAGTCTGACTATCGAGGTCTTCGATTATCATTCTAGTACCAAACAAAAGTTCATACGGAGTAATTCCACCCAGAGAATGTCTTGGCAGATTATTAAGACTACGTTGGATACTTATTAGATGTTTGACCCACCCATCACCCGAACCTAATACCCTCGCTGTTATAGATTGCTTTATGTCACGTTTTTTTCTCTCCACTACCGCAATTCCCTCAGGATGGAATGGACTAGAGTACTGCAATGCAATGCCCAAGCTGGCCATGGCTTCCTTGTAAGCTTGAGAGCTAAATGCAGGACCCTGGTCGGAATGTAGCATGCCAATTGCGTATGTGCCGATAAAGACTCGCAAATCTTTTATAACAGTTCTGGCATCAGCCGAGCGCTGGGGCCACATCCAAATGAATTTCGTCTTAATATTTATGGGATTGCATTTTTCCGTGTGGACGTCTGCGTGTAGATAGCCTAATGCTGTCTAATAGAGGTGTCAGGGCCTGGTATCTAGTCCGGTTCACAACTGCGATCTCTGTTGCAGTCCTGACAATCTAATGCAAAGTTATAAACATGCACGCTCATCCGCGGCCACCAGAATTTTGATTGCAATTCTATTAGAGATTTCAAGATCTCTTGGTGCCTCAGACCCATTCCCATGTGTGCTTCTTGAATCAAGTAAGCCCTCCGGTTCGTGTTTGGAATTACTCTGTCCCCCACTCCAGGGATTCGAGCAAACGGAACGGAGTTCGCATCAAATATGTATGTATTATCGTGTGGATAATTTAGAGGTAATGCCGCATAGTCGCCTTTTAATGAGGCTTTTACTGCCAGCATGGTTTCTCCATCTATTTGTTTATTAGAACGCCTTTTTGTAGCTATGGAAGCCGGTTGAACAGCTGCCGTTGTGGCTTTGTTAACCAATGAATTCCCTGCAACGTGAACGCCATCACGTCGAAGACTCTGCGTATGTATCACGTGAGTCTTTCGTAGTTCTTTCTGTAAAAGAACTACTTGTTCCCATAGTTTTTTATGCTTTATTGTGACACCTGTCGCATCTTTGTAACCGTTTTCAATCAAGGTCTGCATGAAATCATTGTAAGACTGGACGCAATAATACGAATCGCACACTATTATTGTGGGGAATTCGCGATCGGCATTCTCAAGCGCCATCTTTAAAGCTCGTAGTTCAGCTTGCTGAGCTGTACAGTTTCTGAGTGATTCAGTTTTAGTGACCATTGATCTGAATTTACCTATGCGCCACCGACCTTTAACAATCGCGCATGCTGCATTGTAAACTTGTTTATCCACAACGTAGCGTTGTGCAAATCTGTCTGTGTAGATTACACAGGCGCACTGTTCTAGATGTTCTAGCTTTTTCATTTTGGGATCAAATGCATGTATCACATCTGTTGCAGCAAGAGAATTAACCCATTGTATCCATCTCGGATCTAATGCCATAGCATTTGGAATGCTCGGTCTTTTTACTGCCTCAAGGGCTGATACTGCTGTTAAAACAGATATGCTCTTCCCTTGGGCTAGGGTTTTTTCTTTTGCTACAGCAGTTTGAACCGCAGTCAGAATTTGTTCAGTAGAACTGAATTTCATTTCAGCTTGGGTGTACAAGTGTGATTTATAAGCTATTGGTACCGTTTCACCCTCATTAGAGGTCAGGTACGTAAATCCGCATCTTCCTGGGATGACTCGGATTACAAGGTTGCGTTTGTTTGCGCGTGTTTGTAGTTTTGTTTTAGTTAACATGTCTGTTTGTAATGATCGTAAAATTTTTGTGTGTTTCTGAGTCCAATTAATTGGTTGGAAATCAGGTTTGATTAATTCGTAGAGGGGTTTAACCCTCTCTGCGTAGTTTAGAATGTAAGTTCTTCCGAAATTCAGGAAACCTAGAATTGATTGTAAGTTTTTCAGCGTTTTTGGAGCTTGGAGTACTGCACACTTCTCTAAGAAGATGTCTGCTAGGCTTTTGCCTTCACTTGATAATTCATATCCTAAAAATAGGACAGTGAGGTGGGCAATTCTTGATTTTTTAAAGTTGAATTTGTACCCTTCAGATGCGAACCCAAGTATAATGGTGTTCACTCTTTTCAAGTGTGTCTCCAGGTCATCATCTGTAAGATAGATGTCATCGACATAAGATAATGCCTCATCATCATACATTTGTAGTAATTCTGTTACCCTGGCTGAAAATAATCCTGAGCTGTTCTTGAATCCCTGGAGGAGACGACAAAATTGCCTTTGGGCCCCCATACTGGAGAAAGCGGTCAAATACCTGCTTTCTGGTGCAATGTTTTGACAGAAGAAACCATTTGAAATATCTAATGTCGTTTTATATTTTTTGCGCACAATGTTATTTATTAGTGCTGCACTGTGTGAGTTTTGTACTGCAAATGTTTTGCAACAAGAGTTTAGGTGTCTGTAGTCCAAAACTAGACGATATGAATCGTCTGATTTGGAGACAGGAATCAAAGGATTGTTCATTTGTGAGGTGCATGTTTCAATCACCCCCTGATATTCAAGTTGATCTAAGATCTCCCTGACTTGTTTTTTAGCTTCTTGCTTAACAGGATACTGCCTCTGTGCAGTAGGTTGAATTTTTTAACTGAATTTTATGGTGAGGAGAATCCTCATCCCATCCTACATGATTTTTGTATAATGCAGGGGCTTGGGCCACTGCCCATTTTCTAGCATATGTGTATTTTTTATGAATTGGAATGTGATTTGAGAAGGCAGGCATAATTATTTCTTCGCCATGTCGGCACTCCTTGACAAACTCTGGTGGCCAGTCTTTCTCTGCTAGAAGGATATCATAGCCTTTAGATAGATTCTCCGAAAAGAGACCTCTTATTTTCCTAGTTTTGTCCCCTTCTATACGTAATGTTATTTCATATAATTTATGGGGTACACTAACTCTGATGTCTGCAGTTTCCACCTGAATGTATTCATTCGTGTGCACTGTCCTCAGAAGATTCATCAGGATCTTGCGAGCTATGGTCACTTCTGCTGCGCTGTCTAGCATTGTCTGGGCCCATTCTCCGTTCTTGAGTTGTGTCCTCAGAATCCTCGGCATGTTTTATTTTAATACTAGCTACCTTCTTTTTGGCAAATTGTAATTTTTTACTTTGATGAGCAGGTTCCTTGTCTTTGGACTTGACGCACTCTTCTTTATGTTCTGACCGTCCTCCGATTTCTGTGAGGAAGTCTGAAAAGATCGAGAGGGACGTGTATCATGTTATGTTATGTTATGTTATTTGTGTCTTTTATAGCGCGAGGCTACTCGAAAAGAGTGTCCCGGCGCTTTAATGACGACCTGAGAATGACAAACACAACACAAAATTTTAAGAACAAAGACAGGAAAAATGCAAAAGGGGTCTAAGAGGCAAAAAGCCAGGTTTTCAAGCCCTTCCTAAAGGCCAACAAGTTTGAAGTACTACGCAATACCAGAGGCAGAGTGTTCCAGAGCTGAGGAGCCCGCAAACTAAAGGAGCGACCTCCGATCCGGGCCTTCCTCACACGAGGAACAGTAACACGAAACAACGACTCTGATCTCAGAGATCGTGTTGGACGATAGAAGGCAAGCCTCCTATCTTGCTATCTGTCAGGTTTTCCTAAATTGTCCCTATTTCTAAGGTTGTATCTTTTTAGGTCTCGCGACCTATCGATGCGCGCATGCGCATCGAGCGGAGCGAGAATTCAAGTAGCGAAAATACTCATGAAACCACCAGCTTTTTGCTGGCGTTTTCATGAAGTTCACGTGAACCACGTGAACGCGCATCAGGCACTCCTCCCACACCTCACGGACATCTGTTCATTTCTCCTGCACAAGGCTCGCAAAAGGCTCTCCTCCCTCCCCACATCAAAGGCATCAATCACCCTCCCACAGGCTTCCCCAGCGCTGCCCCGCCCCCTGCTTCACGGCCAGGCCATCTGTTCCCTGCCAGACCTCTCACACCTCCGTCACAGCATGCCTGTTTATGTGCTTGTAATTATTCATAGCCGGCCGCAGGCCTCTCCGTTTACAACGAACCATCCTTTGTGTTTACTAACGCAACCCCTACACGTCATGAGACCTAATAAACCGCCCACCATCCGAACATCAGTTACAATGCACCCGGATGCATCGCAAGAGAACTGACGACATTCGGAAGACGCCCGGTGATTTTTTACCCCTAACACTCGGTAAGCTGCACTGATTAAATAGCTTTCTAGTAAACTTGCATGTTGCATGCATTTCCTCTAAATGGTATTGACACCACGAGCGAGTGACGTATCGTTCTGAACCTTGCTAACTTTTCCCCGTCCGGTGAGTTACACACCGTTAACACAGCTTAGTGACTCGCTTGGAGTCACTTTTAACATCGCGTTTGAGCGCACAACTCATAACATCATTAACATCACTACCTGACATACTAAGACACTGCCGAAATAAAACTGATACCTCGAGCGGGTATCGTAACGGTTGAATCTTTTTAAGTTCAACTTTTTTCGTTCTGTGTGTTAAACACCTCGTCTCCTCTGCCCCCTAACAAGTAAAAAAAAACAAGCGTTGGCAAAACCAAGCATTGGCATAGCCAATAGGTCTCGCTTGTGGGACATTATAAGTATTTAGTTTTGCAGCACAATATCCTTGGTGCAACAAGGATATTGTGCTGCAAAACTAAATACTTATAAGGTCCCACAAGCGAGACCTATTGGCAATGCCAATGCTTGTTTCAGAGGGCTCCCGTTGTGGAGACCTGTCCCCCTGTCCTGGAGATCTATTTCTCCGTTGGGGAGACCTTCCTCTGGACTGAAGCTGTTTTTCTCTGGGAGTAATTTGTTTATTACCCTCCCATTTCTTTTTTGGAGTAATGAGATTATTCCAAATAAAGGTTTTTTCAGGATTTTCAGTTAGTTGTGGTTTTAGTGGTTTCCCACCCAAACTATCTCTACCTAATTCTTCATAGCACTTTTCTATTATTCTGGCAAGTTCAAAAGGTTATATATGCTATATCTGTTTCTTTTAATTTTTGGCGGATCGCCACAGATGCTACTTCTTCTTTTATGTTGGCTAGTAGTATAGCCGACACTTGCTTAAAGTCTTTCAGTAATTTCATACCTAGATTTAAAGCAGGTTCTGGACCGTATTCATTTTGAATCTGTCTTAGTACGTCTGGTATAACCGCCATAGACGGAACACCATGTGTTTTTGTGTATATCGAAGCAAAGACTGTTCCCCAAGTGTCACAGTCCTCCACATGTGGTGCGATCCCCATTGGTAGACAGATTGTCAGAATTCTGTGTTTTTCCTTAGGTGTAGTATCAGAAAATACTGCCTCTATTTGAGTAATTTTTTGGCTAACCAGAACGGAATTTGTTCCCGTTTTGCGGGTAATTTGCCAATGACTGATTGTATAGTCTGTGGTGTAATTTTATTTGTGTTCCTCTGGTGAGGGGTGTGCTGTGGAATGTTTATTGCTGGTTGGACTGTTAAAGTCCGCATGACATATTGGACCAATTGTCTATGTATTTTAATGAATTGTTTTAGCTGAACTAAACGTTCTCCGCTTGACATTCCTTCAATGTCAGGATGTGGTGTATAGCTGGCTAGCTGGTCTACCTAGTGGACCGAGCCTGGTAATGTGATTTTGATGTTTTAGGGCGCCATTATACCAGAGCTGATGCTCTTGGTAGGTTAGTGGAATTTCAGCGTCCTCGAAAGGGACGTATTCCTCTGGAGGTTCGTCTGTTTTGTAGCAGTGGAACTCGTGTGTCACAGCATTTGCTGCTGGTAAAGTTATCCATGAATAGAATAACTCTGTCTGCCGATATTCATAGGCCTCTACCACAAATATGACTGTACCACCTCTTGATGATACTCCATTTTCTATAAGTTTTATAGTTATGGTTTTCCTTATATTTGCCGGGATGAATATAGCATCTGGGTCATTTTGTTGGAGAGCTGTGTCATCTAAGACCATTTGAGCTGCTATTCTAGCTCTCTCCCTTTCTTCGTCACTTTCCGACATGTTTTCTGACAGAAAGTTTGCAGAGCAAGTTTCAAGGAAACAAAGATTAGGTGCAAAATATTTTGGAACACTGTATCCTTCAACGTTGACTAAACCAAAAACTAATACATAGGATTCTCTTCCTACTAAGTTTTGGCGGATATTAACCTTTCACCCACTCCACATGTCTATTGGAGTTTTCACGGGAAAAAGGGGTCTGTGTGAAAAGCACGACTGAGTTACTCTAGTATCTAGCGTTAAATTATCGCCTTACCAAACATTGGGCGCCATGTAGTGTAGTTCCTATATTCCCAATAGGCTCTGCGCATTGGAATAACATAAACGATAGTTTAGACGTAGGACTTAGGTCGACTAGGTCTCTATTGAATATGTTAGACTTAATTATGAATGCCAGCTAGCTCAGAGGTCACTAGAAACTTTTTCGAGTACACAAGAAGGGATTAGTTTCTGAGAACCGCATAAACATGACAACTTTGCTCCCCCAAGAATAAGGAGTATATCTCCAGAGTCGCGGAAACAATAGATAACTATTTTACTCAGTCAATCGTGCATGCATAGTTTCACCAGAAGCGCAGAGAAATAGAGAGAAGGGTGTTTTCAATAAAAGAGGTTATTTATTGAACAGTCTTCTTTCTCATGCAAGAGAAGTGAGTTGCTACAATTGCAATACTTGTCATAAAGTAAAGTGCGTACAGTAAAAGGAGTATTATTAAATAATACTGTAAAAGCATGGTATGGTTTCTAAGCCATACGGTGTTTAAAATAGATAAAATATATACATTGATAAAATCATGACTAAACAAACTCAACTGGTGCTTCTAAGATACGCCGACCCCGGTGTAAACAACCTAAGCCTAGTACTGGGAAGGAGTAAGTGAGCTGCAGTTTGAGTTAAGATAGTTTCTGCCAAGAATCTGAATCAAGAATTCTCTAAGGGTCTAATCAGCTCCGTACCTTGGTTATAGAATGAAGGAGGTCTTGTATCTCTCTCTCAGGACTCGATCTCCCAGCAACCGGCAAGGGTGACAGGGAAACACTGGAGCTGGATTTCTCGGCAGGAGAAAAGACAGCGTCTCTCTCAGTGCGTCAATGGGAGGGTCGGCTTCCTTCGGCACTCGTTACACCAAAGCGTCGGGCAAGTAGATAGCCGATCTGCTCCAAACCACCGTGTGTTTTGCTAGGGCAGATGCTGGTATATTTATACCTGGAAGGTGCCGAGTTTGACGTAAGGTTGGACATAAGACGTCTTTAAGAACTCGCAGTTCTTTCAGGACTCCAGGAGTTCTAGGACAAATCAATACAGAAGCAGGGGGAATTCCCGGGCTGCTGAAGGCTTGGTTTGTTTAAGAAGACGTTGTGCTTTCTAGGAGTCTATGGGAGTAGCCTTGCCGTATTTGGACTGCATTGGCTATGACTTAATATGGGTATGATTCTTATGCTTATATAAGGACATGATTTGATATAACCTCATAAGGGCATAAATCGGGAATATTTAAATAGGGTCCTAGATACGTTTACAACACCATGGACTCACTTGAAATGGGATGATGCTGTCATGCCTCCCCTTAAATGCTGTAGTGCTATTCATGTTAACATACTGTACTATGTTGAAAATGATTGTACCACTGTCACCCGTCCTAACCTGGTCTTAACTTGTTGAAATGAGGAGAAATGCATTCTTTATCGTTTTTGCTTTTCCATGTGTGCTGCCTTGTGCCATGGATTGTTTATGAATAGCAAGGTCCCCCTTCCTGTACATAAACCTTCCTGTACATAAACAATCTTTTTAAAAAATGCAATTTTGTGACTTTCATGTGTGCTGCATGAAGTAGCAAACATAAAAGTGATAAAACGGCATGTTAGGATTGTTTATGTGCAGGAAGGGACACCGTCCTACATGTAAACAATCCTCCCCTGTACGCAGACACCCTTGCACCGTGATTCAAGGAAGCCTGCATTGGCACTAAACTGCTAAGTGTACCACCAGTGTAGGGTGAAACGCAAGGCTGCACCATATCCTTGTAAATATGGTGCAGTTTTGCGTTTCTGAAGTGGTGGTATTAAGCCATGACCGCTAACACCTCACTCCGCCTCTTCCTCGAACATATACCCCTTTGTATCTTATAAGGAACACAGGCTGACTTCCTCCGCCACATGACTTTGATTTGAACCATTCCATCTTGAAAAGGCTGAGGACACGATACGCCATTGGGGTTAATCACGTTTTGGCTTCAATCTTTCATGCTTTGAATACGCTGATGAGATCAAATAAAAAGTTTTATATCATAGAAAAAGCATGATTCATCATTGAATGGACCAGACACTTTCTAAGGATGGTGTTCATGATAACAGGTGGTTGCTGCTCATGTGTGTAGTAGTTCCTGGAGTATATCTTCTGAATGACATTTATGGGCCTTTATCTACTATCAATTCATCACCATTTTATCAGCCCACTTTATTCCTAATTAACTGTACTTCTTCCACCACTTTTTTCCAGTCACCTTTTCCAAATCTTGTGCTTTTTTGTGCCTTATGGTGCAGTCCCAATGCTTTTATTGTATGCAGAATGCCTTCTGTCACCACTTGATTTGATTTACTTGCAAGATAGAGAATTATGCTTTGCTGCCATAAATAACCAGTTTTTTTATGCATCCTTCCAAGGATGTTAGGGTGAGCATATATAGTTGTGCAGTGTTCTCAATTCTGAATATCTCTTCTCACCATATCAATTCGGTCACCTATAGGCCATCCTTAGCATTGTTCTCTTCAAATGATTTATCGATAGCTATAGAATATAGCCTGCAGTGCTGTTCTCTGGGTCTAGCATTTGCCCAGGCCTTTTATTTTTAGTAATAATATGTCTATAATGTGCTTACGTATGTAAACTGACAGTGATCTCTGTTTATCCATTGGTGTTTTGTTGTGTGAGTCACATTTTTTCCCTTCACTACAGCATACGACATGGTGTCAGCCAACTTTAGCCACTGGCTAACTTCATTAAGAGTGGCCAGTGATTACTATGAAAATGTGTGTGCTTTTTGAGACGCAAAATATATTTTTGGTCTTAACCAATGTTTTTGTCCTTGGCGAGTGCCCAGCAGCTACCGCAACAACAAAGGTTTATAAAAACCATGGCAAAACAAGCATTTACAAAGTCAAAGGTTGACTGTCAATAACAGACCAATTGGCTTTGCCAGTGCTTGTTTTTGTCGAGGTGGTAAGTGTGTTTAGTTGACATATGTTATTCTTCACTAACTTTTCAGGTATGTTTCTAAAGCCAAGCTTTTTTTCAAGGTCAAAAAGGTCAAGTTGATAAAGTTCCTCCGACACTTGGGCACACAATTATATTGTGGTCCTTATTTTGGCTCCTACCTCTCTTGATTCCGTAACCCATTGGCCTTTTGCAAAACTTCTTCACTCACTGACGCATAGACCACATTGGTTTCTTATTACATTTAGAGTTTGTTAGTGCATAACTAAGTTGACTCTAGATTGGCCATTCAAATTTCTGAGTCTGCCAAGCATCTTTTATAAAACCTTTGACCTGATGTATCAAGCCTTGTGTTTTCTGCAAAGCAATTGCATCTCCGACACATTGTAACGCAAAATTGACTTTCTCTGGGATTAGCAAAAATCTTCTTCCTGCACATTGCATGAGACAGGAATCCCTTTGCAAATCCTAACAAAAGGAATGTAAATGGAGTGACCGAGGCTTGCCAATGTAAGCAAGCCTCCAAGGGTCCATCACTGCATTTGAATTTGGTAAAAACTGTTGGCATGATTCTGGGCTTTTGGTTTGTGGACCTTTCAGTGACCAAAAATGTTTTGGGTGGAAGTTCTCCACCTGGGAACAGAAAAGGAAGCAAGGCTTCCTGGTCTATGCCGACTACACTGAAAAAACCTCTGGAGCTTTTTTACAAGCCCCTTGCACCGCCAGTACATCACTTGTTCCCATATTAAAAGCCTTATGTAAGTCAGGCTATGCCTCTCTCATCAGCAGTTCAGGAAAGAACTCAAAACCCTTCAGCCGTCCATATCCCTTTAGCCATCTTGTTGACTTCCCATCTCCAAACTATTCATAACACCATGGCAGGCTCCCTCTTCCTAACTCCGGGGCATATTATCAAGCAAGGGCGTTCCATTATCGCCGCTTTTATCGGCGGGAAACTGCCGATAAAGCGGCGATAATGGGCTTGATAATATGCTCTATGAATTCGAATCGAAGCCCATGTTAGATGTGAAGACATCTAACATAGGCTTCGATTGGAATTCATAGAGCATATTATCAAGCCCATTATCGCCGCTTTATCGGCAGTTTCCCGCCGATAAAAGCGGCGATAATGGAATGCCCTTGCTTGATAATATGCCACTCCCATCCCACAAGCGTCAGGTTGATACCTTTGGTAGGACAACAATGTTGGATATCGATTTACGGCTTGCTATTCTGGGAGAGCTAGTCAGTGAAAAATAATTTATGTCATATTATCAATTGTTTTTGTAATATTGTGATTTTCCTGACATTGCTCTAATAATCCTTCTGAAATGATTTAGACAGTTTTACAAATACTTTCCAAGTGATGTTTTTACATTATTATGCAGCTTTTTTCATATAACGCGAACGTGTTGTGGCGCTTTGCATTGGCATCGGTTTTGTCACACAAGGTCACATTCTTTAGGCATGGGGAGATTAAGTGATTTGCCCGGAATTACAGGATGTTGAGCCAACGCCAAGATTCGAACTTGGTTCCCCAGCTCCAAAGTCGGCATCTCTGATTATTAGGTCACACCCTTTTGTCATTTTATTACTTGTCTGCTGTTTTGGATTCTTGTTACAGAAAAAAAATTATCTCACAGTTTTTCCCAATATTTCTACGCACTAAACTTAAAAATACAGGGCGGCAACTTACAAAATACAAGGACATAGAAGCACTAGCCGGGGAAGGCGTAGCCGGACCCTATGGAGGCCCGGGACAACGGAAAGCCCACCGCCGCCCGGGCGAGAGCCCGCGAAAGGGGGGCAACCAGGATTGGTCGCCCCAGGGCAGTAGACGGCCCACCCAATCAGGTGGAGCGATAGGAAGCCGCAAAGGGGTTTAAGAAGGGGGCGAAAGGCCGCCCTAGGCACATACGCCCCCCTCGCTGTAAGAAAAGAAACGTGAATCCCACCCACCCACTCCAGATGAAAAGCGGGTGTTGCAGCCACAGGGATAGAGGTGAGGCGTAGAAAACCCTAGAATGATAGAAAAAGGAAATACATTGCTAGAGGTAGATGGAAGGCTCACACAGTGTCCTTGGGATGCCTCACAGCAGGGGCACTGAGGGAGCCAGTGGTGGCAATCAGCCACAGACTGAGTAGATGTGATGCCTCCGCTGGGCCCTTGGGATGGCTCACAGCAGGGGTACCAGAAGGAGCGAGATGTCAGAACTCAGCATCAGCCTGAATAGATGAAGTGCTTACACAGGGACCTTGGGATGCTACACGGCAGGGACCCGGAAGAGCGAGGAGGGGCCAAGAAGGGGGTCAAAGGCGAGCGAGACGGCACTTGCAGCCCGGGCTGGTCCTGACGGACACCCACCAAATCGATAGCAAGTTGAAGCCTAACACCACGGAACAATGGCCCAGGTTGTTTGGCCCCTCCCCAGACATTGGCCTGGCTGAAAGGCAGACAATAAGCAAGAATGGACTAAAGGGACTATAAATGCAAAGACAATATAGGTGTCAACAGAATGTATGCATGAGCATGAAATTAGCAATATGTATAAATGTTATGTTATAATAAACTGCAACCTTTTCAAGGAACCAAGCATGTGGTCACTGGGGTGTGTCAGAGGTTAAGAGGGACGCAGTTGGAAACTTGGAAGGGTGAGGGAGGTGACTCGCCGCCTGGGAGGAGTTTGTAAACTTTAAGGCACGGTCCTTCCAATGAGCGACCTGCACCCATTCCCTTCACTATGTAAAATGCACCGGTGCCCTCTAGGGTCCACACCACATTTAAATAACCACAATACAATACGGCAGCTGGTAATCATAGAAAGAGGGAGTAACTTCTCCACATGCACAATCGTTGTAAAGCACAGATGAGTCACTCTAACTGTGGCCTATAAAACAAACAGTTGAACAATGATTAATCACACCCTTTCAAGAAGCGAGCAACGTAAGCACTGCGTTCGTGCAGATTATGGGGACTATCTGAGGGCGAGAGTGCAAAGTACACCGCAGACAGTGCAAGGGCAGGAGTTACAAGTGATGTCAATTTCGAGATATTGATCGAAGAATAAAGATGCATTCTGCACGTCCCGTGGGCACTTCATGCCCTGCCCACTCATTAAACAAAGTAAACGACTTGCTAAACAGCCACTCCCTACATCGCATGCCGCAAACTAATTTAGCTACTGTACAACCGCAGACCCGTAAAATATATGCGCATTAATGTTCCACTGCAGTCATGCATCGTACATCAGTGGCGACGTGGCAATTGCGCCCTCGGCCCTAGTGCATGGAAGGTAAATAAGCCGAAGTATTTGGGCCCCTGACACCCCTAGTTCCCGGTGCCACTGCGCTTGTTGCACTGTTATTAGTTACACCCTTGTCATATACATCATGGTGACCCAATTCATGTGGTCGAATGCTAGTGTAGTAAGCTCTCCGTTAGCAATTCACGGGACACTTTGCATAGGGTGACCAGAATTTTAAAGCCAAAAACCGTACATTTCACTAAAATAGAAGGACTGCAGTTTTATTTCAAGCGAGTGCACATAATAACAGCGCTCCTCAGCAGAGAATTACAAAACAGGCAGCTAGAACAAAAATAAAATGCAATTTTTTTAACCAGAAGCTTGCCTGTTAATTAGATTGCTTTCTTGAAACAACTACTAACTATCCCTGCTCTGTAACACATAAAAAAGCACATCCCACAGTCAGGGTCGGACTAGCTACCTGGCTTTTTGGTGTGCTGCTGAGCTGGGGGATGATTTCGTTGATGGGGACCTGCGTGTGCTGAACAAAATTCGTTTTGCTTTGTTCATTTCAAAACACACGCAGGTCCCCATCAACGAAATCAGCCCCCACCGCAGTGATTAGCCCCCAGCTCGGCAGCACACCAAAACGCCTGGTAGCCGGTCCAGCCCTGCCCACAGTTTTCAGTCGCTCCTCTCTAAAACCCGGGACAGGAGCTAAGGGGCATATTATCAAGGGATTTATCTCCTTTTTTTGGCTTTAAAAGCCAAGAAAGCGGAGATAAAATTATCTCCCTATCAGCAACAGGGTGCTAACACGCAAATTTGCATGTTAGCACCCTTTTTCTCTACGCTTCCCCTTGCATCTCTAATGAGATGCAAAGGGGGCGTTCCAGAGAAAAATAATAGGAAAAATGTTGTTAAGCGACATTTCTCCTATTATCAAGGATTTCGCTAACCCTGTTAGTGATAAAAAAAAGCAGCGCTAACCGCGGTTAGCTCTGCTTTTTTTACACCTGGTATTTTCCTGACTTAGCTATGATATCCTATGGAAGGTTGATATCATGGCTAAGTTTGTGAGCCCCTATCATCAAGCTAACGCCAAACTTCGAAAGATTATCGTTGGTTTTCCAGCGATAATCTCTAATTTGGCCGTTAGCGCGAGGATTTTATCACTTCTGAGATAAACCTTGCTAATAGCAAGTTATCTCTGCGATAATTTCCGGCGATGCTTAGCGTTAAAAACTTTGTTGCTAAGCATCGTTAGCAATAAATATCGCTAATCGTTGGTAATATGCCCCTAAATTTCCTGAAATTTGCCCGACAGCAGGTGAAAAACAGGGACCGTCTGGGCTAATCCGGGACGCCTGGTCACCTGTGTGTTTGGGGACACATTGCACTTGGAGCAGGCGCGCAACACCCATTGGGCTCACGGGGCTTCAGACCCCCACCACCGTCGTGTGTGTCAGCCCGGGCTGACACAGCTTTGCGGGCTGGCGACGATCTAATTGCAGCCGCACCAAGTACTTAACAGGTCTTTAAAAGACCATTTACTTGTAAATTAGGCTTTTGTTGTGTTTTAACCCCTTCTTTCAGTCACTCTGTATATGGTTCGAAGAATTAGCCCCCCCCCCCGAAATATTTTTTAGCCAGACCCGAAATTTGGCGCTAGTTGCCCACCTGACTTCGAGTCACTTTGCTTGGTGGAGATAGCGGGAGATTTTGGTTGGAAAGTGGAAAAGACTAATACTCCTGTAGAGCATTTTTGGGGTTGCATTCTAAACCCCCCTTCTCAAAATCACGCTATCTTTAAAACATGTGCCTCAGCTGGAGATTGAGTTTATATAGTGTGAATAATATTGATACTATATTTAAGTACTAATCCTTTTACCACCTCCTGAAGTAAGCCTTGACAGCCCTTAATACAACTTCTGAGAAAAAAGTTTTAAAACTGGCAGGCACCTCTATTACAGCTTGTAGATGGCTTTTGAGAGGGCTAAAAGTGACGTAGTACCACAATGTGAGACAACTGGTTTCCTGCAGAACCTCTGTGAGGGCATGGTTACAGTTTTTTTCTGTAATATAAGCAAAACAGCATTTTGCCATTAGACCACTCCTGTCGCCTAATAAAAAAGCGAATTTTGAGGTTGTCCGTGAAATCCAGCATTAAATATTGGTGTCACGCATGCCTTGTATTATTGAAGAGTCAGCCTAGTAGGTGATAGTGCCAAGCAAACCAGCAGCACACTGATCAAGTGTATTATTGAAAGGAAGATTGTGCCAGACTAACGGCAAAGCAATGCTGGAAGGGGCGTCGAAGTGTGCCTTAGGCCCGAATGCAGGTAAAGGAAATGACTTTCATACAATCTCTAGTTGGGTAGCATAAAACAACTGGGATGCAGCGGCCACTGTCACCTATAGGCCCCGGTGCTACTGCTCCTGCTGCACCATTGATTATAATGCACCTGATCCTGGATGGAATTGATATTGCCTTAGCTTAGACAGAGACCGCCCACAAATGATGCTTGCAAAGAAAAGACAAGTGTTCTTAAGTACATGCATGGCCCTCTGTGTCCACTTCTTCCTGTTTTGAGTTTGTCTCCAAGGACATCTTTAAATTATTATACTCTCTTTGGTCAGCCTCAACTCAGTAGGGACCTGTTTCCTAAGATCTAAACACCATACCAAAGGCTTCCTCCAACAGAAATCTCGCATTTTATGGCCACCTTTGTTATGGTTGTAAACGTGGGCCCTTGCTTCGCCCTCTGTACTGTCAACAGCAGTAAATATGTGAACATATTTCAAGGCGCCAGCTGTTGTAAACTATGAAAGCCTCTCTCTTAACAGGTACTCCCACCCATGCACAAGGCCAAAGTTCTTTGCATGGTCTATAAAGCTTTGTGTAGGCAGTCCATGTACGACAATTATGGGTAGGCATGTATAGCAGCTTGTACTTTGGTACTCCTGGAACTGCTGCTGCAACCCCTGGTCGCACCCATCATGAAAGCAGTGATAGGAACAGGAAGCAAATAATAATCTGAGGCCCCTGTTGTCTTTCTGCAGTTTCTACACCTTGCCCCTCTACCATAGTCTTAGCAGTAAATAGGAGACTGTTGAAGGGATAAGTGTAGGACAAGAGGTCATTCCTGAATCTTCGAGAAGTTTTCAAAACTAGCTTGCCACTCACTTCAGTTGCTGTCTGGAAAGTTTCGGGGTGATTCATCAAGTGGCGGGCAAGAAAAAGGGGGGCCCAAAATGGTTTTTGCCCATGCAATTTACCATAGGGATTTCAGACAGGACAAAAGCCGGTAATGCTGAATGGAATTACACCAAATTACTCGCACCCTCGCCATGCACTGCTGATGACTCCACGTTACATCAATCATGACAATTATTATGACATCATTGATAGTATCACTGCAACATTTGCAATAAAAATATTGATGAGAATACTGTGCATTGCAGGGGCGCGAGAAATAGTTACTTTTGGGCACACGTTATAGTTTCTTGAGATACGTATAACTATAACTGCTGAATTTCTATGTTTTTGTGTGTGTGAAATCTGAACCTAACACTATAACGTCGCTGTAACCTTTGTGTTTTTTCAGTGAGTACAGAGATATATATACGTTATGTGACGAAGACTCTAAGGAGTCATAACACCTGTTTGTTTGCTGAGCAAATAATTAATTAATACCGCAATCCATCAACATTGTTGGAGTGGCAGTTGGGGATGAATTGTGTGATATATATATAGCCCATTTAGAAGGAATTGCGCAAACAAACGAACACCACAGTGTCCCAGACAAAAACCCATAAACACAGCCATGTTCTGTGAGTCAACCAGACATGAGGACGCGAAGGGCATGTTTAAAAAATCGGAAACGGCCGGAATCCAAACCAGCGCCCCCGACCCTAAGCAACCGAAAAGCAAGTTCAATGAAAGCGTTACAAAGTTGGAGCGTCTATATGAGCGAGAGGTGAGGAAGTGGTGGGAAGCCACCAGCCTGCAGGGGTACATTGAAGTCGACAGGGTTCCAAGAGGGCTAAGGGTCTATACTGTCCCTTCGTACGAGAACCCAGACCCCCAACTTTTAATGGACTGGGCAGAGCACACGGCCCATTATTGCAAGGGGACATTGGGGCTGCTAGTTAAGTACGCGTGGAGTGATCGCGAAAAAACACTAGCAGAAATTAAACAGCTGGAGGAGGACCTAAACAAAGAAGAAGATAGCAAAAAAGTAGCTGATGCAATGGATCTGATGAAACCTAGATTACTGAGATATGAACAAAAAATAAAATTGCGTAAACAAGAAAAGTTCCAACGTGATGAACGAGATTATCAACAAGGTAGAGTGCTAACCTATGCCAAAAAATTTGACGTTTCACGTAAGGAGTTAAGCTCGAAGACAGCAGTACCAGTACAGACAGTGGAGACCTCAGAGTCTGATTTAACTGGCAATGAATCGAGTGATGATGTGGCGCCACAAACTGCAATGGGTGCAGGCAAGCAAACCCCTTTTCAAACGGAATTTCAAGTCATCAAACACTGCTGGCTACGGGGTGGAAAGAACAAGCCACCGGAAACAAACGCAAATGTAAACGCAGGAGGACAAGAAGATCAGGCGGCGGGGGGAAAACCAAAAAAGCCAACTTGGACAAACCGCAGACGCAACAACAGGAGATAGATGGATCAACGAATTTAACAGTGGTCAATCTGACAACGAGACCACTAAGTGACTCTGAACACAAAGTGCTAAGCCTGGATCTTACATTCTGCCCGGATTCACATCTTGAGTATACGCAAACCAGAATTGACATTTTCAGTTTCGTCAGGAAGCTGAAATTGCATAAATATTTCAAAACTAGGACTCATCTAAAGACAAACAAGCAGCCAACAGCAAGACTAACAGCAACAGACAGTCTTGCGGTTAATGATCTTCCAGCAATTGAGATATGTGAGGATCTAAGAAATGAGACGACGCTGGAGGGTGTAGCAAGCCAAGACATAGTGCAACGTGCAATTAATGTGGGAATTGAGCAGGACAGACAAGAAAGTCCATACAAACCATGTTCAACTTTTATCCCACAAATGCCGTTTGATGCCCTGGACACTTTTTCGGAAGCCATGATCAAAGATCTTTTAGAATTCCGGAAAAAGCAAAATACAAACAAGGGTGGGTTTAATCTATCGAAAGAAGAAAAACAAGCACTGCATGACTTGGCCGCTGACAATACCATTATCATTAAACCTTCGGACAAGGGGGGTAATGTGGTAGTGCAATCAAGGGAAAAATATCACTGTGAGGCTATGAGACAATTATCAGATGGGGAATGTTATCAAAAAAACACTTTCAAAAAATACCAACAGAGCATTCAGGCGTATGATGATCTTATCATCAAATGGTATAATAGAAATATGCTTGGAAGTGAAGAGTACCACTACCTGCGCAGCTCTAGCCCCATATGTCCAACCTTCTACCACATACCAAAACTGCATAAGGACAATCTGCACCCCCCAGGAAGACCTATAGTTTCCTCAGTTCAAGGATTGACGGAACATGTTTCGAGATTTCTTGATTTCTTTTTGGCAGGCTTGGTGACAAAGCTATCTTCTTATGTGAAGGACAACAAAGACTTTTTAACTAAAATCCAAAATGTATCTTGGCAATCGGATTATCTGTTAATTGTCCATGACATAACAAGCCTTTACACTTGTATCGAACATTCTAAAGGAATAGAAGCAGTTACAGCATATTTGAAAAAAAGAGAGCTGAGATATGCGCAACATAACTGTATGCTTATAGAGCTTTTACAATTCTGCTTGTGTAACAATATTTTCCTTTTTGAAGAAGAATACTATCAACAGGTGTCTGGCACGGCGATGGGCACCTGCTTCGCTCCCAGCTATGCGAATTTATTCGTAGGCTGGTGGGAGGAGCAGGTGTCCAGAACCCACAGGGACAACACATGCAGCGGTACTGTGATAAAATGGCATCGATATATCGATGACTTATTTGTCATTTGGCAGGGCACAGAAGAAAGTGCACGTCACTACATCGCATACCTGAACGATAACGATCAAAATCTGCACTTTACTGGAACAATTAGTTCTACTACGGTAGACTACTTGGACCTAAGAGTGCAGATTGTTGAGGGGAAGATCGAAACTCTGTTATATCGTAAACCAACTGCAGGCAATTCCATTCTGTACGCTACAAGCAGTCACCCCCCCAAACTAGTGCAGAGTATCCCTTATGGGGAACTGCTAAGGCTCAGGAGAAACTGTACACGCGAGTGTGACTTCGATACAGCTGCCACAGACAGTCTAGCCAGATTTGCAATCAGAGGTTACAATCCCGTTACTCTCAATAGAACACTCTGCAAAGTGAAAGCCTTGACCAGGGAAAGTCTATTAGAGAACAGTAGGGGTAAAAGAAAAGAGGGAGGTAAATTTCGTCTAAAAAACCCCTATTCATCAGAAGCTAACCACCTGAAACAAATGCTGAAAAAAACTGGCATATCTTAAGAGCAGATAACATCATAGGTGAGGACATTCCCATTCATCCATTGGTCACATTTAAAAAGGCTAGATCTATTCGTGACCAATTGGTACGGAGCCATCTGGAAAAACTACCTCCAAAGTCCAACAGTCTGAGAAGCATGAAAGGCTTCTTCCCCTGTCATAA
Organism: Lissotriton helveticus; assembly: GCF_964261635.1. Taxonomy (NCBI): domain Eukaryota; kingdom Metazoa; phylum Chordata; class Amphibia; order Caudata; family Salamandridae; genus Lissotriton; species Lissotriton helveticus. The sequence continues at coordinate 940,378,990 of NC_136070.1, forward strand.
ACGTAAAGCGTGTTGTAACAGCAAAAGGGCGCTTACATATACAATTCGAGACACTGGCATGGTCAAAAAAATTAACAAGTTTATCACTTGTAGTACCCCATACGTGGTATATTGTCTTGTCTGCCCCTGCGGGCTGCAATATATTGGCAGCACTGTGCATCCTTTTAAAATCAGAATTTTAGAACACATGAGGGCGATAGACAAAGTTGACCAAGCTTATCCAGTCGCGAGACATTTTGCGGTGAAATATCAAAGTGACCGTAATAAACTACTGTGTTATGGGCTGGATTCAGTACCTGAAAGTGTCAGAGGTGGGGACAGATTGAAAAAACTCCGTAGGCTCGAATCAAGATATATTATCGACCTGCATACAAAAACACCATGGGGTTTGAATTATGGTGAGGAACTGATGGTTCATATCGGTACATGAGTCAATATCTATATGTTTTGCAGTGATGAAGTTTCTATTTAGATGACATAGACTGTACATATGTATATAGACACTACATTAGCACACACAGCATCTGATTGAGGGATCGCATCTAGTATGTGATAATATCCTTACATTTGAGGGGATGACTAATGTATAGACATTTGTCTATGAGTGTATATAGCTGTAAATATTCATACACACATTGGTAAGGTGTGCCTATGTAAAAGTGTGCACATGGATGTAGATACGTATATGTACAAACATGATGTAGGATTGTTCGAATGAGTGAATACCTTGATTGAACTTAACTAGCGTTATGAATTTTGATATGAGAAAATTTGGATTTAGTGTAATACCAGTTTGTTGAACAATTAAATTATAAATTGGTAGAAATGATTTGGTGAGCCCGTAGAGATGACTATAATTATGATGATGGACTTTCATGTCTAGTAATTAACTATATATGGTATCTATTTAAATGAAAATAAGAATGAAAACATTGATAAAATTTACGAATGGTTGATTCCAATAACAGACCTGAATATGATCTAAGGGAGGACAAGAGCCGATCCACGGCGGAATTCTTTGGTTGTACAAGTAATTTCGTGCAAATACAATATATGTATGTTGTTATGTATATAATATATGTACATAGCACTATTCACGGTTACCTGTACTAGGAGTGAGTTACATGCGAGTATAATCACAACATGTATTTAACAGGATCTGTCTGTGTAATCATTACACCACTCCAATATGGCGCTATGTATAAACTGACTAGCGTGTAGTCCTTCCTTGATCACGGTGAATGTTTGTTTAAAATCATGACGGTGTTTGGTGGTCACCGACATCGAAAAAGGCTGAGTGCCGAAACGCGAGGGCGTCTGTCTGTCTGTTAAATAAAGCAACCTTCTAAAAACGGCAAACCCGTGAGTGTGGGTAATTCTTTGGAATTCTTTGGAAATTCATCGAGAATTGGAGCATAATATATATATATATATATATATATATATATATATATATATTTCAAGAAGAAACTTGCTCCCAAGGTGAAGCGCCAAACACGGAGTAAAGTTTAAACCTTTTATTTGTTCAAAAGGGCAACAGCAGAGGCACAGCGCACTGAATTGCATCAGTCTCTTCCAGCCTTACGCCATACACGTTTCCGGAGACATTCTCCCTTCCTCAATGGCAGGCAAGCAGGAAAGAAAGCGAAAGAAGGGGGTTCCCCAATGGGCTTCTTGTTGGATGTAGGCGGGACGTGGGGGGAGAAAAACTGAACAGAGAACAAAGAACGTACCCCGCCAATTATTAATGTGGTCCCGAGTCCGGGATCCCAATATATGAGGGGTGATAAGCCTAGGAGTTGGCACTGCACATTACAAGGTTAACACCATTCAAATACTTGCAAGAGAAGGTTTTTAGCAAATATATAGGTATTTTTATTTTAGTGTAGAAAGCTTTTATATACATCTATAACACATGATTATCTTACAAATATTGCACAATATACATAGTCAATTTAGAGAAAGGTAAAAATGACAAAATTGCATTCTTATTAGGAACCTACCCAGTAACACTTCATACTTCAATCATACTTTCATTCTTTCAGTTTTTCAAAACCTAATCCTACCTAAAGTTCAGACATTCCGCTCACATTCTTCAATTCATACAAATCATTCTGTTGTATGCCACACAGAGATGGTAGATATGTGGTATAGAGCAGAGTATTGTTCCAGAAAATTAATCTTGTTAGTTGATACTACATAGTATGCCGTATTTCTGGAACCACAAGCCGACGCGCGTTTCGGTGACAGGCCGGGTGGGCCACACCTTCGTCAGGGCTGGGAGTTGTTGACTGGGAGGAGACAGGATAATAATCTAAGAATAAAATACATTGCTTTAGTATTAATCTATATCACAATTCGGTTTGTCAATGCATGTCTCTTTCTAATACATTTCCTTTATATAAAAAATAGATAAAAGAGAAAACATAATTGTCGTCTTTAATCTGATATTTATATGGTTGCCATTGTGACAGCATGCAGTACCCAACACATCTAGGGCCACTCCCTAATAGTACTAAAGCAATGTATTTTATTCTTAGATTATTATCCTGTCTCCTCCCAGTCAACAACTCCCAGCCCTGACGAAGGTGTGGCCCACCCGGCCTGTCACCGAAACGCGCGTCGGCTTGTGGTTCCAGAAATACGGCATACTATGTAGTATCAACTAACAAGATTAATTTTCTGGAACAATACTCTGCTCTATACCACATATCTACCATCTCTGTGTGGCATACAACAGAACGATTTGTATGAATTGAAGAATGTGAGCGGAATGTCTGAACTTTAGGTAGGATTAGGTTTTGAAAAACTGAAAGAATGAAAGTATGATTGAAGTATGAAGTGTTACTGGGTAGGTTCCTAATAAGAATGCAATTTTGTCATTTTTACCTTTCTCTAAATTGACTATGTATATTGTGCAATATTTGTAAGATAATCATGTGTTATAGATGTATATAAAAGCTTTCTACACTAAAATAAAAATACCTATATATTTGCTAAAAACCTTCTCTTGCAAGTATTTGAATGGTGTTAACCTTGTAATGTGCAGTGCCAACTCCTAGGCTTATCACCCCTCATATATTGGGATCCCGGACTCGGGACCACATTAATAATTGGCGGGGTACGTTCTTTGTTCTCTGTTCAGGCAAGCAGGAAAGAACAGCTGCCTCGTGTCCCACATTCAATTTAAATATTCAAGGTACCGCCCAGCAGGGCATGTAGCATCAAGCATTCTGGTTATTGTAGTTGGGAATTTGCTCGTAGCTGTCACAATGCTTTCCTAGGTGAGTATTTCATGTTACAAAATGCGCCGCTTCTGCTGCTTTTTTCATGCCAGGGTGAACAAGGTGACTTTGTTTCCAAAGGTTGCTCTTGTTCAGTAGAACAACCGGACCTGAACCGTCAGCAGGGGGGCAGCTTTGTGGCCACAGCGGGCCACTAAACATCCAGAAGAAACTTGCTCCCAAGGTGAAGCGCCACACACGGAGTAAAGTTTAAACCTTTTATTTGTTCAAAACGGCAACAGCAGAGGCACAGCGCACTGAATTTCATCAGTCTCTTCCAGCCTTACGCCAGACGCATTTCCGGAGACATTCTCCCTTCCTCAATGGCAGGCAAGCAGGAAAGAACAGCTGCCTCGTATAATATATAATAATGATATAATTAATACCGCAATCCATCAACATTGTTGGAGTGGCAGTTGGGGACGGATTTTGTGTGATATATATATATTCACTGAAAAAACCATAGGTTTCAGCCACGTTATAGTTAAAAATGAGCATTTAAAAAACCTTAGAAATTCACTGAAAAAAACATAGGTTTCAGCCTTTTTATAGTTAAAAATTAGCATTTAAAAAACCTTAGAAATTCACTAAAAAAACATAGGTTTCACACACGTTATAGTTAGGTAATAGCATTTAAAAACCTTAGAAATTCACTGAAAAAACCATAGGTTTCACACATGTTAAAGTTAGCGGGACATTTCACTCATACAAAACCATTGAAAGTCCCCCGTTATAGTTAATTCAGCTAACTATAACTTGCGCGCCCACAATGCACTGCTGATGACGTCACATATTACATCATTCATGACATGGTCAGTGACATCACTCATGACATCACTGATGACATCTCAAATAACATCACTGATGACATCATCCAGTAAATGTGTGTCTTTCTGAAAAATAAATAGGTTTTATATATGTATATCTAAAGGTCGATGGAAGAAAAAATGTGTAAATAAGTTTCTAAATGGATGTTTTTTTTGTAAAAATGATTGTATAACTGACTTATTAAGTGTATCTTAGTGAATACATGTATTTGCGAGTAATGTTTAAATATGTAAATATCTGTATCAGTGTCTCACTTTGTGTATAAGCGGCTGCATGGGTTGGTGAATAGCTACATGAGTGTCGAAATGGGTTATTAGTTGATTTTTAGAGTATCAGTATGAGTGTCTGTATGGTTTGGTGGGGGTATTACTTACCGCATAGATGCATGAACGGGTGACTCACTGTATGTGTTTTGAAGACAGCGTGTGTGCAGGACTGTATGGGTGGATGAGTGTGTGTATGGGTGTGTTAGTGAGTGGATCACTGTCTCAATAGTATCTTTATGAGTCATTACATATGTGTTAAACTAGTATATGTGAGTATTGAGGTATATAAGTGAGTATATGTGAGAGCGAGAGATTGTAAGAGTTCCTGTATAAATAAGTATGTGTTTCTATAAGTGATTGTTTAAGAGAGTAAGTATGTGTACGATTCTGTAGAAGTAAGTGTAGTGGTGGGTGTATAGCTGTATATGCAAGTAAATGGATGTTTGATAGTTTATTTGCATGTGTGAGTTTGTGTGTGAGTAACTCTATAGATGAGTGTCCGTGTGTAATAAGATGTATAGGTGTATGAGTACATATGATGAGTGAGTACATGTATGAGTGCCTATATAGAACTGTTAGTGAATGACTGGATGTGTATGTAGATTTTGAAATTACTGAATAGGTTGTTCTAACTGGAATTGGTATCTCCATTTTTTTGAAAATTTTAGTTTCTATTTTTGAATGTGTGTATCAAGGGTTATATTACGCTGAGAGGAGGTCTGCCACTCTTTCACAAGGATGATGTCATCAGTGATGTCATTTGAGATGTCATCAGTGATGTCATGAGTGATGTCACTGACCATGTCATGAGTGATGTAATATGTGACGTCATCAGCAGTGCATTGCGGGCGCGCGAGTTATAGTTAGCTGAATTAACTATAACGGGGGAATTTCAATGGTTTTGTATGAGTGAAATGTCCAGCTAACTATAACATGTGTGAAACCTATGTTTTTTTCAGTGAATTTCTAAGGTTTTTTAAATGCTCATTTTTAACTATAACATAGCGGAAACCTATGGTTTTTTCAGTGAATTTCTAAGTTTTTTTTAAATGCTAATTTTTACCTATAACGTGGCTGAAACCTATGGTTTTTTCAGAGAATTTCAAAGGTTTTGTAAATGATAATTTTTAAATGTATTAATTGTTATATTTTTTTATACTAATTTACTACATCATTTTAAACTATTTATTTTTAGATATTTTATTTTTTAAATTACATTACACATTTTTAATATGAATTGAAAAAAAATGTTTTAAAAAATATTGAAATTGTAATATTTCTTTTTTTATTTAATATTTTTTGAATTTATATATATTTTATATAGCAAGCAATGATATCCTATGGAAGGAAATTCAAGTTACTGGTAAGTACAGTTACATTTACTTTTCAGGAATAGTAGTGAGCTAGATTGGAGAATTAATTCCTCTTCAATCCTGAGGTCCCCTGTGAGCCAACTAGCCCACCAGGTACCTCCAGTATGCGCCAGGCAGCTGTGTTGCAGAGAGTCGTTCAAATGGCATGCCCCCTTTTTACAACACTCTGCAACACAGCTCCGTGGCGCTTACTGGAGATACCTGCTGGACTAGTTGCCCCCTAGGGGACCTCTGGATTGAACAGGAATTAATTCCCCAACTTAAAACGCGCCTCAGGGCATGTTTGCACTCACATCACCTCAAGCCCCGCCCCCTACCTTCATCACTGTGCTAACGCGCTCTGTAGAGTGTTCTAAGTAGGGGGATTAAGTCCCCTTGCAAACTGGTGGTCCCTGGGGGCCAACTAGCCCACGGGAACCTCCAGTATGCGCCAGGAGGCTGCCTTGCAGAGACGTGTAATGAAGCCATGCCCCTTTTTACACCTCTCTGCAACGCAGCCCCCGTGCGCATTTGCAGAGGGGGAACTAATTCCCCTTGCATACTGGGGGTCCCTGGGGGCCAACTAGCCCACCAGGAATCTCCAGTATGCGCCAGGGGGCTGCATTGCAGAGAGGTGTAATGAGGCCACGCTCCTTTTTACACTACTCTGCAACGCAGCCCCCTGGCGCGTTTGCAGAGGGGGAACCAATTCCCCTTGCATACTGGGGGTCCATGGGGGCCAACTAGCCCACCTGGAACCTACAGTATGCGCCAGGGGGCTGCGTTGCTTTGCTCCGGGGATGGTGGTCCCTGGGGCAGTTTGGGGGGGATTGGGCCCCCCCCCCACACTTCTTTTTCACTATGCCCCTGGGATTTGGTCCCCCTGAGGGGTAATTTAAAAAAAGCAGACCGGATTTAAAAAAAAAAAATTGGGGGCCTTGGGGGTCCTTGTGGGACCACCTGAGCAGGCCTAGGGGGTCAAGCTGTTTCTACCCTGCCCCCTTTTTTGCGTTCTACACATTTGTTGTTCTGCTTTCTTGTGCCTCGGTCTACCGAGCACAAGATGGCTGCCAACACTTCCTGGTTTGGGGTGTTCACAGCCAATGAGCATGCAGCTCATACTCGGAAAGGTATTCGTACGGTACTCGTACGGTACTCGTAAGGTACTCGTACCCCGCGATGTTTGTCAAAAAAAAAAATTGGGGGGGGCCTTGGGGGTCCTTGTGGGACCCCCGGAGCAGACCTAGGGGGTGAGGGTGTTTTTACCCTGCCCCCTTTTTGCGTTCTACACGTTTGTTTTTCTGTTTTCTTGTGCCTCGGTCTACCGAGCACAAGATGGCTGCCAACAATTCCTGGTTTGTAGTGTTCACAGCCAATGAGCATGCAGCTCATACTCGGAAAGGTACGCGTACTGGGGGGGGGCCTTGGGGGTCCTTGTGGGACCCCCTGAGCACCCCTAGGGGGTCAGGGTGTTTGTACCCTGCCTCTTTTTGTGTTCTACATGTTTGGTTTTCTGCTTTCTTGTGCCTCGGTCTATCGAGCACTAGATGGCTGCCAACACTTTCTGGTTTGGAGTGTTGACAGACAGTTGACAGCCAATTAGCATTCAGCTCGTGCTCGGGAAGGTACAGAGTACAGTAAGCTTACTGTAAGCTTACAGTAAGCTTACCGTATGCACCATTAAATATACTTATGATTTTACTTTTGATTTTCTCAGGAACTACTGAACGGATTTACACCATTTAACAAAAAGGTCCATCTGCGAACAGAACAGAGTAATTCCGTTCAGCCGTTCGGGCTGTATCCCCGGCTAAAGATCCTATGGGAAATTGCATGGGGAAAACACGTTTTGGGGCCCCCTTTTTTCTGGGCCCCCGCTTCACAAATCACCCCCAACCTTTCGGGGAAGGAGCGGAGTGGAGCAGGCCGTCTTCTTGGAGAAATTCACGAAGATTCGTCCACCATCGCTAAAGTTATTCCAAATAGAATGTTGCGGATTTCCTATGGAAACTAGGTTTTAACTATAACTACCTACTGGCGACCGCCAGTAGGTAATATATATATATATATGCAAAAAAAAGTCTCTTTCCTAAAAGTAGACCAGGGGCACTATGGATTTAAAAAAAACAAGATTTATTTTATTGAAGGGGTTCGCATGATATCTCAGCTCACTTACAATCCATTCCTTTGTGTACAATGCGAAATATGTATATAATGAACTGCAATATTATATAATTGATACTGTGCACAGATGCTTACGATATCGGATGCTTATCTTACACAGACAAGTAATGTTTTTACTGTGCGATTTGGTAAGGCACATTAATGTGATAATGACGTTTCTATTAATACAGGAAGAAGTTGACACCACGTCAAGATGGCGATGATTTGTACCAAAATTTGTAAGGAACACAGGTCCTAAACTTTTTCGATACAATTATGATTGATAAACATATGCTTAAATAAGTACTATGGGCCATATGTAGGTAAATTGCATTTACCGAATCGTAAATACCGAATTTTACTGATTCGGTATTTACAATTCGGTAAATGCAATGTAGGTAATTATTCCTTAACAATTACCGAATCGGTAAGAATCGGTAATTACCGATTCGGTAATTACAGAATCGGTATTTGCCATTGATTCCTATGGGCCATGAAGCCCATAGGATTCAATAGCAAATACCGATTCGGTAATTACCGATTCGGTAAAATTACCGATTTTACAAGGGGGACAGGGTGTCACTTTGACACCCTGTTGCACCCCTGTTTCTGGCTTTTATGCCATGTGACACGCATACATGCCCTTAGGGCATGTCTGTGTGCCACATGGCACAGGTGTACATGCACAGATGTGCATGTACACAGAAATTCGTTATTTACCATGCCATAATATTTCATGGTAAATAACGAATTCCTAAGGGCCTGTGGCACTGTTTCCAGTGCCACCTACATCCCATATAACCGATTCTGTACATTTATCGAATCTGTAATTTACAGATTCGGTAAATTTACCGATTCGGTAAATATACAGAATCGGTAATATTTTGGCAACCTACATCAGAAAATCAAAATACCGGTCGGTAATGATAGAGCGCGCGAGGTCACCCAGCCAATGATTTCGCCGTTTCCGGCTTCAGGACCCATATACTTTCAATTCACACTATTCATTGACCAGGCGACTTCACGGGCTGCTACCAATTTGTGTGTGTTCCCTACCGTTATTACTCAGTGTACCCGACTTACCATCCACCGACACGGGTACCTATGACCTCTACGGATCAGGGGCCTAGCTGTTAAAGGAAAGGCAGCAAATGCAAATTCAAATGACATTCAATACTGTTGTAAAATGACCACGGACAACTGGAAGTTTTAAAAGCTTTATCTAAAGTTCGTTTTCATCAAGCATCAAACTTACAAGAATAAGGCAATCAATAACCAAGATAATGAAAAGTACATAACTATAGAGAAATAAAGTCAGGGTAATCATTTAAATGCAAATATGAGATGTAAAGGAAAAATGCTATGCATTCAAGGCAAAAACTCTTTAGAAAATTTAAGTAAGGCCGTTCTAGACCATATCAGAAAATGACAAACTGCAATGCAAAATATGATTTCTAAGAGGTAGGGTAACATGGGAACATATCAAGAAATATGCAAATGACTTTTCGTTTCAATAATTGCAGCAAAAGCATGGAAAATCAACATGTGCAAGGTGTGTCTTTATTAAAGCAAAAGACAGAAATATAGAAAGGTGCAAGTTTAAAGAATTTAGAGCAGTATTTACCTAGACTGGTGTGGAAACCAAACCCTGGCCACGGGTCAGTTAAGGACAGGAAACCCTCAAGGAAGGATACCCCTCAAAGGACAGCAGGTGCAGAATGGACACCCAGGACAGGACAGGATACCCTCAGATTAGGAATCAGGACAGGACCTCAGGACAGGACAGCAAACCCTCAGGACAGGACCGCTCAGGACAGGACCGCACCCGCAGTTTGGAAGCAACGCCTGCGCTCCACCCTCTCTGCAGCTATCGATCAAGACCCCGATTGGGTCAGCGAACTCCCAGCAAAGTGCTTCGCCAGCACTTTAAGGTTCAGTAGAACCTTAGTCTATGGTCAATTTCGGACAGAGTGCTCCGCAGCGCTCTGTATCTTCAGTCACCTATTGAGTACGATGGGTCAGTGACAGGTCAGCTAAACCAGACAAGTCGGACGATTTCCCTAGGTGAACCCAGGGTAGATATACTCTTTTGGGTCAGTGTACCACCCCCCAATGTTGCAAAGTGTCCGAATCCCTCAATTTGGATTGGTCCTAAGGTAGGATTTGGGTAACACACCAATCATAACACACTATTTGGATGCTTCATTTACATATCTGGGTACCGCCTAGCGAGATTGGGGTTCCCATGAGAAACTGCAGAGAAATACAATAGAGATATAACATTGTTTCGGAATATGGACATGTGACTCCGTCCTGCTGAAGTTGCAGGTCAGTTCTCAGGAGCATCTTGCCCATCACTGCCAACTGGCGGTGTTCCATCAGCCAAGGTTGTCGGTGCCCCAGAAAGTCGCACATGCGTAGAAGGGACCTCCAAGATGGCTTTTAGTGCAGTCAGACCCCCATTCCCCGCGGTACATGAAAAGTAAGCGAAAACAAATTAATACATAGAAATAACATTATGAAAACACATCACAGGGTTTATACTTTCAATTTATCACTAGGAAATATACTTATGCAGTCTAAATGTTAGCTACATATTAACAGACACAAGAGCAGTGGCACGAGCAGTACCACATGATTGGCAAAGCTATGTATTACGCATGCGCATAAATTTCCCTCCAACTCTGCAAACACGTCAGGACACGTGAGTGTGGCTGACGCATGCGCAGTAACTAAATACAAGCGGCGGACATTTTAAATGACTCGAGTAAATTATTTTAGTAAAACACATATGCAAGCGTCGGGGAACCTCGTTTAAACATAAAATAACGTTAGTAAGACGTACGAATTATTACCTTGTTACACACAGACGAGGTTCATGAATACAGCAAGTCGCAAAATATGCGAAGCTTTGCTTCATCAATCCCCTCTTTGATGATATTTACTATCATCACAAAATAAATGGAACCAGATGCCAACTTTCTCTCACACTTTATACAGCTCTATCTCTTCCAGCAATCGCTCCAGCTTTTCTCTTTCAGTTTTGGTAGGGTGAGAATTCTTCACCTTTTTATAGATCTGATTATTCACTTCTTCTAATTCGAGCTCATCCACACTTCGTTTCACCCCTCTTGCATTCACTTCATGCTTTTTGGTGTGCTTACGACACTTGCAGCAGACAAATATGGAAAATAGGATGAGACCTATAATTCCAATTGGCATCAGCACCTTGAACAATAAGCTTTTACCTACGCTAGCAAGCCAATGACCTACATTTGAGAGACCATCTACCAGTCTCTTCCAGGCACTATCAACCTCGAGTGGTTTGAGTTCCTTTGTCAAATTAGTAATGTTTTTCACATATCTTTTGAGCTGTACACTTTTATCCGGAATATAAGTGCAACAATGTTGCGCCTTCAACATCCGGCAGACTCCGCCCTCTTTCGCCAATAAGGTATCAAGAGCAAGTCGATTCTGCAAAACCATTGATCTGATCGCAACCATTTCGGTATTGACCAGCAGAAATCCATGAGCTGTCTCAGTAGACAATACATCCACTATAGTGGACAATTTACAAATTCTGTGAGTGTTCAGAACCACTCCCACTCCAGGTATCAGTGCACTGAAAATACTACCCATAATTTCACCTATACTTTCTCTTTTACTACGCGCTAAGCCATTAGTATTTTCACTGCTTCCAGCAACTCCATTCACATGGTATATTTTCGGGAAGACAATGCCAAAGTAGCAGCTTCCATACCAGTGATCCGGTAATTTGAAATAAGCCTTGTCCCCACAAATATAATAAATTCCAGGAAACACAGGCTCTGACCCATTTTTGAAACCCCAACCTCCAATTACCTTGTAATTATGTTCGCATTCACTGGAACCAATGAAAATGTTATTATAATAGCTAGTCTTCTCGCGGTGAAGACATAGCTTGCCTTTCTTTTCAAAATCCAGCAACAGAGCAGGACCCGCCCCACCAGTTGAGGTGCCTTCCATGTTCTCTGCCCATCTTGGCCTTTTCTGACTTTCGTCATTTGCCTTCTTTTGTATTTTAATTCTCCTTTTCTCTGCCATGTTCAGGAACATCTTTTCCTGCTCACGCAAAGAACAAGTCAAGTAATCTCTGTGTGCGTCAGCTATGTCAATGTTACCTATAGTCAGAAAGTAGTCTCCCATATATCGTATTACATCACTTTTGGTATGTACAGGATTCAAGTTCCCACGTATAGGAAGTTCAGAAAAGATCACGTCATTGTTAGAGTAATAGTACTCTAACGGTCCTCTTTTGTAAAATAAACTAGCTAAAATGCTACAGGAGATTCCATATGTCAGCGGCAAGTGATGGTATGTCACGCCTTCAGCTACAGAGGTAGGTAGCTTCATGCAGACATAGCAATCTTCAATTTCCATAGTCTCTACATAGTGTATTAACAAGTTTGCGAAAACATTTAAGTGTGTCCTGTTCTTAACTCCATGAAAATGTAGTCCTCCCTCATCTGATGCTTCTAAGTCTTGTTTTGTTTGTCTCAGTGCTCTCTCATGTCTTGCTACACTCTGTGTTGTCAGCTCCTCACTGTCAGTATTTACAATTTCAGTAGGGACAATATTAGTATCTTTACTTACAGCAAAGGGAATGAAAATTGTTAGTCCTATCCAAACTAATATCAGGACAACTACACTACAGACACATACCTTGCAGCATGTTTTGCAACAGCTGCGACTAGGTCTACCACTCACATTTGAATCAGACATTTCGGCTCAGAAGAAGTTTCTCGACCCCTCTTTGTGACTTTACACGAGTAGCTTACTTTGTGCAAATTCACGGTGGCTCGTCTTCTTCTTCGTCAGAGTACTCAGGGACGGGCTCTCCGTCGCTTACGTCAGTTATATCAAGATCTTCAAGTTCTTCCAACACAAGTGTCCATTCAGGTGACTTGTACTTTTTGTTTTGCCTTTTTATTCGATCACTCCTTCTTTTGGAAGTACCTTCTTGTTGCTCTGCTATGCGAGCACTTCTCCTTTCTTCTGCACGTTTTTCTTCTACCGTCTTTATCCTTAGTCTTAATTTCTTTACGAATCTAGGCTCAAGATGCTTTCTTTTCTTAAGTCTTTTTGTTGGCACTTGGACTTCGTTTCCTTCTCTTGTCCGTTTGTTTTCATTAACTTGTGGCAATTCTGTTTCAGTTTCTTCCTCCTCTATCTGACTAATTCCAAGACTCGCATCTATTTCTTCTGCCTGGTTACTAATCTGGCCTTCTTCAGGTAAATTATGTGTTTGCTCTTCAAGTGTCTCTGACTCTGTTTCCTGAACACGTTCTTCTAATTCTATCTGATCCTGTTCGAGCACTTCGATCTCTGGACTTTCTTCTGCTCGAACTATTACACTATGTCTAGTCTGTCCCTTCCCGATATCAGGAGTCAGTGGAGGAGTATCAATCACTTGCTCTGTATTTTTCACTTGTTCAGTATCCTTCACTTGTTCAGTATCGGGCTCTGGTTCTGCAGCATTCACTTGTTCTGTATCAATCACGTGCTCTGTCCCTGTCTGACCTTCTCCTTCCTCAGTTTTGATGTGAATCTCAAGATTCTGAGGTTCTTCGCCTGTGCCTTGCTTTTCCTCTCTAGTCCACTCTCTACCTTCCCGGAGTCGCTCACTTGTTCGAATGGGGTCTTCAGTGAGATCAATCAATGGAATCCACTCTTCTGGCCATATGCTTGGCAGCTCGTCTTCAGCTACTTCTGGCTCAGCTTCTTGGACCCCTTCAGCAGGCTGGACTCTTGGTAGTTCGTCATCAACTATTCTTGGGCCAACGTCTGCCGATTCTGCAGCTTGACTGGTACTGGGCTGTACGTCGTCAGCTACTTCCGGTCTGGCTCCTGCAGAGTCCTCTGCTGGACGTCCTTCTGCTTCAGGCACCTCGTCTGGTGGTACCTTCTGGGTGTGGCTGGCGTGTACCCAGCGTGGAACTCCTGCACACTTTACTGCTGTGGTAGTTACCAGGATCACCTGACGTTTTTCTCCCCACCTTGGCTCCAGGCAGCTCTTCCGAGTATGCTTCTTTATCTTCACCCAGTCCCCCGGGACCAGTTTGTGGAGAGGAGTCGTTGGATTGAGGATGGCGTCTTCTCCGATCTGGCGAGAGATAGAACGCACTTGGTCACCCAATCTCTTGCAGTATTCAAGCACCAAATCATCAGTAATACTCAACAGTTTGCTTCCTGGTACCCATGCTTGTCTCATCACTCTTCCCATAATGATTTCATGGGGACTTAGGCCTGTCTTGCGGTCAGGAACACTTCTGAGTCCCATCAGGACCAGGGGCAGGGCCTTCACCCAGGTCAATTTAGATGCATCACACAGTTTTGCTAGTCTGTTTTTGATAGTTCCATTTATTTGTTCCACTACTCCAGAAGCCTCTGGACGGTAGGCACAGTGAAGCTTTTGTGAAATTCCAAAGGCCTTACAGAGTTCGTCGATCACTTCATTATGAAAATGTGAGCCTTGATCTGATTCAATAGTGACTGGAACCCCGAACCTAGGTATCAGTTCTTTTAATAAACACTTAGCTACTGTTTTTGCGTCATTTTGGGGAGTAGGGAAAGCTTCCACCCACTTTGAAAATAAACAGACCATGACAAGGACATATCGCTTCCCTTCACAACGGGGCATGGTGATGAAATCAATCTGTATTCTCACAAAGGGACCCCCAGACCTTCCAATTTTCCCCAGTTCCACTACAGTCTTCTTCCCTGGGTTCATCTTTTGACATGTCAGGCACCTCTGGCAGAGGGACTCTGCTACTTTCCTGAACTTTTTACTGTACCAAGTCTGTTGGAACACTAGAATCATGGCGTCCCTACCAATGTGTGATCCTTCATGTATCAACCTTGCCATTGTGCTAAGTAGGTGTCTGGGTAACACAGGCATACCAGTTGGACCTATAATGACACCATCCACACGTCTTGGTCTACACCCATCGTCCTTCCACTTCTCTCTTTCTTGCCAAGGTGCCGCCTGCTGCCACTCTTTCACTTCATCCCATGTAGGCACTTCTTCAAACACCTGAAGTTGGCAGCTGGTTCCTGGCCCCCCTCTTTTTGGATTTACGATATACCGATCTCTGGCGCACCATTGGGCCACTCGATCAGCATTATCGTTTCCCAGTGATACAGTGTCCATGCTCTTCTTATGAGCCACACATTTCACCACTGCCAGTTCCTTTGGTAACTGGATTGCCTCTAAAAGGTCTTGAACAACTTTTCCGTTTCGAATAGGGGTACCTGATGAAGTCAGGAACTCCCTCTGTAGCCACAACTGGCCAAAGTCATGCACAACCCCATAACAGTACTGACTGTCAGTATACACTGTTATGCGTAAGTTCTTCCCAATTTGGCAAGCTTTTATCATAGCAATCAATTCGGCTACTTGTGCAGACTTTATGTGATACAGGTAACCTGCTTCCTCAATTTTCTCTAAGGAGACTACCGCATAGGCAGCACTCAGGCCTCCTTGTTCATGCCTTAGACATGAACCATCCACAAATAGTTCCTTATCATGCACAGGCAATGGCGTTTCTTTTATGTCTGGGCGTGGCTTGGTGTTGAATTCTGTTAAATCTATGCAATCATGCTCATCATCCACACCCCCTTCCATATCCTTTGGGTCGGGGAGCAAGGTGGCTGGGTTCAGAATACTGCACCTAACAATGTTTACATTTGCAGCACCCACAAGAATCCTCTCGTATTTAGTCAGCCGACTAGGGGTGAGATACTGAGTTTTTGTTCTGGTCAACAAAATTACCACTCCATGTGGGACATACACAGTTACCGGATGTCCCATGACAATTGACTCACTCTGTTCTAAACTGGCACAGGTAGCAGCTACTGCTTTCAGACAACCTGGTAATCCAGCAGCCACTGGATCCAAGGTGGCAGAGAAATATGCCACAGGCCTTCTGGTTGTGCCATGTTCTTGAGTTAGGACAGACAACGCGCAATTATCGCGAGTGTCACAGAATAGGGCAAATTCTTTAGAATAGTCTGGCATTCCCAATGCAGGGGCTGTACACAGACAATCTCGCAGTTTGGTGAAGGCTGTTAAGCTTTCATCATTCCATTCTACAATATCGGGTGTTCCTCTCTTGGTCATTTTTATCAAGGGCCTAGCTAGGACTGCAAATCCCAGAATCCACTGCCTGCAGTATCCTATCACACCCAGGAACATTCTGATCTCTTTCTGAGTACGGGGTAACTGCATCTTTTGAATTATTCTCACTCTTTCAGATGTCACTTTCCTGACACCTTTTTCTATCTGGTGCCCCAGATATTTCACTGATTTTGCACAGAACTGTAATTTGTCAGGGGCCACTTTGTGTCCCTTCTCACACAGGTGATTCAGTAGGGCAATGGTGTCAATCACACAATCCCTATGACTTTTAGACGCCACCAAGAGGTCGTCTATGTATTGCACTAAGACAGAATTTCCAGGTAAGACCAAAGTTTCCAAACATTTTTTCAAGATCTGATTAAAGATAGAGGGACTCTCTGTGTACCCTTGAGGGACCCGGTTCCAGCAATACATGTGACCATTGAAGGCAAATGAGAAAAGAAATTTGCTATCTGGATGCAAGGGAATGGAAAAGAATGCATGACACAGGTCTATCACAGTGAACCACTCAGCATCCCAGGGTATCTGATACAGAATCACTGCTGGGTTCGGGACAATAGGACAGCAGGGGACTACTATCTTATTGACTTTTCGTAGATCCTGCACTACTCTGTACTTGCCACTAGGCTTCTTGATGCCCATAATCGGGGAGTTACATGGGCTACTCATTACCTCCTGTATGATGTTTCCTTCTAGCAATTTCTGTATTTCCATAGTAACACCAGCTTTCACTTCTGCATTCATTCTGTAGGGTTTAGTATTGGGGTATACTGCATTGTCCTTGATGGCTATCTGTATGGGGTCCACATTTTTCATTAACCCTACATCTTTCCCTGTAAAGTCCCACACCTCTGGCTTCACTGCTTCTTGAAGTTCTTTGGGCAAATCCTGCATGGTCATTCGTTTAATTTCCGAGTCAGGGCGGACTAACATTAATTTATAAATGCCGTCTTCATCTGGGGTCTGAATTTCAACACCCTTTGGTGTGCAAAAGATGGTACAGTTCATTTTGCACAGCAAATCACGTCCCAGCAAGTTCACTGGACTGGTGTCGCAAACGACAAATCTATGCATTTCCTTAAAGTTTCCAATTGATATTTCCATGGGCTTGGTAACAGGAGTACTAATCAATTGATTAGATACACCCACTACTTGGATGGCTTCTCCCGAGAGGGGTAGGTTTGGAACGTCCACTGTTCTCACAGTAGAACGGGTAGCGCCAGTGTCCAACAGAAAGGTGACATCATTTCCGTCAACCTTTCCTTCAATGTATGGTCCGGACTGGTCTACCGGCAAGGAGGCGCCAAGTACGCACTCCTCGTCCTCCCCTCTCAGGCCCCGTCAGTACTGGTCATCACAAAGGAAGGTATCATTTAATAGATACTGCGAAGTTGCTGCATTTCTGTTCTCATTGCTTTCCCAGACTTCTATCTCATCTCCCTCTGCTTGTTTTCCCTTGTATACTTGCTTTGGTGCGCGGGGCACCTGAACTGTTTTTACCTGTGGTTGAGTCTTTCTTGGTCTTTCTTTCTGCGTCTGTGGAGTTAAATCAGGTGTTTTGGGGTTATCATCTGGCAGGTAAGGACACTCGTTACGCCAGTGTCCAATTTCGCCGCACTGATGGCAGGGAAATTTCTTCATAGCCTCCTCCCTGCTCATTTTGGGCCGGGGCTTACCTCCTCCCACACCCCCAGTACCTTGGTTCTGAGTGTTCTTGACCATGTTACTCAACTGTTTTTCCTGCTGTTCTGCGAGTTTCACCTGAGCCCACATGACCTTCTCTTTGAGAGCCTTTTTCTTTTCTGCCATCTCGTCCTCGCAGTACTTTGCGTACCGCAGGACCTCGTCTACCTTTTTGGTATGCCAACAGATTTTATTATCCTTTATCCACTGACAAATTTCGGGCCTTAAACCGTTTACAAACCTGTAAATGAAATGCGTCATATCCTTCATCTCGATGTTATCTATACCACTGTATGTTTTAAACACCTGCAACAGCCTTTCATAATAGGAGTGCACTGTCTCCTCTCTTTCCTGCGTTGTTCTATCTATCCTGGTCCAATCAGTTTCCTTTGCTGGCACCTTATTTTTCAAATGCTGAATCACTTGTTCATATTTTTTCATCACTTCAATTGACGGCTCCCCTGTGGTGGAGTCCCTCGGGTACTCCTCACTAGGCCAGCCTATGGCTATTTTACACTCGGTCCATAGATCGACCGGGACCACAATGTCGAAAAACCCATCCAGGTCTTTCCATAGGCATTTTTGTACCTTTACGAACCTTTCCACTTGCCGGTACCAATCAACTGGTTTTTCGCGCAATTTCGGGAAATCATTAGTAAAGGACACAATATCCTGCCTGGACCATGGAACGTGCACATACCTCCCACCTGGTACTTCACGCATGGGGCATAATGTTTCGGGCTTGTCTACTTCTCTCAAAGGGAACTCAGGGGTAGCTTGTCTAGATCGAGCCTCATCTTTCTTTCGTGCCCACCTGCTTCTCCATTTTTCCACGTCTCCCCATTTTTGCAAAACTGCAAGCAACTCTTTGATCTGCAACTTTTTCCCTGACACATTCAGGTTCTCTAAATCCTTGTCTGAGAATTCAGCTCTGTAAGGCTTTTGTAAGGGCTTGGATCTTGAAATATCCACCCCCATACTAGCTGCGGTGTCTGTCAGCTTTTCGTGGAGCACCCTGGTACTTCTGGTAAGGCTTTTACACATAAACAGCAACTCTTCTTCAGAATAGGTGTTTAATCTGTCTAACCCTACATTTCCTGCCATCAATTCCTCTATTTCTACCCTCAGCTTGTAGAGGTCTAAAGGTTTCGTTTGCGGAGCCTGTTTTTCTAATTCACGACTCCAATTTTCGATTTCTTCCGGGGTTACTAAAGAAACACTCCTGGTACCCGTTGCTGATTCTAATTTAATTTCTTTCGCATCAAAAGGATTATGCCTCTTCTGCACTCCCTTCCCGTTCTGTTTGTTCGGCAGGTCCAAGAACACAACTTCGGACTCGCACTCACTGGACTGATCGTCTATCAGTAGGGGCTCTTGCCTCGGCGGGGCCATTATCGGGTTCATAACTGGAGGGTTCGGGCCTCCTTGATTATTCCCGTACAACGGAACTACGGGTCCGATTGTTACCGGAATAGTCAAAGCTTCAGGACTGGTATTTAACTGGGAGATCTTCTGAATTATTTCTGTCCTCTGTCTAGCTATGGCCTCTTGCTCCCTTTCATCTAATACTCTTCCTAAGGTTCGGTCAGGTATCATCTGTGGGGTCAGGTGAGGCGTAAAACTCGGGGCAGTAGGATGCGTTTCACTTGGTCCTCCACCATAATTTGGTTTTGGGAACAAAGTTCCTGTGCCAAATGACCTGCGCTCTTCCCCATATGGAGGCTGCAAAAAGGGCACTCCTGAACCTACTGGCTTTTCTTCGTTTTCATAAAGAGGTCTGGGGAAAAACGTTCTTTCACGGGAATATTTTTCCTCCGAGCTCACGGGCATTCTAGGATATATATCGCGTACCTCTGCGGGTCCGGGATTCTCAAAATAGGGCAGTACCTGGCCACCTTCCCCCCTACATAGGGATCTGTCCTCCTCCTTGATAGATGGACGCTGGGGATTCTCTCCTGCACTGGAAGGTCGGGCTCCCTCATTATAAGGGGGCGGACTTCTCGTAAAGATGTCATCTAACAATTCATCGTCTGACTCCCCCATGGCCCCCCAATGCTTACTCTTTTCTGTCCTTTTCTCTCCAACAGGAGGGTTACCTGCTGGCATCATGGGAAACAGACCCTCAACAATCATGCTCTGCCTCCACTGTTTCATCCTCTTATCCCTGGTCTCTTGTTTCAGCCTGGGGTACCACTTGGTCAGACCTTTGTCCATCCGGGGTTTCCCTCTTTCGAAAGCCTCAATCTCACATTCCTCTAATGCCTCATACTGCGTTAGTCTTGGTCTGGGATGTAATTCATTCATTCGGGTTCTCAAATTAAATAAAATCCTACCATTGAAAGTACCGTCTAACGGAAAAGCCAATATTCCGTCATCTTTTGTGTACTTTACCCAATTCTCCAACCACACACAGGTATTGTACCCTCGGTCAAACATCATGAATGAGGCGGGAGTATTCGGTGGCGGGATAGTAACGCCCTCTCTAGACTTAATCGGTTTGTCCGTTTTGAAATAATTCTTTACCCTATTTACAAGGGACATCTTTCTCTTAGCTCCGTACATAATATCGTATCTATTAGCTTTCCACTGATCCCTTTCAAACCCTTGGTTTCTTGGATCGGGTCTAGTCTCTGGACAATACGAGTGCCACATACGATTTCTACGCTTAACTCTGTTTACAAAGTCACCTCCAATCAGAACGCGTCTTGCAATTCCGTGCGACCAAAGAGGTGCGCGCGTTCAAATAATTTCGGCCAATGGGTGCGCGGCCCCTTCGTGAGACTGTCCTCACGCTCCGGCGCTTCACCCCTCCTTTACAATTCCAGCCCCGCTACCCGCCCGCTGTGTCTACCAATCCCAGCGCGGCTCGGAGTGACGTCAGAGACGCTTCGCGGCTGACTCCCTCCCTTCGCAAGGTAACGGAAACTTTCTTTCTTTCTAAAGTGCTCAGTGCTTGGTTATTTTACAACAAATACACATTCGCCACAGTGCTCAAGTGTCTAGACAGGATAGCTTTGTTTTACTGCAAGTAAACTACTTCCATTTACTTTTCACGCGCTGCGGGTCGATCTCTTCCGCCTACCCTTCACTCTAGCATCGGTGCACCTGTTATTCCCCTAAACTCATCCACTTCTCCGGGATATCTCCGAGTCTAAGGTTTCCCAGCGGACCCCTCTGCTTTCACCCTAGCTCCGATGAACCTGCTACTCTTCCGATGTGACCCTTACTAGGTTACGCCACTATGGGAATTTTGCCAATGAACCTCGTTACTGACATTTATTCACACATGTATTCAGAAAAACCTAGTTAGTGCTTCCCGGTTATCCTAACCTGCACCTAACTTTCCTTAAGCCTGTGACCTCAGGACAATGGATTCTATTCACCACTTGCCCTTTCAATTCCCCGGGGAGTTCGGACAACACAATACGAGACGGTTTACAAATGCATGGATTAATACATATAACAATATAAGAACAAGAATAATAATGAAAAAACAATTCATGAATTTCAGCAGCGTATTCACAAGAGAGTGATCGGGTCCCTCGGAACAGCCGCTCTTATAGCAGCATTAATGTACTAGCAGCTACCAACTTAACTAGTCTAACTAGTCCTACCTAACCTTTAGCTAGTCCCTAACCATCCTCTGATCTACCAGAAAAACTGATAGAGCGCGCGAGGTCACCCAGCCAATGATTTCGCCGTTTCCGGCTTCAGGGCCCATATACTTTCAATTCACACTATTCATTGACCAGGCGACTTCACGGGCTGCTACCAATTTGTGTGTGTTCCCTACCGTTATTACTCAGTGTACCCGACTTACCATCCACCGACACGGGTACCTATGACCTCTACGGATCAGGGGCCTAGCTGTTAAAGGAAAGGCAGCAAATGCAAATTCAAATGACATTCAATACTGTTGTAAAATGACCACGGACAACTGGAAGTTTTAAAAGCTTTATCTAAAGTTCGTTTTCATCAAGCATCAAACTTACAAGAATAAGGCAATCAATAACCAAGATAATGAAAAGTACATAACTATAGAGAAATAAAGTCAGGGTAATCATTTAAATGCAAATATGAGATGTAAAGGAAAAATGCTATGCATTCAAGGCAAAAACTCTTTAGA
The DNA here is from genome assembly GCF_964261635.1 of Lissotriton helveticus. NCBI lineage: Eukaryota > Metazoa > Chordata > Amphibia > Caudata > Salamandridae > Lissotriton > Lissotriton helveticus. The sequence goes on from NC_136070.1 coordinate 940,400,868, forward strand.
AAATTTAAGTAAGGCCGTTCTAGACCATATCAGAAAATGACAAACTGCAATGCAAAATATGATTTCTAAGAGGTAGGGTAACATGGGAACATATCAAGAAATATGCAAATGACTTTTCGTTTCAATAATTGCAGCAAAAGCATGGAAAATCAACATGTGCAAGGTGTGTCTTTATTAAAGCAAAAGACGGAAATATAGAAAGGTGCAAGTTTAAAGAATTTAGAGCAGTATTTACCTAGACTGGTGTGGAAACCAAACCCTGGCCACGGGTCAGTTAAGGACAGGAAACCCTCAAGGAAGGATACCCCTCAAAGGACAGCAGGTGCAGAATGGACACCCAGGACAGGACAGGATACCCTCAGATTAGGAATCTGTTCTTGCTCTTTTTGAATGCAGTTGAGGACCTCGGGTGGTGACTGAATTTGTAAGGAACACAGGTCCTAAACTTTTTCAATACAATTATGATTGATAAACATAGGCTTAAATAAGGACTATGTCTCTTATTGTCCCATGTCCAGCCGGACAAAGGAATATTTAATACCAAGAATTTTCAAGAATTTACAAATACGTGGAAAAAACAAATAACTAGGCACAAGCCTGTACCAAGTCAACAAGAAGGACAGTACAAGGGAAAGGAATTAGCAGGCAAACAAAGTGGAGCAAAGGGTGGCTTACAGTACAATGTAATCTTGCGTAAGCTCAAACCAACAGTAAATGCAACACATTATTGACAATTGACAATTGACAAGTGCAGTACTGTTAAAACAGTCAACGTGAAGTTTCGATCCCTATCTCCAACAATAAACTGGGATCATCTTCAGGACTACTATTGATGCTTTTGCCTGAGTGAATTAAAAAAGCCTTGTCTCGCCGCTAACCACCCTAAGAAAGCCACCATATGGCATTTCCGAACAACCCTAAGGTACCTTTGCCCGCTACTCTGGGTCACTTCACCCCGAATCCTCGCACTCGCATTGAAACCTCCAGTTCACTCTGCTCGGTTTCTTATTCGCCCACTCCGCTCACCCCTTCAACATCAGTGCCTAAGAGTCACCACGGTAACTTCACGGACCGTCTCCGTCCTTACCGAATACGCAACAAGTACCACTGGCATGCGTATCGATAACAAGCACATTAATACGAGTCACCCCTGATACAGGAACGCCAAAGCAACTTCACTCAGCTCCCTTAATCCGTCCACTCTGCCCACTCATCTGCAACCAGACCCACAACGGTAACTTCAAGGACTCACTTTGTCCTGGCCGACAATGTAACTACGTGCAATGGCACCCGCACTGCCAACCTATACCTCCACCCACCTGGGCACCACGGTCGGACACGGAAGCCACGGTGACTACCCCTGCCCTCTGCAGCTTGAAACATGAGCATAATACCGTCTATGCCCTTTCAAATAGTCACCATTTTATGCGTTACGACCACACGCAACAAGCCTCATGCACTTGATCTCACCATGTATTGTTCACTGGCCAAACCCCCACTTAAGTAAATGGTCACAGTTTGGCACAATTCACTCTTGTATGGCTGACATGCTTATTTTATATGTAACTATTCTGAGATTCAATTATGTCTCCCCCTTCCTCCCCCCTGTTTATTCCCACAGGCTTTTTTAATTCACTCAGGCAAAAGCATCAATAGTAGTCCTGAAGATGATCCCAGTTTATTGTTGAAGATAGGGATCGAAACGTCACGTCGACTGCTTTAACAGTACTGCACTTGTCAATTGTATAACATGTGTTGCATTTACTGTTGGTTTGAGCTTACGCAAGATTACATTGTACTGTAAGCCACCCTTTGCTCCACTTTGTTTGCCTGCTAATTCCTTTCCCTTGTACTGTCCTTCTTGTTGACTTGGTACAGGCTTGTGCCTAGTTATTTGTTTTTTCCACGTATTTGTAAATTCTTGAAAATCCTTGATATTAAATATTCCTTTGTTCGGCTGGACATGGGACAAAAAGAGACATAGTCCTTATTTAAGCCTATGTTTGTCAATCATAATTGTATCGAAAAAGTTTAGGACCTGTGTTCCTTACAAATTCAGTCACCACCCGAGGTCCTCAACTACCTAGACGGGTCCCCTTGTTCTTGATACTGTGATGATTTGTACCATGATATGTGTTTACGAATCCTCTGTTTAAGTTTATATAATTATCATGCTATGTATTGTCAGTTTCCGGCGCGCCTGATGACATTCAGAAAGGCGACTGTCGAAAAGCGTCTGTTTCTGCTGAGTTTACAATAAATCATATGAATTTACCCCTGCGAGTGCCTTCTCTTGGTTCTAAGTGAAGGGGTAATGGAGTTGACATTTACAAACATGGGTACACCCCCACGACGAAAAGGCATCTGCCCGCAAGTGCAGAGGAAAAGGTGGTGGGAGCAGTTATATATATATATATATATATATATATATATATATATATATATATATATATATATATATATATATATATATATATATATATATATAAATATATACATATATGAACTGCAAATGAACTGCCCAGATGTGTCTACTACATTAGGGGGAGGAGTCTTTTGTTGCAGACGACCATTTTAAACAGGATGGAGAAACATTTGGAAAGGACTACAGTGATGGGTACTGAGGAAGGCCAGGATGCCGAAATGCATTTACGGCCACTGCCAGCAACTCAATAAAGCTTGCTGTTCCCTTGAAGCCCCTTTCTGGCCACTTATTTCTCCCAAGAAATTGTCTTCCATATATCCTGCGCCTGCCAGAGACGCAGTCAAGTTGGCCCTGCCTCACAAGAGTCTCTAATTCAAATCTGGCAATTCTCGCTGCTGCAGCGTTATGAAAGATTGAGGAATCAATAGAAGCGGAGACCGCCCGGACTCTCGGAGGAAAGCAGGTAGACGGAGGTATTTGATCTCCTTTGGGCGTCACGCCTCGCATTTGGCAGCCCCTAACTGTATTGAATCCTGAGAGAAACGGCTGGGCAGAACGGAGGGGGCCCAGGGGCACGCTCGTGGACTTTGGGGAGCTGTAATGATGTTGTTTCCACTCACCTGAAAGTCTACACAGACCTACAGTCTCAGATCTGCTCGCCCATGCCACCGGCCCGGTATTGATGACACAGTGCATGCTGGGAGGGGTAGTTCTCTGAACTGCAAATGAACTGCCCAGGTGTGTCTACTACATTAGGGGGAGGAGTCTTTTGTTGCAGATGACCATTTTAAACAGGATGGAGAAACATTTGGAAAGGACTACAGTGATGGGTACTAAGGAAGGCCAGGATGCCGAAATGCATTTACCGCCACTGCCAGCAACTCAATAAAGCTTACTGTTCCCTTGAAGCCCCTTTGTGGCCTCTTATTTCTGCCAAAAAATTGTCTTCCATATATCCTGCGCCTGCCAGAGACGCAGTCAAGTTGGCCCTGCCTCACAAGAGTCTCCGATTCAAATCTGGCAATTCTCGCTGCTGCAGCGTTATGAAAGATTGAGGAATCAATAGAAGCGGAGACCGCCCGGACTCTCGGAGCAAAGCAGGAAGACGGAGGTATTTGATCTCCTTTGGGCGTCACACCTCGCATTTGGCAGCCCCTACCTGTATGGAATCCTGAGAGAAACGGCTTGGCAGAATGGAGGGGGCCCAGGGGCACGCTCATGGACTTTGAGGAGCTGTAATGATGTCGTTTCCACTCACCTGAAAGTCTACACAGACCTACAGTCTCAGATCTGCTCGCCCATGCCACCGGCCCGGTATTGACGACACAGTGCATGCTGGGAGGGGTAGTTCTCTGAACTGCAAATGAACTGCCCAGGTGTGTCTACTACATTAGGGGGAGGAGTCTTTTGTTGCAGACGACCATTTTAAACAGGATGGAGAAACATTTGGAAAGGACTACAGTGATGGGTACTGAGGAAGGTCAGGATGCTGAAATGCATTTACCGCCACTGCCAGCAACTCAATAAAGCTTACTGTTCCCTTGAAGCCCCTTTCTGGCCTCTTATTTCTCCCAAGAAATTATCTTATATATATATATATATATATATATATATATATACCTACAACAAAGTACAAATGCACTCCACGCAGGAATAACGTCCACAGTCCAGAAGTCTACTTATAGCTGATAGTTTATTTCCGCATCTAAAGCAAAAGAAAACACCCTACGCGTTTAGGCAGAGTCAACATTAGTATTGATTTACATGGTCTCAGAAGGATTTAATGTTTCTATTTTTAGCAACCCCAGAAAACTAGATATTGCATTACAGGGCATACATATATAATATTAAATGTATCTATTTATATAATATTGTATTTTTGATATTTAAATTTATTTGTAAATACTTGGAATGTATATATGTATATATGATATGAAATATATTTATTTTGATTACCCCTGATGTGACCCAATGAAATGGACACTATGTCCTCTATGCATTCTGATTTGACTTCTAGATACATGAATGTAAAATAATGCTATGTTCACTGTAAGACCATAGAGGCTTAGCCTTTCGCGAATTTTTTGTTAACATAAATACCCTCTTTTGTTTCATTGACAGGTCATGTGATCAAGCCTCGACGTAGAGACGAAACGCATCATGGCGGATGGCTGGCTGCAAGATTGCACAATAAAGCACTGAGATTTGCACAAATTATTGGGCTTACTCTGCGTTGTTTTCTTTCCGTGGGAGGAATGACGGTTCCCCTTTTATATATATATATATATATATATATATATATATATATATATATATATATATATACCTCACTGTACAACAAAGTACAAATGCACTTCACGCAGGAATAACGTCCACAGTCCAGAAGTCTGCTTATAGCTGATAGTTTATTTCCGCATTTAAAGCCAAAGAAAACACCCTACGCGTTTAGGCGAAACCGCCTTGCTCACGGTTATATATATATACTAGCAGCCCGCTGGGGCAGAAAGGGACTGGGGGCAGTACACCTGCTCCCGCCCCGACCCCCTCTTGCACCGACTCCCTCCCGCCCCGACTCACTCGCGCCCCCCTCCCGCCCCGACTCACTCGCGCTCCGACATTTTTATTTACTGCTGCCTCCTTCTTGCCTCCACCTGCATCACAGTCTCACTTTCCCTTTCCTTACCTGTGCCGCCGCTCCTCACTGCACAGCCGCTCGTCACTGCACCGCCCTCCTCCTTCGTCGTTATCACGCACGTCGCACCGCGGCCAGTGCTAGGTCCCGGCCGGCACTACTTTCAGGGGAAATCAACGTAATTTTTTTATTTACTTTTGTATTTTTATTTATATAGCCTATGTCCATCTACACACCCTGACATTTTCATAGATGTATCGGGTATGTAGATTGGCGCTGTGGTTGCTGAGTTTACCTGGCCAAAAGGTGCAAGTTCTCTCTTTATAATAGTAGTATAGATGTGTGTGTGTGTTTATATATGTATATACATGTATGTATGTATGTATTTATATATATATATATATATATATATATATATGTGTGTATGTGTGTGTGTATATATATATATATATGTACACGAAAGTCCCTCCTCAAAGAAGAAAAGACGCAGCAGCCCAGAGGGGAAGTGTAAGGAGGGGCTTTAATCAAACAAATTGCAGTCTGGTGGCGGCGGATGCATTTCGGCGCAGTGGCCTTCCTCAGCGCCCAACACCAAATGAAATGTCTCGAAAAGCCTGCCTGCCGCTTGTTGATGTAGGCGCCACTCCGCTCCTCCCCCATGAGATTCCTCTCACCTGTTGTGGCGCGTTGTGTATCTGCGCACCACAACTCCCAGAATGCAACATGTTCTCACAATCCGGGTTGGTGCAATGGGGAAGGGTAACTGTTGTTCCGAGTGGTGTAATGAGTCGGTGGCGAGAAAAAGCGGCAGGATTTGATGGGCTAATTCGGGTTGTTACTTGAATGAAGTCACTCCTTGTGTCCCCTTTGACTGTCAGTCCCTCCAGCAGAGCGAAGTGTAGAGCAGGGGCGTGGTGCCCAAAGAGAGGTAGGTAACCTCAACCACTCCGGATCACCCTGCAAGGGGGACGGGTACCGGACCAGTCCATTACTGGAAAACGAAAACAAAAAGTCATGAGGCTTTTTCGGCCAGTGAAGTCCGGACCCAGAAAATGACAGGGGCTCGCTGCAGTGCGCCTCTGGCTGTGCGCATAAATATGTACACGAAAGTCCCTCCTCAAAGAAGAAAAGACGCAGCAGCCCAGAGGGGAAGTGTAAGGAGGGGCTTTAATCAAACAAATTGCAGTCTGGTGGCGGCGGATGCATTTCGGCGCAGTGGCCTTCCTCAGCGCCCAACACCAAATGAAATGTCTCGAAAAGCCTGCCTGCCGCTTGTTGATGTAGGCGCCACTCCGCTCCTCCCCCATGAGATTCCTCTCACCTGTTGTGGCGCGTTGTGTATCTGCGCACCACAACTCCCAGAATGCAACATGTTCTCACAATCCGGGTTGGTGCAATGGGGAAGGGTAACTGTTGTTCCGAGTGGTGTAATGAGTCGGTGGCGAGAAAAAGCGGCAGGATTTGATGGGCTAATTCGGGTTGTTACTTGAATGAAGTCACTCCTTGTGTCCCCTTTGACTGTCAGTCCCTCCAGCAGAGCGAAGTGTAGAGCAGGGGCGTGGTGCCCAAAGAGAGGTAGGTAACCTCAACCACTCCGGATCACCCTGCAAGGGGGACGGGTACCGGACCAGTCCATTACTGGAAAACGAAAACAAAAAGTCATGAGGCTTTTTCGGCCAGTGAAGTCCGGACCCAGAAAATGACAGGGGCTCGCTGCAGTGCGCCTCTGGCTGTGCGCATAAATATGTACACGAAAGTCCCTCCTCAAAGAAGAAAAGACGCAGCAGCCCAGAGGGGAAGTGTAAGGAGGGGCTTTAATCAAACAAATTGCAGTCTGGTGGCGGCGGATGCATTTCGGCGCAGTGGCCTTCCTCAGCGCCCAACACCAAATGAAATGTCTCGAAAAGCCTGCCTGCCGCTTGTTGATGTAGGCGCCACTCCGCTCCTCCCCCATGAGATTCCTCTCACCTGTTGTGGCGCGTTGTGTATCTGCGCACCACAACTCCCAGAATGCAACATGTTCTCACAATCCGGGTTGGTGCAATGGGGAAGGGTAACTGTTGTTCCGAGTGGTGTAATGAGTCGGTGGCGAGAAAAAGCGGCAGGATTTGATGGGCTAATTCGGGTTGTTACTTGAATGAAGTCACTCCTTGTGTCCCCTTTGACTGTCAGTCCCTCCAGCAGAGCGAAGTGTAGAGCAGGGGCGTGGTGCCCAAAGAGAGGTAGGTAACCTCAACCACTCCGGATCACCCTGCAAGGGGGACGGGTACCGGACCAGTCCATTACTGGAAAACGAAAACAAAAAGTCATGAGGCTTTTTCGGCCAGTGAAGTCCGGACCCAGAAAATGACAGGGGCTCGCTGCAGTGCGCCTCTGGCTGTGCGCATAAATATGTACACGAAAGTCCCTCTCAAAGAAGAAAAGACGCAGCAGCCCAGAGGGGAAGTGTAAGGAGGGGCTTTAATCAAACAAATTGCAGTCTGGTGGCGGCGGATGCATTTCGGCGCAGTGGCCTTCCTCAGCGCCCAACACCAAATGAAATGTCTCGAAAAGCCTGCCTGCCGCTTGTTGATGTAGGCGCCACTCCGCTCCTCCCCCATGAGATTCCTCTCACCTGTTGTGGCGCGTTGTGTATCTGCGCACCACAACTCCCAGAATGCAACATGTTCTCACAATCCGGGTTGGTGCAATGGGGAAGGGTAACTGTTGTTCCGAGTGGTGTAATGAGTCGGTGGCGAGAAAAAGCGGCAGGATTTGATGGGCTAATTCGGGTTGTTACTTGAATGAAGTCACTCCTTGTGTCCCCTTTGACTGTCAGTCCCTCCAGCAGAGCGAAGTGTAGAGCAGGGGCGTGGTGCCCAAAGAGAGGTAGGTAACCTCAACCACTCCGGATCACCCTGCAAGGGGGACGGGTACCGGACCAGTCCATTACTGGAAAACGAAAACAAAAAGTCATGAGGCTTTTTCGGCCAGTGAAGTCCGGACCCAGAAAATGACAGGGGCTCGCTGCAGTGCGCCTCTGGCTGTGCGCATAAATATGTACACGAAAGTCCCTCCTCAAAGAAGAAAAGACGCAGCAGCCCAGAGGGGAAGTGTAAGGAGGGGCTTTAATCAAACAAATTGCAGTCTGGTGGCGGCGGATGCATTTCGGCGCAGTGGCCTTCCTCAGCGCCCAACACCAAATGAAATGTCTCGAAAAGCCTGCCTGCCGCTTGTTGATGTAGGCGCCACTCCGCTCCTCCCCCATGAGATTCCTCTCACCTGTTGTGGCGCGTTGTGTATCTGCGCACCACAACTCCCAGAATGCAACAAGTTCTCACAATCCGGGTTGGTGCAATGGGGAAGGGTAACTGTTGTTCCGAGTGGTGTAATGAGTCGGTGGCGAGAAAAAGCGGCAGGATATATATCCAGCTCCAGTTTGCACCAACAGCAACGGGGCACTAGCGGTGGGTGCCGCTAGCACGGTGGTGCACCGTGTATAAATGCCGCTCCAAGTCTTCCCCCCAGCCGGGAAGGAAAAAGGCAGCACTCGCGGGGTGTTTCGTCAGTTGTTTCCAAAGTTTATTAAGCGCTTCTCACTTGACCCGAAACGCGTCTGTGAGAAGCGCTTAATAAACTTTGGAAACAACTGACGAAACACCCCGCGAGTGCTGCCTTTTTCCTTCCCGGCTGGGGGGAAGACTTGGAGCGGCATGTATATATGTATATATATATATATATATATATATATATATATATATATATATATATATATATATATATATATATATATATATATATATATATATATATATATATATATATATATATATATATATATATATATTATTTATTTTTGTTCACCCTCACCTTTTACATTACTCATGGCATGTTAAATGATTTAATGACATCATTGGTGAATTACTGATGACATCGTACAATCATTATGACATTGTCCTAAAGGGCTAGAAGTTGAAGCAATTCAACAACCTACCCCTGTGACCAATTTATTCTATTTTCCTTAGTGGGATTACCCTCTTAAAGACTTTCAAATTTTAAGTTCAGAGTTTTACCGGTAAATATTTGCCACTGAAAAAATCCCTTCTGCCACACAATATGGCCAACCCTGTGTAGTTTAGTTAAAGGCACTGCCCATTTTCCTAAGATGGGGACAATTGCATACTACATGAGAGCCATGCTTACAACACCAGTGTGAGATAAACCACCTAAAAATGGGACACCCCTACAGTCTACATTATTCAACAATCTACAGTGCCTCAAAATGTTCAGCAATGTTTCAGAAATAGACATCCACACCTTATAAAAGTCCTCACGACATAGAAGTTTTCTTTAGCACTGTATTGCAACTACTTACCATGGGCATGTTCCTAGATATCCACTTGTGGATAATCTATTGTCAACAAAAGTGTTTTCCCTTCTCACCGAATTTTTGGACAGACTTTTGCTTTAAGCCATAATGTATGGTCACACATACCTCTGCAACTCACATCAGGTGTGCTCAATCTTTACCTTGCTTAACATGGAATACTACTTGCACCACAAGGTTTAGTGATTCGTAAATGGTGCACCATATAACCTTCTACACATTTTTATTTTTGGAAAGTTTTGTGAAGATTTGTCAAATGGCACCACAGTTATTAGTGAAACAAAAAATGCTCTTATTGACAAACTCTGATCTAACTATAATTACCACCACTATGTAATATGTTGTCAAGGTACATATAGTTTGATTCTATATTGAATGCATCTCTATACTAAACTATGTGTACTTACCTATACAATATTGCAGTGCTAGGTATGTTAGCCATGCTATTTTATCAAGACTATATTAACAAGCATTGGCAAAGCCAATAGGCCTCGCCAATGTAAGAGCTATTGGCAAAGCTAATATTTTTTAGCCATGTTGTACACAAGTGTGGCTGCTGTTCAGCATGGCTTAAAGTTAGTGGAGTAAAGAAGAGCAGAGCTTCCTAAAGTGGAGTAGAGCAGAGTGTTATGGAGTGATGTAGAAAAGACCTGAGTGGAGTGTGATGGAGTGGCATAAAGTGGAGTGGTTTAGAGTGTGGTGGAGTGTCAAGGAGGGAATGGAGTATCGTAGAATGGGGGTGTAGAGTTGAGTTGTGTAGAGTGGAGTACAGTGTCAGATTGGAGTAGAGTGTTTCAGAGTGAAGTGGTATAGAGTGCGGTTGAGTGGTGTAGAGCAGAATGGAGAGGCATAGAGGGTGTTGCGTAAAGTGGAGCATATGGCTGTAGAGTGCAGGGACAGAGTGGAGTAGATTGTCTCAGAGTGGAGTGGCATAGTGTGGAGTAGTGTAGGAGAGTGGAATAGCATAGAGTGGAGTAATGTGTGGTAGGGTTGAGTGGCATAGAGTGTCAGAGCGGAGTGGCATAGAGTGGAGTGGTGTAGAGTGGAGTAGTATATGCGAGAATATAATGGAGTAACATTGCAAGGAGTTGCATAGAGTGTCATAGAATGGAGTAGAGTGTTGTAGACTGGACTGTTCTAGAATGAAGTAGAGCATAATAGAATGGAGTATCGTGGAGTGGAGTGTAGCAGAATCGAGTAGAGTGGACTAGAGTGAAGTGGCATAAAGTACAGTGGTACAGAGTAGATTGGCATAGCCTGGAGTGATGCTAACTAGAGTGACAGAGTGTAGTGGCATGTTGTGCATTGGCATAGAGTGCAGCAGAGTGGCATAGAGTTGAGGAGTGCAGAGCAAAGTGCAGTGTTGTAGAGTGCAGTGGCATTGAGTGCAGTGGTGCAGAGTTGCATGGCGTAATGTTCAGTGGTGAAGTGTGTAGTCTTGCACAGTGCAGTGGCATAGAGGTGAGTGTTGCACAATAGAGTGGCACAGAGTAGCATTGAGCAGAGTAGAGTGGCAGAGAGTGCGATGGTAGAGACTGCAGTGGCAGAGAGAGCAGTGTTGCAGAGTAGAGTGTTGCAAAATGCACTCGTGTACAGTAGAGTGGCAAAGAGTGCATTAGTATAGAGTGCAATGACGTAAAGTGGTGCAGAGTAAAGTTGCACAGAGTGCAATTGTGTAGAGTGGCACATAGTAGAGTGGTGTACAGTGCAATGGTGCGGCGTAGATTAGCATAGAGTGCACTGGTATAGAGTGTATTGGTTTTGAGTATAGTGGTGTGGAGTCCATTGGCATAGAGGTCAGTGGGCTGCAGTGCAGCGACATAGAATAAAGTGGCATAGAGTGGAGGGTTGCAGGGTAGATTGCAGTGGTGTAGAGTGGAGTGGCACAGAGTGCAATAGAGTGGTGTAGAGTTAAGTGGCGTAGAGTAGATTGTTTCAAAGTACAGTGCAGTGGCATAGAGTGCAGTAGCATAGAGTAGAGTGTCATAGAGGGCAGTGTCATCAAGTAGATTAGAATGGCTTACAGTGCATTGACGTAGAGTCGGTGGCGAAGAGTGCAGTGGTGAATAGTACAGTACTGTGGGGGTAAAGTGCACTGGCTCAGAGTAGAGTGGTGTAGAGTAGACTAGAGAGGCCTTGAGTGAAATAGTAAAGAGTGGAGTTGTGCAGAGTAGAGTGCAGTGACGCAGTGTGAAGCGGTGCAGTGTGGAGTGTTGCAGAGTACAGAGGCCTTGAGTGAAGTGACATAGAGAGCAGTAGTGCAGAGTAGAATGCAATGACGCACTGTGGATGGTACAGTGTGAAGTGGTGCATTGTGGAGTGGCACAGAGTAGAGCGCACTGGCCTGGAGTGGTGCAAAGTAGAGTGGACTGGGGTAAAGTGGAGTAAGCATGGTGTGATACGCACTTCCATTGCAGACAACACATTTTCAATTGAAATGACCATTACATTTCCAGACATACAGTTTTACTGATAAAAGTATACAGCGCACAAATAATATTTTAAAATGTCATCTTGTAGTGCACTGACTTGCTTTGATCATATTAAAATATTTGTGTCCACCACACTTCAGAATTGCCAAAAATGTGCTGCATTTGTCCTTTCCAGATTTTCGAAAAAAATTACATCTTACTGCACACCTCGAGTAGCCAGCACGATTGTCACATAAATCCTCTAACTTTGAAGTTGGAGAAAGAGAAGTAAATACCAAGCTCCCTGGAAGACAGAGCATGACATTTGACCTCTGTCTTTGAATGCACAGCAAATGTGACAAGATTAGAACAAGACTTAAAGGCCTATTTACAGAAATTCAGTACTGGTGGAAGAATACAGTAAATAGTGTTTGGGCAAGGAAAGAGACAAACTCAAGCTGGACAGACTAAAACAAATAAAGTAAATGTGAGTTACAAACCTCAGAGCTAATGGTAAACAATAGAAGAATGCATTCCCAGGGAGGCATTAAGAATTTCCCCGAGATTTTGTTAGCAAATGAGACAGCTGGGCTGTCTGGTAGGCTTCAACCTAAACAAGCATTTGCAATGCAATAGGTCTCCCATGTGCGAGAGCTTGAGCTATTGTCATTGTTAATGACAATGCCTTTTATTTATGTGTTTTGAAAAGGCGCAGTTACTGCCAGCCTTGCTTCTTGTAATCAACAACTATAATTACGCACCGCTTGTAGGTTTTCAAAACACATAAGTAAAAGGCCTTGTCATTTACAATGCTAATCACTCAAACTCTCACAAATGCAACACCTATTGCATTGCAAATCCCTGTTTTAAAAGGGTCTGTGAATCCATGGAGGATCTGCAAATTAGCAGTCCAGATATTTCTAAAATTTAATCTCGATGCCCAATCTGAAACTAAAAATGTAAACAATAATTACACACATATGATTTATTTGTTCTGTGTGTGAGATATATAGTGCTCCGATACCCTACTGCTGGTCTGAATAGCGCTATAAAACAAATGAAATGCGTGTAAGAGAGGGGTTATGACAAGATGAGGCACACTGGTGGTTCGGGGTAGTGTGGGAATTAGTGGGGTGGGTGGTTTAAAGGGAGGGGTCACCAATAAAGAAGCTCCACTAGCGTTAAAACGGGACCAGTTCCTAGTAATCGCAAAACATGAATAATGAATGCTATTTTTTTGGGTCGCAGAATGCTTGTACATTATATTGTAATATTTGGTGGAGGGAGGGTAACTCATTTACAAAGATGTATCATGTTCTGCAAAAGTCCATCAGATTAAAAAGACGTACCACATAACCAGTCTCTAGCTAGCAACCAAAATCCTCCCTGAGAAAAATGATCACACTAGCCTAACCCTGAAGGAGGTTGTTAAAATGTGGCCATTGTTCTCGCGAGCTCTTCCTCCCCTGAAAGCAATAAATTAGCCTACAGCCTGATGGTTAAATACTAGTGTGGCAGGGTTGTTAGTTAGGATCTCCCCACATAGCCAAAACACAACTAAATCACAGAACCGGACTTATGCGGGTAGCAGACCATCTGTCCGAAAAAGCTGCAGTGACTCGTCAGAGACGATGTTATATAATTACTTGTGCCTAAACAGACTTAAGGCTGAGTGGAAGCTGAAAGTACGACTGCCCTTCCTCGTGTGCCTCCACCTCACCCCCAGAGTTCGCCTGCATTTTAATTTTAAACTCAAGTCAACAAGCGCCATTACTTACCCCCGTACGGCTTGCTCAGGGGATGCTTCAGATACTCATCAGTCTGGTGTGCCAGTAAGGCCTCCGCAAGAAGTGTTAAAATATATATTAAATATGTAAAGCTACTCCACCACCAGGAGCCTCCAGCAGAAGCCATTTTCTTCCCTCTCATCTGCACACATAAAATATGTGAACGCACCGTGCAAGTTTATACTCAAACGTGAAGGAGGCGCAGACATATGTCACAGTTAAGCACAGCAGCTTTGTGCAGAGGCCATTGTGAAAGTAAAAGTGGGCGCCGTGCTGAAACATGAAGCACAGCACCCGCGGGCAGGACAGGGCTGACAGCCATGCTTCTAGGAAAAAAGGGGCAGATTTATGAGGCCCTTGCGCCACGTTTAAGCCGCTGTTGCGTCACGCAAGGCTGCGTAAACGTGGCACATCCCTACGAACGATTTACAACGTGACGCATCTAGGCAGATGCGTCACGTTGTAAAGCCCTGCGCCGCTTGTGGGCGTTCCGGCGCAGGGTGGGCGTTCCGGGGCAGGTGCGCCTCGCAAAAGTGGCTGAGTGAAATCTATAAGATTTCACTCAGTCACTTTCAAGCCAATGCTGCGTCAAAAGCCTGCGCCTGCTTGAAACAGGCGTAGGTCTTGACGCAGCATGGTTAAGATGGGGCACCCCCGAGCCTTGCTGGAGCTGCGTCGTGCTTATTTATTTATTTATTTATTTATTTCGCATACTTATAGAGCGCAGACCTGTCACCCAGAGGGCATCCTGGCGCTTTGATCAGAGAACCCCCGCACAAGACCAGAGCAGTCGCGCAGCCATTACTTGGGAAAAAGATAAGTCTTTAAGGCCTTCCTGAACGGAAGATAGTCCTTGCAGCTCCTGAGAGTGAGTGGAAGAGAATTCCACAATTTAGCTGCCGCCACTCTAAATGAGCGGCCGCCCATCCTCACTCTTTGAAACCTAGGCACCACCAGAAGGTGAGCCGATGACGACCGCAAAAGCCGTGGGGCAGAATACCATGCAAACATGTTTTGTAGCGGGATAGGGCCCAAGAGGTGTACCGCTCTAAATACCAAACAGGCCGCTTTAAATTGGACCCGTAGTTCTACCGGGAGCCAATGCAGGTCACGAAGGGCAAGAGTAGAAGAGCTAGATCTGGGTCGTGAAAGGGCCAGTTTAGCAGCCATATTCTGCACCCTCTGCAGCTTCCCTATCAGATTTTTTGGGGCCCCCAGAAGGAGACCATTACAATAATCCAGCCGACTTAAAATAGTCCCCCGGACTACTTCCGGCCTGGACTGAGCAGGGAGCAGAGGCAAAACTCTGCGGAGCATACGGAGCAGCATCATACATGTTCCCGTGGTTTTATTAACATGTAGGTCAAGTTGTAAGTTAGGGCCGAACATGACCCCTAAATTACGAGCTGACTCTGATGCCGACACTGGTTCGGAAAAAGTGCTAGGCCAAAAATCGGTAGGTAGAGCCCGCGGGATCCGGTCAGTGGAGCAGTGGAGCACCTCCGTCTTCAAGCTATTGAATTGCAAAGAATTTGCTCGAAGCCAATCCGCTGTAGCTGCCATGCAGCGATGGAAGGTGTTCAGCGAGATCGCATTGCTCCCTTCCAAGGAAAACACCAGCTGAGTGTCATCAGCATAATTAAATGCCGAGACCCCAAAAGATTTTATTAGCTGAACAAGCGGACGGAGGTACAGGTTGAACAATATCGGGCTGATGGCCGAGCCCTGTGGCACCCCCTGTCCGATTTTCCTTGGCTCCGAGCTGAAAGGTGGAAGTGACACCAACTGTTGCCTGCCCTCGAGGTATGAAATCAGCCAGTCTCTGGCCCCCTCGCAAATCCCGCACTCTTCCAGCCTCTGAACCAGGGTCCGATGGCAGACCGTGTCGAACGCGGCCGACATGTCGAGCAGCACCAAAAAGGCTGCCCGACCACTGTCGACACGCGAACGCAGATTGTCCAGCACGGTCACAAGTGCGGTCTCCGTCCCATGACCAGGTCGGAAGCCAAACTGGGCCTCATCGAACCACCCAATGTGTTCCAGGTAGCAGGAAAGAGAGCGAGTTACCCATTTCTCCAAGATCTTGATTGGAAAGGGAAGCAAGGATATCGGCCTGTAGTTGGAAAGGTCAGCTGGATCCAAGGTTGGCTTTTTTAGCAGAGGCAACACCACTGCTAGTTTCCAGCAACCTGGGACAGACGCCGATTCCAGAGATTGGAGACAGATTGAAAACAGAGGCGGGAACAGTTCTTCATGAAAAGTTTTCCAAAATTTGGGGGGCAGTGGATCAAGCGGAGATCCGGATGACACCGAGCAAGCCGTATTACAAAATTATTCAAAGGACGGGAGGGGGAAGGAGTTCAACCGTGGTGGTTTGGGTGAGGTGATCAAATCGCCCGCCCGCGACGCAACTCCAGCAATGCGCCAACTTAACGGCACAGATGCGTCACGCATCTGTGCCGTTTTTGCCCCATGGTGCGCCGCATTGTAAATGCGGCGCACCATGGGTGGCGGAGCTGTGGCGCACTGTGGCGCACATTAACTGGCGCATCCCTGGGGATGCGCCAGTTAACATAAATCTGCCCCTATGTGTGTAAAAGAAAAACAGGCACCACTGGCGTAGAAAGTGGGGGTGCCGGCCGCCCCAGGTGTCATCACTGAGGGGGGTGACAAAATGGCAAAAATATGTTTTTAAACACATATTTTTGCAATTTAGTCAAGCCTGAGATGACAAAAAAAATGTTACGCACTGGGTACCACCTGACCTTGCTTCGCCACTGACAGGCACTGTGTTAAAGATAAGCATGGGTTGCGTGTGAGGAAATAAAATGTTTAAGGTACACAATGGCCCCTCGCGTCATGCGGCTTCTTTTTGCGCGTTGGAAGCGGTAAAACATAAGGTGTATTATGCCCGTCCTAACCTGCAAGTGGTGTATGTGGTCCCATTGTGAAAGAGTGCATAGCACACTGCAAATACCAAAAAAAAGAAAGTGCTGCTATTGCTAAAGCTGTCTAGTGCTCTTCAGATTAATTAAGGAAAGAGTTCTGCTGAAGGGCTAATACAAGCTATACAGTATGGAGACAGTGAAAGGTCCAGTCCTGATGGGAGGTTACAAAAGGCAGGGAGGTGCTAAGGAGGGACTAATAAGCCTACTGACAAATCAAAAGCCAACATTTACAAAGGACACTCACACCAGCCAATTGCGAAGAGTGGGCGGAGCTTCAAGTCCATACCTGAATACTGCACGCTTCGCAGAGCAGCGCATGCGCTGCCAAGGCTCAACCAAAAACGCATGGTGCCTGCTAAACATTTTGATATTTGATATTTGAGGGGTATTTGTAGAGCGCAACGTTCGCTCCGGAGGGAGCATCTTGGCGCTAAGAAACCTAAATGAACCAGGCCAGGGGGTTAGATGGAAGCTTTGGAGTACTCGTCCGGAAGATTAAAAATCCATGTTTTTAGAAGCTTTCTAAAGGGCTTTTCCTGGGTTTGTTGTCTGAGATTTTTAGGGAGTTTGTTCCAGGCTTTAGATGCAAGGAAGCTGAGGGTTTTCTCACCCTTCGTTTTCAGGTTGTATTTAGGGAGAAGGATGAGGTTGTCATTGGTTGAGCGAAGGTGACGGCTGGGCGTGTAATGGGGAAAGCGCCTGGTGAGGTATTTGGGGCCTGTCTTGTTATAGGCGCGGAAGGCTATAATCAGGATTTTAAAAAGAATCCTTTTGTGAAGGGGGAGCCAGTGGAGTGAGTGAAGCGCTGCAGAGATGGAGGATCTGCGGGGTAAGCCCAGGACAAGGCGGGCAGCTGTGTGAAGTACACTCTGCAATTTAAGGAGGGTGCTCTTTTTGACTCCTGCAAGCAAGCCATTGCAGTAGTCCAGTCGCGAGATTATGAGTGCGACTGTCACCGTCTTTCTGGCATTGATGGGGAGAAAGTCGAAGAACTTTCTGAGGGATCTGATTGTTCCGAAGCATTTGCCTGCAATGGTTCTGGCATGCTCTGCTCTGCCGAAAATCCATCCATGCAAGATAGAGCAACAAGATGACAAGGAATTCTGTGGTAGGAAGGCTCATTCTCTCCTTATTCTAATACTGTCTTCATTATCTCCACCTATGAGCACAGTAGCATCATCCAAGGAGCACCAAAGTACAGTGCTTGCTTCTCACATCCTAAGTGCCCTTTTATAATAACCAATTTTGAAACATGCACTTAAGTCTAAAATAGCTTACAATTGTTTAGTAGTGACACTTCTTTCCTTCAGAATTATTTGCACGCTAAGCATGATTTAGCACCCTTGGCTAAGATAGGTGATCTTCCAGTTGTTTTATTAACATTAGATGTCCATAATGCAAGTAGTTGTTTTAAATATAACTACTTTGTGACAAAATCACATTCCATAAAAGCTGGCATTTCTGATCCTATTGTGTTGTTTCCGTTCTCAGACATAACTGTCTCTATCTGTTAAGCCAGATCTGCATTGCCTGCGAGTAAACATACATTTCAAAATGTCCCTTCTTGCAGACTGTCTTTCTTTCATTTTTAGGACATGGAATAATGCCTTGAATTCACAGAAAATGCTTAGATCATCATTTGCACGACGGGACGTGCACACTGCAGCAACCTTGAAAGCTTTTATTCTGTGTTTGGTCAAAAATAATCGAGGCGAGATAAAGAGGACTTGGACTTTTTTAAAAATATTAAGTAAAAATAGATTGCATCATGGGTGATCAAAGAATGTCACAACCACACACAGCACACTTTCTGCTTATTTAAGCAATAACAATGAATTGAATATACACACTTGAGTAGATTTATCTCATACTAAACTAATATTCAACCTTCTTATGTCAAGAATAAAGACTTGTAATAAAACCATCTCTATGGCACCAGAAGTGAAGTGAGAAGAGAACTTGTACTATAAAATTAGCTCTCTTTAAAAGAATTGCGATACAAAGCGGCCATCGAATAAAGACTCACTCGCCTCTGTATATCCTTAATCTTGTGAAACATGTCTGTAAATTCCTCCATAGAGCAAAGGAAACGGCACCCACAATTCTCTCACCCAAATGTGTTGGAAATACCAAGTTTTAGCACAAGCACAGTTGCACCCTATCCCGCTAGTCCACATTTTGCAGTATTATTGACTCTCACAAATGGAACTCACACACATTCCTCAAGGGGAAAGAGGTTATTATTGCTGAAAATATGCTTAAATCAGGTGCGGTAAAACGTTTAGGTGTTATTCCCCATTCTAACCCAATTACCGTGGAAGTGTGTGCCACAGAGTGCGGTAGCGGAATTACATGGGGTGATTTTTACAGCACAGTATTCCATGAAACTTGCATTCAGGGGCCCAGTCCTGTCATGTCATCAGTATACCAAACAAGTCTTTTATCAACTTTAAACCCAATGGGGGATCAATACACTTCATAATGTCAAGTATTAACACCAATAGCTTGTCATAGCTTTTCACAAACAAGAGCGAGTGCCTCGCACTCAAAGTAAAAAACAAAAACAAGCTTGAGGAGAGGCAGCAGGGGGAGGGAAGAGAGGAGGGGGCCTGGGCCTGTTTCCCTTGCGGGAGCAAGCAGGAAACATCTGTTAATTACAAACAGATGGTTTGAAAGCCCGCTCCCGCAAGGGAATCGCCAAAGGTGCACGCGTTGCCATTCAAAGCAATGCAATGCGTGCACGTTTTTTACTGCAAAACTGAATCAATTTCTAAAGGTCTTTTTCCTATGCAGCGCATGCGCACTGCGTAGGCGAGACCTAAAAATGAATATTCTGCTATTCGTATTCTGAATATTGGGATGTTGTCACTCTAATTTTATTTATTTATTTATAAAGTTTTATATAGCGCGGACTAGATCTCAAAGGATATCAGAGCGCTTTACAGTTATAGGGAAAGGTAACAATCAGATCATGAATCAAACATCTTTCCATCCATCACAACACACTCCATCCATCCATAGCCTGCGGAGAGCGATCTGGGCCTTTCACGGCCTGACCAACAGACATCACCCAGTGGCTCGGAGAGGCAGCTCCGGGTATCCTGGTGAGCCCCTGTTTTGGCCCTGCTTGCTTGCCCTGAGTCTGGGCGGACCTGGGTGGTCCGGTCCAGAGACAGCCTATCATCTTGTTTATTCGGCCCTGCCAGTACTGGGGGTGGTGAGAGCTTCATTTTTTCTGGACTTTACACTATCTGTCCAGGCGGCCCGTTGAGAATTTGTGCCTGTCAAGCAGATGTTGCAGCAGCAGGATATCATATATCCCCTACTCTACCCGGCGAAATGACTGTTTTTTCACTCTTGAAAGACATCCTACTTTACTGATCCCAAGCTGGCCACCAAGTTTGCCCGCAGTCTTAAGCACCCGAAGCGGCTCAATGAGAATGACTGATCACTGTGGGGCAGCCCCACTTTCCTAGATGAGTTCATATGGCCTCTAGTGTTCAAATAGTTTAATATTTGATTTATCCCCCTCGGGCACATTTGCTTTCACTGGTCATTTGAGCCCGAAGGGCACTGCGTTGGGTGACCGCCTGATTGATACTGCGAGCCGTATTTGGGCTCTTGCCCATCCACCCGGCTCTCTAGGCTGGGATACGCCGTGCTCCCTGGCGCTGCCCCCTGGGATAAGTCCTGTGTTGCAATTTGCTGTTGGCCCTTGGAAGCCTGGTTGGGTGTGAGTTGATGCTCTTCAGCCTAGTTGGGTGGCTGTTGTGGGAGGAGGGCAGGTTGGGTGGGTGATGTTTGTGCTGATTGCGCTATTCCTTGATTGTCTCCCTATTGTCTTCTTTCTCCCCTCCTCTATTTCCCCCTCCCTGGCCTCATCATTACAGCTGCGGGTCTTTTTCTCCCTCCCCCACTGTTTAAGAATTGAGGTGATAAGGTAACGGCTGAAAACTCAAATACCAAATGCACTCTTAATGCAATCAGCTGGAATGTGCAGGGCTTGAATGACTGCAGAAAGGTGTGTTGAGGGGCAATGTTGGTTTTCCTGTTTCTAATTCTGCATTTGTGTAGAAATTCAGCTGACTTCATGTAAAAGGCCTGACTTGAGGGAACATGCTTTGGTTAATAAAAAACATTTGAAACCGACTAAAACAAAAAGAAAAAACTTAGCTAAGAGACCTCAGTGGCTGAATTGAATATCTATTATTTAGAATGTGTGCTCTCCTTTCCCATTTAGATTAATTACTGACCGCTTGTGCACAATTACAGATCTAAGAACTATTTTCACTCAATAATCATGCATTTCAATGGTTAATGAATGGGTGTGCATACTCTTGCAGAAATCTTTTCTGTGATCAAAGAGATTGCTTTATCGATTGGGTAGTTCCCATAAAGGCATGCATCATCGTGGGCTGAAAATCCCTCTGGGGCTTATTTACAAGCCCCTTCCGCCACTTTTGCGTCACTTTTAACAGGGGTAAAGTGACGCAAAAGTTGTGCAAGGGACTTGTAAACCTGCCCCTTTATGTCTTACGGGTCACGCAGTGCTGACAACACGGCAACAATACTTTTTTAGTTCTAGCACAAGCTGCAGCACAGACTATCCCTCAATATCAACGTTGCTAAATTTAACAACAATGCTGCCATTCATACCAAATACACCTTTCCAGGGCTGTACGACAGTGACCTTGGCACCAGTGGTGTAATAAAGGCCCACGTAGTGAAGTGGCGGGTGAGCTCCAGGGAGACCCCCTGAGCACAGTACCCTGGCCTGAGCGCTCCTGAGTGAGTCCGGAGGGAGGGCCCTTGGACGGCCATCCCTGTGCTTTGCGGGTGGGGGTGCCTCAAATTTCGTTATGCCACTGTTTGGTTCCCATCAGGCTCTGTGTTCATGTTCTTAAGTTTAACGCCTTCGCCGCGGCAGACATTCCGCCGCGGTGCTGCAAAATATGGCGCGGTTTGGATGGCCCACAGCCGTCGAACGCACACACCCACCGTGACGTCGGGTGGCTGGGGGCCATCCGATGCATGGAAGGGGTTAACAGAAAAAACACTGATCAGTGTCTTAACAAATGACTGTAAAAACCCCTAAGGTAGAGAGTGATGCAGGCCCTGTTTCATTTCATGTGTACTTGATTCTGCATAACCTAAGTGTGTGTTGCTTTTTTCAAATATTTTAAGGTTTTTTTCATCAACATATAGAGCGTTCTGTTCAATGAAACATGTGGGTGTCCAGGTGAGGACAGGTTGAGAGTAGTTGTTTATGACAGGGCTCAATCTAGGGTGCTAAAGCAGAGGCTGAAGGCAGTGCAAGTCTCTCATAGTTTAGGTCAGTGGGGTCATAAAGGTGTTCGCACTACATACACATCCAATCCTTGGCTTCTCTGCAGAGGGCATAGTGTGAGAAGGAGGGAAGTGTATAACAGAGTGAGAGACACTGTTTGACAATCCACTCTGTGCCACTCTACTCCGGTACTCTTTGCCACTCCACAAAAGTTTACTTCACTGTATAACATCCACTCTCCTACACTACTGTGCTCTATGCCACTCCACTCTATGCCACTGCACCTAACAGTCTACTCCACTCTGACCCACACTACACAAAAATACTCTACTGCACTCTACACAACACCCTCTATGCAACTCCACTCTGCTCCACAACACTGCACAACACTCTATGCCACTCCATAACACTCTACTCTGACACTGCACTACACTTAACTCTATGCACTTCCACAATATGACACTCTATTTTATTTATTTTATTTTTGGAGTTTTCTATAGCGCTGGCCAGACCCAAGGGTATCGGAGCGCTTCACATTTTGATTGGGAGAGACGAGTGCGAAATAGTACAGTAAAAAAATAGACAGATATCATACAAGTTCAGCGAATTAACAGCCGCCTGAGGGGCGGAATTGAGGTAGTGATTTTGAGGTAGTCAAGGGTCCAGTTGCGTTGTTGAGGTAGTGTTTATGAGGTAGTTAAGGTTCTCGGTTGCGCTATTGAGGTAGAGTTCGGGAATGCACGGTTAAGGTAGAGTATTTTTAGTCGGTTCTTGAATTCAGGAAAGGACGGGATAGTTCTGATGTCCACTGGGATGCAGTTCCAAATTTTCGGGGCGTTGCCGGCAAAAGAGCGGCTGGCGGTTCTTTGTTTCCGGGTTTACAGGGGGATGAGTAGCAGGGAGTTTGAACTTCTGAGATTTCTGGATTGACCAGCTTTCTTGAGTTTGGAGGCTAGATATTCCGGTTTCCCTGTGTGTAGGGCTTTGTGTGTGAGACAGGCTGTTCTGAAGTTTGCGCGCATTTCCACTGGGAGCCATTTCAGGTCATTGAGTGCGGGGGATACGTGGTCGAATTTCCTTACACCTGAGACCATTCTGGCTGCTGCATTGAGGGTGGTTTTTAGTGGTGCTAGGTGGGATATGGCTGTGCCGGTTAGGGTTGCGATTCCATAGTCCAGTCTGGACAGGACCAGTGCTTGGGTGGCTTGTTGGAGGTCTTTTTGTGGGATGTGAGGTTTGATTTTATTGAGGAGCTTCAGGTTAAGGAAGACGCTTTTCGCGGAGTTCTTGATGTGATTTGACATAGTAAGTTTGTGATCCAGGGTGATTCCCAGGGATTTTACTGAGTTGGTCAAGGTGAGATTTCCACTGAGGGCGTCAATGTCTTTCAACCATTCAGTTATTTGTGGGTTGTTGTCTTTGTTAGAGATGAGGAGGATCTCTGTTTTTCCTTGATTAAGTTTGAGTTGATTCATCCCTAGCCAGTCTTGGATTTCTTTTAGAGTGTTATTGAGTCTTCGGATGTCATTGTGGGACGTGATTTCTACATAGATCTGTGTGTCGTCCGCGTAGAGGTGGAAAGGGATGTTGGCTTTCTTCAGTATGGTGGTGAGGGGGACCATGTATATATTGAAGAGTTGAGGGGAGAGAACGGATCCTTGTGGGACCCCTCTGGACACAGGGAGAGGATCAGATGAGAACGATTTTATTTTTACTCTTTGGGAGCGGTTCTGGAAGAAGGAGTCAAACCATTTCAGGACCATGTCAACCGCACCTACTCGTTCTTTGAGGGCCTTGATGAGGAGCTTGTGGTCAACCGTGTCGAACGCCGCTGACAGGTCTAAGAGGATGAGTAGGCAGCACTGATCCGAGTCAAGGGAGTTACGTATGTCGTCAACTATGTTCAGGATTGCGGTTTCGGTGCTGTAGCCTTTTCTGAAGCCTGATTGGTTTTGGTCAAGAAGGTTGATGTTGTCAAGCTGGTTGTTGAGTTTGCGAAGTACGCATTTTTCTAGGATTTTGGCTAGGAAGGGTAGACTTGAGACTGGCCTGAAGTTGTTTAGGTCGTTGGAGTCGAGACCTGGTTTCTTCAGGAGGGGGGTGACCTGGCCCACTTTGAGGCAGTCCGGGATGATGCCTGTTTTTAGGGAGCTGTTGATGATTTTACACCAGATTGGAGCAAGGGTGAGTTTGAGGTCTTTGGCCATTTGGGCGGGGATGGGATCAAGGTTGTGGGAGGAAGGTTTGGAGGATGATATTAGATTGAGGATCTCGGCTTCGTGGACGTGGTCGAAAGAGGGCAAGGCGATAGAGGTTGAAGCGTCAGAGGTGGTGAGTGTTGTAGTTAGGTTGATGTTGATGATCGGAGTCGGGTTGATGTCTAGGGATAGTTCGATTTTGGTTATTTTTTCGTTGAAGAAGGAGACGAAGTTGTCACATAGGGTGTTGGAGGGTTGAGCAAGGACCGTGGATGGCTTGGAGGTTTGTTTTTTGATGATATCAAAGAGTTCTCTTGGCCTGTTCTTTGCCTTTTCTAGCGCATTGCAGAAGAAGTTTGTTTTTTCATTGTTGATGTGGTTCTTATACCTTTTTCTCATTGCTCTGAGTTCCTCACGACTGTTAAAGGAGGGGTTCTTTCTCCAATGTCGTTCTGTGGCTCTGAGGAGTCTCCTTTCCTCGTTGATGTCCTTGTTGAACCAGGTTCTCGATGGGATGTTCCTGGGTTTTTTTTGTTTTAGGGGGGCCAGTTGGTCTAGTATGGCGGATGTGGTGGTGTTGTGAGATGAGTTCGGTAGTTGAGAGACCTTCTGTGGGGATTGACAAGGAGGAGGCTATTCTTTCTTCTAGTTCCATTGAGTTAATTTGTGATAGATTCCTGGACCATGAGCAGGGAGTTGCTATTGGGGTATGGGACTGGATCTGTTGCGTGAGGTGGAATAGGATTAGATGGTGGTCGGACCAGTCTACCGGGAGGATGTCTTCAATGGAGATTGCATCATTCCTGGCGATGATGGCGTCTAGAGTTGCCCCTTTGATGTGGGTCTCTTTTGAGCAGTGTTGGTAGAGGTTGTTCGCTTGGAGAAGTTCGTTTAGGGATTTTATTGTGGTATTGTTTTCGTTGTTCCAGTGCAGATTGAGATCCCCTAGAATGATGGTGTTGGACTCTTTGAGGGAGCAATTGGCAATTAGGTTTGAAAGTTGTTCTGTGAACATAGTATTGTTGCCTGGGGGGTGGTATATTAGGTGGCATTGCAGTAAGTTGTTGTCCTTGGTTTTGATGTTGGTAGTGAGGCATTCAAAGGAGTTGTAGTCGAAGGTGTCACATTCGACCACTGCAAGGTTGTTGTTGTGGTAACTGCCACACCTCCGCCTTTTTTATGGCCCTTCCTATCTTTATTGACGATGGTGTAACCTGGAGGGACAAGCATGTCTAGGATAGGTGGGGAGGTGTCATCTAGCCAGGTCTCAGTGATGAATGCTACGTCTATGTTGTGGTTGAGGATGGTCTCCGCTAGCTCCGTCGACTTTTTGGTGGCGGATCTGCAGTTTATGAGCATGCAGTTGGTCTGGGGAGCTTCTTTTTTTTTACGTTCGGTGGGGATGGTGATGAGGGCGACCGGGGGTCTCGGGGGTTTGCAAGGGGGGTGCTCGTTTCTGAGACCAGTGACTACCTGTGTGGGGGACTGGCTGGGGAGGGAGGTGTGTGTAGTGTAAGAGGCGGTTAGTTCGAGCGCCTCTTCCGTGGTCATGGCTTTCGCCGCTCTGCTAGGTCTCCTGGCCTGGGAAGGTGAGAGGGGGGGGTGAGTCGGTATGGGGTGTTGAGGTGGTTGCTCTTGGGGGGGCGTGCGTGTCGGGGGGTGCGGGTTGGGATTTTGGGTGGGTGTTATGGGGAGTTGCGAGGGTGGTAAGGATGAGATTCAGGCCTAGAATTATAGTGTTGATTTGGTTTTCGATGCGGGTGAGGCGGTCGTGTGGGACCTCCTGTGGGGGGGGGGTAGTTGGTTTACGGAGATGTTGTGGTTATGTTGGGTTTTGGGTTCAATTAGGATGTCCGATTGGGTTGAGATGGCAGCTTGAGTCATGATCTGGGTTGGGTGGGTGAAGTGGTTGGGTTGCGCAGGGCTGTTATTCCTGAGGGGGGAGAGTGCAGGTTGGATGTGGTGAGACTTGGGGCTGGCCTTATAGTGCGCTAGGGTTGCTGGGGGGTATTCTGCATCGAGGGTATATCTGGGGGATGGGCCGTGATGTGTGGCGGGGTTGTGTCTTTGTTTTCAGGGGTCTTTAAGGGAGGTGAGGGGTGGATGGAGGTGATTGTGTACCTGGGGGGTGGTGTGGATTGGTTGATAGTCCTGGTGGGCTGGTGTACTTGGCCTGGGGCAGGTGTGATAGGGTTAGCCAGTAGGGAGGGGAATAGGTGGTCAAAGGTCTTAAGATTGGCGTTGTTGGCTTGGATCAGGACTGTGCCATTGGAGTATATGGTCACTGAGGTGATCCCGCGGTTAGGTGGGTGGTTCGGGGTGAGGAAGGAGAGCTTGCAGCTATGTAATGTCTTTGTTGTCTTTGTGACTAGGCGTTTTTCCCTAAGGATCGAGATCCAGTAGCCTGGTCTGGCAGTGTGAAAGATGAGGTCCATTTTTATTTGACCTTTTGAGGGGCAGTGGTAGACATCTGCGAAGAGGAATTCGGGGAATTTCCTAATTAGTTTGTGCTTAAGGGATTTTTTTGCATTGGGTGAGATGTTGTGTGGGGGGGAGATAGCGAAGGAATTTGGTCCGTGGCGTTTAATGAGAGGGGAGGACAGAGGGTAGTGGTCGATAGTCATGGTGGAAGGCGGTGGGGCCCTGCGAAATAGGTGGAGCGTGTTCGAGAAGGTCTGGGTCCGTCGAGGGTGAAGGGGGTGACGATCTAAGTTTGTTTCATTGAGCGGAGAAGTGCAGTTGTGGGGAGTTAGGTGGTTCGCGGTCAGTCTTCTTGTGGTTTTAGTATGACCTTTGAGGAATCCTTGAGTTAGGTTGTGCGCAGTGGGAGCTTTACGGTCTGTGTTCCATTGTAGATGCCATGTTGGGATCAGGCAGGATGGGAGTCCGTTTCGGGTTCTGGATCCCTTATTCTCCGTTGTGTGGCCAGTCTTTCTTGTTGCGGGGTCCGGCGTGAGGAGGGGGGTCCTTGGCTATTTAGTAACCTTGGATCTTTGTATTGGGGTTGGTTTGCAGGTTGTGAGTAAGGCTGTGCCTGGGGTGTGATGGAAATGAATTGAGGCTGCTGGCATCGGTCACGGTCACAAAGTTGACAGGCTTGTTCCCTTAGGGTGACTCAATTTCATCCCCATCTTGGGGTCAGGCACGGTGAAGTCGAGCTCGGGCCAATATTCCTTCAGTAAGGTAAGTTGCCTGAGCCGGTGTGGGTGGTCTGGATGGTGGGTGGCAATAGCGTGTTGTTTTTCTAGTGTTTCTAGTCGCCGGTTGCCGCGGTAGGGTTCTTAGCTCCGGGTGCGCTTACAATGGAGCCGGGACTGTTCCTACCGGGTGTCCTGTTATCAGCGCCATTTTAAGGTCAGGCGGGGAGAGTCGGGCACTGTCCAAGAGTTCCCCGTTACGGAGCTTCGGCATGCATTACGTTAGAGATCAGGGGAGGTTAATCAGGAGCGCTTTACCTCTCTGTTTGCTGGTGGTCGCGTTACTTCATGGGGTCCAAGTGATGCCCTGGAAGTAGCGCCATTCTGACGACAGGCTGGGGGGAGACCGATGTGATCCGTTTTTCCTCCGTCCTTGGTTCTTTGTCGGAGGTGCTGTCCTTAGCGTTGGGCTGTGAATGCCCTCTTGAAACTCTGGTGTGGGTATCTGGGGGTAGCCGGTCGCCTGCTCTTCTTCCCTGTATTTCTTGGAGCTGTATCTGGTTTCTGGGTGTTGATGGAGCGATTGTCCTGTTAGGGCGCCATTTTGGAGCCAGGCTGTGGGGAGAACGACTCGGTCCGTGATTTTTCAGATAATCAACGTCCTTGGCTTGTTCATCGGTGTCGGAGTCGATTCGATTTGGCCGCGTTTGCCCTCCCTTGGATCCGGAGTCCTGATGTCGTGTGAGCCTGCAGGAGGTGCCGATCCTCTGTGTTCGAGGAGGCGCTGCTCCTTGTCCTCACACAGATCAGGCAATCCCTTTCCGGGTGTCCGGTGAGTAATGTCTTTTTTTTTTTTTTATCTTTATACATCGCAGATACTTTTGTGGGGCAGGATGGCATGTTGTAGTTTGTCCGGGTTGTGACTGGAGAGAGGGGGTCACTGGAGGTTTTGCTCCTCTTTCTCGTGGGTCTTTTGTAGCTCGCACTCGTATCTTCTTATTCCGGGGGATCGGGGGGGTCAGAGTGGCATCTTCCCTTAGCTGTGGAGTTCCGATAGTCTGATCACGGCAGGGCGAAGGAGTAGCGGCCGTGGGTTAGGAGATAAATCGGGGGAAGTTTGCTGAAGTTGCAGAGCTTGAGGATCCGGCGGCCATCTTCCATCCAGGGGATCAGGGGACCTCTACTCCCTCCATTAGACTCCACAACACTAGACACCATCCCATAACACTCCATACCACTCAACTCTACTCAACACCATGCCACTCCATAACCCTACTCCATTTTCCGGCACCCCACTCCATGCCATTTTACCCTACTAACTTTAAGCCATACTAAACAGCAGCTACACTAATATGCAACATGGCTAAAACATATTAGCAAATCAAAAGGTGAGACCTATTGGCAATGCCAATGCTTGTTAAAAACCTTTTTAAGTATTCTCTCATTCTCACATTGGCTTCCCACAAAACCCTTTTTTCTTTTCTGCTCTCGTTGAAAATTGCTTTTGCTCTTTACTGTTTTTATACCATGTGTGCTACCAAACACCACTCTCTACTCCAGTGCTTCATTCAGAGTGTCCACACATTTGCTGAGCCATTTTATCTTGTGTGCCCAATTTTGGGGGAAATTAGCTAACCTGCATTTAAACATGTAAATAAAATTATAGCTACAGCCTTGTAAAATACCAAGTACCACTGCAAAGGGGTAAAACACATGTTGGAGTTTTATTGTATAAATACCAAACAGATTATTTCAAATAATGTCAAAATAGCAACCTTATAATGGACCAGATGCACAAACCAATTTTACCGGCGCAAATGCATTGATTTGTAAAATAGGATCAAGTGTGACTTCTAAATAGGGTTTTCCTTTGTACAAATACATTTCTATCCAACCCTAAAAAGGGATTCAGGTCATGTGCAACTGCACAAAAGGTGGTTCCTATGTACAAATCTACATTTACCAACTCCTAGAAAGGGATTGCGAATGGATAACAAACTGCAATTGGGAAGGCACACAGGCGTCCCTTCCGAATTGCGAATTGCTCTTGTATATGTACATGCTTCACATCTGAAATAAATTCCTGTCACAAACCACTGAAAAGTTACTAACTCCCAAGTTGGGGTGTTCAGTCATCTGCAAAAGGAAAGGGTTCCTAATTCGACCCCTTCCGCTCTTTGAATTGTGAAAAACATTTTTGGGGGATTATGACAACTTTTCAAAAACAATTTTTTTTTAACGCTGCCACATTTCCTTACAAGGAGAAGGGGAGCTTTAAAAACGTTTTTTTTTAAACCATCAAAGACATGGAGATCTGACAGTTGCAGGCCAACATCCCTGTGAATGTACCCAATTGGACTGAATCACACCTTTTCACCCACCTGCAGAATTCTATTTAGGTAGATTGCATTGTGGCACGGTTTAATTTGGAAACCTTCTAGTACAGAGGTTGGGTTACAAAATTCCTCACTTGTTGCAAAAACACAGGTCGCAAAAACACTGGTTGCAAAAACATTGGTCACAAATATGCAATATTTCATATGGACCTTAGCTACTTTGTTTTATAATTTATTGACTCTACCACACAAAATAATGAAAACAATTAATTTTACAGATACCCACACCTGCATGTGGCTACCCTAAAGCATTTTTGGAGACAGATTCGGCAAACACAGCGGCATGATTTCAAATTGTGCAATTTATAAAAACGATGTGGTAGTGTGGCGGCCAATAGACAACAAAAACTTCCATCATGCCTGTGCAAAAATCTCTTCAAATACATGCCCGTACTCCCTACATACGCCAAGTCTAGAGACTGTGGGCCTCATTTACGAGAATTGACGCATCGCTTCGTGAAAGCAGCGATGCGTCACTTCTCAGTGCGCCCTCCTTGCGACATGATTGATGTGTCATATTTACTGTATGACGCATCATGTCGCAAGGAGTTACAGATACATCAGTATTTCTGACGTATCTGTATAGCGCAAAAGTGACGCATTGCTGGAGTGTGTCACAAAAGTGACGCAACTCCAGCAATGTGTCCTTTCAAAGGGCCTGCATTAGTCTTACGCCTGCTGTGAGGCAGGTGTAAGAAATTGACGCATTTGCACCCTAAAAGTGGGGCAGTGAAATCTGGTATATTTCACTGCGTCACTTCTACGAGGCTTACTTATGTGGGAACGCCCACCCTGCATACATTATACCTGACGCAGGTATAATGTAGCGCAGGGGTTTACAAAGTGACGCATCTGCTTAGATGCGTCACTTTGTAAATAGGGCGCAACAGGAGACATGTTTTACACCGCCGATGCGTCACAAAAAGTGACGCAACGGAAGCGCAAAACTGTCACAAGGCCTCATAAATAAGTCCCAGTATCATTAGGAGCTCTGGTGCCTCATGCACAGATCAGAATGTCTGTTTATGCACCCAGAGCGTGCAGTGTCAATTCATTTAACCTGATAGTTCTCCCAGTTAATGCATTATTTGAGACTTCAGAACAGAAAGAGGCAAACCTTGCTCCCTGTTTCAGAGCTGTGTTGTTTAAAATTAAAAAATCCATTTATCAAAATGTGCACTTAGTACACTGGCTAAGAAGTCTATCAATGTATTTGGTATTTGTGTAGCTCATACCTCGACAATAGGCAGTGTACAGTAGAAAAGTAGGCAAACAAGTCAGGGAGCAATCCTTCAAATTTTTGCACCGGGATTGGTGATTACGGGACCCTGACATTAAGAGGGAGATTGTGCGGATCGCTGACAGTTATTTTCAGGATAATGTGGGCACGGTGGACTCAAAGTGTTCCCTGTGGGAAGTTTACAAAACTGTTATTAGAGGGTAATTGCTGTTGATTATCTCGGGGAAGAAGAGGAAGGGCCGGGCTGAGGTTGACAGGGTGGAAGCTGACTTACTGGCATTGGAACGAGAGGTGTCGACGAACGCCACCTCGGAGAGAATACACCGCCTTCGCCTCCTCAGAGATGAGTATAAGAGTCTGGCTAGGGATAGGGCGAAGATGCAAAACGCGGATAGCCAGAGTAGGGTGTACGAACATGGTGATAAGGCTGGGAAATTAATGGCATGGCTGGAAAAAGGGGAGTGGAAGAATTCGCAGGCTCCTACATGGCGGTGTATGCGGCCGAAAGTGGTTACACCGAGTCCGAAAATGCAGATATGATATGTGATATTCCGATGCCCACCCTCTCCGACGAGGACAGGGACTACCTGGACTCCCCATTCACGAATGTCGAGGTGGCACAGGCCATCAGAGGGGTTCGCTCTGGGAAGGCCTCTGGCCCTAATGGGCTCCTCATAGAGCTCTATAAAGTAAATGCAAATAAATTGGCTCCCTTCCATAGAGATATGTTCATCGAGAGTAAGGAGAGGGGTCGGCTTCCATACGATCAGCGAGTCGCTAATATTGTAGTCATACACAAGGAAGGTAAACCAAAGACAGAGTGTTCCTCAAACCGGCCGATCTCCCTCCTGAATGCCGAACTGAAGGTTTTAGCAAAATTGCTCGCGACTCGACTGGTTAAGGTCATTATGACACTGATCCATCCGGATCAGTCCGGCTTCATGCCCCACCGCAATACTGCCCTTAATTTGCGCAGGTTGCATGGGATCCTGGGTGGTGCATGGAAAATACACGAGCCGACAGCTCTATTATCATTAGATGCCACCATGGCCTTTGATAGAGTCGAGTGGCCTTATCTCTTTGCCGTCTTGAGTAAGTTGGGCATTGGTCCGGAGTTTGTGAATTGCGTCCGTCTTTTGTATTCTGATCCCCTGGCTAGAGTTATGGTAAATAATCATAGATCTGCTGGGGAGGGGCACCAGACAGGGATGTCCTCTCTTCCCACTGTCATTTACTCTAGCGCTCGAGCCACTTGCGGCGTGGGTCCGCTGGGACAGGTCGATTAGGGGGCTTAGGTGGACTTCTGAGTGGGGGGACAAAATATCGCTTTACGCAGATGATATTCTATTATATTTGTCCACCCCCCAGAATTCTCTGATTGCATTCCTGGATGTCCTGGAAGTATTTGGGAGATATTCCGGCTTCGCCATTAACTGGGCGAAGTCTGTTCTCTTTGTTTTAAGCGGTGATCCTCCTGCTGTCCCTGCGGGTTGCCCGGTCAGATTGGAGTTGGTGGGGTTCCGGTATTTGGGCATTTTTGTGTCATTAGATACTCAGATGAGGTATGGAAATAACTTGATGCCCCCACTGGCTAGGTTCCGGAGGGACGTGGTGCGATGGAAATCGCTGCCGCTCTCCCTGCTGGGACGTGCTGCCCTGTTCAAAATGATGGCTCTTCCCCGCTTCCTGTACGCACTCCAAAACTCTTTGGACCCGGTACCCCCGTCTTATTTCAGAGAGATTGAGTCTCTCCAGCGGCAGCTCCTTTGGGATGGTAGGCCGCGGATTGCATTTTCTAAGCTTACGCTGCCGTGGTACGATGGGGGGATTGGCCAGCCAAATATCCGGAAGTATTACTGGGCGTCCCAGTTGGCGGCCATCAATCAAGCAATTTACGGATCACCGTTTGACCCCGGAGACGCAATGGATCGGGGTCAGATACCTGGCGGGGAATTCTCTAGGGCATTGTATGCCAGAAAGGGGCGCTTTCCATTGGTTGGGCCCACCGCGGTTGCTGTTCAGGTGTGGTATGAGGCTAATCGTTCCCTTAAATGGGATGGGAAAATAACTTTGGCCACGCCATTACGGAATGCTGAGCGCCTGGGAGGCCTATGGAAGACTAAAGGTTTTAATAGGTGAGACCTCATTGGGATATCTCAGGTGCGAGATATGTGGGGTAAGGACGGGATCCTTACTTTCGAGGATCTTCAGGAACGGCATCAATTGCAGGAGAGCGAGCGGTTTCGATATACACAGATTAGACATGCGTTGCTGACTAATATCCCCCGGGGAGTTACGCCCCCGGAGGCTTCCCCATTGGAGGATCGGGTGTTGGACGGTCATCTTCCGACAAAAACGATCTCCCTGATCTATAAAAAGCTTATTAACCACACGGAAGACCCACTCGTGGCTCTTAGGGAACAAAGGAACACAGATGGCCTGGTCTTAGATGACGAAGACTGGAGGGAGGCTGTGTCTTCCCCAAGGGTGATTGCAATACAGATGAGACTCTGGTTGGTGCAATTGAAGGTCCTTCATCGCTGTTATGTTACGGGCCCACGATTGGTGCGAATGGGTTTGGCTGGCTGCGAGTGAAGAGTGTTGAAGGGGATGCAGTGAGGCTGGAACGTTTATGCATACGTTATGGGACTGCACTGTTATCCGGAGTTATTGGACCGCAGTCCATGACAAGATAAGTGAGGCGTGGGGTGCTGGCCTTGAGTTGGAGACACGACGTTGTCTCCTGAATGTTTGGGAACCAACCGATCTCACGTCTCACGGAAAGATATGGGTCACGCTGGCATGTGCTATAGCCAAGCGCAATATCGCCCAGCTGTGGGGGGCTAGCCAATCCCCCCACATCGGGAAATGGATGGACGACTTGGACTGGTGCATGTTTAGAGAGCGATCTGTGTATGTTGGGGTAAGCCCAGGAAGTGGGGGAAAATTTGGGGTGCTTGGAACGGCTACAGAGGAGATATCTGTGCTTCCCCCGTTACACGGAAAGATAATGTTGTGTGGGAGGAGCCCTGAACCCACGTGATATTATCTGTATTGTATTCTGTAACCGGGAAGATGTGACAACAACTATTATTCGCTCGGATGCCACCCAATGTATCTTTTGTTTCTTTTACTGTGTGTGTGAAAGGGCCTGCGTCAGTCTTACGCCTGCTCTGTGGCAGACGTAAGATATTGACGCATTTACGTCCTGGAAGTGGCGCAGTGAAATCTTATAGATTTCACTGCGTCATTTCTAAGATCCTTTCTTGCGTCAGAACGCCCCCCTGTATACATTATACCTGGCGCAGGTATAATGTGGTGCCGGGGTTTACAAAGTGACGCATCTACCTCGATGCTTCACTTTGTAAATATGGTGCACTTTTTGTGACGCCGGTGCGTCACAAAAAGTGACGCACCGGCGGGGTAAAAGTGACGCCCGGCCTCATAAATAAGGCCCTACCATCTTTTGTGTGGATTTCCCCTAGACGTTTGCCTTATTTGTTTTTGTTGGCCCTAAAACTCTGCACTTTACTCCTGCTAACCAGTGGTAAAGTGCTTGTGATCCCTCTTTAAACATGATGAAATTGGTATCTATCTGATTGGGACCTTTAACGTACCTATAAGTAACTAGAAAATGCTTCAAAGTAAACCCTGGGCCGGTAAATTAAATGGCACCTGTGGGCTGCAGCACTCCTTGTGCCACCCACAGTGACACAGCAAACCATACCAGAGGCCTACCATTGTAGCCTGGCAGTACAGTTTAATATTTGAGTAATAATTGGGCCACCAGATAAACACTGTCTCCTCTGCCTGCTTCAACACACTCTGCCTGCTCCAAAACCCATTCAGATGAATCCCCATCGAATCCAGAAAGACAGTCACCCATGCCCTCAACAACAGCAGAAGACTATAGCAACGCATTCTGCGCCAGCATCAGCCAGAAACTCCATGGATGATTCCAGAATGACCAGAACGCTATAGCTAGACGAATCCTCAACATCCCCCGTCGCAGCCACATCACTCAAGTCCTCCGCAACCTCCACTGGCTTCCAGTCGACAGAAGAATAATGTTCAAACTCCTCATCCACTCATACAAGGCCCTTCACAACGCCGGACCAGCATACCTGAATCACAACCTCTCATTCCACGTACCCAACAGATACCTCTGCTCATCTCACTTTTCCCTGGCTTCCGTCCCACAAATTCTGAAGACCAGAACCAGACGAATGTCCTTCTCCAAGCCATGAAACACCCTCCCCATCCACCTCAGGAAATAACCCTCACTGACGCAATTCAGGAAGACCCTGAATACCTGCCTCTTCAGATGATCTTCTGCTTTCCACCCCCCCAACCCTCCCCCCACACACACAGCACCTTGAGACCTTCACGGGTGAGTTGAAGCACTTTTCAAACCCGGATTGATTTATTGGAACTCTTAGAATACATTTTTTTGGCAGGCCTAAACCTTCTTTTTAAATATTAATATGTCACCCCTAATGTTTGCCTTGCAGCTCATAAGGCAGAGTGAATGGAATTTAAAAAAGTGGGACATGTAGAAGTTTAGTGATTTACATATTCTTACAGTGAAAATACTTAAAAGCTAAAAAAATGTCACTATAGCAAGACAGGTTGCTTCCATACGAAAACACTGGACCTCATTATTGGACCTGGTAATCACAGATCTCCATTGGTAGCAGCTAGAAAAATAGTTTAAGGACTCTTTTTTAATAGTTAAACAAAATCCCATTTAATGGTAAAGTCAGATATTGCCTAACTATTGGACAGAAGTAGTAGTGGGTATTGGGTCTGCTCTGCTGGCGGAGGTTGCAGAGTTTTGCTTGGCGTTCTGGAAAAAATCTGCGAACTGACGCGTGGTGGAGTTTTTTCTGCCGTGTGGTTCCATGAGTGTGAGCAAGAATTTGCCTCCCCTAGCACAATTTTCAGGTACTAGAACGCCTCCTGATGAGATTTCTCAACACTGCATTAAAAAAGCTGCAGCTCAAATAGATAATCTACCTGAGCAGCAGAAGATAACAGTGCCCTCTGGTGCTGTTCATGCTGATTTTACAGCGTAGAGCAAACTCCTGGCCCTAAAAATCAGCGCAAGCAGCACGACTTGCCGAATTCCACCTCTCCGCAGAACTCCTCGGAATTTCACAGAGTTTTTATGTAACTCTGCGGGATTCCAAGGATTAAAACTGCACAAGTTCTGCCCACCCCTAGGCAAAAGTCAATTTAAAAAAGTTACCACTTTGCTGCTTAGCACACAGGCTAACCTGTCTATGTACGCGTATCTGTATAGCGCGTACCTAACAAAAAGGCACTGTCCAGAAGAAAAACAATTGAAAGAGCCAGGCTAGAGCTTCTAAAGGCCTTTCCATAAGTATTCCAGCTGTTATCTGACAGATGATGACTCCACTGTGGTGAAGTGTGAACCACTCCCAGAATGGACAAAGGGACTTGGATTTGGGGTGGTGGTGTTCTTCCTTTTGCAGGATGGCCAGGAACTGTGACCAACCCCTTAATTAACTCCAAGGAGACCTCTAATTTTCCACCATGGTTTTACCCCTTTGATGGCCAGACAGAGTAAGGGCCATCAAATGCTGGCCTCTATGTTTACCCTTTTTTAGATGGTCGGACATACAGGCCACATTTCACTGCCCTTCATCGCCAGGAAAACCCTGGTGATAAGGGGAAAGGGACACCGTTCAATGCTCCCTCCACTAAGGGAAGCATTCATTTTTTTGTTTGTAAAAAGAAAATACCAGTTCAGGATTTAGGTTTTATAAATAAAAAAATATATGTTCGATGGACGGCAGCATCATGTTGAAAAAGCATTGACAATAACCTGTCAATACTTGGCAGTCATTTCTAAATTTGACAGGTTGAGTACCCTTGGCCTGTTGGATGGTAAGTCATCTGCCAGACCGTTGGAGAAAAATTGAATCTGGACGTAAATCTCTTAATTCTAGGTTATAAAAGATATTCTGAAAATCACAACTAGTAGACAATATTCTTAATACTGCTATCTGTTTTTCTGTGCTCTTTCCAATCTCCAGTTTTCTGGAGTAAAATGTAAACTCTTCCTTCACCTTTATTAGTTTTTTTGCCATTTCTCAACCTAATTTGTTTAGTAAAATATTCGAATTCCGGTTTGATTCACCCTCCAGCACCAGTAATAATGTGTATTCTTTAGCCAGGGGAAACATCCTTTACAACGCAACTTTTACCACGCAGTGCCTTTACAACGCAGGTTTTACAACGAAAACCATTACAACGCATTGCGCTGGGGGGCGCTCTAGGATAGGGAATAGATTTAATTTACTATCCAACACCTTCCCTAGTGTCCACAGGGACTGGAGTTGGAATAGTAAATTAAACTATTCACTATCCAGCACCCCAAAGCGCTATGCGTTGTAATGGTATGCGTTGTCAAAACCGCATTGTAAAAGCATGCGTGGTAAAAGCATGCGTTGTAACGTCATACATCCTTTAGCCAGTGCTTCACAAGAGACACTTGTAGTTTGGGGAAGTATTGGTCCACTTCCAAAACCTTAATGTAGGATGAGAAGAATCCAAACCATATACTTTATTCCATTGGAGGTTTGGCCACTACTGGTAAAAAAAAGGTGAACATTTACTTAACATATTTCTAGACCATTTTAACAATAAAAAATAAATAATAAAAGTGGTAACCTTAGTACACTGATACAGCTGGTCCCTACAGATGGCAAGTTATAGTGGAGAGTGTTTTAAAACAAGATACAATAAAAGTAATCCATGTGGTCAGCTGATGACAATTTCTGATGAAGGCACAAGAATCATCTATCTATCTATCTCTGTATCTATCTCTGTATCTATCTATCTATCTATCTATCTATCTCTGTATCTATCTATCTATCTATCCCTATACCTATAGACAGATATATATATATATATATATATATATATATTTACAGCAACCCACATTACTAGACAAACATTTGTGAAAAAGTGGCCTTAGATGATGTAGCCGCCCTATGAAGACATGCTAAAATGACAAGCAGTCCATGTGATGCAGCATGTTGACAATGAAACAGAGTTTGTTTGATGGGTAGACAAACCACAGGTGTATTCAACAACCACTATAAAATGTGAAGTGGGCGCTCTTCACCACTGTCATGCAATGATATGCTCATACTACTACACTCATACTAATACCTGTTAATTGCACTTCAGACACAGGCTTGATCTCAGAGTCCACTAAAGCTGTGCCACATGAACTGTGTAAACAAATGTGTGCAACAGGTCTAGTTGACTGAGTCAAATGAGGAAGACCTCCACTCCTTCCAACTCTCCTTCCATTCTTCACCATCCATTGCAATAATGCTGTGTTTCAAAGAAGACATTTAAGGATGGAAAAAATATCTTTGGTATATCTATCCCCAGATGCAGCTTCATATAAGTTCAGACGGATGCTGCATCTCTCCTCCAATTTTCTTAAATCCCCTTTGGTGTTCTCATTTCTCAGGCTGTAGATAAAAGGGTTCAGCAATGGGGTGATGATAGAATACATCACTGTCACCAGTTTGTCCTTCTCAAGAGAGTAGCTGGAGGGGGGTCTGATGAAGATAGGATAGAATGGTCCCATAGAACAGGGTGACAACGATGAGGTGAGAAGAGCAGATGTTGAAAGCCTTGCACCTTCCCTCACTTGAAAGGATGCTTGAGATCATAGTGATGATGAACCTGTATGAGATCACTATTGAGGTAATCGAGACCATGGTTATGGGAAAAGCCTCTGCAAGTATCCGCCGCTCATTGAGAGAGGTGCCCGAGCAGGAGAGATCAGCAGAGGTGGGATGCCGCAGAGGAGGTTTTGGACCAGATTGGATGCACAAAACGAGAGCCTGGTAATCTTCAAGTTGTGGAGTAAAAAATGTATAAGTCCAACTACCCATGAGCCAACCACCAATTGTCGGGAAACATCCTTTACAACAAAACTTTTACCACGCAGTGCTGTTACAACGCAAGTATTACAACGAAAACCTTTACAACGCATTACACTGGGGGGCGCTCTAGGATAGGGAATAGTTTTAATTTACTATCCAACACCTTCCCTAGTGTCCACGGGGACTGGAGTTGGAATAGTAAATTAAACTATTCGCTATCCAGCACCCCCAAGTGTAATGCGTTGTAAAGGTTTGCGTTGTAATACTTGCGTTGGCACAGCATGCGTGGTAAAAGCATGCGTTGTAACGTCATACATCCCCAATTGGCTACAGGCCTCGTTCTTCATCACCATGAAGTAGCATAGTGGAAGTAGACGTAGTTCAGTCACCAAGATTTTGATTAGCAACCATATCCCAGGACCCATAAGTCTCACACTGATAACTTCAACCTATGTATAATGCTGGGATTGTATTGATATATTATGACAGCTATGAGAGAAAACATTTACGTATGTACACCTGAATGCCAAAAAATATCTCTGTCTGCCTATGCATATACCTTGAGATCGGAACCATTTTCCATGATTTACTGTATCTATAGTGTTAAACTTCAATAAAAAAATGTAAACAAAAAAAATGAAGTAGCACAGTGGATTGCAGATGGCAACATATCGGCCATAGGCTATTAACCCAAGGAGAAGACTGTCAGTACCTGCCATTGCAACAAAGATGTGAAGCTGTGAGATACAACATTTCGAAGAGATGATCTTACTCCCTGGGATGATCTTGAACAGCAGCTGGGGCACTGTAACTGTTGTTAAGCAGATTTCCACCAGTGACAGGTTCCCAAAGACGTAATGCATGGGTGCGTGAAGCTGTGGGTTGGCTGCAACAGTCACAATTAAAGCACTGTTGCTAAATACTCCAAACAAGTAAATTGAAAGGAACAGTGCAAAGAGAGCACGCTCCACAAAGCGTTGTCTGACAGGCTAGGGAGGACAAAATACATCACACTTCCTCAATTTCCTGCAGATGGAAAAATGTCATATTATTTTAAAGATAACGAGCAACCAACAGTGATAGAGAGAAAATGTATGCTGGGGAGGACAGCGATACCCTTGCAGATTTGTAACCAAGAGAATTATTTAGTAAATCAGCAGGTTTCAAATCAAGCATCCTATGCTGTTTTACTGAGAGGGCATCCGGTCTGCACTGCTACACTTGCACACAAACACTTTTCAAATGTGAATTAGTGATCAATTATATATTTACACAGAGAAGCAATTGAAAGCTGTGTTTCACCTACAATGAGTCAGTGTGTGTGTGTGTGTGTGTGCGTGTGTGTGCATGTGTGCGTGCGTGTGTGTATGTGCGTGTGTGTGTTACATATATGTGGAGTTAGGTACAGAAAAACTGTACATACTTACCTTTTCATATTGTGTGCCTCTGTAGTTAGTCTACTATATGAAAGTCTCATTACATTCCCTACTCTATATTTAGGAGGAATACCTTTCAAATGGGTTTAAAGACATCCTTGGGTCCATTACTGTAGAGCTCAATTCCAGCTTAGTTACTTGAGAGCAGTGTGTTACTCTGGCAGGCTGATGAAATCACACAAGAGAGAAACCCTAAGCGTACACTCCCTATTGATGCAAGAAAACACTAAAGATGAGAAGGTGCTTGTAACACAAACTGTTCAAAGGAACCTAGAGGAATCCAAAAGATTTTGGGAGGACGCCTCATCAACAACTTATCGTGAACTTCATCATTGGCAGTTGCCCACACCTCAGTAGGTAAATACCACCTCGGTGGACTCAACCATTGATGGGTGTTCTTCTGAAAATGTTTGCTGGATTAATTGTAGGGATCCAAAAAAATAATACAAATATCTAGAGGTAAACCCAAGGTATATTCTAGTATGATTAAAATGATTATATATTGGCTATATGATGAGACTCTATTACTCACCTAGTCGATCATCTGTGTCAACATGTTTCAGCTATTTAAAAAAGCCAGTGCATGTCTCTGGCCTTCTTCAAGGCTCATATGCTCCCTGCCTATCTATGCAACCATGCAGTGACCATGAGGCCTAAAGCTATTGTACCTTTCTTTTCCTAATTCTGTAACCCATACCCTAACTTATGGATGGGCTTGAAGTTTCCCGGTCAGACCAGGAAGACACTCCTCTGTAGTCACACATTCATCAAGAGGATATGCCTTCAGAAACACCTACTAGTACCCCATCTGATGGCTGCAGAACCGTGCAGGCTTCCCTATCTCCCTGTACTTTATGTATTAGACGTGAGTTCAGGGCACAACCAACTTGTCCGTTCAGGACTTTCAGCTACATGGTCCATTTCCCAAATGAGCTGCCCTCCCAAGCATGTTACTGATCAGATAAAACAAGTTTAGATTCCAGACATATGTTTATCCTACTTTTGATTAAGAGACAACTATGGGAAAAACGACCACATTGAGACACCAATATACGTTCTCTAGAAACAAAAGGATAGCATCTAATCATTAAACGCATATATTAACTCTACATATTTACCTTAAACAGGGTACACATACCATACCTTATATTTGGTGGCAGTTCTGTATTAAAGGTTAAATACTTTCATACCATCAAACATTCATATATGGAACACCATTATAAATAATGAGTACTTGCCAAATGTGGAGCCATCTCTGAATGCTAAAGTAAAAATACTAATTTCACAAAGACAACTATATGATGATGTTCAAACCAATTAGCTGTCTCATTACAACATCCACATTACACTGTGACTCAACTTGTCTTAGATTCTCTTTTAATGTTTAGCTGACCGGCCAACTGGTATAGATTTGTTGTCCCTCAGTGCAGATACTTATCCACTGAAACTCCACTTACGTTTCTTCTAAAGACAGTCCCGTAAATTAATGTTCTCCATGTGCTGTGGGTATGGATTCTGAATATCGAAGCAGGAATATCAAGCGTTCACAATTTCATGGCCAGATACTGAAACCCAGAATATCGACAGGTAAGTATATTTACATTTTCTATACCTAACTCTATATATACATACCTTAAATTTAGCTATATGTTCAAGGTACGTAGATGTGGATTTAATAAAAGTAAATCTATAACTTACCGTGTGGATGTATGTCGTTACACGCATGCTTTTTCCATGCATGCCTTTACAACGCAGGCTTTACAACGCAAGTCGTTACAACGACTTACGTTTGGGGGCGCTGGATAGTGAATAGTTCAATTTACTATTCCAACTCCAGTCCCCGTTGATTGTAGGGAAGGTGTTGGATAGTAAATTAAACTATTACCTATCCTACAGCGCCCCCAGCGCAATTCGTTGTAGCGAATTGCGTTGTAAAAGATGCGTGGTAAAGGTAGTGCGTGGTAAAAGTTGCATTGTAAACGCGGTTTATCTACTGTGTTTACCCCCTCGATATTGTGGGTTTCGATATTATGGTTATGATATCAGAGATTTGTAGAGTGCGCTAATCACCCTGATGGGTATCCGGGTGCTTGTGTGAGGTGGAGCTACTCAAACAGCCAGGTCTTGAGTCTACTTTTGAAGTCGGTGAGGGAGGTAAAAGTTCAGAGGTGGATGGGGAGGTCGTTCCAGGCTTTGGTCATCGGGTTCATGTAACAGTTTTCCCGAGGGTGGCAGCAACTGAGTCGCTGCATCAAGAAACCCATGTTCCTCCAAATGCTAATGAGGTGGGAGAAACGAGAGAAGGCCAGGCAAAACATTTGCCCATGTTTGCAACTTTTTTTATCACTTTCCTTTAAACAAGGACAGTGGTCATTGAGCAAAAATGGCTAATCTTCTAAAGGAGAGGCCCTCACCGTACCAGTTATATGCAGCTAGCCCACAGAGCCGTAAACGATGGTCTTACCCTATTGCCCTGATCTTCTCCAATAAATGTTTCTGTCACAATATCAATCACAAAAAAAGATATAATTTAAATATTACTATTATGTACAACAGCAACATGTTACGCTACTGGATGCAAAAAAATACAGTTTCATGACGTCAGGTTATTTTATACAATTTACATTTTTAACATACATATTAGAATGAACATGTGCATTTAGTTTTAAACAACACAAATGTGTCCTTCCTTAAGACCATATTCAAGTAAAAAATACTTTATTCGACTGATAAAAGCCATAAAAGGAGACAGTTAAAAACATCTTAAAACATTTTAAAAACAACCAGTACATTAGGAGAAGGAAATTGCACATGTCCATTGAAAGAGGCCCCATCATACAAATACTGGGTATACTGGAATTAGTCACTTAACAAATAAATTAAAAGTCATTACAGGGAATCAGACGGC
Source organism: Lissotriton helveticus (assembly GCF_964261635.1). Taxonomy (NCBI): domain Eukaryota; kingdom Metazoa; phylum Chordata; class Amphibia; order Caudata; family Salamandridae; genus Lissotriton; species Lissotriton helveticus. The sequence continues at coordinate 940,443,970 of NC_136070.1, forward strand.
AAGTACCAGAATGGCTATAAAATACAGCAGTAACGAGGGCTTAATAAAGGACCACTTAATTATTCCCCTGCTTAAAGGAGCTAATCCTGTGCAAAAACGGATTGCTTTACCCAGTTGTCAATTTTACCAAAGGAGTGACATGCAGAATGAAAAAAAAATGTGAATCCTTGCTCGAACATGCCTGACTCGTCAGGACTGTACATCCTTGTATTTCCAAAATATATCGTTGTCAGTGACGTAATTAAGTAATTAATCCAGCAGGTGTTTCAAAAGTTTACAGCTGCTCAATGGCGTTTTAGTGCTAGAGTAAGAAAATACATATAGATGCAAAAGTAAAGAATAAAATTAAAGTGAAGTTTTACGCTTCTTGTGAAACATATCATGGTTTATCCTTAGAATACTCTCCGAGTTAGAAAAGTAAGCTGCAAGACTAAAAAGTGACCACAGGGTGGCAGTAAAGCATTAGGCCTAAAAAAATTGAAATTTAAAACTGTGGTGGCGAGTACATTTAGAGGAGATTGTAAGTGTAATTGTAATTGCATTTATATAGCATTTACTACCCCTGACGAGGCGTTGAAGCGCATTTTCGGCGAGTAGCACGCTACTCCGGGACCCATAGAGGATTAGTGTTGAATTAGTATAGTGAAACGTGCAAGTACATTTTAAGTGGTAGATAGGTTAGTCAGTTATTTGGATTTGGAATGATAGCAGAGGATAGAGGAGTACAAAGGTTTGTATTTATATAGCGCTTGTTGACGCACGCTATTCAGGAAGCCTATAAAGGATTTGTGGTGAATTAATATGGTGAAATATGAAGTAATTTCAGTGGTGGATATTAGTCAGTTACTTGGAGTGAGAAGGATAGCGAAGGGATAAAAGGGGAAGAAAGAGTTGCATTCATATAGCACTTGTTCCCCCTGATGAGTGTTGAAGCGCTTTTCTGGTGAGTAGCACGCCACTCCGGAACCCATAAAGGATTACTGTTGAAAATTAGTATAGTAAAAAAATATGAAGTAATTTGAGTCGTGGATATTTTATTCAGTTATTTGGGTAGGATATTAGTATAGTTTAATATAGAATTTGAGAAGTGAACATGTTAGTCTGTTAATTTTGATTGAAAAGGATAGTGGAGGGATAAAAGAGTGAATATATATATATATATATATATATATATATATATATATATTTTTAGGTTTTAGCAATAGGAGGAGGCTTTTGGATGAGTAAAAAGGAATTTTGGAGGGGAGGAGTCGGAGGAAAGAGTTTAGAAAGGTTTGTTTTAGGGGATCGGTATAGTAAAAGAGGTGTCAGATGATACAAGGAGGGGTAGAGTAGGAGAGAGTCTAGAAAGGGTAATTTTGGCAATCATAGTAGTGGTATGGGGTTTGGGATAAATGAGAGAGTGGATGTAGAGGATATATTGATAGATTTATAGGATGAGAGATAGGGTAGTGCATTGGAAGGAGTAGTAGAAGAAGTTTGAGATGAGTCAGAAGGTTGGGCTAGAAGATATATTGAGCGAAGTATAGGCTGAGCAATAGGGTAGTGCATTGGAAATGCTAAATTAGAAGAAAGTGATAAATATGTATATCCATAATTACATTGAAAGTATATGTGTTGCAAGAGTTACAAAGTGTGGTGGTGTACAGTGTGTATGTTGTGCGTTAGTGTTATTATGGTAGAAGGGAGAGGAGGGTGTTTGTTGGACAACTGATGGAAGGTCTGTTAGGTGTAATTACAGCAGGGAGAGTGTGTCTGAATGGGATGTAGTTATGTATTGTGTTGATTGGTGTTGTGTTAGTGATGAGTGTATTGGTTAGTGGTATAGAATAGAGTTGTTTGTTTGTAGGTGATGGTGGATATGTGTGGTTATTGGGATAGTAGGGTGTGTAGATGTGGTTTGGTTGAGTTTGTATTGCAGGCTGGTATATTAATCTGTGCATAGTGTTGTGCGTGGTGTACATTTGGTGTGAGTATGTTGCTCTGTTTGTGGATGTGGATGGTGTGGACTGGGTATTGCTAAATGAGAAAAAGGGCAGCATTTCTGGCCCTAGTCCCGACCAGTCTCGAACAGGCTCAAACAGGCAACTGCCCTTGTCCTCTCTGCCCTTAACAGGCTCAAACAGGCAACTGCCCTTGTCCTCTCTGCCCTTAGCCTCAACACTCGGGCTGAGACGCCCTAAGCCTGGCCTTTTTTATAGCCCTAGTAGTCAGGTGACCCCTTCAGCCAATGGGAACCCTAGTCCTAACACTATCCAATCACAACACTAGCCCTGAAATCTAGGACCCAATAGGAGACCAGGACCTTCCAGCCAATCTTAGCCACAACACTAGCCCTGAAATCTAGGACCCAATAGGAGACCAGGACCTTCCAGCCAATCTTAGCCCTAGTCCAAGCACCCAATCAGTTCAAAACCCTGATCTATACGTCCAATAAAGGCCCTAGCCCTACCAGTAGTCCCAAAACAAGTCCATGCAACCAATGGCACAGGTAGCCCTAGTCCCTACTTCCAATAGAAAGCCTAACTCTACTCTAAGTCCCACACCTAGTCCAGCAACCAATCACACCAGAAGCCCTAATTGTTACTTCCAATTCAAGGTCTAACCCTAGCCCTAGTCCCACCCTACTCCCAACAACCAATAACATAGGTTTGACAAGGCGCGGGGGTGGGGGGAGATGGCGCCTGTATTTACAAGGGCACAGGGCCACAGAGCGTCACTTTTACCTAAGCTTCATTGACGCTATGCCCTGCTCCTTATTTACAAAGCAGCAGTAAGCCACTTTGATATGGCCACTTTTCATGCATCAGTTTGCGCAAAAGGGTCGTGCTATTGGTGTTGCTGTGGGCGTTTCCATGCAACACCCATTGTATTTTGATAATGGCCCAAATTTACAAGAATTTGTACTAACACCAGTGAAAAGGAGGTGTTAGAGTGGCGCAACAAGGAGAAAAACTTGCATTCTGCAACACAAATAGAAGGATCAAAATGCCATCAATGATTATTTATGTGCAGGAAGGAACACCTACTTGCACAGAAACAATCATCCCTGCAATCCAGGCGCCCTTGCAAAATGGCGCAATGGTGTCTGCGTTGGCACTAGTCAGCTATTTTTAGCACTGGTGCAAGGAAAAACACAGGGGTGCGCTGTATTTTTGTGAACACAGCGCATCCCTGCGATTTTTAAATAAAGCGGTGCTTCAAAATTACTTGCAGCGCAGCACCATTTCCTAGCAAATATACTCCCAAATGTTCAAAATTGAAGCAAGCCTTATCAACTGCGTTAAAAGCAGGAGCTGTATAGAAGATGGGGAATCACGCTTAAAATAACTACAGCAAGAATACAAATACTTTATCACGTATAAGAGGTGGTTTTACATTAACCTCTTCGGTGCTCATGACGAGCTGGGCTCGTCATGACGAGCTGGGCTTGTCCTAACGGGTCTGCGCCGCCCACGCACGAATAATTCCCCGCCTGTGCGGGCAAATTAATCAGTGGGCGGGGTCGTGACGAGACTAGCTTCCCTTTCCCTGAATCCCTTTCACATACAGGGTCCTAGTTTCCTCCTGCCATCATACAATTACGACATTACATCTCCCCACCACTTGCACAACTGAGTCTCATTAAAATTTGAGTCTTTAGATTTCTTCAATGATACGTGCAGATCTTCCACATGTTCACTGTGAACGGCGTAATGGACTTGGTTCTGTAAACTCCATTATGGTAGACGAGGAGTGAGAGACATGACTGCTAGCTTGTTCTTGATTAAGATCAAGGGCGTTGCTTCCCGAGAAAACCAATGACTCCTTAGTTGCTGGATCGCACTTTCTGGGAGTTAGAGATTTTCCGGGTTATTCTTTTGTTATCAGAGGCGGCTGTGACCATGGTTCCTTTAAGACTGGTCACTTGCAATGGATGTTCATAATACAGACTGTCTGCCTTTTTCCTTTGTTCTTGCCTGACTAGCACCCAATCTCCTTCCTGGACAGTTGATGAATTTGTCTTCCGTCAAATGTCCGCATATTCCTTCGTTTTTGCCTTCTTAGTCTGGTCTTGCTCTGCCAGCTCTTTGTGACCTGGAGCTTGATGAACACAGGTGGCTGAATCTTCCCAGGTGGGTATCCTCGTGCGCACGGCAAGACCCAGCATCAGGATAACTGAACACTTGTCCGTGGTGCTGTGATGAATGGTTCAGTAAGCTTGAAGTACTTCGCTCAGAGGCATCTGGACATCTCGCTTTAACAGTTCAGCTTGTTGTATGGTTTTCTGGCCATAAACCTCTCTAACATCCACTTTGCTTGAGGCAACATGGGAATGACCGTTAAATAACTAAAGTTGAGGCGACTGGCAAATTCAAGGAACTCATGTCCGTTGAATAGAGGACCAAGGTTAATTTTTACCACCATTAGAATACCCAACGCTGCCAATTCTTCATCTAATACAGGTATGGTGAGGACTGCTTTGGTAGATCTCACTTGTTGAGCAATTGGGAAACGGGAATACTTATCCATTACAACAAGGATGTATTTGCCTGATTGCAGAGGTCCAAAGAAGTCGACCGCCACATTTTGGGTTGTGGATTATTGTGTAGGTGTATTCTTGGAGACAGATTTCCCATTGCTCGATCCTGGGTGTCATCTTTGCTCTGGGGTTTCCGAATATGGTTATTAAAGCTTGATGATCCATAAGGAGTGTGAAGGGTTTCCCATAAATGAAGATGTGAAAGTGCTCACAGGCCCAGACTACTTCCAGGCTTTCCTTTTCTGGCTGTGAGTACGCCCTTTCAGTGTCAGTCAGGCTGGGGAAATTCGCTGCAGTTGCACCGCCGCATAATTCCAGTGGCCCTAAATATAAATGAGTGCTGTGGTCACCTGCAACCAAGAAGCTAGTCCAGATAACATTCCAGCACAGATCACCATCCTCCGCAGGCTCCCAACCGCTCGGCTTGTTGCTGTAACAAGGAACAAGATATTAATATTGTTTTGTAATTGCATTTATATAGCGCTTACTACCCCTGACGAGGCGTCAAAGCGCTTTTTCGGTGAGTAGCACGCCACTCCGGAACCCATGAGGCTTCAGATCACCTGTATTTAAGGATGCTTATCTCCTGCCGTGTCCCTGTGGCTCAGGAATTGAGGAATCTGCAAGAGGTTCAGACTTATCTAGCAAAGTAAAAGCAAGAGTCCCTGGAAGTTTGCAACCCAGAAGCATTCTATAAGGCCTGTGAGAAGACCCTTGGGCCTAGCTGAGTACAGGGTCAAACATTGTTAAAGGACAAGTAAAGTTGTCCAAACCTGCGAGTGTGAATATTTTTAGCAGACTGCGAAGACAGCCTCAGTGTTCCAACAGTGCTATTTTATTGTTTACTATTTTCAAAATGTAAAGAGGGAATGATTGCCCACGAAGCACATTTTTTCTTTGCAATGAAATATGTCATTTTATTTGGGAATCACAAATAATGTTACAAATATTCAGCACTTGTGCACTTGCACCAAATAGTTAAATATTTGCTTGGATCATTGAAGCTCAACAAAAATTCAACAACTAATGATGAGAAGACCGCTATGTCAAGACAATTTAGTTAACCTTCGTCCAACAGTTTTAAACTTCTGCGTATCAAAAATGTACTATAAGAAAACCCATGCTGAATTCAAAAGTGGCAGTACTTGTATCTTATGAAGCATATTACCAACTGCATCAAATATAGCAAGCTCCTGGCATGTACTGAGAAGACTCTTGCTTCATGTTTTCATGTCACTACTCACATATTCCAAAAATCCAAGAACATTCTTCTGACAAGCATTTGCAAAGCAATAGGTCTCGCAGTTGTTGGCGTTAAAAATGACAATGCTTCTTACATTTGTTTTTTTTATTTGCATGCTTTGTTGTGTTGCTTGCAGATAGTCTGATGGCCATGGAGGCATTGTCAGGAAGAGTTAGGGAGGGAGAAGGATAGAAGGGATCCTAGGATGAGAGAGTAGCACCTTAAGTGAGAAAAACCCACTTTTTGGTAGTGTGTACAGCCTGGGGCATATTCTCAAGGAGTTATTGCCGAGTTAACACCACTTTATCGCAGCCAAAGTCCCGATAAATATATCACCCCATTCACAAGCTGATGCTAACAGCCCATAGCACCAGTTTACCTGCGATAGCCGCCGCAAAAAAAATTGCCACATATGAACCCCGCAACTATCGCTAATGAGATGGAGAGTAGGCATTCCCGTGCCAAAAGCCACAACAACACCACCCCGTAACATTCTCAACGACCAGCCAGATCGGCGATACGACCCCAAAACATGCAATAAGGCGCGTTAGCAGCAGGAACTAACACCTGCTCTGACCTGGTGTAAAGTCGGACCACAGCCTGCACCACAAAAGGGAGCCCAGCTCAGCCCAGCGCCACACCTGAAGTGCAACAGATGCCATGGAGCCACTGATCATGCAGCTGGGAGCCCCAAAAGGACAACAACACCCACCGCCACCACTCCCAGGACCCCTCACCCCCCCCCCCCCCCGGCCAAAGACATGCCACATCAACTACACGGAATCGTGTACCAAATAATCCGCCTGATGTTGCACAATCACATGTGGTGACATGCATGTGTCGTCCCAAAAATGAGCATCACACAATCACCTTCGAATCAACAAATGAAAATGTAATTCAAATAAACACAGAACAGAAATGAAGACACATGGCGGCTCCCCTCGGGGAAATCCGTAGGTCACAGCCTGCAAGACAAAAATCATGATGAGAAGGTGTGTCTTGCGCACATCAAAGGACAGAGAGAGAGAGAGCGAAGGAGAGAGGGAGATACAGAGCGAGAGAAAGACAGACAGAGAGGGGGAGAGAGAGATAGATGGACAGAGAGGGGAAGAGAGGCACAGATAGCAGAAGAGACAGACAGGGAGAGAGAGTGCCGACTTTGCGCACCCAGGCCACACTGTTGCCACCAGTGTGTCTCCAACCATGTGCCAGTATGTACCAGTATGTAATGCAGTTTACCAGGTCCCACATCCGAGACAGACTCGTCATCTGAAACAGAGTCCAGATACATGAATGGCACAGTACATACAATTGCACACAACATCATCGCCTGTCCACCCCAGTGCACTCAGGCAGCTGCACTCCAGCCCCTCCCGCTGCCCAGCGGTGCCTGCCCGCGCCTGCGAACCCAGGCTTCACTGCTCACATTCCGCCTCTGGCATGTAGAAAAGAGGGCCCAGCACGTGGGGCTGCAAGCCACAAGCCCAGAGCCCGCGGACATGGCCCCCTCCACATCGTGCAGCCCCGCTCCACAGGCCACCAGATCTCACTTTTGATTCTGGGTCTTGATTTCGCCATGGCAGAGGACATACCAGTGCACCAGGCATCATCGCAGGCAGCACACCCGCTCTGCCTCATAGCTGCCACTAACTCTGTGATCCAGGAGGCAACACCACGTGGTGGTAGGCCCCCGCTGTCCGCTGGCTCAAGCCTACACTGTGGTCCAGCAGGGCACACAAAACCTGAGCAGTCCGGACCTCCGGGACGGGGCATCGTCGCAGGCAGCACACCCATTCAGCACTTAAAGTGCCCCTACCTCAGTGCACCGAAAGTCAGTCTCCCGTGGTGGTGTGCCTGTGCCGGCTGCAGTGTATCCGGTGCCACCAAGTCTGTGCCCCGCAAATCATGGACCCTCTATGATTGGGTATCGTGGTGCGGACGCCATCATGTCAACTCCGGGCCGGCGGAATGTGATGTTGCAGGCCCCTGGGCCCCCATGTCTACATGCACACCGCACGGATACACCCCAAGGGAGTTTGGAAATGGCGTTGAGCATGTGCGCCCGGCCATTTTTATTGGCAGAGTCACATGTCCTGTGATGCGTGTGCTGGATGGGTGTGGTGTGGGTGTATACACGCCGTGAGGTAGTGGCTGTGGCATGCCGACAAATAGACCTGTGATCAGCAGAGCACTACAGGGAAGTCCTGGCACATGTAGCGTTGTCGTCCCCCCCCCCTGTGTGCATAAGCGTAGTGGGCTGGCCTGGCGTATGCCAGTCCAGGGTAAGGGTTTGAACAATAGCCCCGGGGCTCTGGACAATGTTCTGTACAGAGCTCGACAAGGAAGTAACAAATGCATGTGTCCCTGTTGTTGCATCGGCGCCCCCGGACAACATTCGGCAATGTGTCACCCTGTGACCCAAGTCTAACGGCATGAGTCACATGGACATAAGAGGAATTCACTGACCCTACATTCATCCATACTATCACACTTAAAAGACCATAGACACGACACATCTGTGTGATTCGGAATGTTAAATTCACATTCAATAGCGTGTTGCATCTGGAGCAGTACAGGGCCATTCAAACCCCACTTTACAAAGTTGGCCCGTGGAGGGCCAGCCAGAGTCCTTCAGGGTATGACAAGTCCAAAGGAAGAGAAAGTATTCAGTCCGCAGTCTGACTGCTGTGTCATAGGCGATCACTCAGTATATGGCAGTCCATGTCGAGGTCCAAGGTGAGTGTCGCAGGGTGCATCGGGGGACAGTGGAAGGTGATGATGCAGAGGGCAGAACCAGCAGAAACCGGCCATATGGCGGAGATGCATGCTACTGCGTCCTTCTTACCACAAAGGCAGGTTCATCCGTATCTTCGTCCACCGCTGTTTCATGTGCCTCACATGTGGGTGGTGCTGGCCTTTCTCCAGCACTGTGTGTCAGTGACACCTTAGGGGCTGGAGGTGTAATGTCTGCCACACTGTGTGGCACTGATACTTCAGGGTGTGGAAATGTGGATGTAGTGGTAGCAGCAGCGTGCATCAGCACCAGGCTTTGTGGCAGCAATGCCATGAGGATGATTTTGAGGTCATTGAGGAACCCAGCTACCACTCGCTGGTGTGTGCAGCCGTGGCAGCCACTCATTCTGCATTGGCCCGCTCCAGGGTCTCCATTAACCTCCGCATGTGTCCCAACTCCCGGGTGACATCGCTAGAGCCACTCTGACTGGACAGTTGTTCCAGTCTCTGAGTCAGTGTTCCAGCGATGTCAGCCAAGGTCCATTGGAGAGCATGGAGTGGACTGTGGGTGTCCATTAGGGACCGTGAGTGGTCCTTGATGGGACTTAGACACCCACGTATGGCATCTAGTTTGTCTGCCATGCGGTCGAAGCCCACCCGCACCTGTGCAGCCAGCTGCTCCAGGCATCCCAACACATGCGTTGGAAGGCCATGTGTTCTTCGTGGGGGTCCTGGGAGGCAGCCGTGGTGGGTGCTCCCTGCTGTGTGGTCTGAGGAGGGGGTGGGGTATCCTCGTTGCAGCTCGGCTGCCCTGCTCCTGGAGGTGGGCTGCGGAGGCTGTCCATGAACTTTTGGAGGGTGTCGGAGTTGAAGCTGTGGTGATCCTCTTCGTCATCAGAGAAGAGAGGGTTGGGTCACTCTGCAGGAGGTGTTGATTCTCCCTCTGCAATGTGAAGGGGAGACGCAGTTTAACAATGTGTTCACATGCATGTTGTCGCATTGTACATGTTTACACACAGACTGCATGACTGTATACATCGTGGCTGTTTTGGGAGGAGCTGCCTATTTGATGGGGGACAGTGGACATTTCGACAACAGATGTGTGTGTGTGTACTTGTACATTATGAACTCACATTTCCCTGCAATGCCAATTGTGATTGGCCAGAGTCTACACCCAGTCGGTACCAGTTGTGTCCTGTGTTGTGGACATGTTGCGGTTTGTGCCACATTGTTGTCAGTGTTGATGTGCTCTGCATGTTATGTGTGTGTTCTGCATTTTGGGGAGTGGCCCCTTCTGCTCTGATTTTCCTGTCCCTTATCCCTTTCCTGCTGTGTGCTTTTGACTTTTGTGCTTATACAGTGCTGAGATGTTGCATACTTGGGGACATTGGTCTCTTGGTGGGGGTTGGGGTCTGGGGCATGGTTTGTCTGCAGATGTATTCAGCTCAATTGTGCATGTGTGCCATTGTGCCCATCTCCCCGGTGCCCCCAGTGTCCGGTCCCCCGACTCCAGCCACCGTCTCCCCACTGATGACTGTGGACACCATTTCCTCCATATCGTCCAGCTCCTCCTGTGGCGCAGGACTCCCACCTCTAGTCTGCAATGCTGCCTTCCGGTAGTTGGCGAGTTTCAGCTTGGTTTTGCGCTTGACGTCATTCGAAAACCGGAGGGGATGATGGACGGAGTGTTGAACATTGCAAGCACTCACCCCCAGTCAACTGATCTGGGTTTAATCCATCATCATTCTTTAGCTCACTCCCCCACCCCAGTTCAGACATGGCCATATGCAAATCAGTCTGACCCTGTGCCTCATGGGAACAGTCCAGCCTGAACTGCCAAGCCATGTCTTCCCTGGACAGGAAACAAGCATCCTGGGACCGGTTTCTGGCTAATCAGCTGCCATCATCCAGGCTAACTTGAATCCAGTGCAAAGTGAGCAAGGGACCCACGTCTGGGCATACCCTGCCAACTGAGGGCAAACAAAGCAAAACCAAAAGGGATGATGGATGGAGTGTTGAACATTGCAAGCACTCACCCCCAGTCAACTGATCTGGGTTTGATCCCTCATCATTCTTTAGCTCACTCCGCCACCCCAGTTCAGACATGGCCATATGCAAATCAGTCTGACCCTGTGCCTCATGGGAACAGTCCAGCCCGAACTGCCAAGCCATGTCTTTCCTGGACCGGAAACAAGCATCCTGGGACCGGTTTCTGGCTAATCAGCTGTGATCAGCCAGGCTAGCTTGAATCCAGTGGCAAAGTAGGGTATGCCTCGTCTGGGCATACCCTACCAACTTAGGGCGAACAAAGCAAAACCAAAGGGGATGAACTATACTGGGGTGAATGTATGACATTGTTCTGCATTCTGTCCATCAACTGTTGTTTTTGCATTTCCCACCCCGAGTGGGACGGGTATGCTCAGACGTGAGTCCTGTGCTCTCCATGCCACTGGAATCAAGCTATCCTGGCTGATGAGGGCTGAAAGCCTGAAACCAGTCCTAAGATGCTTGTTTCCTGTCCAGGGAGGACCTAGCGTGGTAGTTCGGGCTGGACTGTTCCCATGGGGCACAGGGTCAAGACTGATTTGCATATGGCTGGGTTCAAACTGGAATGGCATGGTGAGCAAAAAAACGATGGATTTAGACCCAGATCTCTGTACTGGGGTGAATGTATGACATTGTTCTGCATTCTGTCCATCAACTGTTGTTTTTGCATTTTACGTCATTCCAGCGCCTCTTGACCTCTTCGATTGTCCTCTTTAGCACACCCACTGCATTCACCTTGTCCACGATGGATTGCCATAGTCCATTTTTGGTTGCCAATGACACAGTGGAGGTGACGAACAGTTGTTGATGGTGTTCTACCACCTCTGTTATCAGGATCCTGTTTTCCTATGGATTGAACCACTTCTTCCTATTCTTCTTCTTCTTGGCCTTCCCAGACCTCGAGGTCCCAGGCAGGTCCTCCGGGGGGCTTGTGAGGTTCTGGTTCTCCTCCGTACTTGCTATAGCAACATCCATTGTGCTTCGCTGTTGTTTGCCATTTGTCAGTTTTTTTTCTACTTTTATGGTGATTTTTCCTGCCTGACGCATGTGAATTGTAGGCATGTCGCTCGTTTTCGCTGATTTTAGTATCGCGATTGGCCTCATCGCAGCTTTTTCTGCATTCGCGTTTTGCATTTTTGCGGCATGGCGTTGATGTTGACATGATCAGTTGATGCATTATCTGGAGACTGTCGCATGGTGCCACCGTGTTGAGAATGCTTCATTAACACGGCATAATTTTCCCACAACAGACTGCGATGTTGGAAGTTGCGTTAAGTTACTTTTGCGATGGTCATCATCACACGTTCTTGAGAATATGCCCCCCTGTTTGTTATCATGCAGCAAGGCAACTGAGCTGCGAGAGTTCCGTGGTGTGTCATAGCAAAAACCTGACACAAGGAAAGGTCAAGCAGCAATTAGGGAGGTGGTGGGGGGAGGGGTAAAGCTGCAAAGCGGGAGGGTGTTGGGAGACGAAGGACGTAAGGGTGCCCTCAGAAAACAGCGCCATGCCTACAACATTTTGAAAAAGCTTCAGCAAAATCAAAAAGCGGGAGGGGAATCAATAGAGCACATCTGCAACACGGTAAAATGGATATAATTGATCAACGCAAAACACTCCACATAACACTAAAAACAGTACGCAGCATGATTCCTTTCTGATAAAATGTATATGTAAAACCAGTGGCGGCGCCGCCCCCCTGCTTTCTCGCTGTGCGAGAAGGCAGAAACAAATGGTAGTTATTGCCGTAATAACTACCATTTGTTTCTGCCTTCTCGCACGGCGAGAAAGCAGAATTTCCTGATTTAAAGTGGGCGGTGTTACTCGAGGGCAGGGGGAGTGGCTTGGGGGAGTGGCTTTCCTACTGTTGTGAATACTGACTGTTTGGGCAGCCTGAGGCCGCCCAAACAGACAGTATTAACAACTGTAGGAAAGCCACTCCCCCCTGCCCTCGAGTAACACCACCGGCACCCACTCACTCTCCTCCCTGTTCTCTCTCTGTATGCTGCAGCATACGAGAGAAAATGACGTAAGTGGGGTAGGTGGGGCAGCCGGCCGCACCCGCCTCCCCCCTCATCTCCTCACGTCGTCGCGACCCCATTTCCAAACCCCCCCCCACCCGCCCGTAATGCCGGCCGCCGAAGGGCCTGGCTATAATTGTGCAGACAGAATGGCTCTCCCTCGGAGGAACTCGGCTAGATCAGCCAGGTCTTTCTGCTATTAGCATTTCAAACAAAGTGCTTCATTATCTTCAGTCAGGGGCCTAAATTGGGCCAAAGAGCGTAATGGTTCACGGCAGCAGAAATTAAGACCGGCATTACAATTAGCAGGTGCCATGCTTGGACTTTGGAGAGCTGGCCGGAGTTTAGCGACGTTTGCATCCTCTGTAGTGGTTTTAATGTTTGATTTGTAGCCGGTACAATGTCCCACGAATCCACCTCTTCTGGAAAGACTGCTGAGCACAGATTGTCTTCTGTGCTGTGTCGAGCAATGCGCCTGCCTGGAGTGCGCGAGAGAACGGGAATGAGAACAGGTTATGTTTAATTTGTGGAGACAAGGGAGCACCGCAGACCGTGAAGATCCGCACCTTAATGTGCACTGCGGATGTAGAAAGTACAACATTCTGTCGATTTCTCTCGGGTGGCGCTGCCAAAAATCAAAATGGAAACAGGGGGGCACTAACACCGTGTTAATAACACGTTATGCAGTGAGGGCAGAGATGTCATAGCCATTTCAAAATTACCTGTGGGGGTCTTGCTCGCTTCACTGTTGTGTGACAACCTAAAGCATTTCAAAGCATTGTATATTAAAATGACGTGCTAGTTTTATTGTTGGAAAATATGAAGCTCATACTCCCCATTCTAACTAACCAAGCTACTCCCGATGGAAGTCTGTACTGAAACGTCCCGATGGAAGTGTGTACTGAAAAAAGTAAATTTGCATGAATAAAATAATTAGTTTGCAAGGGTGACCTGGATCGGGCAGTAGTTCATGTCACATTCATAACCTGACAGCACTACATAACTACACTTTCATATTCTGTTTATTAACCTTCTTAATCTCTCAAATTTAGTTGAAAATGCTCCATTTGCTCCCTCTTTTTAGGTCGAGGCTACCATCGCACTGCGAAGCAGTGGGCGGAGCCGAAGATTTTATGACTTCTACAGTGGGGCTTTAACCCGCCTCTCTCTTCCATTGGCTAGCTTCGTAAATGGAGGCTAGCCATTGGAAGAGATGTGTGTCACTCAGGGCTTGAGCAGATTCGTGGGCATTTCTTGCTTTTTTTTAAGCCCCGCCGCTTTTTTTTAGTCATTTGGAGGTGGGTGTTTACTTTTTTTTTTTTTGCGGCGCTTTTCTTTTACCATTTTTCCCGACCGCCGCCGGAAGAAGTCGTCCTCAAGTGAGTGCTTGCTGTCCCTTATCCCTCGTTTGGTGGTGCTGCCCGCCCCCCTTTCCCCCCCCCCGCGTTCATTGTGCTTGCTGTCCCTTCTCCCTCTTTTGGTTGTGCTGTCCGCCCCCCCCGTTCGTTGTGCTTGCTGTCCCTTCTCCCTAGTTTGGTTGTGCTGCCCGCCCCCCCCGCGTTAGTTGTGCTTGTTTACTACGTGCCCTCCATCACTGCCAGCTGTACGCGGATCCCCCGCGGTCCTCGGCGCAGTAACAGATCCTGGGTCTGCAGACAAGGGTTGGTGTGACGAAGAGGCAGAGAAAGTGAAGGGCAGGCAGGCAGCCGGTCCAGTGAGGGAGCCCTCTGGGTTGGGAGAGGTCAGCTCTCCCTGGCAGTCTCTTGACCTCGCTCCCCTCCCCAGTGTTGATCAACAAAAATCACTTTGCACAGCCCCTGGAGACAAGCCCAGCCCGCTGCCCGGACAGCCAGTGTCCCGGGGCTTCCAAGGAGCCGGGAAGAGCCGCCCTTTGCACCCCAGACAAGCGCGAAGTTCCAGCACATAAATCCACACCGCAGGTCCAGCGATCGGCAGCAGAAAAGTGACCACACGGACCGCCGTGCCGCCTCACCCCGCGCAGATCAATACAACTTCAACCCCAAAAGGCAATCGATACCAGCTCCAGCCCCCCCTAATCAATAGCCGTGTGTGTTACAGCAACTAAGCACAACACCGCGGATTGCCAACACCAAAGCAGATGGCGAACTGCGGTTCAACAGTAAATAACCTGCGAAATTCGCAAAGCAAAGCCTGGCAGCCCGACAAAACAAGGAGCCAAGCGCACAACTAGTGTAAACTTCCCCGTAAACCACACACAGGGTGGTGTGGTAAATAAATAAATAATACCTCTATTTTTGACTAGATATAACAATAACAGATAGCTCAATAAATAAGAGTCAAGATTCGAGGTAGTAGGAGTTTGCAGGTTTAATATAGCATAAAGGACAGGAACAGGACAACCTGCACGGACAAGATCTGGGATGAGCGCGCTAACTTTTAATAACAGTACACAAGTATATATACTAAAACAATTGCATTACAGTACATACAGTAGGCGTAGCAGTGGGTGGGGTTAATAGCAGTCGCGAAAGATAAGGGTGAAAGTAGGAGTAACAGGAGGCGTGAACAGGGCGTATACATAGACATGTGATGTAAACGTAACAGAATATGTCATAAATGGGGCGGAAACATGGAGGGGGCTACCTAAGGAGCCGGGACCTCTAACCTAGTGGTGCGCGCAAGCTGACAATGACGTGTTACTAGGGAGAAGCTGGGGGCTATGGCTTCTGCGCTAGAAGAAGAGACTGAAGTCTGGAGAGTCAGAGCGACAT
The DNA here is from genome assembly GCF_964261635.1 of Lissotriton helveticus. Lineage (NCBI taxonomy): Eukaryota > Metazoa > Chordata > Amphibia > Caudata > Salamandridae > Lissotriton > Lissotriton helveticus. The sequence continues at coordinate 940,459,286 of NC_136070.1, forward strand.
GTACCTAAACACTATCTAGTATCTGATGTTTAGAGAACATGTTGATAGACTCCAAAAGTTATCAGGGTAAAGGCTAACAGACTCTAAGACTGGTGCATGCATTATTCTACATGTAGTGCGTGTTGAGGAATATTAAATGACCATTAATACAGTATTTCTCTTACATGGAGACGTAAAGGCTAGACTGTGACGGAAACTATTGATGCGATTCAGTAGCTTAGGAATGCAGAGAAGGAGGGCTGGACTGATAACTGGAATCATAACATACTCTTGGCAGACTGGCAGGCAGAGCCAGGCCGAGCCGGGCACTGTGAGGCAGGAAGTAAGTGAAGGGTCAGGGATACAGGTGGGGGCTGTATCGCTCCTCAGCGAGGGTTCAGGAGACAGGAGCTGAATCTGAGTCCGGGCCCTTTTGAGGCCTAGAAACGGGGACTTTACAATGAAATAACGTGCACACTGAGAAACGTGGCAACGTAGCTTTACATAGGCCTAATACTCGTAGCTTTCACGAGAACTGGAAACTGGCATACTAGAGATGGACACAACTGTAATTGCGTTTTTAATCGATCATAGGGAATACATATGCATATTAATCATGCACACATAACATAAGATGGGGGACACGTAGGGACACAGAACATGGCAAAATTTACTTTTCCACAGTGGGAATACCGTGCCCAGCGGTCCCAGTAAAACAACAACAGCACACCTCGGTGCTAGTAAAATCCACCACAAAAGAGAAATCTCAAACAACCACCACAGCGCACAATTTCACAAATAAACTGGCATTTGATTGCGACAAAAGCAGAAAAACAATCGTCACTCACCTATCCTTCCCCACAAGATAACGGAAAGGTTTACAAAGAGCAACACAGGCAAATCGTGCAATAAGCAATAAGGCATCTCCTCATAAACAGTGCGAACGCAAACATAGAGTGGTTAGCAATGAGGGGGTCACGCTGTTCTGTGGGGTATAAAACCTAAATGCAAAGTAAGTAAAATAGATACCTCTGGAGATAAGAGACCGTCTCCGTTTCCTCTTTGTCTAACAGCCTCCAGTTAAAGCATATGGAAAATGCGTCCAAAATGCCCGAATTGGCCCATTGTCATTGCAAAGAGAAGCACGCGGTGATGCTGTTAAGAGAAAATGGGAAATAATTCCGGATCGGGGTCTGCCTCCTTCAATGCGGAATTATCTAACTTTAATTTAATATTCCGCAATCACTGGCTGATGGCATATAATCCATGCCTTAAAAACTAAAAGATCCATCTGTGCAGTGCTCTCGCCTGGGAGCCCAGCCTAGCCAATGGATCCAGCAGTGCAGCCGAGAATCCAGGTGTGCACTGCAGGCCCAGGGTTGTAGGTGTTATGCAATCAGAGAATCACGCGGGGCAGGGACACGCAAACAGGGGGGCGCAGTTTCCAGGAATCCAGGTGTGCTGTGCCAGTAGTCGCTCTTTACAATGCAGCCAAGCATTCCATCTTTGTGGTGTGGCCTTGGAGAGCAGCCAAGCAGTGCAGCATCCAGTGGGTCCTAGCTGCCTACACAGTGCATTCATGTTTTGCAGTGCTTCTGAGAGTGAGCTCTTCACTGCAAGCAGAATGCACGTGGGTGTACACTGAGTTAGTGGCGATATCGCCTGCCCTCCATCTCTCACCTCCCCCTGGACTGTGCACTGGCAGCACTGCCTCCACGCTGGAACCGGGGCAGGCCTGCTCACCAAGCCGTGTCTGAAGCCTCTACCCCGTTGGTTGCCTGGGTGGTCTCCCCAAAGCCTCGCGCGCTGATTGGAAGATAAGTGGGAGTGGACGTCATCGCGTTCCTGAAAACCTTTGCAGGTAAGTCGACCCTTTCTGTGGTCGAGATGTGCTAAACGTGGGCTCGATACTTGGCCGGTTTTCTACCGCCACCACCGGTATTCACCTCTGAAGGTGACAATCTGCTCAGCACCCATCACCCTCGGCCCTCCCTGCAACCTCCCTTGCCAGAACCCCTTCACCCCTCACAGACAGCGCCCGCCATGTCTCCTGAGCACCCGCAGACACTACCCAACTGGCCTCTGAAAGTTGAAAGGCATTGGCATTATGACTACTCTACTCCCCCCCCCCCGCCGCAACGGTCCCCTCTGGCTACGGCCTCGCTCCTCCACCCGTCCTGCCACCAGACCCCTCGCTACCTCCTCCCCAGCAGTCCAACTTACAGCCCCTCCCCCACTGCACCCCCTGGCGCACCTCCGTCCCAACCCCCAATCCGTTTCCTCCATCCTGACCACGAACCGCCCGCGGCCAAAACAGCAGAAATGCAGCCCTCCCAGCGCTCCCCCTGACTTAACAATGTAACTCCTTGCTGCCTCCTCCCCAGGCTGCCTAAACACAGTGTACCCCCTTGCCCCTTTCCACATGAGCCCTCTGAGGAACCTCCTGGCAGGATATTATCCCTTAAATGATCTGAGCACGATGCACGAGAGGGTGGCCGGGAACGCCTTATTTGATAGCACTGATGTCTCGGATCTTTGAGTGCTTCTCTATGCATGTAGTGCAGGGACTCCCCTTTATGCCTCACTTGGAAATATGAAACTACCCAGGCTTTCAAAACCTGAAAGAGACTGCAAAGACAGCGGAGTGGATTGCAAAAAGGTACTGGGAACTGAGCGCTTTATATGTCGGAAACGTGTTTATTTCAGTTGAGGAGGCACGGCACAGTAAAAGCTCACGGCGGTTGGAGGTCAGTTTTTAACATTTACCAAGATGCACCCCAACCCTTCCAGAAACGATCACAATGAAAGTCCGCCATTTCACTCAGTGAGTCATCCTTCCTTTTAGTCATCCATCCCTCAATTCCTTCACACCATCCATCTATCCATCCACTCATCTGTCCCTCAATCAACTCCAACTTATTCTATCCACAAGGAAGTGGGTTTAGCGTATTTATCAGACCTATTGAGCCTAGCGCCCCTGACTATGTGGATGAAAATGTGGTTAAATGAAGACCTCTCATTGAACCACAGTATCTTGAAGGACGTTCTATCTTTAGACAAACACAGGAAAATCCCATGGCTGGAGTATTTGATTAAATCCTTCACGAATTTGGGTCGCCCAGAACTTTTCTTTTGTCCAGAAAAAATCAGGGCCCAAGATATAGGTCAAATTAAAAAGCTATTTTACGAAAAGAAGGAAGCGTGCCGTGAGGTAGCTGAACTGCAGAAACCAGCAGTCAGGGCACACTACCTTTTGGTAAGTGAACCCCATCTTGCACCTTATCTTAGCTTCGTTACAATCCCTTACCATAGGTTTTTATTAATTAAATTTAGGTTCAATCTTTTACACTTTCACCTTGGTTCTTTTAACGGTTGGCAGAAGCCGGAACAAGCTGCCCCCTGCAGCTGCGACAATTTTTCGGTGCAGGACACAATGCATTTTGTCATGTTTTGTAGCTTGTATCATGAGCAGAGAAAAAAATACCTGCTCCCCATTTTGAAAGAAGCAGGGTTCACACAGGTGCGCCCTGCGCTGCTCTTTTTACAGCTCTTGACAAATCCTTGCACTACTTTTAGTATTGCAAAATTTTTAGTGGCAGCTGCAAGGGCCAAAGCCAAAGGCATCGGCAATTCTCTGTCTTAAAAATGTCCCTATTTAGGGGAAATAAACATGCATCTTCTTGTATAAAATGAATTCTTAAACTTGTATATAGTATTTAATATGTGTTTGTTTTTTAGGCAGATGCTTTTTAGGAATACTGTACGTTTAAACATGCTTTTTATGTAATATTATATGTTTGTTTTGTTTGAATGTTTTTGTCTCTTTGTATGACTTGGAATAAGTCGAATAAAGATATTCTGACTGACTGACTATCCATAACCCTTGCACTCACTCACCCATCCATCCATCCTTTCACTCATCCATCCGCTCAGCTACCCAGTCATCCATTTACTTTCACTCATCCATCCATTTACTCTTTCACACATTCATCCACGCTTTTACTCATCTGTCTATCCACTTGCTAATCACTACTACTCTACTACACCCTCTACTACTCACCCTCTACTACTCACCTTCTACTACTCTCTACTACTCTAATTCTCTTACTACTCACTCTCTGCTCACTCTACTATTCTGTACTATCTGCTACTCACCCTCTACTTTTCTACTAACTCTACTACTCACTCTCTACTCACTTTGTACTACTCTAAAACTCTACTCTCTACTACTCACTCTCTACTAATCAACCTCTCACTACCTCTATGCGCACACATATGCAATATATATATAGATTATATTATACACACACACATACATACACACACACACACACACACACACATATATATACGCACCTTTTTAAGATGTATTGAAGATTTCTTTCATCTTGGTTTAACCCATGTAGTCTGTTCTCTAGGTCTAGTAGTGCCTGCACTAGATGGAAGGGCTATATATAGTTTGGATGTCATGGCGCCAAATGAGATTGATAAAGCCTGCTGCGCAGGCGAAACGCGTCTCTCTATCTTTGCGGGGTTGTGGGAGACCTGATTTAAATAAATTAGCCCTATACTCACCGACCATGAGTACGTGCCATTGTCCCCTTGGAGAATAGATAGATAGATAGATAGATAGATAGATAGATAGATAGAACCTTTTATTTATGTTTTGGTTTTTGAAACATAAATAAAACGCATTGTTATTTGCAATGTCAATAGCTCAAACTTGCGTAAATACGCGACCTTTTGCATTGCAAATGCAATAAGGTCTCGCATTTGCGAGAGATTAAGCTATTGGCATTGTAAATGACAATGCTATTTATTTATCTGTTTTCAAAACCAACACATAAATAAAAATGTGGTCATGTACAATGCCAATAGTTCTAACTTTTGCAAAGGCGAGACAGTTGCATTGTAAATGCTTGTTTCAAAATGTTATCAAGGGGGGAACCCAGGAACCGCACTTATGATGGTCTGGCTTGCTCTCTACGCTTGCCCGCCTCTGGGCATTGATCCAGACCTTTTACGCCCTCCCACTTTCAAATGTCACCAGCCGCCACTGTGTAAAACGGAAAGGTGTCAACGAGCGATTTCTTTGCGCTAAAATGTATACATAAAAGTGTTTTGCATAAGTTTTTAAGAATGTTTGGTGCCTTTTTGAGAATACCTCCTGCTTATTGTTTTTTAAAAATGTGGAACTAATAAACATTCAAATAAGATAACATGAAAAATTACAGACCTGTTTAGAAAAGGGGGCCTTGCAAAAAGATTGCGCTGTTTAGTACACAAGCACACCGACATCACCAAGGTTTCTGTGTTTCCTCTGTATTATGTGCGGTGCAAAAGCCTCCATTCTTCCGCTCAGGGGGGCGGAGGAGGCAAAAACTGTAGCCAAGGAGGGGGAGCGAGCATTAGCAAATATAACATATATTTGCCATGCAATAGATCTTGCATTTGCAAGACGTAGCTATAGAAAAACGGGCGCAGTGCTGCAACATAAAGCACGGTGCCCTTGTTGTTAATATGAAAGTGACTGAAGTGCTGAAATCTAAAGTGAGGTACCTGGGGGCAGGACGGGATGAGGGGCTGTGATCTGGGAGATGAGGAATAAGATCAGGCATCCACCTTTGTTGAAGCTGAAGTGCAAAAAGAACAATTGATGGGCAGAATGTTGAACAATGTCAAACATTCACCAACAGTACAGACATCTGGGCCCAAATCCATTGGGTTTTTTTTGCTCCCCCTGCCATTCCAGTTGTGCTCAGCATGCAGTTTATCAGGTACACAATTCAGTAAGGATACCCCAAACCATCAAATGATCATTACAATAGGATAATGAGATCCTTACCATCATGAGGTAACATTCAACATTCATGTCTCGACCCTGCTCTCCTTACCTACAATTGTCTGTAGACCTGCCAGTGTCCCCAGATCTTCTCTCATTTCCATGGCCAACCTCCCCTTAGGTTTATTGTGTTCAGCCTGTTGAGACCAATCCAAGTCTGTTTCCACTCTGCCTCTCTAGGGGGGGGCTGCCACTCACCAGCTTTTGTGAGATGTTACGTTTTGCTACCACCGCGGCCAATGTCAGCCACGGTCTCATGTATCTAGGCCAGACCTCTTCACCCGAGATCAGCAACAGGAAACACTTGGGCTCGACAGGGACCTCCACTCCCACCACCGTGGCCATGAATCACCCCACCATGAGCCAATATGTCTGTGTCACCGGACATTACCATAGCGGATGGAAGAGAGTCTCCTCATGCCGCACCCCCTCTGGCACAGCGCATTGTCTGCATGTCCTAACCGGTGTAGTAATGAAATGAAATATTTATATAGCGCTACAAATACCCGAGGGTGTCTAGGCACTGCTTCAGACTAGTGGATTTAAAAAATGTTATGTAGGACTCACCATTTAAAAAAAAACAAGGTTTCAGCCCTTTCCTAAATTTAGGCACATTGGTTTCTTTTTTCAATATTGTTGGCAAGGAATTCCAGAGTTTAGTAGAGGTATGGGTGAAGCTCTTGCCTGCCCATTTTACTTTGTGCACTCTGGGAATGATCAGATTTGAAGCTATTGCCTTCCCATTTTACTTTACGCACTCTGGGAATGATCAGTATTCCACAGTCCGAAGACCTAAGTGTTCCTGCCGGAATGTATGGTTTAAAATGTTGTGACAACTGCGACAGACCAAGATCATGCAGAGCTTTAAAAGCTATGCATAGGGCTTTGAACTGAATGAGCTTCGCGATTGGCAGCCAGTGCAGTTGTGTAAGAGCCTTAGAAGCCGAATCAAAGCGTGAGAGCCCTAACAGGACTCTGGCTGCTGCATTTTGTGCTGTCTGTAGCTTATGAATGCTGTGCTTGCTTGCAACTGGTGAATACTGCATAACAGTAGTCAAGCCTGGATGCAATAAGTGCAGTGACCCCTGTTTTCCTCAGCTCAAAAGGGATAAAAGGAAGCACCTTCTTCAAGACTTTAAGACTTTAAGAATGAAAACACAGGTGGATGTTGCGTGATTAATCTGGGTTTCAAATGATAAATTAGTGTCACGGGGCCTGATTCACAGAATGAACTTAAGACTAAATCCTAAACTTACTACTATTTGGTATTCACAGAATGCACTTACTACTTTCGGGATTCACAGAGTAAACTTACTACTTTCAGTATTCACAGAATAGATTTAAGACTACTAACTCTAAGTCCGAAATCGGGGAGTAAATTCCAGCCCGGAGGCGGAGCTTACGGCCCGGAGGCGGAGCTTACGGCCCGGAGGCGGAGCTTACGGCCCGGAGGCGGAGCTTACGGCTCGGAGGTGGGGATTTTTGCCATGCTGAAATCTCCAACTCTGGGCCGCAAGCTCCGCCTCCGGGCCGGAAGCTCCGCCTCCGGGACGGAAGCTCCGCCTCCGGGACGGAAGCTCCGCCTCCGGGACGGAATTTACTCCCCGATTTCGGACTTAGAGTTAGTAGTCTTAAATCTATTCTGTGAATACCGAAAGTAGTAAGTTCACTCTGTGAATCCCGAAAGTAGTAAGTGCATTCTGTGAATACCAAATAGTAGTAAGTTTAGGATTTAGTCTTAAGTTCATTCTGTGAATCGGGCCCAAAGAAAACACCAAGTACTGTCTTGGCATAGTATATTCGATGTAAGATCTTCAGTTAGATCAGTCTGAATCTAGAACCTATCACCTCCACCCATTCTTTGTCGTCAAGCTGGACCAAGTATCCTTCTCATGCCATCTTCAACGATCCCAGGGGGTCTGGGGAATTGCTCAGTATTTTCCTGTATATTGACAATATTGTTTTTGGCCAGTGGGTCAGTCAACAGGCTGTCTTCTGGGGGGACACCTCTCTTAGGTCCCCCCCCTCGCAAATGTAGCTTTTAAGGGCATGGCCCAATAGTAGGTATTTCAGCCATTCCCTGTTCCCCATGTCATATTCTTGTTTCAAGGAGTCAAATGTGATATATGCCTGCCCTCTCCACACGACACCCAATTTCTCCAGGCCCAGCAATTTCTATTTACCGAAGCTGCATTGCTGCCCCACTCTTCAAAGCTGGTCGCTGTCCCAGAACGGGGTAATCTTTGTTAATTTCCCTTCCTAACCTAAGAATTTTGTCGCTGCCCGCCACGCTCCCACCACTGTCCGTGTGTGTATCAGTAGACCACGAACCACTCCCGTGTTCTATAGTAAGGGGAGGTACCCCCCAGCTCCCCTAACCACCTTCCCACTCTGCATGCTGGCTCTGCTCTATCTCCGACTGCCCAGTGATTCTCATTGACCAGTTTGGAGGTCCAGTAATAAGCCCTAATATCAGGACTCGTTAGACCCCCACGCCCCTCATAGACCCTTCACTGCAATTTGCAAAGCGCTATACGCGAGGAACCTCCACTCCACAGCAGGGATCTTCGCTCAGTTTTCAACCTTAGAAAGAAGGGGTGTGGGATCTCATCATGTGTTTTGTGGGATATGCAGCAGACGCAGGAGTGTCATCATCTTAAAAAGGGCTGAACGAGCCACTGTCCGCCAGCGTTTGGCATCCCCAATAAATCTGTCTATTTCACTGGTAGAACTCGAAGAGATTCCTTGTCACATATATCCCTAGATATTTGAAGCTAGAGTCTCGACTGGAACCCTGCATCTGGATGTCAGGTCGGGAACTCCACCCACTAGCTGAAACAACAGGAATTTATCCCAATTAATGCCGTATCCCGAGTAATCCCTGTGAATGCAGAATATCTGCAATATTCTATAGACTGACTGTCTTGGTCATCTAAACTACTGTAAAATATCACCCGCATATAAGGAGATGCGTTGATCCCATTCCTCTTCCACCGGGATACCCCATATCAAGGGGTCTAGCCGTACCCAAGCTGCCAGTGGCTCTAGGGCCAGGGCAAACAATATAGGGGACAGGGGGCACTCCTCCCTATTCCTTTTCTGGAGCGAAAACACTTCAGACACAGTGACATTAACTCACACCCTAGCCAGTGGTTGGTGATAGAGAAGTCTCTCCCATCCCTTATAATTTGGTCCAAAGCCCAGATGGCCCAGAACAGCAAAGAGATAGTTCCACTCCATGCTATCAAAAGCCATCATGGCATTTAGAGAAAGGATTGCTTGCTTGCATGGGTTTAGCAGAAGGTTTCTGCACTCATGCCAACATGAAACTCACTGTATACATGTGCTTTGGTCTGCTGGACCCATAAGCGTAATTGTAGAAGTACGAGTGACAAAGTGCACGCCCCTCGCCCTTATGGTACACTGTCCCACAAACCACTGTGGATTAGGGGTCTCACGATAGCACACACAAAGGATAATGGTCAAAAACCCTTAATTGTGAGAGGGTGCCTAGAAAAGGCCTCATAGGTGCAGGTGCTTTTCTATTATGGGATTCACTGAAATATATTTATTAATGAATATACCACTGCTAAGTTTTATCAGTCTGCAGCCTTTGTTCAAACAAGTAACATGTATGACACTTATTTCCTAGCGGTATGAACAAAAGGTTAATGGACCTTACGGAATTTGGGATTGATAAAGTGCTGCACATTTCAGTGTTAGACATGCTGACCAGTAGCTACAGGTGAATCCATAAACATCCTTCTTGCGAGTTTAAATTCAATGTTCACAGCACTCCCCAGACACCCTCCCTTCTTACTTTGGATTTGCTATCGTTTCTCTTTGGACAATGGATTTCCCTTGGCTTCTTTTATGTCCCTTAGAGCTACACAATGTTTTCTACCCCAATGTCTGCCATGACAGTCAGTGAAACAAGGGATACATTTGGCATAAAGACATTTAGACATGCTGTGCATAGACTATAAAGCAATCCTTCCATAAGTGGTGGTCAGCCCGAGGATGTTGCGGAGGATTGAAAAAGCGCACGAAGTACAGGCTGCCAACATTAGCTTGCTGAAGAGCTAAGAACTCCTCAAAGTACTGCTTAGTGAAGGTGTGTGATACGGACCAAGTTGCTGCTTTACATATATCAGCTATATAGGAATATTGCCTAAGAAAGCCATGGATGCCTCCTTCGGGTTGAGTGGGGTCTGGGTGGGGTAGGCAATTGCCTTTTGGCTATAGTGCAATCCCCAGGTGTATGCCTACTGTAGAGATAGCATAGCCTAGAAATTGCACGGATTTGCGAAAGAGATCAAAAAGCTGTGTTTTGTATAAGGGTTTCATTTGTCAATGTTGTACATGAGGGCTCTTTTACTGCTTACTAGGCGAAGCTCCCTTTCTGCCACAGAGTCTGGGTGTGGGAAGACCACCAGCAATGTAATGGTTTGGTTAAGGTGGAAGGAGGGTACCGCTATAGGAAAGAACTTAGGATTTGTCCTAAGGACGACCCTATCATGTTGGACCTGGAAAAACGGTTCTTCTAGGGTGGGGTGTTTTGAGACTCACACACCCGAGAGGTGTGATGGCCATAAGAAAAGTCACCTTCCATGATAAGTATTGTAGTGGACACACGCAAAGGGGTTCGAAAGGAGAGCCTATTAGGTATGTGAGTACAATGTTGAGATTCCATATAGGGGCAATGGGTATCTGGGAGGAATGACCCTTTAAGTCCTTCCATAAAGGCCTTACCAATAGATATCTTGAATAGTGATGTTTGTGCTCTGTTCTGCAGGTATGCAGTAACTGAAACTTAGTCATGACAGAAATACGTGTAGCCAAGTACAGACATGTGCAAATGGAGTAGGTAGTTCCATATCTTGGACTGCAGTACTGGGAGGATCGATGTGTGTAGGCAGACAGTAATTGACAAATCATTTCCATTTGGCTGCATAGCAAGCTCGCATTGTGGGTCTGAGAGCCTCTTTAAAGATAGCGAAAAATCAAAGGGGGGAGGAGGTAGAAGCATGCAGAAAGTTCACTCAGCTGCCACAGATTCAACATATCTTACTCAAAAGAGCGTGAACTAGAATATTTTCTTGTGTCAAGGCATACCAGTTATTGACCTGAAACCCTCAACCAATAGTTGCCACTGGTGGTGTAAGTAATCACCACTACGGTGTTGTATCGGGCAGCAGCATCATTGGATTTCGCCACTAGGTACTCGCTCCCTAGAGGAGTATGGTCTCCTTCTGAGGAGAAAGTACTGGTGGGATCCGTGTGGTGATGGATAAAATAGTCCGCCTATACCTAAAAATTAGCATTTAATGTAGGTGCAGAATATATCGGTAAGGTTAAAAGGTGATGTTGTTCAGACGTGCAAGCTGTCCTTAGCATCACCCTTATATGGTCAACATGTTTCGCCCTTTACTGCCCATGAGGGCCCAAGCCTTCGTCAGGAACGAATTCTGAGATCAACAGATCCCTTATTTTCTCAACTTTTCTTTTCTTGCATATCTTCTGTCCGAAAACTGTACCAGAACATACATTGGCTTACATTGAGTCCCTAATTTATTGAGGGGGAAAAAGGTTCACCCCACCCCACCCCACCCCACCCCAGCCCACCCCCACCCCCACCCCCACCCCCTCTGTGACGTACAAGCCCTGGTCTGAGGGGAGGCCTACCGGAAAGGGAGAACCTTCCAGGGTCCAAGTGGAGTGCCAAGACCCAGGGGGCAACACCGTGGAGTAGCTGCGGATAAGTGACCAGAGAGCGAGGTATGGTGCAGGGGGAGCGGTGTTGCACCCCCTCCCTTGGTTCTCTGTGCAGACTGTGCCCATAGCCTGAAGCGGAGGACATACCGGTACTACAGCCACTTTGGTTCCCCCCCCCCCCCCCTTCCAGTGCAGAGGGGGAAGAAGGTGGTGAAACCTGCTACTGAGTCCCAGGGGCTTTGAGGATGCCCCCATACCCACGCGCTGCAGCAGGCCAAGGAGGCAGTGGTGAATGCCTGTGACCGGGGGCCCCTGGTGAAGAACAATGGCACATTAAGCTGCAAGGAGGGGGGGGAGGCACCCCTTGCCCCTGGGATACACCCCAGGACAGACGAGTTGTCAGCCAGAGATCGGTTCCAGCAGTGACTTTTAGCAGTATTGGGTGGGGCCTCTTATCTTCCCCCCCCCCTCAACAAACCTACAGTAAGGCCGCATGATGGGCTGCACTGCCTGGAGGTCTTCCCCACCCGTCGCGAAGGGAGGCAGCGCTGCATAGATGCAGGGTCCTCAGCCTCTCCCCTAAGCAGGAAAGGGGCAGGCCTGGATGCCAGGGGATACACTAGCGTGATTGCATGAGTAGCTGCAGAAAAACTGTTGACACTCCCCCCACCCCCCAAAATCCCCATCCCCCCTCCCTGGATTGTGAGCCTGGGTAACCGTGCTGGGGAACTGGAGAAGAGCAAAAGGAGCGGTGGGACTAGACAGTGAGGCAGTTTGCTGTGCTGGGTAGGGACCCATATTCCCATTAGCCTGTCATACCGGAAGTGGGTGAGCTGGGTGGTCTCTCACATACCTCATCTTGGTGTTCCTCTCCCTCCTGCACACAAGGTGGCAGGAACTACGATTATGATGTGGATTTGCATTCACAGTTGCACGGCCCATGAGCACTCAATTGGGCCCTGATGAACAAGTTACTTACCGTTGGTAATGATATATCTGTAAGAGATATATATTAGTTATGGATTCCTCACCTTAGAATTACCCCAGGTGTCAGCCTTGATCCTGAGAATTTTTCTTCAGCAGTACCCCTGTGCATCAGTAGGTGGCATCAGTTGACTTCGTGTTCATCGTTCGTGTCGTTGTCGCTGGAATGACGTCGCAGAATCTACTTAGATGCCACCCCTGCATGCTGACGTCAGTTCTTACACGACATTCAACGCCAGAAGCGCAGAGCCATGCAAGACACTGACCACTGATGCACTAAAACTAGGGCCCTGAAAAGGGAGTCCCTTACCCTAGAAGTCAGTTCGCAGAACAGGGAGGATGGCTGGGGCAGGGGAGGAATCCATAACTAATATATGTCTCACAGATATATAATTCCCGAAGGTAAGTAACATTTTCATCTGAAAGAGACTATTAGTTATGGATTCCTTGCCTTAGAATAGATACCCCAGCAATACCAACCCGGAGGTGGGTCTGCAAACTAAGTACACACCAGAAAATCCTGGCAAACTGAACAGCCAAAGAAGCCATCTCTCCGGGCTTGGATGTCCAGGCAGTAGTGTTTAGTAAACGTGTGCAATGAAGCCCACATAGCTGCCTGGCAGATATCATGAAGGGGGACTCCATGTCCCATAGCAGTAGTGGCTGCTGTCGCTCTGGTGGAATGGGCGCGCAACCCCACAGGAGGTTCCTTTTTCGCCAAGGAATAGCAGATTTTGATGCAAAGAATGACCCACCGAGAGATGGTCCATTTCTGCACGGTCCGACCTTTCTTGGTGCCCACATAGCCAACAAAGAGCTAGTCATCGACCCGGAATTGCTTTGTGCGATCCAGATAGAATGAAAGTGCACATTTGGGATCCAGACGTTGGAGCCTCTTTTCCTCTTTAGAAGGATGCTGGGGCAAGAGGAAGGTAGGCAAAATGATAGTCTGTCCTATGTGGAAAGAGGTAACCACTTTGGGAAGGAAAGAAGGCCTAGTGCGATGGACAACTGTCCGGATGAACAGCCAGGAAAAGAAGTTTGGAAGAAAGAGCCTGAAGCTTACTCAACCTGCGAGCAGAGGTGATGGCTAGCAAAAAGGCAGTTTTAAGCATCAGAAGTCTGAGAGGACAGGTATGAAGCGGCTCGAAAGGAGCACACATAAGATAAGTCAGAACCAGATTCAAGTCCCACTGGGGCATTACAAAAGGAATTTGAGGAAACAAGGGAGTAATGCCCTTAAGGAAGCGATTTACAATAGGGAACTTGAAAAGAGAAGGCTGGTCAGGAAGCCGAAGAAAGGCCGAAATATAGCCTTTGAGAGTGCACAGAGAAGAGGCCTGCTGGGCCAAAGAAAGAATGAAGAGGAGAACCTCTGAAAGGTGGGGGGGTGGGGGGCAGAAAGGGGGATCCACCGCCTTTGCTGCGCACCATGCCACAAACCTGTTCCATCTACAGGCGTACACCATTTTGGTGGAGGGACGCCTGGCTGCCAAGATAACGTTACAGACTTCGGGAGGAAGGTTGAAAGGGGGCAACTGTCGCCGCTCAATCTCCAAGCAAGGAGTTTGGACAGGTTTGGGTGGAGGATAGTCCCCTGCTGCTTTGACAGAAGATCCACCAGAAAAGGCAGTCTGATCGGATCGATGGCCATTAGTAGAAGCTCAGCATACCAGACTCTTTGTGCCCAGTCCGGGGCCACAAGAATGAATTGGGCCCGGGTGCACTTGATCTTCTTCAGCACTCTGGGCAGAAGTGGTATAGGCGGAAAGGCGTATAGAAGACCGCAACTCCACTCGCGACAAAAAGCGCTTGCCTAGCCAGTGCCACCTTGGAGATTCACATTGCGAGTTCTCATCAGTGGCGAATAGATCTACCAAGTCTCTCCCCACTGCTGAAAGAGACCTTACATCACCTCTGAGTGAAGATGCCATTCGTGATCCATCATGCACTGGCTGCCGAGTTAGTCTGCCCTGCCCTGGCGTTCAGAGAACCGGCCAGGTGTTGAATGACCAGGTACATGCCCTGATGTTCCAGCCATTTTCAGAGACGAAGTGCCTCCTGACAAAGGGCCCACAACCTTACCCCGCCCTGTTTGTTGCAGTACCACCTGATGGTGGTGTTGTCTGTGAATACCTGCACTACTCTCCCTTTGACAGAAGGAAGGAATGTCTTCAGTGCAAGACAGATCGCCCGAAGCTCCAGAAGGTTAATGTGGAGCCCGTACTCCCCCGGACACTAGAGGCCTCTGATCTCCGCCTCTCCCATGTGGCCACCCCACCCCAGAAGTGATGCATCCATCACCACGGTAAACTCTGGCTGGGGAAGGGAGGGACCTGCCGTTGACCCAATCCTAGTTTGTTAGCCACCACTGCAATTGTTGTGCAGTGCTCTCTGAGATTTGGACGCAATCGGAAAGATTCCCTTGATGCTGTTTCCAGTGGAACCTTAGGTCCCACTGCAGAGCATGCATATGCCACCTGGCATAGTCCACCAGTAGGATGCAGGAGACCATGAGGCCCAGTAGCCTCAAGGTCTCCCGCATCTGACCGAAACCCGGGATTGAGGCTGAAAGATCGGAATCATAGCCCGAATGTCCAGACTCGCTGCTCGGGAGGATAAGCCCAAAAGTGTGCTGCGTCCAGAACCGCTCTGATGAAAAGGAGCTTCTGAGAGGGAATCAGGTGAGACTTCAGCACGTTGATGGTGATCCCCAGCGAGTGTAGGAGGTAGGAGACAACAGCCTGTGGCGAGCCCGCCTTCAACAGCCAGTCGTCGAGATAGGGGAAGACTGGAACCCTTGATCTGCGCAGATGAGCTGCCACCACTGCCATCACTTTGGTGAATAACCGAGGGGAGCTGGTAAGGCCAAACAGGAGCACGGTAAACTGAAAGTGCTGGTGGCCTGACGTGAACCATAGGCAAGGCCTGTGAGCCAGCAAGACTGGGAAGTGAAAATAAATGTTCTGCAAGTCCAACGCTACCATTCAGTCTCCAGGGTCGAGGGCAGACGGGACCTGAGACAATGTCAACATTTTGAACTTTTCCTTCAGGACGAGGCGGTTGACTTTCCTGAGATCCAAGATAGGATGCAGGCCCTTGTCCTTCTTGGGCACCGGAAAGTAGTGGGAATAACAACCACAACCTACTTCTGGGGCAGGAACTCACTCAATGGCTCCATTGGCAAAGAAAGCCATAACTTCCTGTTGGCGAAGGGCCAAGTGATCCTCCGACATGCAATGGAATTGAGGTGGCATGGATGGAGGGGTAGTCTCGAAGGGGAGGGAGTAGCCCCTTTGGACTATCTGCAAAACCTACCTGTCCGACATGATGTTGAGCCAGTGAGGGAGTTGATGGTGAATCCTGCTGCCTACTGGCAAATGGTGGCCCTGAAAGGTCGGACTTGCAGGCTGCTGCAGAGGGGGCGCTGGTGGACTGGCCCGCCCGCTGGCCCCCAGACCTAAGGCTGTGGGTCCCACGTCCCCAGCCGCCAAGCGGCTGGACAGTTTGTGCCGGCCTGTTGCTCTGGACGGAACGTGCTGGGGCACCCCATCCATATCCACGAAAGGCAGACTGCACAGGGCGAAAGGAGGTAGCGAGGCCTAAGGAACTGGCCATAGCCCTGGAGTCCTTAAAGCACTCAAGCGCGTTGTCTGCTTTGTCGCAAAACAAGCGATGGCCATCAAAGGGCATGTCCAAAAGTGTAGCTTGAAAATCACTCGAAAAGCCAGTGGATCTCAGCCAGGCGCAGCGTCTTAGGGCTACTGACGTTGAAATCGTACTGCCCAGAGAGTTGGTGCTGTCCAGCCCACATTTTATGGTGAACTTCGCTGCGTCTATCCCTTAGGCAACTGCATGGGAGAGCACGGCCCGGGCCTCCTCACGGCACTGTGGCAGCACCGGCGCGACCGTGTCCCACACATAGTGGGAGTAACGGCCCAAGAGACATGCGGTGTTCACCGACCGCAGCACTAAGCTGGAAGAATAAAATATCTTCTTCCCAAAATGGTCCAGCTTCTTGGATTCCCTATCGGGTGGTGCGGTAGGGAATGCGCCCTTGGAAGTCGAGGCTTGGACCACCAGGCTCTCAGAGGTGGGGTGTTGGGGGAGGTTAATGGGGTCACCCGGGGCCGGGAGGTGGCTTCGGGCAATCATCCTATCCACAGGAGCCCCTTTGTTGGTCTTGGACCAAGTGTCCATGAGGGCTTCATTGAACAGCAGCAGGGGCTCCGAAGAGGCCGCTGCCGGTTGTAGCACTTCGGTCAAGAGGTTAGTCCTAACCGCCACTGTAGGAAGCTCAAGGTTTAAGGCCTCAGCCGCCCTACGAAACACCACTGCGTATGATGCACCCTACTCCATAGCCACAGTAGGGGGAGACGCATGCCACGGTCTAGAGAAGTGTCCAGACCACTGGCCTCACCCAACTCCTCTCTCCAGTCTGGTTCTTTCAACTGGTCTGCCAGAGGGTCCACAGACCCCTCCCAGTCCTCCTCACCCTCCTCTAGTAGCCACTCAGGGTGATAGGGAACACCAGGGGTACAAAAGTACCAGCTGGCGTTTGTCACGATGTCAGTCCAGCTCCGTGTCCACATCGAGGGGGAGGCTGGGGTCGGTGTCAGTTGGGGACACATCCGGCGTCTGAGGGGGCGGAGATGTCACCACTGAATTCAGCACCGGAGATGTCACAAGGTCGACCAGCGTTGATCCTGAACCAGCCCTGGATCCCTGACGGCCCTGTGGCACCGGAGCCAAAGCCGCCGGCATCAAAGGCCTAGAGCCCTCAGCCGAGTCCACGGGCCCGAAGGCATGCCAGCAGAGTTGGGCTGCCCAAAAATAGAGTGGAGGGCCTCGTAAAAGTTGCAAAGTTGGGCAGGGGTCGCCCAGGCTCTCGGAAAGGGAGGGAAGCTTGGAGCCGACCTAACAGGCTCTGAGGGTGGAGCAGAACGACTACCGTCCGCATCGGCTGACAGTCGGGGAGAATGCGAAGTGCAACGGTGCTTCTTTACCTTCTTTTTGTGCTTTGACTTACCCAAAGTCGAAGACTCCGATGAGGAGTGGTGGTGGTGGTGGTGATGATGGCTCAGCGACCAATCCGGCGACCTCCCTCTCGACTGGGACCTCGAGGGGGAATGGAGCCGCCTGCTGGGCCTCCAGAAGCTTTCGGGATCACTCCAGCAAAGACTTCGGGCCATGGCCCGTCAGTCGGAGCACGATTTTGGGTTGTGTTGGTGCTCCAGGCACCAGAGGCACACAAGATGGGGGTCCGTCACAGACATCAGCTCGTGGCAGGAGCCACAAGGCTTGAAGCTGGTCCGCCGAGATGACATCTCTGTTCACCAGGAGTCATGATGACTCGAAAAGATGTTGACAATACTCGCAAAAAGAGTCAAAAAGTGACTCGAGGTACCGCTCTCTCCGGATCTGCGCTGGCGGGAGCGAAAAAAAAAAAGAACTGTTGTCAGTGCTCAGGGGCTGCATCTAAGTAGATACAGCGATGTCATTCTGGTGATCACGGCACCAATGACAAACGCGGAGTCAACCGATGCCACCTACCGACGCGCAGGGGTACTGCTGAAGAAAAATTCTCCGGATCCAGTCTGACGCCTGGGGGCAATTCTACGGTGAGGAATCCATAACTAATAGTCTCTTTCAGGTTAGTGACTCAGATTTAAGACTAAGGGCAGAATCAGGAGGCATCTGCCATGCACCCCCAATAGCCCTACCCCTGGGGTGCTGTAGGAGGCTGGCTTAGTATATAGTTCACACTTATTTAAGTGAAGCACCTTGCACTAATCCAGACAACCGTTATGGTGATTTTTGTGGTCTTCGACAACCATAGAAAGCTCTCTAAGTGGTAGCTGTGGTGAGCAGGTTTATCCAGGAGTGTTAAGCAGCTTGTCTTACCAGATCAAATCATGCAGTGTAGGTTAAACGAAAAAGAACCACACAGTATGTATATAAAAATATGTCTATTTATTAACTAAAACAATGGTACTCCTACCTGGAGATATCAACACAAATACACAATACCTCAATTGCAAGGGGTAGGTAAAAATACACAGTGGTCTCCAAGGGGAGACCAAACCATATATTAAGAAAGTGGAATGCGAACTGCGCCTGAGGTCGGGACTTGGACCAGGAGACTCAGAAGAGCTGGGGACAGAAGGAACCACCCAAGGTAAGTACTCCGGATCCCCACAGAAGCTGTGTGCAGAGTGGAAACACAGCTGCATACTCCATATTAGTCAACGGGAAAGTCACTTTTGCAATTTTGAAGAAGAACCCTTCCCAGTGGACCCTGAAGAAACCCTGTGGAAGACAGAATGTTTGTGTGTCATCCTACCCGTGGATAAACCAGGATACCCTCACCAGGGAAGCCAAGTGCCTATGTCAGTGGTTCCCAAACTTTTTTGACCTGTGGCTCCCTTGACCTAATAGGCAGTTGGCCGTGGCTCCCCACCATTTTTTTACCGGTGGGCGAGATGTAAGCCCAACCTCGGGAGTACTTCCTGTTGTCTTCCTTAAAGTAATTGGGACGCAATGAAGGTATTATAATCATATTTGTAACAAAATAAGAAGATAACCGTTGACCTAGCATTTGACGTAAGCAGATCAGTTTATTTTAAAAGTATTCAATAAATGGGTGAGTTTTTAAACATGAACTGAGAAATGTTACTGCCCCGGCTCTGATGACATGATATATCAAAGCTAGCTGCCACGGTTTCAGACTGCTTATGTGTGACATTTTCATAATTTCAGTGTAACTATGAGTGACATTCAACAACTATGAGTGACACCTTCTCGTAAGCAAAAGCAAGCAATGAAGACGAGGGAAACGTATAAATATCAGAAATTACACACATTTGAGCAATGGGAAACACTAAGATCTTAAAAATGCAGCAAGGCACCAGAAATGGAAGGGCACTGTTGTGGTTCTCAAAATCCGGACCCCGTTGTTCTCCCGATATCGAGGTCCAATACCCGTGTCACGAAACCTCAACGTACCGAGACGATTTTTGTGTCTACGAACCGATAATGATTAGGACATCATTCCTATGTATTTGCGTTACAATCGAGGGTTGCCAACACCCCTAAATCACAGTTTCCGTCCCATCCCTTAAACTCCATTTTGTGAACGGCATCCATCTTGCATCTTGCCCTCATGATAAGTCAATTAAAGGTCGAGCTTGATCCAAATAGACACGTCCACCTTTCGTGACTTTCCCCTGACCTGTCCCAACTGACTCCACTGTCTTCGGCCAAACCTGTTTAGGCAGCTCCTCGCCCAGTGGCCGAATGCGATAGCATCTACGCATAACATTCCACGAACCATTCACTACATACAGACCATGCTTTCTGCAAACATGCACCTGTCCACGTTCCTTGTTTATGGCCAGGTTTATGACTGGGTTACACCTTTCTTTATTAAGGTTTCATCGATATCTGATGGGAGTTCCCGGCCTAACTGGGTAATCTATCAACGAACTGGACATCTAAAATATGGGCTTGCTTACATGACTTCGCTCTTTGTATTATTGTAGAAATATGTATATTGCCATACCATAAACTCAAGAATTCTTGCTTGAAGCCATATATCTTGTATATAAGGAGAAGGCTGGTTCTGTAAAAACGACCAGTCTCCCAAAACCTACTCTCCGTGTGGTGTACTTCTGGGACACGTGTTACTTGGTAGCTACCAATAAAACTTGATCTTTGACTGCGATAGAAGACTCATTGTTTCTGTGGTCCGGAACAAGGGAACTCAGAGGTCTTCGGGTGTTATCCCCTGACACCAGCGGGTTCCTAAAAACCCGTTACCTCAGTTGGCGCCCAACTCGGGGCGATATCAAGCGGTGACGGTCCAAGCCAGATGTTCGTGAGGAGCTTCGTGTGAAAATTCCGGAGGACGGCCAGCCACTTCAGCGACCCCTGTATGTCGACGTGGTTCCGAAGGTCTTTGCTGCGAGGTTCCCCGCGTCCCGACGGCTACGAAGGACTGCTGCCCTGACTATCGCCTTGTTTTGGACCCAGTGATCCTTGGTAGAGCGAAACGATAGACAAGTCTTCTAGCGACGTCACAGATCTTCAAATACTTCAGTTAAGTATAAGTGGAGCGTCTCCCAGTTCTTAGTTTGTCCTTAGTTTTTGGTATCCTTGAGATACGACTTGATTTGGTACTTGCAAGCCCCAAAGCCGAAGGACTCGTGTATTCACGAGAAATATCGTAACAAATAAATCCTTTGAAGTTTAAAGCTAGACTAGTGAGCGAAGATGCCTGGTTTTAGCAGACTTGGAAACTTGTTTTGTCTTGGTTGTAGTAAGGACTCCCAACTGGAAGATTCTTGTCCGGTTCCTCCAATTGGAACTCCAACGTATGAACTCTATGTAAAGCACGGCGTAGGTCCTATAACATATAACGAGGTATGGATAAAATACACCCGCAAGGATGGTGTTTTAAAATGGCCCCAATATGGTAGTTTCGACCAAGAAATATTAGATAACTTAGAAGTCAAATTGCTCAAGAAGAAAGCCCGGCCGGCGATGTTTGACTCTTTCCGCTTATGGCGCAAAGAAGCCAAACAGAAAGAAATAAGATTAGCAAAAAAGAATAAAAGAGGTATGTCAATGGTGCAAGCTGCCGTTGCATACAGAGATAACGAGGAAGAGCAGGAGAGCGAACAGATGCTTAGGAGCAAGAAACTAGCGATAGATAAATGTTACCCGATGCTGCCAAATAGAGGAAAAGGTCAAAAGGAAGGATCCGAGAAAGATCCATTAATGTCCCACCTATTAAATTCTCCGCCACCCTATGCACAAAATGCCACAGCACCTCCGCAACCTTTAGTTGCACCTTTGGTAGCTGTAATACAGGCTCCTTTACCGCACCCACCGGCTACTCTTCAGCTGGCTCCTGTTTCTTTGGCACAGCCTCCTCAAGGCTCACCGATCACATCTACTTCTCCTACCGTTCCTTCTAAAATTTCGCCTAGCGCACCTTCTAGTCTCTCTGATACTCGTTCTACGAACATTTCTGTTTCTGCTTTGCGTGACTGTTCTACTACCAGTTATTCCTCCACTTTCACCTTCCGTCTGGCATAAAATGGCCAGCATTGTTACTAACTTTCCTTCACCACTTTTTCGGTCGCCTAAAACGACCCCTAACACGGAACGAAGACAATTACGAAGCCAAATGCCTGATTATCAGGAAAGGGAATCATTGAATAAGTTAGCACGAAATTGGGCTATGGATACAGCGAGATATGATGTAGAGTCTGTCATGAACGTCTTCCGTCAATGGGATGAACCAACGCAAAGATACGTCTTTCAGCAGATGTGTGTTTTCCTGTGTGAGGATTTGGAAGATAATGGTCAGAAGAGCAGCCAGCAAGAGTTGTGTAGTGTGCGATTTAAATTTGGGGAGGGTATGATAGTTGGTCCCGACGTTGAAAAAGCAGTTGAGATATTATTATCACATCGAAGTACGGGTGGTAATTCTGGGTCATCCTCTGACAGTGGTACATCTAGTAGGAAAAGAGCGAGACAGTACCCCATGAGAGAGGTTCCTCCGGTTAGGAGGGAAGGTGATGCAAACGCAGTTCCACCGGTTCTGCCTCATTTCCAGCGTGTATGGGTACATGTCCCCTGGAAAAGATCCGAAGTTTTAGCGCTCAAACAGACACTACCCGATCCCCGTAAAAACCCGACTGGGTATTATAAGGAGTTGTCCCAAACTGCAAGCTCATGTATAATGAATTTAGCGGATATAGACATGTTGTTTGGGAACGTTGTTCCACATCCTTTATGGAGTAAGATACGTCATACGGATCATGACCAAGAATTAGGTGACTCATGGGCGAACATTGCGACTACAGATGCTAGACAAATCGGTGGTTTCAAGCCTGAGCCGTTAATAGCTGAACTTCCTGGTAGAATTATTGCGTACATGAAGACAATTATGCCTGATGTACGTGTAAACTGGGACAAGCTATCCGCGTGCAAGCAGAAGAAAGACGAGAATGTGTCTGACTTCTTCACGAGATTTGAGGAAACTTTCACTGACCATAGTGGTCAGGATATGGCTACCGAGGGTGGCCAAAGACTGTTTGTAGACAAATTTGTACACAATTTGCTTCCTGAATTGTGTGCTAAACTAAAAGACTCAGAAAGTGCTTGGGCTGTCTCTACGTCAGCGCAGATTCTAGCAACAGCCCAGTACTATGAAAATAGGCGTAAAGACGAATTAGACCAGGCAGACAAAAAGACGAAAGATTTGAAAACTAAAGTTCTTCTCCAACAGGCCTATCCACCTCGTATGGCTAGCCAGCCCAATTATCAACAGAATCAGCAGTACTCTAGAGACGCGCAACGAAACGAGCTTTCCCATCAGCGTCCTACGTATGGCCCGAATCAATGTGCGTATTGCAAAGAAGAGGGTCATTTTAAAGGTAATTGTCCGGCTCTTGCACGACGTTTAAACGGTGCCCAAGGTGTAAGGGGAAGAGGTGTTCAGCATGCCTCTAGAGGTAGAGGCCGTGGAAATTTCACTCAAAATATAACTTCTTTTCCGCCTCAGAAATCCATGAATAGCTTTGATCAACAGAGTAATTCATCGTCCAAGTCAGCTCAGTACTATGCTGACGACTATTACACCGAACACGACAATGAGGGTAACGATCGCTAGGACAGCCATGGACAAAGAGAGGGAGTTGTTTCAGTTCCAGTAGATCAGGATGGACCTTATGTCGAGGTTATTACCTCCGGAGTGTCAGAGCCATTTCTGCTGGATACTGGTGCTACAAAAAGTTCTATTATGCACTCAAAACTTCCTGGCGCACCTTTGTCTGGCGAAATGAATGTCTCAGTAGGCTTCTCTGGCGCCCGTTAGAAACCCGATCTCTAGTCCGGTTTCGCTTTCTGTTGGCCCCTGTGAATTAGAAGCACCCCTCGTTCTTACAACAGGTTGCGGTGAAAATGTGTTAGGATTGGATTTGCTAAAGAGGTTGTACGCGACTTTGTACTGTTCTCCCTCGGGAGTACAGCTTACTTTAGGGAAAAAGGTCATTTCTCCAATGTACTTGTCAAAAGAAGGTATCCCAACCGAATTGTCATCACTTCCGGATATACTGTGGGCTAATGGTTCCAACGATGTAGGTCGTTTAGAGATAGCACCGTATGTCATAACTTTGAAAGCCAACGTCAGATTGCCACGTATTCCCCAATACAAAATATCTAACGAATGCGAGAAGGCATTATTAACGATCATTTATGATTTGATCGATAAAGATGTTATCGAAGAAACAACAGGAAACATTTGTAATAGTCCAGTTTTACCGGTCTTAAAACGTACTGATCCTTCACAGCCCCCTGTGTATAGGTTTGTGATTGACCTCCGAGAAGTAAATAAGGTAGTTATACCGCAGTTTCCAGTCGTCCCCGACATTACTGCTTTATTGACAATGGTTCCAGCTTCAGCAGATTGGTTCTCGGTGATTGACCTGAAGAACGCTTTCTTCAGCATCCCGATCGCCGAAGAGAGTAGAGACCTTTTCGGCTTCAATTTAGGAGGACGAAGCTTCCGCTTCAAATGCGCTCCTCAAGGCTACTGCGAAAGCCCATCTATATTTAGTCAGGCTCTGAAAACACAACTAGACACAATTGTACTGCCAGATGGGTCAACATTGATTCAGTACGTAGACGATCTACTGATCGCTGCAGACACTGAAGAGATTTGCAAGGAAGCTACGTTGTCGCTATTACGTCACCTATGTGACATGAAGCACAAAGTCTCCCTTTCAAAACTGCAATTTTGCCGACAAGAAGTAACCTACCTAGGTCACATCTTATCGAAGGAGGGAAGGAGACTGACACCAGAAAGAATACAGGCAATCACAGAACTAAGTGCCCCAAGGACACAGAGAGGTGTTCGAGCTTTTTTGGGCATTACATCGTACTGTAGACAATGGATACCGAATTTCTCACTACTAGCCAAACCCTTACTGTCACTACTCCGCAAAGACACGCCTAATCCTATGCCTTGGTCTGAAGATTGTCAGACGAGTTTCCGCGAGTTGCGCGATGCATTGTGTTCGGCTCCTGTGTTGGGAAACCCCAACTACAGTAAGCCTTTTACATTGTATGTCCACGAAAAAGAAGGTTGTGCATTATCAGTCTTAATGCAACTCTTTGGGGACAAACAGCGCCCATGCGCGTATTTTTCGGCAACTCTAGATCCAGTGGCTAAGGCACTGCCAAGTTGTCTAAGAGCAACAGCCGCAGCAGCTGTCTGCATTCGACAGTCTGCTGGAATAGTCATGAATAACACTTTGATCGTTATGGTTCCGCATGCAGTAGACATTTTGCTAAATAGGACAAAGACACAACACCTTACTAGCGCTCGACTATCCAGTTACGAACTTACCCTGCTAGCAAGTCACATCCATATAAAGAGGTGTGATACACTCAACCCCGCTACGTTATTACCCATCCCGACAGAGACAGACAAGATTGACAAACATGACTGTTGTTTCAGGACCGAGGAAGAGACAAAAGGGAGAGTAGACTTACAAGACACTCCCCTTCCCGAATGCAATGATACTCTATGGGTTGATGGTTCATGTTTCAAGTTGCCGAATGGTGATACGACTACAGCATATGCCATAACGACATTACACACCATTGTAGAGACTGCACGCATTTCCCACGGTTCTGCACAAGCCGCCGAACTTGTAGCGCTTACTAGAGCATGTGTGCTGGCGAAAGGAAAGCGAGTGAATGTGTACACTGACAGCCAATATGCCTTTGGTGTGGCTCACAGTTTTGGGAGATTATGGCGTGAACGTGGGTTCCTTACGTCCCATGGTGCAAAGATACAACATGGCCAGCTAGTTAATGAACTCCTTGAGTCACTCACCTTGCCCCTACAAGTCGCCATTATAAAATGTAGTGCACACAAAAAGATTCAGGATGATGTTGGCCGGGGGAATGCATTGGCAGATGAGGTTGCGAAAGAAACTGCAAGGAACACAATGAGTCGGATGTATGTCATGGGTCCCGCTAGATGGATTGCTGATGTGGGAATGTGTGAGGACACCATTGAAAGCGTAAAATCGATACAAGCCGAGGCCACTGAGAACGAGATGAATGAATGGAGAGGAAGCACAGGTAGATTGGATGCGAATGATTGTTGGGTCGAATTATCGGAACACCAGCGATGGTTATTACCTAATGCATACGTACTTGCAGTAGTAACAATGCCTCACGGAATGGCACACATCAGTTCGAGAGGAATATGTAAACTATTGGCCCCAGTATGGCAGAATAGCAATATCCCAAAATGTGCAAAGAATGTGGTCGAAAAGTGTATGGTATGTTTGAAGTACAATCCCGGTAGGGGAACCCCAACTCCAGCTGGTCATTTTGCGCCTCCAACGTACCCGTTCGAGGTTTTGCAGCTCGATTTCATCCACATGGAGAGGTGCAACAATCTGAAATACGTTCTCGTTGTTGTTTGCGCCTTTTCAAGGTGGGTGGAAGCTTACCCCCTTAAGGACAATACCGCCTTATCAACTGCCAAAGCCCTTGTCAAAGAGTTCTTCCCTAGGTTCGGTATGCCTAGAATCGTCTGGAGTGATAACGGAAGTGAATTCGTAGGATGCGTGATGAAGAGAGTGTGTGAGTGTTTAGGCATCCACCAGAAATTCCACTCTGCAAATCACCCCCAATCAGCTGGATTAGTAGAGTGCTACAATGGCACTCTAAAACTCAAACTAGCCAAGATCCAAGCCAGTACAGGTCTTAAATGGCCTGACGCCCTGCCTCTAGCACTTTTGTCAACCAGGACGACTGTCCACTCCAGGTTAGGACTTAGCCCCCATGAGATTGTGTTTGGCCGCCCAGCCAACGTCTGGGGCGTGCCAAGACCCAAGAAACTAAGCGAGATAGAACACCCCGTACTGCTTGACTATTTGTGCGAATTGACAACTAAATTGCGTGTTTTACACCAACAGGTTCACAGTTCTTCTCCACCAGCCTCTGACGATCCAGGTCACCTCATCGAACCCGGCTCGTGGGTTTTGGTGCGGAATTTCCAGCTCACCAACAACGGACAGCCGAGGTGGACCGGACCGCACCTAGTACTACTTTCAACAAGATCTGCTGTGCGAGTGGAAGGCAAGAAGAACTGGGTACATGGGACCCACTGCAAACGGGTCCCTCTACCCCTTCCATACGACCAGTGGGTCAACAAAGGACTTGCCGACTCTGAGACAGAATCAGTACCTCGCTTCATCCCTTTCAGCGATGCCCGTTTGAAAGAAACTAGTACCGAAAAGGAGAGTGATCATATTTTGCAAGGACTTGTGTCACCATCTATGCAATTGGACACTACTGAACCTGAAACGCTGTTTGAAGATCACACCGTACCTGGGAAACGACGATACAACCTGCGGTCTAGACAAAAGAACTAATAAAAGTTTGATCTAGTGTAATTTCCTTTTTCCCCTAAGAACTATTTTTGGATTTGCAGCTCTCTCGTCCCAAGGGAACTAGCTCATTTTTGATTTTTCGAACCGCCATCCGGTTCTGCTGCTAGGGTCGCGGTTGAAGTCTGGGGAGTGCAACTGGGAAGTTCTAGGTCCACGGTTCTGATTGGTCCACGGGAGTTACCCCGGACTGAGCAGAGCGCGCTCCCTGGGAGAATCAACCACCGCGGGCAGCAACTAGAGGATGGAGTTTCCAAGGGTAGAGAGACCTGTCAGGCTCACGAACTTCAGAAAACAATTATGCACGATACTGTCCAGAAGAAGATTCCTGATACTATGTGTTTTAATGTTATGTAGCATACTTGTGTTTTTTACTAGTTATACACTATTCGTTTTTAAAGTTACCTTTTCGAATGACACCCAGCCACCACCTCCTCCCACTATTTCTCCACACTACTTTCACCCTTTACCTGAACACGAGTCTGCCCGAAGACTCGAATTTGTAAACAACTCTTTCATCCAGCTTCTACACCAACACCAGTCCATAATGAACACGTCAAACTGTTGGATATGCGGACTTATGCCACACACAACCGATAAGGGGATCCCATACTTCATTTTGCCATTTAGCTACTATGGTTCTCTGTGGGCTTTCCAGACCATGTTCTTATTTGCCCTAGAACCATACCCGACCCGTTCCGCTGCGAGCAATTCCAGTAACAAGGCACTAATCGCAGGGATAAGGAACATGAGTAGGGATATCGACACATATCTGACAATGCCCAAAGATGAACTGAGTCCCTACACCCGTTGGAATGTGACTAAACATGGGGTTTACCTGGTCAAGAGCCAGGCAGCACAGAAATCTCGCCCAGTTTGGATAGTTCCCCACCGAGGTCACTTATGCTTACAGGGTATTGGTAGGAACCCCACAGCACAGTTGGGAAAGAGCGTTTGCACGGAAACATATGTATTTGCTTCCCGAACTTCCCCTATACTCTTGGCAGCCAAAGGCACGTATTTCGTTTGCCACGACCAAGCCTACACGTGGTTGCCCCCTGATTTCTCAGGTACATGTTTTATTTCATTTCTGCTGCCTCCTACCTACACGGCCCGAGCAGATTACCATCGGACAAGGACAGCTAGAGGTGTCGTGAGTAAAGACGACACCGTGGGTCAGGAATTCGCTGACTTCGCAAAGGGTTTTCTGCCATTTTGGGGGCCTATGGTGAACAGCAGGAATATTCGCCAGTTAGCGAGGATAGTTGAATCCGCCGTGACTACGACGGCCGGAGCACTTGGCAATTTGACAACAGAGCTTCAGTCGGATCGACTTATGACCCTTCAGAACCGAATTGCCTTAGACATCATACTCGCCGATCGTGGTGGTGTGTGTAGAGTCATCCAATCCAGTTGTTGCATTTTCATCCCTGATAACGCACCGACAGTATACCAGGCCATCTCCAAATTACACGAAATATCTGGTTCCCTTCACATTGAGAAAGGGGATTGGTCCCTGCTGGGGTGGTTCTGGGAGCTGATCACTGCCTGGGGATGGAAAACCTTGATCTTCATTGGGATGATCTTGGCACTTCTGTTCATGTTTTGCTTGTGTATACAGTGTGCTCCTGCACTATGTGGCCTCTGTGCTACCTCGTGTGTACGGAAGCCTGTGTCGCAGGACGAGCTGAGTAACAGAATGATGCTACAGCAACATCTCCACGAATTTCTTCATACCGATATGGACTCAGATTAGCATGAGTTATTGCCTTATATGAGGGCAAAAGGAGGGTCTGTGGTTCTCAAAATCCGGACCCCGTTCTCCCGATATCGAGGTCCAATACCCGTGTCACGAAACCTCAACGTACCGAGACGATTTTTGTGTCTACGAACCGATAATGATTAGGACATCATTCCTATGTATTTGCGTTACAATCGAGGGTTGCCAACACCCCTAAATCACAGTTTCCGTCCCATCCCTTAAACTCCATTTTGTGAACGGCATCCATCTTGCATCTTGCCCTCATGATAAGTCAATTAAAGGTCGAGCTTGATCCAAATAGACACGTCCACCTTTCGTGACTTTCCCCTGACCTGTCCCAACTGACTCCACTGTCTTCGGCCAAACCTGTTTAGGCAGCTCCTCGCCCAGTGGCCGAATGCGATAGCATCTACGCATAACATTCCACGAACCATTCACTACATACAGACCATGCTTTCTGCAAACATGCACCTGTCCACGTTCCTTGTTTATGGCCAGGTTTATGACTGGGTTACACCTTTCTTTATTAAGGTTTCATCGATATCTGATGGGAGTTCCAGGCCTAACTGGGTAATCTATCAACGAACTGGACATCTAAAATATGGGCTTGCTTACATGACTTCGCTCTTTGTATTATTGTAGAAATATGTATATTGCCATACCATAAACTCAAGAATTCTTGCTTGAAGCCATATATCTTGTATATAAGGAGAAGGCTGGTTCTGTAAAAACGAACAGTCTCCCAAAACCTACTCTCCGTGTGGTGTACTTCTGGGACACGTGTTACTTGGTAGCTACCAATAAAACTTGATCTTTGACTGCGATAGAAGACTCATTGTTTCTGTGGTCCGGAACAAGGGAACTCAGAGGTCTTCGGGTGTTATCCCCTGACACCAGCGGGTTCCTAAAAACCCGTTACCTCACTGTGAGACCGGACTGTACCAAACGGGATGTGAGAGGCCATACTGCTTGCAAATAAGCCTCATGTGTGACATTTGTGCGGTTTCAGTGCTCTTATAAGTGACGTTCAACTGCCCAACGTGCAACACTTGAACACTTTCTCATGAGTAAAGCAAGCAATGAAGTGCACGGAAACTCAAATATCAGAAATTAAATCCTCTTGAGAAATTAAGTTCTAAAAGTATCTTAGCCCTTCTTAAGAGGCTATTAAGAAAATCACACGTTTTTTGTAGATTGCACCTTCTGAATTTAAGTATTTGAGCTGCTCTTATATGTGATCACTCGGTGCAATTTAGCCACTCTTCCGGCAATTAAAATGTATTGCTTTTTTTGCTTAAATGCTTTGTGCTCAATTCCTAAATTTTGTGATTCAGTTTTGGCGACAGGCAGAATCCAGTTTAGTTTATGCAGTTTTATTTAACGCGCACCTTCAACCATGGGCAGTATTACCCAGCGTTTTTCAACAGACACTGTATATTATTTTTTCCAGTGCCACTGCCAACAATCAATACATTTCTGGATTGGGCTCCAGGACGTCACGACTGCTGCTAATTCCTTGCAGGCCCCATGTCCCGACACTAATAGAGCAAGCAGCATATGTAACAGCTGCCTGCTCCAAACTCGGGAGACACATTGTGCTAAAAACCCGTTCGGACTAAAGGCCATGTAAACTGTCTGCCACTGCTCCTCGCATTTTTCAGCGCCAATTAAAGTTTTAGTGGCTATTGAACAGTCTCTTGCATGTGGTAGTGAAGTGCGCACTTTGGGAGAATACGTGCGAGCTGGTACCAAGTAGTGTGGGCGCCCGCGCATGCTACAGGGAACAATGCTCTTAAGTGACTGTAAGTGACCTTTTTGTTGCATTCTAGTTTAAATTGGTTGTGCAATTAGGGCGGCGGACTTCACTTAACTGTTTCCTCGGGTTGAGAAGAGGGTCCCACAAGGCACGGCGGGTAGACAGAACACGCACATCTCAAACCTTCTGAACAGCATATGCCAGTAATGGTGGAGACTACGCCTCAGAATGCACGTACGACGCATACGTACGCACGTCGCTCACCATGTTGCAGGATGATAAAGGTGGCATTTCCATCTTCCCCGTGTGTTCCCAAATTGTGTGCGGCGCCCCTGCCTACTCATTACGTCGCACCGGGGTGCCGCGGCGCACAGTTTGGGAACCACGGGCCTAAGTGCAAAGTGACGTCGGAAACTGATGTAGACCACAATGGAGGACTTCAGAAAATATGCAGCTCGTGAAGACTGTGCAAGAGTTCAGTGGAATCCAAGGGTAGATTCTTGAAGAGGAGAACCTACAAGCAGAGGGGACAGAGTCTATGCCACTCAGAGGTGACCAGGAGGAACGAAGAGCAATGCCCACCGAAGTCAGAAGTTGCAGGAGTGATGTCAGGGACCTTGTCGCTGCGCCACACTAAGGAAGACCAGGAGTTGTGCATGAGCTGTCCTACGCCGCAAGTCGAAAAGCAGGGGGTCGGTGTCCGGCTGGAGCATCAACAAGCCTTGGTACCTGCAACAGGCTTGGAAAGCAAAGATGGAGCAACGTTGGGACCAACAAGGTCCAAGGGACTCATCACAAGCAGGAGAGTCAGAGCAGGCCCAAGCAAGCAGGGAGCCCACTGAAGCAGAAGACCCTTGAAAGGATCCACAGGTCAAAGGCACAGGAATGGCAAGAGGGCCTTGAGCAGCTCACCAAGGATGATGGCCCACAGTGCAGAGGATGCGGTGAGGACATTGATCTTGGCAGGAATAGATGCTGGAGCTTCTTGTATCCTGAAGTTCTCTGGAGTGCGGAACCAACAAGCCTAGGCAACGGCAAGTCGAAGCGGTGCACAGGGGTTCGGTCCAAACAGTTTCAATGAGGGATACTGTCCTCAAAATTGCAGAGAGGACAGTTGAGGCCTCGAGAGAGTTGTAGAACCACCACCTGTGTTGCTGAACCTTTCCAAGTCCAGGGGACGTCAGGAGCAGCAGACCGATAAGCTTCCTTGCAGTGCCTGCAGATGCAGGGGAGGGACTCCTTCACTCCCAGGGAGATTACTTTGGGTGTCCTTGATGCCCACAAACCAGTTGAAAATCCTGGAAGAAGGACAGACACAGACGATGAAGACTTGCATAACAGTGAGACCAGGAGTAGCAGTAGTCTTCTGTGACACAGTCTCCATTCCAGGCGAAGTCTAAGTGTCCAAACAGTCGAATAGTGACATGGTTTCAGGCTTGAGTCTTGTCCCACAATGAATCCGAGGACCCACCCACAGGTAAGCCCTAAAATACCCTAGGAAAGGGGTTAGGCCGACTCAGGGGTGCCTCCCAAAAGAGGGATTGAACAGAGAGGTGGAGGGGCTGAACAGAGAGGAGCATACTGCTGTGGCCTTTGTCCAGTTTCGTGTTACAACAGGAGCCAAGGGCTCCCTAAAGTGGCTCAAACCGGAGTATCAAGGAGGGCACCAAATGTGCCCTTCAAAGCAGTCTGGTGGCACTGGCAAGCGCCCCCAGCCCAATACAATAAGTCCTGTCTGGAGGTTGTCACACCTCCCTGTGACAGGAAACCTATTGTTCAACCTTCCCCCCTCCTCAAGCTACGCTCAGCAGCAAGAGGGCAGAATTGTGTCTAGGGTCGGCAACAGCACTAGCTTGCTGGCAGACCCTGGAAGGCTGTTACTGGGAGTACCAGGGGCTTCCAGAGGAGACCGCAGCACATGGAATCATACCTCCGACAGCAGTAACGGCGTTGGGGTATGATTCAAACATATTGATAACAAACATGCCCAGGCTCGGCACAGCCCCTATATAGTTAGCCATCGCGTAATGACCGATGGCCACAATGTGTGTCAAAATGGCTGACCGCACTTACAAAGCCTGCAGAATCGCCTCTGGGGTTTGTAGGGGTGTCCTGCTCTTGCAGGGGCACCCAGACACTTATAACATAGCACCCTGCCTTCAGGATTGTACGGTCTGCCTGCCTTCAGGATTGTAAGACCTGCCTTCGGGTGACTTATAGGTTTAAGTGGGGTGACCTCAGCTCTAAGAAAACATATCTGCCATAGCGGGTGCTAGCACTAGCTTAAACAGGCTGCAATGGCAGGCCTGTAGTCAGTTTGAGTGGACTCTCATGGGTGGCATAATCCATGCTGCAGACCATGGGAGACCCCTGGAGTACCTATGCCCTGGGTACCTCAGTACCATATACTAGGGACTTATAGGGGTACACCAGTAGCCAATTGTGGAGGTACAAAAGTACTTACCCTGTCAAATTTAGGGCAGAAGCAGTGACTGGGGTCCTGATTAGCAGGATTCCAGTCAGACTAGTGAAAAAAACATACTGACACCTAACCAGGAAAGCAGATCCTAGTCACTGACTGGTGACCTGTGGATGAGCTGATTAGCCACACTAGTGACCAACTATCGGGGGTCACAGCCACACTGAGGTGAGAGGAGTTGCTGGGCTTTAGTCAGAATAACTGGGATCACTGCGATGGATGCTCTTTTGTATTTCTTTTGTAAGTTGAGGAACCGACAGGCCTAATGGGTAGGGACAGACTACCTAGGGGCTCCCAAAAGACAAAAATGGACCAATATACAGCACAGGGCACAGCTAGTGACCCGCCGCAGGACCAAGTGGGGGTGACACCACGGCCTACAACTGAGGCTTCAGGGACCCAGATATTGGCCGCAATTGAGGCCTCCGGCCCGGCGGTCCAGGCCAAAATTAAGGCCAGAGCCACTGATGTGTACCTCCTCAGGATCGAACTACGCAAGGTTGAGGAACAATCTGGGGAAACGGAGACCCCGGTCACAGAAATGTAGAAAGTGGTCACCACACTGAAGGCTACGGTGGCTGCCCTGGAAGCTCATTTGAGTCGACAGGATTTACAGATGGAGGATGTGGAAGGACATTCCTGCAGATGCAATGTGTTGAGAAAAAAAAAATAGCTGAGGGTGGCACACCAGAGGCCTTCCTCAAAAAAGATCAAAATGGTGCTCCCCAGCATGGCATTATAGAGATTTTTTGCAGGGGGTCGTTGGCCCCACAACCAAAACTGGGGGTTTCCATCCAGGTAATTTCTCAACTAGAGGGACCGTGACAAAATCCTGGAGGGGGTGTGGAGACCTAGTGACCCACTGTTTGGAAATAGCACCATACACATCTTCCCCAACTAAACAAGGGCTGTCCAACTGCAAAGACAGTCCTTCAGTGGTGTCAAACAAAAGCCAGAGCAAAGGGCCTGAAAGACATGTTATTTTACCCCCTTCAAACTTAAGGTGCTGTGAGATGGCTGTTCCCACTTCTTCAGGACATCCGAGGAAACTTGGGACTGGCAGAAGATCCATGGTGAAGACCACTTGCCATCGACATCCTCGGGACAAGCCTGGGATAGGCAGCGTTGTGGGGGTGGTCCCCCAAATATTCCCAGGAGACATCGCCAACGTGGGTACCTTTTGTGATCAACCATGAGAGTGGTGATACCACTCGATGGTACTCTGGACCTGGAGGTACAGCGGAAGGAACGTGAAGCTGCAAGGGCATTGGTCAAGGCTGTACTTCTGCCACTTGCTCATGTATGGATTCAGATCTGATGGGTAATCATGAACAATCGAGTGGGAAGGTGGCTAAGTCCGAATGTGGATGAATGTCTGAAGAAGCCCCCTGGAGGTGCTGTGAAGCTGCGCTGTACTGTGTTGGGCCGCTTTTTGCCTGAAATATAACCTCAGTTCATATCCAACAGGGATCTCACGCAAGCTAAAGCTGCATCTCCTGGAGGCAGAGGCCCAGAAACGTCCCAGAGAATGGAGGGGACAGCTTTAGTCCACCACCTATTCTTTCTACGCCAGAATGGTGGCCGTGTGGGTGACTCTGGGGTTCCCATTCCAGTTGTGGATGTAACAGGCCATTATATACTTATACATGGACTGTAAAATGGCCAGGAGACCTGCGTACTGAACATATATGCACCAAATACTGACTGTGAATTTTTCGGCTCTAAAGATGGAATCACTGCCCTACTTTGGACTTCTGCCCAAATTTTAGAGACTTTAATTGCGTGCTAGATGGTAGACTCGACCGGCAACCGCCCCAGATGGGCACGAAGCCCGCACGGTGGTCAGCTTACGAGACACTATGGCTAGATTACAATTACTAGAAATTCAGAGAGAACTTCACACCACGGTTGCGGAGTTCCCTTGCTATACCCCCACCCACGGGGTGCAAAGCCGACTAGACAGTTTTCTATCGTCTAATGAGGTCAACCTGAATGTTCAGAGGGTGAGTTACCAAGCACAAACATGCCCCACTATTATTGGAGTGCGGAGTTCGAGGTCATTGGCGTAGCCAGAGGTGTTGGGAGATCGAGAATTCAATACAGATATGGCAGAAGCACTACAAAGCTTCTTCACCACAAATTGTAACTCCTGTCACACACAAGGTTCAGAATGGTGAGCACTTAAGGTAGTGGTCTGCAGGATGAGCCTCGGTAAAGCATATGGTATCTGGCGGAGGCTTGAACGGATATTGCCAGAGGGGGACGAGGCCCTCGCACGTCTACAACAGCGAGTGAATAACAGAGTCACATAAGGTAGCTCTGGTGAAGGCGCATAGACAAGTGGAGGCTACATGGCAAAGTCTAGACTATCATGTCCAAAAGGATTACCGCCAACGTCTCAACCGAGATGGAGATAAATCTGGCCACATGTTGATACCCACAACTTATCCTAGCCCTCTTTGGTCCCAACAGCACATTGACCACTGGACAGGCGGCAATTAATCTGACACTCTATGATCACTTGCTGGTGGTGTATTCGGTACCAGTGCTTGGAAATGTCGCTGGAGTGGGATGCTTCTTGGATGGGGTTGCACTTACTCGACTTAAGGAAGCTTAAGTAGAAGGATTTGGGGAAGATCTCATGCTGGAGGACCTGCAAGAAGCCCTCAATGATATGGCAAGCGGGAAATGTCCGGGCCCGGATGGTCTCTACAGTTGAATATTTCCAAACTTACTCCGCTTCTTTGCTCCCTACCCTACTAGAAACGCTGCACGAAGCCCACAAGATGGGGGCATTGCCGGACCAAATGCGCGAGGCTCATCGTTATGCTCCCTACGCCGGGCAAGGATCTGACTGATCCAGGACCATATAGGAACCTCTCCATGCTTAACATTGACGTTATGTTGCTGGCCAAGATAGTGCTGCTACTACGGTAGAGCTGGTGGTTACATATCTGGTCCAAGAAGACCAGTATGGCTTTATGCCAACCAGGGGCACACACATGAACTTATGGGTGAATGCAAACAGAGACACGGAACTGCAGGCAGCGCTCACAGCACTGAACATAGAAAAAGCTTTTGAGACGTTGCCCTGGGCTTACTGGTGGGAGGTGCTGAGCTGTCGCATGGGCGAGGAGTTTCTGGCATGAGTGAGTACTGTATTCGGAACCAACTGCAAGAGTACGTACTGGTGGTGAAGTGTCTGAGGCACTTTGCATTGAAAGGGGTACAAGACAGGGTTGCCCGCTGTTGCCGCTCCTTTTTGCGCTTGCTATGGAGCCACTCACAATCAACCTTTGGGCTGAAATGCGAGACTTGGGCGTGCGGGGGAGGGGGGTACATGACTCATATTGAGTCTTTATACGCTGATGATGCGTTAATCTATGTGGCGGATCCGGAACAGTCAGTACCTCACCTACTGCGGCTGATGGCGCATTTTGGGGATGTCTCAGGACTCTGTGTCACCCACCAGAAGACAGTACGATTTTCCCTAGAGGCACTAGCTAATTTCAGTGCCCCCGAGCTTCCCCTGTTGGGATTTCAGTGGGAGACAGTGAGCTTCCACTACCTGTGAATGCAGCTAGCCCACGAGCAAAAACTTCAGTAGGACTACAGTATCGGCAGGGTGATGGCCGGACTCACTGCCGCCATACAATTTTGCACTACCCTTCCGCAGTCAGTCATAGGCAGAGTGGCATTGAGTAAAATGGTTCTACTGCCACTGTTTATACACCCTTCAGATTTCGTTCTACATGTTACCGCCCTCGCTGTTTCGTAGTGTCAATGGTCTACTGGTGGCCTGGGTGTGGGCAGGTAAAATAAACAGAGTCTGCCTTGAGATACTTAAATTTGATCTCAGCCAGTGTGGGGCAGAGGCCTTTCAGACCATGAATTCTATTATCCGGCTGGTCTGTTGAAATATGCCTCTGTGGTGGGAGGATGGCCACAACTGGGAGAAGAAACTCATATCGTGCTCTGTCAAATTGGCTGACCTCCCTAGGGTGCTCACTTGTGATCACTCTTCCAGCAGGTTCCCCCTTTGTAGACACACAGGTGATGTTGGCATGGGAAAGGGCTGTCGTAGGGCGTTCTATGCCAAGCTCCTTCCAATTTGGTGGGTGTGCCCGTTTATAAACATACAGGCCACAGAGGTGGAAGACCTTTTTAAACTGAGTCTTTATTTCCAAGGAGGAAATGGGTACACACTTTGGAATAGATGAGGGGCAGTTCTTACTATACGCCAGTATCTTGCGCATGGCCCAAGACATCTGGACAACATTCCCGGAGGAGCCAGGAGAATCCCAGGTGTTACAAGTAATAATGGACCCTGGGTCCACAAAGGAAATCATCTCTCGACTAAAGGCAGCCTGAAAGATGATAAAGACAACAAATGAAGGACGGAATGCAGAACAAATAAAAAAATCCACCCCCAGGCAAGAGATCTGTGTTAAATCCATCATTCTTTATCTCTCCATGCCAGCCCAGTTTAGACCCAGCCATATGCAAATCAGTCTTCACTCTGTGCCTCATGAGAACAGTCCAACCCGAACTGGCAAGCCAGGTCCTCCCAGATGTCAGGCAGATTCACACAGGACTTAAACGTGCAGCTTGAGATGCAGATTTAGAATCCCAGCTTATGGACAGAGAGTGGAGGAGGACACTGGTGCAGGTGCTATTCTGTGTTGTGATCCCTGTTCCCAATAAGGCGCGCGCACACACACACGCAGGACATCCAGCAAGAGTTCGCGCCGCCGCTTTAAAAAGCGTGTGGCACAAAAAACAGGCACTACCTGCGGTTTTGCCAACATGAGTCAGGAGTGCAGGTAAGGATGGCTTGGGGCTTGAGGCACTTTTGCAGTGCGGGGAGATGGTGGGCTTTTGTTTAAGTATTCATGTTATTCACAGCTCCATCTCGAGCTGTGATTAACATGAATACTTAAACAAAAGCCAACCATCTTCCCCGCACAGAGCTTTACTAGTTCAGTTCAACTTTATTTCGGCTAATAGCCATAAAAGCAGGAAGTACAGACAAGAAAAAGACATTTACAAACAGGTGCTAAAAAGTACATTTGACAACAGTTGATCACAGGACACATTACAATTAATATATAGTGGGGCAGAGTAACAATTAATTCTGTGCAATTAATTTTGCATATTGCGTAAAATCTAATTAAAACCATAAAAAAGGTTGATTCTTTATAAAAAGCCAGAGTAAAACCTAGAATAAAATCTTTAAAACCACATAATTTATACAGAAAATAGATTCAGTGCATTCTACTTTATTTAACGTTGTGGGAGAAGACTACAGATTTCATTATTACCTTATAGTTTATATCCAAAACGTTTTCTAATAAGGAACACATTGAATAAGAATCTGCTTATACAAAAAACCACCAGTTGTGAGGTATTAGACCGTATAATACGCTCAGCCTCTTTATACGTCCTGACACCCACATTTTTACACAAGGGTTTTATCCAGCGCTGTCTAGGTGACGCATAGACGGAACAGAAAAACAATAGATGGACATCATCTTCCTTGGCCTTTAGTGGGCAAAGGGTACAGATACCATCCTCTTTGCTATCTCCCCATTTGCATGTATGAGCATTGGTCTGTAATACCCCATATCTAAATTGTAAATATAAAGTTTTTGCTAGTGGTGGGTTTATCTCATCCATAAACGATTCGAATGCAGCAATATCCTTTATGGATAAAAATTTCTGAGTCAATATACC
Organism: Lissotriton helveticus; assembly: GCF_964261635.1. Taxonomy (NCBI): domain Eukaryota; kingdom Metazoa; phylum Chordata; class Amphibia; order Caudata; family Salamandridae; genus Lissotriton; species Lissotriton helveticus. The sequence continues at coordinate 940,498,016 of NC_136070.1, forward strand.
AGTAGATGGGCAGTGAAATGGCTCGTCATTAACATGAGACCAATAGGTAGTTTTTAAAATCTTTTTACACACAGAAGTCATATTATGGGGTTTGTCCCAGAAATGGGACAGCCCTAGCCTGGTACACCAATGTTGTAGTGCCACTTCAATGGGGAGCGGAGACTTAAAACCTCTACTGGGGACTAGGTGGCCACCCAGAGAAAGAACAAAGCAGCATAAGCACTGGAACTACTGGCAGAGGAAAGCATAAGTACCTGCTGCAAGTCAGATTGCGGTCTTGTCATCCACAAATGCAGATCCAGAGAGGCTACTCTGGACAGGCAGATCTTGCCCCAAAAGCACCCCTTGAGCATAGCCCACTGAGGGCACAAGTTCAAATTTAGAGCCACACCGCAAAGGGCCCCAACCCAATGCAGGAGGCTAACCGGTCCAGCTGCTACAAAAAGTTTGATGCAGGAAGAACTTTCACTTGATAGATCACAAAGATAGGATGAATGACTAGGACATGGTGAAATAGTCAAAAGACCCCAGGGGTGACTGTAACCAAGAAGGAACCCAACAAGAGCTGGAGAGGATACTTTGAGCCACGGATGTAGAACCCAAATGCTGAACAAGAGAGACAAGGTGCTCTGCAGGTAGTCTAACACCTTACGTGAGCTTGCCTTCAACAGCCAGTCATCGAAGCAGGAACACATGCTTTCCTGAGCTGTCAAGATCAGGAGCAACCACCCACATGACTTGCATGACGATCCGATGGGCTAATGTAAGACCAAAATTAAGTCCACAAATTGGTAGTCAGTTGAACCCACCCCAAAACATAGACATTTCCTGCGGGACTGCATCACAGGTACATGCAGGTATGCATCTTGCAAGTCCAAGGACACCATCCTGTCTTTGTGGTTCAAGGCCAACAACTAAGGGACAACAGTCTGAGGTACTCTTTCCAGAGGAAGGACTTCAACACAGTACAGTCCAACATGAGTCTTCAGCTCTCTTCTTCTTGGAGACACGAATGCTATGGGAATAGTTTTCTTGTTAAAGCTCCACTTCTGGCGCCAGCTTGACTGCAATATTGGCAGGCAACGTCAACACTTCTATGGAGAGGAGACCGCTGTAAGAACAGGAGGAATGTGGGGAGGAGCATCCTGAAAGGACTGGGAATAAAGAAATTGGATAATTTGTATAACCCATCTGTGAATGTAAAGATGATTGAGAAAGTGGCATTCTCAGGGCCCCATGGGCAGCTATGTCCGCACAAGAGCCAACTAAAGAAGTTTTGGTAGGGTGCTGGGTGAAGAGAAAGATTAATGCTGCTTTTGCCCACTATGTTTGGCACAGCTGCTGCTCCTGAAGCTCAAACATTCTGTGTGCTTCCCATAATACGGGCAACCAAATCTGTGTAATCTATAACAGAGTGCAAAATATGCTTGAAAAGTCTGCGAAAAAGAAGCGCTTGCATGTTCAGAAAAATGGCGCAGGTGGGTCTGCCGTCATATCCAAAGGGTACAGCAGTGGTCAAAAATCCCAAGGAGAAATCTTTTCACCAGTACAATCAATCTGCTTAGTCGGCCTTTCCAGGAAGGTAGAACAGAACGCATTAGGATTAATCTTGCAACAGGAAGCATGTACCATCAATCTCACTGGTAATGGGTGCAGCATTAGAAACTAGGGGTCACTGGAGGCTGCCTAGAATGCCTCACTGAGAAAAGAAGGGCACAAAAGCAGATGAGAAATCCTTTTTATTGACAAGATAATAAAGAGACTAAGTCCGAGCAACTTTTGAAAGTTCAGACATGGATCATGTGGCACACACCTTAAAAAATTGCTACAGTTTTTAAACATGGACATCTGTGCAATTTTTAAGCAGGTCTATTCAACACCATCACATATGCTAACATAACTACACCTTAGAACTCCTTCTGCATAATGAGGTGATAAACAACTTTCAGCTCAGGACATAAACTGCTCCCGAAAGATATAAAAAAGGCAATTTTTGGAGGTGCGTTGCCAGCATTTTTAAAGACTCTTGGGTACCAAATTGTACAAGTTGTCATATAAATGTACCTGGTGTTGCAAGATAAGCACATTCCTGAATTACTTTCAGATACAACTCCATGCTATTAACCATGACAAGCACACAAAAACCTTGCTTTTATTAACCAATAATTGTGTGACGATTACTTCAAGCATTCGTTCTTTCTCCAATTACTCAGCTGACACTAGTACACAGCTATTCCAGGTATTCATTTCTTAGCTATTAGTATATTACATGCACTTTCAGATATTCCAGGGTCTCTCTTGTAACACTAGATAACTTTACAGCTACACAACTTTTGTGTCTCTCTAAAAGGTGCAACACTAACATCTTCCATGGCCTCATTCTTTGGAGCTCTTGGCAGAACACTTAAATGTTTTTCATAGGAGCACGCCTTTCTCCATCTTTAGAATACAAGCATCTTCATGAATTCCAGAAGCCCCTTCTTAAAGTTGGTTGCCTTGTGGAACACTGGCAGATGCGGTTATTCATGGACTTCTAATGTCTATGTCACACTAACACCTTCTAGTATACAGGCTCACGTCCTCGGTCAATATCACAACATGCTTTTGTGCTACACCATAAAGCGGAGGTGCAGAGAATGCATGCCGTATATCCAGCAGCCTGAAGACTTCAGGTCCCGGTCATCAAAGTGCTCATACCATTATTGGAACAATAAACTAGGAAGTGCCTTTAGCTCCAAAAAATAATTTTAACAGCTGTGTGCCACAGGTAGCCTTAAGCAGGACATCCATTGCCCCACAAATACGAAACACACACTTCTGTAATCTACTTCAAAGCAATCTGCTACATTACGTGAGTCTATGGAGAATGTCTGTAATGCAGGCAGCCAGCAGCAGGTAAAAATATTGCTTGTCACGTTGATAAAGAAAGTCTGTAGACAGGCAGCTCTCAATAGCACAGGCCAAACATGTGTAACAGAAGTGTTCTTCTCTGTAGAGTGGTAAGAAAACAATCCAAAAGAATAAGAAAATTAGAGATGTATTAACAAATGGGTCGGTATGGAGTCGCTGCCAGTCAGGTGGTTTCGAGAGGAAAAAATAATATCTCGAGGTTCCTTAGGAAAGTGCATTCAAATAGCATAGGATGCTCACTTTGGAGCCAGCATTTGGTGACTTAGATTTGTGGTTGACACTTATTTGTCGCTGCAAAAGATTACTTCCCTCATCCCCCAGCTGCCTCATCTCAGTTTAGGCAGCCACATCCAATTCATCAGTGTGTGAGGGGAGAGGGTGACCAGCACAGCTTAGAGAACGCACACCTTCATCACTCTTGTTCTTTGCTGTCAGTTAACGACCGTCTCACTCAGTTCTTACACTGAATAGTGTTGATAACAAAGTCATCATAGGTTGCATCCTGCTCCTCCTCCTGAAGTTAAAAAAATATATATGTGAGGTTAAGAAATAGGCAAATACCATACAAAACAAAAACTTACAAACAAATCTTCCTTTCCCTGTTCATATGTATTCCTCGGCTAAGTCAGTTAGCTAGCAGCTCCTATTAAAGCTGTCAATCTGGAGCTCACAATCAGAGCTAGCTGGACCACAGCTTTAATTTCGACCGTGTGCTGGAAATTTAAACTAAGCAGAGGTACTTTTACTGCTTGGATACGTATGGCCTGCAAACTATCACTAGTGACGAAAAACCAGTTTGTTCTTTCGCCATACGTTTTTAATGTACTAACTTGCTTTTGAATCAACTTTCAATGATGTTAATTTCTTCTGTGTTTCAGCAGCCTCTGGAATGGGACTTGCAAGAGAAACAATTAAACTATGCAATATTTATTAAAAACCAATTCAATGCTGAAATCTGATTTTTCTAAATATAATGGAAAAGTAATATTTATAAAGTTATATTTGCCCTGTCTGAAGTATCTGGAAGACAGATCTACATTTGCTCTCCCAATTCTGCTAGCCAGTATTTTGCATTTGAATAGGTATGAATGAGGTGTGATCTTGCCCTCAGGAGCAGACAGTGTGATCTGAAAAGGAAGAGATGACCCATATGAACCTGACATAATATGCAGGGTGGGCTGTGAGGACCCGTTTTAACATTAAAGTGTCAAATCCTGCTTAAATGTTGCATCCTGTTTGACCAGTATGGTGGGGGTTTCATAAGACACTTGGAGCACACTTTAAAAAGGATTAAACTGTCACAGTGAAATGTTAGCCGACACTAGCAAAGGGCCATTTTTTTGTTCACCCAGCCAGCCAAGCCCCAATAACAGTAGTTCTCTTGTTGACATTTAGGGCACTGGGAAACATGATGCCAAAATAATGTGCTTATCAGCGTCTGCTTATGAAAAATAAGTTTTTGTTCTCCCAGGTTTCTCGGAGGTTGTTGTGGGTACTGGACCTGCCTCAAAGTGGATTTTATTGGGGAGATGTGTGGCGCCGCGGCCAGGGCAACTGACGCGGGAATCGGGATCACGGTTCGATCGCTGGTGGCAGATTAGCCCAGCACCATGCGACTCTGGGCAATAGCTTGCTTAATCTTCCCAACGGCCCCCAGCGCCTGGAGACCCTTACGGGTGATTGTTCGCGCTTTACAAATGTGGATTATTATTATTGTTAGATGTTGGAGGACACTAGGATTGCCATAAAATACATACATATACACACACACACACACACACACACACACACACACACACAACCAGCCCTCTAAGCACAAGATTAGTATGGCCAAAGACTTCGGCCAGCTTGAAAATGCCTAAAGTGGGTAAGGTTGGCTCTGAGAACCTCTACCTCATAGATTAGGGTATTCCTATGGGTCATTAACACCCACTAGCTAATTCATAGTGTGTATATGTATATGTGTGAGCTAATTCTTTCAAAAAAGTATGCAGTTCCTAGGATACAGGAAAATTATATATAATATATATATATATATATATATATATATATATATATATATATATATATATATATATATATACGGTATGTAAAGTTCCAAACGGGTCCGTAGGCGCAGCAGTACATCCACACGAACAGACAGGAACTAGCAAGACCCAAAGTGGTGCAATATTATTTTATTAGGTTTTTAAGCCCAGCACCAGTCCGCCATGACGCGTTTCGGCTAGAGATAGCCTTGATCACATGACAACGTCACGAGGGCTGACCACCCATTTAAAGTGCAATAGTGCCATCACATGTCATAGAAGCAGAAAAAATACTAATTCTCATTTTTTCTCCAACACATAGTTAATTACTGCATAAATGCTGTACCTTGCACATTATAAAATAAACCATTAGTTTCTGGACATTATCTGTAAAATACATGTTCCAACCAGAAATTAATGAACCACTTAGTACGTCAATCACTATATACACACAGGAAATGGCAATTTATCAATATTCACTAAAACCTTTAAAATAGCATACAAAAGTTAAAAGCTATAAATATTATCATTTAAACATTGCCATTAAAAAAAAGGGCATTTCATCAGAATATAACACCCCCATCTGTAAATTGGGGTATTGATGATGCAATTGATATGTGATGGAGGGAATTACAAAAATGGGATATACATCGATATTTAGGGTAAACAGTACAATTGATTTATGTGCAATTTTGCGTAACAAGTGCAAAACATGTCAAGATGGCAAAAAAAGTGCTACCGTGAAAAGTGCAAAATTGTTGAATCAATAAAGTGAGATTTAAAAAAAGTTACATTCAAGATCAAGAGGGGTCCAGGATACATGTTAAAGTTTCATATTACCGGCCATAACAAAAGCAGTCACAGTATGATGTTTAAAGTGCAATGTGCAATTCTGAAGATCAGTAGTTACTATAGATAGGTGTGGCAGTCCTCCCCAGTGTTCAGACCCTGTGGTGTCTTAGTGTCTAATAGAATGATATAGCGTGTCTCTAATTTACGCAACAGGGACTCTCTATTACCTCCCCTCCTCTGGGGAGGAACACAGTCTATCACATAGTATGAAAGCAGGGAGGCATCTTTCCCATGACATTTTTCAAAGTGCCTGGCAACTGGGTATGAAGGATCAACGTTGCTAATCGCTCGCAAGTGCTGTAGAATACGCTTGTGGACCTGTGGTCTCGTACTACCCACATATCTAAGCCCACAAGGGCACTCTAAAACAAACTGCAAATTCAGTTTTGCAGTTCAGTTTTTGCTTGATTTTAATCGGAGACGGAGAAAGTGGCGTGTTCACTTCAGATTTACTGATGCCATTCTTGCAAGCTTTGCATGTAAAACATTTCAGAAAACCCTTGCTTTCATTTAATCAGGATGCCGTTACCACCTCAGGGCTGCTAGATACCAGGCTGTCTTGCATTGACCTAGCTTTACGGTAAGTTATGCTAGGGCATTTAGAAATGTCAAGACCAAGAACAGGATCCTCGGATAATAGTGACCAATTATCTTGTGGATACTGTTATGCTGGTTACTGTAACCAATGATCAACCTGGTCTCTTCTCGAGGCCCATTGACCGGTGGTTTCACCTGCTTCACTCCTGAGCCCAGGAGTGTTGTTCTATCCATTCTATTCGCTTTCAGAATTGCACTGTCTATAACTTCAGATTTGTAACCCCTTTGAAGGAATCGGGCTTTACACTGGAATTGTGCCAGCCGGCATTCTTCCTCACTGCTGCATATTCTCCTGACACGAAGCATCTCACCATAGGGGATGCTTCGTATCAGGTGTGCTGGATGATGGCTTCCAGCATGCAACAGTGTATTGCCCGCTGTGGGCTTGCGGTACAACTTGGTGTGGAGACTGCCTTCCCGGACATATATTTCCACGTCAAGGAACACAATGGATTCAGCACTGATATTACTGGTAAATTTGATGTTGAGATTGTTGACATTCAATTTGTTAATAAAATCTCACACTTCCATCTCAGTGCCATCCCATATAAAAAACAAATCATCAATAAACCTTGACCAGAATTTTACTTTAGTATTCATGGTGGCACAATGTTCTAACATGAGGACCTGCTCCTCCCAGTACCCCATGTGCAAACAGGCGTAACTGGGAGAGAAGCAGGCCCCCATTGCCACTCCCCTGGTCTGAAGGAATAATTGTTTGGCAAACAAGAAGACATTGTTCTCTAAGCAGATTGAGATCATGTCTAACAACATTTTCGAGTGTTCCTGGAAACAATTCAGTCTTTTTCCAAGAAAATGTTGCACTGCTTTAAGACCATCTTGATGGAATATACTGGTGTACAATGAGGTGACATCCATGGACACCAGAATGTGGTTGGAATTCCATCTGAAATCAATAAGTCTTCTAAGTAAATCACTGGTGTCTAGGATAAAGGATGGCAATCCTTTCACAAAATCTTGCAGGAAGAAATCAATATATTTACTCATATTCTCCAACAAGCTGTTACAAGCAGAGATAATGGGCCTGCCTGGTGGCTGTTGATAGCTCTTGTGTACTTTAGGGATGAAGTAGATAACAGGAGTGACTGGGTAATCTTTTTTCAAAAACTTGAATTCATCCATAGTGAGCAGGCCTTTGCTCCTCCAGGCTGAAAGTTTAGAATATATTTCGTTTCTAGCCAAGAGGGCATCTTGTAAGGTGATGCGTTTGTAACAGTCCCTATCATTAAGCTGTTTTAGGGCTTCTTCTAAGTACATCTTACGTGGCCATAAGACCACGTTGCCACCTTTGTCCGATTGTCTTATCACCAAGTGTTTGTTTGCACTGAGTTTTTTGATTCGTTTGTGATATTCACTGTCCCTGTAGTTGTAACATTTAATTTTGTTGGCATTTTTAATCTGTAGTTCCTTCAATTGCATGGTTACTCTATCATGAAATAAATCCACATTGTCCTTAATCATGAGTGGGCAAAATTTTGATTTGGGTTTGAAGGGTGTCGGGCATAAGGCAGTGACAGGTTCTCCTCCGAGCACTACTTGATTGTCAGATTGTGAGGGGAATTCCACCTCCTGGAGCTCGAAAAGTTCTTGTGTTAAGGCTGCTCCCAAATTGGCCGCTTCATTGGTTGCATTGGTTGTATTTGGGAAAGAAGCAACAGGCTGAGTGCTACTAGATACATGCAAGTTCAATGTTGTGCGTGAGTCATGATATTTTCTCAATTTCAATTTACGCACAAACTTAAACACATCAATCTTGGTGGTGGCGTAGTCAAAATCGCCACGAGGACTAGAAGTTAATCCTAACGCCAAAATGGATGTCTCCTTTGGAGTCAGAACAATGTCAGTTAGATTGATGACTGCATGAGCATTCTCGTTGGCATGGGTGATGGCATTTACTCCTGTGGTGGTGCTGGGAGCGCTTTGTTCCACTGCCATCTGGTGCGTTGTTTCCTTTGCGTTCCTCTTACGTTTGCGGCGTTTGTTACTTTTCCGCCTCCCTGCACGTTTCCTGTTGGCTTGCTGCCTGCGGTTGACTGAGTTCCTGAGCGCAGGGTTAGTTTGCGATCCTGCTGGACCAACTCCAACTCCTGCGCTGGAGTAAATTTTCGAAACCCCGACCGTTGTTGTCGCCTTGCTTCAGTATCCGACTCACTTTCGGGTTGCGAGCTGTCCCCTGAGAATGAGGACAGTTCAATCTGCTGTGGGGTTACTGTAGTATCTGTAGTATTAACGGCAGCAGTAGTATTAGTGATCTTACTCTGTTTATATATATATATATATATATATATATATATATATATTCACTGAAAAAACCATAGGTTATAGACCATATATAGTTAGGAATTAGCATTTAAAAAACCTTATTTTACTCACACAAAACCATTGAAATTCCATATATAGTTAGTTGTACTAACTATATATCGCGCACCCGCAATCCACTGCTGATCATGTCACATATTACATCATTCATGACATGGTCAGTGACATCACTGATGACATCACTGATGACATCTCAAATGACATCACTGACGACATCACTGATGACAACATCCAGTGACTGTATGTTTCTGTAAAGTTAAAATATGTCTTACATATTGAAGAATGAGTGGATGTATAAGTGTCTGGATGAAGGATTTAGTAGGTGCATGACTGACTGTATAAGTGAGTGATTAAATGTGTCTCACTGAGTGCATGGGTTAGTGACTAAACTGTTTTAAATTGTGCATTATTGTGTCTGTTGTTCTGTAATCTGATGCATGTGTTGATCAGTAGCTAAATAAGTAACTATATGGGTTATTGATTGGTTGCCCAAGCATTTGTATGGGAGACTGAGTGTGTGTGTTGGTGGCTGGGAGGTGTATGACTCTGTGCATAGATGTGTGAGCAGTTGATTCACTAGATGTATGGGTTCAAAAGTGCATGTGGAAACAGCTGTATGGGCGGTTGACTGTGTGCATGAGTGTATTGGTGAGTGAATGGATATCTCAGTGCTACATGTCATAGTAAGTACATATGTAAAATACAGTACATGTGAGAGTTGACATATATAAATAACTGTGCATAGGAGCCAGTGAATGTGTGAGTGGCTGTATGCATCATTGTGAACTTGTATCCAGGATTGTATAAGAGAGTAAATATGTTTTAGTATATGTTTGAATAAGTAAGGTGTGTATAACTGTATAGTTGAGAAAATGGAGGTGTGATTGATTCTTTGCATGACTGACTAGGTGTCTGAGTAACTCCATGGATGAGTGACAGTCTGTGAGTGTATGTTTACACTGAGTGCATCTAAGGTTATATTAGAGTCTGAAGAGGTTCATTGTATTATCACATGAATGATGTCATCAGTGATGTGATCAGTAATGTCAAATGAGATGTCATCAGTGATGTCATCAGTGATGTCATCAGTGATGTCATCAGTGATGTCATCAGTGATGTCATTTGAGATGTCATCAGTGATGTCACTGACCATGTCATGAATGATGTAATATGTGACATGATCAGCAGTGGATTGCGGGTGCGCGATATATAGTTAGTACAACTAACTATATATGGAATTTCAATGGTTTTCTGTGAGTAAAATAAGGTTTTTTAAATGCTAATTCCTAACTATATATGGTCTATAACCTATGGTTTTTTCAGTGAATTTTCAAGGTTTTGTAAATGCTAATTCCTAACTATATATGGTCTATAACCTATGGTTTTTTCAGTGAATTTCATTGGTTTTTTAAAAGCTAATATCTATAGCTGTAAAATGTATTCTTCTTTAAATCCCAAAATATATTTTATGTTTATTAATAATTTTTTTTTTTAATATTTTTTTTGTTTCGCTCCCGGTTCGCGAACCGGGAAGCTTTCCGTTAGCTCAATTTGATGCCGCGACCCGGTCCGCGAACCGGTAAACGTTCCGTTAGCGCAACTGCCGCGTTAGAAATCAACATCGTGACGCGTTGCGGAAGCGCGACGTATCACGTTGTCGCGTAATGCGTCTTATGATGCGCTGCGTTAGCGCACCCGGAAGTGCTCCGGTACGCGAACCGGGCGCTACCCACGCAAAAAAACAAAAAAAAAAATTTTTTGTTTTTGCCCCGCGGGGCCCTTTTAAAGCCTCCACATTAAACCTAGGGGGTCAGGGAGGATCTACTATGCCCCCTTATGGTCATTTCCCCCTTTGTTTTGGCCTCCTCTTGTCTCTCAATCCTACCGAGAGACAAGATGGCGGCCGCTCCGGACTGTTTAGAATGTTGACAGACACCGGAGAGCCAATCAGCTTCGCTACGCGAAGTTCCGTTACGCGTAAAGTCCGCGAACCGGAGCGCTGCCCGGTCCGCTGTTACAGATATATATCTTTTTTTGAACGTTAATTTCTCAAAATCCACTGAAGCACATATATTGAGACCTACAAAAGGCACATCGGGCTACCAGTCCCTACAATTTTGCCAAGTTTCGTGCAAATCCATTCAGCCGTTCGGGCTAAAAGTGAGGCCAACCGCCCTATGGAAAACTCAATGTTAAAAACACGTTTTGGGACCCCCCTTTTTTCTCGGGCCCCCCTTGACGAACCCCCCCCAAATTTCCAGGGGCTGCTCAGAAACAAAATGTTCCATTTTCCAGAAAATTTCAGCCAATTCCGTCCACAAACGCCAAAGTTATTAGACATAGGATTTTTTCCCTATGGGATTTTTGAAAATTCTAACTATATATACCTACTGGCGACCACCAGTAGGTAATTAATATATATATATATATATATATATATATATATATATATATATATATATATATATATATATATATATATATATATATATATATATATATATATATATTTCCTGTATCCTAGGAACTGAATACTTTTTTGAAAGAATTAGCTCACACATATACATATACACACATACATACATACACACTTCATCATAGGGCTTGCGCCGTGTTAGGCCGGCAATGCCCGACTGGCACGCTTTCTAGGGGCCCTATATCGGGGATCTTTTGTTCCCAAGCCGTATTGTGAAGTGCGACCAGAAGTAAGAGGACTATCTAAACAGTGGCTGACATCCTAGTCCTATTCCTCCCAAGCTGGTAGGGCAAGGGTAGTTCGTCCAGCTATCGGGCTTAGTCAAAACCAACGCTATAACTTGGTGCTCCCTCTGCCAGTACTTAATGTAGTTGGTTACCCAACCAAGATGGGTTGGTATATCCATAAGGTTCTTTCACATTTAGATTGTTCTAATGCTTGGTTTACCCCTTATACTAACTAGGTCACCAACCACTGTGTAGATAGTCATTTTATTTCCGGTCCTGATGAATTGCCAACTGATCACTTTTGTGACAAACAGTGTTGGTGTTTTGCTAATGTCTAGTTTTCACTAGACAAGTAGACTCACTGATAAAACTTTTTAGAGTACTACTTAGTCTCTTTTAAAATTTTCCTCACACTATTCACACACTCATTAACACTCCACGGACCTACAGTTGCACTTCACATTACGGCTTGGGAACAAAAGAGCTCTGATAAAGAGCCCCTTAAAGGGTGCCCATCGGCCATTGCAGTGCCACTCGACAAGGAGCAAGCCCTATGATGAAACATGACACTGTCAGGTGTGTTAGGGCCCCCAGTTCCAAAAGGAGGAGACTAGCTCCAACCTTTGGTGTTGGAATCTTTCTCTCTCTCTCTCTCCAAATCGCTCTTCCTGTTTACTTAGGAACTGCATACTTTTTTTTATAGAATTGATAGATTCTAGGGGTTTATATGCTGGATCTATAAGCTACCTCAGTCCCCTCATTGTTGTTGACATACCCACTAGCTAATGCCACGTATAAATATGGCATCCCCAGGCACCCACTTCAGAACACTCCTGTATCTGTGGAAGATCAGACCCGAAAATTGTGGACCTGCATTCCTTGTACCCAGAAAAATTTTAAGGCTGCCATGCTGTTAAAGTTACAGGGACAAAAACTAAAAGAGGCCTTTTCCTGCAACTGCCTGGCAACCAGAGGAAACTGGACTCTCCTGTTGACCTCTGTCTGTCATCCTGGGAGCCTCGAAGTGCCTCCTCTGAGGTCCTGGGGGCTTTTAAAGTGTACTCCTGTGGTAGATCGAGACTTAAAGAAGAAACATCTTTGACCATGACAAACCTGGCTAATGTATCCGACCTGTGCTGCATCACGATCAGCCTTGAAATGAGACTTAGACCAGTTTTACTATGACTACTGTCAATCAGTGGCACATTTTTTTTGGTCAATGCCGTTAGATCCAAGATGGGAAACCATTCTCCATTTCTTTTTCAGGTTAGTAAAAATCTAGAAGGTAATTAATGCATATGGGGTCAAATATTTATAGATGATCCTAGTTGATCCTAGTTGGTTAAAACCACTTGGTCCAGTCTACTGGAGGGAAACCTCAGTAAGGCTATACAATTGCTATGTTCTCACGTATCTTTCTGGATAACCCTTCTGTTGTCCATGGCGGGACCGGTTATCCGATCTAAAATGGTGATGCTGAAGTGCCTCCTTTACTTTTTCACTAACCTTCTGGCTGTTGTCGCTCCTCGAATCTGACGGACTGACTGATCTATCTTATTTTGGGCTATGGCTGAAAAAGGATGAGTTGTGCATGCGGAGGCTTCCATCTTAGGGTGCGGCATGGGTGCCTCTAATTTTTCATACTACGACCTATTGGCTCAACTTCAATGGGCCGTTCTTTGGCTAGTGGTATACCATTGTGGGGAGGCGGGGCTCACACTAGCTTAGCCACCCGCAGGTCCCACCTTCACCTACATCGCTGGAGGACATAAGCTGGGGGTTCCCATATGCCAACATGCGGTGACCCTATTCCGAGCTCTTGCCATTCATAGGTCTTCCATATGGAGTTGGCATTCACATTAGAAGTGCTCTAGAAGCATGGGAGACAGCTGCCATCACGACAATTGATGACCGGTTTCTGGATGTGCCCTCCATGGGGCAGTATTAAATGTGCCTAGAGCAGTGCTTCTCAAACTTTTTTTAGAACCACAATCTAACTTTTTAGACCAGCAAACGTTTGCATCCCACCTAGCTTTAACGGACACGAGGGGGGCCATTTTTAATGTAATATTGGTCATGCGTTAAAAATGTCAAGAATGACCACAATAACATTAGCTTTACATTTTTTTGGGTTCCTTTAGAATAGCAATTGCTTGAAAATGTCACAACCATGACCACACCCTTCGATATGTCTTTATCGGATTGCGGCCAAGTTATGGAGCTGTCCAGAAAAGTGGCAGATGGTAAACTGCATTGGAGCTGGAAACTTTTTTGGAAGGGGTGCTGGCCTGTGGTATCTGCTCAATCACATCACAAGGCTTCTGAAAAATTGTGGTGCTGTTACCAGCTATTTTAGCAAATTTGAAAAACCATGAGGTGAGGTCCCATATCCATTTTTGTGCTAAAACAAGGCCCAGTGGTGCATTACATGCATGCATACACATATCTTGCAGTTTTTTTATAAGGTGAACACCGCCGAAGAGCATTACAGTGCTTTAGATGAACACCAGATTACATTACATAAGATCAGATTAATTTTATTTTAAGTACAGGGGATTACGTGGTTTACTCAGAGCCAACACTGAGATGAATGTATGACGGTATGCTGCATGAGTGTAGGACACATGCGTTCCGAATCCAGTCTTTTGTACGAACGTGTCTTTAGGATGCATTAGTTCAGCACGCAAGTAGTTTTAAAGACTTGCGGGGGGGGGGGCAAGGGGGGTGTACTGGATGTTGGAATAGTTTATTTTACTACTCAAACTCCAGTCTGTGCAACAGTAGGGAGGAACACCATTCCACCTGAATGCGTTGTTACGACGTACGTGCTGAACGAATGCGTGCTAATGCCACGTTTGTTCTATTGCAGGCGATGTGTTTGCCTAGCGTCATTCCGGGTTCGTCCGAAAGGACATTTCCCCGTTCAGGACTCTAATCACATTCCCCAGGTCTAAAGTCAACAGCTCTGGCCGTTCAACCACACCCATATTTCTCAATTTAAGTGTGAAAGTCATACACAAGAGGGTTGATTGTGTAGGATGACATATAGTAAGCACATTCTCTACTGAAGAGGCTTTGTGAAGTAAACAAAACACACAGCAGCAAGAGGTACTGGAAGGTTCACGCAGAGGCTTGGATGGGAATACTTGCAAGGGTTGGTTTTAATCTTGGACTTGGGTACATAGTTCAGGAACTTTGTATCAATGGTGCAGGAACAATTTTTGAGAGTGGGGGTGCGGACATCAGTGTTTCGTCACTGAAGTCATAAGGACTGTGAAAAATTCTATAATCACAGAAGGTGTAGCAAACATATTCAGCAGGAGTGGGGTAAGGGTGTAATATGTAGCTCAGCGGCGGCCCGTGGTGGGAGTTCCGTGGGGCAGTGAGGCGGGGCGGGGGAGGGGCAGGGGTAGTAAACACCGGAATATGGATGTAAGTAAACATTTAAATAAATAAAACTAATTTTGCTGCGCACGCTGCATCGCAAAATGCAATGCAGCACACACAACATAATTCGTTTTATTTATTTAAATGTTTACTTACCTCCGTACATCGATATTCCGGTGTTTACCACCCCCCACCCTACCCCTCCCCCGCCCCACGGAACTCTCTCCACGAGCCGCAGCTGATGTAGCTGGTGGTGCATTTTGGAGAACATGGTCGCACATAAATTACTATAGCATTGTGCAGTTGCGCACTAATTTACAGACAGCATATTTTCCCCTGAAATGGTCACTACATTTGCACAGACATACACCAATCTCCATGTTAAAAGAATAAGCAGCAATTTGTCAGAAAATATAGCCTGACATTTGACCTCAGGCTTTAAAGAAGAGCAAATGGGTCAAGATAAATACAAAATGTAAGCCTTCTATCTTTGTAGCTCTTTCACCACCCACCAAAAATCGTCTGGTGACCCACAGTTTGGGAAACTCTGTTTCTGAGATATCTATAAGGACCACTAAAATATACTGACCTTCTTCAATAATTGGTTTAACTAGGTCATGATATTCCTGAGGCCATGTTTCCATGAAGAAGGCAAGGTCATGCCACAGATGCTGATTACAGCTGGACAATATGGCGGCAGTAGTCGCTATTTTATCTGAAATCTTTGCAAATGCACTCATTTTCTTAGTCCTGGTTACAAACAGCTTACCCTCATGATCCCTATGAATCAAACCAGATACTGCTAGTTATCTGAGCTTCATTGCATTGCTAGGATAACAATCCATTTTTTATTTGATTAAACAACCATGCTGGTACATAATGTGGAGCCCAGTACTTTCTCTAGTCAAGAAACTAATGTTGCTCCTGTGGCTAGATTTCTCAAGCAGGTCTAACATTCCTCCCACAGGAGCCTGGAATAGGAAAAGACCCAAATGATCTTTGTGGTAAGGATTTATTTCTTATTTGATTTTAAGCTCCGGTCCCAATGACAATAGGAATGTTGAATGATTGAGACACCCCATCTATAAGACAACAGAAGTGATTGGGGTCATCTGGAGGTGCATCTCTGTGTTGGATCTGGACTGGGGACTTCAGTTGGGACATAAGTGCCCCATTCTTGGTCATGCTGGTCATGATCATGCAGGTCATTTATTGCTGACTAGAATAATGACACATCAAAGGCCATGTCTTGTGCTAACAGGTCAGTTGCTACTGGATTCCTTCATGTGGCGACACTAATATGCTTAAGGGAGGGCTCCGTATGTACATTGGCTTGCTGTTATGTGCGACTAGTATGGCATTGTCAGGGTTGGTTTACTTACACGTTTTTCACTCTTTTTAATGTTGTAGGTTGCTTGGTTCAAGCCTTCGGTAATTATATTCAGTTACATGATTAATTTGCAGAGGTCTGCTGTCCAGAGGATGGTCTATTACACTCTTGGCCTTTGATACCAAAACATTGACAATGACCTTTGCTTTCGCCTATTATATTGATCCTACATTCCTAATCTACTAGACAAAACAGGATTACATGATTTTTGTTTAGATAGTAAGGTCCTTTTTACACACCTTTGTCAAACTGTCTTATGTTGTGCTCCCATGGATTTGTCATGATTGTGTATCTGTGGAATTCTCCCTCTATGGTTAAACCTTTAATTCATTTTTGCATTTAAATTAAAATCATATAAACGTATTTACTTGCTTACAGGCTTCCAGCTTCCCCTATGAAAATTGGCCCATGTGGATGTGACCGTTTTGGATACAAGTTTAGTGAATACTAAAAAATTCCCCTGAAAGCAACGGTCTTGTATTATTTGGACTGTCCCAGCGTCTCTGGTGTTACTGGGCTGTCTTCACTCCTTTCTTTACTTACTGCATTGGCTTGTGCAGCATCGTGAGATAAGGATGGTGCTATGTAGCCATTTTGTCGCTAAATGTACTTATTCTTTACCTTCTGCCCGGAAGAGAAGATAGGCTGCATTATACTTATTAATAGAAAGCATGCTTCTTCACTACAGCCATGCAGCATATTTAGAGATGGCATCAAAAACGGAAGTTCCTGGGACCAGTTTCTGTGGCTTATCCGGACTCAAATTCCTTCATGAGGTCTACCTACATATAAGGTCTACCGACTCCTAGAACCCCCCCCCCCCCCCCCCGCCCACGTTTGGTTCTGAAATCCCGATTTACCACAGGAGTCTTGATTTCACATAGTCCAGCACCAAGGCAGACGCACTTCCCTGTGGTACCTTTCATACCACCATGGCTTTTATAAGTTATCCAGTACTAGAAACACAAAGTCGTGCAACGCCCTTCAATAAATACTCCCAAGTGCTTCGGCCAAGGGGTGCCACTTCCTAAGTGGGTAGTAGAGTGCTCCAGTAATAGGAGACTATCCTCAGACTAGTAAAGATAACTGTTGCAACCTAGTATCAAAGGGAGTAAAAAGTATTCAGGCCCAAATATGAAAGCTTTCTTTGGGCTACAAAATCCAGTCTCCTATGACACCCATCCAGTCTATGACAAACAATAGACATTTCTTCAGACACCTTAGATGACCTGTAAAGGAAAATGGACAACTTAACTACCTTATAGTTTAAAAGTCATGTGGTGTCCAGGTTAACCACTGATAACAGCATGCCAGCCCGAGACTGATGATCGACCGAAGGGCTAATTTATGAGCTAGCAAATAAGCACATTTACCTAGGGGTGTCCTGGTGTAGAGGGAAGCAAAGTTATTTTTAGAGCATCTGTAAAAAGCAACGATTTAAAATCCCACTCCTTTCAGGATAGATAGAATAATGAAAGAACAAAGGTCACTGTACAGCAACAGGAAACAATGTTTTAAAGGGAAAGTGTCAAAGGAGAGAAATAATGCATTCTGACAAAATGTGGTCAGAAAGTGAGCTGACTAAGGATAGCCAGTAAAGCATAGGTGTGGACCATGGAGAGCTTCAAAAACATTTCATTACTTTCAGAGAATCTTTTTGGTCATGCCTCCTGGAACTGGTAGCACAAGGGGTTGATGAAGAATAGAAGCAAAACTGAACTTAAAAGTCCATCTCTCTCCAACTTTCAGTGGCTTAACTGATGTAAGGGAGCTTTTTTGTGTATGTTTACTAATTTCATATTAATGAAGGCAGTTTGTGCTTCTTTGGAGTGTTGTGACGGATAAGCCACAGTAGTTTTTAGAGAAAGACTATCATACAAGAATGTAAGAGCACACCCTTTTCATTATCGGGATCACTGGCCCATGTTTACACCCATGTGCATTGGGACATGCTGCACAGCAAAAGATGCAGTCCTTTGCGGGACAGGTATATATATGCAGCATCCTTTGCTTCCAGCTTTATTGCCCATTTTCTTGATAATACCAACTTAATGTGTCGCCATTATGCCAAAACTTCACGAAGAGTCCAACACTGCTACTTACATCACTGCTCATATCCAAGCTCTCATCAGACTCCCACTCAGGCTCTCTGGATCCAAAACGCCTCAACAGCTGAAGAATGTGCTGGTCCTGCCGGTACATGGCACTATATAAAGGGGTGTAGCCAACATACATCTGGGCATCCTTGTTTGCCCCAGCTTGCAGCAGACATTCCACAACTTCAGGGCACTGAGATTCTACTGCCAAATGGAGGGGACTTCTGCCACAGCTCAGTTCCTAAGGAAGACAGATTAAAAAATGTGAAAGAGGGCTGAAGCCTCCTGGATCAAGAGGAGCATTTTTTCACAGTCAACTACTTATACATACTAAAATGACGACACTACTCAGTAAGTTAGTTTCTCAAAAGGAATTTACAATTGCTTCCACATTTAAAACGTCAAACATTTCAATGCTCTTTTGAAAATATATGTTGTTATATCATATTCAAGTGATCAAGGTATGCATAATGAGGAGGATAAAAGCAGGATATTCAAAACAGTTATTTCGTAAATCAACACCATCAAAGTCGTTCCACGCTGATCTCCCCCTGCAACTGAACTCGGCGGCATTCCCCCTTCAAGAAATACCATTCACCAGACCTCATCACATTCAATTAGCATTTAAAGCAAATCAGATCAATATTGTTTCTATTTAAGCACACCTGGGGTCCTAGTGCTTGAGGTATCAAAAGTTAAGTACTGCATACATTATCAAATCTAAACCAAAGTCTAAGGCTCACTTAAACACAAGGGGTTGTACCTATAACAAATGAACAAGACAGACACAAAGGCCGGTTAACTGCTACAAGATAATCAGCCTAGGTTTCCCTGTAATTCACACACTTGTACTTTAGATCAGCAATCACTTGAATACAACAACCATAAGTCAGTGTTTGATCATGCTAAATTGGTTACCACATAAAGCCTCCTACTAGGAGCTGCTCCAAAAGTGAAAATCAGGTGCTTGTGTTAGTTAGGCCTATCATTCTCAATCAGGCCTAAACTCCTCTCGGAACTAGGGCGTTTTTCTAGGCTTATCCTTCCTTATCCTGTACCTAGAGAAATAGGAGGATAAAAGGGGGAAACACTGTTTCACTGGTGATTAAAACTGTACTTTTCCTCTACTGTTACTTGAGATACAATGCACTTGATGGTAAAACCTTCCAAGGTTAATACTGCAGTGTGCTGCAAAGTTATCTTCTTCAACCGGTTTTGCAGACTGCAGTTCCGACCAGACTGAGAATGAGGATATTACAGTTCCATTTTTTTGGCTTTTATAGAGTGGCTTGTAGTGTTGTAACGAGCCATGGGGGCAATTTCGAACAGTACAGCTGACTGATGCTAAAATCCAACTATGAAAAACATTCTGTTCGCTACAGACAGACACAACAGACACAATATTCAACTAAGGGCCACCAAAATTATCCTGAAAAGATGGGATTCTGGAAAAGATGCCAAGAGCCAATGCTACCTCGAGATAGGTCTCAGATCTTTAGTATTTGTGAGAGTCAAGCTTCCACTGGTTCCCATTCTGCCTATGAGAGCGTTTACTATGTTAAACCTTCACAAGGTCAAGAAAGAAAGAAATACAATCACTTGGGGTAGGAGTTTAAAGGACTCCTCAAGGTCAGCAACGTATCAAGGTTTGCATTTCTAGAATACGAGGTTTGAAAGCTGAATTCTTAAAACCAAAGTAGGCCTGTAGCCAGCAAACAAATTTGTACGTCTACATTTCGCCTCATATTAGAATTCTTTTGCTAGCCTCTTTCGGCAATACTGACCGCAGCACTAACCTGTTTGTTCAGGTCAGCTCCTGAATCCAGAAGCAGTTTCACCATCTCCAAGTCTTTGCGGATGACAGCAATGTGCAAGGCAGTGAAACCTAAAGTAGGAGGAAAAAAAAAATGTCACCGGAAGATGTGGAAAATATTTGTAAGGTTAATATATCTCATAGGATAAAGAGTTCCAAGTACCATTGTAGGTAGCCCAAAGCTAGCAAATTGCAACAATCAGATTCTGGGAGATGAAAAATAAAGCAAGCTCTGGTTTGTCACTTTTTAAGCCCAAACATTAACATATAGTGTTCAGGCCAACGTTTGCACAAGTGATCTCAAATCAACCAAATCCACTAAAGGAAAAAAAAGGAAACCTCTGCGTAAATATAGGAAGAAAAGACAAAGGCGGATAATCTTTCAAGACTCTATTGTATCTATTAACAATGAGGAGAATGCCACTAATTCTAACCCGGGGTCCATTAAAAGGGCAAGTGAATCTTGTCATGAACATTTAGGTATGGAGACTAACGATAAATTTCTTCCTTTGCCTCCAGAAGACTTGTCCCAGAAGGGTGGTCATGGCCTGATTACCCCGCAGGTGGTTGAGACAGGAAGCAATACCCCGGCTGTACTGGGGGTCCTTAACCCTTTTGCTCCCTCCTTTGCCCCCTCGGTCGGTGCTGATATAGGCCCGTACCACGGTCCTCAGGTAAAAAAATCATTGAATTTTGTGGACACTTTTGTTTTGGACTTTGTTCCTTTATTTGATGTAAATTTGCCTCCAAATAGATCTTGGTTGCTTAAATGCCTTGGTGATCAGGAATCCCTTCACCTTATTCAATCAAGGGATATTGAGTTAGTGTCTCTGTTAGGTGAAGATAGTGTAACCAGTATTAGAGTCAAATTTTATTCTAAACTCATTGTAAATTTGATACTACAGCAAATGGAGAGTTTTCAATGTAGAGGTATCGATGTCCTGCCTATTTTTGGTTCGGATGTATCGATCTCTCCTCATGGGATGACCAGACAGGGCGACAAGGTGGATAGGCAATCCTCTCCGTTTGAGGATCTAAAAATTTGGGTCTCAAAGGGGAAACGGTCAGTCTCTAAAGTACTGCCTCTTCCGCCAATCCAGAACTCCGCCCCAGTAGACGAGAATCATCGGTGGAATTGGCTGCATGGTGTTCTTGCAACCAAGAGCGCCGATAATTCCAAATTATTCCATCACCTTTAACAATCAACTAAAATTAATTTCTTGGAACGCAGCCGGGACACACAGTAGCCCCGAGAAACTTGACTTCTTATTCTCGTTAGGAGCAAGTGTGATCTGTATCCAAGAAACATGGTGCACTGGTAGTATTTATGGAGGGAAGGAATATTTCGTGTTGGAGGCTCCTGCCGCCCCTTCTAGGAAAGGTCACGCTAAAGGGGGAATAGCTTGTATGTTGTTAACTAATAAACTGAGCTGGAGATTCTCGCACTACATTGATCCCAGTAATCTTTTTCAAGCTATAAGTATATCGAATCTCCCTAATTTTCCTAATAAATCCGGCATTGTAATTATTAATGTGTATGTCCCACCTGAAGAGTGTTTTAACATTTTATTGAAGCATGTATTTCAATATATTGGACAGATTAAGAATGTTCCCTCTCCTCCTGATGTCATTCTAGTTGGAGATCTGAACTGTAAAATTTCGAATGTCAGTTTACATTTATTTAGAAATATACCCAAAGAAGAGGCTTACTTTATTCCACAATCGATTTTTCCCGACAAAATTATAACTAATAAAAGAGGAAAGATTCTCTTGGAGGAACTGTCGATGGTTGAGGGACTTATCTTAAATGGGAGATTTCCTTCTGATACGCCAGCAAATTTCACGCATAAGTCTCCCTTCAGCTCCTCTATCCTGGACTGTGATTTCTGACTTTGACATTTTTCCTCATGTACAGGACCTAATGATAGTCCCCACTTCTCTGAGTGATCATTGCATAATTACCATGATGCTCTCTCTTAAACCTCCTCCCACCGAGTCTTGGTCGCTTGGTGGTAATGAGGTCACCTTCCAGGGAACTTCGGGTAGGTGTCGTTGGAATAGTACTTTAATAAGAGGTGTACATGATATTTTATGCAAAACTATACCAGTATTAAATAGCTGGTGTGGTGTTGAAATCGCTAATTTCGAAAAATTGGTGAGAAAGATCACTTTTGATGTAAAAAAGGTTAGTGGTGTTGGAAAAAAACCTTATGTCCCTAGTGCATTGCGCACCCTGAACAAGGAAATAAATAAACTTGTGCGAATGCAATATATAGGAAGATCTGGGGAACTTGCTAAAGAAATCTCGAGGTTAAAAAGAAGGAGAATCAGATTAAGAAGGAGTTTAAAAAAGGAGAAGGAAGACTCACTGTGGATAAATTTACGGGAGGCTGTTGTTCATGGAAAAACTAGAGAATTCTGGTCCATAGTTGGGAGGGGCTGCGGTACTAGAAGTAGTCCTCTTCCGATACCCATTTCGGAAGAGGTATGGTCCGCTTATATTAGAAAGCTGTATGAAGGGAATGATGACACGGGTTCAGACAGTGTTCCTGAACTCCTTTCTGAGGGTCTGATTATTTACCCATCTGTGAAAACAATAGAAATGGCTATAAAGAACATGCGTTTGTCGGGGGCAATGGGACCTGACGAACTCCCCATGACAGTCTTAAAGCAGGATTCTTTACTCTGGAGTAGGATTCTTCACCCAGTGTTTAAATCCTGCTTTGTTACTAAAACTGTTCCAGCCTCATGGAAGGGAAGTATATTGATCCCTATTTTCAAGAAAGGATCTAGGGAGTGTCCCATGAATTACCGTCTGATTGCTCTCCTCGACTCAGTCGGAAAGGTTTTCGCTAAATGTATCCTGGGCTTGCTGGAGGACTGGGTAGTGGAGAATAATATTCTCCCATGTGAACAGACTGGTTTCCGTAAGGAACACGGTACATTGGACAATCTCACTACTCTGCATGTGATTACAGATAAATATGTACGTGTAAGAAGAGGAGTGGTGTTCGCGGCGTTCATTGATTTCTCCACAGCGTTCGATAAAGTCGATCGTCGAACGCTGTGGAGAAAATTAGCTGCTCTTGGCTTACCAGTGTATCTCTTGGAGCTATTACGTGCACTCCACTCAAGAGACGTGGTGCAGTGTGCTTCAGGGGGGTGAGAGGGGACTTTCTCCTAAGATCCCCTCCCAGAATGGCCTTAAACAAGGCTGTCTTTTGGCACCTCTATTGTTCTCACTCTACACTGCTGACCTTCCTGCCTACTTAGCAGCATGTGTGGGTATAGCTCCGGTGGTAGGTGGGACCCCGATTTCTTGTCTCATGTATGCTGACAATATTCTCGTTTTAGATCTAACCCCTAAAGGTCTTGCTAATCGGCTGAAAGCTTGGCACGTTTTTGCTGATACCCACTGCATGAAAATTAATATATCTAAAAGCAAAGTTATGTGTATCGCTGGAAAAAAGAAATGCCGTTCTGTAAATTTTGGATGGTTTATAGGGAGCCAAAAACTAGAGGTTGTTAAAACCTACACCTTTTTGGGAAAAATTATTGCGGCTAACTTGAGTGAGAGGCCCCATATAGAGCACTGTTCACGTAAAGCATTTGCCCACGGCAGAGCCTTAAACTCCCTTTATTCTGCTACTGGAAAGAGACACTTGCTTGTCTTCTTGAAGTGTTTAGGGCCAAGATTCCTCCTACGATACTGTATGGTATAGAACTGTTAGAGTTGAAGAACTGGGAGTTCTGTAATAAAATTGAGGGGAAAATCCTAACATCTCTATCCAGCTTTAATACTTCCTGCTCTTTGGCAGCCTGTAGGTTGGATTTCGGCCTCAGAAGCAGCTGGGTTCAGGGACTATGTGCCTTGGTAAGATGGGTGGCCTGCTTGGCTAGAGCTGAATCAGGGTCAATGAGGGCCCTTCTTAAAAAGGAACTGTTGGGCAATTTCAACGAGTTTTCACAGATGGTAAGGAACTTCAGAAAAGTTGTGTCACTCTTAAAGCTAGATGAAAGTATGTTATTTCTGTATTCATCATCACAGCTAAAACTGGTCCTAAAACAGGCATCGTGGGAACTATGTCACCAAATGGATAGGAATTTAATACAAGGGAAAGGGGGTAGTAATCTTCTCCTCAATTCCTACATCATGAAGTTGCCCCAACCCTATGTAAGTTGGAATTTACCGCATGGTATTCGTAGATTATGGTTTCTGCTACGCTATGATGTACTGCCCTTAAATTCGCTACTCTCCAAATGGTACGGAACCTCCCCCATTTGCAATCTCTGTAGTTTGAGTACTCAGAACTGTATTCATGTTATGTTAATCTGCCCTGCACTCCGACCATTGCGCTTTAAATGGTTAAAATCGATATGTCTCCAATTGGGTATATTTGATGTTAATGTTTTTTTGCGAGCTTTATACTGTCCCCCAAATGAAATGTTTTGCTTCTATATTTTTAATTTTTTAAAGGTTTTTTAGCTCTTTATTAAGGTAACCTGGAGAGATTTGACTTTGTGCCCTAGTGCCATCGATTCTATGGATGAAATTTACTTTGTATATGTGATGTAGTTTCTTTTCTTTGTCTGTATTTGTCATGAATTTTATGTGGCCCTTAACCAGAGCCAAACATAATAAAATAAATTGAAATTGAACCAAATCCACTGCTCCACTACTTTTGCCTATAAATTCAGCAATGCCCCACAGGAATCTAGCGCAATGCTGCAGAGTCTGATCGCGTTCACCAACATTAGTGATTTCAGTGTGCTGCTAAACATTTGCTACTTCATCTGAGCTAGTGGCATATCAGTGCATCTGGTACATTGTGAACTATCAGCACCACAAGGACCAAAGGAGACGTCTGTGCCAAAACACAAATTCACATTGAACAGGCAGGGTCTGCCAACCCTCACTTACTAAGAGGTAACTGATGCAAAGCTATTTCCAACAAAATGATCTAGAAGAGGTTTTGGTCACATCTGTGGTCATTCACCTTCAGAGCAGTGGCAGCTTACCCATTAAGGTTGCACAGAATTAATGCCTTACACCACTATTTTCACCTGTCAGTCGGAGCAGGACATTCAGAAAGAGCATTAACAATCACACTGTACATGTAACTCCAGGCCCCACAAGTGCATGTAACTTTCCTGAGAGGGACTCTACATCACCAGCTGAGGAAAAGCAGAAGCCTATTCGGTATCAGAGGACAAGCAAAATGTATAAAACCTCTCAAATTAGGCAGGCATATGCGTATATGTATGTTAAGGCACATGTGCCTATTGATGGAAATAGTAAATACGTGCTCAATAAATATCACTTTAAAAGTATGAATATTTCAGGATAACTTGTAGTTCTTGCTTACTGACCGCATAAGCTGTCAGTCAGAGACCTTATGCTATAAATTATTTACCTTATAAATTTATTTATTATTTGTATTTATTTAGAAGTTTTGTATAGCGCTAGCTGGACCCGAGGGTATTGGAGCACTTCACAACAAGTACAATTATGAGCATTTTTGGTAAAGACAAAATCCGCAACTTACAAACTTAACAGCATTATAGACATAATTACAATACAGATCTTGTGGTCGAACAAGAGGGGTGAGGCGGAGGGGTTTCATGAAGAGAAGTTAGTTTGCCGATACCGAGTGGGGTGTCTATCTAAGAAGAAGTGGTACGGCGGGAAATCCCATCGATTTTAGTTTTAAGACTGTTTTAGACCGCATTGAAGTTATGGTGTGGTGTCGAACACTTTCCGGAATATCTTGTAGTTTTCTCATTACGTTCGAGAGCGCTCTAGGAAGAGGGCTTTGAGTAGGATCTTGAATTTCGGGAAGGAGGTGGTCGTTCTGATGTGGGGTGGAAATGGAGTTCCAGATCTTAGGTGCATTTTCCGCAAAAGATTTATTTGTGGTTTTGGGTTTCCGAGATTTCAGTGGGATGAGTAGAAGCGTGTTGGAACTTCTGAGGTTCCTGGACTGGCCGGCCCTTTTGAGTTTGGCAGCCAGGTATTCTGGTTTGCCTGTGTGCAGGGCTTTGTGCGTGAGACAGGCTGTTCGGAAGCTGGCTCTTTGTTCAAAGGGAGCCACTTAAGATCCTTGAGTGCTGGAGTGATGTGGTTGAATTTCTTAGTTCCTGTGACCATTCTTGCTGCAGCATTGAAGGTAGTTATCAGGGGACCTAGGTGAGATTTTGCTGTCCCGGTCAGGGCTGCGATTCCATAATTCATTCTAGAGAGCACCAGTGCCTGGGTGGCCTGTTGAAGATCTTTCGGGGGAAGGAAGGGTTTTATTTTGTATAGAAGTTTCAGATTGAGAAACACACTTTTGGCTGATCTGGAGATGTGTTTTTTCATGTCCAATTTGGGGTCTAGGGTAATACCTAGAGATTTCACCAAGTCCGTTGGCGTAAGGGCACCATTGAGGGCGTCAATGGCTTTGAGCTATTCCTTGATTTGGGGGGTTTCGTCTCTGTTGGAGATGAGGAGAACTTCTGTTTTCTCTTGATTGAGTTTAAGGTGGTTCACTGTGAGCCAATGTTGGACCTCTTTGAGCGTGACATTTAGTCTGTGTATGTCGTCAATCAAGGTGGTTTCCAGATAAAGTTTTGTGTCATCCGCATAGAGGTGGAAGGGGATGTTGGAGTGCCTGAGAAGTGTCTCTGGTTCAGTTTTAGCTTTGTCAATGTTTGCTGAAAAATAACATTCCCAAATGGTCAGACACCAAGACTGGCTTTGTTGATGCTTGCGATGCCAATGTACAAGCCTTGGACCCCCAACCTTATATCTTCTACTAAGTGCTTCCTAATAAGTGGTAAGTCCATTCGCAATTATAATAATTCAAGGCAACTGAGGCAGTCACAGGATGATGCATGACACCTGGGCAGATGTGATGTCTCTAAAAAATATTTTTTTTTAAATGTAATTGCCCCTAGGGTATCTGTGTCATGGTATCACATGTTGCACCTCTAATTGTATAAAGTCCTCTGTGCTTCCATTTGTATCCTCGACACCAAGACGGCTTTTTGTGTCTTTGTTAGTGACAAGGCGGTAGCAATCCCTGGTGGCCCTGCTCTCTCGTTTATTCCTCCCCCATATATATGGGGGTTCCCGTTAGATGTAAGCCTTGGCCAAGTCAGTACCACAAACAAGCACTTGAAAAGTGAGACCTATTGGCTTTGCCAATTCTTTTTGTTTTAGGTCAAGCCTAGCGGCAGCGCTCATGCACTGCTCGCTCTGCGAGGCATGCAGTAGTCTAGTATGCTGTGGAAGCCTCGCCTTCGCTCCACCAATATTTTTGACTGGCTGGTGTCATGGTCCTTGGTAAATGCTGGCTTCCGATTGATAATGAGGCTTGTTAGTCCCTCCTTGTTACCGCCCTGTCACCATTTGTTACCTCCCATAAGGACTTTAGCGGCTGCGCTGGTTTATTTAATTTACTTGCCACGCAGGCCTAAAGGGAGCGCTTCTACTCACTAATCTAACAAGCATTTGCAATGTAATAGGTTTCACATTTATGCAAGTTTGAGCTATTGACATTGCAAATAACAAAGCCTTTTAATTTTGTTTTTAAAACATAAATAAAAGCCATTGTCATTTACAATGCAAATAGTTGTTTTTAAAGTGATAAGCTTTTATTTGGGACAATCGAGTTTAGTGTTCTAAGAGGATAATTGCAAATTTATAGAAAGGTGCATATTTTGATAAACAGGCATTCTAATGTTTGAGGACAAAATTACTATATTTCCAAATGCACAGCCAAAGCAGATCATTGGATGGTAATTAGCACTGATCTATGAACTGCTAAAAATCAGTCTACCTGTGTACTATATACTACCCAAGACTGCAGGACCTCCTTTTTCCCAACCAGCTCCTCTTAAAGAGGAGTTTTAGTTTATGATGGTTTTTTGGCTACGTGCAGTATAGAAATATAATTTACGTAAAATAACCGTTCATAAACTAGCCCTCTCATCTATACTGTTGCAGACCTTTTAGGGAAGTTCCACAGAAAAAGCACAATTTTGTAAACCTTTGGTCAAATTTTCTTAGGGCAGGTAACCCATAATATTCCTAGAGATGGTCAGGTTTATTTGGCACATCATGAAAGTATTGAAATATTTCACCTGTCCTTTCAATTCTATGATTTTATGTGTAATGTATGCTCTAAAATGCAGCACTTGTCATATTTTCAAATCTTTCTTGGTCAGTGGCTGGGATGTTGGGAATTTTTTAAACACCACGAGACAGTAGCACTTTCTTACTTTGCTAACTGGTTGAAATGTGGGGCAGATTCATACCTCAACTCTTTCAAAGATCAGCAGGTCCTACCACTGCCCAAACTCTCAGATGAGACCTGAAATGTATCCTTAGAATTCACAAAGCATCCAGCACATCCAGCACCAGAGAGGTTAAGACCAGTGCCTTTGGGCACTCCGCCCGTTCTCTATAATCGAAACAGTTGTAGTACCCCTTGCACCCACCCACCACCCTCTTACACACCCAGACTAATTACCAGGCACTGTGTTAGTTAGCAACAGTCAAAAGGAACTGCCCAGGGTAATTCGGGCTATCTCCAGTTTGGTCGCTAGTCAACCGAGTAGGGCCCATCCAAAGGTTACCCAATTTCTGTACTTACGGTGAACTTCAGAGATCCATTACGTGATCATAAAGAGTCTCAAAACTACATCAGCTTTCTTATTATAGTTTGAAACCTGTTTGTTGAGCTTTATGGAATGCCCTTAACCAATTTTGTCCGGTGAGTCCAAGATTTTATATTTGTGAAGTACATGAATATTTTTTACAGCCAAATTTCAAATACATAAAAACATTCATGTACTTCTATGATTTTAACTCCTGAATTGATGGAATTAATAAAAGACCATCCAAATAACTTAATGTCTCAATTACTTACCGGTACTTGCAGTACTCTGAGTCCTACTCCCTCACTTCCATTACTTACGCATGAGGCATCCCTGCCTCAGACAACCATATCACGCGATTTATCACGCGGGGACTATAAGTAGCCCCCACCCCCTCAAACCTCCTGTAATACCACAGAGATCAAAACCATACCAAAAGGTTGGCCTGGACTACCAGGGAGGGAGGGATGTAAGTAATGGAAGCGAGGGAGTAGGACTCGGAGTAATGCAAATATTGGTAAGTAATTGAGACATTACCTCCTCGTCCCTCCCTCGCTTCCATTCCTTAAACATTGAGATGTACAAAGCCAAACAGGTCAACCAAAGAAGGTATGCAAAAAGAGGCTAATCAAAAAACCCAGACAACAAGAAAGAACACTACACGGGAACCGTAGCGGAAAGAACCTTGGATCCAAAACCCTCAGCATGGTCAAGCTCCTGGCCAATCCAGGAACGAGAGAGGACAACAGCGAAGCCCAGGCGGCAGCCTGGCAAAACACAGAAATGGAAAACCCCAATGACCTCCGCATATGACACCGCCATGGACAGAGTGGAACAACCCTGAACCCCCAAGGAGAAAGGTGCCTCGCCACCTTGCACGCCAAAGAAATCAGAGACCGACCCAACGACTCAAAGAAGGAGCAGCAGGACGCAAACCCCGACATACAGGCCCAAAATCAACAAAAAGCAAATCAAATAAACAGAAAGGAGAGACCCACCCCAAATAGACCAGGAAAGCCCTGCGAACATCCAAAGAGTACATCCGCTCCCCAGACTCCGATGACGGGGAATCGGAACAAAAAGGAAGGACCAACCCCGACCTATGCGAAACCGAGAAACCACCTCAGGACGAAAGATAAACACCGGACTCAAAACAAACCTACCCTCATAAACCCGAGAAAAAGGGGGTAAGGAAGAGAGAGCACCCAGCTCACCCAGGTGGCGAGCAGAGGAAATGACCACCAAAAAGAAGAGAGCACCCAGCTCACCCAGGTGGCGAGCAGAGGAAATGACCACCAAAAAGAAGGCCATGAAGGACAATAGGCGCAGGGCCACAGAAAGCAAGGGCTCAAAGGGAGGGGACAGAAAAAGCGTCCAAGACCAGAGACAGATCCCAGTAGGGAAAAAGGCGTCGAGGGGCAGGAAGAACACAACCCAAGCCCTCAAAAAGGCGACCAACCAAACCATCAGGATCAGAGAGAGAGCCCCAAGAGCGCCGAAACGCCTGAATCGCAGATCACAGCAAACGAAGGGAAGAAACCAGCAAGCCCAAGGCAGCACCCTCCTGGAAAAACAGCATCACCTCAAACAAAGAAGAGGAAGCAGGGACTAAACCCATGTCACGTCACCACCGACCGAAAGAACGCCAGAGCCTCAGGTAAAACTCGTCGGGCGCCATGCCGCCAGCAGAGTAGCGATCAAGCCAGCCGGAACCCCTTCACGTAGCAGACCCAAGCAGCCATCCACCAGGCCGCCAAGCGCATCCTGCCCAGAACATTCCAGAGCAACACCAGGAAAACCAAAGGTGACGGAGAAAGAGGCAGCAACCACTCTACTCCGACCCCATCCTCACCAAGAGAGGAAACCAGGAGGCACGAGGCCAAGCCGGAGCCACCAGAACCACCGGAGCCCCCAAGGATCAGACCCTCAGAAGGAAGCGGAGAAGAAGGGGGAAGGGAGGAAAGGCATACAGAAGCCTGCGTGGCCAAGAGCAGAAGAAAGCATCCACCGCCCAGGCAGAACCCTCCTGACCGCGGGAGACAAACAGGGTCACCTATGCATTGCTCATACATGCAAAGAGATCCACAAACAACCCCTGAAGGAGGCAGAAATAAACAGAGGACGGGATGGTCCTGCCGAGAGCATCCTCCAGGAAACAGGACAGCAGACAGTGCCATCAGAAGAGACGCCGCACAACTGAACAACAGCAACGCCGCCAGAGAAGAGGACCTGGCTCCCCTCTGCCAGTGCACGCAAGCCATGGCAACAATGCAGTCTGTCCCGACCAGAACGGAGCTCAGCAGAAACCGAGAGACGGTCAACAGAGCCAATGGACTGTCCCCAACTCCCTCCAAAACTATGACTTCCTGCCCTGTGAGGGGGACCAGAAGCCCCTGGTCTGAAGAACCCCCAGCCAGGACCCGACCCCGAGAGGCCGGCAACCGCGACGACCACCTCAGGAGCCGGAGGATAGAGGGAGATCCCTCACAGCAGATGATCCCGAACCATCCACTCACACACAGCCGTCCAGAACGGAGGGGACACTGGAAACAGAGGAGAGAGGGGGAGGCAACGGAAAGACCAACACGCCAGAACATAAGCCATCATTGTGCGCAATCGAAACCGGGTCCATGGAACCAGAAAGACCGTGGCCGCCAAGCTCCCCCCCCCCCTGCATCCGGAGCCAATGAGACGTCACCAGGACCGGACAGAAGAGACAGGATGCGAGAATGAAACTTGTCCACCCCCAAACCTGTCCGAAACCAAGCCCCCAACGGAGAGACAATCTTGGGACGGAACAAGGAACGACATCCCCACATAGAGAAGAAAGCCGTGCCCCCTCAAAACGGCCAGAACCACTCCCGTGTGACTAAGAGCCAAATGGAAAGAGGGAGCATGAACCAACCAACAGTCCAGGCAAGGATGGAGGAAGAACCCCCGGGCGTGGACCAAGGTCACCAACAGAGCCAGAAGCATGGTGAAGACACACGGAGCTGACTGCAGACCGAATGGCAAAACCGCAAACCGGAAGAGGGAGACTCCAATCGCAAAACGCAAAAACTCCTGATGCACCAGAGTCACTGGAACAGGAAGATAGGTGTCCAGCAGATCGTCAGACGCCATGAGGTCCAGGACTCCCACCAATGTAATGAAGGACACGGCGAGGGAAGCCCAGGCCTTCACTGCCAGGCCCAGCAGGCAGAGAACAACGAGGGAGAGGACCTCCCACTAAGAATCCAAATGAAGAACTTCAGAAGAAGACCGCAGCACCGCAAACGGCCAGCGAGTGGTACGCGCGTCTCAACAGGTGAGACAAGAGAAAAACAGGAGGTTTGATGGGAGTGGGGGCTACTTATAGTCCCCGCGTGATAAATCACGTGGTATGGGTGTCTGGTGAGGCAGGGATGCCTCAATGCATAAGGAATGGATGGGAGGGAGGGACGAGGAGGTAATGACCAGACTTTAATGTACTATAATAAAGGCAATATATTTGTGATGTATCTTGATCGCATGATGAATAAGTTCAGAAACAACATCTCCAGACACTGTCTGCATGCACATATCATTACCTAGCTCTCATCTTGTGAGATCAGCCACGATCCACACAGCTCCACCAGATTTCACTCACACCAGCCAAGAATTCCTTAAAAAGCCCTCTGCAGCGCTATGGACCCTCTCACATCCTCTATGAAGGGCACATAACTTCTAGAATGGCATATCCTGACACTCAGCCAGCACACACCAGCTCTGCATCCACATCAATGCTGTGCATGTCTGAAACCATTTTGTATGTGAAAAAAAAGACTATTGAGGGAACGGGATAAATGTTATCTTGCTTCTCAGTCCTCCTCTCCCCCCCCCCCCCTCCTCACCCCCTCAGCGCAGCCCAGAACTACATTATGCATGCATAGTTCACCTTAGGCATGATAAATGCTTCTTCGTGCAGTTTATTCGGCCAAACAGGCTCAACACCCTGGGACAGTGTGAAGTATAAGATATATTTCCTTACTGTCATAGTTGGTGCAGTCCAAAAGTTTCTGGATATCATTGAGATTACCAGTCGTAGGAAACAAGAGCACTTTCGCACAGTCATATCTTCCTTCTTTGCAGGCCAAGTGCAAAGCTGTGTTGCCTGCCTTTTCTGGAACACATAGGCTGGCCCCAGCCAGAATCAGCTTGCTGGTGAATACAGGCAGTCCAATGATGACAGCAATGTGAAGAGCAGTCTGCCAAATAAGGAGAAAAATCAATGAGAAACGAATAGTACCAAAAGTAGAAATCAAAGATTTGAAGGGACTCACCAGAAAGGAAAACTGTGTAGTGCAAAGCCAGACCAAATTAACAGACCTAGATATCTTGTCAAGTGAGCACAGGCCGTCTCCGTTGCCAAAACAAATAAGTGTGTAAACTTGTAAACTTATAAACTTGGGGATTTGTAGATGTAGATTTGTAGAAGTGTGTAGGTCACAAACGCTCTAACTTCAGTTCAAGAACAGTGCAAACGTATCCATTAAAGGAGGTATACGTTTCCCACTTCCTCTGATCTCTTCTACCACCAATACCGCCCCTCTAAATGCCTCCCTAATTTACAACTCAGTTTCATTCACGAATCCCTTATTCTCAAACATCTGAATTCAAATTCACTGCCGGGCATCATCACAACGTTTTGGACCCCAGGTAAGTTCTAGCAATGATGAAAGGACAATTGCTTTCACCGATGACAGTGTGAAATGCTCCACATACCCATAACATGTGTACTCGGACAGAGAATTTGTAAATGGAATTAGGTAGAGGGGAAGAGTAAAGAAATCATGCACCATAAAGCCTTGCCTTCAATGGTCAAGAGGAAAAGCACACACAGTACCGGATTTTAAAGTGCATATTTTCCCTGACAAGCTTTTTTATAGTATTGTAATTCTTGAGGGTAGAGGAGAGTACCGATGCCACTGGACAGGGAAATCGCTATGCATTTAATGGGAAAAAAACCTGCAACCCGATGTGTGTGGGGGCTTATTTTGAAATGTATACTTAAAATGATCCAATAGGAGAACGTGCTCAGGTTTTTCCAACTGTCCAGTATTACAATCGGAGGGAGCCACTTCATAGTCACCATGACTGAAATTGTTTGATGATAATGCTGTTATGCGTTTTAGTATTTTTATTCAATTGCGGGTTTTAAAAAAAAAAGTATAGTAATTTGCGCTTTGAATTTAAGCTGTGTATCAGACTCATCAACTGTATTACAAGAGACCATTAGACTTACCCCAAATTAATAGTCGATCGTTTTTTTAGGGATATCTGACCATGTGGGTTAGTTCTCTTAGCAACAAGGGCATTAGTACATACCCGATGGTAGTACTTTGTATATTTCCTACAAAATCTCTACTGAGTAATTGCCAGTTACGTTCCAGGGAGTTGAAAAACCAGATCGAGATCCTCTGTACCATTTAATAAAAAGCATATTTAGAAAAAACACCTTGACATACAGTTTCCAAATAGGTTTTTAAAATGGCACGAAAATTCCCAGCCCAATTCCTACTCGGAGGAGTTGGTTCTTAAAAACAGCTGGAAAAGGGAAGCTGAAAGCCAATAATGCCACTCAATGTCATTAAACGGATAAAAATTAAGTAAATGTGCAATCTGGGGTCGGAGCACTCAATTCATGCAAAAGTGACGCTGCCCATTAAGGGCAATAGGCATGGGAGACAACAGACATCTTTTGGGATTCAAGGGGCACCACATTTAATAAGGTTATGGCTTCCAGTTACACAGACATTCTTTTCTTTCTCCTAGGGGAAGTTCAGATGGAACCATAGCAAGTCAACTGAAAAGCATTTGTTGGGTTCAAAGACAATTGATATGTGGGTTTATTTTATCCATAGGAGTTATGCAAAGCTAAGTTGGCACGACATAAAACGCACAAAGTGTCATAATGAAGCAGACCAAACCACAGAGTTTGTAAGTATGGAACTATTTCAAGAGCTGGCAAACTTTCTCAGGACACAAAGTATCAAAGCCTTCAGAAACCAGAGGATAAATGTTTGTAAGCATCGAATCATCACACCTTACATGGAATATGTGGGATCTGTTGTCAATGTATATGGGAGCATGCAAATCATGTTGCAAAATCAAGACTGACCTGTCCCAAATCATTCTGTAGGTCCAGGAATTCAGTTCTCCCCATGTACTGCAGAACAGCATCAAGAAAGGTTTCATGCTCATGAATAACAGCCAGGTGTAGAGCTCTAGATAGACAAAACACCCTGTAAGTGCATTGTTCGTCACAGAGACCACTTAAGCACATCCAAAGAAATGACAAACTTGGAGAGAGATCACTGAATATGAAACAGAAATGTTGCCCTGACAAAGCATTCGTAATAGAACACAAAACTTAACCAGGTAAAGATTTGGCTTTCCAAAGTACAGTAAAATCAATGTAAATTTTCCAAAGTCATAGGCAGGAAATTGTTCTGAACAATGCCATAAGTATAGTGACATTCATATTCAATCCCTACCCGTCATGCTAGAAGTGCATCAAACAAAAGGCATGTGATTTCTCAAAAATTGCAATAAGCATTGGCAAGGTCAATAGGTCTCACCAATTAAAAGATCTGTTGGCCTTGGCAAAGTTAGCACCATAGAGTAGAGCGCCATGGAGTCTCGCAGTTTGGAGTATGTATGGTGTGGCAGCACAATGCTATCACAGACAACACATTTTCAATTGAAAATACCATTGTATTTGCACAGACTTAATACTATACAGAGCACAAACGATAATGTGCAGAAATGACTGTGTATTAATCTGTTCCAGATTGTATTAAAATATTTGTTTCCACCACACATCAGATATACAAAAAATGTGCTTCATGTGTGCTTTCTTAATTTGGATATCTTCCGAAATATTTGTCCAATTCATTCACTGGCATTTCAATTTTGTTGTGTGTTAGAAAGAAAAAAAGCAAGCATTGGCATAGCCAGTAGGTCCCGAGTTTGGGACCTTATAGGTTTTTAGCCAGTCAGCACATTATTATATTAGCCATTTAAAATATTATAGTTTGGGGTAAATCAATGGCGGGAGACAATTCATATGCTGTCAAAAAAAGCCATCGAAGAAATGAATAAGCAAGCACCTTAGTAATAATGATTGCTTTGTCAGAAATTGATTGTTACCTTGATTAACTGCTAAAAGGCAGCGGACCAGGTGTTTGCTATGTGCAGATTCGCTTCTGTGTACTGTCAACCCTACACTGCATGGAAGGCACAGACATACCCAGTT
Organism: Lissotriton helveticus; assembly: GCF_964261635.1. Lineage (NCBI taxonomy): Eukaryota > Metazoa > Chordata > Amphibia > Caudata > Salamandridae > Lissotriton > Lissotriton helveticus. Next base: position 940,534,047 of record NC_136070.1, read on the forward strand.
GGAGCAATAAGCTTTTGCTTGATTTGTCAGGACTGGGAGCTCCCTGGTGGCTGGTCCATGTAAAGTCCTCTCTGTTACCAGCCAGTGATCAACGCAGCAAAAAATAACAAGCATTTACAATGCAATGGTTTCGCCTTTGGAAAAGTTGGAGCTATTGGCATTGTAAATGACAAAATTTGTATTTATGTGTTGGTTTTGAAAACAGATAAATAAATGGCAGTCATTTACATTGCCAATAGCCTGTGCAGTCACTAACAATGCAGCAGGCACACCTGACACGGACAGGCAAGCAATGGAAGAATCAATGGGACACAGCGTGCTCTCGCACAAACTTCCATTCCGTATGACGCATGACACCTTTTCCATTCCCAAAGGATTTTGCTCGGATACCATTAGCACCACATTGGGAGGCATGCTCAGCCACGTCAGAACGATGTCCGAAACAAATAAGAGGGTGAGACTAGAAATGGACTGCCTGTGGAGAAACGGAGATAATGCTGGACAGGTAGCTGGCTCTAACGTTGGCGTGTGCAGAGGACGTAGTTGCATGTCAGGCCTTCCTGACATAGGAGTGGATCTTCAACAGCCTCACCAGCCAGCTAAGCAGATACTGTGATTGGTGTCAGGGATGTCTCCGTGTTACATAAACAGCCCCTCTCTGCCATCGCTCCGGGGGCACCGTGCGCGCTATTTGCGGCGCCTCCTGTGTCGGATCGGGTTACCCTGGCACAGACGGAGGCCTGCCCCCCGGGCACCCTGGCACAGCCCGCGCTGCTCTCTGGGCGGCATGCACACGGCGTGCAGAGGGCGGGGGGACTGGAGGCATAGGTCCGGTGGGAGCTGCTACTAGACGCCGCTCAGGGAACCAGCTAGTTAAAGCTTGCTCGGGAGGCCACCCTGGCGCATAACAGGATGCTGTGGGGGCGTGTGCACGTCGGTGTGCACACATCCGTCCGCCTGGAAGGGGGAGAGAGGCGCTAGACAAAGGAATCGGCCGCCTTAAAGATGTGCGCGGTGATCGGTGCCACCTGTGAGGTGGTGCCCGTGTGCGGCACATGGCAGAGGTAATGGGCCACGGGGTACAGGCGGTGGCGGGCGTCGCACAGGCCAGGAGCGCCCGTGTAGAGCCGGTGTGTGTACTCAGCAGACGTGCAGTAGAGTGCCTTCCGAGGTGCACAAGTGTGCATCTCAGATACCAATGCGTCGTGTGCAGCATGCGAGGGGAGGCGGGCTCTAATGGAGCGAGTGGGGTGCACACGCGGTGGGTGAGGCGGTGAAGGATTGTTATTATTTTTTGGTAAAGTGTGAGTAGTCCAGTGCCCTCGGCCGGGTGCGGCGTGGACTCACGTGCTGGTATTCCGGGGACGAATGATGGTGAAGTATTCTGCGCTGCGCTAGCGCAGAAGTGGTCTGGGCGCTTCTTTTTGCCGTCTTTCACACTCACTAACTGGAAATATTTCCGAGTTTATGCATTTTTTTTCTGACAACAGTAGTCCGAAACACAGAGGCAGTTACCCCCTCCCTGGTTTGTCCTGTTTCTCAGCTTTTTTGTCCGAAAATATATATATTTACTTGAAAAAATACTTTGACTGACCATATGTGCTCAAGACGCCCAAAAGAAGCGCACATACCGCCTCTGCGCTGGCGTCCTATGTGGAATGACAGCAACGACAGTGCAATGTCTGTGCAGCGGCGCAGGTGAAGGGAGGTGTCCGTGCGCTTGAAGGGAGCACCCCCTAGGACCACCTCTCAGTCTTCTGTATCTGATGAAAGAGTCCGGAATCGTGCAGGATATATTCAAGTTATTTATTCAGAACGCCCGTGAGCGGGCCCCAGCTGCACAGTCCTGGAGAGTGCCAGACATAAGAAAGCAGCAGGTTATTTACATCACAAGCGGCTGGGAACCCGACAGTCGTATGTGTACATAGATATTATGAATTACCAATAGTGGGGGGTGATTAACAGCTCCAAAATAGATGCGGACCGGAGTCACCACTCCATCTCGAGATAGTCTGGCCGCATGCCATGTGAAGCATAACATGAAGGCTAATCGGCCTGTGGTTACAGAATCGGGCAGTGAATCATATATGGGACGTCTGGTTTCTGCAAAGTAAACATGAACTTCAGCAATCCTCTCGCTTCAGCTGGCATGAGTTAATTATAGCCGGGAAGTAAGGATAAATCCATCCTCTCATTTGCCTCTGCACTCTGACCTACTAGCAATGTACCATGGGAAAGATAACATATGCTCTTTGCACTCAGACAAATGTAAATGTGTCCACAGTTCTTTTTCGTGTATGGGAACATTCCTGTCTGCTCGGGCAGGAAAGTAAGAGTTTAACGCTCTGCTGGGAAAGGAGGCTATATGTGGAACACAAGCTATTATTCTCACAGGGTGGGATGGCAGATTAGGTTGATACACAATGGAGACACTTACGTCCATATGAAATTGCAGTTTCACACGCTTCAGCAGGACATCCACAGAAGTGTGCTGTTCGTTGTGTGACGGCACAGCAAAGAGCCGTGTGCAGCGCGGGAAGAAGGTACAGGGGCGTGTGCGACCGAGTCCTGGAAAGACAGGGCAACTAGGTAGTAGCAGTGAGATACGGTAACTGTTCTTTGCAGAGTGCCCAGATAAACACGTCCTTGGCAGTGTGCGGAGATGTAGACAGGTGTCTTGTGCAGTGATGCAAAATGCAGCTCGTTGTGTGCAGTACACAAAGAGGCACAGGAGTGTGCCGTGCACGGTGCGCAGTACCATGGACTCGTGCCGTGTGGTCGAAGTGAGCAGAATGCGTGCAGAGCAACAGAGCATTGACCGGCAGAGGAACCGCTAACAGGGAGGAGCAGGACAGCAACGGAAGAGCATGTTAAAAATAAAAAACAAGTCAGGTCCCGGGCCGGCAGCCAATCACAGCGCGGCCCGGGAAATGACATCACGGGGTGTCCCGGGCCGGCAGCCAATCACAGCGCGGCCCGGGGAATGACGTCACGGGGTGTCCCGGGCCGGCAGCCAATCACAGCGCGGCCCGGGGAATGACGTCACAGGGGTGTCCCGGGCCGGCAGCCAATCACAGCGCGGCCCAGGACACACGGCAACAAGGGGCGGGACTTAAAAAAAGAGTCAGAAACGCCCACGATTTGCGTTCTGACCGGGAAAGAGTGATGGACAACCGTGTCTTCCAATGGCTAGCCTCCATTTATGGAGCTAGCCAATGGAAGAAGGGGCGGTTTCAAGTCCCCACTATTGAGATTACATTAGATTTCGCCCTGGGCGGAGCAACTGCTACGCAGTTGCAACGCCAGGGCGAAACCTAAAAAGCCATGTCCCCCAAAAATTGGCATGGTACGATGAAGAATGTATGATGCTAAGCAAATGACAACAGCTTCAATGCAACGACAGGGTCAAAACTGCGCCGCTCACAAGCTGTCATCAGTGGCTTACTCGAGGAGGCCGACGATGGCGACGAAAAATACAAATGAAAAGCGACAACAAGTCCTAAACCATGCTAACAGTTATGGCACGCTCAACCGCCTCATTTTGTAAATTGAGTTTTTGATCAATACTGGTATTGTCAGGCTGCAGCTCTAATACCTACAAAACCCTCATGAAAAAGAACAAGAGAGTGAGAATGGAAAGGCGGAAAGGAGAAGGAATATACTGATGATGCACACGGAGGGTGTGACAGCAGATGAGAAACTCGTGCATTTGGAGGACGGTCACTGCAAGATGTAAGATGCAAGAGGTAATGCTCTGTTGGTTAAGCTGCCTGCCATACAACGGCAGACTAAGGATTCTTTATTCAATTAGATGCGATCTCACGTGTTTTTCGAACAGCTGCCGCAGGTCACTGTATAGACATCAGTCCGAGGCTGCAAAGGCCTTTTTTTGGATCCGCAGTCAAGCACCGCGTGCAGGCTTTTTGTATACTTCACAGCTGTCACACAAAGTTGGTACCCCCCTTTCCATGGACACCTCACTACAGGAGGCCGCAGTCAGTGCTGCATAACACATTCTGAAAAAAACCCTCCCCTCTCCCCACCTTCCGTTCCTCATTCGCAAGCTATAGTCCAGCCCCTCACGAGGACCGTCATCGTCCGATCTCAGCGACATTGATGAAGTACAACATGTCCTCAAACACACACAAACCTTTTCTTGTAGTTTTATATAGCGCAGACTCGACCCGAAGCCAGTCTTGGAGTGCTTTTTGTAGGCACTGGCGGGAGCAGGAGAGCCAGGGGTTAAACTGGGAAAAACAATGCATGGGTGGACAGGCTTGGGGTCTCATGCTATTAAAGCCTTCCCTCGCATCACTATGCTGCAAGCACTAGCTTAATAATAATAACTCCACGACCGTCATGTACTGCATCGTCTCGTGCTTCTGACAGCCTTGAAGAGCTGCAAGTTAATAGCACTTGGTTTACCGACCTGGTAAGGATGAAAAGCTGAGCAGCCACTACAGCGATTAAAGTTCATGATGCCCTGCGGACACAGACAGATCTCAGCATTAAATCGAGCGATGCTCGGATACTGTAATTAATTGCCAGGGTGAGAGACAACAACAAGCATTTACAATGCAACGGTCTCGCCTTTGCGAAAGTTAGAGCTAATGTCATTGTTAATGACAACATTTTTATTTATGTGTTGGTTTTGAAAACAGATAAATAAATGGCATTGTCATTTACAATGCCAATAGCTTACTCTCGCAAATGCGGGACCAATTGCATTTGCACACACACACACACACACACACCCTATCACCCCAAAGAAGGCACTGAGAGCTAGTGCATGGAGACATTAGTAGTTTGAATGTACGCTTCAGTACACAGCAGTTTCCCACAGCACGGACTTGTGTATTAATACTGCAATTTCTCGTTTCAGTTCTTACTGGACACGCAGGATGGTTGATGAATATTTTAGTTTCAGAGGCGTTCAGCAAAAGCGCAATTTCACTGCTAACATCCCAGAAATACTCAATAAGGTCACCCAATTTCTATCAACCACAGCTACTGCCAAATATTTGAAAAATATTCTGGTTTCTTCGCTCTACTAGTCTCCGTCAAATGAACTTGAAATTGGCTTAGCCTATTTAAGTTTTCAGTGCTTAAGCAACTGCTAGGTCTCGCAAGAGCCCCTCCCACTGCTATGGATCGACAATCAGCAGTAGGTTACTGTGTTTTATCTCACGGTATCTGATCTCCACCGAGCGACAAAAGCTTTGGGCAAATCGATGCAATGGTGTCGGTCTAGTTCCCCCACAGTCTGGTGTAAGAATTCGGGGAGGATTCCAGGCCCGCATCACAACAAGCATCACCTGTGATATCAAGCAAGGCTGCAACCTTGCGTCCGAAAGTGCAACTTTCCCAGCAACTGATGGGCTTATCCGGACCCACGTCTTCCCACTGCAAGACAGGTTAGATAACACTGTGCAGCGGAGAGGCCTGTGTGCTGGAGTGCAGAGTGCTATTAAAAAAACAACAACACCACAGCCAGTGCAGATAGCCTCAAAAGTCAAATACCACTACACAGCATCTTACATTGAGAAGCTGGTGCAACAGACCGCGAGGTACCCAGGCAAATCCCACTGTACAAAAACAAGATCTACAAGCATGTGCAGTTAGATTCAAGGGCCAGGGTATCTGGAACTAATAATTACAGTGCTTCTAAACACCCTGGTACAGAAGATGCAGTTTCTATTGAGTGACTGACAGTGCCCACTTCCTCCGCCCCCCCTCACCCCCATCTTACAAAGAGCCTCAACTAATGTGAACACCGCTGCCTTAACACGTGACACCTGCAGGTTATTTTCTATCCATCTGCTCTTTTAATCAAGTACGAGATGATGCTATTAAATGTAATTTGCATTTAAAAGTAATAAGTCTTTTGACATTAAAGAACTGGCAAAATTAAAATTGTTGCGTGTAATTGCAGCTTGATTTGAAGCTTGCAGTTACCAAAAGATTGTCAGGGGAACTTAACTTCGCAAACACGTTGCCTACTGAAAATCAAACTGTGGCCCAGGAGCCGTACAAACAGAAACCACGACTGCAGCGGGTAAACAAATGAGGCAAGCTCGTCCACAACATATTTGTGATGGGTGTGCAACATACTTCCAACCAACAAAAAAAACGAGAGAAAGGGGGGTCGTCTTGTTTGAGGAAGTAGATTGCATGGAATGGGTAGATGAATGGGATGCGTGCAGAGTAGAGGGGCTGGGGGCAAGGACACAGCAAATGGCAGCAGCGGAGAGGGCGGGGGCGCCCGGGGGGAAGGTGCCAGACTCCGCAATGCAGGGTGTGTGAGCAGGCTTCACGCGTGGGGTGTGGCCATGGCCTCCGTGCACAGCGGTGGGTGCGAACTAGGTTCGGGGTGCTGGGTGGGCACGAGGTGTGAGGGTGATCAGTGTGCCCTTGATGCGGACTTGGCGGGCAGCGGTTTGCACAGAAGCGTGGGCTTAATCCTTTGTTGGAAGTGCGGGATGGGCTCGTTGTACGGGATGTGACACCTGTGTGTGAAGGTGCTGGATGTAAGTGTGCTGTCGTTGTGCAGCATGTTGGAGGCGACCATTGTGCAGTGTGCGGGCCCTAGTCTTCGTGCTATTGGCCTTCCGTCGACTGAGGCCGGGGGGGGGGGGGATCAGGGGCAGTGCGGGGTCGGACGAGGTGGAGCTCTATTTACTGCCGGTTCCACGGATTCCTCGTGTGCTGTGCGAGAGGAGTGGTGTGCAGCGTTCAATGCGCGGGACTTGGGCGGTGCCTGCATCGCACGAGCGGGGTGGCTGGACCACACAGGAATGGTCACGCATCCCAATTACAATGGTGATCTTAGGAAATCCAGTAAAAGAGGTAAACAGTTCTCAATATATTGATACGGCGAAAGCGAGAAAAAAAATGTGACGCTTAGGAGCGGGCACGTTCTTCTGTGATTGGGGGGTGGGACAGATCTGCAGAACGTCACGTTATATATTACTTTGCAAGGTGCCATTTTATTAAATGTCCATGAACCATTAACTGTTTGATGTGTACAAACTAAATCCTGATTTCTTCAGCCCGGAAGTGAGGGAGAAGGTATTTTACATTTGGGTATAATGTTGAGCAAGCACTGCAGTATCTGGAGCAGAGATACGTTGTAGCAAACAAGTGTTTAATACAGAGAAACTAACCATAAGACAAATGTCTGAAGTTTTGGACCAGGTTTCTTCTTTCTGCAATATGTCGAGCAGCCATATAGAAAAAAATGCCCCCGGAATCCCGCCGCGGCCGTACCGGAAGTCAGGCAAGGGCGACGGGGGCGGGGCCTCGTCCGGACCGGAAGAGGAGGCAGGGGAGTCAATGCGTCTCGCGGTCCGGGGCTCCAGTGAGCGGTGGAGAGCCCCGGAGCCGCCAGCAGGAGGCTGCGCGAGATTGGCCCGGTAAGTTCCAAAGGGCTGGGGGGGCTTGGTGCACTCGTGTGTGCATGCTCGTGTGTGTATGTGTGTGCATGCTCGTGTATGTATGTGTATGCTCGTGTGTGTATGTATGTGTGCGACGGTGACGGTGGGGGCGGCTCGGTGCGCGTGTGTGTGTATGTGTGGGGGGGTGTCTCTGTATGCATGTGCGTGCGTGTGCCCTTGTGTGTGTGTTTCTGTTTATGCGCATGCGTCTGTTGTATTGGAGCTGCGCGCATTGCTAGAAACTTGCAACAGCGCTCGTACTTGTGCGCGTGTCAGTTTGAAATCGCCTGCAAGGTGATGCGCGCGGCCAGGATTGTCTCCTGGAAAGCAGACACGGCAGCAATAGGTTCTCGGCGGAGACGCGCTTCCGCGCGGCTTAGCCGAGACCTAAAAATAAGGCACATTTTACACACAATCAAAAACAGAGAGGAGAAAAGGCAAGCATTTTCAGAGTCTGTGGGTTGGTTATCTCAGCGTTCCAGTATACAAATGGTTCGTCCATTGGAAAATGAACACTAGCAGAGGAGGCTTTAACAAGCGCGGCCGCGCAAAAGCTAAACGAAAAACAACCTTTGAAATCTGACCCGAAACAGATGGCACACTGCACACCGCTGCTTGTAACCACAAGCCGTGGGCGGATACATTTCCTGGGAAAGGTGGGACATGCACCCGCCTTTGTCCAATTGCGTGCTGTCTTCGCACGCAAAGCCCTATAGGAAAAATGCTTAAAAAAAAATATATTTTTTTTTAAAACACGCAAGAGCATGTGAAAAGTCCTGAGTGATTCCAAGAGGTCGATTTCCTAGAGCAGCGCATGCGTACTGCACATGCGCGCTGCGCTCGGCTCCACATAAAAAAAGCATTCCACACTTTCCTTTAAACCCCACAGGACCCAGCAAGTTTGCCACTTAAATCCTCTCACTTTGCAGTCAGAGTAAGAAAAGTAAACACCAACCTCCATTGGAAAACAGAGGGTAACATTTAACTTCTGGACAGGAAATGTAACAAGAACAAACACAATTTACAGGCTTGTTTTATTGCTTATTCACTTCTGAACTCCAGCATGATTACTTTCCCTACTTCAAGCACTAATAGGATACGTGTGAAATTGAGGAAGAGGATTGTTGAAGTTATTCTTATTAGTAAAGGGTACAGACTAAAATAAACAAGCTGGCAGATAGAACATAGTTCTTCTCATAGGCATGAAAGACTGGGTGGTGACAGATAAAGAGAACCATTCAAGCAGAGAGATAGGAGGCAGGAAATAACAAGCATTTGCAATGCAACAGGTCTCGCATTAATTAAGTTTGAGCTATTGGCATGGCTAAATATTGCAACAAAAGTCTATAAATTGTAGGCCAAAAAATGTGTATGTATTTTTGTAGCAATGGTGGCATGCTGCGCTTTAGATGAATATGTTTCAAAGTAAAGTGCGCTTGTGTGTGGGTGTGTGTGGGTGTGTGTGGGTGTGTGTGGGTGTGTGTGGGTGTGTGTGGGTGTGTGTGGGTGTGTGTGGGTGTGTGTGGGGGTGTGTGGGGGTGTGTGGGGGTGTGTGGGGGTGTGTGGGGGTGTGTGGGGGGGTGTGGGGGTGTGTGGGGGGGTGTGGGGGTGTGTGTGGGTGTGTGTGGGGGTGTGTGTGGGGGTGTGTGTGGGGGTGTGTGGGGGTGTGTGTGGGGGTGTGTGGGTGTGTGTGGGGGTGTGTGGGGGTGTGTGGGGGTGTGTGGGGGTGTGTGGGGGTGTGTGGGGGGGTGTGGGGGGGTGTGGGGGGGTGTGGGGGTGTGTGGGGGGGTGTGGGGGTGTGTGGGGGGGTGTGGGGGTGTGTGGGGGTGTGTGGATGTGTGTGGGGGTGTGTGGGGGTGTGTGGGGGTGTGTGGGGGTGTGTGGATGTGTGTGGATGTGTGTGGATGTGTGTGGGTGTGTGGGGGTGTGTGTGGGTGTGTGTGGGGGTGTGTGTGGGGGTGTGTGTGGGTGTGTGTGGGTGTGTGTGGGTGTGTGTGGGTGTGTGTGGGTGTGTGTGGGTGTGTGTGGGTGTGTGTGGGTGTGTGTGGGTGTGTGTGTGGGTGTGTGTGGGTGTGTGTGTGGGTGTGTGTGGGTGTGTGTGGGTGTGTGTGGGTGTGTGTGGATGTGTGCGGATGTGTGCGGATGTGTGCGGATGTGTGCGGATGTGTGCGGATGTGTGCGGATGTGTGCGGATGTGGGTGTGTGCGGATGTGGATGTGGGTGTGTGCGGATGTGGGTGTGTGCGGATGTGGGTGTGTCTACTTACTGCATTTCCACAAAACAAAATAATGGGTCAAATCTAGTATAACAACTTGCTTTGTGATAGATATATTTAGTGTAATTCTGTGAAAAACGATTTCATGTAGTAAAGAGCAGTGGCTGGTGAACTTCTTCAATTATAAACAAAATCCACCTACGTACACAATTCACTCTGGGAATTATTTCTGTTTGTTCATAAATCTGTTCTGCTGGACGATTGGCATGCTTTTCACACAATGCCATCCACTTTTCTGTTGTGTAAAAGAAAATGCCCAGGCCTAGTAAACAGCATTCGTACCAAGTGTATCTGATAATATGCACGTTTAAAACTGCCCCCAACTAACCAGCACTTCATTAACTTATATATACCGAAATGTATTAATACCTACAAGCATATAAAACTGGGTGATCTTTTATTTATCGAACTAAGACATTTCAAAGGTGCAGACCTGGCGGCCGCGGTGGCTGCCTACCTTTAGCCCGTGAATGTTGCACTTTTACCAATGGTTTGCAGGCTGGAACAGTAATTTACCAAATTGAAGCACACAGAGTCATTCACAAACACGTTCAAAAGCAATTGCTTAACAAGCAGGAAGTAAGATAAGAGAGGGGGTGGCAAATGGTGAGCACTTTCGCGGCCGCTTTGATGTTCTCAGTGGCCGCGGGACTCACTGAGAACATCAAAGCGGCCGCGAAAGTCCTCCCAAAGGCTGCAGGCGGACAAATGGTGCGCGCGCCCGGCGCACATGCACTGTGCCCGATCCGCCTGCAGACTTAGGGAGCATTTTTGAGAGCCCTTACTTAACTCTCGCAGAGCAACGCATGCGCGTTGGCTCAGCGAGACCTAAAAACCCACCACACACGTTTATTGCTTCCTGAACTAACATACAAGGGAGAAGACACACATACTCTTGTGGAGTGTGTGAGAAGTTGGCCTGATATGCAGTGCTCACTATTCTAGTGATCACTATGTATCAGTCCAAACAACCCTTATTGATGTTTGGTTGTAAGTCAACCTGATAGACCAGCTATCCTAGTAGCATGGACACGTGCAGTCTTTAGGCTAAACTCTAGAGGGCGTGTTAAGCCAGCTGTTTTACCATCACATATACCCCTTGAACACCAAGTGAAAGGACACCACACAAGTTGTTATGAAAATAAACGTATATTTATTTATAACAAGACTACCCTGGCTCTTTATGAGACAGGGAGCTAAGCACACAACAAAACTCTTAAAGAAATACTTAAGGTCGCACAATTTACACAAATGCCCGAGGGGCACGAAAAACCATATACACAAGAAGTGGAATGCGAATTACTAGCAGGTAAGTAACTATTCTCATAGGCTTTAGGATCGCTAGGACTAATCTACTGAACCTTCAGATTGCAAGCAGGAGGCCTAGGGACGTCGTGTGCAGAGTGGGAACTCTCACGCGTAAGGCGGGAAAAAGTCTATGGAGGCTAGTAATAGCAAAGTTAGTGTTCTCGGGCGAACCCGACTAAGTAGAGCTGAAACGACAAAGGATCCTGACACTTAGATAGTTAGACTATGCTGGAGCACCGAAATGCTCAGGTTACCTAGCCCAGGGGCTGCGGCTGCATAGGGCTGAAAAGACGTCGGAGATCCTCGTTGCAGTCTATGGAGCCTGAAGAAAGAAGTTGCTGGCAGGCGACCAGTGAAGAAGTTCGTGGTGATCCAAGCCTGGGTCGATGAAGATGAAGACCTGTAAGCAGAGGGGACCAAGTTCTGAATCACTAGCTAGTGATTAGGTGGGCACCAGGATGGCACCGGACGAAGTCACCTCGACCAGGTGAGTGGGCGACGCTGGGCTCTGCAGTCTCTAGGACCAGGAGGCTTTGTCGGCGACCAGGATGGAGGGGCGAGCTGTCCCACGAAGGTATCTGCTATCGACGTCGCTGGACCCAGGATTGGGGCAACAACTCTTGGCAAATGCAAGCCCACGCGGTGGACTCAAAATGGCGTCTGGAGTGGACCAGGAGGGTCCGGGGTGCTCGTCTGTTGGAGGGGAGCAAGGGCCAGTCTGGAGCAACCAGACCAGCGGTGTTTGTCGTCGAAGTTCGTTGTCAGAGGGTCACTAGCCAACGGGCAAGCGACCTGGACAACGGGGTGAGCAGTAAAGAGCAGAAGGGCCCCACGCAGATCTCGTGGATGCAAGGGGGCTGGACTTCGGTGCTGGAGCTGCTCAGGGTTGGGGCTTCTCGGACCCCAAAGCACTTGGGCGAGGGTCACTCGGTGGTCGTGCTGGGCAAGCGTCGGGCAGTCTTGAAGATGGCCGGTCCCTCGAGGTCTCGTCACACCCACGGGTCTCAGCTGGGCTGAAGATGCAGGTAGAGGTCAGAGGTGCCAGGGAAGCCGGTTCTCGTCGAGCTGGGCAGTCTTGATCCGGAGGAGAGACTTACAGCAGACCGCGTTGCTTGGATGGTGCCTGCTGCTGCAGGGTGACTACTCCTTAGTCACAAGGGAGAAATCTTAGGAAGAAGTCTTGAGTTCCTTTCGTGGAAAGTAGTTTCAGGATTCAAAGATGATCTAATTTGGAAGGGGGCCTGCTCCTACCTTTATCCTGCAAAAGGGGGCTGGCACGCGACTATGTCCTGCCCTATGGGTGGGACTAGGATGGGGGGTGGTTACACCCCTCTCCTTTGTCCGGTCTCTCCCCAGCTCAGGGGCTGGTGTGCCCCCAGAACTGGTTTGAGCCGGCCTATGCACAGTGAGCACCGGGGTGCCACTTGCAGTCACCTTCCTCTAAAGCCCTGCCTACCTGGGATACACAAAATCCTGTCTGGGATGGTGCTGGCACCGCCCCTGACAGGAAACCCTTTGTCCTTGCCTCCGTTGCTGGAAGGACTCCCAGCAGCAGGAGGGCAGACTTGTGTCTCGGTGGCAGCATCCATTTTGTGGAGCTGAGGCTCTGTCTGACTTTAACCGGGGTTACAGGTTACATACATGTCGTGTCCCTCTAGAAGGGTGGAACGCTAACCCCGTCGCCAGAATTGGCGAGGGGTTAGTATTCCAATTCGTATGACACCTTACTCGACATGTTTTGATAATGTTATACCAAAGTTAGCATTTGACCGCGAGGTACATAATGCACTTAAGAGTATATGGTATAGCGTTATCATGGAACAGCTATTAGGACTTGGTTCCGCAAGCTGCAAACGGGCTCAGCTCATGCCAGAGCACCATTTCACATTATTCCAAGCACTCTGCCTTCAAGATTGTTAAGGCCTGCCATAGGAGTGACTGATAGGAATATATGTGTCCATTTTAGGGTTAGATATAGGAATACTATATCTAAAGCAAAGGGTGATTACACCACCTTGCCCCAGCTGTCAAGCAGCCAGTTGTGTCAGTTTTGGATGGCCAGCCAGGGGTGGCATAATACATGCTGCAGCCCCTGGTAGGCCCTGTGTGCACCTATGCCCTGGGTACCTAAGGTACACTGTACAGGGGCTGATAAGGTGACTCAGTATCCAATTAGATATGTACCTAGGGTACATGGAATCCATTTTACAGAGAGAGCAGTGGGCCTGGGGTCCTGAATGGCAGGGCCCCAGGTCAACTAAGTCAGAAAACCAGCAAAACACCAGAAAAAAAGTTGGGGGCAACCATAGTCAGGGATCTACCTTCCTACATAACCCCCCCCCCCAAACGAAAGGAGATAAGGCTATCCTTGACCAGGTAAGCCTACATTGCCTAAGTGGCCATATAAGGAAGTACCAGCACTGGCATGGTTACCCCCTATCTCATGGTCCACTAAGCAATCCCTCACCCTAAGGGTATCTGAGGGTCTCCACCATAGGGAATCTCTACCTGTGGTGTGTTTTGGTAAAGTAAAAGGCTGGTGCTGGGATGGAGTACTGAAGTGAGACTCCACTAATGTTGGGCTCAACTTCCTCCAATCACCATCTACCATGTGTGCCTTTCTTTCCAGGACTGAGTTGCTGTGAGCTCTCAGGGTCAACCTCTGGCTACCTAAAGCTGGAGGCTGGGTCCCTCTGTTTGGCTTACTGGAGGGACAGGTCAGGTCTGGGGCCCTCAGGTCCCAAGTTTGGCTGTGCCCAACAGTGTCCATCTGTGGGAGGTCCCTAACTAATTTTAAGGGGGATTCCTCAGGAGTGTGTTTTATTTTCACTTGGCTAGGTCTGCTAGCTTCCGTGCCCTTAATCTGCTGATTGGGAGATTCTTTTGGACAGGGGGCCCTTTGGGGTCCAACACTGGCCTCCCTGACCTCTACAGCCCTGGGCTGACTGAGGCAGGGTAGAGAGGGGCAGGTTACCTGCTCCAGACTGGGTCCCACCTTGGAAGGGTCCACTGACATCAGAGGCTCTGCCAGGCTAGGCCTGACTACCTCTGGGGCAGTTTCTTCACAAGGGGTCAGGTCAGTTCCCTGAGGAGGCAGACCCTTTCCTAAAGTCTGGTGGGAGGGAGATTTCTCTTCCTCCTCAATGCTCTCTGTCTGAGTGGAGTGATCCATAGTTTCAGGCTTCACAACACTATTATCTGTCTGAGTTTGAGCTGTGGCCATCACAACTCTCCCAACCTTTTCAGGAGGGGACTCAGTTCGGGTATGGGCTGTGACCATCACAGCCCTGCTAACCTTTTCTGGGAAGGAAGCGGTCTGAGATTGGGCTGTGACTGGCACAGCCCTCCTGACCTGTTCAGGGAGGACATCTTGGACTGGGGCTGTGGCTATCACTGCCCCACTAACCTTACCATGGAAGTTTACCATTTTGGAATGGGTTTCTTGCTCTACCTCAGCCCAGGCTGAGATCTCTAAATCATTCCCCAGTAGGCAATCTACAGGCAAGTTTGATGACACTGCCACTCTCTTGGGGCCAGTGACATTTCCCCAGCTGAGATTTACCACTGCCATGGGATGATCTCTCTGCACTCCATCAATATTGGTCACCTGGTATGTGGCTCCAGGTAAAAGTTGCCTTGAGGGGACTAGGCTCTCAGTCACCATGGTGATGCTAGCCCCTGTATCTCTATAGGCCTCAACTTTTATACCATTGATGAGGGGCTCCTGTCTGTACTTGCTCAAAGTGTTGGGACAAGTAGTGAAGTTGGCAAACCCCATGCCATTTTCACAGACAAGAGTATCCAAGTCAGGGGACCTGGTTAGGCCAGAGTCCCCAGGAACTCCCAAAGTAAATGCACCCAAATTCTTGGGGGCACTCCCACCACCTGGGGGATTACTACTAGTAGTAACAGGAGGCTGGGAAGTCTTACTTGGGGGTATGTTTTCCTTATTGGGGTTCTTTGGGCAACTGATGTCAGTTTTCCAATGACCCACCTGCTTGCAGGTTTGGCAATAAGGTTTCTTTTGGGTATTGGAAGGATTCTGGGACCCACTCCCTTCAGAGGATTTTTGGGGCCCTGATGTGGTTTGATCTGAAGATTTATTCCCACCCTTCTCTTGAGGCTTGGTTGATTCCTTCTTTTGGTCACCACCTTGGTTCTTAGGCCTAACCCTGGTTCTGACCCATTTGTCTGCCCTCTTACCCAATTCCTGTGGAGAGGTCAGATCAGAGTCTACCAGGTGCTGGTGTAATAACTGGTTCTGACAATTATTTAAGAGTTGCTCTCTCATAATTAGATTATACAATCCTTTGAAATCAGTAACCTTACTACCTAGTATCCAGCCTTCAAAAGCCTTAGTGGCACAGTCCACAAAGTCAGACCAATCCTGAGACTGAGTTTTCTGGGTATCCCTGAACAGCAACCTGTACTGCTCAGTGGTTAAGCCAAACCCATCAACCAGTGTATTTTCCAGGACTTGGTAATTGTTAGCATCCTCAACTCTAGTAGTGAGGAGCTTATCTCTACCTTTGCCTTCAAAGGAGAGCCACAGTATAGCTGCCCACTGACTCTGGGGGATGCACTGTACAGTGCAGGCCCTCTCCAGAGCAGCCATCCACTTGTGGATGTCATCCCCTTGTTTAAAGGGGGGCACTATCTTACTCAGGTGTTTAGTATCTAAACTCCTTTCCTTATCTCTTGGGAGATTGCTGCCACCAATGGGGACTACCCCACTCATCTGCTGCTCTCTAGCAAAGGCAAGCTTATCTTTGGCCAGGGCAAGTTCTTCCCTTTCAATCCTCAGATTAGCCTGTTTCATCCTTGCTTCATGCTCTCTTCTCTGAGGGGAAGTCAATCTCCTCTGGGGAGAAATCCTTCTCCTCTGAGAAGAGGCATTAGAGTGCAGAGATCTATTGGAGTCCCTAGAATGAGATCTATCTCTTCTAACTACAAGGTTAGGCCTCGTTAGGGTCAGTACTGAGGGTCCCCCAGATCCTTCCCTAAGTAGGTCTAAGTTGGCCCTAGTAAGTCTGCTGACTAACTCAGACCTTTTGTCTGCCTCATCCCCAGAGAGTTCCTCTTCTTCCTCCTCCTCAACTGCATTTTCAGTGTCAAGGAGGTCTGGATCACCAAGGGTACCCTCTAAGGCTGGCATACTCCCATCTGTATGAGAAGCTTTCCTAGCATAATATGTCTCTAAGAGACCTAACAGAAAGGGAGTGGTGGGGTTAGACCCCTGTTTCAATTTCCTGGAGGTACACAAGTGTCTCAACTCCTGGAAATTGAGAGCTGCATATCTTGAGATGACCTGTGGAGGGTCAACAGCCACAAGGGGAGTCTCTGAAGACTCTCCATGGGTAGACATGCTTTTCTAGTGAGGTGCAAGTGGTGCACTTACCTACACTATTTGTTTGCCTACTGATCCCTTGCTAGGAGTTGTAGGTTAGGGTGTGCTAAGCCCTAGGAGCTACAACAGCTGGTTCAGTAGAACTCAGAGTATTCTAAGCTAAGTTATATGTACCTTGGTACTTATGTGATCTTTCAAATGATATTCTTAGGATACGTGTGGTAAAACAGCAAGCTCAAATCCCACCCGCTGCTCACCAATGTGAGAAGTTGGCCTGATATGCAGTGCTCACTATTCTAGTGATCACTATGTATCAGTCCAAACAACCCTTATTGATGTTTGGTTGTAAGTCAACCCGATAGACCAGCTATCCTAGTAGCATGGACACGTGCAGTCTTTAGGCTAAACTCTAGAGGGCGTGTTAAGCCAGCTGTTTTACCATCACATATACCCCTTGAACACCAAGTGAAAGGACACCACACAAGTTGTTATGAAAATAAACGTATATTTATTTATAACAAGACTACCCTGGCTCTTTATGAGACAGGGAGCTAAGCACACAACAAAACTCTTAAAGAAATACTTAAGGTCGCACAATTTACACAAATGCCCGAGGGGCACGAAAAACCATATACACAAGAAGTGGAATGCGAATTACTAGCAGGTAAGTAACTATTCTCATAGGCTTTAGGATCGCTAGGACTAATCTACTGAACCTTCAGATTGCAAGCAGGAGGCCTAGGGACGTCGTGTGCAGAGTGGGAACTCTCACGCGTAAGGCGGGAAAAAGTCTATGGAGGCTAGTAATAGCAAAGTTAGTGTTCTCGGGCGAACCCGACTAAGTAGAGCTGAAACGACAAAGGATCCTGACACTTAGATAGTTAGACTATGCTGGAGCACCGAAATGCTCAGGTTACCTAGCCCAGGGGCTGCGGCTGCATTGGGCTGAAAAGACGTCGGAGATCCTCGTTGCAGTCTATGGAGCCTGAAGAAAGAAGTTGCTGGCAGGCGACCAGTGAAGAAGTTCGTGGTGATCCAAACCTGGATCGATGAAGACCTGTAAGCAGAGGGGACCAAGTTCTGAATTACTAGCCAGTGATTAGGTGGGCACCAGGATGGCACCGGACGAAGTCACCTCGACCAGGTGAGTGGGCGACGCTGGGCTCTGCAGTCTCTTGGACCAGGAGGCGTTGTCGGCGACCAGGATGGAGGGGCGAGCTGTCCCACGAAGGTATCTGCTGTCGACGTCGCTGGACCCAGGATTGGGGCAACAACTCTTGGCAAATGCAAGCCCACGCGGTGGACTCAAAATGGCGTCTGGAGTGGACCAGGAGGGTCCGGGGTGCTCGTCTGTTGGAGGGGAGCAAGGGCCAGTCTGGAGCAACCAGACCAGCGGTGTTTGTCATCGAAGTTAGTCGTCAGAGGGTCACTAGCCAACGGGCAAGCGACCTGGACAACGCGGTGAGCAGTAAAGAGCAGAAGGCCCCACGCAGATCTCGTGGATGCAAGGGGGCTGGACTTCGGTGCTGGAGCTGCTCAGGGTTGGGGCTTCTCGGACCCCAAAGCACTTGGGCGAGGGTCACTCGGTGGTCGTGCTGGGCAAGCGTCGGGCAGTCTTGAAGATGGCCGGTCCCTCGAGGTCTCGTCACACCCACGGGTCTCAGCTGGGCTGAAGATGCAGGTAGAGGTCAGAGGTGCCAGGGAAGCCGGTTCTCGTCGAGCTGGGCAGTCTTGATCCGGAGGAGTGACTTACAGCAGACCGCGTTGCTTGGAAGGTGCCTGCTGCTGCAGGGTGACTACTCCTTAGTCACAAGGGAGAAATCTTAGGAAGAAGTCTTGAGTTCCTTTCGTGGAAAGTAGTTTCAGGATTCAAAGATGATCTAATTTGGAAGGGGGCCTGCTCCTACCTTTATCCTGCAAAAGGGGGCTGGCACGCGACTAAGTCCTGCCCTATGGGTGGGGCTAGGAGGGGGGTGGTTACACCCTTCTCCTTTGTCCGGTCTCGCCCCAGCTCAGGGGCTGGTGTGCCCCCAGAACTGGTTTGAGCCGGCCTATGCACAGTGAGCACCGGGGTGACACTTGCAGTCACCTTCCTCTAAAGCCCTGCCTACCTGGGATACACAAAATCCTGTCTGGGATGGTGCTGGCACCGCCCCTGACAGGAAACCCTTTGTCCTTGCCTCCGTTGCTGGAAGGACTCCCAGCAGCAGGAGGGCAGACTTGTGTCTCGGTGGCAGCATCCATTTTGTGGAGCTGAGGCTCTGTCTGACTTTAACCGGGGTTACAGGTTACATACATGTCGTGTCCCTCTAGAAGGGTGGAATGCTAACCCCGTCGCCAGAATTGGCGAGGGGTTAGTATTCCAATTCGTATGACACCTTACTCGACATGTTTTGATAATGTTATACCAAAGTTAGCATTTGACCGCGAGGTACATAATGCACTTAAGAGTATATGGTATAGCGTTATCATGGAACAGCTATTAGGACTTGGTTCCGCAAGCTGCAAACGGGCTCAGCTCATGCCAGAGCACCATTTCACATTATTCCAAGCACTCTGCCTTCAGGATTGTTAAGGCCTGCCATAGGAGTGACTGATAGGAATATATGTGTCCATTTTAGGGTTAGATATAGGAATACTCTATCTAAAGCAAAGGGTGATTACACCACCTTGCCCCAGCTGTCAAGCAGCCAGTTGTGTCAGTTTTGGATGGCCAGCCAGGGGTGGCATAATACATGCTGCAGCCCCTGGTAGGCCCTGTGTGCACCTATGCCCTGGGTACCTAAGGTACACTGTACAGGGGCTGATAAGGTGACTCAGTATCCAATTAGATATGTACCTAGGGTACATGGAATCCATTTTACAGAGAGAGCAGTGGGCCTAGGGTCCTGAATGGCAGGGCCCCAGGTCAACTAAGTCAGAAAACCAGCAAAACACCAGGCAAAAAGTTGGGGACAACCATAGTCAGGGATCTACCTTCCTACAGAGTGCCTCACGGAAATGAAAAAAAATATTCCCAGGAAGCGAGCACTTCTGGAAGACTACAAGGAGTCAATTAGAAAGATGGTTAACAGGCTATGCTCAACAGGAGGGAGAGAGACATGCCGCACAGCCTAAAACAAATAAAGTCAGCAAACAGAAACCAAGCAAATGTGAGTTACAAAACAAATAGCAATGGGCGGAATGGATTCCTAGGGAAACATGATGGTTGCCAGTTTATGTGCACTTGAATAGAGTTGTCGGATCAGGTGCAAAATCAATGGTAAAGCGCATAGGCCTTTTTTGTTTCATAGGGAAAGTCATGCCAGATTTCATAGGTTTGATTGGTTTATTGTGAAACACTAACAATGTCAGTAGGTCTGACCTACTGAATTGTAAAAGGTATCTAATAAAAAGACAATAGGCATTGAAGGTTGGATTGTTATTACACCGTGCTAAAGCCTGTAAACAAGTATTTTGTTACATAGACTTTCACAGATTACCAGAGTATGCAAGTGTTTTCGTTTTGGCAATCCAGCCAAACTATGGGAATACAAGATATGCACTATAAAAATACTGGTACAGCCCTCATGGGGAATACAATTTTTCTTTGACATCTATAATTTCGTATACATTTGCACTTTTTGACTGTATGCAGGATGGCTGTCTTGTGGAAGCTTGCATTCACCCACACTGACAAACCCTGGGAGTAGAATTACACTAACTATTCCTGCTAGTCCTGGATTTTTCAAATCACCGAAATAGTTATTGTTGATGCTGAACAGCATTGGCAATTAAAAAAAGCCTTGCATGCGTCTTTACACATGTGCATTTATGTATCACATTTCTACAGTGGTCACAGTGTTGTATTACAGCCATTATTGTTTTTTTTTAACATATTATGTAAGTGCTGTAAGTTCCAATGGCGGATGTCTTATTTGATGAAAGGAGTGGGCTGGCAGGTATTTGCAGCTGTCTGGTTTTCCCCAAAAACTATTTTTTTCTTAAATAAAAAAAGGAGCGTAAGAACTGTGGAAAAAACAGGGCAGCAAAGCATCGGAGGAACTAGATGGGTGTAAAAATGAAAAACAACCGAGAGGTATCGGGGTGGGGGGGGGGTGGGGAGAAGTGATGGCGAACTGGCTTGGAGAGTGAAGCAACACGAAGAAGTAAGGATGAGGATTTCAGTTGGGAAGCAGTACACGAGCGTTAGAACAAGAAAACCCATGCACTTGCCGCGTGTGCTGAAAGGAAAAGAAAAAAAAAAGTAGTTCCTGAAGTAAGAAGCAGAAAGATGCAAGTCGTCTAGTTAAAAGGATGATAGGTAAGGTGTGATCCAGGAGTACGAAAAACACATGGGTAAGGAAAGCAATTGAATAAGTAGCAAACCAATAGTAATTAATGGCTGACCCAAAGTATTGCTATTGTCAGCAGTAAGCCTGTGAAAAGAAATAGGTAACACGTTCTGTAGGGAGAAACAGAAGCAACGGGCCTGAAACCCCACTCGCTAAGCCATGGAACCTTACCAAGCCATGTAAAGGGCCCTATGTAGGCAAAAAATGAGGCGTTGTTTCACAGGATGAAAAACTCTGAACAACAAGTAACCTGAGACAAGAATGCAGCCTGCCCTCGCCACTGCTGCGTGCTCAATTTATTTGTTAAAACAAGCCGGTAATGACGTGCAGCCGCGAGTTGTGTGTGCGCGCGCGAGAAAGTAGAACGCGAAAGTGAAACTGATTGCGTTTCAGATGGCGCCTCGAACGGTGAAAGCTGATGGGTGCGCGCGTGAACGCAAGCGCTAGGCCATCAAAAGCATGGGGTAGCACTATGAAAATCCCGCTTACTAAATGACTCGCAGAGAAGTGCAGGCGCTTGCTCAGTGAGACCTAAAAGCGCTATGACGCAGCCAGTGACGACGGTGTCATAGCACTTTTATTTCTTTTACTTTCACACACACACACACAAAAAAAGAAAAAAAACACAGACGACGCCGATTGCTCCCGCGTATTTGGGACCTATTGACTTTGCCAATGTGATTCAGCATCAGCAACAAGCACTGGCAAACCAAAAAGGATTCCTAACAGATTTCAAAGGGGAGAACTCGTTTGTTTGCCTAGCTATTTAAAGGCTGGACCTCTCGCTTCTGTAGACACCATTAGTTCTGCCTATTGCAGCTGGCTTACAGTGGCTCTTAAAGTTCAGACTCTTGCTCAGTGTACTGGGTTACACTCCTATCTTCTTTGGGTTTATTAGTCGAGACTTAAAAGTCCCTAAAATATATGCAGCTAAATAACGTGCACATTTTTTTCTCTAGTTATGTGATACAGCTGTGTACTTTGAACTATGCCTCCATGTAGCTTCTAAGGATGCTAAATATAGAGCTCATTTCTGTTGTGACTACTCAGTAAGGCCTGGCGAAAGAGGGAATTTAAAGTGAAGTGTTTTTTGGAGAAACTTATTTCTCCAGAACACATTTTTTTTCTAGTCTACAATATCCAGTGTACATCAAATGTGATTTTTGGGGTCTGACTATTGTTTGAGCCATCCTACTCTGGTGAGAGACATTTGTGGCTAACTGATCTTGTAGTGATCTGGCAGTTTAAGGATCTCTTCCAGAAGCATGGTGCGCAGGGAGAGGGGGGACAAAGGTTAGTGAAGAACAAATGCAGCCTTTGCAAACATCTGCAGAATACTGATTTACACTTTCGTCACTAAAACTTTAAACGGCTACCTTTTTTGCTCATTATAACGTTTACAATGTTATTTACCTTTCTGAAAACAAAGTCATATTGTCGTGGGTTGACATGGACTGGACCCTCCAGATTATTATTTATATTTATGTTTTTTCTGCAGTGCTGGAACCATAAGAGGTTGCCACAGAAAACAGTAAAATATTGTGCAGAGGAGATGCCAACAGGGGCAAAAAACAATATCATACCTTGCACGGTTACATACACTAGCTACAAACTTGCACTTCTTATACTCCTTATTTCTGCACAGTGAACATCTAATGACTGTTATTCAAGGGATTGCAGCCTTCATAAAATGTACTATAAAAGTGACAGGGTACTGGCAGCCAGACGAGCTGTCAACATGGTTTCGTAATATTGCCTTTAATGTATGCTTCCTTGGATGAGGTTCGCATTAATATCTCCCTTTCTATCTGGACTATAAAGGTAGTATGAATGCATAATACCACTTACACTAGAGTACAATTTTGTCTCTTCACTTTACAGCAAAATTAGCACCAACACCTTTGCACTTTAGTCTGGAGGCATGGAAGAGACAATATAAGATGCTATGTGAAACCCTTAACAAGCCGAACAACCAATAGGACATAAGGCAGCCTCACGGCTAGCAGTATCCGTATTTTATGACCACTTGTTATTTGCACTTTAAATGCCAGGTTTGTACCGACTTCAAAGCATTTTTGTATGGGAAAGCCAGGAGCTACAACTTCAGGTGCCGGAGTGGCACAGATAAACAGAACAATTAAGTGGCAGAAGATCAGTCTGTGCACTCTTCTTTAACCTCACCTCAGTCGTCATGCTAAACTATTGATCTGTAAAAGGCCCTGGAAAATGCGCCGATTCTTTTTATGTCGTATTACTTTTAACGTCTCTTAGTTCATTTTAAAATGTCAATCTTTGCACTGTGTTGTCAATTTTTTGAATGGGTTTTAATCAACTTAACATACTTGAAATGTGCTACTCCTAGTTAAAGTTGCATTAATGTTAAGCATCTTGTCCTTTATAACAGAATTTCCCCTCGATTTGTTAGGTGTGGTCATGTGTTCAATACAGGGCCCATCGTGGTTTTCCCTAAATTAGCCTAACTGTGCACGACCCAGGACGCATTAGCTTTGCACACGTTGCTATATAAAACACGTTTGCTTCAGTGACACATTTATTTTCACACAGAACCTTCAGTTGTTTTCTCGTTCTGTTCTTTCCTGGGATTTAGGCTGAACAGCAAACAAGGTCAAACAACAATGTCCCTTGTTATTTTGTTCTGGTCAGGGACTCACCTAGACAACACAGAAATGCAGCTGTTTATGAACATGTGAACCTTGTCATATGGGTATGCACAGCAGGGTAACACAGAGATAGATATTTTCTAAGAGACAGTCAAGTTTATTTCTGTAGAAGGGGAGGGGGTTAGGCTATTATGTCTTATAATATAACATGACCAGGCTTTTCATAATACACAGTTTATTGACAATGCTGATGGTATTTTTGCTAGGCAATTGTTTTCGGACTGTGGCACATATAATGCGTTCTAGAGTAAGATAGTTTTCACCCAAGTAGAGTCTATGTTTACATCTTTTCTTTGGGCAAAAAAAATCATCACGTATCGCACTCAGCACTTTATATGAAGAACAGGACCGAGGAGGTTTAGTCCTCCCGAACCTCAGGGATTATTACTTTGCTTATTTTGCTCAGTATTTGTCTAGATTTAAATCTCAATCTCAGTGAAATCTTTTTATTAATTGCTTTATGGAATTAATGTGTAAGGAAAGTCAAATCCATTCCCTATTGTTTATTTTCCAATCTGCTAAGCGGGTTCGCTATAAGTGCCTTCACTGTTTTTTTAAAAAACCTCCGCTGCATACTCAACACCCGCTCCGCACGCAAACTCGCCGTCGAGCTCTGGGACCTGCTCGACACCACCACCCCAGACGTTGCCTTCCTTAACGAGACCTGGTGGAACAACTCCTCGGCACCGGACATCGCCACAGCCATCCCGGACGGTTACAAGATGTCCAGCAGAGACCGCACCAATGGGATGGGAGGAGGAATAGCCATCATCTACAAGTCCACCCTCCCGATCCACACCCTCGCAGAAGACTCCCTCAAATCCGCCGAACACCTTCACTTCCGGATCCACACCGACCACAACACCACCCTGAGAGGAACACTCATCTACAGACCTCCCGGACCCCGGGCCCTCTTCAGCGACTCAGTCGCCGACCACACCAGCACCCACGCACTCGCCTCCACGGACTACATCCTCCTCGGGTACCTGAACGTCCACCTCGAGAACACCGACGCCAACTCCAAAGCCCTGATCGACAACCTCGGCCTCCGACAACTCGTTACCGAACCCACCCACGCGGCCGGCCACACGCTCGACCCAGTTTTCTCCACAAGCACCCACGCCACCTTCAACCACACCACCGAACTCCACTGGACTGACCACCGATGGATCCACTTCACCTTCAAGAAACCAACCACGCACCACCGCACCAAACAGCTGCCTCGCCGCTGCTGGAGCAAAGTTAGCGAAGACCAGCTGACCTCCACCCTCGCCCAGAACCCACCCACCGACACAGACGCCGCCACCCGAAACTTCAGACAGTGGATCGACGACTGCGCCAAAACCCTCGCCCCGATCAAGAAACCCTCCATCAACCACCCCAGCAAGAAAGCCGCCTGGTTCACCGAAGAACTCCAGATCTCCAAACGAACATACCGGAAGCTGGAGAAGAAATAGCTCCACGACCGCACACCAGTTAGCCACGCATCCCACAAGGACGTCATCCGCAGACATCACCAACTCATCAGAACAGCCAAGAGATCGTCCTTCAAAACCTGACTGGACAACAACGCACACGACAGCAAACAAACTTTTCAACATAGTGAAGGAACTCTCCAACCCCAGCACCAACACCAATGACATCCCGCCCTCGAAGGAACTCTCCAACCCCAGCACCAACACCAATGACATCCCGCCCTCGCAAGATCAGTGCGACTCACTGGCCACCTTCTTCCATCGCAAGATCGCCGACATCCACGACAGCTTCAACTCCTCATCCGCCCCGACTGCAACAGACCACACCCCGAATGCCACCTGCACCGACCAGCTGACCTCCTGGTCCCCACGTCAACGATGAAGAGACACGCAAGGTCATGAACTCAATGCACTCAGGAGCTTCGTCAGACCCCTGCCCACACCACGTTTTCAACAAAGCTGACGCAACCATCGCACCCCAACTGCGAAAGATCATCAACATCTCATTCGACACAGCGACATTCCCGGAAAGCTGGAAGCACGCAGAAATCAACGCCCTCCTCAAGAAGCCCAAGGCGGACCCCAGAGACCTTAAGAACTTCCGGCCCATCTCCCTGCTCCCCTTCCCGGCGAAGGTCATCGAGAAAATCGCCAACATGCAGCTGACCCGACCTCGAGGACAGCAACATCCTAGACTCATCCCAATCCAGATTCAGACGCAACCACAGCACCAAGACTGCCCTTATTGCCGCCACGGACGACAGCGAAACTTCAGCCCTCATCATCCTGGACCTGTTGGCCGCCTTCGACACAGTCTGCCACCACACACTAAGAACACGCCTCCAAGAAGCAGGAATCCAGAAGAAGGCCCTGAACTGGACCGCATCCTTCCTCTCCGGCAGAACCCAGAGAGTCCACCTCCCGCCCTTCCGATCTGAAACCACCATCATCTGCGGCGTACCCCAGGGCTCATCCCTCAGCCCGACCCTGTTCAACATCTACATGGCCCCCACTCGCACAAGTGGCCCGCCAGCACGACCTGAACATCATCTCCTACGCGGACGACACCCAGCTCATCCTCTCCCTCACCAAGGACCCGCACACCGCCAAAACCAACCTCTACGAGGGAATGAAGGCCGCCGCCGAGTGGATAAGGAGCAGCCGTCTGAAACTGAACTCGGACAAGACGGAGGTCCTCATCCTAGGTCCCACCCCCTCTGCGTGGGACGACTCCAGGTGGCCGACCACACTGGGAGCAGCTCCAACACCCACGGACCACGCACCCCAGGATTTATCGTCGACTCCTCCCTCTCCATGTCGAAGCAGGGCAATGCCATCATCTCCTCCTGCTACAACACCCTCCGCATGCTTCGCAGGATCTACAAGTGGATCCCGACCGAAACAAGAAGAACAGTGACCCAAGCCCTCGTCAGCAGCAGGCTGGATTACGGCAACGCACTCTACGCAGGAATACCGGCCAAACACCTGCGACGACTACAACGCATCCAAAACGCCTCAGCCCGACTGATCCTCAACGTCGCCCACCGCAGCCACCTCACCTCCCACCTAAGAGACCTGCACTGGCTCCCCATCAACAAGAAAATCACCTTCAAACTCCTCACCCACGCACACAAAGCACGCCACAACACCAGACCAGCCTACCTGAACGACAGACTCAACTTTCACACACCCCCCCCGAGCTCTGCCAGCCTCGCCCTTGCAGCCGTCCCGTGCATACAAAGAACGACCTCCAGCGGCAGATCCTTCTCCTTCCTCGCCGCCAAAACCTGGAACACCCTCCCCACCCATCTACGGCAGACCCAAGACCTGCTCACCTTCAGAAGGCTCCTCAAGACCTGGCTTTTCGAGCAGTAGCAAACCCCCCTCTCCCCCCCTCCAGCGCCTTGAGGCCCTCACGAGTATGTAGCGCGCTTTACAAGTTCATTGATTGATTGAATGCGAAAAGTGTAGCATAGACTCCAGGATCCCCAAATAATAAGAAAAGAAAAGGACCATGGCGTCATTTTGTAGGCGCAGGTGTGCTGACAAAAATATGTTGATGCTTTTAATTTTTGACCAATGCCCATTGATCATTAAGGGGTGGGGGGGCACACAAAAGGTATTTTGTGTTTTTTTAAAGTGGGTAAGGGTGGCAACATGAGGCGCAGAGGCAACTTGGGGGCGAAGGGAACACTTCAAGGTAGAAGGAACAAACAAAACTGGAGAAAGGGAGAACAACATGCAGCGGGGAAGCACCCACGAGCGAAAGCAACATGCCCGGTGGGGAGAGCTTGAGGGTTAACACATCAGAGGGGGACCGAATTATCACACGTGACAGGAGTGTGCAGAGCGAAAGATAAGTACACCAGGGAGACAGCAAAAAAAC
The DNA here is from genome assembly GCF_964261635.1 of Lissotriton helveticus. Taxonomy (NCBI): domain Eukaryota; kingdom Metazoa; phylum Chordata; class Amphibia; order Caudata; family Salamandridae; genus Lissotriton; species Lissotriton helveticus. Next base: position 940,561,286 of record NC_136070.1, read on the forward strand.
ATTTACAAAAAAGAAACCACACACAACCCACCATGAACTTTTTGAGAAGTTTAACACAAAAGGGAAAAAAGCTGAATCTGAAATATCACACAGAGTAAACAAACAAAAGAAGATGGAAAACCCGCACATGCTAACTAACAAGCAAGCTAAAGAGTGTCAATGAAGCCTCCCAATGTACGGCAAAGGGCGGTATAGAAGTACACTATAAGCTAACAATAAGTATAGCAACAAAGAACGCATGCGATGTCTAGTAGGTGAGACCTAAAAATGCAGCAAACACTGTCTGGGTATTTTTAGACTTCAGAGTAATCACCAAGGCGGAAACGCGTTCTTTGGGATGAAAATGGACACCAATGCAATTCAGGAATTTCCAGGGTGATCTGGGCTTCCTCCTGTAGTGCGAGGGAAAATCCCACATCAGCTAAAGATAACAAACCAGTGCAGGGGTGTATCGATGGACTAGACCAGGAGTTGTTAAAAGAAATAACGATTACACAACGTAGATGTTGAATGCGAAAAGCAAAAACGTTTGATCACTACTGTGCAGTGATGTGCCCACTATGTGATAATAAACAGGTTCAAGGGTTGCTATACTGCTATTACTGTGCAGTATCCAAACACATTGACACGTTCAAATGTTTCGATAAAGGAGTGACGGAAATTAACATGACGTTTCACATTCACACTACAAAACCAAACCGTAGTAACTGTGCAAGATCTACTGATGCACATTCTGGGGGTCCCACATTAATTTCCGTATATGTGAGTTTTAGATTTCATTTCACGATACATCTAGGACATCGATTTATCACAAGGGAAGGGGATCAACAGGCAATACAAATACGCAAAAAACACCCTTGTGTCCATCATTCAACTCGCCGCACGCTGGTATAATAATAATTTAGCTATACAGAATTTAAAACATTAGCCTTGCATGCAAATCACAGGACATAGGGGGCACTGGCGTAGAGATGGGCTAGGACATGGCAGCGCCGAACTGTGTTCGTTTCACCTGCGAATGTAGGTACCTTGATATTTGCAATACCTCTTACACTTGACGCGATTAAGAATAAAAAAAATAAAAAATCTAGGCGGCTGCTCTGCAGGCACTATTTTTAGCATTATAGAGTATTAAGAGCTTACGATCTAAAGTCCAAATACGGCATCCTTTCAATGAGCATCTCTCACACCGATGGGAGCGAGCTAGACTCCAAACAACCTTTTAGCAATGGCATCCTTCTCGTAACGGGGCAAATTACCAAGTGCTTGCAGCGGTGCCAAAACTACAACACCTTGGTGTAAGAACGCTGCAAACTAAATCACAGGCGTATTAGTCTTCACAGTGACCCGAGGTTAATCGTGGAGAACAGCCCAATATCTCGAAATTCAACACTACGATTAAAGAGGATGTGCATCACCAGAGAAACAATCCAGAATATCCCCATAATGAAGTGGCCGAAAGGTGACTAACCTGCCAAGGAATGGGCGGTAGCTTGCTGAGGTGAGTGTGACATCACATTGAGCACAGATTAAAAGCAGTAGCTTGTCCTTTCCTTTTCAAAACAGTATTTATGCTCGTCTTATACAACAGTCCGTCGCTAAAATCCCTAATGAAATGTAGAAGTGGGATGTCAATTACAAACACTACTCACTTTAAAGACCGTATGGCCGGGAAAAGGGTTGAGCAAAAGGCAAACAGTATAGTGTATGTTTAATTTCTTTTCTTACACAGGACGTGCCAGTGTGCTATACGTTCAGAAAAGCAGATCCAATATAGGGCAAATCCACTTGCACTAAGTAAATTAATATCCTATTGAGTTTTATTGATGTGCTTCAGTACATTGAGCTTTAAGCCATAAAGTATACGTAGCATAACCATCACTGTGTCGTTTTAGGTTACCTCACAAACGGGGGCACTTTGCAAGTTTCTAAACTAACAATATGTACAGTGGTACAGCCCATGGCACGGATGCGGCTCATAAGCACTCTAAGTCACGGAAGATAAGGAACACAACCATCTATAGTGTCACCCGCACCACTGTTTCTCCGAGAACTTCATAGCAGCAGAGGGTGCCAAGTTAAAGCTTGCGCTGCGAGTGAGAGGACAGGCAAGCGTTACACAACACCATATTAAAAAGGCACCATATACTTACGTGTCTCCCTCGTCTGAGAGATATCCGAAAACTTCCACGGCCCAGGGATCGGGGTCTGCGCGTTGTTCCAAGCGGATGGCCTGCACTAGATCCCTCACCTCCACGACAGTCGCATCCTCATCCTGTAACGAATCGCCCAAAGCAGAGTCAAAGCGTTCGAATTCCTGTTCCACTGAGACTTTGTGGGTCTGTTCTTCACTCCAAGGTTTTGGGTCCTTGATCCCCGGAAGCTCCCCAGCCCTCGCCAAACTATCAGTAGACTTAGGACTCCGGAGTTCTCTCTCCCAGTTATTTGTTACCGGAAGGCAACCGAGGGAGTCGGGAAGGCTCAAGAGCTGCCCCTCCAACAAGGAGCCAAGACCGCTGTCGCAACAATCCTCGTCAAGCCGTTTCCCCGACATGACTGCGCCGAGCAGCCCTGTCGTTTCGCTACCGGATTCCCCCCAAACGGGGTATTTTTATGTAACCTGGGAATTCCCCATTAACCCGACCAATAGCTATTTCAGTTCATCCCAGCTCAAACCAATGACAGAGAAGATCACTGCGAGGCCGAAGGACAACAAAGATGGCGGCCGAAGCTATTTTAAAGTAATCTTCAGAACCTATTCATGGAAATAAAAAAGGGACCCATATCTCACAGCTCATTCCATAGCTGCAAACGGCGGCCGTTTTGGAATGGCGATTATTGTACTAAATAAACCTGATAGGATTGAATATAATACAGAAGTCCACTACGGCAGATTATCACATCACTTTAACACTAAATAAGGATATGAATCACTGCCAATGAAAGCTATATATGAAGTGAGAAAATAGATATTAAAACAAGATTACATAAGTTATTCATTTTATAAGGGACACGTTTTCAGTCTACGCTACAAAAAATGTGTGTTTAAGATTGATAGGTGTGTCTCTCTCTCCTATGCCAACACATGCACCATCATACCTCCAAACAACCGACACCGAAAGCCAACAAACTCCCTACAATGTCATAAGATTTTTCACATAATGTTGTTATAACATTTTTCTGCTTTTGTGTGCTGACAAACGATGTTGATGAGTGGATGTATGAAATATATCTGGCAACGTTACAAGACAAACATGAGAATGATACTAAAAGGTTATGCCTATACTGGAAAATTTGAAATATAGTGTAAAGTCGCTCTCTTGTAAATAATGGCACTGGGCTTGATCAGTAAGTAAAGAACTTTATTTGGCAAGTACAAGTCACAGAGGAGCGCCGGCCGGCGCTTCCGATCACTCTGCGCCCTTCGCGCGCTCTGCCTACGCTGCGCGCGCAGCTTCTCACTTCGCCGTCGCACGTCACGCCTACGTGACGTGCAACAACTAGAATGCGTATGCTACATATCTCCCCCTTTTTATTAAACAAGAAAGAGTCACTCACAGTTCATTGTCCAATTCAAAATCTCGGTATCTGGAAGGTCTTACCACCTGCCTTCCACTCCTTGTGACCCTGACGGGGTTCTCCATTGACTCTTGACTCTGAGTCTCAGGGTTTACTGTCCCTTCGTTCTCAACTCTTCCTTCGTGCGTGCTTCTCTCCTGCCTGTCCCATTCCAATCCTTGACTTTCATTTCCTCCTTCTTCTCCACTTTCCGTTCCAGCTCTCTCCCCAACTTGCTGTTCCGCGGCTGCTTGATTATTCTCCACTTCGGGGCCTTCCTTGTCTTCCCAGTCGGCGCTCTGTTGTTCCCAGCCCAAAACTTTATTGCACCTGGCCATGCGGTCTTGGGACCACACATTCCCGTCGCTTAGTAAGGCAGCCCGATCGTACACTTCCACCACTTGCAACGGCTTGCTGTACTTGCTGTCTCCCTTCTTCTGCAGGGTGGCCAATCTTACTCTTACCCACTCTCCATGCTCCAGACCTGTGCCTTTGACATTCCTTCGTTTGTTGTAGTGGTTGCTGTAAATTGTCTGTGCTTTCTCCAGGTTGGCGCGCACCACTGCGGGGGACCATTCACTGGTGATGAGCTTTTCCTTCCAAATTCTGTTGTCGTGGGTAAAGGGTTCACGTCCTCTCAGTATTTGGAATGGACTATATCCCGTTCCGGTAGGGGTTATTCTGTAAGCCCATACCATGTTCTCTAGCGCCTTCTCCCAGTTCTGTCCACTTGAGATGGCCGCTTGTATGGCTCCCATCACCACCCTGTTAAATCTCTCCACTAAACCGTTTCCGGCCGGATGGTAGATTGCGGTGTGTTTGACAGTGACGCCATTTCTGTGCATGAACTTAGTCCATTTTTCTGACGTGAACTGGGGTCCATTGTCACTCAAGATCGATTTTGGTATTCCTTCCCTCGTGAAAGTCTCAGACAGAAACTTAAGGATGTTCTCCGTGTCCATGGATTCATCTACTCTCACTTCTGGCCATTTTGAATAGCGGTCCATAAGCACACACACATATTTCTGTGTGCCTTGGTCGTCTAGGACCGGTCCCAAAATGTCTATGGATAGTTCTTCCCACGGATTTGAAGGGGGGTCAAACTTTCCTATCGCTGGCCTCAATGGTTTTAATGTCTTGTCCGCCCGTTGACATTGGGGACACTCTCTGACATGCCTTTCAGCCCTTATGTCCATGCCTGGCCACCAGTAGTTTTGTTTGGCTCGTGCCTTGAGTTTCCCTATGCCCAGGTGTCCCTCATGTAGCAAGTCCATCAGTTTTGAGGTGAGGGTCCTTGGGGGAATCACCTTATCTCCTCTGTATATGAAGATCCCTCTGTCTCCTATCGACAGTTCTTCCCGCACTTCGAAGTACGGCTTGAGGTTTGCTCTTACGTTCCTTTTATCCGGCCATCCATGTGCGATGTACCCCTTCACTTCCTTTATGTCAGTGTCTTCTTCATAGGACTCTGTCCATTCTTGTAGACTGATCAGTTTCTCTTGGTCCTCTATTAGAGCTACCAAATCCCCACTGCCGGTAGGGTCATCCTCTCCTGGCTCCATGGCGGCTGCCCTGCTCAGATAGTCCGCTACTCGGTTCCGGCTCCCAGGAATGTACTCGACATCATACCTGAACTCGAGCAACTTTAGAGACATCTTGGATATCCGAGGGGTGGCACTGGCATGTCCACTCGACGTCAGCACCTTCACCAACGGCTTGTGGTCTGTTCTGAGTAGGAAGCGTGTTCCCCACAGAAACTGCCGGAATCTCATCATGGCCCATACGACCGCCAGCATTTCTTTCTCGATCACGCTGTATTTGCTCTCTGTATCTGTCAGTGCTCTGGATGCGAAGCTGATGGTCTCCATCTCCCCTCTGCCTCTGTCTTGCATGAGTACAGCACCCAGGCCTTTGTCGCTGGCATCTGTCGTCAGTATAGTGGTGCCTTGTGGGTCATATCCCTTGAGGGGAACAGCTCCGGTAACATCCCTTTTGATCAATTCGAACTCTGCTTGGGCTTCCGGTGTCCATTGGAACACTGTGCTGTCTCTGGTCAACAGCCTCAAATTGTGGGTCTTGGAAGCGAAGTGTACCACAAACTTGCTGTAGTACTCCGCCATCCCCAGGAACGACCTGACCTCTTCCTTGTTCCTGGGCGGCGGTGCTTCCGCGATGGCTTTGACATTTTCCGATTTGGGGGTAACGCCCTGTCGTCCGATCTCGTGACCTAGGTACGTCACCGACTGCAGTCCCAACCTACACTTCGACCACTCCGCTGTGAGACCTTTGTTCTCTAGTGTTTTCAGCACCTTTCCCAGCTTCTGGTCATGATCTTGCTGGTCTCGCCCCATCACCAAGATGTCATCCTGGAAATACTGGACATCCTTGCAGTCTCTGAACAGTTGGTGCATCATTTTCTGGAAAACAGCGGCTGCTGAGGCCAGCCCGAAAGGCATCCGACAAAATTGGTAACACCCAAACGGGGTGATGAAGGATGTGAGCCGTTTACTGTCCGGGTGCAGTGCAATTTGGTGATAGGCCGAGGTCAAGTCGATAGTGGAGTACCACTGCACCCCCCTGGTCTTGGTCAACATTTCCTCGATTCTGGGGAGGGGGAATTTTTCCACAACGATATTCTTATTCAGTTCTCTCAGGTCCACGCAGAGCCGGACCTTCCCATTTGGCTTCATTACGACCACCAGGGGCGCCAACCATTCAGCACATGTTATCGGCTCAATTATTCCTTTCTTTTCCAACTCTTGGAGTTCAGTTTGGACTGCTTCTCTCACCGCAATCGGCACATTCCTCACCTTGTGGGCTACCGGAATGGCCCCTTCCTTGAGCACAATCCTGTGTTGGAAGTTTTCCATCCGTCCCACTGTGCCACCAAATACCTTCGGGTAGTTCTCCTTCCATTTGTTCATGTTCGGCCATTCTTCTTGCTCAGTCAGTAAAATCTGCTCTTTCCCTCCTGGATCCAGTTTAATTCCTAAGTCCCCTTGGTCTAGCCATCCCAGGACCGAGGGTCCCTTTTCTGCAATGTACAGTTTGCACCATGCTGACCGGCCCCTGAATTCGAACAGTAGGCGGCGGAACCCCAACATAGGAATGCGATCTCCATTGTAAGTGACCGGTCTGATGTCTAGCTTTTCCAACTCCGGTCCCAACCTGGGTCTGAATGTTTCTTCCCATACTGCCTGTTGGATGATGGTGAAGGGGGATCCTGTGTTCGCCACCACAGTGATGGTGATTCCTCCCATTGACATGTCCAGGATGGGTTTTGTGGATTTCCTCCCTTCTATGCTCATCACTTGGTCGTATATGCACAGGACCGTGATCACCTCTTCTTCTGCTACTTCTTCTAGATCTTCTTCACCTTGCTCAACACATTTCACTGTTTCCTTCGAATGTTTCTTCCTACACACCTTTTCATAGTGGCCTAGGATACCGCAGTGTAGGCACTTGGCTCTGAACGCAGGACATCTTCTGTCACGGGCATCATGGGACCAACTGCCGCATCTGTAGCACGATTTCTTGCTGTCGCTCCCTGGTTGTTTCCCTTGCCACCTGCTAGTACCTTTGGCTGCTGCGTCTTATCCTCTTTGGTCCTTACGGTGGTCTCCTTCTTGTATTCTGTTCACCATTGTCGGAGTGCCCACGTCTTTCTTGGTTGCTGCCGCACACCTCCTAGCAAGCTCGGCCCTCTTTACGATGACCATAACTTCTTTGAGCGTGGTGTCGCCGCTCGCCCACAGCTTGTCTTGGACCTGTGTATTCGTAGTGTGCATCACGATCTGGTCTTTTATAAATTCATCCTCCCACAGTGCGTATTTACACGGGGCCGCTAGTTTTCTCAAGGCTCCTACATACTCCTCTATGGTTTCTCCAGCCCGTTGTTTCCTTTGCTGGAAGTTGAACCTATCCACAGACACACATATGGTGGGGCGGTACCTCTCATCCAGGTCTTCTACTGCATGGGCATAGACATCCGTATCCATGTCCTCTCTCTTCTTGGGCACCAGACTCTTGTAAATCCTGAGACCCTCCGGTCCCAGGTTCAGCAGCAAGATGCGTTTCTTCCTTTGGGGGGTGAACTTCTCTTCATTTTCGTCCTCCAGGACCCCTATGAAATTATCAATATATTCCTTCCAATCCTCCCACTTCATCAGGGGTTCACCAGGTTTTGGTAGGAATTGCACCGGTGCAATTGCATAGCCTGCCGGCGTGCTCATCTTCACCTCCTTGCTCTCTGTCACTTTGACGGCCTTGCTGGTGGGGCTCCCTGGGGTGCTGTCTTTTACTTCTGTATCAGCGTCCTCCTGGGGACTCCTAGTGCCAGTCCCCCCTTCTTCTTCCTTGGCAGCCAGCGCTGTTCTTACCTTCCACGGTGTGCTTGGAAGGTATTTGCGGTGATCGGTGTTCTGTGGTTTGCAGCGCAGCCACTCTGGCCACTGCGCCGCCCCTCTGGTTGCTGTGGCACTGCCACGCTCCTCTGCCTGTGTTCCTTGGTGGGTTCTGCTTTGCCCCCTTGTGCTCTCCACTCACTGGCCCAGTGGCGCCGCTCTGTGCTGTGTCCCCCCGTGGCCTGGGGGTCGCCTGCTTGGCTGCAGACCACGTGGAGGTGGTGGTTCGATTTTTTCCTCTTTTTCTTTTTTTTTCTGTTGGGTGCCAGTGGATGCCTCCCGTCCTCGTCGCCACTGTAAAGTCGCTCTCTTGTAAATAATGGCACTGGGCTTGATCAGTAAGTAAAGAACTTTATTTGGCAAGTACAAGTCACAGAGGAGCGCCGGCCGGCGCTTCCAATCACTCTGCGCCCTTCGCGCGCTCTGCCTACGCTGCGCGCGCAGCTTCTCACTTCGCCGTCGCACGTCACGCCTACGTGACGTGCAACAACTAGAATGCGTATGCTACATATAGGTGCATTTTAAAGCAAAACAAACCAAGAATGTTGATCTGAATATAAGTTAAAGACCATTTTACAGGTCATTAATTGTGCAAATAGTGAGAAATAGTGTGGCCTGAAGCAAAATGAGCCAGTGTCATTAGCGTACATGCCAACCCTCCAGATTCAGGCGATTTCAAAGCTAGTCTCTGCATCCCAATTCCTATAGAAACCCAGTCCTGCCAAGTATCACGCATCTGCCGTGACGTTAACGCATTTCAGTGTGGTGATCCGCATCACCGCACTGAAAAGCATTGTCACGCATTTGCGTAGCTTCCCTAAGCACTGACTAAACGATATCATGCAGTGAAAGTGTGGCAGCTGGCAGTGGCAGCACGCTCTACCTGGGGTGCGTGCGCTGTTCCTGCTGCAGGCTTGGGTCTTGGAGCAGAGTTGATGCTGCTGTTAGTCTCGCAGCGCAATGCAACAATGTTACATTTTGATTTCCGCGTCGCAGCTCACACAGCCTGACGTCGCGGTAGTGCCCAGGCCAGTCCGATACATTAATTAGTCTGGCGCCGAAGGGAGGGGGGATGCCACGTCCTGCTTGAGAAGGCAGGAGTTTGATGTGGGAGGAAGTAGCCTCGGCTGGCTACTGGTGTGCTGGCGCCGCCACAATCTTAGCTCCTTCAGCAAGGCTCGGGCTGCTATCGCAGGAGTCCCACAGTGAATTAAATTATTCATCCCAAGGCTCAGCTTCACGTAATCGTCAGTGACCAGCAGTTGCAGTGGCCACCGAGGAAAACCCATCACTGATTGGAGCAGCAGACTTTAGGACAGCCGGCCCCTGGACTAAAGAGGCGGGCGGTAAACCTGAACTGCCACGGTTACTTGCAGTTCGCTTGCTTAGGAGAGTTGCTGCCTACAAAGGAGTCAAAGTAAGTACCAGCCACCAGAGTGTGTGCGTGCTTATTTGACCCAGCGAAAACAGTACTTGCTGAATATTTAACTAAAATAATTTGTTCATAAGCAAGCCAAATACGTGACGATCATCATGATTTACATCCTAAATGACAAGGAAATTCATGCAAACAAAATGCCATAAGTCTGCCTTTGTGTTTGGATGTGTTTTTTTCAATGATTGGCGGGTTTTGTGCTTGTAAGTGTCTTGACGCGTGAAAGATTGCGAGATTGTTCTTCTGTACATTCGTGAAGTAACGTTTCATGCCCCCTCACTATGTTTCTATCACAAAGTACCTCCTGTGGTGCATGGATCCTTAATTTCTTGGATGTTTTTTCTCACTGCGCACCCTGCTGAGATGGTGGCGAGTGTGTTATTCAAGGTTCAAATGGATATCAAGTACACCCGATAACAAACAGCAGTTTATGTTCTTCAATAGTTTAGAGCCAGTTTGTTGCACTGTCGCAAGTGAAACTACTGTCACCAAAATGTTACATGCTTTTTTTTGGCTAAAGCGCCATTCTGGCTGGAAAGTTAACTTGGCAACTGTGGTCTAAACTGCAGAGACAGGTAAAAGTAAAGTACTGTGGCAGTAACTTTTTTTGTAATAAAAAAGGAGGAAATCCTAATCCAAAAATGAATCACTGCGTGTGTGCCATCAGGACTGAGCATAATGTTTACCACAGAGCTGGCTCGTCACCTTCCTCAAAAGAAAGTGTTCTGAAAGTCAGGTTAGTGAGACTATACTATTAGCCTATAGCTGTGGCCTAAAAGAGTGCCTCCCCGTTTTTTAATGCTGCCTTCATACAGCTCGTGGTTGGCGTCAATCGAGTGACTCTGCAGCTGATTATAATAAATCATGAACGCCTTCTAGACTGCTTTATCTATTTTTTGCAATTTCAGCTGCAGTCTGATAAATTCGTTATTTAACAATTATTTCTTATGCTTTGAAGCAGTGAACTTGAACATTCTTGTTGCCCAAATGGGTGTAATTTTCGATATTTTATGTTTCCCTCCTCCTCATTCCTTTATTTTGCTCGGGAGCAAGTGTCACTCATAGTTGCTGAAATGTCACTCATAATTGAAAATGTGACACATAGCAATCTGAAACCTTGGCAGCTATGGAAACCTGATTCGGAGTTCTGTAAAACTGCCAAAAATAAAATGTTGATGCCAGTCACGTAAGCTCCAATCCCCCCTCCAAGAATTACCTCTGACATCAAAGGTTAACTAATACTTTGTCTTAATTTTTGGAGGGGAGATTAGAGGAATGTATGACGTTACAATGCATACATTTACAACGCATTCACTTACAACGCAATTTTTACATTGCAACATCCACTACAATGCATTCCATTACATCGCATGACACATCACATTTTTAACAACTACCTTTACGACTCATTCCATTACATCGCATACTACCTCTACAATGCATACCATTACATTGCATTTAAAGGTAAGTATTGGATAGTATAGGGGTAAAAATTACTATTCTAACTCCAGGGGGTGCAACAGAAGGGTAAGTGTTGGATAGTGTAGGAGTAAAAATTACTATTCTAACTCCAGGGGTGCAACAGTAGGGTAAGTGTTGGATAATGTAGGGGTTAAAAATTAATAGTCTAACTCCAATGGTATGCGTTGTAATGGTATGCGCTGTAATGCCTGCGTTGTAGTGACATGCGATGTAGTGTCATGTGTTGTAATGGTATGCATTGTAATGCTTACGTTGTAGTTTTATGCGTTGTAAAGGAATTTGCGATGTAATGCCTGCGTTGTAAGTGTAGTATGATGTAATGGTTTCATTGTAAAGGTTGTTTTCCGGATTAGAGCATGCGACAGGCCTCAACAATTTTATTTTTGACAGCTTTACATAGCGCAAACAAAAAGAGAGTTTAGAACTCAGTTTTGGTTACGCTATGTTATTAAACTTTCAAAAATGAAATGATGATTGTCTGTCACCATACATACCAATAGGCCAGATTCAGGCAGATTGTATTTGCCTCGATATGTCAGTGAGAAAAATACATTCTCCTCACTATTTTAAAAAAATCTCTCACTTGCCTGCCCTAAAATGTTAGCATGTATGCATTAGTTACAACTGATGGATCACCTTAAAATCAACTTTATTGGAAAATAGTCCATTTTCATGGTCAATGGATCTTTAACATTTCTGCCAAAGTTTTTTTGTAAATCATGGGAAAACTGTTCTAAAATTGCGGTCAGCAATACAATTGGTCAGAACTGGGTCTAGCATCAAGACCGCTTGAAGGGATCATGGGTGGTTCTCTCATGGAACTTTATTTTGAAACATGATATTTATAAACTGGGTCAAGTGGTGAATTTTAAAACACATTTTCTGGTTAGATTAAGGAATAGAAATATGGGTTCATCATTGTAGATTCTTCCCCAGTCCAGGAACATGCAGATAAAATATGCCACACCAGAGCTGCTATCAAGAGTTACTTTATTCCTCAGCATACACTCAAACACTGCGCATTACATCATACTTTACAGTAACCACACTCTAACACATCCCCGCATATTACGTATTTCCTCTTCAGAGTCCACTAGAACCACAAGGGTCCAAGTGCGCATGGCATTAATATGCTACACCACCCCTTTGTTAAATAAAAAGTGGCAGACATCACTAACATCACTTTTCCTCAATTAGCTGGCGAAACGCTCCCACTTGTCAGCGAGCTCAGGTGATCGAGGTCCACCCTGATTGGGCAATGGTGACAGGCTCAGGCGTTTGAGCTGTATCTGCTCCTGGGGTCACCTCAAGCGTGGTTTCAGGACTCAACAGGTGTAGCAGTAGGTGTTTAAAATGTGATGAGTCCTGAGTGACGGATTGTCCAGGACGATGTGCTGTCACCAAATGTCCCTTGCACGCCACTATCTGTAGAGGATCAGCAGTAAAGGAGTGTCCATTTTCTGCATTTGTCTCTGCTTAACCACTACCCAGTCTCCTTTGTCAAAGACTGTCTCCTGGACATGGCTATACTTATCGGCATACATTTTCCTTTTCAGAGTCAAGTTGGTGCCTCGAACCTTGTCAGTACTCACTGATCAATCCAGGATCCATTGAGGTAGTTTCGTTCGGATGGCTCTCCCAAATAGCAAGGTGGATGGACTCTCACCAGTTGTGGAGTGAGGAGTTGATCGAAAGGCCCGGAGGGCCTAACACATAGCTTGGTTCAGATCAATTCCCTCCATGAATTCTCATTGAATGACCCCCCTGATGGTGCACATGAATCGTTCAACTACACCACTGCCTTACGGACAGATAGGTGTACTCTTTTGGTGTTTGACATTGAGTCAGACAAGAAACACTTTGCTGTTGAAGGACGTGCCATTATCAGATCTGAAAATTTCGTAGATGCCCCACGTTGCAAAGATGTTATCAAGCCATTGTATGACTTTGTCATAAGTTGTTGAAGACTGCTCTTCCTCCAAAGAAAATGTGAATATTCATCTAGGACTACCATAAGGTGGTGTCCATTTCCTTTAGGACTAGAAAAGTAAACTGCCACCCACTCCCAAGCATGGGCAGGAAAGTCCGACATTGTCACGGGGTGCTACGTCACCTTGGGAGACAAAAAGTTGCAAATGTGGCACGCTTTCGGCTCGCTCTCGACTGGCTCATCTAGCCATGGGAACCATACTCAAACTCTTAAGGCTTTTTTGATCGCTACAATACTGCGTTGTCTTTCATGTGCCAGCTCGATGACCCGATGTCTTAGGCTTCCAGGTATGATGATTCTTGATACCTCGCAGTATTCCGCCTTCTTGGGTGACTGCTAACTTATCCTGTACATTTTTGAAGTTTTGGAATTCCACATCATCGGCAAGGGGCCGAGTACTTCTCCTCCAACAGTGTGTGGTAATAAGTTCTCTGATGACAGGCATATCTTTATCTGCATTGGAGGCAGCAATGATTTGTTCCACAGACAGAGCCACTGGTGTGCTGGATCTTACAGTCTTATGTGAGGTGGAATCTTAGCATTCGGGTTTCCCAACATTTTGAGCAACCCCTGCTGATCCACGATGATGGTGAATTATTTTCTATTAAGGAATACCTGAAAATGTTCGCAGGACCACACCACAGCCACTCTCCTTCTCAAGCTGAGAGTAGGCATGTTCTGTTTCAGACAGGTTGCGACTTGCATAGGCCAGGATATGTCTCTGAGAGTTCAGATGGCCATTGTGTTGAGCAAAGATTAGCCTCAGCCCTACCAGGCTCACATCAGCTGGTAATCGGTATGTAACTTGTGGTCAAAGTAGGTGTGAGAAGCTGGCTTGGTATATGGTGCACACTTATTTAAGTGGGCACCCTGCACCGATCCAGACGACCCTTGTGGTGATTTAAGTGGTCTTAAACAACCGTAGAAAGTTCTCTAAGTGGTAGCTGTGGAGAGCAGCCTTCAGGCTTAGTACAGAAGGAGTGTAAACAGCTTGTTTTACCAGAGCATTATCTTATTGGTTTATATTAAGTGAAAAAGAACCACACAGTATATTTATAAAAATATGTATTTATTATGAGACACTCTCTAACAGATACAGATATCTCCTAGCTGGAGATATACACAATGCACGCAATAGTTTGCGATAGAAACATATAAGTAGCCCAAATACACAGTGGTCGCCAAGGGAGGCCAAACCATATACTAAAATAGTGGTATGCAAACCAGGACTCGAGTCGAGACTATACCCAGAAGATATAGAAGTGTTGGGGACCCAAGGACCCTCCAGAGGTAAGCAACCAGACCATGTGCAGAGTGGAAACACGACCGCAGGCTCAATACAAGTCAATGGGTAAGCAGCAGTCGCAGTTCTAAAGAAGAAGGACCCTTCCCAGTGGACCATGAAGAAACCCTGTGAAAGACAGAAGGTTGGAGAGCCACCCCACCCGTGGATACCCTAGGAACCAGGATACCAACACCAGGGAAGCTGGGTGCATAGGTGTGAAGTGGCGTCAGAAACCGCGATCAAACACAATGGAGGACTTCAGGAAGACGCCGCTGCTGGTGAAGGTGAAAGTTTCCCGTGGACCCCAAAGGTGGATTCAAGATGAGAAGTATCTGCAAGCAGAAGGGACAGAGTCTCTGCCACTTAGAAGTGACCAGGAGACCTGGAAGACCAATGCCCACCGAAGTCGAGTGCTGCAGGAGAGCTGAAGGTGACCTTGAAACTGCAGCTGTGCGGACTAGGTGACGCAGTGGACGACCAGGAGCCATGCACGAGCTGTCCCATGTTGGATGTCAAGAGTTGAGGGGTCGGTGTCTGTCAGAAGCACCAACAAGCCTTTGCAAGTGCAACCAATGTGGACAGTGAAGAAGGTACAGTTTCGGGACCAGCAAGGTCCAGGTGACTCACCACAAGTAGGGAAGTCAGGTCAGGCCAAAGCAATCTGGGGAGCCTATAGAAATCAAAGGAGACCCTCCAGAGGAACCACAGGCCAGAGGTACTGGAGTCACAAGAGGACCTCGAGCAGCGCAAAAAAGACGCATGCCCATAGTGCAAGTGATGTGGTGAGGACAAAGATCTTGGCTACAAGAGGTGCTTGAGGTTGGGGCTACTTGGAGCCTGCATTTCTTGGAGGAAGGAAGCTGACAAGCCTTTGCAACAGCAAGTCATTGCGGTGCACAGAGGTTTGATTCCTGCAGCTCCGACGAGGTATACTGGCCTCAAACTTGGAGACAGGATAGGGCAGGCCTCGAGGATGTGAAGAACCACCACCTGTGTTGCTGAGCCTTTCGGAGTCCATGGGAGCCCAGGATCAGCAGACCGGTCAGCTTAGTTGTGGTACCTGCAGATGCAGGGAAGTGACTTCTTAACTTCAAGGGAGATTCATTCAGGTATCTTGGATGCCCACAGGCCTTGGAAAGTTCCTGTATGGAGCACAGGCACAGACATTGCAGTAGACAAGCAGGGCTATGAGATCAGGAGCAGTCTTCCCAGTTGCAGCCTTGTTGCCTAGAGCGAAGTCCAGAGTGCACAGACGGTCGAAGAAAAAGTGGTATCTTGAAATGAATCTTGTCCCACAACGAATCTAGGGACCCACCCTCAGGTAAGCCCTTAAGTACCCCAAGGAAAGGGTTGGGACGATTCAGGGTTCCCTCCCAGGGGAGGGGTCATGCAGTGGGGAGGATACTCCCATGTCCTTTGTCCAGTTTTGCGCCTTTTGCGGGAGCCATCGGCTACCTGAGCTGGTTTGAACTGGACTATGCAAGGAAGGCACCAAAGATGCTGTTCAAGCAGACTGAGTGGCGCTGACAAGCGCTCCCAACCAGCCCCAATACACTAAACCCTGTCTGGGAGGTAGTCACACCTCCCTATAACAGGATAACTATTGTTCTGCCTTCCCCTGTTCGAGCTTGGTACCGGCAGCAGGAGGGCAGGTTCGTGTCTCTGGTCGGCAGCAGCCATATTGTGCTGTGCGGGTCTAGAAGACTGGTACCGGGAACACTGAGGAACTCCCAGAGGAGCTTTACAGTGCATGGAATCATAACTCCCACACCATTTATGGTTTGGGAGTATGATTCCAACATGTTTGATACCAAACATGACAGGGTTTATTACAGCCAATTTATAGAGATGGTCATTGCGTAATGACACATGGCCACCCTATGTATCGTTATGGCTGATGCACTTACAAGCCGGGAGAATGGACTCCGAAGGTTGTAGGGCTGTCCTGGTCATGCAAGGGCAGCCTCACACTTAGAACCGAGCACCCTGCCTTCAGGATTGAAAGGCCTGCTTTAGGGGTGACTTACAGGTTTTAAGTGCAGTGACCTTAGATATAAGGAAACCTATATATTTCGTAAGTGGTGCTAGCACCAGCGTACACAGGCTGCAATGCAAGGCCTGTAGTTACAGTTTGAGTGGTCCACCATGGGTGGCATAATGCTTGCTTCAGCCCATGGGGGACCCCTGGTGTACCTATGCCCTAGGTACCTCAGTACCATATACTAGGGACTGATAAGGGTACACCAGTGTCCAATCTGGGATGTATTTAAGTACTTACCATACCAATTTGGGGGAGAAAGCACAGAGACTGGGGTCCTGGTTAGCAGGACCCCAGTCAGACTAGTCAGAAACAGCATAGCACCAGGCAAAAAGTGGGCGTAACCATTAAAAGCAGATCCAACTTTCCTACAGTAGGCCGTTTCAGTTGCATTCTCAATTGCATGTTTAATGTCTTTGAAATTCTTGTCGCATTCTGGAGACCACTTAAATGGTACATTTTGCTTTGTCAAGTCTCTCAATGAAGCACTCAGTGTAGCAAAGTTGTGACTGTATCTTGAGCAATAACTGGCCATGCCTAGAAAGGATTGCAGCATTGTAACATCTTGAGAGGGTGCAAGTGGATGACAGTGCTTGCACCTTGTCCAGGTCTAGAGTAATTCCCCCATCAGAGAAGATGAGCCCAAAAACTTGAGTTTGGCTTTGTGAAACTCACACTGTGCAGCGTTCACAGTGAGACTTGCATCAGCAAGTAACTGGCACACTTGTGTAAAGGCTTTGTCGTGTTCTTCTTGTGTTCTGCCAAAAACCAGTATGTCACCATTGCACTTGAAAGCATATGTAACAGGTTGGATTACTCAGTAAATAACGTCCTGAAATATGTCAGCCGCCAAAGATACTCCAAAACGTAAACTCCAATAGACAAACCAACAGGAATCGGAAAGATCGTAAAGTACCTGCAGTTCTCCTCCAGGTCATGTTGTTGATATCCTTTATTTAGGTCAAGAAGGGAAATAACTTTGGCTCCATTCAATTTCATGATTATGTCCGTTATTAGTGGACTAGGGTCCCTCTCCCTCTCAATGGCTTTGTTTGTCTAGCTCATAGCAACGCAAACCCACCCCACTCCGCTACTGTCCTTTTTTGATACCACTAGTATGGGCAAAACCCCTGGCATGGGACCTGTGGAGCGTTCAATAATGTCATGTTTTAAGAATGCTTCCAACTTTTTCTCTGCAGCTTCTTGTAGATGAAAAGCTACTCTACAGTATTGAGTTCAAACCCGATTTAGAAGCCCCCGGAAGAGAAGTTACGGTGGCCTCCTGGAGCAATCCAAACATTGTCATGGAAGTATGGCATCATAGGGACCGTTTTTCGAAATGGTGCATCGGAGTAAAAAACGATGGAGACAGAGCGGTACCTGGGCCCACTTTGACCCAATCCAAAACCATCGCAAAATATTAATCCTACCATTAGTGGGGTACTAAGGGGAGCTAGAGGCCCCAAGGAATACCCTCTGAATTGTCTCCCAAATCTAAGTATCCAGCATTCAGCAGCACCAGCAGCCCCAAGCTACATGAGACAGGTGTCTCCAGCCACAGTGTGCGATTCAGCACTACCAAAGAGAGTCTCTTGAACTAGCAAACACACAGGCTAAAGCAACATCAATCTGAAACGGTGCTCCTGGAATATAAACGACCTCAGTTGCAAGGTGGATGACATTGATTTTATTTCCTTTCTCCAAGAGTTCGACATCTTATTATTGCAGGAAATTTGGCCCGTGCTTCAAACTCCAATCACAGGCTTCAAGGAGCACTATTTACAAGTGACCATAATCAAAACATAATGCGGAGCCTCAGGTGGCTTATCAATATTTATCGCATCCCACCTAAGGTGCCAACATGAATCAATCGATCTAGGCCAGACAAGGGTTCAATGCGTCAAACTCTCAGTACAACAAGATTCAAATTACGCAATTAAATCTGATATTGTCACCTTGTTAATTTGCAATGCATACATTCACATTCCCAGTGGCAAAAATGAGGAAAAATTGAGTCCCTAATCTCTCAACTGAAATCATTACAATTCACTTAGCTGCAGGCCGCCATTCTCTTGTCAGGTGATTTCCACATGTCGCTACTTCAAACAGGCACGATTCACCAGGCCCTATTAACGCACCCAGTCGTAATTAGCATTCCCCCAGTAATAGTCAATCACTCCAGAACAGCTTGTCAAGGCAGAACTAGCACTGAGGCATTAATGAATATAGGCTTGTTTGCCCTCAAATGTACTTTTTCCCAAGATCAATCAGCAGCCACTACAAGAGTCTCAAACTATTCCAGCAGTATTTTAGATTACACTCTCGTAGATATCGATCTGTTCCAAATGATCAGCAGTTACCAGATAAACGCAAGACTGGAGAGCGACCATTTTCCTCAACTCATTGAGATTACCATACACCCTTCAAGAGCTCTACGAAGCAAAGATTTAAGGGTTCTTCCAAGCGCATACACCCTGAAAAGGCTCACTTGTGAGAGGTGTGGTGCAGTGGCTAGGGAGGCTGACTCAGGAGAGTGGGGCACACAGTTCGAATATCAGCACCGGAAGCAGATCCACTTAACATCAAGTGACTCTGGGCAATAGCTCACCTAATCTCCCCAATGGCCCCAGCAGCGCCTTGAGACCCTTAAGGGTGATTAGTTTGCGCTTTACAAATATCGGGTTTAGTTTAGTTGGAAAGTCACGGAGGCAGATACAATAATGGAGTTGTATTGCTATTTATATAGCGCGGTTGCTGCCCAGTGGGCGTCCAAGCGCTGAAGCATGAAGACAGAACTGGGAGTGGCGGAGTCTGAGGTTTAAGTGGGCCTGGCAAACAGATAGGTTTTCAGTTGTTTGCGGAATGAGGGTAGGTTAGGATTGGACCGGATTTGTAGTGGGAGTGAATTCCACATCCTGGATGTGTTTGAGGAGAACATCCTTCCTCCGGTCCTGGCTCTCCTTACTCTCGGTACTACGGCTAGGAAGGCCTCCGTGGACCGGAGGTTTCTATTAGGATGATATTGGGTAACCAGTTCGTTAATGATAGCCGGGCCTGATTTCCAAAAGGCCCGGTGGGCAATGCAAAGTGCTTTGAATGCCACTCTCTGTCTCACTGGGAGCCAGTGTAGGCTACTCAAAGCAGGTTTGGCAGACTGCATCCGTGGGATCTGTAGCAGGACGCGGGCTGCGCAGTTTTGTACCACCTGTAGTTTCCGCAGGGTCATCTCGGGGGCCCCAACATACAGGGCGTTGTTTGAGTCCAGCCGGGACTGGATCAAGCCTTGGACCGCCACTTGTTTGGCTTCCAATGGGAGTAGGGGGAGGACTTTTCTTAGTGTTCTCAGTAGGCCAAAGCAAATGGCGGATAGTTTGGTGGCCTGGGTGGAGAAGGAAAGATTTTTATCCAGCCATACTCCTAGGCTTTTCACGCTTTCTTTGGGAGTGGGAGGGGTGCCCAGGCACGCAGGCCAGAGGGAGGAGAGTGAAATAGGTGACGCGGGACCTAAGAGCATGAGCTCGGTTTTGTCTCCATTAAGTTTTAAGGAGGAGCGTGTCATCCACTTTTTAATGTCCTCTAGGCAGGTCATCAGACTTCCTGAAGTATGTCTGGTGCCCTCCTGAGTCAATGAGACCACTAGCTGGGTATCGTCAGCATATGATATAATTTTTATACCAAAAGGCTCGACGATCCCAGCCAATGGTTTCATATAGATATTGAAGAGCGCAGGGCTCAATGAAGAGCCCTGCGGTACCCCACAGTTCAGGGGTTTCCTGGCTGATATTGTGTCCCCGTCAAAGATCTGGAAGGATCTATTGTGCAGGAATGACTCCAGCCATTTTAGAGCATCGCCTACGACTCCGATGTTACACAGGCGGTTCAGCAAGATGGCATAACTGACCGTGTCGAAGGCCGCACATAGATCAAGGAGGATCACTGCCACTGATCCTCCCTGGTCTAGTATCCTTCGGGACTCTTCGGTGACTGCAAGCAGGGCAGTTTCAGTGCTGTGTCTGGGCCTGAATCCTGTCTGGGTTGGGTCGAGGAGTGCATGTCTTTCCAGAAATTGCACCAGCTGAGAATTTATGTACTTCTCCAGCACCTTACTCACCCATGGAAGCAGTGAAATTGGGCGGTAGCTGGAGTGATCTTCTGGGTCGAGGGTGGGTTTTTTAAGCAATGCCCGTACCATAGCTCTCTTCCAGCCAGTGGGTACTGTACAGGAGGATATGGATGAGTTGAGGAGATCCAGCACCACGGGGAGAGTGGCCTGGCTTGCTTCGAGCAGTATTTCTGGTGGGGCAGGGTCAAGGGGAGAGCCGGATTTAACTTGACCTGCCAGTTGTTGCAATGTCTCTAGATTTAGTGGGGGGAAATGATCCAGGATTGGCTGCCCTGGGGGGGGGAGAGTTGCTCAGAGAAGTGTGATTGGATGTTTCTGAGTTGTTGGCTACTGCTGGGAAGGAGGAGTAGATCTTGGTGACTTTGTTGTGGAAGAAGTCTGCGAGTTCATTGCATTGTTCTGGCGTTTTCGGAGCAGGGGGAGCAGAGTTGACGGTAATACATTTTTTAACTAAGTGAAAGATTTCCTTAGGTTTTGATTTGGCTGCCATTATTTGGTCTGCAAAGTAGGAGGCCTGGGCCGCCCTGACCTCATTTCTGTAGGCCTTAATTGCCTCTTTGTATTGGGATTTTTTCCCCGGAAGGAAATCTAGTCGCCAAGCTCTCTCTTTTTTCCTGCAGAGGCGTTTTAGGTCTCTCAGGGAGTCTGAGAACCACGGGGCAGATTTATGCGACCTCTTAGGGATGGATTTCCGTAGAGGGAGGATCGTGTCCAGTGACTCCCTGATCCAACCCTCATAGTTACTGTTTGCTTGGTTGGGGTTTGTGCAGGGAGGTGGGCGAGAGCATTCTAGGTTGATTGTCCATGACTCTATGGGAAGTTTTTTCCAGTTTCTCTTGGTTATGGGTTGGGGAGCCAGTGAAGGGGATTTAATGGAAGACCAGGTAAGTGGGACTAAAAAGTGGTCTGACCATGGAAGGCAGGTGGGTTGTCCTACCGTTAACTTGGTGCAGTTACTGAAGATCGGGTCAAGGAGGTTGCCTTTTTCGTGGGTGGGGGAACTAACCAGCTGGATCAGCTGTAGGGCTGCTAGGTCCTCTGTTAATTCCCTGGCGGCAAGATCTGTAGGGGAGTTAAAATGGAAATTGAGACTTCCTAGAACCGTATAGCTGGCCGAGGTTAGAATTCGATTGGCAATGATATCTGGGAGAGATCTGTGGAACAGCTTCCCTGAGTCTGGGGGTCGATATATCAGGGTGCCAGAGAAGGAGCTGTTCGCTGTGAAGTCTATGCTGAATGCTAGGCTCTCGCACTCAGGGATAGCTTCGATGGTGGTGCGGCAACTGAATTTGTCTTTTAGGATGATGGCCAGGCCTCCACCTCTCCCCTTAGTCCGGTCTAATCTGTGAATTTGAAACCCGGGGGGTAAAGCTGAGACTATGTCTGGCTCTGAGTGAGACATGAGCCATGTCTCGGTCAGGAAGATAGCGTCTGGATTGTATTGTTCTAGTAATAGGAATATTTGCGTGCTATGTCGTGGAAGGGATCGACAGTTCAGCAGGTACATCTGGTATTCCTGGGACGTGGCTGGCGACTCAATGGTGTTAAAAGAGTGTTTGCAGCCGGGGCAGTGAGTAGGAAGTTCGGCTGGGGGGTAGGAGAGGGGGCATTGTGCAGTGGTAGTGGCCCTTAACGTTTTGATGGCCGCCGAGCTGTATGTCCTGACTTGGGTGAGGAGGGGGGCAGGGGTTGTGGCCCCTGGTCACGCCCGGTCGCGGACGGGCGCAGACGGGCTTGCCTTTGGGGCGCCTTCGGCGCACCGCCGGCGCGCCCGCTGCGCCCGTCCGCTGCGCCTCCGAAAGCAGCACATGCTTAAGTGTCAGGGGGAGGGGGCGTGGCCTAAGTCAGTGGGCGTTGCCCGGGGGGTCACGGCGGTTGTCTTCCAACCCGCTTCAGCGCCTGACTTGGCTGCGCGGGGAGGCAATCACCAAGGGGGCAAGCGGTAAGAGTTTTTTAGAGTCACAGAGTCATGACCAGGCATACTATAGGCACACCTGACAATCAATTACGGCCTCCGTGGCAAACATGGGCGTCCACAATAATGCAATTTACCCATAATTTTTCGGCTCATCGCTTTCACCATCAGTCTAATCACGGAAAAGATGCACCGGGGTTCACCAAATTGCTTCTAGGAAAAAGAAAACTAAATAAGGAGATTAGAAAACTCCAGAAACAAGACTCAATGCACAGCTCAGACATGAAACAACACATTAAAATATTAAGGGACCTCTATAAAAAGGAGGTCTGGTTAGCAAAAAAAGCACATCAATCAAACATCTGGAGAAATTTGCTTCATATGATCAAAATAAAGAACAACAAACAATTCCGGGCAGAAATTAACATCATAGCTAACGGTAATTTCTGCCACCACAATGCAAACATCTTGGAGGAAGATTGGACAACACACTTGGAATCTTCTAATGTACAAGCATAAATGTCCAAAGATCTCTAAGGTCGAAAAACTAAGATAAACTTGTACCCTGATAACCAGCTAGAGGAACAATGGCTGAATGAAACACAAGTCCGGAACACTTTAAAAAGACTGACAGAAGACGGATGTCCCGGCCCAAATGGGCTTCCAATCGCTCCATTCAAACTCGATCAACCATTCTGGGCCAAGTACCTTTCCCCTTAGTTCAATCATACCTTCATAACTAACCTCATACATGAATCATAGAGAGGTAGCAATCTCCACCTAGTCTTCAAAGCAGGCAGTAGATCAGACTTTGAAAATTATCGACTGATTGCACTTATTAACATCGAAGCTAAATCATACGCCTCTAATCTCCTTTTAGAACTCGAGACATGGGCCACCGAAAAGAATATCATTCCAATTACACCAACTGGCTTCAGACCGGATACCAGCACAAAGAGCAACCTTTTGGCCCTCACCCTTCTTGTCGAAAAAGTTTTTCAGAAGGCGACCAAACTGTACACCTGCTTTGTCGTTTTGAAAGCGGCTTTCGATTTGGTTCCCAGAGAGTGTCTATGGTCCAAGATGGTTAAATGGGGAATCCCCCCCAAAGCTACTCGAGGCCATAGTCAATTTTTACTCAGAGACATGGGTCAGTGTCAAACTAGGCAAAGGCGATAGAACTAAAGGGAAGATCCCTAAGCATACAGGTCTAAAACAAGGGTGCGTTCTCGCCTGAGCCTATTTAATATCTACATGGCGGACCTGGAGGTTCGGCTATCGGAAACTCAAAGCGACCTGCCCAAACTAGCATATCGTGCAGTGAGGTGCTTACAATATGCGGACAACATAGTCCTATGCAGCCAGACACCAAACTGACTCCAGCGCCCAATACATAAATTACACAAATATACAGATGAGCTTGGTTTGAAATTAAACTATAATAAAACAAAGATGATTTGTTTTTCTGCAAATGGGCACACCCACAACGTGAAATTCAAGTGGATGGTAGCAAGAAAAAAATTACACCTGGTTGAATCATACGAATACCTAGGGGTGGTCCTGGATCCCAAATTAAAATATAAAGAACACCTAGTTCACAGACGGGCCCGGGCGAACTACCTCCGATTCGCTCTTAACATACTATGAACAAAGTTAGGGTTCCTGTCCCATGCTCACCTTTTACAAGTAATTGCAGCCAAGTTCCTACCCATTCTCACCTATGGATCAGAACTTTTAAAGGGAAAGGACGTGACTAGCTTGAATCAACAAAAATCCACTCTGTTTAAATGGATCTTCCACCTCCCACAGTTCATCTCGCAGGCACAGGTATGATTGGAATTTGGCCTATTCCATCAATCCCCAGTCAGGATGGCCACACTTATCAAACAGTGCTGGAGATTGAGAGCCGTACCGCCAGAATCGTTGGCCACCCTATGCTGGAAAGAACTAAAGAGCCAGCCTAAATCCAAGAATGACTGGCCAACAGCGCTTCAAACCGAATAAAGCATTAACATCAGTTTTTCTGTCTTTAACAAAATTGCCTATAAAAAATCCTAAACACTAGCCTGGTTACTTGATAAAACTGAATTGGCAAGGAAAAATAATGGATGGATGGTATTGTAATCATATGACAGCTGGGGCCCTCAACCCTACCTTTTAAGTCATATATCACCAGCAATACAGAATTCTCTTCTCCTTATTCGTCTGGAAGCTTTTTCAACAAAAGACCAGGTCCCATCTTGGAAACAAACATGGCTGAAACTCCTTTTCAAGCTATGTGGCACTTATGAACAAACTATATTACATATTTTGTGTATTTGCCCCGCAGTTGGAACGCTGATACAGAAATTATTATTACCAGCACTCTGGTCTCTTCAGATAAGATCCTGCCGATCAGCTGTGATGACACTTTTGAATAGCCAGTCACTGCAGCTTGCTTGTAGGGCAACAACGTTTCTCCAGCTAGTACATAAACAGTTACAAACACAGCGGGAGTAGAGCGAGAAGTCCGACAGTGCCAGTACTGCATATGGAAAGGAATCTAAAATGAAAATCATGCTCATCTAAGATTCAATGGCATGTCAATAACAACCGGGTATTTGAATTCCATTGAGTTGCTCAAAAACGCACAATGTCAAATCTGACCAGGGGCCATATTTGGAGTAGAGTTGATGAGATGACCATCCCTGCTAAATGAAACCACATAGCTTATGAAAGGCTACAAATGAGGGCTATGTGGAAAATCAAACTTTGAGTGATTACCCTGAGGTGAGGCACACTCAACTGTGCGGGACAACTCTACCTTCATCGAACTACAATTCACGCCTCATAAAGAGAAGTGACACGCAAAATGAATTGGTTTGGCCTGGCATTAAGCAAGCCCCTGCACTTTTGACCAAAAACACCCCCACGGCTAATTTAAAATTTGTATCCTTATTATTAGTGTATGGTCTTTATTTTTGCTAAGCGATATTAAACTCTAGCTGCTATGTAAATGATTTATGTTTTTGTAAAGGTTGTAATGAACCAAACAATAAAGATATCTTCTTCTTCTACTCTACGGTGCTGTTGAGCAACAAGGAAAATGTCTTAATTGATATGAAATTGCACTTTCATTTTCTTTAATTTCACCAGGCCATGGAACAATGACAGGAATCGGCTGAAGATCTCAGACTGGACACAGAAGTTGTAGTTGAGGGATATCAACCCCATGTCAGCAGCGATGGCAAAACTGAACAATCAGCCACTCGACGAAGTACCTAGTAGAACATGAATGGTGGCTCGCACCGATATCTTTCTGTGTTGCATTGTCTCTGTGAATGACCCTTGGCTTTGCAATGACTCAGAAGCAGCCTAGGTATACCTCTTCGTGCCTGACAGAGTGAGGCAAGGCACAAGAGATAGGCTGTTAAACTTTTCCACTGGCATAAAAGTAATCTACGCACCACGGTCTATGATGAAAACTACTGGGTGATTGTAGGAGAGTAGGGTCTGCTTCCTATAGTTACCCCCACTTTTTGCTGTGTTTCAGTGGTTTTTCGACTTTAGTATGGCTGTGGCCCAGCTAATCAGGCCCACAGCCTAGCTGTTCTCTCTCTAAATTGAGACTATGTACTTTAGATACATACCAGATTGGTTACTGGGTCACCCTTGTGAGCCCCTGTATATGGTACCTTAGGTACCCAGGGCATAGATGCACCCTAGGCCTACCAGGGGCTGAAGCATGTATAGTGCCACCCCTGGTTAGCCTTCCAAACTGACACCACAGGTCTGTACTTGCAGCTTGGGTAAGGTGGTGTAAGCACCCCTTACTTAGATATAGTATACCTATATATACCTTATATATAGACACATAGTAACCTATAAGTCATTCCTATGGCAGGCCTTGACAATCCTGAAGACAGCGTGCTTGGTTTTGTGTGAGAGGGTGCCCTAGCATGAGCTGAGCCCCTCTGCAGCTTTCGGAACCATCTCCTTATTGCTGTTCTATGATATAGCCATACCATATACTCTTAAGTGCATTATAATCCTCGGGGGTAATGCTAACTTTGGTTTGGCTTTATCAAAATATGTTGTGTAAGGTGTCAAACACTTTGGAATACTACTCCCCCGCCAGTTCTGGTGGCGGGGGTAGCATTCCACCCTTCTAGAGGGAGAATACATGTACTTACTGGTAAACCCGGTTAAAGTTAAACAGCGCCCCAGCATCACAAAATGGATGCATCTGCCACAGACACAAGTCTGCCCTCCTGCTGCTGGACGAAACTCCGGCAGGGGATGCCTGGACAATAGGTTTCCTTTCCAGGAAGGTGCTAGAACCTCCCCAGACAGGCTTTAGTGTATTGGGGCAGGGTGGGTTGTTTTCAGTGAATGCTTTCCAGACACTGCCTGGGGCACACAAGGTGCTCCATGCATTTCCCAGTTCAAACCGGTTGCTGGGGCGCTCAGCCCAGGTCTGGCACGAAACTGGACAAAGGGGAAGGGGTGTAACCGCCCCCTCCCCAGGTCCACCCATAGGAGGGACCGGAGTTAGTCCAACCCCTAAACTTACTACAAGTATAGAACCCCAGTCCCTAGGACTTTAGATTACCCTGGACGAAACTCTGCCACATTTATCTTGGACCTTCGACATTCCATATTGACTGGAAGACGGAAGAAATCTCCCTTGTGGTCAAGGAGTGACCAACCTGTTCAAACAGGCACTAACTGCATCTTTGCCGGTCTGCATTTTCAAGGCTCCTGCCGGATCCCGAAGAATCTGCGACACAGGACACGGACTTCCAGACATCTCTGAAGCTGACCCGAGCTCCCAGCAAAGCTGAGACCCGCAGCTGACACGAGAGACGTGGGACCGGAACTCCTGGACATCCTGCATTTTTGCAACTGCACCTACTTCCCGAGGTATCCCGAAGTTGTGCATTGGGGTATTTGAACCCCCTGCCCCAAGCTCCTTTTGCACTGAAGTACAGAGACCAGAACTCCACGAGTGACCTGTGAGTCCCCTTTCTTCACCGCAGCTCTCGGCGCCTTCGCGTTTCCTAGTCCGTTGGCTAGTGAGCCCACACAAAGGCCAATCCTTTGTTTCTTGAGCTTTCCTGGTTGTTCCAGACGTGCACCCTCTCCTCTCCAAAGGAGGAGTGCCTCAGAACTTGCTGGTCTGCACCAAAGTCAATCTTGTCAACTTGCGTGGGTTGATGTTGCCGAGGGTTGCTGGGTCCAATCCGGATTCCGACACCGCAGTCAGCTAGATCCTTCGTGGGACAGCTCGAATCCAGCTCCTGGTCATCGTTGACGCCTCCTGGTCCTCGTGGCTGAAGAGTCAAGCTTCATCTCTTTCACTTGATGCACAAATATGGAAATTTAGTGGCGTTTTGCAGCACTTTATTTTACTCATTATCATTCGTTTTCAGCCTGAAATCAATGGAAACTGTTTTAGCAGAGTATTCCACTTTGAAATAGGCATGTTTAAAGTTTCTGCAGCTCTACGGAAGCACAGCTCCGGTCCTAACCTTGTAAGAGGGAGCTGAATTTCTCCCTGGGATGTGCTAACGCCCAAGTATGCACCCCTGCCGGGGCACTGCTGCCTCCCGGATCCGTGAGGCAGGGTACATTTTACTCAGGCGCCCTAGGGCACAGGATCGTAGTGGCTGATCAAGATTAGGTAGACAGACCACATAGGGAGGCCTACTCCAGCTTACCTGGTCCAGTCCTCAGAGGTTAACTTGAGCATACACCAAACACCCTGGTACTATTCCTTGTGCATAATACACAGAGGCATCCTAAAACCTAAGAGGAAGTTGTCAGTGTGAAGCAGGATACCACGTTGCAATCAATTGCACTTGCTGGGTGTTTTACAGTAAGCCACAAAGGAACACACCAGCTATCACTCAGGACCTGCAAAAGCCTCCTAGAACCGTACTGCCAGCATTCATCAAGATATGAGAATATTGTGACACCATACAATTGAAGATCAGCAACAACAGGAGGTAGTACCTTGCTGAAGATCCTGGGAGATGTTGCCAGACCAAAGGCAGGACTTGAAATTGGAAATGTTGATTACTTATCTGCTCCTTGTTCACTGGGCTGATTCCTGATCACTGCTGGAGGCTAATCACCGGATTTAGGCAGGCGCGGACCCCGCTCCACGGGCGTGCCGCTGTTCCTGTTTGCACCGCTGCGGGACTGCGAGGCAGGGACAGGACACACCTGCAGCCTCTTCCCGCAGCGGCTACGCCCTCCTGCCTGGCTGCCTATAACTTTTCACGGCACCCGCTTCGCGGGTGCCACTCACTGCTCCTTGTTCACCGGGCTGATTCCTGATCACTGCTGGAGGCTAATCACCGGATTTAGGCAGGCGCGGACCCCGCTCCACGGGCGTGCCGCTGTTCCTGTTTGCACCGCTGCGCCCACCAGCCTTGGAGGAATAAAACTAGCCAGCTCCATCCGGGACGCGCGCGGGACAGAGCACGGGGTGAAGCCTGGGCAAAGGGCGGGCCGTTTGAGGCCGTTAGAGGACGGGAGAGACGGGACCGGGCCACACCCCTGGCTTTGGCTCTACTGTGTATCTGGCACACCTTCTTACAAAGACTGGACCAAACTCCGTACTAAGATGACTACAAGAGAAACACGGAGTAAAAGCAGCTTGGCAGCAGCGGGTGCTGGTAAAGGTATGCTGGAAAACTATTTTGCTAAAGCCGGATCACAATTGATCGATGAAATCTCGGTCCTAGAGAGGCGCATTTCACAAGAACTAGACTGGGCAAGGAGATCTTCCATGGGCCCTCTGGCACATGCCAAGTCCCCTGTCAATAGAGCTGATCATACACCAAACATTGAAAACATTGAGCCTAATAATGAGACATCGGGCGTTGTCAATTCTCCTATGAATCTAGATACATTAAATTCTACCTCATTTACTATTGCAAAGGACCTGAGCGAATATATTGATATGAGCATGTTAAATTTGCCGCCGAGTCAACCATATTCCATCCGACCTACCACTGTAGCCCTCGTTCCAGATGTAATCATTGACAAAGGTATATCTAATAACCCTTTGCAGGGGGCAAGGGAAGGAGCTATTCCCAAAAGGAAAACAGATGTCCAAAACAAAGGGAAAAGGAAGACAAAAACTACCAAGCTAAACCCTATCCACGAGGCTAATAGATCTGGCTCATTCAATACAAAAAACAGACCCACTAACGCAACCGAGATAATATCTGCTGAGGTATTGCTTGTAGAGGGAACAGAATACAACAACACGCACCTCCTTTGATACCTCTAGTGAGGACATCACGTTAGCAGACATGGGTGCTCTCATGAGATCCCTACTAAGCCCTCTAGAAGCACGGTTAATAAAGATGGAAGCTAGGCTAGTATCTATAGAAAAATCGACTGTCCAGGTAGCCGACAGTCTAAAGATAGACAGTGGGGGTGGCAGAGGGGGCACAGAGCCAAAGAGTAAAAGGGATCCCCCAACAAACTCAACAAAGGATAATAGGGCAGTCCCTCTGGTGCAAAAGGCCAAATCAATCTCCCCCCAAGCACGACCAACCAACCAAAGGCAAAGAAGGACAGTCCCAATCTACCCACTAATCAACAACTACCGAATCCCCCCCCCCCAGACTAACCCTAACCATACTAAGGATAATACCCAAGCTCCAAATGAGTCACACAAATCACACAAATCAATACCATCAATAGTTGAGGCACCTGGGAATACCAAGAAGTTTAGAGCCATGTACTTGCCTCCTGAGACGAGCCCCTATACAGTGATTTTAGTAGGGGTTCCTGAGTTGAAAACCACCTCCAAGGAATCAACAGCTTCCTTGAAGAACAAGGTGATTAGTTGGTTATCAATGTACAGACCTTTACCGCAAGGTATAACTAGTGATGTCCTGATGGTTAGAAGGGTTCCATGGGTAGGTAGTTCAAAGAAAACCATCCATGGAGATTGTGTCCTGATTAATTTTAGAGACCCCAGGACCGCCTCCTATATTTTCGGATGGCACTCGGACGATCAAGGGAGCAACATCAAGTCATTACCCCTTTCCTTCTTTTATCCCCCATCGAACTACGAAAGGGATGCAGAGAGATGGGGTAGCTTTCCAGAGAGGGGGGGCGGGTGGGATCATAGTGAGAGAGCAAATTTTCACTACCCCAAAATCCAACAACAAGCAATCTTCACACCAACCTTGGAGGAGGAGGGTTGGGAAACTTATCATGGTTGGGGAGGTGGCTGGGCCGGAAGAAACAGAGGAGAATACCGTCCTAGAGTCCACCACCTGACTTATTTTCCCACATTCAATAGATATAGCGAACTAGAAATGGTGGATTGACAGGCAAGGCCCCATGGCAAGGAGTACCACCATTGCCATAGAGAGGGTCTCGAGGGAATCGCCATACCCTGTAGTTTTATAAATGAAGTAATGACAGACTCCACCCAGAATGAAGAAATAAATCATAGCAGGGATGCAAACAAAACTACTATTAGGCCCTCCAATAGTAATAGGGAATCAGGAGAAGCACAAGGATTACTGACCTCAGCAATAACGCCCATGGGTAACATAAACGGCCACGCCCCCTCTCCAACATCACCCGTAAATCCCAGGCCGCCCTCCCTGAAAATTATTTCATGGAATGTGGCAGGCCTGGGAAATAAATGGGACCAATTGGACTGGATATCCTTCATTGATTCCAAAGACATATGTCTCTTCCAAGAAACCTGGGCGAGGGAAGAGTATTCTCCCCTTGGTTATGCAACATTTTATATCCCTGCTTTATGGGGGGTAGGGGACGTCCTTCTGGTGGCCTTGCAGTATGGGTGGCAACTCACTTGGGATGCACGGCCACACGGCTCCCGCTGATCACACAAGACATATTAGCTGTGCAGCTTGACTGGACAAATTCCTGTAGACTCTTCTTGATAAATGTTTACTCTAGACCAGTAAACACAGCACGAGAATCGACTACCATTGAGGAACTCTCAGCTTTCCCTAATGAATTACCCACGGGGATCCCAATCGTGGTGGGAGGGGATTTTAATTCACACTTTGAGCCTCTTGCTGGCCTCCTGGATGGGTCCTCACTAGAAGAGAACGCTAGATGGTTAGTTCCTCCAACGACAGCTCCCCCCCTAGAGCATGGACCCCACTTGCCCTACAGATTACCGCCCTAACCCTCAAACATGGACTCAGGGCGTGCAACGGCCGCACTAAATCTGACAACCCCAGCAAATATACTTTCAATAGAGTGGGCAGGGAGTCAAGAATAGACTATGTCTTAGTCCAACTGTCCTCGTGGCAGCACATTATTGATTTTAGGGTGCTAGCCAGAACAGACAGTGACCATAATGCCCTAGAATTGGACTACGCCGTCCCTGGCAAGGAGGGTAGGGACCATGCTATGGTGGCGGTGAATCCAAACCCATGTCTCCTCCTTGAGAACAATAGAAAGAGAGTAAGGTGGGAAAAACTGGCTACTGGCAGGGAAAAACTATCCAGCCTTTACACGAGAATAATCCCAATATTAGAAAAAGTCGGTCTCCTCAGTGTGGAACCAGGTTCACGGGAAACTCACAAACTACCGGGGCTGGTACATGAGGAACTTGTTAGGACCTTGGCGATAGATCTCTTTTCCAAGGCGCATAGCAGAGGTGCAGCCTATCATCGCTCGACATGGTACAATGCCACATGTCGCAAGGCAAAGGGGGATCTTCTCTCTTCTATTAAAGAAGGCAAAAGTAGACTAGAGATACAGACTAGAAGACGGGCATACAAGAAAATGGTCAACAGTGCTAAGATGGAGTGGGATCAGAATAAATGGGAGGAACTTGCTACCTCCCTAGCCGCCAGGGATTCCCAAAAGTTCTGGCGCATTGTTAACACGGGGTCTGAAGACCTAGTACCTGCAATAGAACCCAATATCGCACCAAGCGTATGGCAGGAACACTTCCAGTCCCTCTACACAGAGGAAAATGGGGCCAAATGTTATTCATCCCCATCTGTCATAAATCAATTAGAGGGGGACCCCTTCACAGAAAAGGAGGTGAGATCAGCGATTGCAGGCCTACCACTGGGCAAAGCGCCGGGGTTGGATGGCCTTCCAGGTGACCTGTTTAAACAGGAGCCTGATGTATAGGCCCCATACCTATTGGTATTATTCAATGCAGTTCTGAGGGGCATGGATGTGCCTTACACTTGGCTGGGAGCAGAGGTTGTCCCTATATTCAAGAGGGGCTCGCCTTTGCTCCCAGCCAATTACAGGCCCATCAGCCTCATAGACGTGACCCCGAAGCTTTTTGGGAGGCTTATATTAGATCGGCTCCAGAGCTGGATGGAGGAATGCGACATTCTGACCCCATACCAGGCCGGTTTTAGAAGGGGGATATCTACAACCGACCAGATATTTCGTCTGAACCTCATCTACTGGAAGACTGCACTAATCGAGGGCGGCAGCTTGTACACGGTGTTTGTGGACTTGCGAGCCGCCTTCGATTTGGTGCCAAGATCAAAGTTGTGCAGTGTCTTGGCAGATATGGGTGTCCCAGCAGATATCCTATCCATCCTAGTTAAATTACATCAGAATAACTTTGCACGTGTCAGGTGTGGCAGGAATGGGGACCTTACAGACAGATTCCCCGTTGACAGAGGGGTGAGACAGGGTTGTGTGCTCGCACCGACCCTGTTCTGCCTCTTTGTGAACGGGGTAATCACCCACCTGTCCAGGATTAGTAACATTGATGCCCCTAAATTGGATGGCAGCAGGGTGCCCGCTATTATGTTTGCGGACAACACCCTGCTGCTGTCGAAATCCCCCATGGGAATCCAAAAGGTACTGGATAGTTTTCTGGAATTCTGCACGGAAAGGGGACTCGAGATCAATGCCTTAAAAACAGAATATATGATCTTAAACCCCACCCCCTCAACACGCTCTACCCCTATGCTTGGCTCAGTCCGCTTGGAGAGGGTTTCCACGTTTGAGTACCTGGGTGTAACTCTAAACGAGAAAATGACCTGGGAAACACACAAGATTAAAGCCAACATGAAACTTGTGCAGCTAGTGGGTGGTATCTCAAGGATGGTGAAGAACTCTACATACCGCCCACTGGGTCCAGTTATTCAAATTTATAAATCACAGGCCCGGGGGGCAGTTGCATACGGGGGCGAATTGTGGGGTCACACCACTGCTCAAAAACTGATGTATACAGAAAACAAGTTCATTAGGCAGATGGTAGCTCTCCCCTCAAGTACGGTGCTGCTTCCTTTGAGACTCGATCTGGACATCAGGCCAATTGCCGATGAATTGGGACTCAAGCCACTAACCTTCTGGCGACGACTCTGGAGCAGTAACGATCTCACCAAATACAGGACTGAGCTCCAGGAGTTCCTAAATGTACCAAATGCAAGTGCTATCCCATGGCTAACCTATATAAAAAGGTCACTTGAGACCCTTGGCTTATCAGAACTCTGGACTGATCCGGAAAATGCAAGTACCAGGATCTCACGGAAAGAACTATCAAAAGCTTATTACGATCTAAAGCTTACTGTTGCCGTGAATGAGACGCGGGTGGGCTCTCTGACAAATGTATTCATCCAAAACAAAGACTACTATTCTTTCAAATGTGTCTTGGATGGCATGACTCCCGCGCTATCCAGGAAGCTCTTTCTGCAGTGGCGGTATGGTACTTTACCTCTAAGGTCATTTACAAGTTCATGGTCTTCGCCCCCGACTACTGAGCGATGCCCGGCATGCGCGCATCCCCAAGAAAATGACTCACATGTGGTATTTTTTTGTGAACCCTACCAAAAAATCAGGAAATACTGGCTTATTCCCCTCCTTAAAAACATGGGTTTTAGAAATGTTTTACCTGCGTATAGAATCTTGAAGACTGATCCTTCCCCACAGATAGTGTTTGCAATGGCGAAGTATCTAACGGCAATGTGGCACGCACGTTCACGCTTCCTTAAGCGGGACGCGGATTTATAACTTTGTTTTAACAAATTGTAGCTGGTAACTGGTTTTAGCTCTCATTGAGATCATTATGACTTATATTGTAGAGACCAATTTTATAATTATTGGTATAATGCATTGTTCAAATTTTATGTGATTGTGATGTGTGATATCTTTTATGATCTTATTGGTCGAAATAAAGATTTCAAACTGAAAAAAAAAAACTGATTCCTTACAGCAAACCATAGAAATTGTTGATTGGAGGGTTGAATCCAGATGAGACAGTATGCGTCTTGAAGCTCAAACGTCACCAGGAAATCGTTCTCACCCGAAAGGGGGTGATTTCCCGGAGAAAAATTATCTTGAATATGTCCACTGAGATTTAATTGGTTGGGGCCCTCGGGTTCAAAACAGGCTTTATTCCCTGTCGGATTTGTCAGACAAAAATAGGACAGAATAGAATCTTTTTCCTCTCTTCAGCAAAGGCGCAAGTAAGTGTTGCTTCTTCTCTAGAAGAGCTTGAACCCCCTATCCTTTCTAAAAATATGGAACACAATTCTCTCACTTATGCCCCAAAATCTCCTACCTAAATGTGCACCCATCCATCCTTTAGTCCCACAGCTTCATCACTGACTGATGTGAGCACTATACTGAAAGCACATTGTTAGTTGTGATTTCTGTAAGGCAGCGATACAAAAGCACGTGGTGTGACCCCAGGGCCTCTACTCACTAGGTTGGTTTCTAGTCCCACCCAGGTCACAACAGCCGAACGAGTTTGCACTCTCAGGTCCTGTGTCAGGAGCCCCCCTTTATCAATGCCCCCACTCACAGGTGAAAGTCTTGCCAGAGCCATGAGCTGTCCTGACCCCTCTAATCCATAAGGCTTGTTCAATTTGCTAACCACCTAAAATTAACTAGTACATCAGTTCAGCACCACTTAGTGACGTGTGCGCCGACAGCTAATCGCGTCACCATTTTGTTTGCTGAGACCTTTTTTAGGCCAAAAACATAAATATTGCTGTCAACAATTTTGTGATTATTAGCAAATCGCGAAATGCTTGAGAGTCTGACTGCCACTCTCCAACAGTGCACCTCATCTCCCCATAGCCTCTCTCTGACATACATTTCTATTTTTTAAAGTGCAACTCATAGTTCACTGACACTCAGTTCTGTGATTAGACTGGTACAAGTTCTTTGCAGCAGGCACACCAACCTTCTACGCTACTTAATGATGAGTCAAAACTGCCACTAGATAAAATGCTGATCTCTCATCAGTAGGAACATTAATCACCAGAGTTATTTTGACATTTTTATTGGTGCCTGAAAAACTGCTGATCGCACACGGAAGTTCGCGCGCTTTTAACCCGTTCCATGCTGATGACGGCCGGGAGCCGTCATGGCACACAGTGCTCGTGTGTTGATGACGGCCGTCATGACCGCACCCGCGATCGGAATGTGCGGCACAGGCGCAGAATCGCGGCCGCGCCCAAGGGGTTAAACCAATAGTTATTTTAAAACACAGTGCCCCCCATCAAAGTCACTGCAAGTGCCTGCAACACCAGTCGCACCGCCCTAAAGCCACTCTGCGGACGCAGCCTATGTATCCATATTAGGGCCACCAGTCACACTACGCAAGGTCACATTCAGGTTTTTTTCGGCACTGGGAGAGACAGTGATTTACGCAAAAACACAGATGTTGAGCCCAATTCTGCGACTCAAACCTGGTTACCCGGTTGCAAATTCGGCAGCTCTGGCTGTTAGACCACAGCCTTTTGCATATTGGATAAGACAGGGATGTCGAGGGAGTGAAACAGCTTGAGCAAATTGGGATTGCAGACTATACTATATGTGGAAAATCTATTATGTCGACAACTCTTACTCCAAGTCTTGAACTAACCCAGCCCAAAGCTAAGTCAAGAGATGTACTGAATAAAGAAAAGCGCACTGTTAGTCAAATATCTCCAATGTATCTCACAGATTTAATAGATCCTTACACGCTATCTGAAAAAAAATGTGAGCCCTGTCTGTATCCTCGGACACTATAAACATAAAAAGGCCATAACCAATATCCATCTATAATGTCTGCGCCAAATAAAAGGCCTATATTTCTACTCAAGAAAAACTGAATGTTCAGTTTACCACTCTAGATCCATGCCCAATGTCGGTAAAGTCCAAAAAAACTGAGGACAGTTACATATTGCCATTCAGCAATGGGCTCAGTTGCTATAATGTTTGTGACATGCCCAACAGGCATCACAAATTTTCATCTATGAATGAAGATGTAGACGTGAAGCAGAACGGAGACCCGATTATAGCCAATCACCAATAACACTGGTAATTACCACAGATGTGTTTACAACCAATCCAAATAAAGGTGTGATTAATCTGATTACAATAACAAACAAAATGCTTACATGACAACTAACAAAATGGATGGCAATACATCACCAGCCTGGTGGCCTATCAAGGGAGCCCAAAAAGTAATAAGTGAGCCAGACCCTGAATTAGAACCAGTTAAAATATCTAAAAAGAACAAGTAACGTTGGAAGAAACTAAACAAAAAATAATTTAAATGCCGAAGCTTACAGCTGCCAGAGGGACAAGGAGTATATTAAATATTTGAAAAGGCCAGTACAATAAAGCCACAACATTCTCCAACTAAGGAGCGGCCAAGTCTAAGACAGAATGACTTACAAGTGTCCCCCCAGACATTGCATAAAACCTTGACTGAAGACTCTGATTTGAAAACATCATAGACTAAAAAAAAAAACAAGCATTTGCAATGCAATAGGTCTCGCATTAGGAAAGTTTGAGCTATTGGTATTGTAAATGACACATTTTTTATTTATGTTTTGTTTTTGAAAATAGCGAAATTAATAGCTTAGTCATTTACAATGCCAATAGTTATAACTTTCGCAAATGTGACACGTATAGCATTTGTAATGCAACATGTGTTGTATTTACGTGACTTACATGTATTGATATTACAAATAACAATGGCTTTTAATTTTTTTCAATAATTAATAGTTAAATAAAAGTTATTGTCATTTATAATGGCAATAGCTTAAAGTTTTGTAAATAACTTTTGTGAAGATTATGTTCAGTGTATTTTATTCTGCCGAAAATCCAAGAACAGAAATGAAATATTAACATGTTTTTGTTACATTTGTAATGAAGCTTGAAACATTGAGAGAATATATATGAACTAGGTGTTGTTGAATGGTTGCACAGATTGATGCTGTGGTGGCGCTGAGTGATGTTGTGATGGCGAACAAGTGATGCTGTGGCGTTCAGTTATGCTGTGGTAGCGCATAGTGATGCTGTGGTGGTGCGGAGTGATGCTGTATGCTATGCTATGTTTATTTTTGCTATCCTATGTTTTGTTTTGTTATGCTATGCTGTGGTTTGTTATGCTATGCTATGCTTTATTATGCTATGCTATGTTTTGTTATGCTATGCTGTTTGTTGTGTTTTATTATGCTATACTATGTTTTGTTGTGTTTTGATATTTTTTTTATGCTATGTTTTGTTATGTTATGCTGTTTTGCTTTGCCATCCTATTCTTTGTTTTGTTATGCTATGCTTAGTCTTGCTATCCTATGCTTTGTTTTGTTATGCTATGCTGTTTTGTTATGCTATGTTTTGTTATGCTGTTTTGTTATGTTATGCTATGTTTTGTTCCGCTATGCTATGTTTAGTTTTGCTATCCTATGCTTTGTTTTGTTATGCTATGCTATGTTTTGTTATGCTATGTTTTGATATGCTATGCTAAGCTTGGTTTTGTTATGCTATGCTATGTTGTGTTTTGTTATGCTACACTATGTTTTGCTATGCTTTGCAATGCTATATTTTGTTATGTATGCTATGTTTTGTGTTTTGTTATGCTATGCTATGTTTTGTTGTGTTTTGCTATGTTTTGTTATGCTATGTTTTGTTATGCTATGCTTTGTTTTATGTTATGTTTTGCTGTGTTTTGTTATGCTATGCTATGTTTTGTTATACTATGCTGTGTTTTGTTTTGCTATGCTTTGATATGTTATGCTATGCTTTGTTTTGTTATGCTGTTTTGTTGTGCTATGCTGTTTTGTTGTGTTTTGTTATGCTATGCTTTGTTGTGTTTTGCTATGCTATGTTTTGTTATGCTACGTTTTGTTTTGCTATCCTATGCTTTGTTTTGTTATGATATGCTATGTTTTGCTATCCTATGCTTTTTTTGTTATGCTATGCTATGCTGTGTTTTGTTATGTTATGTTTGTTATGCTATGCTGGTGAGGGTGTGTGAGTGTGTGTGAGTGAGGGGGTGTGAGGGTGAGGGGTGTGAGGGTGAGGGGGTGTGAGGGTGAGGGGGTGTGAGGGTGAGGAGGTGTGAGGGTGGGTGAGGGCGAGTGAGGGGGTGAGGGGGTGTGAGGGTGAGGGGAGTGAGGGGGTGAGGGTGTGTGAGGGTGAGGGTGTGAGGGTGAGTGAGGGTGTGTGAGGGTGAGTGAGGGTGTGTGAGGTTGAGGGGGTGTGAGGGTGAGTGAGGGTGTGTGAGGGTGAGGGGTTTGAGGGTGAGGGGGTATGAGGGTGAGGTGGTGTGAGGGTGTGGGGGGTGAGGGTGTGTGAGACTGAGGGTGTGTGAGGGGGTGTGAGGGTGAGGGGGTGTGAGGGTGAGGGGGGTGAGGGTTGCGATGGTGAGGGTTGCGAGGGTGTGAGGGGGTGTGATGATGTGTGAGGGGGTGTGTGAAGTTGAGAGGGTGAGAGAGGGTGAGAGGGGGGTGAGGGTGTATGAGGGTGTGTGAGGGTGAGGGTGTGTGTGAGGGTGAGAGGGTGTGTGAGGGTGTGAGGGGGTGTGAGGGTGAGTGAGGGTGAGAGGGTAAGTGAGGGTGTGTAAGGGTGAGGGTGTGTGAGGGTAAGGGTGAGGGGGTGTGAGGGTGTGTGTGTGAGGGTGTAAGTGTGAGGGTGTAAGGGTGTGGGGGTGTGAGGAGGTGTGGGTGTGTGAGGAGGTGTGGGTGTGTGAGGGTGAGGGGGGTGTGAGGGTGATGGGGTGTGAGGGTGAGGGAAGGGTGAGGGTGTAAGGGTGAGGGAGTGTGTGGGTGTGTGGGTGGGGTGAGGGGGTGTGAGGGTAAGGGTGTGTGAGGGTGAGGGGGTGTGAGGGTGAGTGAGGATGAGGGTGTGTGAGGGTGAGGGTGTGTGAGGGTGAGGATGAGGGTGTGTGGAGGTGTGAGGGGTGAGAGAGGGTGTGTGAGGGTGAAGAGGTGTGAGGGTGAGGGTCTGAAGTAGTGTGAGAGGGTGTGTGAGGGTGAGGGTGTGTGGGGGTGTGGATGTGTGAGGGTGAGGGGTGTGAGAGTGAGGGGTTATGAGGGGAGGAGGTGTGTGAGGGTGAGGGGTTGTGATGGTGAGAGGGTGAGTGAGGGTTGTGGGGGTGAGGGTGAGTGAGGGTGTTAGAGGGTGGGTGAGGGTGTGTGATGGTGATAGGGTGAGAGGGTGGGTGAGGGTGAGAGGGTGTGTGAGAGTGAGAGGGTGTGTGAGGGTGAAAAGGGTGTGTTGGGGAAACCTGCATGTGGTCACACTCCGGAAGGAAAAACAATATTCCAAGAGGAAATGAAGCCACTGGGATCGATATGGAATCTGTGGCTAAAACGAAGTTAAAAGGCCTCGGGCAGTGAGTCTGGCTCCTAACACTGAGGAAAGTCGAGGAACACCTGGGGTCTTGGTTTTTAGGAAAGCTACCCTGCTGGAAGAGAGGGGGTTTTGTTTGTAGGGGTAATTGATGCAGTGTGTGTTAACTACGTTAAGGAACATATTGCTGATTTCTAACATGTTGCAGTTGAAATTGATATTGTGTCGTGCTGAGGAATGAAAAAAAATTAAGAAATGTGAACCAAACAGCAATCGGAAACTAATTATAGCTGGAGTAAGCTGACACATCAGTGACGGCGGAAGGCATTTCCTTCTTGGAATTAATGTCCCAATGCTCTATCCGAAGACATCAGGTTGTCGGGATTAATGTCTCGAGTGTTTCCACATCAAAAGCACTTTTAAAGCCGTGCACTTCGACACTGCGCACTTCGAATGGCTGGCTGCTGGGAAGGTTTAAGAGTTGGGCTTCTGCTGAGAGTTCGGCCAAACCTCGTTCAGTTGATTGCAGACCTCGGGGTTCCGTACCTCACGATGTTTATGACTGGCTGACTTTCTCGCTTCGCCACCTGGATTTCTGAAGGCCTCTCGGTCTCTGCTGGGGATGTGCCCCGGCTAGGACCCGGCTGCTCTCCCCTATCACGTATCACCCCTCTGACAGATGAGTCGGGGCTGTGACTGGCAGGTTGGAACGGGGAAAGACATTCAGCTGGAGTAGGCTCTGGAACTGCTGTCAAACAAAACACTCTAAAACGTGGCGTGAAAAAGGAGCAGGAATGAGCCAGGGCGGGCGGACGGGACGGGAATCCGTGATAAAAAAACAAGCACCTCATTTCGCCTTTTCATTTTAAATAACGTCCACGCCCATTTATTTATTTGACGACCTGCCTCTATAGACAGTGGCGCTGCTGCCATTATGTTAAAGCACCGAACGGGCAACAATAGGTCTCGAGCAGACTCTGCTCGACCTAAAAAAGAAGTTCTACCTGTGGAGTTAATTCAAGACTTGTCAAATATGCAATTTGAGAGTTAAAGCCTCGTTAATTTTGCAGAGAAAGATAAACCCTTATTTACATTATGCTCAAAAGTAGCCTGTTTACGTCATGCGACAAAAAAAACACATGACCTTTGACTTCTGATTACTGTTAATATCAGGGTTAGGAAGCAAGTCTCTTTACTTGGCAAATGGCAATCCGGTGAATGTGAGAGAATTGGTGAATGTGAGAGAATTACTGAAGCAATTTAAGAAAGATGTTCGGAGCGTGACACTCCGGGTCGGACAAAACCAGCTTGAGGAGGTGACGGATGTATTACAACTTTTTGTTTGAGACAGACAAGGTCTCTCAGGCTCGATGTCAGGAGCTCGCAACCCCCCCACCCCCTTTATGCCCCCCCCCCCTGTATGCCCTCACTCACAGGTGAAAGTCTCGCCAGAGCCAGGAGCTCTCCTGAGTCCCGACCCCTCAAATCACAACGATTATTGATTTACTCACCACCTGTAAATTAGAAAGTACTGCTGTGCAGCATCACATAGTGACGTGTGCTCGGACAGCCAATCAGATGGCACCATTTTGCGATTGCCTATTTTTTGCGTAAAAAAACTGAAATATCGCGGTGATAGCGCTCCTCAGCTGATTTCACGATTATTTTGCGAATCGCAAAATCTCGAAATGCTGGAGGGTCAGTTCTTTGCTGGTATTCAATAGTGATGTCAATGAGCCTTTGCACAATGAGCTTGATCACAATTGATTTTGCCTGGTTTCTAAATGTCGTAGTTGATGTTGCTTTATGGTTTTAGGCGCGTGGCAAGAAAGCTTCCTGAACGTTTTCGCTTCCAACTTTTCTTGCCATCGTGACACACTTGATTTTTCTTTCGCTCGGCACACAGTTATGAAATGGTCCTCTGTCCCACAACCTTTGCAGACTTATCCTTCAGCTGGACA
Source organism: Lissotriton helveticus (assembly GCF_964261635.1). Classification (NCBI taxonomy): domain Eukaryota; kingdom Metazoa; phylum Chordata; class Amphibia; order Caudata; family Salamandridae; genus Lissotriton; species Lissotriton helveticus. The sequence continues at coordinate 940,603,023 of NC_136070.1, forward strand.
TTTTCCTTCATGGGGAAATGAAAATCCACATCCGAAAAATAGCTCAACTTTTGTGCAACTAGTTTTGCTTTTCACAGTCAATGCCGATTCATTGTGGCTGTTCCTGCTTGCATGTCAGCAGCTTGTTGATCTGCTCGCTCTTCTGCTGTCACTGATATCAGCATTTTTTCTAGACTGTGTGTTTCTTTCAGCATGCGCCTTCTAAACAAATCTAAAGGCAGCCACCAATGACTTTGAGACGTATAGCTCCTTCGTCGGTGAAGTCACAGAACTTGCAATGCTTTGTGTGTATCAAGTCTTTCAACAAACTCGTTCACTTCTTTCACTCCATCACCTGCGAGGTTTTTCAAATGTTTTATGATCTTCCCATCATCTTCCTCTAGCGCATCTACGAAGTAATCAAATGTTTTGATCATACAGCCCACCTGGCACCAATGTTGTTTTTTAGAAATGTCGAAAGGCAATGGTGGCTTCAGGAACACGGCTGTAGTGTATTTCGTGCTACCTTCTGCCGCCATTGAGAGCCATGGTGTTCAGACAGTTTCAGCTGCGCAGACCAGCACCTACAACATCTGAGAACACAGGCCTTGTGCTTGAACCAGGGTTGCAGAAAGCTTTAATTGTAAGTTTTCTGTTTCTCGTACCCTGTTGTCTTGATCGTTAATTCTGGCTTTGTCCGATCACTTGCTTTATATTTGGGTGTGGTGCAGCGTCTCTGTTGACCACCTCATGGGCAGTTTTGGTGGGCGTTTGGAATGTGATCCTCTGTAGGGCCTTCAATTTCTTCTGTCGCCATGTATGGGCGGTGGCAGGGTTTTGACTCCTCATGTGCTGGTTGAATACCACTCTGCACACGTGCACAAGCAGTTTGCCATATCGTTGCACACTCTCAGGTAGAGCAATCTTGGCCTCTCGGAAAACTGTTAGCAATGGGGATCTCTAGTTGGAAGAGGCAGGCGGCGAAGTCCAAATAGGGATCCTTCTTCCTAAATCAGAGTGAGGGGGCTACACCCTTTGATGACACCTGCTCAACCCTGTGGTAACGTAGCATGAGCAGACAGCCCTATCTCAGAGGCAGTGTGTGAAGCATTTATGACCATACACAATAACGCAGGAAGGACGCTACAAACGGACACCACAAGTAAGTAAGGAAAACTAGTTATCTTTATATAGACTGAACTCAAGGCTTAAAAGCGCTCAAGGAGCCACCATACACGTAATTACAGATTCACTTCAAAGCAATAAAGGCACTCAAAAAGCATGCGGAACAAACATAGTTCGAGGCCGGGATCCACGCGGCCAGGTGATGCACAATGGACCTGGGGTTTAAAGGGGCATGGCACGCAGCCTCCCAAGGAAGCCGCAGTGATGACAGGTGGACTCGCAGTGTCCACAGCTCCCGGCTGTAGCGGTCCGCAGCGTGTACTCACGATAATCCTGGGACGGGGCTTAAAGGCAGGCACTCAGCGGCACATGCAGGTGATAACAAGATCCTCGAAGTGGGGACTAGTGCGGGCACTCAGCTGCACAGCTCCTCAGCTGCAGCGGCCCGCAATAGCGAGGATTCTTGTAGGATGGCAAATGCGGGCACTCAGCAGCACAGTTCCTTAGCTGCAGCGGCCCACAATAGTGATAGCGAGGATTCTCTTAGGACGGCAAATGCGGGCACTAACGGCCAGATTCATCATACTAAAATCGGCTCGCAAGGGGCCAGATTCTGAGAATCTGGCCCTTTGCGAGCGCAGTTTTTGCATTTGGGAATCACGTGTCTCGCCGTGAAGTCACGGTCCCATCTGGGCTAGAGTAGCGCCCTCCCGTGGCCGCAGCTCGCCAAGCACACTACCGCTACCACGATTCTCCTCCAAAATTGCCACGAAGTGCTTGGTTCATTGGGGTGGGTCTCCTTATATTTATATATAGTTCACAACAATGTCCACAATATCCTCTGCCTCTATAAAAAAAGGTCTACATAGCTACCCTGTCTGTGTGACTACTACTGCCACCATCTTATACTGGTTATTTGTAACTGGATATATGACGTTTATATAATTTTTCTTTGTAGAGCATTAACAAATTAATTTCAAAGGTTTACATATTTAGCAAATTGATGTGAACTTGCGAAAACAAAATTACCAGAGTGCTGTTAAATCCAACTACTCATATGAATAAATGAGGTGGTGTGTGTATTACTGTGTAGGTGAGTAAATGTAGGTTTTAATTGATCCTTTGCATGAGTGAGTAGGATAACTTGGCCTAACGGCTAAGGCGCTCGACCTCGGACCTAGGGATCTGGGTTCGAGTCTCGGTAACGACCCAAAACCTCCTGTGATTCTGGGCAAATCACTTAATCTCCCCGTGCCTAAAAATGAAAGTGTGTGTCCTCATGTAAAAACGTAACTTGTGCTATGTAAAGCGCTCTGATACCTGATTCAGTTCGGGTCTAGTTCGCGCTATATAAAACTCTACAGAGATCATCCCAAATGCAAAAATCGCAATACTAGAAATCGCTATATTGCGAAGAATCGCATTTAAGGAATCTCAATTAGAGATTCTCTAAATGCTATTCATGAACCTTTTTGAAATTGCGAATTCGCAATATGGGGTCGCTATTTACCGCGAAGTGTAACTTCGTGGTAAATAGCGAAAACTTAGAAAAATGCACTTTAGTGCATTTTTCTAAGTTGTATGTTACACACACACCTGTCCTTTGGACATGTGTGTGCACAACATCAGTCTACATTTTCATTTCAGGGGTGCTACAGGGTGTTCTTTGGACACCCCTGGCACCCATTGAAATCGCTTCCTTATTTGCGATTAGCAATTTGCTAATCACAAATAAGGAAGCAGTAGAAATCGCAAATAATACTGCGATTTCTACATGAATCCCGTTTTGCGAGTCTTTAATAGCGATTCCTTAATAATCGCTATTAAGGACTCGCAAAACATGACAATGTTGACTCTGGGGGTACGCGGCACAGCTCCTCAGCTACAGCGGCCCACAGTAGTGACTCTCCCCCCCCCCTCCCTCCAGCGCCTTGAGACCCTAACGGGTGAGTAGTGCGCTCTATAAATGTACTGATTGATTGATTGATTGAATAGCGATAGCACTGATTCTCGCAGGATTGCAAATGCAGGCACTCAGCCGCACAGCTCCTCTGCTGCAGCGGCCCACAATAGCGATAACAATGACTTTTGTAACACAGGCAAATACAGGCTCTCAGCGGCAACAGCTCCTCAGCTGCAGCGGCCCACAATAGCGATAACAACGACTTTGGTAACACAGGCAAATGCGGGCTCTCAGCGGCAACAGCTCCTCAGCTTCGGCTGCCCACAATAGCGATAACGATGACTTTCAGCCCGCGTTCCCCGCATTAGAACCAGAGGCTCTGGAATTCTCAACAGAGGCCTCACCGGCGAGTAGAATTCCCCTCAAATAGGAATTCAGACAGCTGGTGGGTGAAGTCTAACGCCCCTGAGACTTCAGCAGGAGGCAAGCTCAAATCAGGCCCTTGGGTAGTTGCTTCAGCAAGATGGATGAAAGTTTCAAAGTCCTTTCCCTCTCGTTACACGGACAGAGGTTTGTCTTGACATCCAGAAGTAACACCCAGTGTAGGGGTTTTAGCACAGATCTTTATACCCCAAAAGTCTTTGTTCTCAAAAAGTCACAAATCACTGAACTCAGCCAGAACCAGTTTGGTGTCGTCCTGGAGCACTTTGTTTACAAGGCTGCATCCTGCCTTTCAGGAAGAGGGGGGTTTGCCATCAGACGCACAGTGGGAGGTGGATCCATCAATTAACCTTGCCAGGCACAGCCCTGCTCAGATCAAAGGGTCACCCTCCCCATACTCCAACTGCAAATCTCTCAATTCAATCCAGGTCGGGCTCAGCCTGCGCTGCCCCTCCAAAACCAGACAGCTAATACACATAACAGCAGAGCATACTGGAAGGTTTAGGCAAGAAAATACTCACTTTCTAAAAGTGGTATTTTCTGCCACAGAATATAAAAATAAGTTTGACTACCACATGCACTTTAATATTGTGAGCTCAGGCATACTAAATTTGGCTTTCCTATCATGCTCCTAGGTCCAATTAGCACTATAGAATGCAATACAGTCAATTTACAATAGGGAGCATTCGCGCTGTGACACTGAATGGCAGTGGCACAGCGCCCAGAGCATCTAACACCAGGAAACACAGGGGAGACAAAAGCGAAAAATGGAAGGGAGACCCATGCCAATGGTGACAGGTCTGACAGAAAAGTATCCTCTACTCATCGCCATTTGTAGCATCTTCCCCAGCCCAAAATCATGCAGACCACACCGAAGCTGCCATCACAGGTTACTTTATTCCTCAGCATACACTCACACACTGTGCATTACATCAAACTTCACAGTAATCACACCTTAACATATTACGCATTTCCACTTCAGAGTCTGTCCAGAGTCATGAGGGTCCTAGTGTGCATGACATCAATATGCTACAATCATTATTTAAGTGCACCAAAGTGAGCAAGGGCTGATGAGGGCTGTTAGCCCGAAACCGGTCCCAGGATGCTTGTTTCCGGTATAGGGAAGACATGGCTGGACTGTACCCATGAGGCACATGGTCAAAACTTATTTGTATATAGCTGTGTCTGAACTGGGGTCCCTTGCTCACTTTGCCACTAGATTCAAGCAAGCCTGGCTGATGAGGGCTGTTAGCCCGAAACCGGTTCCAGGATGCTTGTTCCGGTCCAGGGAAGACATGGCTTGGCAGTTCCGGCTGGACTGTTCCCAAGAGGCACATGGTCAAGACTGATCTGCATACAGCTGTGTCTGAACTGGGGTGGTGATGTGAGCTAAAGCACAAGTTACTACTTGTGTAACGATATATCTGTAAGAGACATTAGTTAGTGATAGATTCCTTATCTTAGAATATCCCCAGGCGTCAGACTGGATCCGGAAATGTTTTGCGTAGGAGTACCCTTGCCCGTCGGTAGGTGTCGTCTGCGGCTCCGCGGGCGTCGTGGGCGCCGTGGGCACCGTAAAGACGTCGTCGGAGTACTTAGACGCTGCCTCCGCGTGCTGATGTCAGTTCTTAGACACAGCTTTTCCGCGCCAGAAACGCAGAGCCATGTTAAAAACCAACACTGGTGCCATTGAAACTAGGGCCCTGAAAGGGGATGACCTTAACCCTAGATATCGGTTCGCAGAATGGGGAGGATGGGTGAGTCGGTAAGGAATCTATCACTAACTAATGTCTCTTACAGATATATCGTTACACAAGTAGTAACTTGTGCATCTGAAAGAGACACGTTAGTGATAGATTCCTTACCTTAGAATAGATACCCCAGCAATACCAACCCCGGTGGTGGGTCTGCGAACCAATAATCACACCAGAAAGTCCTGGAGGACGGAACGGCCAAAGAAGCCATCCCTCCGGACTTGACTGTCCAGGCAATAGTGTCTTGCAAACGTGTGCAGCGAGGCCCACGTAGCTGCCTGGCAAATGTCCTGCAAGGGCACTCCCCGGCCCAGGGCAGTTGTAGTCGCCGTGGCCCGAGTGGAATGAGCCCACAATCCAACAGGGGGCTCCTTCTTACCCAAGGAGTAACAGGCTTGGATACACAAGATGATCCACCGGGAGATGGTCCGCTTGTGCACCGCCTTTCCCTTCTTAGCGCCCACGTAACCAACAAAGAGTTGGTCATCCACCCGGAACTGGCGTGTGCGATCCAGATAAAATGAGAGCGCATGTTTTGGGTCCAGACGGTGGAGCCGCTTTTCCTCTTTAGAGGGATGCGGTGGCGGAAAGAAGGTAGGCAAGGTGATAGACTGCCCAATGTGGAAGGCCGTGACAACCTTGGGCAGGAAAGATGGCCTAGTCCGCAACACAACCTTGTAAGGATGGACAGAAAGAAAAGGGGGTTTAGATGAAAGAGCCTGGAGCTCACTCACTCTCCTGGCAGAGGTGATGGCAACCAGGAAAGCAGTCTTCAGAGTAAGAAGGCGGAGAGGACAGTTGTGAAGTGGCTCAAAGGGAGCGCACATCAGGAATGTAAGAACAAGATTCAAGTCCCACTGAGGCATCACAAACGGAACAGGAGGGAACGTGTGTGTGATGCCCTTCAGAAAGCGATTTACAACAGGGGACTTGAACAAAGAAGGTTGATCAGGCAGCCTTAGAAAGGCTGAAAGGGCAGAAAGGTATTTATTTATTTATTTTATTTTGAAAGTTTTATATAGCGCGAACAAGATCTTTGCAGATAACAGAGCGCTTTACAGAGGCAGGTGTAATCATCATCAAGATCATCACGTTCCAGTACATAGCAAAAATATTTCGTATAGTACAGGTATGAGGTAGCCAGGCATAGTAGGAGCATATGACAACAAAAACGCTGCGATTATACAGAGATGGAGAAAAAAAAAGGATCTAAGCATTTCAGACTAATATAGGTCAAAATCATCATCATCAAGATCATCACGTTCCAGTACATAGCAAAAATATTACGTATAGTACATGTATGAGGTAGCCAGGCATAGTAGGAGCGTATGACAACAAAAACGCTGTGATTATACAGAGATGGAGAAAAAAGGATCTAAGCATTTCAGACTAATCTAGGTCAAAACACACGTGCAGAGGAATATATAGGCTATATCATAATAAAATACTGGAGTACTGTTCGCAGTGTAAGTCAAACGCATTGTTCAAGTGTATTTAGCCATAAGGATACTTTTGACTTCTTTCTTAAAAAGAAGGGAGGAGGAGATGAGCCTCGTTTCAGGAGGGAGTGCGTTCCAGATCCTGGGCGCCATTCCAGAGAAGGAGCGTTTGTAAGTTTTTTCCTTCCGGAATCTTCGCGGTTTCAGCAGAAGATTGTTTGAGCTCCTGGTAGTTCTGGACCCCCCGGAAATTGTCAACTTATGAGAGAGGTAGCTGGGTGATTTCAGGTGTATAGCCTTGTGCGTCATGCAGGCAATTTTCAGCTGTATTCTGGCTTCAAGAGGAAGCCAGTTCAAGGATTTGAAGTCAGGGGAGATATGCGAGTGTTTTTTTGATCCAGTGATGAGTCTCGCTGCCGCATTTAGTGACGCTCTGAGGGGTGCAGTTGTCGTTAGGGGGAGGCCGCAGAGGGCCACGCTGCCGTAGTCTATGCAAGGAATGACCAGAGCTTGTACTGCTATTTGGAAGTCTTTTGCTGGAAGGAAAGGTTTCAGTTTCCTCAAGGTATTTATTTGGAAGTTCGCCCCCTTGGTAGCCTTGCTGATATGCTGCTGCATGTTGAGGTTGGTGTCAAGTGTTATGCCTAAGGATTTTGCTGAGTCCACGATGGTCGGTTGGACATTGAGTGCTGTTAGGTGTTTAAGCCATGTTTGAGCGGAGGATATTTTCGAGGGAGGTGAGATTAGGAGGAACTCAGTCTGCATAGCATTGAGTTTGAGGTGGTTATCGGCCAGCCAGGATTGGGTGCTTCTGATCGTTGAGTTCAGACTCAGGATGTCATTGGGGGAATGTAACTTGAGATATATTTGAGTGTCATCGGCGTACATGTGAAAGTGCACATTTGATGTTTGTAGCAGGGTGGTGAGAGGCTCCATAACTAGGTTGAACAAAGTAGGGGATAGGCAGGATCCTTGAGGGACACCTAACGACACCGGTACTGGGGAAGACATCAGGTTTTTGCTCTTGAATTTTTGAGACCGGTTGTGTAGGAAGGAAGTGAACCAGCGAAGCACAGTCCCAGAGAAGCCCATTCTTGTTTTTAGGAGATCGAGTAAGTTCTCATGTTTCACTGTGTCAAATGCTGACGAGAGATCAAGAAGGATGAGGAGGCAGGTATTATTTTGATCTAGGATTTGGATGGCATCGTCAATTATGTGAGTCATAGCGGTTTCAGTGCTGTGCCCAGCTCGGAAGCCTGATTGGTGTGGGTTGAGGAGATCAAACTGTTCTATGTGCTTTGTCATTTGTAATTGGACGCATATTTCTAAGAGTTTGGCGAGAGTGGGAATGTTGGTAATCGGACGGTAGTTGTTTAGATCAGTGGGGTCGGCTGTTGGTTTCTTCAGTAAAGGTGTAACTTGTCCAACTTTGAGGGAGTCCGGGATGGCTCCTTGTAGTAGTGAGCTATTGATAATTTTAGTCCAGAGTGGGAGTAGCAGAGGAATGAAGTCTTTTACGGCGTTAGCAGGGAGAGGGTCAGTGAGGTGATTGGATGGTTTTAGGGTGCTGAGTATTCTGTCAATTTCTACTTCCGAGTATGTGTCAAAGGATGACCAGGTCGCATTGTTTTTTAGATTATTGTGAGTTATGCAATTGGGGATTGAGTAAAGGCTTGCGTCATTGAGGAGGTCTCTCCTTATATTGTCAGTTTTTTCGTTAAAGAAGGATGAGAAATCTTCACAGGAAGGAGTAGTGCTCATAATGTCGATAGCTGGGGGTTGTTCTTTAGATTGAGATCGGATTAGCTCGAACAGTTTACTTGGACGGTTTTTTGCTAGGTCTAGCTGGACTCTGAAGAACTCTGACTTTGAGCGTTTTATTTTCCTGAAGTATGCATTTCTCTTTTTCCTCAGGGTTTTAAGATGCAGTGCCGAGGGGACCGATCTCCAGGTGCGCTCTGCCATTCTCATAGCCCGTCTCTCTTCATTGAGACTCCCGTTGTACCAGGGGTTGGATGTCTTAGTGGATGCTCTTTTCAGTTGCATTGGAGCGGCCTCATTGATTATTGAGGCCATGGAGTTGAGATAGTGGTCAGTCAGGTCCTGGACGTCAGTAACGTCAGTAGGGGGGAGTAGGAGATTGCAGCTGTTAGGGGGTAGAGAGTTTGCATTGAGTTTCTTCATGTCTCTTTTCCAAACTTTGGGCATGGCGTATTGCACCGGAATGAGTTTTACTTTTTCCTTGATGAGGAATGTGATAATATGGTGGTCTGACCAGTCACAAGGTTGGATTGATTCAAGTTGAGTGGTGCCTTCTTTGGAGATGACCAGGTCGAGGATGGAGCCTTTGTCATGTGTTGGAGTGTTGCAAATTTGCGTGAGGTTAGAAGCGATGAGGAAACTTTTGAGGCTATTAACTACAGCGTCACTGCTATCATTCCAGTGGAGATTGTAGTCACCAAGGTAAATTTGTGTGTTTTGCCGTCCAGCGTTGATAGATATTGTGTCCATGAGTTGTTGGGAGAAGAGGAGGTTGTCCCCCGGGGGGTGGTACATGATGTGTAGTGAACATACAGGTTTGTTCTCACTGATGACATCCAGGCATAAGTATTCACAGGAGGTATGAGAAGGGGCGGTGACTTTGTTAATAGAGAGGTTGCTCTTGTAAATGCATGCGATTCCGCCGCCTGTCTTGTTGGGCCTGTCAAGTCTAGTGATGCAGTAGTTGGGGGGGACTAGGATATCCATGATAGGATTGGAGGATTCAGTTAACCATGTCTCAGTTAGTATGGCCAAGTCAATGTTCCTGGACAAGATGAGGTCAGCGACCTCAGTCGAGTGTTTTTGGGCCGATCTACAGTTGAGAAGTATGCATTTGAGTCTGGGGGTGCACGGGGAGGTGGAGGGGTCCATAGTGAGAGGGACTTTAGTGAGGTTGTCGGGAACAGAGCCTCTGTTGCTATGCGAGGGGTGCCTAATAGCGTTGGAGAGAATCGTAGGGATGGACATGTGCGTGGTGGCTAAGCTGTTTTGGGTTGCTGGTGCATAAGTGCTGAGTAGGGTGTGTATATCGCTGTCCGAGAGAGTCTTGATTGCGCGCTGGGGGCGGTTGGCGGTATTGCGAGCGGGGATGGAGGTCCAATGTAAGGAGCGATTAGGATGTGACTCGATGGTGCGCTTAGGCCTGTTGGAGATATTGCGAGAGGGAATAGAGGTCCCACGTATGGGGTGCCTAGGATGTGGGGGGGAGTTGATGATTCGTTGAGACGTGAAGGAGAGGGGTGTACGCTCGGTGTGCATGAGGAGTGACTCTGTGAGTGTGTGGAGATCTTCTTTCACTTGGAGGAGGGTGGTCATGATTGCGTCCAGCGTGCCGTTGGGTATGGGGTTAGAGTTATTGGAAGGGTAATCAATAACAGGTGGGGTGAGGCAAATGCGAGACGTGTGGAAATTGGTCGAAGCGGGGGGCAATTGTAGTACTGGGGAGTGAGAGTGGGGGGGGAGATGTTGAGGGGGGAGTGGGGACCAGGAGTGGAGGGGGAGCTAAGGGTGGGGAGTGAGCTGTTGAGGGACGAGTGGAGGCTAGGAGTGACGGGGGTGCATGGGGTGGGAGGGGAAGTGTTGAGTGTTGGGTGTTGATCTGGAATGCGTTGAGTGCCACAAAAGGGGGGGGCGCTGTTGGGGGAGGAGTGAAGGCTAGGAGTGGCGGGAGTGCATGGAGTGGGGGGGAGGTGATGATGGAGGGGTGTATGTCAGGAGTTGTATGAGTGCAGAGTGGGGGGGGAGGTATTGAGGGAGTAGTGGGGGCCCGGAGGGGGGGAGCAGGGAGTGGGGGGAGAGTGGGCACCGTTGGAGGGGGAGCTAGGTGCGGCAGGAGTGTAGGGAGTGGGGGGGGTGGTGATATTGAGGGGGCATTTGGGATGGCATAGAGTCGGGTTGTGAGGGTCAGAGGCGGTGGGTCGTTCTGCGGTGTTAGTTGGAGGCGATGAGTTCTGGTTCAGTTGAATTGGGGTATGTGTGGAGGGCCAACCATTGGGGAGGTGCTTTTTGAAAGTGGGGAACAGGTTGTCAAGTAGTTCCAGGTTTCTGTCTGTGGATTGGATTAGAACAACCCCGTTATTGTAAATAGTAATGGCTGTGCTGCCTGGGAAGAGTTTAGATGGTGCGATGGAGAGAGTTAGTCCATGAGCGGATTTCCTGGTGGTGGAGACGTTGAGTAGGGTAAAGAACGCTTTTTTCCATTGAGCTCTGCGAGCGGTGTGGAAGATGATATCAGTGTTCAAGGACCCATTTACCGGAGAGAAGTAGGTGTCGGCAAAGGGTGTTTCAGGGTGGGACCTCAGGAAGTTGTGTTTAAAGCGTTTTGCGGCTTTTTTTGTGAGCGCGGGTGGGTAGATTATTTTATACGTGTGCTTGCCGCAGTGTTCCATGTTGGGATGGCGTCAAGGCGAGTGTGGGGGAGTGCACAGAGTAGGTATACAAGAGCACAGGTAAATGCAGACAATAAGATACCCTTGAGGTAGCCCTTGATAGTGCCCAGAGCAGAGCCCTGCTGGGCAAGAGGAAGAAGGAAGAGAAGTACCTCAGAAAGAAGGGCAGAAAGTGGATCCACAGCCTTTGCTGTGCACCATGCCACAAATTTATTCCACCTGCAGGCGTATACCGATTTTGTGGAGGGACGCCTGGCTGCCAGAATGACATTACAGACTTCAGGAGGCAAGTCAAATGGCCTCAACTGTCGCCGCTCAATCTCCAAGCATGGAGGTGGAGACTGGACAGGTTCGGGTGGAGGACCGTCCCCTGCTGCTGCGACAGAAGGTCCACCTGAAGAGGCAGACGAACCGGGGGATCGACTGACATACTGAGTAGCTCTGGATACCAGTACCTTCGTGCCCAGTCCGGAGCAACAAGGATGACTTGGGCCCGGTCTCGCTTGATCTTCTTCAGCACTCTGGGCAGAAGTTGTATAGGCGGAAAGGCGTACAACAGACCGCAACTCCACTCGCGACGAAAAGCGTCTCCGAGCGAGTGCCGCCTTGGAAATTCCAACGGGCAGAACTGATGACATTGCGCGTTCTCTTCTGTGGCGAATAGATCTAACCAAGGCTCTCCCCACTGCTGAAAGAGGCCTTGCGCCACATCCGAGTTCAGACGCCATTCGTGATCCATCATGCACCGACGGCTGAGCTCGTCCGCCCTGGCGTTCAGAGAACCTGCCAGGTGTTGAACCACCAGGGTCACGCCCCGATGTTCCAGCCACTGCCAGAGGCGCAGAGCCTTCTGGCAAAGGGTCCACGACCCCACCCCGCCCTGTTTGTTGCAGTACCACATGGCGGTGGTGTTGTCCATGAACACTTGCACTACACTCCCCCGAACAGAGGGGAGGAATGCCTTCAGTGCTAGACGAATCGCCCGCAGCTCCAAAAAGGTTGATATGGAGCCGGGTCTCTGCTGGAGACCAGATGCCTCTGATCTCCGCCTCTCCCATGTGGCCTCCCCAGCCCTGGAGGGACGCGTCTGTCACAACTACGTGGTTGGGGAAGGGAGATGGATCTGCCGCTGACCCAATCGCGGTCCGTGAGCCACCACTGCAGGTGTCTCGCAGTGGCCTCCGAGATCAGGACATGGTCGGAGAGGTTGCCCTGATGCTGGGCCCACTGAAACTTCAGGTCCTACTGCAGAGCCCGCATCCGCCACCGGGCGTGATGCACCAGAAGGATGCAGGAGGCCATCAGCCCCAGAAGCCGCAGCGTCAACCTGACCGAGATCCGGGATAAAGGCTGAAAGAGTGGAATCAGAGCCTGAATATCCCGAACCCGCTGTTCGGGTGGATAAACCCGAAACTGCGCCGAGTCGAGAACCGCTCTGATGAAGAGGAGCTTCTGAGAGGGGCACAGGTGTGACTTCGGCACATTGATGGAGAACCCCAGCTGGTGCAGGAGGTCTGCCGTAGTCTGGAGGTGGCTGACGACTGTCTGGGGCGAGCCCGCCTTCAACAACCAGTCGTCGAGGTAGGGGAAGACTGAAACCCCTAACCTGCGCAGATGAGCTGCGACCACCGCCATCCGTTTTGTGAACACCCGTGGGGCGCTGGTAAGGCCGAAGGGGAGCACGGTAAACAAAGTGCTCGTGGCCAACCCTGAACCGCAGGTAGCGCCGGTGGGCCGGCAGGACGGGCATGTGGAAATAAGCGTCCTGCAAGTCCAACGCTACCATCCAGTCTCCTGGGTCCAGGGCAGCTAAGACCTGAGCCAGTGTCAGCATTTTGAACTTCTCCTTCCGGAGGAAGCCGTTGACGTTCCGTAGGTCCAAGATAGGGCGTAGGTCCCATTTGCCCTTCTTGGGTACCAGAAAGTAGTGGGAGTAGCAACCACACCCTACTTCTGGCCCAGGAACGCGCTTGATGGCCCCCTTGGCCAAGAGGGCCGTAACTTCCTCCTGCAGAAGTCGCAAATGATCCCCCGATACACGGTGGTTCTGCGGTGGCATGGCTGGAGGAGTCGCCTCGAAGGGGAGGGAGTAGCCCCTTCGGACGATTTGCAGCACCCACCTGTCCGACGTGACAGTGTGCCAGTGGAGGAGGTGATGGCGAACCCTGCCCCCCACTGGCGACACATGGGCCTGAAAGCACAGACTAGGAGGGCTTTGAGGCGGATGCTGCGGGGGAAGGTGTGGACTGACCTCGCCGTTGTCCCCGACCGGCGCCACGGCGGTTTCCACGGCCGCCACTGCGTTGGGTATTACCCTGCGGTGCGTGGCTGGCAGCACGTGTGGGTACACCCCTTCCTTGGCCACGAAAGGAGTGAAAGGCAGCCGATTGCTGGCGCGGGGCCGAGAGGCCCAAGGACTTGGCCGTAGCCCTGGAGCCCTTAAAGCGCTCAAGCGCATGGTCTGCCTTGTCGCCAAAAAGGCGCCGGCCATCAAACGGCATGCCCATGAGTGTGTTCTGGACATCAGCCGAGAAGTTGGCGGAGCTCAACCAGGCGTGGCGACGAATTGCCACCGTCGTTGCCATCGCTCTGCCCAGTGAGTCGGTGGTATCCAGCCCACACTGGATAGAATAACGTGCCGCATCTCGGCCTTCCACAAGGGCTTGGCCGAGTTTAGCCCGTACCTCCAACGGGTATTCTGGCAGCACGTCCGCGACCGTATCTCCCAGAGAGTGGGTGTAGCGACCCAAGAGGCATGCGGTGTTGGAAGACCGCAGTCCCAGACTCAGGGAGGAGAATACCTTTTTGCCGTATTGCTCATACCTCTTAGATTCCCTGTCAGGCGGAGCCGATGGGAATGCGGTCTGGGAATTGGAGGCCTGGATCACCAGGCTCTCAGGGGTGGGGAGGGTGGACAGGAAACAAGGGTCGCCCGGGGCCGGGCGGTGGCGTCTGGCCACGTTCCTATCTACAGGCGAACCTGTAGCGGGCCTGGACCAAGTGCCCAAAAGAATGTCGGTCAAGGCCTCATTAAACGGCAGCAGAGGCTCAGCCGAGCTTGACTGCGGTTTAAGGACCTCAGTGAGGAGGTTAGTCCTCACGGCCGCGACGGGGAGTTCAAGGCCCAAGACCTTGGCCGCCCGCGTCAGCACCACACTGTAGGTTGCCCCCTCCTCCGTAGCCACGGTAGGAGGTGAGACAAAACCAGTGTCTGGCGAAGTGTCCAGACCACTGGCCCCCCCCAAGTTCACCTGTCCAGTCCTCCTGGGACTGACAATCCCGTGTCAGAGGGTCCTCAGACCCCTCCCAATTCTCCTCATCACCCATCTCCTGGTACTCAGGGGTGTCCAATGATGGGGCCAGCTCATGGAAGACGAATTCTCCAAACGGCGTCGAGAGCGGCGCCCAGCGGCGCCGCTCCGGCGCCGGAACCGGAGCGAGGGAGGCATCGGGGACGGCGCCGGCCGAAAGCACTGCGCAGGAGGTGACACCTGAGGCACCGGCGCCGGTGAGGTCGACAAGTCAACCGGCGACGACCCGGATCCGGAAGCGGATCCAGTGGGGCCCTGCGGCGCCGGACCCTGCGGCGCCGGCGTCGTCGGAGCCGAAGCACCCGACGGTGTCGGGCCGAAGCCCCCGACCTGCTAGGGCCCCCAGACGAGTCCGCTGGGCCCGAAGGCGCCGCAGAGCTCGTTGGAGGGGCGAGGGTTCTCATGGCCATGAGGAACCGCTCGATCTCCTCCGGCGTCGCGTGGGGCCCAGGGACCCGAGGGTGTGGGGCCGGACGCGACGCTCCCGACTCCGGCTGAGCCGCGGCGTGCGAGCGTCGGCGGGAGTCGGAAGAGCGATGACGTCTCTTCGACTTCTTGTGCTTACCTGACTACTTCAACCCTGAGAAGTGATGTTGACTCCCGGAGCTATGGTGGCTCCGCTCCCGCGACCGGTCCCTCGACCTCCGTCCGGACCGGGACCTCTCACGGCGCGGGCCGACTGCCGGAGCTCGAGTCGCTTGCGAGACCGCTCCCGCCTAGCTTTTGAAGTCAGGGCCCGGCAGTCGGAACAGGTCTTGTCGTCATGATCGATGTCGAGACAGTGACGGTGAGGGTCCGTGACCGACATCAGTCGATCGCAATCCTCACAAGGCTTAAAACCTGGCATCCCTACCGGCACCGTTCGGAGTCGAAGACTCGATAGGAAAGATCAAAAGGATCGTAAAAAGATTTTGTCAAAAAATGACTAAGGTACCACTTTTCCCGGATCTGCGCTGCTGGCGCAGAAAAAAGAAGAACTGACGTCAGCACGCAGAGGCGGCGTCTAAGTACTTCAACGACGCCGTCACGGCGCCCACGACGGACGCAGAGCCGCAGACGACGCCTACCGATGAGCAAGGGTACGGCTACGCAAAAAAATTCTGGATCCAGTCTGACGCCTGGGGATATTCTAAGGTAAGGAATCTATCACTAACGTGTCTCTTTCAGATGAGACATATCTTGAGTATAATAATAAAACATTGGAGAGTTATATGACAGCTAGGTTGTCACCTGGGGCAATATAATGTGGAATCTATATGTTGCTGCCCTTGAGACAAATTTTCGTCACAGGTTTTTCCTTCATTGTATGTTTTTTTGTAAATTTTACTTGCCCCCACAAGGCGATAGCTCTTCATGATTTTAAGGAAACTGGGGTTTGCCAAGTATATGCCCGCATTTCTTCACTTACTCATGCTTCCTTCTGTTGATGCCTGCATCAATGTCGGCCTTTTCCTTAAATCAGTTATTTGCTATCATAGTAGCATTTTTTAAATTTTATATTATATTGGGTGAAAAACGTGGTCTCAATTCACAGTCACAGTTTTAACTATGTATGAATTCAAAGAGTTTGTAAACATTTATTTTATCGTCGTTTTTAATGATCAAATAAATACTAATGATGATGATGATGAACTGATAAGGTTTACTTGTTGCTTTGCAGGGGTGTTGTCGGGGGCTCCACCAGGAACCCTCTTGTAGATGTAGTTACAAATTGTGCATTTTAAGTGCAGTCAGCAATAACATTGGTCAGAACTGGGTCTAGCATCAAGATGGGTTCAAGGGGTCATACGTGATTATTTCAAGGACCTGTATTTTGAAAGATGGTATTTTAAAATATATATATATATATTGGAAACAAACATTGTGATAGGGAAGAGATCGCTATTAAGAATGTCAGAATATTGTGCTTGGAAGAATAATGTCTGTGCAATCTGTCATACATACACCAGATAATGCTTCCATCCTTATGTTTTTATAATGTTGCATGGGGAAATAGTATTTTGCGACCCCCCCTCTTGGTGAATCAACCCAAAGCTTTCCAGGAAGGAGCGGAGGTGGATGACATTGGGGAAAGTTTCGGCAAACTGCACCAAAGTTATTAGCGAGAACAAAAAGCTCTTCTGTATAAAGTCTGACCTAACTATAACTGCACAGTGGTGACTGCCACTGTGCAATATATATATATATATATATTACAAAACACAAGTCCGGTATCTGGCCAGTACCTGCTCACGAGCGGGTCGTCGTTGGGGTCCCGGCGGCCCAAATATCCAAAAGAAATTTCCCATATACAAGGAAACGTTACGACAACACTCCAGAAGTTGCTGTGCTTAAGAATTTATTCGGCAGCAAAACAAACAACGCGTTTCACCAACGTGATCAAGCCTGTTGGTGAAACGCGTTGTTTGTTTTGCTGCCGAATAAATTCTTAAGCACAGCAACTTCTGGAGTGTTGTCGTAACGTTTCCTTGTATATGGGAAATTTCTTTTGGATATATATATATATATACATATATATATACATATACACACACACACATATATATATATATATATCAATATATATATATCAATAGATATCCATACTAATAATACAAAGAGACAGCCTAAACCTTTGAGGCGGGTAAGCTCCGGAACCACTGCGCCAACCTGAACACTGCATGCAGCATTGGAGAAGTCAGGCAAAGCAGATGGACATAGGCTACACACTAGCGCAATATATACATTAGAAGGGACAAATCACGTTCTTTAACAAAGTAGTCCCTTGGAATTAGCGCCAGATCAGAGGTGGGCGTGTGCCTTCTGTGAGGGTGGGCGTTCTGTGCGTTCAGCATTGTCACGTCAGCGGCCTGAGGATAGCGTCCATTTGTGCCAGCGGCCTGAGAGTGGCATTAGATTCAGAGACGGCAGAAGTTTGAGTTTAGCATACAACTGCATGGTACGTCAGCCGGCTGAGAATAGCGTTCTATTGGCATGGTACGTCAGCGGGCTCATAATAGCGTTCAAATATGCCAGGCGCCTGAGAGTAGCATTGGATTATGAGACGGCAGCAGCTTGAGGTGAGCGTTCAACTGCATGGTCATAGCTTTGAGCCTTCAGGGGGTGTGCTCTGCGTGGGTATGCGTGTGCTTGACATTTGCATTCAGCTGCATGGTAATAGACGCCGTAGCGGATGTCTGCACAACGCTGGATTTCGGGGAGCGGATTTCGGCACCACACCCACTTTTGGGGCAGCGCGAACCAACTGAGGTGCACTGCCTAACCAGGAAAGCAAGGACTGCACAGGGGCATGAGGTAACTGTTGACTCCGACATCGGAAAGCCAGGACAGCACATGAGCATGACCTAACTTTAGCGTTCTACTTCGGATGATACAATACGGGTCGGGCCGGGAGCACTATCTACTAAAGGGAGAGGAAAATAACACACGCTCACCTTACCTGACACAGGGCATCAAGGCAAAATTACTCTAAGACTACACAAAACCTGTATTCCACAAGCATCTTATGCGTGGAACCTTTGACAGAGGAGATTTGGACACGCACACCATCACCTAGCAGGACACATCTTGCACACGCGCAGCATTGAGGCTCCGCGTTTGCCCACTGGGAGCACAAGGGGCCAGACGGACTACAGACACGCTGAGTAATGAGCTGGTGCTGAGGCCCAACTCGCTGTGCTGATTACGCACACTGCCTTCACAAGCGGCTTTTATCCCCGGACAACGTCGGTACGGGCCGCTAGTATTACATATAGATATATATTACAGTGTGGCAGTTGCCACTGTGCAGTTAATAGTTAGGGCCTAATTATAATGGGATGAGAGTGTTTTTTGGTTTGTTAATAACTTAGGCGCTAATTGACAAATGTTTACAAAATATATCTTTCTTAAAAAAATACTTCATCCCCCTCATCTCCTTCTTTTTTTTAATTTTTTTTATAAATTTCTTTTTATTGTTGCATCAGGGATATCACCTCTACAGAAAAAGATAGGCAGACGGTAGGGTGTCAACATTCCGCCCTATCCGCCAGTAACGCAACTTTTCTTTTTAATCACATTATGTCATACCCTGCAGTTGCAGATTTTGCTTTGAAACTAGCAAGAGCGAAAAAAAAAAAAATAAAGAAAAAAAAAATAAAGAAAAAATAAATAAATAAATAAAGAACAAGAAACCCAACAGAATCCTCGGAACAGCCACCCACCAACCCCTCTCTCCCTCCCCCTACCGCTTGGTCCCCTCCCCCTCCCGATGTGTCCACCCGACCATCCCGCACACAAGAACAGGTATTAAAGCACTCGTACAGTGGTTATGAGTCCCCACTGTGCATACCATCCCGTCCAGGCATTCCCCAACCACTGTTTACTAGTCCACACGGTCTCAATCTAGTCCATGGAATTGTCTCCATTTAGCCCATATTCTTCTGAATTTTTTGGGGCAGCCCCTTGCACGATAAGTGACTCTCTCCGCGGCCATGTACAGATCCAATCCCCTCCGCCATTCTTCCATACCCGGTTTTTCGGGCGCTCCCCAGCATCGTGCGATATCTCTTTTCGCCACCACTAAGGCCAGTACTAGAAAGATAGTCAAGGGGCGGGGTAGGTCCACTTCTGTGATCATACCCAACAATGCCAATCTAGGGTCACGTGGTAAGGCCACCTCCAGTACATTCTTCAGTTCCAGGAACACAGCCTCCCAGTATTCTTGGATTATTTCACACCCCCAAATTGTATGGAAGAAATCACCTGTGTGTCGACGGCATCTAAGGCATGTTGTGTCTGGTATCCTACCCATTTTAAAGAGTCTCACCCTGTCAAAGTAGGATCTGTGGAGTATTTAAAATTGTATGAGGCGGAGCCGTGACTTAATAGCCACCTCACGGGGGTGCATGAGGGCGAGTTCCCAGTCTAAATCCTCCATGTCTCCCACATCCGCCTCCCATCTATCTCGTAGGGCTTGTAGGTCACCCAGCATATTGTTGGTTAGAGTCTTGTACGTCAGGGAAATAGCCCCACCCTGCATCTGTTCCTGCAGTAGTCTACCCTCCAGTGGTGTATATTCTGGGATATCTGCAAGTGTAGTGTTTTGTGTTCTCCATGCATGCTTCAGTTGTAAGTATTTGTAATACTGGGTGGTGTGTAGGCCAAATTCTGCTCTGAGCGCCTGAAAGGTTTTTAATTCCCCTCTTGCTATCACGTCTCCTACAGTGGAGATGCCTATGTCATCCCATCTCCTAAAGCCTTTCAGTTTATTCAGCTCTCCTAGCCACTTACAGCACCACAGTGGTGTCTGTCGGGTGATCTTCTTGTCCCAACCCATTCTTTTTGTCGCTCTGCGCCACGCCGTTAACGTTATCCTAGTGGCGGGAAGGAATTGCTGGCCTACCGTCTCCCCATAGAGGTAATGTAGTACAGATTTACGTGACCATTGAGACCTTTCCAGGGCATAGGTGGGGTGATCGGCCGCCGCATGCAGCCACTCGTTAATCGGGGCGAGGTGTTCCGCCCAATAGTAAGCCTCAAGGTTGGGAAGCGAGATTCCCCCGCTATATTGGTGTCGCTGCAGCGTGGTGAGGGCTACACGAGGTTGTTTTCCCAGCCACAGGAAGGTGCGCAGGTCCGCATGTATTTTAGTCAAAGTCGCCAACGGTAGGGGATAATACTCATTCTGGAGTGCATAGAGAAATTTGGGCAGTAGGACCATTTTATACAGTGCGGCGCGACCCAACAGGGTGAGTGGGAGCTGTCTCCATCTGTCCATTTCCGACTTTGTTTCTACCATTATTCGGGCTATATTCGCAGTGTAGGAGCGTTCCTTGTCTAGCGTTATATATACGCCAAGGTATTGGAAGCCGTCCTTAGTATGAATAAGCAGCTCTGGAAGGCACTCATTCCGCTCCTTGCCTTGTGGGTCGTAAAGGACCGATTTGTGCCAATTGATCGTGTGTCCCGCCCTTGCCCCGAAGTCGCCTAGCTCTCCGAATAGTGCTGGTATAGTCCTGTCCGGATCCGTCACGAACAAGAGCACGTCATCGGCATACAGAGATATCTTTTCCTGCGTTTCGTCAGTATTACCCCACCTAAAACCTCTGATATCCTGATTCTGCCTAATCCGCACCGCTAAGATTTCAATCATAAGGGTAAACAGGAGGGGGGACAATGGGCAGCCCTGGCGCGTACCCCTACCAATGGGGAATTCACGGGACAACCTTCCATTGACCCGCACTCTTGCTCTTGGGTTGGAGTACAGGAGCCAGACCCACTGCATGTATTTGGGTCCAATCCCAAAATGTCGGAGGGTCTCCATCAGGAAGGGCCAGTGGACTGCGTCGAATGCCTTCTCCGCATCCAGGGAGAGAAACCAGTGGGGTTCACTTCTCTCGCGGACCTCCTGTAACCAGTTATGAGTACGACCGAGATTCAATTTGGTCGCCCTATCCGGAAGGAATCCGGATTGGTCCATATGCACCAACTCCGTAATCACCTGTCGTAGCCGCCGAGCCAGGACAGTGGCCAGAATTTTCGTCTCCGTATTTAGGAGGGAGATTGGGCGGTAGGAGGAGCAGTCGTGTCTGGGTTTGCCCTCTTTGTAGATTGGGATAATAGTGGCCAAGGCTAAATCTGCCGGGAGACTCCCCTCATGGTATGCGTCTGTGAATAGGGTCTTCATGTGTCGCTGTAGCAGATCCGCCATTCGTTTAAAAAATTCTGCCGGGAAGCCATTGGGCCCGGGAGTCTTCCCCGGTTTCAACGCCGTCACAGCTTCAGAGATTTCCTCCAACGTCAAACCCGCCTCCAGGGCTGCATAAGCCTCCGCGGACAATGTCGGCAACTCCATAGCACATAAGTATCGTTGGGCGTCCTCACTGTCGCCCAGGTCCCTGGCCCTGTAGAAGTCCTCGTAATAGGCCGCGAAGGCCTCTGCTATGTCTCCATCTGTGTTTACCCGCCCGTTCCCCGTTGACGAGATCTGATCCACCCATCTCGCTGCACTCTCCCTCCTACTCAGCCAGGCTAAAAGTTTGCCTGACTTGTCACCCACATCGTATAGCCGGTGTAATGTTGCCAATGCCGGAGTGCGCGCCTCATCCGTGACTAATTCCCTGTATCGTCTCTGTGCGTCAATCAATTTCCTGAGGCGGGCCTCGCCCTTCTGTTGGTGGTACTCCGCTTCTAAATTTAAAATGGATACCTCTTCACTCGCTATCTGACCCTGACGAGTCCTCCTAGCATCTCCCAGCCTACTTTGAATGCGGTCCCTCAGGACTGGTTTCATTGCCTCCCAGAGGGTAACTCCGGAGTCCACCGATCCCTCATTTTCGGCCATGTATAGCCGTATGTCCGCACGCACGCCCTTAAGTAGTTCCGGTGTTTGGATGTCCCATGCCGCTAATCGCCATTGCGTCTGCCGCTCCCTTCTGCCTCGTCTCAGCTGTACTAATAGCGGGGAGTGGTCGGAGATCCCCCGTGCCTTGTATTCTGCTAGGTCTCCGACCGCGATATCCTGCCTGGACATAAAAATATAGTCTAGCCTGGAGAAGACCTTGTGTGCCCCGGAGTAAAAGGAATACGCTTCGTGTGTTGGATGGAGCCATCGCCATACGTCAGTGAGGCCGATGGTATTCATTTGCCGGGCTAGGGCTGTTGTGGACCCTACTGAGCGGGAAGTCCCCGATCTATCTTGTGTGGTGCACATGACGTCATTAAAGTCCCCCCCCACTACTTGAGTTGTGTCAGCCGTGTCTAGTAGGATAGTAGCAACCGCCTTCAGTGTGCAAGACTGCAACTTGGGGGGGGCGTACACTGATATTATCGTGAACCTACGTCTTCTCCACAACCCCTGGACTCCCGCATATGTGCCCTGTGGGTCTAACCAAGTGTGTGTAACCGTGAATGGCGTCAATTTTTATTAAGGATCACCACCCCCCTGGAGTCCGCCGTGTATCCTGCATGTGCCAGGACAGTATATCGTCCTCGCGCAATAAATGCGCACTGATTCCCTCTAAGGTGTGTTTCCTGGAGGAGGACGATGTCCGGTGCCAGTCGTTTGAGGTGCTCACTAACTAAACCTCTTTTAATTTTTGACCCCAGGCCATTCACATTCCATGTTAGCACCGTGATTCCTGTGTCACCCGTGAGTGGGGCGTCTAATGTACTTGCCATTGTGTTGCTCTAAGTCTTCCCCGGGTGGGACCTTGACGTAGGGACGTCACCAGCTGTGGGATGGCATGTCTCTCCTGTTCCTGAACGGGTTCCCCTCTCCCCCCCCATAACCTTTGTAGACCCCAACAGGGGGCAATACAAGAACCAACTTCCCTCCGCTCCCCCCTCCCCACCTCCCTCCCCTTCCAGTTGCATCCCAACCTGGGCCTGAACCATCCAAGGGAGAAGGTCTGTCGCCCTCCCACACATCCCTCCCCACGCTAAACAAGAACCAACACTACGAACTTAAAGAACGATAGGGGGTGCGTGTCAACTTGCTTGCTCCGTTTCGCCGAGCCGCTATCTCCTCCGATCCCTAGTCGGCCATGTTCACGAATGTGAGTCCTGAGTGTCCATATTCATCTCTTGGCCTGAAGAATCCTGTTCCAATTGCTGGATCACCGTGACCAGCGGATGTACCGAGTTGTCCATTGGCACGTCTTCTTCTCCTCCGGACATGCGGACCTCCGAATCCTCCACCTCCTCACCTTCGGAACGGGTTCCATTCCTCAGGCAGCTGAATCTCGAGCCCGCCACCAAGCCATCGCCCGGGGACGCCGATCTGTTCCCTCTCTCACCCTCCTTGTCTCGTGTGCGGTATGGTGTTGCCGGGGCTTTCTTTTGGATCCTCCGCGCACCCCTTCGCTGTGGTTTCGGCATCTCCCAGAGCGGCCCCTCTCGTATTGTCTTGTCCAGCGCCGCTCGGCCCGCCGCCTCTCTACTATTCAGAATGGGTCGCTCTTCGAGCCATTGCCACACATCCTCCGGGTGGGCAAAAAAGATGGATTTGTCTTTATAAATTACCCTGAGTTTGGCAGGGAAGAGGAGCATGTAAGAAATATTCAAAGACCTCAGCTTTGCCTTTACCGAGTCAAACGAGCGGCGTTGCTTCGAGACCTCTTGACTGTAATCTGGAAAAATCATGATAGTGGCGTTCTCCAGGCGGATCTCCCCCAACTTTCTGGCTTCCCGCAGGATCAGGTCTCTGTCCGCATAGTTCAAGAAGCGCGCTCTGACTGGTCTCGGCCGTGCTCCTTCCAGAGGTTTAGCTAGGAGCGCCCTGTGTGCCCTTTCGATGATGAAGCACTGGGAGAATTGTGCAGTTGGGAAGGTAGTTTTCAGCCATGTTAGGAGAAAGGCGGACATGTTCCTTTCCTCAATCCCTTCTCTAAAGCCCACAAAGCGAAGGTTATTGCGCCTGGACTATTTTCGGCATCATCCACCTTCCACAGCAGTTGGCGATGAGAGGCCTGTAGTTCCGCCATGTCCTTCTTGAGTGTTGTGATCGCCTCCTCATTATCGGTCAATCTAGATTCGGTCACCGTAACCCTTTCGGTTAGATTGCGGAAGTCCTGCCGTAGTAGCGTCACCTCGGACCCCACCTCTCCAATCTTTGTTTCCAGGGCAGTCCGGGACGCCTGTATATCGGTTCTGGACGCTTGGATGGCCTCCAGTAGCATGGCCGTGTCGGTGCGCGCGTCGGGCTGTTGAGACTGCTGTGCCGCCCCGGACCGCGTTGCAGTGAAGTCGTCCATGGGGCCCCGCCTCGCGGCTCTGTGCGTCTGGTCACCTTTCCCCATGCTGATATCGTAGCTCTCCGTTCTCTATGGCGCCGATGTGCCTAGCCAAGTGCAGCGAGTGGCAGTAGAGTCTCTCCGGGTGCCCCCGTTTGCGGAGTCGTGCCAGCGGTCCCCCTGGTATCTCTCCCGTCTCAGCTCTGAGTTTCCCCCGGCTTCTCACCGTGCTCTGCTGTTCGGCTTTCTGAGTCGCAGGTAGGGGTTGTGTGGTCAGGTCCCCTCCACGGGCCTCACCAAATTGGTTCCTCACAGGGAGGATCCAGGTCTCCACTCCCCTCGTGGCACTCGCTCCTCAGTTATACTCCCTCGTTATTGCCTGTTAGACCGGGGGGGTCACAGCAACTCGGCCGCCATGTTGGTAAAGGCGGGCACCGAGTGCAAGCCAGTGTCTGACCCCCGGCGCTTGTGAGGTCGGCTCCCGGCTCCTTTGCCCCAGGCTCACCTCCGTTTCGTATCGTCGGTGTCTCCCAGTACTTCCGCGACCTGGGGAGGGCCGCAGGGGGATTCCCGTCTGCAGTGCCCGTCTTACACACCGCCGGCCGCCATCTTGGTGTAGGTGGCCGGTCGGCCCCGTCCGCCTCGGATTTCCTTCACCCCTCCAGCGGCGGTATCCAGGTCCCGCTCGGCAGCCGGGGGGGGTGGGGGGGGTCGTGACACCCCTATTAGCTGGGCACAGTGCGGCAGGATCGAAGGTAGGGCACTAGGAGCGCCGCGTTTTACCTCGCACCGCGGTCTTCAGCATGGCCGCCGGGGAGCCTCTGGGGCCGTAATGTCCTTTACTCGGCTGCGACAGCTCCGGATTATCACTGAGGTTATACTCCCTCGTTTTTGCCTGTTAGACCGGGGGGGTCACAGCAACTCGGCCGCCATGTTGGTAAAGGCGGGCACCGAGTGCAAGACAGTGTCTGACCCCCGGCGCTTGTGAGGTCGGCTCCTGGCTCCTTTGCCCCAGGCTCACCTCCTCATCTCCTTTTTTGAAATTTTCTGGGTGATCTATCAAGCAGGTGCAGTGAATAAAGGGAGGTCACACAACCCAATTTTCTCATGCAATGTCCATGCGAATTTTGAACAGCGCCACAACCCAAAAGGCTGAATGGAATGACATCAGATTTGGCAGAAATCTAGATGTTTACCAAGAAAGTGTGTTGTTTGTCATTTGATTTAAATCTACTCAGTAGTGTTTGAGAAATTAAGGTTTACAATTGATGTATATATGGACGGCTGGGTTCCCAATACTCCTCCGGGATTCCCGCAGGCAAGCAACTTTAAATATTAGGGTGAACTGATTGGCCAAAGGGCTTTTTTCCACATTGACCATCTTGCTCCCGGGGTAACAATAGACTCCTGCAGAACATACAATGTGATTGGGTGGCCAAAATATGAGGAGTATGATTGTGGCCTCCATTTCAGGATGTGGGGACCCCGTCCACGTGTCCTGAGAAAAAAATGGAATAAGGGGCAATGTAGGAATACTCTGACCCCTGCGGGCTATCGGGGAAGCCAGAGGGACTCTCCTGTAGTCCCACAGGAGCACAGGTGCTACGCTGACTCCCGCAAAAGTCCTGCAGAATTGGAAAACTATTACAAACAAGGACTTGCAAAACCAATAGGCCT
Organism: Lissotriton helveticus; assembly: GCF_964261635.1. Taxonomy (NCBI): domain Eukaryota; kingdom Metazoa; phylum Chordata; class Amphibia; order Caudata; family Salamandridae; genus Lissotriton; species Lissotriton helveticus. The sequence continues at coordinate 940,628,795 of NC_136070.1, forward strand.
CACCTATGCGAGAGCTATTGGCTTTGCCAATGTGTCTTTGCTATCTTAGGACTTAGGCTTAACACAGAGGAGTGCAAGACATTTGCAAAATACAAACACTGATTAATAAATGACAAAGCCACTCAAGATGGAGATCCAACCCAGTTTATGAAAATACAGAGTACCTTGATATATGATTTGGTATCAGAGAAAAATCATTCAGAAAAGTATGTTTTTAAATATAAATTCTTTTCACTTTACAAAGTGGACATTGCAATTTCTGAGTTCTGCAATGTTATCCTATGGAAGGAAGAACAAGTTTTGCAAACATGTACAGTACATTGACTTACAGGCCCAATCTCCAGGAGTTTAGGTGAGTGGTGGGCAAGGTGCAAGGCAGCACCAACAGCAACCACCAGCGGCATGAGAGCGAATGGGTGCAAATCAGCGTTGGGAGCCCAGTGCGTTTCAATGGGGATTGGATTCTGTAAAAAGAGGCTACAGGCTCCGGCTAGGAAGACATTCGGGCTGAACCAGAAAGTCAGCTCAGGCCTTGCGATGCTGGAGGACAGGGGGACACCTCTGGTCTTCTTCTCCTCGGCCCAGGGGCGATGGTTGCATGGGTGCCCTTAGACGTCAGGTTTGTCTGTGTGGCAGGTGCATTCTTTAGTCCAAAGGGGATGAAAGTAAACTGATAATGCCCATCTGGGGTTGAGAATGCTAATTTCACTTTTGCTACAAGGGCTAGACCTATCTGCTAGTACCCTGATGTCAGATCAAACGTACGGAGATATTTAGCAGCCCCTAACCTGTTGCTCAGTTCATCAGCCCTATGAATTGGGTTTGCATCGGTCTTGGTTATTGGATTATGGCCCCTGTAGTCCACCCAAAACTTCAACTCTTTCTTTCCACCATGGGTGTGAGATTTGGGGACTAAGACAACTAGGCTCACCCAGGGTCTCTCAGTGTTCAATGACTCCCAATTCCAGTATCTTACTTACTTCAGCTTTGATGCTCTCTTTAATGTGATCAGCCTTCCAGTAATATTCGTTTTTGACAGGTAGCATGTCCCCAGTATCCACACCAGTTGGTATGACCAGTGATCAAAGAGAAGAGCTCAGCATACTGATGTAGGACTTGCCTCCAATCAGTCTGCTGTTGGGCAGTGAGAGTGTCTGAAAAGACCACTTCTTCAACTGACCCATCTTTAGGGTTGTTTGAGGAGAGGTCAGGGAGAGGTTCACTCTCTGCTTCCGATCCTCATCTGTAACCATGAGCATGGTCACTTTAGCCCCGTCATGATAGGGTTTATGGCGGTTTACGTGGATGACACTCTTGAGGTTCCTGGAACTGCTTAAGGCTAGAGCTGCCGACTTTGGAGCTGGGGAACCGGGTTTGAGCCTCGGCGTTGGCTCTGCATCCTGTGCTTCTGGGCAAATCACTTAATGTCCCAGTGCCTATTAAAAATGATTGTGTCCTTGTGCAACATAACTGGTGCTCATGTAAAGTGCTCTAATACCATTGGGTCGAGTTTGCACTATACAAATCTGCACAAAAAAGGTCTACCAGATAGGTGCCCTCCCCTTCTCTCTCTAGGATAGGGTAGGGTCACTCCATTTGTCCTGGATGGCCCTAGGAGCCACAGGCTACAAAACCCACACATTCTGCTCTGGTTGGAACTCCACCAGTGCAGCCTTTTGGTCATACCAGAGCTTCTGGAGATCTTAGCTGGCCTCAAGGTTTTTCATGTACGCAGCCATTCTGGAACAAAGGCCAAGCACATAATCCACAATGTACTCTTTAGGCTCTTTGAGAGGCTCTCCCATTCTTCCCTTACAAGACACAATGGTCCCCTTACAGCATCACCAAACTGAAGTTCAAAGGGGGGAAATCCCTACCCCCTTGTGTGGCACTTTCCTGTAGGCGAGAAGCAGGCATGGTAGTAAGACAGCCCATCTCCTTCTGAGTTTTTCAGGGAGTCCACCAATCATACCTTTCATAATCTTGTTGAATCTCTCAACAAGGCCATCTGTTTGCGGGTGATATGGGGTAGTGAACTTGCAAGTCAGTCCACATTCCAGATATTATGTTTGTATCTCTGTCTGGCACTACGTCCTTTGGAAAACCCACTCTGGTAAAGATACCAATGAGGACCTTTGCTACTGCAGGAGCAGTAGTAGTGCTTTGGGGAATTGCTTGGTAGCATGATCCACTACCAGTATAAATCTGTTTCCTGGGGCTGTTTGAGGGCCAAGGGGACTTACAATATCAATCACTTCCCTTTCAAAGGGAACCCTAACCACTGGATGTGGAATTAAGTGGGCCTTTAGGTGGCCACCTGTCTTGCCACTGGGTGACAGGTAGCAAAGGAGTTATACAACTTTTTCACCTCCTGGGACATACTTGGCCAGTAGAAGTGGTTCACAAACCTAATCCAAGTTTTGGTCAGGGCAAAATGCCCAGCTAAGGGGATGTCATGGGCCAATGTGAGAAGAAACTATCTAAACTGCGGAGGCACTACCACTCTGCTAGGGGCACCAGCTTTAGGTTCTTTGGCCTCAGTGTAAAGGAGCCCGTCCTCCCAATAGGTCCGGTAAAAGCTACGGACATCACTATTTTTCGGATCAACAGCTTACGGTCTCAGATTTTCAAGAGAGAGCAGGTCCTTTGCCCCTGGCAAAAATCGTCCCTAGAGGGTCCCCCTGGGCACAAGAGCTCTGCCGTGTAAGGCCAAGCTCCTGGGGCTCAGTTCACTCTGGAGCGGATACGTAATCTCCCTGAGGAGAGGGGACCTGATCTGGTATCTGTTTAGATGCTGGTTCCCCAGTCTTCTTGACATTTCTCGTGAAAGGTGTGTCCATTATCCCAGGCTCCAACTCTTCTTCTTCACCCTGGGCTCTTCACTGTGCTCTGGGTTTCACACACACCCATTCAGGTATACCCATCATTGCTGCATGGGTTTTTATTTCGCCCTCAGCACATGCTGATGACTCCTGATCATTGCCCAGCAGACACTATACAGGAATTGCAGAAGATACCACCACGCTCTTGTGGCCAGTAACCCCTCCCTATTCTAAGGATACTATTGCCATGGGATGTACATTAGCCCAATTATCAGCATGGAGGACTGTATATATCGCACCAGTCAGGTATTGTTCTGAGGATATCCGTTGCTCAGGCACCATGGTGACACCAGCACCAGTGCCTCTCAGTGCTTCAACTGTAATCCCATTGAAATGTGGCTATTGTCTGTATCGTTCCAGATTACTGGGCCAGACAGAAAGGGCAGCCACCTCTCACCCCACCCTCTAAGACTAAAGTTGCCTCAGTGAGCTCTCTGCCATCGTAAGGGCTCACATGTGATCCCACCTGGAGACTCACAGTTGCATTTACTGCAGGATTACTAGAGGCATTATTTTTGTTGGGAGAGCTAAGTTCTCCAGTTCAGTGTCCAGAAGCATTACAATCATGACACCAAGCCTTTTTGGGATTCCAGTTCTTACCCTGGTACCCACCCTTCGACTATGTAGAGTTTCTGGGCCCACACTCCTTAACAGAATCTTGGGGGCCTTTAGAAGACTTTGTTTTTATATTTTGCTTTATCACCACGTTTTCCTTGGGGGCTTCTGGGCCTTCTTCTTGTGGTCACCCCCACCAGTGATAGTTTTGGTCACCCTTATTTTGACCCAGTGGTGTGCCTTCTTCCCCAAATCTTGAGGAGGGAGTGGACCTAGGTCTACCAGATACTGGTGTGATTTCTCTTGGTAACAATTACTTAACAGATGTTCTTTCATCAATAAATATTAAAGCCCAACATAATTATGCATTGTTACCTTTCAACCATCCACCTAGTGGTATACTGAAAAGTCTACAAAATCTACCCAGGACTGACTCTGGGTTTTCCAAGTCTCCCTGAACCTGATCCTGTATTCCTCAGTGATTAGTCCAAAGCCCTCAATCAGGGTATCCTTCATGAGGTCATAGGACACAGCATTTGTCTCATTCAGTGGCAGGAGCCTATCCCCACATTTTCCAGAGAACAGCTCCCAAACAGGAGAGCCCCAATACTTCTTGTTCAGCTGTCTCAGTTTACATGCCCTCTCAAAAGCTGTAAACAATTTGGTTATATCTCCACCCTCTGAGTATTTTGGGACAATCCATTTGGGGATTTTAGGGTCAAAAACCATCTTCCCTGTTTATAATTTTGCTGCCACCAGTGATAGGTCCTAGGCCCAGCTCAGATCTTTCCTTTCCTAGGGACAGGATTTTAGCCTCTAATTCTATCCTCTTCGGGTGTGTTTCTGAAGATCTGCATCTTCTGTATCTATGTCTTTCGAGACACTACTAGGAGGGCTCTCAGTGGTATTGTCTGCAGTTTGATTGAAGCTGGACTCATCTACGTCATCTACCGCCCCTTCTCCAAGGGAGCTTCTCCCTCGCAAATGGCCCCAGCATTTTATGTAAGCAACTTTTGCAGATGAGCTTTTGTGGGTCTAGGCCCCATAGTGAGGTTCCATGCTTTGCAGAGTGTCTGTCCAACTTAAGGTTCTTTTAGGCTGAGCTCCTGTGAAGAACCTGCAGCACCAGTCATGGTTTTAATTTAGTTTCAACCTTTTTAGAAGAGTGACACAAAATGCTACGTACTCTCTAAAATGCCTAACTTACAAAAAATACCTAAATTCTAAACAGTTTTCCTGGGGGACTTAACCAAGGCCCCAACAGTTATTTTTAAACAATTTAGAAAAATTGAAAAACTGATTTTTTTTTTAACCTAAAGACGATTATGGATTTCTTAGTGGAATCACTTATCAAACAAGTAGGATAGCAAGTGTTGAGTCTTCAATCCCACCACTGCACTGCCAATATAGGAAGCCTGGTTTTTATGTGATGTATCAATAAGTTGATATTCCATGTAAATAGTCCATGAGTTCCTTTAGGAGTGGACAGGGGCTTGCTGTGCAATCCCAAAGTGGTCTATTAGGGGGTAGTGTGGTTGAGGAGCCTTAGGCTTAACACAGAGGAGTGCAAGACATTTGCAAAATACACACAATGATTAATAAATGACAAAACGACTCAAGAAGGATTTATAAAAACTACCAAGTACCTTTATATATGATTTAGCATCAGACAAAAATCGTTCAGGTAAGTATGTTTTTAAAGATACATTATTTTCACTTTAAAAAGTGGGCACTGCAATTTTTGAGTTCTGCAATGTTATCGTATGGAAGGAAGAACAAGTTCTGCAAACAGGTACAGTACATCGACTTACAGGCCCAATCTCCAGGAGTTGAGGTGAGCGGTGGGCAAGGTCTAAGGCAACACCAACAGTGCACCACCATCGGCATGACGGCGGCCGGGTGCAGGGTTCAAATCAGTATCGGGAGCCCAGTCCCTTTCAATGGGGATCGATTTCTTTAAAAAGAGGCTACAGGTTCTGGCTAGGAAGCCAGTTGGGCTGAACCAGCAAGTGGGCTCAGGCCTTGCGATGTCCTTTGATCCTCTTCTCCAAGGCCCATGGGCGTCATGGCAGGGGTGTCCTTAGGCATCTGTTTTTTTCTTTACAAGAGTAGTTTCAGTTGAAGGGGTCTGTGTGCAGAGGCTGCAGGCGATGTCGGGGAAAAGTCCTAAAGAGGAGAAGCCACAATGGACTTAAGCTCTGGAAGGCAGGGAAACCTTGTTGGCACCGATGTCCCACTTCAACTCGGGCCGAGCGGACAGGTTCAATGGTGGCTACGGATGTTGGGTTTTGGCGGTTATGGTGGCCGCAGAGTCTTCTCTGTTGGTCTTTAGAACAGGGCAGTTTTTCAAAAGCAGACAGTCCTCCCAAGTTTCTGGAGTCACAGCTACAGAACGAGTCGACTTTGGCTCCGTTTTCAACAAGGGATGCAGACAGCCCTGCAGGGTAGGTTCCAGGTCAGCTGCTGCTTCTCTCTTCTCTGCTTTTGTGGCTGTTTGGTGTCCTCTCTCTTCTTAGTCATCAAGATCTGCTTGGCTGCTGCCAGGGACTCCCCTAAATAATGAATTCAGAGGTGTTAGGTTAGTACAGGGTAGTAGCCAATGGGCCACTGACCCCTGAGGACACTACACCCCCTATATGATTACTTCCTGTGGGAAGTGAGAATAACCCTGCCCCAGAATTCTTAAGTATGCCATCTCAAAGATGGCTACTTCTGAAAAATTGTGTCCACCTCACAGGGGTTGTATTAGCCTGGAGGTGGCATGCCTACATGACTAGCTAATGTTCCCACCTGTTTAAGTACCAAGAGGGCTCTGAACAGGTGGAGTGGCTTCCTCTCTTTGTTGGAAGCCAGATTTATATTCCAAAGGCAGCAGCTTCCTTGAAGCTCATAGGCCCAAGGAGGCTTATCAGTAGGTCATGCTGTGGGAGGGGGTGTTACACCATCTTCCCGGACAGGCTTTTGTTATGGGTCTCCTGAGAGCAAAGGCTCCCAACCTAGGAGGTCAGAACATCGTCGCTGGTGGCAGGCTGGTAGAAACCAGTCAGCAAGCACACCAAAGGCTGATTTGGGTGCATGTATTGGTAAATCCAACACTGGCATCAGTGTGGGTTCACAACAAACAAAACCTAGGGGTCTATAAGAGAGGATATTAGGGAGCCTCTATCTACAAAGAAGATGCCATACTCAGTGCATCACTGGTCTTGGAAAGATCTTCCAATTTCTTTAAAAAAAAAGTAGGACATAGAATCAAAACACAGGACCATCAGTGATTGTAAGTGAAACACACACCGGTGTGTAAGGATTCCCATCAAAACCTTGTGATGATCAATATTATCACTTGGTCATCCCTCATGGGTCGTAGGTCTCTAGATCATTGAGACAGGATAACGTACCCTGTACCGGAATCGGGTTCTGACCCACAATCACTTCCAGACCATGTGAACCTGATATGATGGGACAATGTGCAGTGCAATAAACAAAACAAGTGGTGATTTAAAAAGGATAGGGGACTCAGGAAAAAACTTTATTAGAACCTGTCCGCTTCCTATTAAAAGACAAGAACAGTGCAAACAATGTAGCAGTTTAAACAAATGACTAGGCAGGTCTCTAAATATCCCTTAGACCCTTTACCCACCGTATTGTGTTTTGATCAGTGTGGGTTTGCCAATACGATATATTTGATACCAAACTAACAAGTTTCTTACCTTCGGTAGCGATATATATGTAAGAAACATTAGTAGTGAAAGATTTCTTACCTTAGAATTACCCCCAGGCGTCAGACTGGATCCGGAAAGTTTTCGTCAGTAGTACCCCTGCACGTCGAAGGTGGCGTCATGCGGCTCCGCGTCAGTCGTTGGCGTAGTGGTCGCTGAGATGACGTCACGGCAGCTACTTAGACGCCGCCCTCGCGTGCTGACTTCAGTTCTGTACACGACTTTCCGCGCCAGAAACACAGAGCCATTCGAGATACTGACCACTGGTGCCTTGAAACTAGGGCTCTGAAAGGGATTACCTTAACCCTAGAAATCAGTTTGCAGAACGGGTAGGATGGGTGAGGGGTAAGGAATCTATCACTACAAATGTTTCTTACAGATATATTGTTACAGAAGTTAAGTAACTTGTTCATCTGAAAGAAACACATAGTGATAGATAACTCACCTTAGAATAGATACCCCAGCAATACCAACCCCAGTGGTGGATCTGCGAACCAAGATCATACCAAGAAGTCTCGGAGAACAGAACGGCCAAAAAAGCCATCTCTCCAGACTTGGCTGTCTAGGCAGTAGTGCTTAGTAAAAGTGTGCAGCGATGCCAGGGTAGCTGCCTGACAGATGTCTTGCAGGGGGGCACCACGTCCCAATGCTGTAGTGGCTGCAGTCCCCCTGGTGGAATGGGCGCTCAGCCCCAACGGAGCTTCCTTTTCAGCCAGAGAGTAACAGGCCTTAATAAACAAGACGGCCCATCGGGAGATAGTCCGCTTGTGTATGGCTCAACCTTTTTTGGCGCCAATATAGCCAACAAAGAGCTGGTTATCCACTCAGAACTGTTGTGTACGGTTCAAGTAAAACTAAAGCGCACATTTTGGGTCCAGACGGTGGAGCCTCCCTTGAAGGATGTGGAGGCGGAAAGAAGGTGAGCAAAGTGATGGTCTGCATGATGTGAAAGGCAGTGGCAACCTTTGGCAGAGAGGATGGACGTGTTTTGAGCACAACCTTGTCCGGATGGACAGATAGAAAAGGAGGTTTACAAGAAAGAGCCTGGAGCTCACTCACTCTCCTAGCCGAGGTGATGGCAACCAGGAAAGCAGTCTTCAAAGTCAGTTGTGAAGAGGCTCAAAGGGAGCACACATTAAATATGTAAGAACAAGATTCAAGTCCAACTGTGGCATTACGAAAGGAATAGGAGGGAAAAGATGAGTAATGCCTTGAGAAATCTATTTACAACAGGGGACTTGAAAAGAGAGGGCTGATCAGGGAGCCTGAGAAAGGCAGAAATAGCAGAAAGATAGCCTTTGATAGTGCGCAGAGCAGAGCCCTGCTGGGCCAAAGAAAGAAGGAACACAAGAACTTCTGAAAGAGGAGCAGAAAGGGGATCCACAGCCTTTGCTTTGCATATGCCACAAATTTGTTCCACCTTCAGGCGTATGCCAACTTAGTGGAGGGACGCCTGGCTGCCAGAATGACATCAGAGACTTCAGGAGGCATGTCAAAGGGAATCAACTGCTGACGCTCAATCTCCACGCAAAGCGGTGGAGGCTGGACAGGTTCGGGTGGAGGACAGTCCCCTGCTGCTGCGACAGAAGATCCTCCCGGAGAGGCAGTCGGATCGGGGAATCAATTGTCATACTGAGTAGTTCAGGATACCAAACTCTTCGAGCCCAGTCCAGAGCCACATGAATCACTTGGGCCCGGTCGCGCCTGAACTTCTTCAGCACTCTGGGCAGAAGTGGTATAGGCGGAAAGGCGTACAACAGACCGCAACTCTACTCGCAATGAAAAGCGTTGCCTAGTGAGTGCCATCTTGGAAATTTCAACGCGCAGAATTGCTGACATTGCGCATTCTCTTCGGTGGTGAATAGATCTAACCCAGGTTCTCCCCAATGTCGAAAGAGACCTTGCGCCACGTCCAAGTGAAGACGTCATTCGTGATCCATCATGCACCTGCGGCTGAGTTCGTCCGCCCTGGCATTCAGTGAACCTGCCAGGTGTTGAACTACCAGGGAAATTCCCTGCTGTTCCGGCCGTGCCCAGAGGTGCAGAACCTCCTGACATAGGGTCCACGACCCCACCCGCCCTGTTTGCTGCAGTACAACATGGCAGTGGTGCTGTCTGTGAACACCTGCGCCACTTTCCCTTTGACAGAGGGAAGGAATGCCTTCAGTGCAAGTCGGATCGCCCGAAGCTCCAGAAGGTTGATATGGAGCTTGGACTCTGCCGGAGACCAGAGGCCTCTGATCTCCGCCTCTCCCATGTGGTCCTCCCATCCCAGGAGGGACGCGTCCGTCACCACTGTGTGTGCCACGTGCAACGTCGGAGGCGGTGCCAGTGGGGGTCGACGTCGGTGGAAGTGTAACGAGGTCAACCGGCGTCGACCGGGATCCAGGCCTGGATCTTTGGGGGCCCTGTGGCGCCAGGGCCAGAGCTGACAGCGATGCTGGAGCCGAAGATGCCAACCGTGAAGGGCGAAGACCCCCAGTCGGGCCCGCAGGGCCCGAAGGCACGCCGGCAGGGTCCGACGGCCCAAAGAGGCTGGCCATGGCTGACAGAAATTCCTGCAGCTGGGCCGTAGTCACCGACGGACCCGGGAAGGGCGGGTAGGCCGACGGCAACAATGTAGGCTCTGCCAGAGCAGCGGGGGAGGCATCACCCGCACCCTCAGCCGCCTCGCATGACCGGTGAGGGGAAGTCGTCGAGCGATGACGCTTCTTCAACTTCTTGTGCTTCGTCTTACCTGACCCCGAGTGCGAAGACTGCGATCCAGAAGAACGATGGTGATGGCTCTGCGACCGGTCCCGCAACCTCCCACGGAACCGGGACCTTGACCGGCGCGGAGCAGACTGCCGGATTTCAAGCAACTTTTGGGACTGCTCCCGCAAAGTCTTCGGCGCCATGGCCCGGAAGTCGGGGAACGACTTGGGGTCATGGTCGTGCCCCAGGCAGTAGATACACACGCGGTGCGGGTCCGTCACTGGCATCATCCGATTACAGTCCCCACAGGACTTGAAACCGGGCATCCCTACGACACCAGGAGTCGATTGACTCGAAAAAACCGAGACAAAAAGCCAAAAAAAAACACAGTAAAAAATGGCTTGGGGTACCACTCTCTCTGGACCTGCACTTGCTGGTGCGGAAAAAGAAAGAACTGACGTCAGCGCACGAGGGCGGCGTCTAAGTAGCTGCTGCGACGTCATCTCGGCGACCACAACGCCAACGACAGACACGGAGCCGCACAATGCCACCTTCCGACACGCAGGGGTACTGCTGACGAAAACTTTCCGGATCCAGTCTAACACCTGGGGGTAATTCTAAGGTAAGGAATCTATCACTATGTGTTTCTTTCAGATATGTCTATTTTCAGTGAAGCCATCATGTAGTTGGGTAACTAGTTTTCACCAGTGTCCAGTACAAGCTTTAAACTGGCTTCCCTATCCACTTGCTCTGGCAGTAATAGGCCTGTCCAGCACAGGGGCATATCTGCACATGCAGGTATGCCCTCACATGTAATACTGAGCACCCTGCCTTCGGGCTGTTAGGCCTGCTGAAGGGGTGATTTACAAATATGACATACAGTGGTAGGGAACTTTTGTCTGCACCAAGACATGCAGCCTGCAGTGGCAGTCTTGCATGTGCATGGTGAAGGTCCCTTAGGGCGGCACAATTTGTGCTGCAGCTCTTATGGGACCTCTTTAGTGCCTCAGGCCCTAGGTACTAGGGTATCATTTACTAGGGGATAAGTGAGGGTGCTAACGTTTTTGCTAGCTGGGGGGAACAATTGTACAATTTTGGGAAAGAGCTTTGGCACTGGGGACCTGGTTAGCAGGAACTCAGTGCACTTTCAGTTGAAATCACATCATTAACCAGGCAAAAAGTGGGGGTGACCGTGTCAAATAGGGGCACTTTCCTACAATCATAAAATGGAGTGAAGTGGAGTGCAGTAAAGTGGAGGGTCTGATTGGAGTCGAGTGAAGTGTTGTAGAGTGGAATGGCGAAGAGTGGAGTAAAGTGGAGTAGGAAAGAATGGAGTGCCATAGAATGTTGTGACGTGGTGTAGATTGGAGTAGAGTGCAGCGGCATAAAGTGGAGTTGCGCAGAGTCGAATAGAGAGTTGTGGACTGGCAGAGCGGAGTGGCATCGGGTGAAGTGGTGTAGAGTGGCATAGAGGGAGAAGACTGGCATAGAGTGGAGTATGTATGGTGTGGTAGCGCACTGTCATTACAGACAATGCATTTTCAATTGAAATTGCAAGTACATTTGCCCCAACATACAGATTTACTGACAAAACTATATAGCGCACACATGATAATGTGTGGAAATCTGCATCATCTATTGTATTGATTTGTTTTGATCATAATATTTGTTTCTACCACACTTTAGAATTATAGAAAAAAAACTTCATTTGTGCTTTATTCTGATATAGTCTACAATATTTGCACAGCTTATTTACTGGCATTTAGATTTTTTTGTGTGGTTAAACAAAATAACATCCCATAGCCTTTCCTTTCACACCACAAGTACCCAGCAACATTGTCACATAAATTCTCTCACTTTGCAGTCAGAGAAAGAAAAGTAAACATCAACCTCCCTCAGAAGACAGAACCTAACATTTGACCTCGGTCTTTGAAAGCACAACAAATGTGACAAGATAAAAACAAAATGTAAAGGCCTGTTTATTGCTCATTCCCTTCTGAACTCCAGCATGGTTTACTTGAGGTTGCTTCAGCACCACCCACTCCACTACTTTCAGCGCCTATGGCATGGGCATAAAATTGATGAAGAGGATTTTTTACGTCATGCTATTAGTAAATCATACTGCCAAAATAAACAAGCTGGTAGACAAAACATTATTCCACAGAGGCACACAAGATTGATGAACCGGTAGCAGCACAGATAAGTAGAATCACTCAAGCAGAAAGATAGGAAGAGATAGAAAGCACATTTACTGCTCCGTGAACTTACATACAAAGGAGTAAACTGAAAACACATGTACTCTAGTTGTAGGAAGCTGGCTGCCGACGGCAACAATGTAGGCTCTGCCAGAGCAGCGGGGGAGGCATCACCCGCACCCTCAGCCGCCTCGCATGACCGGTGAGGGGAAGTCGTCGAGCGATGACGCTTCTTCAACTTCTTGTGCTTCGTCTTACCTGACCCCGAGTGCGAAGACTGCGATCCAGAAGAACGATGGTGATGGCTCTGCGGCCGGTCCCGCAACCTCCCACGGAACCGGGACCTTGACCGGCGCGGAGCAGACTGCCGGATTTCAAGCAACTTTTGGGACTGCTCCCGCAAAGTCTTCGGCGCCATGGCCCGGAAGTCGGGGAACGACTTGGGGTCATGGTCGTGCCCCAGGCAGTAGATACACACGCGGTGCGGGTCCGTCACTGGCATCATCCGATTACAGTCCCCACAGGACTTGAAACCGGGCATCCCTACGACACCAGGAGTCGATTGACTCGAAAAAACCGAGACAAAAAGCCAAAAAAAAACACAGTAAAAAATGGCTTGGGGTACCACTCTCTCTGGACCTGCACTTGCTGGTGCGGAAAAAGAAAGAACTGACGTCAGCGCACGAGGGCGGCGTCTAAGTAGCTGCTGCGACGTCATCTCGGCGACCACAACGCCAACGACAGACACGGAGCCGCACAATGCCACCTTCCGACACGCAGGGGTACTGCTGACGAAAACTTTCCGGATCCAGTCTAACACCTGGGGGTAATTCTAAGGTAAGGAATCTATCACTATGTGTTTCTTTCAGATATGTCTATTTTCAGTGAAGCCATCATGTAGTTGGGTAACTAGTTTTCACCAGTGTCCAGTACAAGCTTTAAACTGGCTTCCCTATCCACTTGCTCTGGCAGTAATAGGCCTGTCCAGCACAGGGGCATATCTGCACATGCAGGTATGCCCTCACATGTAATACTGAGCACCCTGCCTTCGGGCTGTTAGGCCTGCTGAAGGGGTGATTTACAAATATGACATACAGTGGTAGGGAACTTTTGTCTGCACCAAGACATGCAGCCTGCAGTGGCAGTCTTGCATGTGCATGGTGAAGGTCCCTTAGGGCGGCACAATTTGTGCTGCAGCTCTTATGGGACCTCTTTAGTGCCTCAGGCCCTAGGTACTAGGGTATCATTTACTAGGGGATAAGTGAGGGTGCTAACGTTTTTGCTAGCTGGGGGGAACAATTGTACAATTTTGGGAAAGAGCTTTGGCACTGGGGACCTGGTTAGCAGGAACTCAGTGCACTTTCAGTTGAAATCACATCATTAACCAGGCAAAAAGTGGGGGTGACCGTGTCAAATAGGGGCACTTTCCTACAATCATAAAATGGAGTGAAGTGGAGTGCAGTAAAGTGGAGGGTCTGATTGGAGTCGAGTGAAGTGTTGTAGAGTGGAATGGCGAAGAGTGGAGTAAAGTGGAGTAGGAAAGAATGGAGTGCCATAGAATGTTGTGACGTGGTGTAGATTGGAGTAGAGTGCAGCGGCATAAAGTGGAGTTGCGCAGAGTCGAATAGAGAGTTGTGGACTGGCAGAGCGGAGTGGCATCGGGTGAAGTGGTGTAGAGTGGCATAGAGGGAGAAGACTGGCATAGAGTGGAGTATGTATGGTGTGGTAGCGCACTGCCATTACAGACAATGCATTTTCAATTGAAATTGCAAGTACATTTGCCCCAACATACAGATTTACTGACAAAACTATATAGCGCACACATGATAATGTGTGGAAATCTGCATCATCTATTGTATTGATTTGTTTTGATCATAATATTTGTTTCTACCACACTTTAGAATTATAGAAAAAAAACTTCATTTGTGCTTTATTCTGATATAGTCTACAATATTTGCACAGCTTATTTACTGGCATTTAGATTTTTTTGTGTGGTTAAACAAAATAACATCCCATAGCCTTTCCTTTCACACCACAAGTACCCAGCAACATTGTCACATAAATTCTCTCACTTTGCAGTCAGAGAAAGAAAAGTAAACATCAACCTCCCTCAGAAGACAGAACCTAACATTTGACCTCGGTCTTTGAAAGCACAACAAATGTGACAAGATAAAAACAAAATGTAAAGGCCTGTTTATTGCTCATTCCCTTCTGAACTCCAGCATGGTTTACTTGAGGTTGCTTCAGCACCACCCACTCCACTACTTTCAGCGCCTATGGCATGGGCATAAAATTGATGAAGAGGATTTTTTACGTCATGCTATTAGTAAATCATACTGCCAAAATAAACAAGCTGGTAGACAAAACATTATTCCACAGAGGCACACAAGATTGATGAACCGGTAGCAGCACAGATAAGTAGAATCACTCAAGCAGAAAGATAGGAAGAGATAGAAAGCACATTTACTGCTCCGTGAACTTACATACAAAGGAGTAAACTGAAAACACATGTACTCTAGTTGTAGGAAGCTGGCTGCCTAGGAGTGCAATAAATAGAAGTACACTGTGCAAAGAGTCCAGTGGATCCCAGATTGGTATACAGAGGCAAAAGCAGACAATACTAATGCTCTATTTGTGGTAGTGTGGGTGACCAGTTAAGCTTATCAGAGGGTAGTTAGTGGTAACCATTTGTTGTAATCAAAGAGGTAATAAATGATACGCACACTGAAGAATAATTCCAAGACCAATTTATAAAACTAACATTGACTGTATATCAGTTCAGTTAGTCTTTATTTGATTTGAACAACCATAAAAGACACATAAAATAACAGTATTAAAAATCAAGAAATATCTTTAAAACATCATAAAATCACTAAAATCCCATTTAAAAACATATCAAGTAAAAAAGATATAATACGCAGGGTTGGATAGACACCTCAATCTTTTGTACAAAGTAACTAATACCAACTACTTCATATCAGATAACATCAGTTACATAGTGCCTGCAGCCTGTTCCTTCTAATGGCCCACGCCCATCTCCAAAACTTAGCCATGGCAATAACCATGACCTCACTTGTATCAGTTCTCAGGATACGTAAAGCCGTTTGGCAAGATCTTGTTCCTATTTTAGCACAATCTGGCTTGAGCCATTTATGGCGAGGACCCTTGTATGCAGGACATACAAACAGGACATGCGATAAGGTTTCTTCCTTACAAGAGCAACAGTAGCATTTTGAGTCTTGTATCGTCCCCCCACTTACTTGAAAAAGATTTTAAGGGGAGGGTACCCACTCTAAATTGATGATAAAGCTTCCTGTCGCCAGGACTCATTATGGTATCCCAGTAAGCTTCCCGCCTATAATCAATTTTATGTTCCAAAAAGAGACCTGTTAAGGAAGTGGAATTCACCCGAGAAATAGACTTCAAATTAGCCATGTCCCTGTATAAGGCTTTAAAATCTGTTTTTGAGGGAAAAGTGTTTCCTTCAGGGTCCAGCCACAAATGGGTGAGACCCATATCCAATAATGTAGCCTTAATCCTTTGCAACCAAGATATTTTTTTAGTTTTATCAACATTTCTGATATACTTCACAGCTTCTGCGTAAGGTGCTAACTCCGGGGTAGTCCAGAGCCTTCGTAGGCAAGGGGTCTGAAACCCGCGGCCTCCTCAAACGAAATACACCCCAGGTCTTGGTATAATGGCCTAAAACGGGTAGACTGAGGAAGGCCGGTTAATGCCCTCAGAAACTTATTCTGCGCTTGGACTAAAGGGGCTACATTTTCCAATCCCCAAAGTTCAGCACCATAAATTATTGAGGCCCTAACTTTCCCTTGGTATAAAGTTAAAACAGGAGCAACTGGTTTGGTATGGGATAGACGGTGTTCTTTTAAAAGAGCCCCTGCCAGTTGGTTATGCCTTAGAACTAGCAAGTCCATCTGTGGCTTCCAGTTCAACTGTGTGCCCAGTGTGACACCTAAATATGTAAAGGAGTCAGTTTGTTCAAGAATCTCAGAGTTCATTTCTACTCTAGCTTTAACGGATTTAGACTTATGCAACACCATAAACTTTGTTTTGTCGACGTCGACTATAAGTTCATGATCCTTGCAAAAAAGACCAAATCTATCGAGGGTTTGTTGCAAACCGACACGTGTTTTAGATAAAATTAGAGTGTCGTCAGCAAACATTAAAAGTGGTATCCTCATAACCAGCGAGAGTAGGGGCGTCTGTAGGATATTCCGTATAGTATGAGATAACCTTGTTAATGAACAAAGAGAAGAGGGTGGGGGCTAGGACACACCCCTGCCGAACTCCCTTGTCCACAGGGAAACGTTCAGTTACATCACCCTGTTCACCCCACCGGACTTGGGCATAAGTGGATTCATACAGTTTTATGATGAAAGATAGAATCTCAGCAGGCAACCCTGCTTCCTTATATCATTTTTTAAAAAAATATATTTTTATTAAAACATAACATCTCCATTTCAATACACATCCGGTAGCAGTGGGAATGCATTGGTACAATTATAGTATACAAATCGAAAAATCATTAGACAAGTTCCGTGGTGGCCTACTCTCCTAGCGTGTCCTGTACAAGATGTAAATTTCTCTAAAAGTGTTCCCTTGCCCTCTCTACTCAGATCCTCCCCCCATATTGGCCCCTTCCTCCCCCTCCCCTTCCTCCCCCCCCTTCACTACGGGGCTATTCCCCTTTGCGCATGTGGGTGGGTGGTCTTACTGACAGTAGGGTTTCGCGAGAGCCCGCGAAGGGTGTGAACCAAGGAGTGGATTCCACGAGGGGCCCTGTTAACCCAGTGGTGAACCATCAGGGGTGCTCAACCAGTCTCCCCTGTATTGCCTCCACGCCAGCCATACCTTTTCCCATTTCTTGGGGCAGCCCCGACTGTCATAGATTACCTTCTCTGCTCTCTGGCACCAATCTAGGTCCCTCTCCCATTCTTCCACCGTTGGCGCCAGGTCGCTCCCCCAAAGTCGGGCTATGTTCCGCTTGGCCACCATACTGGCAAGGGCCAGCCACATCTTGTCTCCCTCGGGCCAGGTAACATCACTCATCACCCCCAAAATATGCCAACTGGCCTCTAGCGGCACCTCTGCCCCAATCACTTCTTCCATGATTTCCTTCAGTTAGACCCAGTAAGCGCGGATTTTGGGGCAGTCCCAAAGGATGTGGAAGAAGGAGCCCGCCTCCCCGCAGCCCTGTAGGCAGAATTGTGAAGCTGCAAATCCCATCCTGTAGTGCAGCGTCCGTGAGGTGTAGGACCTATGAAGGATACGCAGCTGTACCAGCCTGAATCGAGCCCGGATCGCTACCTCTCTGGGACATTGCAAGGCCTCGATCCAATCATCATCTTCCAATAGGCCAAGGTCTGACTCCCATTTCTCCCTCAGTGGGCCTAAGATGTCCGGGAGGTTATTGACCAGCTTTTTATAGGTGAGGGAGATAGCTTTGTCAATCATAGTGTCGAGCTATAGTCTGTCTTTGAGTGGAGCGTACTCGGGTAGTTGGTCCCCCCCGCTTCAAATGTGTGTGCATGGCATGTTTGAGTTGTTGATAGTGCAGGAATTCCCCATCGCCCATGTGGAACTCCTTCTGTAGAGTTACGAAGTCCACCAATTCTCCCTTTTTCCATCCATTCCCCAGAATATCTATACCTATCAGACTCCATTGGCCCAAGTCTTGCAGTTTCACTACTTCCCGAAGGAAGGCACCTTTCCACAAGGGCGTATGTTCTGTAAGTTTCGCCTCCCACCCCAGAGATTTTGTTGCCCTCTTCCACACCTCTACCACCACCGCTGTCTGGGGGGGCAAGGTCTGGCTGCGTCTGGATTTAGAGTACAAGGCCGCCAGATATGAATCTTCTCCCAGGGCCATGCGGTCCACCCGATACGCTGGTTCCTCCAACGGGGCAAATACCCAGCCGTTTATGTTTACCAACTGTGTCGCCCAATAGTAAAGGCGAATGTCGGGCACCGCCCATCCGCCCTCATACGGCCCTCTCTGCAGTTTTTTTAACGCTATTCTAGGCTGCCCTCCACTCCACAATAAGGAGCGTAGCTCCGCCTCAACTGTTTTAAATATGTGCTCCGAAATCGGGAAGGGCGCGCTCTGCAGCGCATAGAGCAATCGAGGCAGCGCCATCATTTTGAATAAGATGGCGCGGTCCATCAGGGAGAGCGGTAGGGTCCTCCAGTGCATCACGTCGCTGTGTAGACGGTCCAATTGCGTCTGCACATTTAACCGAAGGAATTCGGTGTCAGATGACGTGATACATAGTCCCAGATACCGGAACTCTGTACGCCAGATTAGGCCCTCACAGTCTTCTGTTGCTTGAGGCTGGGGGCCCACCAGTACGTACCCCAGCGATTTGCTCCAATTGATGCAGTACCCGGAGTATATCCCGAATTCGCTTAATATGACCATTAACCTTTGGATGGACTCAGACGGTCTCTGGGCGTACAGTAAGATATCGTCGGCGTACAACAATATGCGTTCCTCCCAGCCACACCCCAGGTCTATACCCCGTACTCTCGGGTCTGTACGTACCCAGTCCGGCGGGGGTTCCAGCGCAAGGGCAAAGAGGGTCGGAGAAAGGGGACAGCCCTGCCTCGTGCCGCGCCCCAGTTGGAATTCAAGCGACATAGCCCCGTTAACTCGGACTCTCGCGGTCGGTTCAGAGTAGAGGAGCCTCACCCATGCGCGGAAGTTATCTCCAAATCCTAGTTTCTCCAAGACAGCATATAGGTAGCCCCATTCGATGCTGTCAAACGCCATATGGGCGTCGAGAGATAGCAAGGCCGCCGGTACTCCCGGTCATTTAGTTACTGCCTGCAGGACCCCAAACAGACGTCTCAGGTTGAGGCGCGTGCTCCTCTGGGGCATAAAGCCCGACTGGTCCGGATGGACCAGTGTTTGTATCACTGCACCCAGGCGCGTGGCTAGGATCTTCCCGAGGACCTTCGTCTCGAAGTTGAGGAGGGAGATAGGTCTGTAGGAGCTGCATGTTTCCTTCGGCTTACCCTCCTTATGGATCACTACGATCGTTGCTTGTCATAGATCTTGCGGAAGCTGCCCATTCTCCCGCGCCTCGTGGAGCATAGCACACATGTGCGGTGCCGTTCAGCTTGCCACACACCCAAGCGCTTCTGCCAGGAACCCGTTGGGACCCGGGGCCTTACCCCTCTGCAGATCCCCCATGGCCTCTTCTACTTCGTTGACCGTGATGTCTGCATCCAGAATATCCCTGTCCGCAGGCTCCAGTAGGGGCAGCTGCATCGGGGCCAGGAAGTCACAGCATTCCTGCTCCCCCTTAGTAGTCTGAGATCGATAGACCTCCTCGTAGTAGCAGGCGAACTCCTCCGCAATCGCCACGCTTGTAGTGCTCACTGACCCGTCCGCACGCTCTATACCTGGCACCCAGCTGCGCCCTCGATCTTTCTTTTCCAGCCAGGCGATCATTTTATTTATACAGGTTATCAAGTGTGGAAATGGACACTAGTTACAAATCTAAACCATTGGGTGAAGATACTGGGTAAAGATACTATAGTACCCTCAAAAAACTCAATGTTATCATTGGGTACTATAGTTTGTGATTTGTGCCCGCCTCATCCAGAGCCTACTCTGGCCTAGTTTCGCCGCTTGTGCTGACTCTGCCCCTGGTTCCAGGGGCAGAGTCAGCACAAGCGGCGAAATCGAAACCCACGCGGCTCTGAGCTCCAAGGAAGCTGAAACCCCCTGTGGATACAAATCTACAATCACGACAAGCGTAACAGAGGGTGATTGGGCAGTGAAAGCCTACAATAAGGCGGTCAACCAACCAAAAAAAAGTTACTACACAAATTGTGTAAGTACATGCCACCAATATATGTCTGTATGTGTGTAAGTCCTGACGAAAGCCCCACATGCTCGTTTGAGCCAAGGGGGGCTGAAACATGTCGACAAAATTCTCAATATACTTAGAGATCCAGTAACTCGATCTCTCACAAGTACCATCTATGTTTTATTACTAGAGACTCATACCATTTATTAAAGTTTTTTGTGGATGAGTTCTAAATTTTTAAACTCACTTTTTCACCATTTTTTCACTTACCCCATCCTGGCGGGGGTACCCTTAAAACCATCTCTGGACACTGCAAACTAGACCAGAGGAGCCTCTGGATGAGGCGGGCACAAATCACAAACTATAATACCCAATGATAACTGCCACAAACTACAATGTGGGGCGGAGAATAGATATACACCGCAAAACCAAAATAACATTGAGTTTTTTGAGGGTACTATAGTATCTTTACCCAGTATCTTTACCCAATGGTTTAGATTTGTAACTAGTGTCCATTTCCACACTTGATAACCTGTATATTAAATCTGGGGAAGCAAATGGACATTTATTCCTCCTCCCTACACTCTTGATTACTCGATCATTTTATTTGCCTTATCACCCAGGTCGTATACCCGTCGCTGGGTGGTCAGCGCATGGGACCGTGCCTGTTCCATCGTAAGGTCCCTCAATTCCTTGCTTAGGAGGCGCGCTCTATGCTGCCTATCCTGCCCCTGTTCCTGGGTGGATCCCACCTCAGCCTCCAGTTCGTGGAGCTCCACCTCTAACTTTTCAGCCTGCGCATAGTTCTCTTTTCTCCGTCTCCCCACCTCCACCTGCACGAAATCCCTTGCCACCGTCTTATACGCTTCCCAGACCACCCCGGGGGAGCTCACGGACCCTACATTGTCCTCGAAATAATGTTCCACCCGTTCCCGGAATCTCTCCTGGAAATCCCTGTCTTTGAATAGGAAGGGATCAAGTTGAGGGGGGACACTCCGGTCTCGCCTAGGACCCACCATCTGAACCCCAACCGGTGAATGGTCTGATATCCCTCTGGCCTTGTGATGTCCGCCCCTAAAGAGGCTCAAGCTATCATTACGTTTAAGCATGTAGTCGATCCTGGAGGACGAGCCATGGGCGCGGAGACGTGGGTGTATTGTCTTGTCTGCGGATTATGTGCCCTCCAGAGGTCCACCAGACCCAGCGCATGTGCGAAGTCTCTGAAATGATGCGCCCCTCCACCACCCAATTTAGGCGGCAGTCGGTCCAACTCCCCGGCCATCACATCATTCATGTCCCCTCCCAGGATCAGTGTCCCCGTGGGCATCTCTAACAGCGCCTTACCAAGATCGGGGAGTGTAGTCGTGTGGAGCTTTGTGGGAATATAGAGGGAGCACAGGTTCAGCGTACGGCCTTCCCATTGGGCCGACAACCCTGAGTAGCGACCCTGGGGATCTAGGCAGCATCTCTCCAGTACCACCGGCAGTGAGTTTCCTTATATGATTTTTAGGCCAATAACTTTGTTCCAACGTAAGTAGTTTTTAAGATATGAATTTTCAAAGTTCGCAAAGTAACACACTCTTGTCCGCAATTATGCACCACAGAAGTCTATGCGAGAAAATAGGAAAATGCATATCAAATCATACAGTTGGATCTCGAGGTTCACCTTCTGGATTTAGCAAGGCCAGGTCCAATGTTCCACCAGCAGATTATCGGGAGCATCACAAATTTAACCGGGAGCATGGTGCTGAGGTTGTTGGTAGCAGCCACGTTACGGAGAAGGGGGTCACCAGAAAACACACTGCACAAGGAGACTTAAAGGTAGGTCCAATGGGTCTCACTCGAGGAAACAGGTTGCATGGGCCTCAGGACCATGGGAGCACAGCTGATTCATCGGTACCTAAGCTTCACGGGCTGGGAGCAGAGCAGATAGGTCAGCTGGGCGGCGTGCATCAAGAGGTCTTCATGGTCAGGGAGAGGCAGATTGCAGGGACGATTCTGGGACAACTTGGCCACTCATTAAGTGGGTCACAGGGTCTCAACGTCCTTCAATGGGTACTTACTTCCTGGGCAGTTGGAGTCTAGATTGGACTCTTCATCTCGGTATAGGTTGCAGGGGGTCCGGTACCACAGGCATTTGTATGGCGCGGCTCTTGTAGGCCCAGGTGTCTTCACACACTGTGTGGAGACAGATCTGGCCCTCCGGAGCCGATGTACCTCTTCTTGCTTGGATGCTGCGGAGTCACCAGAGAGCAGCAAGTCGGTAAATCAGACTCAGCTGATTCGGTGCCTGCGGACTGCAGGGGAGTAATTCCTCTACCCCAAAGGAGTTCTCTGGCTATTGGTGAAGGGCTGGAGGTGTTTTGGGGTTCTTGGAGGCCTCACAGTTGCAGGACGACACAGCACATCGTAATGGTTGAGCCCTGGGAGCAGCAGGCAGGGTATTGCGCCAAAATTCTGAAGCAGGTCTTCGGTTCTTGGGTCAGCAGCTCTTCTTTGTCTGTGTTTCTTTGTAACTGTCAAATCTAAGTTCAGGGTCCAGGGATGCCACCTAAATACTAACATTAGGGGCGTCAAAGGGAGTGACAGGTAGTAGCCAATGGGCTACTTATCTTTAGGGTGTCTACACACTCTAAGGGACCACTTCCTGCGGGAAGGGGCACTACCCTAGCCCTGATAGGCTACGTCCTGCCATCACAAGATGGAGGAATTGGATAAGTAGTGTCCACATCACCTGCCCCACCTTAGGGGTAGTGCTGGCTGAATGTGAGCACACCTCCCAATCAAACTAATTTTCTTGCGTGTCCTCCTGCCAAATTTGGAGCAGGACGGGGGGCTGGCATCATCCACTATCAGCAATTCAAAGGTGGCATCGTCTTTGAAGCTTCCTGTCATGGAATGCCATTCCGGCTTGGGGGGAGGTGTGAAGCACCAACGCCCAGAGCAGGCTTTGTTGCTGGCCTCGGAGAGGGCAGGCTCTCACCCCATGAGGTCAGAATTAGGTCTGATAACGGGAGGCTGGCTAAAACTAATCAGAGGCCACACCAGTGTTTGGTAGGTTTTCAGAGGGCCCTCTAAGATGTCCCCTCTGTGCATTTGTTTATAAATCCAACATTGGCATCAGTGAGGATTTATTAAGACAAGATGTTTGGTACCAAACATCTTCGGGTACAGTGAATCCATAATGGAGCTAGGAAACTCGTATTGACAAGTATGAAATGAAATGAAATGAAAAGAAACTTGCTAAAGCGCACTGCAGCCAAGCGGCTTCCTGGCGCTGAGGGTGGGTACCGGATTCTACAGAGCAACCGAGGGGGCTAACAGGGGAAGGCCTGGGAAAAGAGAAGGGTTTTTAGGGCTTTACGAAAGGAGGAATAAGTAGGGATAGAGCGAATGGGCAACGGAAAGCTATTCCAGAACTGGGGGGCCAGGACCGAAAAACGGGTGCCACCAGTTCGGGATTTACGGAAACGGGGTACTTGGAGAAGGAAGAGAGATGAAGAGCGAAGGGTGCGAGCCGGGGTATAGGGAGTGATTAAAGAAACAATAAAAAGGGGAGCAGAGTGGGTATAAGCCAGGAAGGCTAAGCAAGCCAATTTAAAAAAGGATCTAAAGTGCACAGGGAGCCAATGAAGGGACTTGAGTACAGGCGTGATGTGAGAGGATTTGGGAAGGTGAAAAATGAGACGGGCTGCCTGGTTTTGAATGGCCTGTAACCGTCGTGTTTCAAAAGCCGGAATGCCCACGTAAAAACCATTCCCGTAGTCAAGGCGGGAGGTGATAAGGGCCATGACAATGGATTTGAGGGCATTCGTGGAGAAAAACCGGGAGATTTTTCGGATGAGACGGAGGGATAAGAAGCAAGATGAAACGACGGAGCTGACTTGGGCATGCATGGAAAGGTCATTGCTGACCTTGATTCCAAGGGTACGGACGGAGGGAACTGGTAGGGGGGGGGCCAAAGGAAAGGGGCCAATGAGTCGGGGACCAGGGATTAGTGGGACCACCCGTGAGGACAAGCTCCGTCTTATCCGGATTCAACTTAAGATGATTCAAGGCCATCCATTCCGAGATAAAGATTAGGGTGGAACTAAGAAAGAGAGGAGAATCAGAAGTAGAAAGATCAAAGATGAGCTGGAGATCATCCGCGTAGTTATACACGGAGACCCCCAGCTCGCGAAGAGAACGAATGAGAGGATAGATGTATAGATTGAAAAGAAGAGGAGAGAGAGAGGAACCTTGGGGGACCCCACACACAAGAGAGCGGGGGGCGGAGAATCCTGCGAAATGAACGGCCTGGGACCTGCCTTGAAGGAAGGACGCTAGCCAAGAGAGTGCCACTCCCCTGATGCCGGCTGCGCTGACACGGTCGAGAAGAATGGCATGGTCGACCGTGTCAAACGCAGCCGACAGGTCAAGGAGCACCAGGGCTTGGGGGAGATTAGAGTCCGCTTTACCCTTGAGCTCATCCAAAACAGCGGTGACCACGGTCTCGGTGGAATGGCCCGGGCGAAAGCCCGCCTGATGGGAGGCCAAGAGGCAGTGTTCCTCAATATGTGAGGACAGGCAAGATGTGACGTGGCTTTACAAAATCTTCCCCAAGTAGGGAAGAAGGGAAATGGGCCTAAAATTAGGGAGGGAGGAGGGATCCAGACCAGGTTTTTTGATAATGGGGAGAACTATTGCGGTTTTAAAAGAAGAAGGGACGGAACCAAAAACCAGGGAAGAATTAAGGAGAGTGAGAGGGGGTGCAGGACAATAGGTGAAGAGGGTTTGAAGGATCCGGGCCGGGGCACAATCGGCCGGAGAGCCGGACTTGACTTTAGCAAGCAAAAGAAGAAATCTTTCAATAGAGATAGGAGGGAAGTGGTCCAGCAAAGAAGGTGGCGGTGAGCGGGGGAAAGTGGCTCGGGGTTGAGAGACTGCGGGGATATTGGCTTTAATGGTGGCAATTTTGTCAATAAAATAGTTGTTGAGTGCAAGGCAGAATGATTGGGAGGGGGCGGAGCTGATGTTCGTGCGATCGGAGGTGGCAAGCTGCTTAACAAGGGAAAAAATCTCACGGGGTTTGTTTACAGAAAGAGCAACTTTCTCTGAAAAATAGTGTGTTTTGGCCGATACAATTGCTTTCTTATAGCTGTTAAGCAGAAGTTTGTATTTGGCGCGGAGTAGGGGACAATATTTTCGCCTCCAGTGGCGCTCCGAGCGCCTGAGACTAAGTTTAAGATCTTTAAGTTCACTCGTGAACCATCCATGTGCGTCATGTGGCCGGACAGATTTGACTTTCTTCAGGGGGGCGACCATATCACAGGAGGAAGAGAGCCAAATACTGATGGCGTCAGCTTGGGATTCGAGAGGGAGATCCGTCAAATCGGGCGCTGAGGAGGCCAGAGAAGAGGAAAGAAGAATAAGGTCCGTCTGGTTCCAGCTACGGGCTAACACGTTCTTGGAAAGAAGGGGTTTAGCAGAAAAGGCAGAAAAAATGCTAAAAGAAATAATAAAATGATCCGACCAAATGCACGGAAGGATAGAAGGAGGAGAAATTTGGCGACGCAATGACCAAATTTGGTCCAAAGTGACGCCCTTATCGTGGGTGGGGGCAGTAATGTGAGAAATAAAATGTAATGACTGAAGAGTAGCAGAGAAGTCTTTAGATGCAGAACTTTCTCTGGGATCATCAGGCCAATAATTAAATTCCCCAAGTAGGACAACTGACGAGTTGTTTACCGCCAAAGTGGCCAGGAGGTCCTGTAGTGAGGGAACAAACTGAGACATGGACAGGGGAGGACGATACATAAGCACGAAAGTGAGGGGATCAGTGAGGTTTATGGACCGAGCTACAAGGAAATCCACATTAGGTATAGGTGGGTGATCGAGAAGCTGGAATTTGAGCGTGGAACGAATAATCATTGCCACGCCACCACCGGCTTTTCCAGCCGGGCGGTCCGCGCGAAGAGCATAATGAGTGTCGGGAAGAATAGCCAGGAGGTCGGGAAGTGAGTCTGTGGAGAACCAGGTTTCGGTAAGGAATAAATAATCGGGAGAATCCGAACTTAAAAGATTGAAGAGCTCAATTTGGTGCTTAGCTGCCGACCGAGTGTTAAGCAGAAGAGCAGAGGCTGCAGATGGTGGAGATTGGGAGGGAAATGCTACAGAGAAAGCGGGAAGGGTGGAGGTGGAAAGGTGAGGAAGGGGGTGTGAGCAAGGAGGGTGGGATGCGAGAACACCAAGTGTGTCGAGACGTTGCGCCAGTGAAGGAGAGAGAGGGTTGGGGACCATGAGTGCAGATAGTTGCGCAGATGTGTATGATAAAGATTGGGCAGGGTCGATGGCCCCTGGTCCCGGCCGGTCGCGGACGGGCGCAGACGGGCTTGCCTTAGGCGCGCCTTCGGCGCGCAAACGGCGCGTCCGCTGCGCCCGTCCGCTGCGCGGACGGGGGAAACACATAATTAGTAGTACCGTTCAGGGCATGGCCAGGTGAAAGTGGGCGTGGCTGGGGGAGCGGCTCGCTGATGGCGGCGAGCGAGGAAGCCTGAACCCGCTGCAGCGTCTACCTCGGCTCCGCGGGGGCTAACGAGGCAAGGGAGAGGTCCCTGCGAGGGTAGGTGAGTTATATTTAAAATAAAACAGAGTGAACACAGTACGGGACAAAAAAGTTCTAAAATATCAGGGCTTCAAGTAAAGGCTCCCGCGGAAGGCAGGGGAGAATCCAGTAATGCGAGCTTGTAGTCAGCTCCTAGCTTTAAGCCTAAGGTGGGCGTGGCCAGGTGAAAGTGGGCGTGGCTGGGGGAGCGGCTCGCTGATGGCGGCGAGCGAGGAAGCCTGAACCCGCTGCAGCGTCTACCTCGGCTGCGCGGGGGCCAACGAGGCAAGGGAGAGGTCCCTGCGAGGGTAGGTGAGTTATATTTAAAATAAAACAGAGTGAACACAGTACGGGACAAAAAAGTTCTAAAATATCAGGGCTCCAAGTAAAGGCTCCCGCGGAAGGCAGGGGAGAATCCAGTAATGCGAGCTTGTAGTCAGCTCCTAGCTTTAAGCCCAAGGTGGGCGTGGCCAGGTGAAAGTGGGCGTGGCTGGGGGAGCGGCTCGCTGATGGCGGCGAGCGAGGAAGCCTGAACCCGCTGCAGCGTCTACCTCGGCTGCGCGGGGGCCAACGAGGCAAGGGAGAGGTCCCTGCGAGGGTAGGTGAGTTATATTTAAAATAAAACAGAGTGAACACAGTACGGGACAAAAAAGTTCTAAAATATCAGGGCTTCAAGTAAAGGCTCCCGCGGAAGGCAGGGGAGAATCCAGTAATGCGAGCTTGTAGTCAGCTCCTAGCTTTACGCCCAAGGTGGGCGTGGCCAGGTGAAAGTGGGCGTGGCTGGGGGAGCGGCTCGCTGATGGCGGCGAGCGAGGAAGCCTGAACCCGCTGCAGCGTCTACCTCGGCTGCGCGGGGGCCAACGAGGCAAGGGAGAGGTCCCTGCGAGGGTAGGTGAGTTATATTTAAAATAAAACAGAGTGAACACAGTACGGGACAAAAAAGTTCTAAAATATCAGGGCTCCAAGTAAAGGTTCCCGCGGAAGGCAGGGGAGAATCCAGTAATGCGAGCTTGTAGTCAGCTCCTAGCTTTAAGCCCAAGGTGGGCGTGGCCAGGTGAAAGTGGGCGTGGCTGGGGGAGCGGCTCACTGATGGCGGCGAGCGAGGAAGCCTGAACCCGCTGCAGCGTCTACCTCGGCTGCGCGGGGGCCAACGAGGCAAGGGAGAGGTCCCTGCGAGGGTAGGTGAGTTATATTTAAAATAAAACAGAGTGAACACAGTACGGGACAAAAAAGTTCTAAAATATCAGGGCTTCAAGTAAAGGCTCCCGCGGAAGGCAGGGGAGAATCCAGTAATGCGAGCTTGTAGTCAGCTCCTAGCTTTAAGCCCAAGGTGGGCGTGGCCAGGTGAAAGTGGGCGTGGCTGGGGGAGCGGCTCGCTGATGGCGGCGAGCGAGGAAGCCTGAACCCGCTGCAGCGTCTACCTCGGCTGCGCGGGGGCCAACGAGGCAAGGGAGAGGTCCCTGCGAGGGTAGGTGAGTTATATTTAAAATAAAACAGAGTGAACACAGTACGGGACAAAAAAGTTCTAAAATATCAGGGCTTCAAGTAAAGGCTCCCACGGAAGGCAGGGGAGAATCCAGTAATGCGAGCTTGTAGTCAGCTCCTAGCTTTAAGCCCAAGGTGGGCGTGGCCAGGTGAAAGTGGGCGTGGCTGGGGGAGCGGCTCGCTGATGGCGGCGAGCGAGGAAGCCTGAACCCGCTGCAGCGTCTACCTTGGCTGCGCGGGGGCCAACGAGGCAAGGGAGAGGTCCCTGCGAGGGTAGGTGAGTTATATTTAAAATAAAACAGAGTGAACACAGTACGGGACAAAAAAGTTCTAAAATATCAGGGCTTCAAGTAAAGGCTCCCTCGGAAGGCAGGGGAGAATCCAGTAATGCGAGCTTGTAGTCAGCTCCTAGCTTTAAGCCCAAGGTGGGCGTGGCCAGGTGAAAGTGGGCGTGGCTGGGGGAGCGGCTCGCTGATGGCGGCGAGCGAGGAAGCCTGAACCCGCTGCAGCGTCTACCTCGGCTGCGCGGGGGCCAACGAGGCAAGGGAGAGGTCCCTGCGAGGGTAGGTGAGTTATATTTAAAATAAAACAGAGTGAACACAGTACGGGACAAAAAAGTTCTAAAATATCAGGGCTTCAAGTAAAGGCTCCCGCGGAAGGCAGGGGAGAATCCATTTAAAGTACTCTGTACGGCTTCCCTGGGCACTTACAATATCCAATAATGGACTTAGATATTGTAGGGTATTGTCTGCTCATGCAGGTATGTCCACACATGGGATATAGTACACCCTGCCTTAGGGCAGTAAATCCTGCAGTAAGGGTGACTTACCTATACCTCCTGCAATGTCTGTGGTCATGGCACATAGGGCTGAGTGCCATGTCGACTCTTCAGTTTTCTCTGCACCAAGACATGTAGCCTGTAATGGCTGTGGTCCCTAGGGTGGCACAATTTGTGCTGCAGCCCTAGGGAACCCTCTTCAGTCCCAATGCCCCAGGTACCAGGGGTACCATTTACTAGGGACTTATATGGGGGCTGAAGGTGTGCCAATTGTGGTTCAGTTGTAGGGAAAGAATGCTGGTACTGGGAACCTGGTTAGCAGGGACCCAGTACACCTTACTCAAAGTTGCATCAAAAAGTGGTGGTACTGCACCAAGAACCTAGTTTCTCACTCTTGTGGAGTGTCTCAGGAAAAAGAATAAAAGAGTTGCCAGAAAGCAAGCATTTGTGGAAGAATATAAGGAGCCAGTCAGTGAGGTGGTATATAGGCTATGCTCCAGGAGAGGACCATAGAAATGCTGGACAGTTTAACACAAATAAAGCCAGCAAATAGAAAGTAAGCAAATACGAGTTAGAAAACACAAAGCCAATGGTAAGCATTGGCCGGAATGCATTTCTAGGGCAGCTGTCAGCATGTGCCTAATATGTCAATGCAGTAGGCTTCGACCTACAAAATGGGGGGCGGGAGTGTCTGTGGTGGGTAGGCCACATATGGTTGGTTGGCCCTGAGGCTAACCCATGCCACACACTGCAGAAGCCCACCTCATGGCCAAAGGCCCTGCATGGCAGGGGGGTTTGGCATAGTTAAGCATGGTAATGAAATATAACTTTATGTGGAAAAAAACCTAGAAATTCACTGAAAAAAACAAAGGCTTAAGGGATGATTAAGTTAAGTATGTTAATAATATCTTAGTTTGCATTTTTTTAAACTCCGAAATTCACTGAAAAATACAAGGGTTAAAGTGACATAATAGGTAAAAATATCAGTTTAAAAACATTAAATTAAAAAAAAATCTAAAACTTACTACTTACCACTTATAGTTTGTTCAAGTAACCTATATGTTACATCACTCATGACACGTTCTATCACACTAACGATAACATAAATACAACATCTGAAATGACTTCATTAATGACCCCACTAAGCATGGCCGCCATTGGTCTGTTGCAGTGTCATTCAAACTTTTGCCCAGTCACCACAGTGTACATTGTTCCCCAATGGATCAACCCACATCAATCATTGGATCCTTCTACATAAGTGTTTGCATTCTGCCAAGCCTAATATTGTTATCACAGAAAATAGTCACCTTCAGTTACCGGGACTTGTGTGCCAATGTAATATGATTTTCGTAATATTCTTTTTACTTTTATTTTACATTTGCGAATGCCAGGTACCTTTACAGATACTGCCACTGGGCCATGCCCCTCTGGTAGTGTGTCACAGAATTCGTGGGGAGACCGTGCACTCCGTTTTTTTAAACAATAAGATAGTCTATTTATTATCCTGAGTTTACGATCCGTGTGCTACACCTTTCCTTGTGTTTACCTTGCACAGTGGAAACATATAAGTGGGGTCAGAAGCCAAATTTATTCTGGAACAAAGGTGTGCACAACTTATGGTTTACAAACATTTCAAAACATATCTGCAATTGTTGTTCTTGTTTCTCATAATTTTAATACATTCTTTGTTAAACACAAATAATAGTAATAATCATTCACGATGATTGTCGAACATACATAGAACTCTACAAGCATTATTGTTGAAACAATTCAATTGTTCATGCCATTCAATGTGAAAATGGAAGCTGTGGAAGACTGGGCTTTGGAGGGCAGAGATCTAGACAGCTAACCGCTGCGGGAGTGAGAGCTTTCAGTTGCAGTACACTTCCGGGTGACTAGAGGCACAGCATATACAATCTGCACTGTTTGCCCAAGATTTGGGTAAACTTGTGGTTACTGTTGGGGTTCAGTCCTCACTATTTTTACCAGCTATTAAAACACACTGCCTTCTGTCCTCTACCTCTTCTAGCACGTATATCCCACGTACATCCCCGTTGCTGTACATACAATACATAGTACATGCCACAAGCAGATCCCACTCGACCCGGGGTTTTGCTGGTACCAACCTGAAAGAGCAAGCACCCCTGTGTCGTCTCTCTCCCCACCCCATTGTTCCCGCCTTCTCTGTCGAAGTATCACACTATCTGTACCCCTTAGAAAAAATCGGTTACAGCAGGGACTTTTAGCACATATATTCCTTTGGCTGAAGCTTGATACAATGCAAGCATATGGGAACACACTTGTGTTATCTCTGTATTTTTTTTTTACATTTGTACAATCAAAGATGTCTGTTCATTCGTGAGCATACTTGTGGTTCTGTAGTCGCCCATCGTGGAATAGTAACATTTCATTTCAAAATAGCCACTCATCTGTGTGTACGCAAGTGCACTCAAGCAGGTACACTCAGGCCCTTTTGATTGTTTTTTGTAAGAAAGGTTACACAAATCATATCAAAACAAACATTGGCACAGCCAAAAGGTCTGCAGACAATGCAAAACCTAATTGCTTTGCCAATGGTTGCTTTTTTGTTTTTCCCCAATGTTCGCAAACATTAGGGGAGATTGGATTTAAAAGCGTCCTGAGCACTTGTGCAAAGTGTTGCATTTTCTGTTGATCATCATCTATTACCCATAGCTAGCAAACAAAAAGAAACACGTCCATAATTAGACATGTACTGTGGACTTTGACATCTTTTGAATAGCTGAATTAATTTTCACCAAACCAAAAGAAAGGTAACGAATGACAGAAAGGACATTCAGCCATTAAAATCTAGTGACCAGGGAGGTTGCCCAGAGCTTTGCTCCCTATTATGAATAGCTGTACACTCAGAAGGATGCTGTGGGAAAAGACCAAATACATGAATTCATCAAAGATCTTTCCCCGCGAACTCTGTCAGATGTTGCCCGAGCACATTTGGACAAGAATATCACGGTAGAGGAACTGTACTCAGCCCTTGTGGAGCTGCAGACTGGAAGAGCTCTGTGGCCTTATGGTTTTCCTACTGAGTTTCCTAAAAAATGTATGCCACAGGTAGGGCATCATCACCTACCAGGGGTGTTTCCCACAGTGCTAGAGGAATCCTTACTCCCACCAGACTGGCGGCATGTGAAAATTGTCGACTTTCGTAAGCCTGGGCACCAGCCCAATTTCTCTCCTCAATATTGAGGTAAAACTTCTCGCTCCCTTCTCCACCCTGATCAAGCATGCTTCATGCTGCATAGGGACCGCTTGGGAAGACCAGCGGCGGTGCTACTCGCTGACATAGACAAAGCCTTTGATTCGGTTAGGTGGAAGTATCTGCTTGCTCTTCTTCAGAGCATCAATCTGGGCCCGTGGTTTCTTTCCTATATTCGCCTGCTCTACACTGATTTTACAGTCTCTGTTTGGGTCTCAGGCGCATACTCTGATCTCTTCAAGATTCATAGGGGCACTAGACAGGGGTGCCCATAATCTCCTCTGCTATTTGCCCTGGTGGGTGCCGCTAGCTGCATGGGCAAGGATCGATGCCCAGGTATAGGGATTTGAGTGGCCTGCAGAATTGTCTAATAGAATAGCTCTATATGCAGATGATGTTCTTTTCTTCATTATGAAACCGAGAAACAACTGGCCCACATATTTTACAAATAATGCAGGTTTTTGGCAAAACATCTGGGCTATATAGTAACACTGGCAAATCAATAGTATTCCCTTTTGGCAGGGCTGGCAATGACATGGAATAGGCATCTCAGTTAACGCTGGCTATGACTGGGTTCAAGTGCTTGAGGGTGTCTATTTTCCCAGATCTCACCGTCTCCTGTGACTCCATTATTCTCGTGCATTAAGGAGGCAGTGAAAATCTGGTCCCTACTACCATTACCCCTGCTGGGTTGATCGACAATTTTTAAGATGGTCTTGCTATCCCTTATACTGTACTACCTTCAGAACTATCCCTACATTATTCCCCCTACGTGGTTTCGGCAGGTAAATGCAGTCCTAATCCAGTTTCTAATGGGGGGTGTAGTGATAGGCATTGCTCTCTGGATGTGCTTTCAGTCCACATATTTTGGCGGCATAGCCGTAGCAGATGTGCAAGCCTACTATGATGCTTCCCATTTACTGGTCGTTAACGACTTGTGGTATAGTGTGCAAAACGATCCCACGCACGCGACGGAGAGATGGGTGACACATCTGTGCTAGACTTTCTATATAGTGGAAAGAGGCTGTATCCACTGCCCCCAGCGACTCGGGTAGTCCCTCCAACAGATGGGGTGGGGGAAGATTGACAGGGAGGGCAGTCTTCTTCGGCAGGTGGCCTTGCTGAAAGGGTTCCAAATGTGGGATGACATAGGGATATCCACATTGGGAGATGTTTTGCGGGGCACTGTACTAAAAACATTTCAGGAGCTAAAGATCGATTACCAGCTACACCGCAGTCAGTACTACAGATATCTACAGTTACACCATGCTATGTCCCCCTATTTGCGGGCTCCAAGACTTGCCAGAGTTTAAGCCGCTAGAGGGTAAACTGTTGATGGGCAATTTGGACACTCATAAGATAACACAAATCTATCAGTCTTTGATTACGAATAGCTGCATCACTCTGCCAGTCCTTAGTGCGGCTTGGCATGGGCATACAGATACAATAGATGAAGATGACTGGACAGAGGCTCTGGAAGCCCCCTGCAGAGAAGCGATTTTCTCCCTCTTTGCTTGATCCAGTTAAAATATCTACACAGAGAATATTATACTAAGCACTGGTTGCAGTGCATGGGAGCACTTAGTTCCCACCAGTGTCTTCGATATGGGGTAGAGGTGGGCACTTTCTTTCACATGGTGTGGAACTGTGTAGGATTGATATGCTTCTGGCAAGGGGTGACGCCCTGTCTGGGGAGGTTCTCTCCTGGGAGATCCCACTAGACCAGAGGTTTTCAATTTGTGGGGAGCAACCCCCAGGGGAGTCATGGGAAGGAGAGCGCGCATTCCCCAGCCTTATTGTCGGCACACAAGGATTGCTGAATGGCATCAGCTCAGAGCGGTTGTACCAGACAGAGCCTCGCAATGGGAGCTGCTCTGAGAAGCCAACCTATTTTGCACACTCCTCACCAGTTGAGCAAACAAGATGGTTCTTCGAGACCACGACCAATAGGAGTCAGTCAGGCTCGGCGAGATGCAAGCACCAGCTTAATTTAGCCCAGCAAGCCTGTTCATGTACTGCGTCCACGAGGGAAGGTGCAAGCTGGACTAGGGGGGCTGGTAAATCGCAGGTAAAATGGGATGGAAGTCAGAGACCAGAACCACCGAAGTATGAACTTTCCTTACATTCTTCTATCTCGAGAGGAGTCATTTTTTTCCTGTTTTTGTTATTTAGTTTACACAAATTCTTTTATAATGCATACTGTAAAGAACTCACACAAAACAAGACATTGTATTTAGAAGTGGTTTTAAATTTTTCTATTGTGCTTGAAAAAAAAATTTGTACTGGAAAGGCTTATTGACGTCTGTTGCTAGAATATTTATATTTCCTTTTAAATGCATGTTTGCAGATTATATTTAACATTTATTTCTGTTAACTTTTAATTTTTTATTCCTTGCTCTCATTGAGGCCATAATTCTGCCAAATATGATATTTACACAGTGCAATCACACGACCCTTCGTGTGATGAAGATGGTTTCCACAGTGAAAGCACTTGCAAAAATATTTAAATAGCCATTCCCTACCTGGGGCAGTTAATTCCGATAGTTAAATGGTTCCTCTGGAGTGTCATTCACAGTGGTGTAATGAAAGTTGAGAGGGCACCCCTGCAAAGTACATGGAGGCCCCCCCTCCAGAGTCAGTCAGGAGCTCTCAGACCAGGGTACTGTGCTGAGGGGGCCCACTGGAGCTCGGGCTCCCCCCTCACCGCAGGGACTTTGGGGGGCCTATGTTACACCACTGGTCATTCAGGGAGTTTCATGTGATTTGAAACAGTAGCTGGGCAGACAGCTAACTGCCAAAGTGCTTGCTTGCCCGAAAGAAATGCAAATGTGTTCTATGGGTCAATCTGCAAATGTAAATAAAGGGTGCTTGGAAGCAGGTACCGGTTTTAATTAATCGAATTACTCAAAGCTTTGTGATGACAAAGATGTATTCTTTTTGAGTGGTAGTGCACAGAGTTAACAATTGAGCTGTGAAGTGTGTGCATTTACTAGTAATTGTATTTGTATAGCGCTTACTACCCCAGAAGGTGTTGAAGGGACAGTTTTTGTTTAAAAAAAACAACAACAAAAATTACATACAATCTGGGTATTACTAAAATGCAATTTTTAAATAATGAGTTAAATATTCACAGTGCTTTCTGTTACAAGCTGTGACCTCCTAGCACAAAAAATACACAAGTCAATATTCTCCACTGCACAATAAAAGATTTAAATCTGTTGGTCTCTGATTATACACAGACCTCTGCAGTGCATAAATTAATAGAGGTTTCATAATGTACTGTAGTGTATTTCCCACTGAGGAACAACGTTTTTAAATTTATTTTTCATTTAAGCTGTCCGTTATTTTATATGTAGCTTCCTGGCGGTGAAAGACTTAAAAACTTACAGAATACATTGTTTAATAATATTTCCCAATCATAAAATTGATTTGCCATGGGAATTGATGGTGTTTATAGTTGTTGATGATGAGTACAAGGTTCTAGAATTTTTTTGTCAGGAGGGGGTCCTTACACCTAAAAACTTTTGACAAGGGAGTCTCTTCACCAAAAAGTTTAAAGACTTCCACACTAGACCCTAAATGTATCCTGCTTCATAGCACAGAGGGAATAGGAGGCAATCGGTGTAAAAAGCATTTGCTGTTTTTAGGTTTCACGCTAGCGAAAAGAGATACAGCCAGATTGCGGATAGTGGACACACCACCAATAGGGACCTGGAAGAGAGGGGGTGGATTATTACATGGGGCTGGAGGTTGAGGTGTTTCAGGCTAGGGAATGTCTGCAAAAACACCCGAAGATATGGCAGCGCTGGGCTGACTGCAGAGGTATAGTGTTGACCCCGGTTCGCACTGTGGAGTCCCAACTGAAAGTTGAAATACAACTTTTCTTTATTTTTTATAAACCTTTTTATTGGATTTCATCATTTTACAAGTCATACAATAATCAAACTTGACTGCTTTGGCATTACCATTAATATTAACATCATTGTGACAAACAACAGCCTGGTAATTAATCAAGTAGTTGATTAGTTTTTTTTGTTGAGTATTTTGATGAATGGAGGGCGACCCCCCCTATCATCTCCGCCGGAGATGCCGGGAGGCATCGAGGAAGCGGTCGGTGGTAGGATTACCGCAGTTCTCCGACCCGTATGACTGTCTCAAGTCCATAGTCCATTGTAAAGGGTGTTGTTAATGGATAATCCAGGTTCCAAACTGAACTTGGGGAAACGTAACTCGGGAAATGTGGGGTCGAGGGGAGGGCTTGGGGTCGCAGAAGGCGGGGGTCAGTGTAGAGGAGCCTCATGTTGTTCCATTAGCGTCATGCACTTTACCCACTCTTGTCTGATGGCGTGTTTTCTGGAGGGTGGCCTGGGGGGGAGCTGGCATCACGTGGAGGAGGTGGGGGGGAATAGGGCGTGCGGGTGGGCTAGGATGCGCTTGATTCTGGTGCTGCCTGGGGGTCTTGTGTGGGTTCTACGTCGTTCGCGTGTGTTTCCTTAAAGTCCTGTAGGAGTGTCGCCTATTCTAATGAGATAGGACGCCGACGTGTGCCACGGGCTTCCACTTGCCGAATAAGATCTTCCTTGGCTGCGGCCAACTTCTTTACTGCCCCCCACCATGCGGCTATTGGGGGACCTTCTGCCACGCGACAATGCATTGCCACACTAAGCTTAGCTAACAGCACGGCCAGCAGGGCTAATTTGGTCTCTACTTTCTTCCGTTTATTGCGTTTAAAAATGCCTACGGCGCTTGACTCCCATGTATGGAAGTCGAAGTTGAAATACAACTTTATGAGGGCCTAGACATGGGAACATGAGAGTGGGTCCAGTTATGTATTTGACTGAAACTTTGCTAGCGCTGTGTGGTTTGTAGGGTGGTGGTCTGGGTTTGACTGTGCAAGTTTCTGTACTGTTGTTGTTCATGGGAATTTACCCTATGATCGCTTTCTATATTTGTATGTAGGCCGTTGCTGCATGAATACATCGCTAAAACCCAGTAAAATTTGTTATGGATAAAAACAAAATCTGGTGAAAATTCGTTAAGTGGTTTCAGTTGTACACACTGAGAAAAGATCCTACGGGAAATGCTATTTTATTTGCAACAGAAAAAATGTTTGCCTGTGCCCCTTCAATGTCTGAATTATTTTACTGATCTGAACTATTGTTGGCATGCTCTTTAATGTCCTAATGATCACCCAAGATTGGTGCAGATTAGTGAAGTGAATGGCAAAGTTATTACTATAGGTGCAAAAATATGGTTTCGTATGAACTGAAATGTCAACACTAATTACAGAGGCGCAACTGCATGACTCAAACGTCGGCTTCAAGACCAAACCAACTGCACAATACAACCAATCTCCACATGAATCCCACACAATTGAAGAAAAATAGCACACCACTGCACACATCACCTAAACACAACAGAAAACACTATTCTGCAATAATAGGCAAAATAGCATACCACAACACAACCAACAAAACAAAAACGGCTCATGACAGTACAACAAAACAATAACAAGATAACAGCACATTACTAAACACCTCAACACAATGGCACAAAATGCAACCAACATAACAAAATAGCATAGCACAAAGTCACATAACATCACAGCAACAACACAACTGCCTCATACAACAATGCTACAACACTAAAGCAACAAAACACAGCCAACTACACAATGCATTTATACAGTCCATATATACGAAAATCTCTGTGGTTTCCAGTTGCTCCATTCATGATTATTTGTCAGTCAACAGTTCTACACTACATCACTTGGGTCAAAGGCACTTTTTTGGAAACATGGAAATAAGAGTATAAAACACTCACACAGACCCCAATAACATCAAAACATATTCACAATACAAGACAACAGGAAGCAACAACACAATATAAAGCACAACTTAACAGCACAGCACTACACTACACAATATGATAACAGCACAATACAATAACACAAAACGCTGTAACAACAGAAAACAACTTCAACACATAAAAACAACACAAAACAGTGGACATTACACACTGCCATACAACACAGTAACGTAGCATAACAACACAAATATCTTAGCTGAACATTGCAGCCCAATGGCAAAGCAGCATTAATTATGGTAGAACTTAAAATACAATGAGTTGCAACAATCAGCTATTAAAACATGTAACATATATTTGATTTATTCACAGGAGTAATGAATCAAAGGCTTCTCAGTGTAGATGAGAAAGCGTTCAAGCCTTCTGGCTATCACAGGACTACAAATCCATAAGGAAGTCAGGAACTATGATGGAAGATGGACACCCATCCACATAGAATCTACGTTTAGATAACAATTGATATATGAATCCTCAGGGAAAAGGGGAAGGGGAGAGAGATACAGCAGTGAGTCAGATAACACACTCCAGAAGTTTGGAAAGTGTTGATGATATGAAGAGTATCTCAAGGACTTCATGTTCATGGCCCAATAAAGAACAAGGGACAGGAGGGTAACTGCTGTAGTTCTAGGGCAGGGTCTTCACACCAGGGTTTGGAGTCACTCGTTTAGTAGGTAAGTTGTTTATTTCATGGTAGGCCCTTATGTTACAGCAAGAGCATCAGTAGCTCCTATTAGGGCTCCATCCTCCCTTCAAATACAATGTCCTGCCAGGCTTCAGCCAGCACACAGCCCCCAACAGTCTATATATCATCACATCTCCACACTCAACATTCTACAACATGCGCACTCAACCCCTTCATCACAGTCACATCACATGACGAGTATGCCCAGACTAGGGTCTTGTGTTCACTGAGCCATTGGATCCTAGCTCTACCCGGCTGATGAACTGTAAGGGTGAAACCGGTCCTGGGTTGCTTATGATCTGTTTCAGTAGGACCTGGTCTGGCAGCTTGGGCTGGGCTGTTCCCACTGGGGCACGATCAAGTCTGATTTACATATGGCTGTGTCCAAACTGGTAGGCGAAAAACAATATATGGGGATACTGCCCAAAGCGATTGCCAGTTGCTGAGATTAAGTCAAGCATTTCAGCAATCACCTGGTTTTTTATGCAATTAGCAGGGTCTAAGGTAGGTCTAGCTGAAACTAGTCAACTGGGCTCTTCCGGGAAAAGGGCTTCTAACAGCTTGCTGTGGCCCTGAAGCGTAACAGGAGGTGAACCACCAGATCGTTGGAGTCCAGTTCTTTGTTCTAGGTACAAGTGGGAGTAGGTCCAACCTTTTAGATCACCTCATCAGCAGGTGAAGTTCTTCTTCTGTCTTCAACAGGCTCAGTAGTAGTATAAAGAGGGTGCCCAGGGGTGCCATATTTATGCTGGGCACTGCCCTGTGGGTGGGGGTGACTCTTAGCCCCTCTCTAACCAATGGGGAAAAGTTCCCAGGGGGGACCCTCACCTCTTTTGCAGCAGTTCCTGTGCACCCTATTGTAAACAATCCCATGGTGCTTCTCTCTACTTAACTCTAACATGTCATAACCTTTTGTCCCCTGTACAATGCTCTTGTACCTATCCAAGCGGTGTGGCCTGGGAATAGAGTAACCCCTCTGTGGTCACCTAAAACCCATTCTGGAGGTAGCTCCTCTCCTACTGGAATTGGTGCCTGGCTGACTAGAGGGACAAAGGAGGGGGCAGGCTAAGGTGTTGGCAGCATCTTCCAGTAACAAGATAGGCATATCTCCAGTTAATTAGGTTCCAAGGCAAAGCCCAAATGATCATCCTGTCAGAGAAAAAGAACATCTCCAAATATCCAAGGCCTTTGTGTCAGCTCAAGGAGCAAGTTCACACCTCCGGAAAAGGACTATTCGGCTCCTAGTTGAGCGATGGAAGCTCAAGCAAATGTAATATTGCTATTTTCGATTAGAAAATAACTTCAGAATTCATTCTTGGACTTTCTAAAATATTTGTTACAAATCCAATTCATTGGTAAAGTCAGATTTGGAATGCATATTTGAGAACAGGAAAAAAGGCCTGTTACCTGCCTAATGTCTCTAGAGGCTCAACCTACCTGCAGCCTAAATATGTTATTCTTGGAGGTATGTCACTCTGATATTGTAGAACAACGGATGATGTAAAACAGTCAATGGTTAGTTTGTAAATCAATAAGTGCCAGCGCCCAAGATTTTGGTCAGAAACCCAATGCCAGCACTACGAATATTGGGAGTGTTGAGTAACAAGGCCATGTAGTCTTGATTCCACCATAAGCCTCTTTAATCCACCACCAGACACACCGTCTCCCTTTGGCTCTCTCTTGCAGGTGATTTTCATAACTACTTTCTGCCTTTGTCACTGTTTTGTTTTTTACGCCTTTCTCTTCCTCTTTCTTCCCCCCTCTCTATTTTTCTTTCTCTTCCTATGGGTGAAAGTCTGATGAGGAAAGGTAAGTGCCGTTCCCAAAAAAACTGCTGGTGAGCCCCCACTGGCAGAAATTATGCACTGCGTTAATCTCATTTTACAAGAAGATACTTCTTGAGGAAAGGTATTGGAGCAGTACACTTCAGCTCTGGCCAGCTCAGTTCAGTTCAGATGTGACCTTATTGTTGCTGAAACAAACCAATCTATAAAAATCTGTTTTAGAAATGAAAGAGACTATCAAGTGGGCATCAATGCCTTTGTCCTAATGAAAAAGTACCTGCTGAAAATCACTGTAAGCCAAAAGTACATATGTCTTTTCAGAGACTTCTATTGTTCACAATTTCTGCCTTATGTAACAGGTATTTCCTTGTGTTTTGGTGGACCCTCGTCGCTGGAGCCAAATAGCGCATTTGACACCCAGAGCGCATTTCCCTTTTCTCAACGCTACTGCTGGCCGGACCCGCTTCGCGGGTCCCGCTGCGCGGTAAATTTGAACTTGCCTGCTGTTGGGGATATTTGGGAGAAGGCATTCCGTGAAAACAGGGCTGCGAGCGCGTCTGCAGTGGGACTCCAATTCCCAAGAGTCCCTGCTGCTCACCTGCACCGAATTACCACCTGGTGCCGCTCTCCCTGTAGGTGACGCCCCCTTCAGCCATTTCGCCCTGATAAATCAGAACGTCATCACAGCTGCGCGGGAGCGCCGGGAGAAGCCCGGGACAAGGGCGGGACCGTCTGTGGCCGTCCGGGGCCGAACGAGGCTGGGCTGGGCCAAGTCACTTTCATTTTTATTTTATTTTTGAGTGGGGTATTGTGTTGTGATCACTCTAACGTTTATTTATTTTCCGGGGCTGTAATATTCAATCGTTTAGAATTGTTATGAGTCATTCTGCCCCTCCCGGTGTAGGAACATCTGTACTTGGCCCATTGGACACATTTTTTTAAAAATCTACCAAGGACTTAGATAGGGACCTTCTCTTAGCAGAGAGAAGAGCAGAACGTCGACGTTCAGTTGAGCAGCTAAAGAAAATTTCATTGCATACACAATCAGTCCTAAACTCTACTCATGATATGGCCGCTCAAGGGCTGAGCACAACTGAGGATGATACCACCGACATTAACCAATTCCCAAATATATTTAGATTTCCTAGTATCTCCCCGCTTTGTGTTGATGTTAACAGCGGTGACCATCTAGGTTGTCCGCCAGTGGACCACTCGAGCCTTTTGGTATCAAATTCTCCATCTATTAATATTATTGATTTGGACCCCTGTCCCACGTTGCCCAATCTCCCATCGGGGGGTACAGACCCTGGTGAGTCTACATCTATAATGAGTAAATGCAATAGCAGACACAAGCCTGATGAGGCCAAAAGGGTTGTGCACTCCCCACCAAGGAAAAGAAGGAGGAAGGGTGGGGTTAAAAGGGAAGGACACAACGGCCAGTTACCCTCACCAGCCCCGTCGAAGTCTAACATCGAGCTGGGGCCTCCACCCACTGTAGCGCCAGAGGTTTCAGGCGCACAGGTGATGGAGACCCCGGAGTCACCTAGCGAAGAGGCCCATGAGGTGTCCTACGCTAACATAGAGAAGCTTATTAAATCTTATATGCTTCCTGTGTTGGAACGTGTTAGGACATTGGGAGATAAATTGGACCGTCTGTTGGCAAATTTTGACCCTATTCACGCATCTAACGGGGATATGGCCAATGGTCCACCAATTAGACCTTCCGGCCCACCCAAGGGTAGTGGCACTATAATTACTTCCTCCAGTATACCCACCAAAAGTGCTGCTAACAATGCCATTGCTATTACTAACAAAGCACCAGTCTTAGCAGCCAAAGCCCCTGCAGTGGCAAAAAATGCCAAAGAAAATCCCAGGGCGGTAGTAAATAAACCTCCAGGGAAGGGCGTTGTGTCACAGATAAGGAATGGGATGGGTAAAACAGCTAACCCCTCAGACATAATTAACAAACCTCTTCCCCATAAGATAAATGTAGATCTGCCACCGGACTCCTCTAACTATGTTATTGTTATGACGGGTGTGCCACCGGTTGCGGAAGGGGACAGGGAAAATAACGAAAGCTTAAAAAATAAAGTCATTTTTTGGCTGAAAACAAATAGGCCCCTTCCCTCACATCTTAATGGGGACATCGTTACAGTCAGAAGATGTAGGTGGGTAGGGGTACGCCCTAAGGATATTGAGGGGGATATAGTCATTATTAACTTTAGGGACCATAAGGTTGTATCCCACCTGTCCGACTGGTATGTAGGAAGTAACGAGGGAGGGATTTCTACGAGGAACCTCACATATTTCTATCCTGAAACCCTGATCAATCCAACAGATCAACCCCCTGTAAATAATTATAAAAACACTAAAAGCCTCCTTAAATGGACCAATTTCTCTAACAACTACCATGGATTCCAATTCAATCCCGAGGCGCAGTATCGCTCCTACATACAATCCAATTACAACTGTCCTGTTCAGACTCCGGGTTGGGTTAAGATCACTAACCAGCCTAAGGGTCCCCCAGTTCTACCTGATCAAACATTCCCTAATTACCCTCAGCATCCACTGGCTTTTTTGCCACCTGCCCCCTTACAGACACATCAGCACCCAAGCTCCCTGCCAGATTATCCGCCTGCAAATAGGTCTACCCGGCCCCAAGAGCTCTGGAATATCCCTCTTAGAAACTTGTATGATCCACTATCTTGGTTGTCGACGAACGATTGACCAGCATGTTTATCTGGGGTGGATGTTCCCGTACCTGAGTGTTTGAGGGGGGGTGTTGTATCGGGTAACCTAACCAATGTGCCCGAAAGTATGGAAGCCCCACCCCAACATTCTGTGGAGAGTTGTCTTTCCTATAGTGGAGATCCAGAAATACCTACTTTTGCA
Organism: Lissotriton helveticus; assembly: GCF_964261635.1. Taxonomy (NCBI): domain Eukaryota; kingdom Metazoa; phylum Chordata; class Amphibia; order Caudata; family Salamandridae; genus Lissotriton; species Lissotriton helveticus. The sequence continues at coordinate 940,671,976 of NC_136070.1, forward strand.
TCTCCTCTTTTGTTGGTTAATGATGTTGATATTGTAGGAGCAAACTCTGGTTTATTGTGCCAGGCAGGGCCAAAGTGTCTGCCAATGGATGGCCAGGCTACAGTTGCTATGGGGCATGTTGATCCCACCCCCCTGTCTGATGTATCTAATTCTAATGTCGTAATTGAAATGAATGAACTTCCATGTAAAAAAGGGTACCATCCTGGGATGTTGGAATGTTGCGGGAATTGACTCTTGTATTAATATCCCCGATTGGGCTGATTTTATTCGACAAGGTGATGTCTGGTCATTTCAGGAGACCTGGGCGACCAAATCGGTGTATTTTCCAGGCTTCCTGAATTTTAATAAACCAGTAGTTAGAGGCCACAGAGGTAGGGCCATGGGTGGGCTCATTATATGGGTTCGCCAGGTAGCAGGTGTGTCTGTGAAGGAAGTTTTTATAGATTGTCCTGATATTTTGATAATTAGTGTGAAAACCAGTAGCGGGCTGTCACTACTGCTTATTAATGTGTATGTTAGAGGCACAACGGGTGGGAGAGTTTCAACCACCCTTACTTGTCTGGATGGCTTCCTGGGTTCCACTCAACTATCTGGTCATGTGGTTGTCATGGGGGATTTTAATACCTGTTTTGAACCCCTAGGTATAGAGGATGGTCTACTGACCGAGGATGAGGATTTGACCTGGGGGATTCCCCAACTCGACTTACCCCCGATTGCTAAGTGGTCCCAGGCAGCTACATTTATTAAAGGTCTCTGTCTAAACTGGGGGCTGCGTGCCCTTAATGGACGCGTAAACTCTGATAGGGAGGGTAATAAAACGTTTTTTAATGGTAGACATGGCAGTCGCATTGATTATATCCTAGTTGATATTAAAATGTGGCATTTAGTTCAGGACATGTCAATAAAGCCGCGTCCAGAAAGTGACCACGAACCACTCATAGCGGAATTGAAGGATTCCAGCTTTGCAGGGCCGGTCGATCCACAGCCTAATCCTGTACAAGAGGCAGTGGTATTAACAAATGATCTGAGGAGGGTGCGCTGGCCAAAGGTTGCTGTGGATAATGAAGCACGTGTAAAAATTAGGACCCTGGTATCAAATTCATTAACGGAGATTGATAATTGTGGCGACCAGGAAACGACAATCTCAAAAATCACAGATATCCATGCTGGCCTATTCTTGTCCCTAAAAACTCTGTTTGTAAAATTGGTTGTTGTTAATAGGGCTAGGGGGAAGGGTAACAAGCATTGAAAATGCAATAGGTCTCGCAATAGAAGAGTTTGACATTTTTCGTTTTGCATATAGATGAGTGGCGTTGCGTGGATGAGTGGCGTTGCGTGGATGAGTGGCGTTGCGTGGGTGAGTGGCGTTGCGTGGGTGAGTGGCGTTGCGTGGGTGAGCGGCGTTGCGTGGGTGAGCGGCGTTGCGTGGGTGAGCGGCGTTGCGTGGGTGAGCGGCGTTGCGTGGCTGAGCGGCGTTGCGTGGCTGAACGGCGTTGCGTGGCTGAGCGGCGTTGCGTGGCTGAGCGGCGTTGCGTGGCTGAGCGGCGTTGCGTGGGTGAGCGGCGTTGCGTGGGTGAGTGGCGTTGCGTGGGTGAGTGGCGTTGCGTGGGTGAGTGGCGTTGCGTGGGTGAGTGGCGTTGCGTGGGTGAGTGGCGTTGCGTGGGTGAGTGGCGTTGCGTGTGTGTGTGGCGTTGCGTGTGTGTGTGGCGTTGCGTGTGTGTGTGGCGTTGCGTGTGTGTGTGGCGTTGCGTGTGTGTGTGGCGTTGCGTGTGTGTGTGGCGTTGCGTGGGTGAGTGGCGTTGCGTGGGTGAGTGGCGTTGCGTGGGTGAGTGGCGTTGCGTGGGTGAGTGGCGTTGCGTGGGTGAGTGGCGTTGCGTGGGTGAGTGGCGTTGCGTGTGTGAGTGGCGTTGCGTGTGTGAGTGGCGTTGCGTGTGTGAGTGGCGTTGCGTGTGTGAGTGGCGTTGCATGTGTGAGTGGCGTTGCATGTGTGAGTGGCGTTGCGTGTGTGTGTGGCGTTGCGTGTGTGTGTGGCGTTGCGTGGGTGAGTGGCGTTGCGTGGGTGAGTGGCGTTGCGTGGGTGAGTGGCGTTGCGTGGGTGAGTGGCGTTGCGTGGGTGAGTGGCGTTGCGTGGGTGAGTGGAGTTGCGTGGGTGAGTGGCGTTGCGTGGGTGAGTGGCGTTGCGTGGGTGAGTGGCGTTGCGTGTGTGAGTGGCGTTGCATGTGTGAGTGGCGTTGCATGTGTGAGTGGCGTTGCATGTGTGAGTGGCGTTGCATGTGTGAGTGGCGTTGCATGTGTGTGTGGCGTTGCGTGTGTGTGTGGCGTTGCGTGTGTGTGTGGCGTTGCGTGTGTGTGTGGCGTTGCGTGTGTGAGTGGCGTTGCGTGTGTGAGTGGCGTTGCGTGTGTGAGTGGCGTTGCGTGTGTGAGTGGCGTTGCGTGTGTGAGTGGCGTTGCGTGGCTGAGTGGCGTTGCGTGGCTGAGTGGCGTTGCGTGGGTGAGTGGCGTTGCGTGGTTGAGTGGCGTTGCGTGGTTGAGTGGCGTTGCGTGGTTGAGTGGCGTTGCATGTGTGAGTGGCGTTGCATGTGTGAGTGGCGTTGCATGTGTGTGTGGCGTTGCATGTGTGTGTGGCGTTGCGTGTGTGGCGTTGCGTGTGTGAGTGGCGTTGCGTGTGTGAGTGGCGTTGCATGTGTGAGTGGCGTTGCGTGTGTGAGTGGTGTTGCGTGGGTGAGTGGCGTTGCGTGGGTGAGTGGCGTTGCGTGGGTGAGTGGCGTTGCGTGGGTGAGTGGCGTTGCATGGGTGAGTGGCGTTGCGTGGGTGAGTGAATGGTTAGCTGTTGCTTATGCGACGTATAGCACTTAATACTAAAGTAGGCAGACCTTCTTAGCCTTTGTGAGAATAATAGCAAAATAAAAATAAAAACCAGATCAAGTCAAGGACGCAAACGGCACCATGCTATTGTTTATTTACTCAGATGATTTGCATAAAAATGTAACTTGTGAGCACGTTTCTCTAACTCTCCAATAATCCCATTACAACACTTTGTACAAATGAGATTGGGACTCATCCTTCCGAAGTCGAGAAAAATGTGCAACGCTGTGTTGAAGTTAATTTTTTTAATTAACAAAATGCAAATAATGTGGAGAGATTTCAAGTGATTCAGGAATGGGCGCCCTTGTAAAGAGAAAGTACGGCCGGCCTGGGCAGTGATAGGGGAGGAGGGAGGAGAAATGCGAGTCACGGCAGCAGCAGCCTTTGATGTGCCTGCCGGCCGGCCGTGAATAATTAGGGGGTGAGAAATGCGCTCGGAGGGCTGCCTTTGATGTGGTAATGCGAGGCAGGCAGGCAGGCGGCTGGTGGCATTGTGCACGCGCTTTTTAGGGCTTGCGCAAGCGCAATGACCTAAAAAGCACATGCACTTGAAGGAATCGCCAGTGGAATCGCCAGTGGATAAACACTGGATAAGCCCCTATAGAGCTTCGCCAGCTATGCGCTGAAGCGCATCAGCAGGCGAGCCCTAAAAAGCTAGCAAATTGGTATAATGAAGCTTGTCGAAAATCCCAGTTGTCCTTGTTCAAGGCCTCGAAATCAAAGAACCAAGCCTTAATTAAATACTGCAGGAAGGATTATAAAGTAGTTAAACTTCGGGCCAAAGCCTTATGGGACGACGAGCGCTGGAGCCTCCTAGCCGAGGCGTGTGGTGCCAGGAACCTTCAACACTTTTGGCACCTCCTTAGGTGGGGTCAGTCCCAGGATGACCGTCCTAGCCCAGCCTCCATCGAACAAAATAAATGGGTGACATATTTTGAGGAACAATTCAGCTGTCATGGCACTACACAAGATTCCATCAGCTGGCCTATTACCTTCAGTACACTTGTGTTTACAGCTAAAGAAGTAGAATTAGTTCTGAATGCCATCCCAAGAGGTAAAGCGCCTGGTCCAGACTGCATTCCAGCGGACCTATTCCAACAAGACCATGATCTATGGGTACCGTATTTAGTACGATTGGCAAATGCGCTGGCTATGGGCGCTAGGATCCCTGATTCATGGGCAGGCGCCGAAATGTTGCCCATATTTAAGAAAGGAGATCGGTCGGTTCCCTCCAATTACCGGCCGATCAGCTTAATCGATGCGGTCCAGAAGATCATCAGTCGTCTTGTTCTGTTAAGGGTTCAGGCCTGGATTGAGGAATTTAACATCCTTACTCCTCTCCAAGCTGGGTTTAGACCCTGTGTGAGCACCTTGGACCAGGCATTTCGTTTTATGCTTCTGCACTGGAAGACGGTTACCCTGGGCAAAGGCAATCTATATGCCGCCTTTGTGGATCTGCGGTCAGCCTTTGACCTTGTCCCAAGGGCTGGGCTTTGGAATTACCTTTTAGATATGGGCATGCCTCCCATCCTGGTGCGCCTTATAGTGAACCTCCACGCTGAGACATTTGCGTTTGTGCGATGGGGTAAACCGGGTGAGGTGACAGAGAATTTTTCAGTGGCAAAGGGTGTCAGGCAAGGTTGCGTCTTGGCGCCTACCTTGTTTTCTCTATATATTAACAGAGTCACGAAGTACTTCGACAACTTTCCAACGGATGCTCCAACCCTTGCAGGCATGAGAATCCCCCTGCTCATGTTCGCCGACGACACTCTCCTGATTTCAAGAACCAGACAGGGCCTACAATGTGCACTGACAAGGTTCGAGAGTTTCTGCAGTGATCATGAGCTGGAGGTGAACGTCTCCAAAACCAAATTTATGGTTCTAAGGGGGCGCAAACAAATTAATGCAAGGGTTTCCATGGGGGATATCCCCCTGGAGCAAACTAAACACTTCACCTATCTGGGTGTCACCTTCAGTGACACCTTGAGCTGGACCCATCAGATCGAGCTTATGACCCTGAAACATCAACAGCTGGGCGGAGCTTTGATCAAAGAACACAAAGGATCATTCACGAGGCCAATGTCTCCCCTTCTAAAGATCTATGGTGGTAAGGTTCTCTCAGCCATCTTGTATGGTGCGGAACTATGGGGCAGCAGCAATTTGAACGCACTAAAACTTGCCCAAAATAAATTCATAAGATTGTCCATAGGTCTCCCCCAGTCGACCCCAATAATACCACTTCTCTACGATCTAGGGTCCCAACCGGTGGAGGCCCAAGCTAGATTCCGTCCTCTTGCATTTTGGCGCCGTTTGTGGACAACGCCAGAACTCCACCATTACGCAGCAGCATGTTTGGAGGTCAAAAAAAGCTCTGGTGCCTCAAGTGTAGGATGGTTCAGAGACCTTAAGACTACCTTATTAGCCTTGGGCCTCGGTGATTTGTGGCTGTCGCCTGAGTCAGCTAGCTTCCCCTCTAAAAAGGACTTAAAAAGATGTTACTGGGATTGGGTGACCCATAATATGTACATGGAAACAAATCCTAGTAGTCTCACTGGACTGTTCCTTGTACATAAGGACATACCCAAGTTAGAGGGGTTCTGGGACATCATAACTAAACCCTTGGACCGCAAACTATTCTTTCAACTCAGATGTGGTTCTCTTCCGATTGGGGAGTTTACTCAGAAATGGGGAACCGAAAGGTTGTGTTTTTGTCCAAAATGTAAAGATACTAGGGAAAGCCTGGACCATCTATTGTATGTGTGCCCATTATATTCTGCCCCTAGAGCCAAATGGCTAAAACCTGTATGTCGGCAGTTAGGAACAAGATTGGCTGTAGAAGCAACCAGACTGTTAAAAACCAATTTGGATCCGCTCATTGTTGTGGGGGTAGCGAAATTTCTTGGGTGGGCCTGGGTGCTTAGAAGCAGGTTTATTAATAATAATTAATAGGTGATTATCCAGTACTTTTTAACTTGATGATGCAATGTCTCCCATGTGTTATTATGTAAATCTTTGTATTCATGTACAAGAAGCTGATTAGCTTGTCAAATGATTTAATAATTGTATTAACTGTTTTTATGTATATATAGTATTTTATGTCTTTTATGATGAACTAATCGAATAAAGACTTCTTGACTTGGTATCTTCCTCCATTATAAACAGTTTTTTAAACACAATAACGTGAAGTATTACCACTGTTCCTTAAAAGCAGAGTAAAGTCACTCGGTTGAGAATATCACAATCATCCAATAACATACTAACTTGTTACTTCATAGTCACCTACTCAAATAATCAAAAGGGATGTCAAAAGATATATACAAACTGCTACTTCTAATTTCAAGTGACGAAATCGAAGATGCATGTTCCAAAGCATAATCATGAAGGTGGGTACCATGCAATGGAGAGTAGCGACTCTTCAGTCCCTAAACCATGGGAGACGTTGCCAAGCAGATTTGTTATTGTTCCTAATGTTGAGAGAAGAGGGATTTGCGGCATTTTGGTATTTAATTCATAAACAAGACGGTAGTATATAAATATATTTTTTTCTGGAGAAAGACCAATTATTTACAAGAATCTATTGAAATCATAAGTGTTGGGATTCCTTTAGAACATTAGGAAGTAAATATAAACATGTTTAAAAATATATAAATTACACACTAATATGATGTCAGAGAAACAAAATTGAATTGTTGGAGTTCCTATGGTTCCCTGGTGAATGAAGAGTTCACGCACTGGGTGTTTTCAAGAGCTATTTGTATTGGCTGTATGATAAATAGATTTACTGTCCTGTAGAAAGTAGGTGGAGCGATCATTATAGAACCCTTGAAGCGTAGTGTCGATAACCTAAATTGAGCAGTGGCATAACCTAAAATGTTGCTCCCCCCCCGCAAAATATGATGATCGGCCCATCAGTCTCCTTCATTTCACAGATAATCATTGGCTTTGGATTGAGGGGCTGCAGCAGCCTGCGTTACGCCCTTGAAGTCGAGATTACTGTTAACAATGTGTTTATATTTTTTTTTTGTAAATAGCTCTTTCTTTAATGTTCAATATATAAAGCTTTGAAGTACAGCTAGGGCAACCAAAGGCTAGCTCAGGATGATGAAGATACAAGAAATCCAATAGAAACGTTTCCTAAAATTATGCCAGAAAAAATTAGGCTAGACGTAGTGACATTTTAAACATGAACTTGAAACAGAACCCCCACATAGCCACCCTTTCGCATTTCCAACAATAAAATCAGAGTCATATCGACTCAGCTTAAACCACAATGTAAGAGAAATCTGTATAGAGCACAGAGATATTTCTCGCATGGGGGAAGCATTGGCTTTCAAAAACCTACCACCTCGAGGTATATTCTTGCTCAACGTGCTACATTCACCGTCAACGAGGCACGTTATACCCCCAAGTCTTAGAAATCATTTGAACCCATCGATAGTGTGCATTAAAGCCGTTCTTACACTTTTGACTTATGTGGTTCAATTACTGCTGGACACCGGGGACCCTCGAATAAGCAATGTCTATGATTTGAACCTATAAACAATACACAACAATACAGAACCAAGTATGCATGAAACAAATACACAAATTATTGAATATTTAGTTTAATTCACAAACAAATAAATAGGACAAAGTCAACATTTTTATAGGGATGGTTGGAACTTTTCACAATGTAGTTTTAGCTCTAAAAGATGAAGCGATATGGTAGACTCTAGCATACCGCTGTTTCTTATTTTGCTTCTACTGCATTTTCTCTTCGTTGGTATATACTAGTGCCTCCTTTAAGACCAACAATCATCCATACTAGATTCTATTTACTGTATGTACACTGCTCCCACGAGTCAAGATAAGGATACTAACTTAATTGCTGGCTTCCAATTTCAAATGAGTTCACATTTACAGAGGTTTCAAAACTTTTCATTTGTCTTTTTATGTACATGAACTTTTTTCATATGCTATTATTTAATTTTCTAAACAATTGTGGACCCCCAGGTGTGCACGGACCACAGGTTAAAAACCACTGCTGTATGACATTTACTGGCTGGTCATCCGATTTGGCTACTATGGCCAACAAAACAGTATTTCAAACATTTGTGACTATTGCCCTGGCACTGCTGAGTTATAAGTGCATGCACCTCACCCACATCTCTGAGCAATTTTTATATTTGGGGCAACACTACACTTCCATCTCATTGCTATATTCCCAGATGGAAAGTTTTGTGCAGATCTGTCGAACTGCATCAAAGGTATTATGAAAGCCTGTTTGTATTGGAAACTCTGACCTAATGATACATGTGTTTGTGTGAATATATTTTTTTAAATCACACATTACAGTAGTTTATTGTTGGCTATTAAGACAATTAACGTGCCATTATTGTTTAGCATTGCTAAAAGTCAGTGGAGTTAAGGAGAGTAGCGAGGAGTGGAGTGTCATAGAGTAGAGTCTTGTGGAGTAGAATGCAGTGCGGTTAAGTGTCATTGAGTCGCTTAGAGTGGATTGTTGTGGAGGGAGTAGAGTGGAAGGGAGTAGAGTGGTAGGGCGTAGAGTGGAGTGGCATAGAGTATTGTGGTGTTTCTTAAAGGTTGTTGTGTGTAGCAGAGTGTTGTAGAGTAGAGTGGCATAGAGTGGCGTGGAGCATCGTAGAGTGGATTTGTGTCATAGAGTGTTAGAGTGAAGTTTAATGGAGTAGAGAGTCCGAGTGGAGTGTCAGAGTGGAGTAGCACAGCGTACATTAGAGTAATGCAGCATGGAGTGGTGCAGTGGCACAGCATAGAGCAGAGTGGCGCAGAGCAGAGTGGCGCGGAGCGGCACAGCGCAGAGCAAAGTGGTGCACAGCAGAATGGATCTACACACAGCAGAGTGGAGCTGCACACAGCAGAGTGGAATGGCACACAGCAGAGTGCAGTGGCTCAGAGTGGAGTTGTGCATGGCAGAGTGGAGTGGCATAGAGTACAGAGTAGAGTGCAGTGATGCAGAGTAGACTGGAGTAGCGAAGGTTAGCCTAGAGTGGCGAAGAGTGCAGCGGCGCAGAGTAGACTAGAGTGGAGTGGCGAGGAGTGCAGTGGTGCAGAGTAAAGTGAAGAGGTGCAGAGTGAGTGATGCAGATTGGAGTAGAGTACAGTGGGGTAAAGTGGAGTATGCATGGTGTGGTAGCACACTGCTATTAAAGACATTGCATCTTCAATTGAAATCACCATTACATTTGCACATATAGTTTAACTGATAAAAGTATACAGTGCACAAACGACAGTGTGGAAATGCTCTCACCTAGTGTATTGATTTCATCATATGAAAATATTTGTTCTACCATACTTCAAAATATTCAACAAATGTGCTTCATTTAAGCTTTCATAATTCTGATGTATTCTGAAATACCTGCAATTAATTTACAGACAATCACATTTTGTTGCGTGCTAGAGAACAAAATACATCGTACAGCCTTCCTCCGGCACTCTACCCAGGAGATAGCATGACTGTCACCTAAATCCTCACACTTTGAAGTCAGAGAAAGAAATGTAAACAGCAAACTCATCTGTCTTGGAACTCTATCTGAGATTGCAGAGCAAATGTGACAAGATAAGAGCAAGATTTAAAGGGCTGTTAACAGAAACGGAGCACTCGGAAGGATACAGTAAATAAGGTAACAGACAAGGAAGGGACGAACTCAAGCTGGACAGCCTAAAGGGAATAAAGCCAGCAAAGAGAAAGCAAGCAATTGTGAGTTACAAAAAACAAAGCCAATGGTAAGCAACGGGCAGAACGGATTCCCAGGGAAGCTTTTCGAATGTCCCCACGATGTCGTTTGCAAACCAGACAGCCGTAGTGTCTGATAGGCTCGACGCTGTCCCTCTTCATACTGGTGTGCTGCCCAAACATGCCCTTTCCACAACGTCTCATGAAATCATAATTCCATTTAGTGACATCGCAGACACTGTGGCCAATAACAGGTTTTAACATCACACGTATGGACACGTGTTGTAAAAAATGAAGATGGGCAGGTCAAATGCTGGAAATACCAGAGTGTACGTGCCAAGAAACAACACTCAATTTGTTAGACTCGTGACTTCGTACCTGCTTCTTACACTGAAAAGGAGATATGTGTCCAAGAGGATTTCAACAGACGTAACCAGGCGTTAAATGCAGCGCGTAGGTCACTTTCTAATCCTAGTTGTATATAATCCCTGTATTATTGTTCCATTGCTTGGGTGCTGTAATGTAAGGAGCAACGTCAACATACATCCGAAGAAGCTGTAAAATGTAAATGTAACCACAACCGGAAGAAAGTAAAGATGGACCACCTGACGTTGCTCCTGTTACCCTGGTAGCCTCTGACCTTCGCGGCCATATTGAAGCGGTCTAAGTTGCCATTGGTTACAGTACAACGTTTATGTGTGATCCGTCAGTGAGGGCTTGTCTGGTGGAATAACCCTACGTTTTGTCCGTTAAATGAAATTATTAGAAATTATGTCGGAATCCTGGAAGCGGTTACCTTGTAATAAATAGAGCACTGTATGGTTCTATCAAGGCCCCCATTTGTTCGTGCGGAGAAAACTTTCGTACTGTTCTCTTTTCTATGCTTCAACAAAACATTTACAAATGTATAATGCTTTCCTTCCCTCTCATTGTTCCCTTCTGTGTGACGTGTCCGTCCTGAAACGACGTCACACCGGAAGCGGCTGGTTGGAGGTACTCTCGGTGATTGAGAGGCTGTAAACCCCAGACAGAGCTCATGGACCAACAGGGAGGTAAATCCGGGAAGGGAATTACTACGGAGAGCTTACACCACCAGTGAAGTTCCAGTCCTCCTTCATCTGCATCCGTCCTCCATACCCCACAATAACGCGTGGTCCGCTAAATCATCTCTACTTCTCTTCTATTATTGCTCAGCAACCCTACTGTCATCCCTGCCCCATTCATCACCACCTTGTGCTCCAGACATCGTACACACCCCATCGTACTTCGTCATCTTCCTTTCCCCTCGTAACTACCTTCCCATCAATCGTGCTTTTCATCATCCCTGACTGCTCCCCAGCTTTCGTCAGTGCTTGCCCAGCCGTTTAGTCATAATCTGGTATCATTAATGCCCATCCTCCGATATCCCTCTCTTCTCACTGACTGATGCCATCCATTACCCTGTTCCTACAACTTCGCATACTTTCTATAATTTAAGAATTTATCGGCAAATCTGCCTTTTCCATTATCAATTTTTTGACATTTCTGTCGCCACGAGGCTATTGTATTTGCTTGATAATCACTTGCACATTTCCATTCATGAAAATAAAAAAGTCGATCACTATATCTACTTCTTACAGTAAAACATGTTCACCATCACAATATTTACATTTGCAATGAGCAATAACTGTTGTTACTCAATAAGAGTAAACATGTTGCCATCCTGTTCAAAATTGATATTTAACAAATCAATGTCCTAGAAATTAATATTTGTTGTACCTTTACATAATCATTTGCGACCACATGAACCTCGAATTTGTGGTCTTCATGTAATATCTTTCGAATATTTGCATACAATGGAAAATATAGGGCACCCAGTTGCTACATATTCTATACCGTTTTGTTTACGTGAAGTGCTGAGCAAATGTCCCTACTTTACAGCCATTCAGCTGCCTTCCACCTTAGCTTTTAATAGTTTGACTAAGTCAAGCGTTGGCATTGAATAGTATCACCACTTTCTGCCGCTGTCCATATAATTCCTATATTTTTGAATGTTATAATTTTTAACTTCTGTGCCTCGCTGTTGCAGCCTCTCATAATTAGTTCTAGTTTGTTTCTGGCGGAGCGTCCAGGGCCGTTCAAAATAACTGGCAGTGCACTTGCACTGGATTAAAAAAAACCAACAACTTTGCAACCAAAATTAAATAGAAACTACTTCAACAATAGGCCATTTGTCACAGCGAGGCAGCGTTAGCGCATGCTGGGCAAAAGAAAGAGTTATTAGAGCGATTTTAACATATACTATTTTTATTTTAGGTAATTATTGGTACTTGTTATAGTGTGAACCTTGTCAAATTGATGCCTGCCAAAGCTCTTAATAAGTGCTACAGCTATTTGTCCACAATAAATCTAGTTGAATTTCTTAAGAGCTTTCACCACCACAGATTACATTTTATTAGTTTCTTAACATGGGTACTCCATAATAAGAGTTTGTCCTCTTTCAAGTTCAGGTGTTACCATTTATGAATTCATCCACCCATGTTTACATGCTGCCGGGCGAAGATTGCAATCCAAATGTAGGCCATTTCAACTGATATGAATAAGGTTCTGAGAATGTCTTTCATGTTACAATTTTTTGACCAGATTTTGGTGTGCAGCTCACAGAGTAATGAAAGCAGATTTTTTCCAATACTATAATTTTGGAGCTTCTGCTGTAGTGTATCTGGTTTCACATGTTCGATATGGCTGACAAATCGATAAACTAGCAGTACTTTTGTTGACATGGTTGTGTAGTTCATTATTGTGACGAGTGGATTAGGGCCACACAATAACATATGGAGGATCTGAATCAATGCCATCTCCTCTGCCCATGTCTGTGATTTTTCAAACAAAGCTGTACTGAGCACTTTAACCTGTTCCTCGCTCATGACGACCTCAGCTCGTCCTGAGGCACGCTGGAGCTGTGCTAATGACAAGGTGAGCTCGTCATGATCAATGGGATTTCAAAAATATCAGCACCCAGCGGGAATTGCCTTAGCAGCCAAGGTGTTAAGCAGTTAAACAGCAGCACCAACCTGCAAGGTGAGGGAATTCCATCTGACACTATTTTATGTACAATTAAATTTGGACCTTCGTTTTACAAGGATGGACGATTAATAGAAGGTGCCTAATATCATCAATGCTCCAGCTTCTGTTATTCCTGGTCAGTCCTAAATCTTCCATGTTCCACCATCCATCTTCTTTACTCTCCCCTCTATCATCCCTGCTCCATCTTCATCAAGCTTCCCACATATCTGCCCCAGCACACTTGCCCCTCATCATCACTGTCCTCTCAAACCTTTATGCTTCATCATTAATGGTCTCCTCCTGCATTCCTATTCCCTGACTCAAACCAACCTGCATCATCGCTGCGCTTCTATCATCCCATCTCCTCTCGCTGCTCAGTCCACCCTTCATCCCTGCCCTAATTTCTGCCTCCTATATCAAATAATTCCGGTCCGTTATCCCTGCTCCCCCTTAACTCGACCTAATTCCTTTTTTCCTTCATTTCGGTCCCTCTGTCAATCCTACCTCCATCACTGCTACCCAGTCTACCATCCATGCTTTCTTCATAATTCTAATCTTTGTCTACCTGTTTCTATCCATCAACCCTACCCACAGTTTCCTGCCCTTTCATCATCGCATCCCCCTGCATCACCCCATCTCCCTGCATCACCCCATCTTCATTTAGAACACTTCCTCCGCTATTATAATTTATTTCATGCATCATCACTGCCTCTCTCCATTATTTCTGCAGCCATGGTCCCAGCCCCTGTGCCAACCTTTGCCCTTCATGTCTTTGCTTATCCCTTGTCCCTTCATCATCCGTATTTCTCTTCCATTACACAAGCTCCTCATTCTTCCCTTCCACCTGGATAATTAATCCCCCCTATTGTCATACACGCTCCCTCCAGTTGCCCCTCCCATTTTAGCCCTTTCCATCATCTTTGATCCCTCTATCGCCCTGCAGTCATTTATTTCACCCCATAATCTGTGCTTCTAAATAATACCTGCCACCTTCATCTTTCTTGCCCCGCTATCACCCTTGTATAATCATCCATCCATCCCATCCTTTGCTCTCCAGCCCTTCCTCAGTCTTTACTATCGTGTCTCTCCGCTATTGTTCCTGCTACCTTTTCATTATTTCTGTTGTCTCATACCTGCCGTCTATGTTCTTCCTCTTCATCCCCACCGCAACGTTACTCTCCCAGCATCCTTGCATCCCTATTATAGCCACCCGTATGTCATCAAAGCCAGGTCCACCATTCTTGCTTTAATGTCTACCATACATTTATCATTCATTTGTAATCCACTGCTCCTTCGTCATAGATCATTCAAGCTACCCTTTCATTATCTCTGCTAGTCATACTTCATAAATACTCTCTACCGTTTCCCCATCTTCCAACCCTCCCCATTTTCTCTTTCTCACCCTCCGGTACCTCTTACTGCTTCAGTTGTCCCAGCCAACTTCGTCCTCACTACTCCCACTTTCTCCTTGCTCTCCCTTCATGTTGCCCCTACCACCGTCTGCAGCTCAATTACGTATATTTCCTTTGCCTACGTTCCCTTTCACCATCGTCACATGTGCACCCCCATCATTGTACTTCAACCATCTTGCCATGCAACATCCTTTTCCTATGGTAGACTTCAATGAATTAAGAACTTTTGTTCTATCTTCACACTTGAGACTAATATCAAGAACCACATAAGATTAAAAATAAGGTTTCTCAATTGTTTACATGATTGAAGGGTTAGGTTTACTTTGTTTCCTTGTGCAACTACTTGTCCTCCCCAAAATGTTTGTATTTATATTTGAGTGCGAAGGAGAGGAATGAAGGTGGGGGCCCTAAAGTTTGAAGCTCACACTGCTTTCGATATTAGGTGCACATGTCACACAGGTTTGTAATCCCATCTTTCAAGAGCACCTAGGTCTATCTGCGACGAGCAGCAAATCATTTTCTTCATTCATGACCTACTGCCATCAGGCTGTAAATATTTAAAAATTATTTCCCCTCATACAATGTAAAACAAAAATTGAAGAGATCCATTCCAAATGAGAATCCAGAAATACTAATTGTGGACTTTCCCTCATGGCCGGATTCGGACAACGCAGAGTTGACCTACTTTTCTATGCTACAAACACTACACAGTGGCTTTCACCTGTGTCTTACCTACGTCAAGTCAGTACAGTATGTTGGAAGATGCACAGCTGTAGGTTTTGCCAATTATTTGGAAAAAACTCAATAAGATAGGGTGCTCTCTCAGGAAGCGTGTCCGTCCTGAACGCTATCAGATACGATGAGAGTTGTGCATACATACATGTGAATGCATCCCTGTTTGAGGCACTCCACTGGGTTCATCAAAAATAGACTCCCAAACGGTGTTCGATAAATGTTGCAAAGTTTATATTTGGTTATCAGTATCATTTGATATTTTCAGCATATCATATGTACGACGTGATCATCATAGCATCATTATTGATCGTTACACATGTTTCTTTAACTCCAATGCATTTCGGGCTAGTTGGCCCTTTTCAAGGAGTTAGCTGCTCGGTTATGAAGAGGAATGTCGGCACAATAGGAAGGTGAATCAGCGTGTTCGTGCTACGAGTCCATTAGAGGCAGCACAGGGCGTCCTACGCGAACGCGATCATCTGTAAGGAACGTCTTGCTGCCTTTGGACCGTCGCTGATTGTGACCAGGATTTGCCTTACGACTTGCAGGACCCGCTTCGCGGGTCCCGCTGCGCGCTTTGGAACTGTGTGGCTGTGGGGCTTGCGGGACTAACACTAACTGCGTTTCCAGGTACCGGCAGGGCTGCTAGTAGTATTGCAGGGACTCAACTTCCCAGGAGTCCCTGCTCGCCACACCTGAGGCTGCTCTCCCTGCCGGTTACGCCCCCCGCCCTGTTAAAATCCCGCTGGTGCAACCTGACTGCGGGAAACTCTTCTCATCTGTAAGGAACGTCTTGCTGCCTTTGGACCGTCGCTGATTGTGACCAGGATTTGCCTTACGACTTGCAGGACCCGCTTCGCGGGTCCCGCTGCGCGCTTTGGAACTGTGTGGCTGTGGGGCTTGCGGGACTAACACTAACTGCGTTTCCAGGTACCGGCAGGGCTGCGAGTAGTATAGCAGGGACTCAACTTCCCAAGAGTCCCTGCTCGCCACACCTGAGGCTGCTCTCCCTGCCGGTTACGCCCCCCGCCCTGTTAAAATCCCGCTGGTGCAACCTGACTGCGGGAAACTCTTCTCATCTGTAAGGAACGTCTTGCTGCCTTTGGACCATCGCTGATTGTGACCAGGATTTGCCTTACGACTTGCAGGACCCGCTTCGCGCTTTCGAACTGTGTGGCTGTGGGGCTTGCGGGACTAACACTAACTGCGTTTCCAGGTACCGGCAGGGCTGCGAGTAGTATAGCAGGGACTCAACTTCCCAAGAGTCCCTGCTCGCCACACCTGAGGCTGCTCTCCCTGCCGGTTACGCCCCCCGCCCTAGGTCTACATAATTGATTGAGGATACCGCTGTGCGCGGGAGCGCCCGGGGCTAAGCCCGGGCAAAGGGCGGGCCCTCTGAGGCCCTCAGAGGCAGGAGGAGGCTGGGCACCACGTTATCTCTCTTTTATTGTTATTAACGTTTTCGAGGGGTGCCTTGATATATCCTTGTTCTCATCCCTTCTAGTAGTATTGTATTGATTATCAGGATATTGGCTACTTGTGACAGTGAGTTTTAGGCGTCTGGCAAATTAGCTATTGAGTTTCCTTTTGTTGATTTGATTGACTTATCCAGGGATATGTCTCAAGCCACCCCGATTCCATCTGAGGAGGTGGGAACCAAACAACAAGGTACCGTGGATAATTTTGTTTTTAGAACGGCCTTGTCATCTGACAGGGACTCAGCCCTAGCAGAGCGACGCGCTAATAGGCGTCGATCGATTGAACATATCAAAAATAATGGATCCACACTGCGCCCTGTCTTGCCCACTTCATCATTGTTACCTGATAGAGCCGACGGCTATATGAGTCCCGAGCATCTATTTGACTCTAGTATTCCCCTTTTACTTCAAGATAGGGACACATCCCCAAACTCCTTGTCTGCCCTTAATCCGACTAATAATCTTTCCGCTTCGCTAACTAGTATTCATGACGAAGTGGAACTCTTGAAGGAAGATCTGCTAATAGTGATTGAGTCCCCACCTAAGACCAACGTTAGGTTGGATGAAGTGAATACCTTACGCCGTCCCGGCCCCCCGCCCAATAAAAGGCGTAGAAAGGGACCTGGCTTAGCTAAGAATAAAGTGGTGTCCTCCCTTTGTACAAAGAAGTCAGCTAAGCTATCCTCAGAACCCTCCCCCCTACCAGCGAACTCCACTTCTGTTTTAGATCAGCAGGGTACAGATTTTATGGGGGGTATTGAGAAAATGTTCAGATCTTTTACTTTGCCTCTGGTTGAGAGGCTAAAGAGGATTACCGTACAATTGGAGGAGATTGAGAAAGTAATTATGGGGCCGGTAAAGAGCTCCAAGGGTCTCCCTACGAGACCCCTCGCCCCTTTATCGAGTAAAGTTATTCAGGCTCCTGTTTCTCGGACCTTGGATAAACAGCTCAGTAACATTGTGCCATCTGCTGGTTTATCCTCTGGACCCGAAGTTAATAAGATGGACAGTGTGACTAGGGGGAGTTTGACCTTAGGAAGCGCCTCTACCAAGCCTTCAGTTGTAGCCGACCCAGCTAAGACTCAAATACCCAAAAGATATAGAGTAAATCTCCCTCCTGAGGCTGCCCCTTTTGTTGTGATCTTGTCGGCTGTTCCAGTTTTAGAACAGGGAAAGAAAGAAGATCACTTTCAACTTAAGAACAAAGCCATCCATTGGCTTATTCAGAACCGACCTCTACCTCCACACATCAATGGCGAAATACTTATGGTACGTCGTCTTGTGTGGTTGGGTCCTAGCCCCAAAAATATTCCAGGGGATATCGTTATAATTAGTTTTAAGGATAAAAGGGCGGCCAGTTACATTTTGAACTAGTCTTCCCCTTTAGATAGCAGCTCGATTATCCCAAGAGATTTGCTTTATTTCTATCCTAGAGATTTGTTAAGCCCGGTCAGGAAGCCAAGTACTTGGAATACCAACGTGGATAGACAAATTAGATCACTAAGGAACCCACAATTCAACCATATGAGTAAACCACGTCACCATCATTCTGAAGGTATTTTTAATGCCTCCAGACCCCTAGTTACACCGCTGTCTGTATTTCCTGCATATCCTGCCCATCAGGCTTACTCAGATCATTGGAATCAGTACCCTAATAGTCCACTTGCTCCATTTGTTCCTTGGTCAATAAATCAGTTCAAAGTTCTAACTTATAACCGATATGATTGTTTGCGGGATTTGGAGGGAGTTGACTGACTGAATGATAAATTTCCCGCACAGACCCGTTTGAGCCATCACTCAATATCTCCTTTTTCTATTAATGGCCTAGACGCTTTAGTAGGTCAACAAAAAGGATCTCTTATTGAGAATATTTCACGGTCTTGTATGGAACTTGGTACTAAATTGGATTGTGCATATGTCACAGGCCTAGAAGCCATTACTTGTAACACCGGTATCGCAAATGCGGTAGTACCATCTGTTAAAAAAGCTAGGCAGTCTAGCGCGCCCATGATTGCACGTTGCAATGGTTTAACAGCTCCCAATTATAGTATTCTATATTGGAACATTGCAGGTATTAAGGACAGGGTTCTGGACACATCTTGGATTGAATTTGTAAATGCATTTGGCATATTGTGTTTCCAAGAAACATGGTCCATTGACCCTGTCCATCTAAATGGGTATAGTACTTTTCATGTTGCGGCCCTCCCAACTAAACGTGGAAGGAATAGCGGGGGGCTGTGTATATACATTTCTAACCTTTTGGGTGCTGCTAAAATCAAACTTATTACCCAGGGAAGTTACTTCCAGATTCTTTCAATTCGGCTGACGGTCAAAGCTGATATTATTCTGTTTAATATCTGTAATAATCCTAACAAATGTTTATTATCTGATACGGTCCTTTCACTGAGCAGGGTTTTACAGGGTACTTTTACTTTAAAGGGGAGGGATTGTATCTTTGTTGGTGGGGGGGATTTTAATCACAATTTGTGCGAACTATCAGCCGGGGGATGTGGACCTATTGTGGCAGATGTAGATGATTCAACCCCACATTTTGCTCATCATGATGGGGGAGATTTATTGAATGAACTGTTGGCATCTTTTTATTTAAATTTTGTAAACAGATTATGTAGTCCCTGTGTTGATTTCAGTGCAACCTTTGTGGGGAGAGGCCACGGCACTATTATCGATTATATCGTGGCCTCTGAAAGTCATGCCTCATGGTACTCTGATTTTTCCACCCATCCGGTTGGGTTTAGCGACCATCTTCCCCTTTCTTTTACTATTAGATTCACACAGGCTCAACATAATTCCCTGATAGAAAGACTGTCATGGCTAAAAACTTGTGAAATGCCTAGATCTAACGGGTATGCTATTAAATGGAGTTGTAACGATGCAGAGGCAATGCATAATAAGATCGTTAGGGGATCTCTTGCCCATATTGTAACGTGCTTAGATGAAGAGAGCTCAAACGAGGATGTGCTAAAAGCTTTTGGGATTATCTCACATAACATCAGAGATAGTTTGTCCCGGCGTGGGCGAGTTTCTACTTCAAGCCCACCGACTATTTCATGGTTTGATGCAGCCTGTTCTAAGGCACATTCCCTTTTAAAGGCAGCTCTACATAATAAGAGGAGGGACCCGGTAGAGGTGGCTATGTGTAGAAAAATCTATCGATTGTCCAGAAGTAACTGCAAGAAAAAGATCAAACAGGAGGCCTGGAACAATTTGGTTCATGCAGCCCAATCTAAGGATAGCGCTCAATTTTGGCATGCAGTCAATGCAGCGTTTTTTAACACCTCAAATAGTGCCAGGATCGAGATCGCTATTAGTGAATCTTCCTGGATCGACTTCTTTTCGGAAGTCTACAATCCAGGGGACTCCTCAAAATTAGTGGTTATGGAGGGTATCGACAGCGAGGTATTTTGGACCGCCAATCAAGTTAACTTGGGAATTTCAACTGGCGAAATGACCACAGCTATAGAGCAGAGTAAGGGAAGTAAGGCCCCGGGAATTGATGGGGTTCCTATCGATTTATTCAAACACTCGGTTGATTTATGGTCCCCTATCCTGAAAAGAGTTATGGATGCAAGTGGCGAACTGGGCCTTCCGAAAACCTGGTCCGATTCGATTATTGTCCCCATTTTCAAGAAGGGAGATAGGTCGATAACACGAGGGATTCTCTCTATCTCCCTTCTTGATTCTTTTATGAAGATCGTGGGAAGGGTCGTCCTCAACCGATTAACATCTTGGGTTGAAGACGCAGGTGTCCTATCCCAGGTTCAATATGGTTTTCGAGAAGGGATGGGCACCGTTGAGCAGGTTTTAAATTTTACACTCTTACAAGGCAAATATGTTCAGGCGAAGACTGAAAAACTTTACGCGGCTTTTGTCGATCTTAGTGCCGCATTCGATTGTGTTAGGCACGATCGATTATGGGAAGTGTTGGAAAAACTTAAAATAGATGAATCCATTATTTCTTTTTTAAGACAACTATATGTCGGGGCTAGGGCTAGGGTGAGATTTGGAGTTTGCGGTGAATGCACCAAACCATTACATGTAAAACGAGGGGTGAGGCAAGGATGCGACCTAGCGCCCCTTCTTTTTAATCTCTATACGAACGATCTAGAAGATGTCCTGGCGTCTAAAGTCATCGATTCCCCTAGAATTAACTCTAAACTAGTGGTGTCCCTACTTTATGCGGATGACGCTGTTATTATGGCCAGAACTGAAAGGGGCATGCAGTTAGCTCTAGATACATACATCAATTTTATGGAATCTAGGGGCTTGTCCCTAAACGTAAAGAAAACCTTTGCGATGGTATGTACTAGAGGAAAATCAAAAACTTGCAAACTGTATGCTGGTAGGGACAAAGTACTGACCACTAAAACCTTTACATATTTGGGTGTAGTACTGGAGGCTGCTGGACACTGGGGTCCAGCACTTAAGAGTAGAATCCTTTCCTTTAAAAAGGCCACCGCAGCACTTATGGCCTTTTCGCGCAAAATGGGAAAAAGACCTCCAGACATCTTACTTAAGATTTATTCTGCCAAATGTGTTAGCACAGCGATTTATGGGGCAGGCGTCTGGGGTATCATTGATTCTAGAGAACTACAGATTGTAGAAAATGCTTTTTTAAGATTTATTTTAGCTGTCCCATCCAGTGCAGCAGTGTTTAATTGCCACGCCGAGCTGGGGGTGCGTCACATTAGTGACCAGATTGCGATGCAGCCGCTACTTTTATGGCATAGGGTCTGGACTGCAGTCGAGTTGGTTTTAAACAGAGAAATTATACTCAATGTCATGGGCCTTGATAATTCATGTAAAATACCTTGGCTAACTTATATACGAAAGTTTTGTCTTGATATGGGTAAACCTGAGTATTATAATGAACCGATGGGACTATGCAGGATCTCAAGGGTAGCCCTAAAGAAAGAATGTTGGGCTCACCTGGAATCCTTGAGGCTTGCGGTAGAACTGAACAAAGTTTCGGTCTTTCGGTACCATTCTCTGCTTACCTCAGATAATGTGCAGTCCTATCTGATCTGGTGTCCTAGGGGCTTTGATAGATTTCTACTCACCAGATTCAGATTTGATATTTTTTTCCGCTTAGTGTCTTTTCCTCAAATTAACGATTGGTCCAAAAAACGTATTAATTGTCCGTGCGATGGTAAATCTGCCCAATCGACTCTGCACGTGATTTGTTTTTGCGGTTTTTATCACAATGAAAGAGTCTGTTGGATCAAACCACTTTTGAAAAAACAGGGCCCATGGCGGCATTGTAGGATTGCTTTGCTTTATCTCCAGCTCCTAAATGATGAATTTTGTGTGGCAACTATGATTAATTTTTTAAAGAGTGTCTTTTTAAAAAGAAAAAATGTACTATGTGTTTAAAGTCATTGCATGTACTGTTATTTCTTATATACGAAAGTTTTGTCTTGATATGGGTAAACCTGAGTATTATAATGAACCGATGGGACTATGCAGGATCTCGAGGGTAGCCCTAAAGAAAGAATGTTGGGCTCACCTGGAATCCTTGAGGCTTGCGGTAGAACTGAACAAAGTTTCGGTCTTTCGGTACCATTCTCTGCTTACCTCAGATAATGTGCAGTCCTATCTGATCTGGTGTCCTAGGGGCTTTGATAGATTTCTACTCACCAGATTCAGATTTGATATTTTTTTCCGCTTAGTGTCTTTTCCTCAAATTAACGATTGGTCCAAAAAACGTATTAATTGTCCGTGCGATGGTAAATCTGCCCAATCGACTCTGCACGTGATTTGTTTTTGAGGTTTTTATCACAATGAAAGAGTCCGTTGGATCAAACCACTTTTGAAAAAACAGGGCCCATGGCGGCATTGTAGGATTGCTTTGCTTTATCTCCAGCTCCTAAATGATGAATTTTGTGTGGCAACTATGATTAATTTTTTAAAGAGTGTCTTTTTTTTTTTTTTTAAACCTTTATTGGCATCAAAAGGATATACAAGTCTAGGCCTACAACCAAACCGGCCGGCCGCAATGTGTAACACAATCAGAGGTTCCAAGGCAAACATTACAGAATCAATCAGCAAAAAGCAGAGGCAATACAATCGTAAAAAGGGGGGAAGAGACTTAGGAACCAGAGGGCCAAAACACAGGAGCAAAAAAAGGTTAATTTTATAATATGGGGATAAGGCGTACGACAGGCTCACTTTCAATATAGAGACGTCTGATGTCCCAGAACCAGCCTCAGCGTCAATAAGGGGGTAAGGGGCCGCAGTACAGGAGAGACAACACAATGCACACAAGAAGATCAGGACAAATGAAACATAATCGACACCTGAGCATTATCATCGTCACATGCCCACCACCCAAACCACAGCTAAGCCAGAACAGAGGGATCGGAGAAACAGCACATCAAAACCAGCCCGTCATAGTGACCTCTAGGAAAAAGGAGGGAGGGGGGCGGGGACGAGGAAAAGAGGGGGAAGAGGGGGGGAAGGAGGGGGAGGGGAGGAGGACAAGGTGGAACAATGAGAAAAGGAAAAAAGAAATGAAATATAAAAACGAAAGAAAGAAGACACGTCGACACAGGCGTCCCGTGGCGGGAATACAGGAGACAACAGGAGTATCAGCACCAGTGAGGGTACAGCGATCGAGAAGAAAAGCAACTGAACCATAAAAGGAGGGTTAACAACGCCACACACCCCACCCCGAACACACCACGGGAGGCCGGGACAGACGCGGCTTTACGAAAAGGAGATACAAAAGGGCCATAGAACCATAAAACAAACAACAAATAGAACCCAACCCACCCTGCACCCCTGTAGAAGGCTATGGCCTACCCTTCAGACAGCGTGCCTGTCGCCCTAAACCAGAACCCGAAATATAGCGAGAAGGAAAGAGAGAAAAACGAGACAAAAAGGAAACGGAATAAGAAAACAGGAGGGAGGAGCATAAGAACAGCAATCAATATGGTCGGCCGCCGCCCTCCGCCCAACCAGACAATCACAGCAAAAACAGACCAGGACGACACCCCATCAAGCGCCATAAAACGTACAGAGAAGGGGACCTCCCACCGCTCCACGGGTACAAACAACTGCGCCACTAAGTCGTATACCAAGAATCAACCAAGCGTCGTGCATATCACCCCCATCCCTTCCGAACCACAAATCCCACCCACCACATGACAGTGCAAAATGAGATACTAAATACAAGACCAGCATACAGTCGAAAAAATGGTGACTACCATAACAACATGGGGGGTAAATCGGTCCGCAAGGGAGCAGAAGTCCAAACAGAGAGTTTAGATGCATCAGCAATCGCAGCACGGATGATGAAAAACAGGAGTTCAGTTTCGCCGCTGGGGAGGGCGAGGGGGTCTCTATGATAGACAAAGGCAAAGCCATCGGAGCAGGTGCAGGCGGCAGTCCACCAATAGTTCCATGCATCCATGCCGGACAGGGCCGCGGCACAATGTCCAAGTCCAAGAGTTTTTTTTTAAAAAGAAAAAATTTACTATGTGTTTAAAGTCATTGCATATACTGTTATTTCTTGTACTGTACAGTATTATACATGTTTTTGATTATTGATGTTGTTGATGCTTTTATGATTTTTTTATTTGTACAAAAATCGAATAAAGCTTTTCTACCTACCTACCATTTTGTCATCTCCCACCCCTCCTTCGTTTCCCATTTCTGCAGCTCATCCATCATCTTCTCCCCACCCATTACACTTATTCTGCTGATGTCACAAAAAGCCTCCCCCAGAGTGTAGGTCTTCCTTGATTTTTATTCTTCAAAAGCAGAGAATGGCTGGATCCCATACAGTAGCTTCGATTGCCCGTAGGCGGCTATCATTCCATTGTTTTGAAAGATAAAATCTAGAGTGTGAATAACCAAAGTATTTGCAACCCTTCCACCCAACTCTACCTTTTCCAAGAACCAGGTTGTGCTTCTCTGTTCAAGGGGCAAAAAACAGCTCAGAAAAAACAAGAGGGTGGACAGGTCAGCCCATAATCTTCTAAGTTTGTGCAATATTTCCCTTCTTCTTTCTAACAACCCCCCCCCCCTCCTTACTGTGCATAGCAAGAGAGCTTGGGGCTGGGATTTAGTCTTGCAGCCTGGTTTCTGCCTCTACTAAGATGTCACGCCGAGACTACGTTGCCCTGATTGGAATTGACTAGGTACCCTTTTTAGCTGTTTGAAAACATACACTTTGGATGCCAAGAAAAGGTCTTAATTTGAAGCCTTGCAAAAGAAGGTTTCTGTATTTCGTCCTCACAGGAATTCTTTTGTCCCAGAAAGGCCTCTGCCCTGGACCAGTGTCCAAAAAACCCTCACCTCCATAAGAACTTGGGCTTAGCTCAAGATAATTATATTTAATTTCTGGCCCATTTTACGGTAGTGTGCCAGAGTGGTTAGCTCCATCAGACACTTTGTTTTAGCAGTTTTTTCAAAAACCTGGGCAGTATGTATTGGTCATGTGCTGTCTGTTCTATGCCAGATGCCATTGGTGGCATTCTTGGTCTCCCTAAGTATGCTCTTGCTAAATTTGACAGGGTTCAAACGGTGGAACCAATGCTTGAGGCCAAGAAAATGACTCAATAATGCTTTTATTTTCCATCAGAAGTTCAATTCAAAGGCTTTAGTTGAAAATCTGCTGAACTATACACTGCTATTTTTTCAGTAAAGGACCTTCATTCATCTCTTATGGATTCTAGCACTATTTTTCATCCTCTTCATTATGTTCTTTCAGAGTCTTCCTCCTTAAAGCTATTAAATTTGCGAGAGCCAAGAAGTCTTGTCCCACTGACTTTTCCTTCACTTTTTTATACTCAAGTATGTGGAATACCCTCCATCTTTCAGTTTAAAGAATCCAAAATACACTGTTGTTTAGGAGAAAATTAGAAACAATTGTGTTAATCTCTACTTGATGATTTTTTTCAGCCCGTCTCTAAAGTGTGTATATTGCAAAGATATCCTTTATTGTGAGCCTCATCTTTTACACAACAACTTCTCTTCTACCTGACCCTTGGTAGACTACAAAGGGACACATGACACTGATGTTATTCTTGAGGTGTGGTTATGACCATAACAAAGGGAGACTTACAGCATTTCTCTTGAAGAAGAGTTGAATGTATGTCTTACGCCCAGAGATACACATATCGCTTAACCCCAAATGCTTCCTTTATGCTAAGCATTTTTTCAGAAGCAAACCCCCACTTTGGAGATTTGTCTTTGAAACCTGTAAAAAAAAAAATTATTCATCGGTCATTCTGTATAGCATAGCGAGCCGGTTGGCATTTAGCAGTTTCACTGAAAGTGTTTTTGTTGTGTCAGTGGAAGTTTGTTGTGAAAAACTTCAACTCCAAAGAAGAGGAGAAGCTTAAATATGAGGGATTGTTGGCTACAGCTATGGCATAGACCAGGCATATGTTGCCCCAGCAGATTGCCTGCCTTCCCTCCAGGTTGTAAATGAGTCCCTATTTTTTGGATGTCTTCTTTGGATTGGTTGCACAGTTTGGCCTGACCGTGCTAAGGAAATCCTTCGTCTTAGCCCTCTGACATTGTGGTTGCTCCTTAATCCACTGATATCTTTACTTGGAAATCTTCCCTTGAAGGATATTTAGGCTTAGTCCTACATATCCCTCCCTCAAGGAGAACCACTTTCTATGCCGGCTCTCTACTTGTGCGTGGCTGCGCCTTTGTCCATGCTGTATAGGACGCATACTAAATGTGGAAATGCCAGGCAGCGTTGCTGCTCCGGTTGTGATCTTAAATTACTAGTAATTTAGGAGGTTCTTACTACTTCCTATGTGTGAGCACATTTCCTATTTCACTTCACTCCATGATTGACAAGCACGCCTGGATAAAAATCTCTAGATTGCCAGCTACTCTGCATTATGTTAGGAAAGTCACCCACTAGCAAGGCATCTGAGGGTTTCCCTTGAAACTCCCACCCATTATCCTCCTATAATCATATATTCTGACCTGTGCAATGTGAACAGTGTTGTTTCATAATTGCTGAAACCAATCCTAACAATTAGGGGCTACAACCCTCATAACAACTGACTTTGTTATCAAGAACTGCACTTGAGGGCTACATTCTCCTCACTGAAGAGTAATTTCTTACCTATGCATTGGAAAACCCACCTCTAGCAACTTTGTTAACCAAGCCCTGTCTATTGGAAGTGAAGATTTGGAAGTCTGTAACACTGCGCCAGGGCTCTGGCTCTGATTGAATACTTTTTTCTATACCTACTGCACATGAAATAACAGCATGACATAAAACCTATATGCAGACAAGGAGAAAGTAATAACTCCTAGGTTCCAAGATAGAGAGGAACCAAAAGGGCCATATTTGCAAAACGTATTTAAGGTGATTTTATCATATATGGTTTCAACCCTCTCTGCTTTGTTCTGTTTAAATATCTTTGTAACTAATACACAGAAAAACAGAATGACACAAAGCATTCATGCCGGTTTGCAGAAAGTAAATTGCATTTTATTACCATTGAGAGAGTGGATGGGCCACAGGACCCTCTTGAGGCTATGGCCTGCATTGGTCACAGCTTATGCCAACATTCTGTAATTATAAAGGACATATTACATCCAGCACATTTGCATACATGCTATATATCAACTATTTTGCAGGGTGCATTGTCAATGCACATGGTATTCAGCTAGATGATGCCTCCTCAAATTGGTGCCTTTGGGGATTTATGCTCGTGTGCATATTCTACAAGGTCTCAATGACTTCTAACATTGTTTGATGTATACCCTGGGGAGGGCGATTGTCCAATCAGCTTGTTATGAATGGGAGGGGTAGATAATGCTCTGCTGATCTGCCAAATGGGTTTCCTGTTTATGCCCAGGTAGCCGCCGATTTCTGCATAAATTACTGGCATTGCTTGCAGATTACTGTCAGTCCGAGCATGTCCTAGTTTTAATTATTTATAACGACCAGAGGGTTGGAATCATCTTAACTTGTCCAGCTTTCAATGTGAGATTCTCGCTTTGTAAGTCAAAGAGTGGTAGAGGTCAAACAGCTGATCAACACGAGTGCTGTATCTGCACATTCCCTTATCTTCCCTAGTGCAGCCTGTATCTGCTGAAATACAATAGGATACTGGGAATTATTGTCCGTTGGAAGAATATCCCTTTGGTTGCAGCTAGTTACCCTGACTCGAATAATACAACAGTCTGCCTAGACCTAACTATGCCTTGGATATCCCAAGGCGGTGTGTGAAGGTGGAATAGAGTTGTTCATGTTGAATATAAATCACCATGCTATCTGGCACACCTTACTTGAATTGTGAATTGCAGAATGACTGACACCTGGTGGAAAAAGGTGTGGCAGACATAAGGGTTATTTTTAATAAATAACAATAGATTATTATTAAAACTGTTATGTGGGAGATTGAGGGCTGGCCAGCCAGACAATGGGAGAGGAGTAATGAGTGATATTTAATTTGTATATGGTTTTGAGGCCCCTTAAGAACAATGTGGAGAATCGGATGCAGGGGTAGTGGCAAAGTAGAGTTTTACCACGGGGGAGTCAGAATTTATATACCAATAATCAGTGGAGTTCTCTCCTCCCAAACTGGCTTTTCACAAGCCTGCACTGTGCCACTTTGAGTTCCACTGTTTAATGCTTATTGCTAGTGCTGGATGCTTTAGGTACAGCAGTTACTTACTATTGCTAATACATTGTAAAATTTCTTAGCCTCAATCAAGACTGTCCCAAATTTGGCTCCTACTTGCCTTTGCTACTTATCCCTTGGCCATCATTTCTCTTGAAGTGGATCATCTTCCCTAGACCATTTTACCCATGCCTTATCTTCTTCTTTTGTTCACATCTCACCATCTTTCTATGCCGTAGGTGTCATGCCCTTTATTTTGGTCTTTTCATACATTGATTTTCTTCTTTTCTGGCCTCCGTTGTCTGAGCAACATTTAATTATTGCTCAGCCCATTATCTCTCGCATCATGTGTCTATGTTTAAACTCGTGCTCAGCCCCCCTCCACCACACCATAACCCAGGGATGCTGTGGAATATACGGCTGAGTCAAAACAAACCTCTGTCTTTCCCCTGCCATCCCTCTTTCCATTTCATCATCCCAAGCCTTCGCTGATCTCATCTTGTCTGATATTAGACACAGTCCCACAGCCTACGTTATACTCTCAACTGGGGAAGGGACTGAAACTTTGCATTTAAATGTTTGAAATACTACTCATAATGGTAACTTTTCTTTTCATGTGACAGATTCCGGTTCTCAGCAAACCGAAAGAGAGGTGGCAGTGGAGCCCTTGGTAAGTCCCCTAAATGTCTCCTGCTGCCCATTGATGTCTTCACTGACATCAATGCCGTTAAAAGTTGCATGGTTGAGGACATACATAGCATGTATTAGTGAGAGGCAAGCTGCCTGTGAGAGGTTCGGAATTAGTCAGGGGGTGTTGTTTGTGAGGCACTGCATGTTAGTGAGATGACAGGATTTAGTTAGTGTTGGTTTTAATGGAAAGATGGGAATCAGTCAAACAATTGGTTCTTTCTTTGATGGTGGTTGTTAGGAGAGTGAGAGGAGAGGTGGTAGTGAGAGACTGACTGTTAGTAAGGGAAAGTTGTTAGTACCAGGTGAGCGTTAATTAAATGGTTAGGGTAAAGTGAGAAGTGGTTGTTAGGGAGAGGGTGGGTGTTTACAGGGAATGTAGATGTTAGTGAAAGGCTGGTTATTGATGACAGACCGAATTTTTGTGAGAAGCAGAGTTTTATCAAGGAGCCTCATGTTGCTGAGATTTAGCAAGAGGCTAAGTTCTTGAAATACACTAGGTTTTAGCAAGAGAGTGGGTGCTACCAAGACAAAATGTTAGTGGTAGTCTACATTTTAGTGAAGGACTTGTTCTTGCTACTGGGTTTCAGGAAGAGGCGTGTTAGCAAGATGGGTCTTACTAAGAGGCTTTGTGGGTTAGTGACAATGAGTGCTAGTGATTGCTTGTATGTTAGTGGAAAGCTTCATGTTGGTATTTGTGACAAGCTGTGTGTTATCTACAGATTGAACATTATTGAGAAGCTGAGTGTTAGAGATTAGCAGGGTAGGTATGTATGTATACGGTATTACTATAGTGCAAGCCTAGCCAAAAGGCTACAGGGTAACAGGAGAGGATGCTTGTTTATGGATGGTTAATGCATTGTAATGTAGTGTTCTGTAAATACAAATTGGAGCAGTGTTAGGATGATTCTGATGGACACAGTGATGTTGTTCCTGATCGTGAATGCAATAAACGACAAAGGCCTGCTACTTTGTTTTTTCTTCTTTACGTGTCTTAGTCTACAGTCTGATGGTATCCTGGATAAAGATGTGTCAAGAACCAGTAGAGATGATGAGCTTGTCTGCAAGATAACATGAGGTGCTGGTGTTGGTGGCTTTGTAAATGCTGCAGCTAGGTATGAGGGTTGTGGGGGCCTGCAAGAGGAGTCTATGGAGTTTCATCAGAATCACAGTGATGTGATCATTTGTTCTGGGCCCAGATGAGAAATACTGTGGCGTGTAGGATGCCCTTAAGGGGTGCCAGTCTGGAATCTGGATGGCCATACAGCAGGGTGTTACCACCATCTAGCTGCAAGATTATGATAGCTTGAACAGCAATTCTGAAGTCACTTTATTGAAGAAACGATTTCACTCTCTTTAGGAGAGAAAGCTGGTACCAAGCCATCTTTGTGTTTTGTTTATTTTGGGAATGTATTCCCTAATGGTGAGGTTGGTGTCCAAGGTGAATCCAAGTGACTTGGCATTCAGTGAAAGTTCAGGTTCAGATCTTACATTACATTACATTGAGCCAGTTTGTACTCTTTCTTGTTGTTCTGGCAAATAACAGGAAGTCTGTTGTGGTTGGGTTGAGCTTCACACAGTTGTTGAGCATCTAGGTTTGGATGATGTGCAGACAGTGTTTGGGACATTGGCTATCTGGAGCGGAGGTGACTTTCAAGCAGAGTTCTGTGTCATCTGCATATTGGTGAATCTTGAGGTTATTATTTCTGAGTGTGTACCACTTGGGTCCAGGTAGAGGATGACAATGACTGGAGGCAGTAATCAACCCTAGAGGGCTCTGCAGGTGCAAAAGAACTTTTGGGACCTGGAGATGCCCCTGTGAAGAAACTAGTGTTGATGGAAAGATAGGAAGAGAACAAGTGAAGGACATTGTCGGTGAATGCCATTCAGGACTACAGGGTCTGAATGAGGGCGGGGTTATCGATTGTGTCGAAGGCTGTTGTGATGTTCAGTAATAGCAAGAGGCATGCATCATCTTCATTTGTGGTTAGGAGTGCATTGTTTATTATAATGTGTAAGGTAGTGATCACCATGCTATGGAGTGATCTGAAGCGAGACTGGTAGTCAGGCAGGAGATGGTTATCCTGCCTTGCAGATGAATGGCAGCTTATTTATGGGCTGGTAGTTGGGGAGGTCTTCAGTGTCTAGTGTAGGTTTCTTTAGGAGTTGGAAAATCTCGCCTGTCGTGAGAGCTTCTGGTACGATGCCTTGCGTGAGGAAGGCTTTGACAATGGAGGGTAGGGATTAGAAAGTGTTCCCAAAGAGAGGTTTGATGAAGGACAAGAGTAAGACCTGATCTTCATTTGAAGTGGCTATGCGGGGGTTGAGTATGTGGGTGAGATCTACGAAAGACAGGGCTCTCAAGCTTTATTATTGTTATAAATTACGGTAAGGGTTGGGAGTTAGAGACAAAGCAGACTTGGTGTTGTTGATGTGCTTTCATATCTTCTGAACTTTTTAAGTGAAAAAGAGTTTGATAGCTTTGGGCTTTTCCTTAGATTGAAGAGTAGGAGGATTTGGCGGGTGGTTGATGCAGTGCTTGGTTGTGTTGAAAAATGTTCTGTTATCTGTTGGTGGCTTCATTGATGATTCTGGTATAGTGCTTTGCTTTGAGTGATGTGATGAGCTATCTGCATGTTGTGCTGAGGGACCTCAGTATCAGGAGATCATTGGGACATCTCTTTTTCTTCCCTGTCTGCAGGAGGATCCTTTGTCAGCCCATTTTTAGAGTACCAGGATGTTGAAGGCTTTGACTTGAACTTATGTGCACATGAAATTATGTGCTATAATTGGGAAGTGGATGTCCACTTAATTCCCCCAAAACATTTTGAAGTTGTTTAAAAGGGTGTTGGTGTCTGATATGGAGTTGATAGGGTGAGAGATGAGTTCAAGCACGATGAGTTCAAGCACTGAGAAGTGGTTGGAGGATCTGAAAGGTTGTTCTTTTCTTTTGTGTTTGCCTTGGTTTGTTGATAGGCCTCTGAGCAGGGAGATGGGGTTGGCCAAGTAGGCGATAGTGTCCAAGGATGTAAGTGGATTGCACTGGATTGTTGGTGATGTTGAGAAGATAAGGTTGAGGGTGTGGCCTTTGGAGTGTATTTGGAGTGTATTGGTTGTGTGACATGCTGTACTATGTTGAGTGTGTCAACGAGGTTGAAGAGAGTGTCTGTTATGTTTTTTTGAGTCTGTGTTGTCTGGGAGGTTGAAGTCATCCAAGAGAGGTGATGTGGGCATGTTGGTTGGACGAGAAGGTGAGGAGATCTGTGCATTTATCCATGAAGTTTTTGTTCTGGCCAAGGGGCCTGAGGATGAGATGGAAGGTAGTAGTCTGCTTTGCAGAGAATGAGTGAAGAATGATTTCTGGGATGTGTGAATGAACTATGTTCATGTGATGAAAAGGGTGTCTAGTGTGTTAAAGGTGATGAGGCCTGCAATATCTGGTGTGTAGTGTATTGTGGAACATGATTTGGAATGTATGTTCAGTAGTTTTGGGTTGTATGGTAGTTAGGGGATTGTTTCCGAAGGCGCGTCTGTCTGTAGTGGGAATTATATCTGTTACATATAAATATCTTTATTCAGGCATAAAAGCTCATAAAAGAATAACACATACAAATGTAAAATAAAAGTTCACACAGATCACACCTCAGTACATGTCAAAGAGCGTGATTACATACTCAGAAAAGTAAAAGGACAGCCATGAGCTCCTTGTGGCAATTAACATCATATTGTAATGTGTTAAGCCACTTCCGACTCTAAAGCTCCACAAATTAATCGTCTGGGAAGAGGTCCATGTAAACCTCAATAAAGTGCTGGGTTTCGTGCAAAGTTGGGAGCTCTGGGGTTTCTCACATGTCTGTGGCAGGCTCCTTCAGGGCGTAACGACTCGCCTTGGAAGGAACTTATTGCACTCGCAATAAAACTGCATATATAGATTTAAAAAAAATCTTTTTATTAAACATAAGCAAAATAAAAAACATCAGGTGACAAGATTAGTTTTACAGTGGTCAAATATACAATACCATGTTCAGAATAATACTTTAGAATAACTTTATGGGATCACGGGGACTCCAGCTCCTCTGACGCCGCTCTAATAACCGGGAGTGTACATATATCCCCCCTGTGGCAATTCCAAGCGTCCCACACCTTCCCCCACTTCCGGGGGCAACCCATAGCAACATATACTGATCTCTCCCTGAACATGCTCCAGACTAGATCCTCCATCCACTTTCCAATCTGAGGCGCCTGACTGGCACCCCACAGCTGGGCTATATTACGCTTAGCAATCATGCACGCCAGGGTCACCCATTGTTTCCCATATGAGGTAAGGTCTGTAGGTTCCCAGACATTCAGAAGACATCGTCGGGTCTCCAACGCTAACTCCACCCCCATCACTTCTCGAATCTTATCGTGGATTTTGCCCCAGTAGTCCTGTATTTCTACGCAGTGGCACAAGATGTGCATGAAAGTCCCAATCTCCCCACAACCCCTCCGACACTCCTCATTCGCCGCCAGCCCCATCCTCACTAGCCGATGTCCTGTGGTGTAAGACCGATGAAGAATCTTCAGTTGCACCAACCTGAGTCTCATTTGGATGGCCACAACCTTCGGGAGGCGACTGCCTCTCTCCAGTCCTTATCCAGTACTAGGCCATCGGCGCCCCACTTCTCCCTAAGAGTCGCCGACGGATCCCCCATATGGTTGATCAGTTTTTTGTATATTAGTGAGATAGTTTTTTCTGGGACATGGCTATCCAAGACCCGGTCTTCCAATGGAGAGGCCTCCGGGAGCATGGCGCCCCGGGAATATTTGTAGATAGGGCGTGTCTAACCTAGAGGTATCTGTAACGCTCACTCTCCTGCAGCTGGTATTTTCCCTGCATGGCTTCGAATGTAAGGATCCCGTCTTTCCCCCAGATATCCTTAATCTGTGAGATCCCATTTGTCAAAGCCCTTCGATTTCCACAAACTGCCCAGTTTCTCTGAACTCCACAACTGGGTCGCCAGTGTAAGTCTCCCCTCCCATTTAAGGGATCGGGTAGCTGCAAAACTGCATATATTAAACAGTAAATGTTCAGGTACATCATGCCTGCTGGCATAGCCTTTATTGGCAGGCTCAAGTATTTTCTGCTATTGGTGTGTTTATGCCACAAACTCGTAAAAAAGTGACGTTAAAGCAGTAGTAAACAATTCGGTTGTATAAAATGCGCCAGATAAGAGTCCATTAGCGTCCCACTGGGGTGGGGATATGGTTAATTAGTGACCATGGTGAAGGGTCTCTGTGCCCCTCATGTGATAAACCGTGTTCCCTTGGTATAGTGAGACACAGGCTTTTATATGGTCAAAAAGTCTGATGTGGCACAACGTACTAATGCATTAAGTGGGGCTGCAGTTACTTGATTGCAGCGAAAGGGAGATCTCTGTGTTGTTTTTACGGACCATACTCCCATAATGTAGCTTGCCACAGACGTGTAAATAATTGCTAGATCTGATCAGGCACAAAGTGCTAGTGCGTCTATGGAAGATGTCATTGTAAACTGTTTGTACAGTGGGATGAGTCACTTAGTGTTTAAGTGCTTGGCTTTGGTACAAAAGAGCATAAAGTGCATTATAGACTCCTTGCCACACACTGAACAGTCGCAGAGTTCAGAGACGATGCAGCCTTTAGGGAATTTGGCGACATACATTTGAATGGGTAAAATACCTAGACGGAATTAAATAGAAGGTGCGTCTTGTTTTGGGGCTAATATCTTTTAGGTACTGCTCCATACCCAGGGTGTGCTTTGTGTGCAGATAGTTGCAGGATATAACAGAAGAGAGTGCTTTCCCAATGAGTATCTTACTTTTGGTGTACAGGAATGCTTTCTTTACCATGATGTTGCTAGCTCAGATCATAGATTCTCAAGATCAAGGTTTGGGAGACAGCTATTTACATAGATTGTCCAGAGGTTATGATTGATTTTCCCAGTATGGGACACTTCAACCACTAATCTCAGGAAGGACTGTATGTGCCTGTTTCAGTTTAGGCGTAGCCAGTAGAATACCGGAGCGAGAGCAATGAGCTCGGAGATGGGAACCATGCTCGTTTCCAGGTACAGAGGGAGAAGTGGAGTACCAAGGCTCATGTGCAGTAGTGATCTCAAAAATGCGTTTTCCACTGTTTGGAGCTGCTTACTGTTGCAGTACTCCCAGAGATGTGCACCGTAATGTGCTGCAGCCACAGCTTTTTGCTTGTATACTTGTAGCACAACGCTCAGTGAACGGCAGCCAATTCTGTTCTTAAGCCTTGATATTGCGTTGGCAGATCACTGTAGGATGGCAGCTGCTCTGTCGACATGGGCACCACGCCAGGACAACTTGTTGTTGAAGCAGATGCCCAGGTAGTCGTAGACCTTGACTATTTTGAGAGCCTTGCCAGCAGTTCTTGATGATTTTGTCAGTGGTGCGGATAGCCCCAGCACCATTACTTTCATCTTTTTTATATTAACAACAGATCTTTTTGTCTTCAGTAGCTTTCAAAGCTGACTAATCTCCTATACAACTCGTTTTGCATGCAGGATACAATTACTGCGTCGTCTGCAAATAAGAGGATAACTGTATTTTTATTGCCCAGCTTCAGTGCATCTGTTACCTCTTTAAGTAGAAATTCATCTGTGTCGTTCAAGAAGAGGGAGAATAGGGGCAGGGCAAAGACACCTTCCTGGCATACTCCTGAGCAGATGTCAAAATATGGACTGCATTCTCCTTTGCTTCCATTGCAGATGCAGGCCTGCGTGTCTTTGTGAAGTGCTTTGATAGCTTGTAAGAGGTCTCTTTCAAATCCTTGTTTTTTGAGTGTATCCCATAGTTTGGTTCTATTGACCAGATTAAAAGCCAATTTAAAATTGATGAAAGTTAGATAGAGCGGATGCTTAATCCTCTTTGTATATTTGACGCAGATCATGAATAATTTTGTGTCTTGATCGATGGTACTAATGCCTTTACGGAATCCCGCCTGTGCATCTATAAGAACTGGGTTTTTATCTGCCGAGGCCTGCAGTCTGTTCAAAAGGACCTACCCGTAGATTTACCCAGTGTTGTCCAAAAGCGAGATAAGCTTACCTCCTTTTTTTATGAAAAGGAACTATGATGAAGGATCACCAAGATGCAGGGCATTGCCTGATCTTAAGACTGCACTGAATATCGTGGACAGGGCTACATTGAAGTTTGATCAAAATATGTCGACTGGTACACAGTCCAGGCCAGGTGATTTGTTTGCCTTCTGGTCTGTTATTGCTTTCTACCTCTGGGTGGAAAATAGTAGCTTGCTCCGTTGGCAGGAGATTATTGCAGTGAAGCAGTGGCGGTGTACAATCGCTGCCAGCATATATAGTTTTGTGATGGTCTACCCAGGTTTGTGCTGTAATATGATTTTCCATGAACCCTAGACCATCTCTAAATATTTTGGCAGTTTTCCTTCAGAGAATTTACTGTCCTTGTTTTCTGTTGCTTTGGTGAGGCCATGCCATACTTCTAGCTGGTATGCCATTTTCTTGCCCTTGATTAGTGCTTTGCAGTCTCTCCTTCTGACCCTGAAGAGGAGCTTATCTCCTTGGGTGTCATACTGCTTACTGTAAGCAAGTTTCAACTTGTTCTTGACTCCTCTGCACTCGTTGTACCAACGTTTGTGTGGTATCTTGTTGTCCAAGGTGCAGCTCAGTGGTGTGTGTGCTTCATTGAGCGTTTGGCGTTATTTGCGAGTATTGTCTCCTCCTCGTCATTGACCTTGGTGCGAGCCAGGAAATGTTCAATGCAAAGATTTGATGGAATCTTGTTGTTCAAGTGATTCTCTAATCCATTTTACTGCTCGTCTGTTGTTGTTTGGGATGATACTGGTGGCAAAGCGTTTGGCCATTCAATGCTCGGTCAGGATGGTGCACTTGAGACTTAGGGGGTTTTGGTCGCTCTCTGAATCACTTTCATGTCCAGGACCAAGTCCCATCAATCTTTGAGGAAAAGGATATAATTGATGAAGCTGGATCTTCTGCTGTTCTGAAATGTGGGCACTGTGGGGCTGTCTGATACCGTTCGACATTCCAGAAGATTAGCTGAGATTCCGTGAGGAAGTCCCTTTCTTGCACCTATTCAGGGAAGTGCCCAATTCAGGGGATGGAATACCCCAGCAGTTCTCTGTGCTTCGTTTGCCGTCCCATAGGTCTTGTGGTGGGTAGGTGTTGAAATCTCCTCAGATGAGGATATAGTACTTGCCGCTTTTGGGGGCTGTATTCTTTGTCAAGTACAATTGCTGTTAGAGCTGCTAATTGGTCCTCGTACTTAGTGTGTTTACTGGGGTTTAGGTACATGTTCAGAAGGTCCAGTGTAGTACAGCGGTTCTTCTACACCTTGACCAGTCTGACGTGCAGTGTGTACAATGGGGATGAGGTAGAGGAAAGTTCCATTGCTGTACAATCTACTTTCATTGAGATCCAGGTCATCAGATGCCCCAAAGCTCTGCCTCTGCCTAATTTGCTTCCCTCAAGGGCAAAGCCCATAAAGTCTGGGGACGTTTGTTGGGTGCTCATGGTGTTTACCACCCATGTGTCCTGGAAGCATTTTATCTCCTTTGAGCAAAAAAATTATTTCCAGTCAGTGTCCTCCAGTTTTGATTCTATACCAGCTGTATTCCATGAAAGGATGTTAACCCTGTTACCCCACCTTGGGTGCTGTTACTGTCCCTAGGATTGCTACAGTAACCAGGAAACTGGGCCCTTTTCTGTTAAAAATGTGTGAACAGAGGTGTATCAGTCCTTGACTAGGGTTTCTCAAGACTGTTAAATGCTGTTGGCAGCCATTGCCAGTTGGCTTCATCTATTCTAGGGTCAGGTCTTGTATCTTGTCTGATGGTGACTGTCCTATAAGCGTTGAGCCTCCACTTGGTCACTGTTAAGGTGTTTGTGTTGTTTAACGTTCATGGCGTAAGTCTGTAGTTGTCTTCAGGTTTCCTTGGAGGGCCCTGTAGTTCTTGCAGCTTTCGCGTCCCAGGCAGTTCTTTGGATGGTCGTAGATGGTGTTGGCAAGTCTTATGCTCCTCCTTTGTGGGAGCATGTCCAGACCCATCACGCTGGGGGAGTCCATGTTATCACAAATCTGTTTTGGGGTAAAGACTGTGTGGAACTTCACTGCTTTATAGACACCCTCTCTCTGTGCCTCAAGTTTTAGAAGGTTCTGACTTCCCGGGTTAACCAAATTTATGTCCTGCGATATTATAGAGAGTGCTGGGATAGCCCAGAATAC
The DNA here is from genome assembly GCF_964261635.1 of Lissotriton helveticus. Classification (NCBI taxonomy): domain Eukaryota; kingdom Metazoa; phylum Chordata; class Amphibia; order Caudata; family Salamandridae; genus Lissotriton; species Lissotriton helveticus. The sequence continues at coordinate 940,709,779 of NC_136070.1, forward strand.
CTCTAGTGGACAAGATTTGTTTATGGAGCTGGGAAATCAGAGTCTGATAAGAGGTACATAAAGATGAATCACGTTGCTGTGTGGCCAATGTTTCTAACATGATTTGTGAGTGTTGGGGCCATCTAAGTCTAGGTGTGATTGTGGGGAATGGGGTGCTGGGTGACCCACATGCTATATTTTCCCTTGTAAGTTTCAGTGGACCAACGATTCTGGCCCAAGGCCCTTCCTGGCATTAACAGGCCCAAACAGGCAATAAATACCCTTGTCCATACCCACCCTTTGCTGGGAATGGCTGGGGATGGGATTCCCTCTATTTTTAAATATGGCTTTGACAGGTAACAGTGATCTCACTTCCTGTGCAGATGGATAATGGGAAATCCAATTATGTCACTTCTTGTGCAGATGGATGATGGGAAATCAAATTATGGCTCACACTGCACAAAAAGATGATGGGAAAATGCAGTGTTAGCAATAAGATGGCTTTTGGCAAGACGTTGGGTGTTAGGGAGAGGCTTGGTGTTTGTGGAAGGCTTTAGTTAGAGGATGTGTGTTTAAAATACTGGTTGTTTCAGTACCTGAGGTGTGCAAAGATAAGGATTTACTAGAGGCTGGGTTTTTAGCAAGCGGCTTGGTGTTCTAGAGATACTAGGTGTTTCTGAGAGGTTGAGGCTTAGCAAGAGGCTGGGTCTTTATTATAACCTAGATATTTATGAGAGACTGTGTGTTTGTGGGAGGCTGGTTGTGTTTGTGAGTGGCTGGATATTCAGGAGAGGCTGAAGTTTCCCCAGAGGCTAGCAGTTCATGAAATACTTGCTGTCCATAAGATAGTTCTTAAACTGAGTGAGAAGTGGTGTTTATGAGTGGGAGTGAGTGGGCGGGTGATTGCTAAGAACAGGTGGATTATGTGAGAGAATCAGTGTTATTGAAAGGGATGGTGTAGTACGGGAGGGTGTTATTCAGGTTAGGTATTATGTCTCAGTTGGGGTGACAGTGAAAGGTTGTTTGAGGTACAGTAAATGATGTTAGTTGCTATAAGAATGCGGTCTAATTGTTGGTGTGAGGGTGGGGCATGTCGGTGAGGTCTGGGCTGGCAGACAAACTTAGATTTGCTAGTACATACCTGTCCTTGACACCTAACTCTGTAGCTGATCTACTGCTCAGTTCTGTTTTACTCTTACTCCAGGGATTGTGCAAGGAGTCATGACAACTTGTCATTTCGCTGCCACTGTTTCTTCTAATGAGCCTTCATTTAACTCTTTCATGGCACTCAGGCACCAATTTGCTGAGGAGTCCTTAGACAGCCACCTGGAATCACCATGCAATAAAATATGCCCTCCCATGGTCCATCGGAGACCTTTTTAATCAACTGACTTTGTCTCTTCCACTACCCGTTGTACGAAAAATATTTTCTCATACTTCAACATTTGTTTCTAGAAATTATTCGCCTTTTGAAAATAAAAATGCAATTTTATTCTCTCTTGGTACATAGTTATGTTCATAATTTTGAGTTGTTCTTCATGGATCCTGTCAATTATTACCATTTGTTAGCCTCTCAGAGTGTCTTCAGTCCATTTCTGACCTTCTTTCAATGTAATGTTCAGAAATGCACACTCTCGTGCAGTTGTGGCCTCACCAGGGCATTTTACAGTGGTAAGAAAACCTACAATCTTTTGATGGTTTTACTATTCCTTACGCATCCTACAATCCTTCTTGCTTTCTCCCTTTGACTTTATTTAACAACTAATAAATAGTCTGATATAATCCAGAGATCCCTGCTCTCTTTTAAGATAGGTAGGTTCTCTACTATAGTTTTGTAATCACTGCTAGGATTTTATTGCCTTAAATGCATTGTCTTCACTTAGCTGCATTCATTTGTAGTGCTTAATCTAAAACTTCTCTTTTAGTACTTTTAGCTTCATTAACAGATCTCTTTTATTGGTATGTTATGGAAGATCTGTTATGTAGAATGCCAGTACGTCAAGTGGGCTTTGGGATTGTCCTTTTCTTACTCTTGGTTGCCTTCCTAGTCAGTCTGATTTTCTTACATTTTATTCACTGGATTTCCTTCCTCTTCTTGTATTTGTCCCAACATCCCCTCTCGGAGTATAGCTTCTTTAGCATCCTTTTGATTGGATGATTTGTATCTTTCCTCTGCTCCACAACAGGAAACCTCTTTTCTTTTCTTATTCTTTCCGCACTCCCTGGTAGTGTATGTATTTCTTTTCTCTCCTCCACGTGCTCCATCCCATCTCACATCCGAAAGTCCCACACCAATACTTAATTTGAGCCTGTGGTTCCGGTGCTTGGCATCAGCATCTAATTGTTAAGACTGGCACTTATGACAGTCTGCCATGTGGCAGCACTGTTTGTCTAATTTAGAGAGGATCACAATAACAGTTGTTTATTAGTTCAGTCTACATTAATATAGCCTTATAGCCCGCTGTAGAGGGCTATACCGGCTATTAAAGGCCCTCTCCAGCGTTAAAGGACCGAGCCGAAGGCAAGGGCCGTTAACAAGGGAGAGGGACTTTAATAGCCGGTATAGCCCAGCTACAAAGGGCTAATAGGCTATTAGAACATTCTGCCACTTGGGGGCAGAATGTTCTAACAAAAAAAACAAAGCCTTATGGGAGCGTGAGAGGATTGGAATCCCCTCAGGCTCCATAAAGCCTTTGTTCACAGCCAGAGCAGTGAACAAAGAAACATTGGAATGTTGGAACTCCGGGCTTATACCAGCCATTATTAGCCCGGAGCACTCCATTGTTTTCAATGGAGCTCCCAACATTCCAATGTTTAATATGACCTGCCACCCAAGCCATTCTTATAGCTGTGGGTGCCAGGAATAGTCTGAATTTTCACACTTGTAGAAGTGTGCTGGTTAGTGGTTGTGTTGGTACTGTCATTTGCAGCACTGGCAGGGTCAATCGGTGGTACAAGGTGTGGTGGCCTCCTGATGAGGACCCTGGCAAATATGTTTTTTCTTCAAATTAAACGCTGCCCCACACTCTTTGTGTGGTTTCAGCTACCCCTGCCCACACTGATTGGCTTTTGCTGTTTCTTTTTTTCAATTAAACCCCTTCCCATCCAGCTCTTCCACTGCTCTTTCGTTACCCTCCGTGCTCCCTTTTGCTTCCAATGTTTAGTGGTAATTACTCACTGAACAGCACCAACAAAAGTTATTGGGAAATGCCAAAAGGTGAGACTTTTTGGCATTGACAATAACTTTCTGCACCATTTTAGTTTGTGCAATATGAAAATAAGCACATTTCAACACCCTTATCTTTTGAGTGCCTCTTACGAATACAATGAAGAGCACAGGATGAAGGACTGCTCTTTTTTCAGAATTAATTCCATTTACCAGCTTTACTTTTCTCTTGTCACTCAAGCAATTGCTAGTTTTCTGAAGTCCAAGGGAACTACATTTCTCACTCAGCCTTGATGTATTTTCCCGGTTACCCAGTTGAAAAAAATCGAGATTTGTCTAACACAACATTTTGCTACGAGCATATGCTGTCTCGGGTGTAGGACTTCACAGGTAACAATGCATTTGATTTTTTTCATCGCTAAGGGTGGTCTGAATGTTTCATAGTTCCAGCCAGATCTCACCATTGCTTAGTGAGACTGCATTTGCATTCAGTGCATGTTTGCAAAGATTGGGCAGCATTGTTTCTTGTATTTCCACCATCTTTCCAGCGACCTTAGACTGTCACGGGTGAGTAGCACGCTTCGCAATTCCCTGATTGATTGATTCCAAAACCTTTTAATATCCTAAGACCGCGATTTCTAACCTTCTGAGTTCAGGAGAGCCCCACTGAATCACTATTGGAAGCCCAGGATCGCCAATGAATTTATGATGGAAGCCTGGGACCTCCACTGAATCACTACTGGAAGCCAGGGACCTCAGTCTAAGCAATTTCTACGATTTGAACCTCTAAACAGTACACACAACTATAGAAGCAAGTATAGATCGAAAGAAACATACAAATGATGAAATATTGTATTTAATTTACAAACAAAAATATATTAAAAAAAATACAACTTTTAATTTTAATGGGAAAGTTGGAGCTTTTCAAAATGTGTTTTTATTTCCAAAATATGAAGTGATACTTTGTACCTGCTCTTAATGCACTCTCTCTTTGTCCACGCATCCCAGTGCTACACTTTTGAGGCCACCCGTTATCCATACTAACTTCTGTTTACTATAATTACACTGCTACCACAAATCGTGCAAAGGATACCAACTTAATTTTTTGCCTACAATTACAAAACACTTTACATTTACATAGCATTTTAATAGTTGGAATTTTACATTTTTTATGTATATCTTCTTAATTAATCATCTATTGTTCAATTTTGTAAGCAGCTGCAGACCCCCTTAGTAGGCTTCGCGAACCCCCAGAACTCCACGGTCCACAGGTTAAGGAAACTCTGCCCTTCGATAAGACAAGGCCAGTATACTATCAGACGACAAATGTTTTCTGCCCCTCAGAACACCACCAAAGAAATGTTAGCACTTTATTCTAGTATTAAACTGATATAAAAAATAATGTGTTAAACGTCCCAAATCTGCTACGTCTGTATCTATTTAATGATTTACTATTAAACAAACATAAAAGCTTACATTTCTTAATTTGCATGTACACGAAATTGAAAGTAGCCTGCTATTTTAGCTACACTGCTTTATACGCACATGTAACAACAAGCATTCGCAATGCAATAGGTCTCTCATTAGGAAAGTTTGATCTATTGGTTTTGTAAATGACAAATATATTATTTATGTGTTTGTTTATAAAGTAGCTAAATTATTAGCTTTGTCATTGACAATGCAAATACTTTTAACTTTTGCTAATGTGACACCTATAGCATTTGTAATGCAACATGTTGTGTATGTATGTGACTTAGATGTATTGATCTTACAAATAACAATGTATTACAATTTTTTAAATTAATTAATTAATACTTAAATAAAAGTGATTTTAATTTATAATGGCAATAGCTAAAGCTTTTGGAAATAACATTTGTGAAGAATATGTTCACTGTATTTTATTGTGAGGAAAATCCAAGAATAGAAGTGAAATATTAACATAATTTTTGTGACATTTGTAATAAAGCATGAAACATTGAGAGAACATATTTGAACCAGTTGTTGTTGAATGGTTGCACTGATTGATGCTGTGATGGCGCGGAGTGATGTTGTTGCGACGAGTGATGCTGTGGCGTTCAGTGATGCTGTGGTAGCGCATAGTGATGTTGCAGTGCCCCTGAGTGATGCTGTGGTGTCCGTGAGTGATGCTGTGGTGTCCGTGAGTGATGCTGTGGTGTCCGTGAGTGATGCTGTGGTGTCCGTGAGTGATGCTGTGGAGGCCGTGAGTGATGCTGTGGAGGCCCTGAGTGATGCTGTGAAGGATCTGAGTGATGCTGTGGAGCCTCTGAGTGATGCTGGGGAGGCCCTGAGTGATGCTGTGGAGGCCCTGAGTGATGCTCTGGAGGCCCCGAGTGATGCTCTGGAGGCCCCGAGTGATGCTCTGGAGGCCCCGAGTGATGCTCTGGAGGCCCCGAGTGATGCTCTGGAGGCCCTGAGTGATGCTCTGGAGGCCCTCCCTGAGTGATGCTCTGGAGGCCCTCCCTGAGTGATGCTCTGGAGGCCCTCCCTGAGTGATGCTCTGGAGGCCCTCCCTGAGTGATGCTCTGGAGGCCCTCCCTGAGTGATGCTCTGGAGGCCCTCCCTGAGTGATGCTCTGGAGGCCCTCCCTGAGTGATGCTCTGGAGGCCCTCCCTGAGTGATGCTCTGGAGGCCCTCCCTGAGTGATGCTCTGGAGGCCCTCCCTGAGTGATGCTCTGGAGGCCCTCCCTGAGTGATGCTCTGGAGGCCCTCCCTGAGTGATGCTCTGGAGGCCCTCCCTGAGTGATGCTCTGGAGGCCCTCCCTGAGTGATGCTCTGGAGGCCCTTCCTGAGTGATGCTCTGGAGGCCCTCCCTGAGTGATGCTCTGGAGGCCCTCCCTGAGTGATGCTCTGGAGGCCCTCCCTGAGTGATGCTCTGGAGGCCCTCCCTGAGTGATGCTCTGGAGGCCCTCCCTGAGTGATGCTCTGGAGGCCCTCTCTGAGTGATGCTCTGGAGGCCCTCTCTGAGTGATGCTCTGGAGGCCCTCCCTGAGTGATGCTCTGGAGGCCCTGAGTAATGCTGTGGTGGCGCATAACGATGCTGTGGTAGCGCATAGTGATGCTGTGGTGTTCCAGAGTGATGCTGTAGTGTTCCAGAGTGATGCTGTGGTGGGGCTGAGTGATGCTGTGGTGGTGCTGAGTGATGCTGTGGTGGTGCTGACTGATGCTGTGGTGGTGCTGAGTGGTGCTTTGGTGGCGCAGAGTGATGCTGTGGTGGCGCTGTGTGATGCTGTGGTGGCGCTGTGTGATGCTGTGGTGGTGCTGAGTGATGCTGTGGTGGTGCTGAGTGATGCTGTGGTGGTGTTGAGTGATGCTGTGGTGGTGTTGAGTGATGCTGTGGTGGTGTTGAGTGATCCTGTGGTGGCGTTGAGTGATGCTGGGGTGGCGCTGAGTGATGCTGGGGTGGCGCTGAGTGGTGCTGTGGTGGTGCAGTGGTGGTGCTGAGTGGTGCAGTGGTGGTGCTGAGTGATGCTGTTGTGGTGCTGAGTGATGCTGGGGTGGCGCTGAATGGTGCTGTGGTGGTGCTGAGTGGTGCTGTGGTGATGCTGAGTAATGCTGTGGTGGTGCGGAGTGGTGCTGTGGTGGTGCTGAGTGATGCTGTGGTGGTGAGTGACGCTGTGGTGGTGCTGAGTGACGCTGTGGTGGTGCGGAGTGATGCTGTGGTGGTGCTGAGTGGTACTGTGCAGTGGTGCTGTGGTGGTGCTGAGTGATGCTGTGGTGGTGCTGAGTGGTGCTGTGGTGGTGCTGAGTGATGCTGTGTTGGTGCTGAGTGATGCTATGTTGGTGCTGAGTGGTGCTGTGGTGGTGCTGAGTGGTGCTGTGGTGGTGCTGAGTAATGCTGTGGTGGTGCTGAGTGGTGCTGTGGTGGTGCTGAGTGACGCTGTGGTGGTGCTGAGTGACGCTGTGGTGGTGCTGAGTGATGCTGTGGTGGTGCTGAGTGATGCTGTGGTGGTGCTGAGTGATGCTGTGGTGGTGCTAAGTGGTGCTGTAGTGGTGCTGAGTGATAATGTGGTGGTGCTGAGTGATGCTGGGGCAGAAAGGCACAACAAGGCTGGTGCAGACCCCATAGGGCAGGGGCTATGAGAGAAACGCAACGATGGCCGGTCTCTGGGACTCCGGGTTCACCTCTGTACATTGACTCTATCTCTGTTATGGTGGTGTTTTCGGTTTTTAGATGGTGTTGCTTTCTTAGTCATGTTTTTAACGATTGTTTAAATGGCTCAACACTCAGATGGTATGAGATCACCCTGCATGTCTCCTCAGCTCCTCATTAATTGCTAGTTTAGTTCACATCCATGGATTTTGGATTGTCTTAAAGACTATACCCATTTTATTTAATGAAGGTAATTACTCCTAAGAGTCGGGCAATCATGATCACTCTTTTCTACCAGTAAAAATGCAGTACTTGGGCTGTATTCATTCTGTTTCCAAGGCATGCTGTCAGATGTCATTTGGTCTTCGTAAAGATATCAGTTACTTTTCTTTAAAAATTTGCCTCTGCCTAACCTTGCTTTGTGCATTTTGTTGACTGTTAGAGGGCCAGATAGATCATTCTCCACATTGCCACTAGAGAGTACAGCTACAGATTGCTAAGCTGCACTTCTCTAGCAATTCAGTTCAGAAAGCAGTGTCGGACTCTTAGAGATTTTTGAAGGAAAGCATTGATGAGGATTGAGGAGCACATAACAGATTGGTAAAGACAGAGAAGAACAGTTATTCTTAAACAAATCGTGACTTTCTGCAAAATCCACATTAATTAACATGGCTCAGTTAGTCCAGTACGTAGATATCATGGCTCACCAGCACCATCACTAACTCCAGTTAACACACTACTCTTACAACATGCTGGGCAGTGGACAAGGCGGATAACCTATAAATGATCACCTAAATACTTTTGGTTCCTGATTATTTTCTTTGAATATCATAACCAAGACGCCTGGGTTCTAATCCTGGTTTTGGCTCTTGACCAAAACAGTTTAGGATTCTGGGCAAATCACTCAATTTCCCTGTGCCTAAAATGGAAATTAATGAGAAACTATTTGTTATGGACATTTTAATTTATATTTATTTTTGGAAAGGTGCCGAATGTGTGGAAGATTCAGCGAGGGTAGTGTTTGGTGCTGAAATCTGCATGTTACTTGCAGCTAACAAGTTTGAATCACAAGGCCTAGTCAGTAATTTGTTCATATCAGTGATACATTTGATTACAGGTAAATTGGATAACGGCAATGTCTGTTTTTTGCAGCACTTAGAAAAGGAAAAACATAAGTATTAGGCCCTATTTAAAAAAGTTGTTTTTAATGCACCAGTCCTGTTGTACATTGTCTCATTATCAAGAACTCTAATTGCATGTTCACCGCCTCCCCCAAATCCCTGATCGCATCTTGATCTCTGCAATCTAGTCTCCATTGAATCCTGTAACCTTTATCGTTGCTCCTCATTTTTTTAAATGTCCTCCTACATGTTCTGTGGAAAGTGCTCCTTTGGTCTTGAATCTACGGGGATATTATATTAAATGCATAAAACAATAGTAAATAAATTACATTGAAAGTCCAGCCCTTCAAAAATAAAGTTGTTCATCAGAGGTGCTCAGTGGGTCTGTTACAAAGTGTGACGATTATATGACCGGGACAGGAGAGGGTAGGAAATTTCCTCGGGCATGATGTAAGGCAAAACATTACAGCAAAAGTAGATGTGACTGGTGTTTGTGCCATTGATGGTAAGAGAGTATTTAATTGATCCTTAGTTTGAGGGGGTGGTATGTTAGACACAGAGGAATTGAATATCCTTTCCAATAAAGTGTGAAATGCCACTCCATAAATATTGAGCATTGTATGTCCTATAGAAGAAACAAATTGCTAAAATAGCATGAGGCATGGGAGTGTCAGGTGACTCTAAAATGTCTGAAGATAGGGACATGATCATCACAAATTTGTTTTTTCTTGCCTTACATCTTCCAGTTTCTCATACGTTATCAGGCGTTCCACCTCTGGTGCTCGTTTTTTTCTTAAGCTCTGTTTATTTTTCGTTTCTTCTCAGGACTCTGATTCAGATGAGGACAGCAGTGCGGCTTCCGGAGAATCTGAGAGTATGTATCATGAACTTTGTGCATGGGCCATGTTCACTTTGTTGCTAGCCCACCACTATGAATTGTTAGGCCATGTCTCCAGATGGTTGTGTAGCCCCCTGATGGTTAGTGCACTTCACTTCATGATGGTAGGGCCTACTTGCTCTATGACTGTCGTGGACACAACCTCTGTTTGTCAACAGCTTCTCCTACCTGTCCACAGACACCACCTACTTCTTACTGTTAAACAAAACATGCTAGTTTTAGATATATATCACCCAATAGATGTTTGAGGCTCTTACTACACTGTCACCAGTGCAGACCATTTCTTTGATGCTGTCCCGCATAACTTCTTGTTGTTCATTGGGCTTTTTCTTCTGGCCATTGATGCACACCACGACCAGGTTGTTATTACTTGAAATCTCCTAGCTTTGGAGACATGTCTTTTCCCAGATGTTTGAGGTTTCTCCTTCCTTGTTTTGTGGGCACACAATTTCTTGCTTCTCATAGCATTTTATCTTCTGGTTGTTGGGACACACTGCTCCCTGATTGTTGTGCACTGCCACCCACGGGTACTTCATCACACCACTCTGGTTGTTGGTCAACTTGAACTCCTGGCTCTTGGACCACACCTACTCTATAATTATTGCATCACCACAACGCTGTGATGCATATACATCTACACCATGATTTCATTTTCTGGCTTGTAGCACCCTTTGGATGTGCTTTGTGTTCTATGCATTCCTGATTGCTGCATTGTCAACTTTACAGGTAACATGCTAATCTGGTGCTTCTATTGAGGTCAGTATACCATTTAGCCACTACATTTCAGGCATGTAAATGTAAATGTAAATGTAGTATACTTGTAAAGCGCACAACTGCCCCAGCAACGGGGCGTCCCGGCGCTGTATAACTCTGGGGAACCCGTCCTGGCTTTCCCTGTGGGATGGTCCCTGCTGGGAGTCCCCAAGGTGGAGCTAGGCATCCCCGGAATTGGTGGGGCCGTTGTGGAGATTAGGCAAGCTAATGCCCAGAGTTGCCGAGTGGAACCCCTGATTACAGTAAGCACTGAAGCGAGAATTATCAAGTCCGCTGACCACGGTCCACGACCCTGCCGCGTCGGGAATTGAACCCTGGTCCCGGGCTGACTTCTGCTCTCAGACCTGCCGCCTCTAACCAGTGAGCCACACTACTCCACGTATGTGTGAAGGAAAATATAGGTGTTCAGGTGCATTTCTGTCAAAATGTGGGTTGGATTTATCAAGGTGGCCATTGATAGGGGATCATAATTCTGCCCTATGTAGGTAAAGCTTTGCCAATTTGCTGTTTGGCATCAAAAAGTGCACTGTAGGGGGGGCGTGGCTTGGACGCCGGAGAAGATGGCCACTTGAGCGTTCTCTCCTCCCGTGGCGCCAAGCAAAAACGCATTGTCGGTGATTTTCCTGCACCCTACAGCTCCACCAATGATGCGGTGAAGCAGCGGAAGGTATCGGGAACCGGCTGGAGGTCTGAATCCTTCAAGTATGTCCCGGAACAGCTGATCTGGCGAACGCAAGCCGCGACCGCATGGTGTGAGGAGCGCGCCTCTACCAGCATCGCCGGACACCAGATTCACCGTCTCACTGATCTCTCTGGCTGAGGCGAGACACGCGAGTGCCTTCTTACTGCACAGCGGGTCAGAACACCGTGATCAGAAACGGGCACCGATGTGGATCAGGAGCTCGTAGAAGGAAATAAACATTATATGCAGGTACAGCGCTTCATCTAAACAAAATGGCGGCCGCATATCTTCGCGCCGATCTGATCCACTGCATGTCTCCCCGGCGCTCATTCCCTGGGCAATGAAGCTATTCAAATGCTTAATGTGGCACTAAAAATAGTCTACGCCCGAGGAGTATATCCATTAAGAGCAGAATTGTCCTGACTGCATGCTGGCGATCCTGCAATCTGTAATCTGCAATCTGTGGTCTGACATGAGGGAGCCTTAAAGCGATCCCCAAAACAAACACTTGCGCTCACCTGGGGTAATAGTAATATTAGTCTTCACCTATTTACCTGCATATCCAGATGGGCCAGGATTGTAAAGGACCCTTATTTCAACAATGCCTGACTCTAAGATGGCCGACAGTTGGGACACCTCCAGGGAATACACAGAGGCTGCTGCTGATGTTTCTATGCCATTCCACGTGAAGAGAGGGGTTTTTTCAATTACACCCATCTGTAGTATAACCAACTGAAGTATAACCTATACAGGAACACCCCCTGGATGTAGCGCTGCCTCCTGGTGGGGGTGATCATTGCGACACTGTAATATTTGGGTACCAGCGTCTCAACTGGGGCCACTGCTGATTGACTTTTGCTTGCAACTCTAATCCCTCACTTAACGCATTATACGGATTTTCAATAATATCAGCAACTTCAACAACCTTATTAAATCTGCCAATCATTGACATTGTTACAGATCCCCTCAATCTAAACTGTGGTATCACCACTATTTGGAGTTACTCCTGGGTCCCAATCAACAACCATGGGAGAAAAAGAAGCCACAAATCTTAAAAGGCTTAAAGCCGAACCACCGAATCCAATCTCGCCTACAAAAGGAACACGTGACATGAATGCCACTCTAGACACTATCCTCCTCAAGCTTGCAGAAGTACATGAAATCACAAAATCTACCAGAGAAGAAATTGCAGCTGTGAGGCAAGATATCAAAGACACCAATACGCGACTCTCAGAAACTGAATGCAGGATCAGCCAATTGGAGGATTCGGAGGTAAAAGTGAGCAAATCCCTAAAAGATCTTTCTCTATCTACTTCGTCACTGTCACGACGTCTCTCAGAATTGGAAGACAGGAATCGGCGGGGAAATCTGAGGATTTTTGGTGTTCCGGAAGGAGCCGAAGGCAAAGACGGAGATTGTATACCATTCCTGGAGTCATGGTTTCCTCAGGCCACCAGCCTCTCCTTTGGTACACCGTTGGAATTTGATCATGCACATAGAGTTCCTACCCGTTTTACTCACCAACAAAAGGGCCCCAGACCGATTGTATGTAAACCTCTCAGGTATCAGCATGTGGAACAAATCTTGACGTTCATGCGTAAACATAATCACATCCTCTGGAAGGCAAATAAAATATACATCTCCCAGGATTACTGCAAAGAGACTGTTACCTTGAGGAAAAACTTCCTGGCACTTCGTCCAAAGCTCCGTCAACTTGAGTATCAATACGGCTTTGTAGGCCCTGCTCGGTTTCGTGTAACAATTCAAGGAGTCCCTCAAGTATTCTCGGACCCTCTGCATTTGAAGAAGTTTCTCGATGGCCCTGAGGAATCTAAAATGGACACTGCAGCAGCGCCGATCGCACAAGGGAATGACAATTAGCTCATGCAGTCTACACTGACTGTACAAGTCCACTCATGTTCCTACAACAGCTAGTCTTTTTGTCCTCTTGTTAGCTTGGTCACCACGAAATGCTGGGGGGCCTTGTCTTGATCACATGATGGGTTGGGGCGATGTAGACTAGCGCATCGCTCAACGCTCATTCAATACCCAAGGAGCGGTATCATTTCCGGAGGCCTGGAGGAGTGGTAGGCGAACTTTCTCTTATCAACCGTATATCAGGGATCATGAACGCTCAGGTGTCTTTGTCCTATAATGTATACTGTATGACTGTTTAAGAATTGCTCGCCAGTCCTGCCACATTGACATTAACTCTTTAAACGCATATTTTCCGAGCGTTAAATTTCAGGCACTTCTTGAACGGAAAGGAGGCTCAAGCCTATTGGAATGAGTGTTGTTGCTAAATAAAGCACGCCATAGACGCCTTTTATGCATCGGGCGGGCGTATGTAATATGTATATTCTCCCACCAGCTGGTGTTGTAGAACTCGAGCACTATGGTTTTCAACGACGATGGTTTTGTTAGATGTATAGAAGGGCTGTGGTTATTTGCCTTAAGTTGAATTATTTGCAAAAACACAGTTGCACTATTAGCGCATATACGCAGGAGGCATTAGGCCTTTGATATGCCTTGGTTTGTTCTCTTCATGTTTTTAAACTCACAATCTTTGCTTCAGCAAAATGTTCTATCTATAAAGCCTTGTTAGTACTATAGATAAGGTTGCGTTTACTGCCTTGGGTTGGTTTAGTTGCAAGCACAAGAATCGTAACAAACACTCATGCTATTAGGGGGTATTGTACCTCTGACATGATCTTGACAGGTTCTTGTACTTCACAATGTTTATTTCCGTAAGCACTGCTTTACATACATATACAAGCAGGTTACTTAGTTTTCGCCACGGAGGAGGGTAGCTACGACGGTTGCTCCTCCTTGGTCGCCATGCTCCTGGTGCATTGTTTGGGTGGGGTGGGTGGGTTGTGGTTGTGGGTGGGTCGGGTAGGGTTTTTGGTCTTGTTTTCATTTATGATTCCTTTTGTGTCTTCACCCTTGTCTCTCCCCCCATCCTCACCTATTGTCTTCACATTCATGCAGCAACGCACTTCACGCCGGTATTGATGAGAATGCTCTATGTGTGCACATGTACGCCCGTTCAAATTCTTCATGGGCCCTAGGCCTCAACCACGTTAGGATTGTAATGCTAGACAGATCTATTGCTATGTATACCATGCTGACTCCAAGATCACTTCCCCTCTCTTGTTATGACAACGGATAAGCAGACTATGAAAATAGTATCACTCAACGTCAAGGGTATCAACCACCCAATTAAAAAGAGGAACATTTTAGATTATCTATACAAGCAAAAGGGTGACATTATATTGCTCCAAAAAACCAAAATAGACTCATCATAATTCAATTCCATGAAAAATAGACTCTATAGTGAGGCGATTTGGTCTGACGCCTTGGGCAAAAAGAATGGGGTCCTCACTCTCATTGCGAAGCGAGCGAACATAGATGTTTTAAATAGTAATGCAGACATTAAAGGCAGATGGGTCTCTATTAAACTAGCAAAGGGCGGGAAAGAGTTCTATGTGACCAATGTATATGCCCCCAACAAAGATGACCAAGATTTTTGGAAGGAGCTTAGCTCCCACATTGACACGATCCCAAATACCGCAACACATATCATGGGTGGTGACTTAAATCTCCCTATGGATCCCCTTCTAGACAGAGACTCGCGTTGTCCGTTCCGATCATCCAACTCACATAAAGCACTTCTCAATCTCTGTACACGCTTTAATCTAGTTGACTCCTGGAGGCTGATGAACCCAACAGGCAGAGATTACACATTTTATTCCCCACCCCATGGCTCATACTCGCGTATAGATTACCTGCTCGCACCTGCTCGCTCCAAGGGAGACATTGAAACCACATCCATTGAAGCACGTGTGATCTCCGATCATTCATGCATTACGATGACTCTGGCATTGCATAAAATGGGCAAAAAATCGACCTTGTGGAGATTCAACGACGCTGTACTGAAAAAGGAGGCACACAGGGCTGCCATAGAGACAGCAATCACGGACTATCTTAGCCACAACAAAAAAGGGGATACTACAGATCTAACGAGGTGGGAAGCACTTAAAACGACAATTAGAGGAGTGTTAATCAAAATACTAGCAGCCATGAATAGAGATGCAAACTCCGCCCTATCACGGCTAGAGGAGGAGATAGCATCCCTTGAGAAACGCCACATAATCTCTAAAGACCCCTCAACTCTCAATGATTTAATGAACAAAAAATACGAGTACAACAAAATTGTTAGCGAAAGGGCAGGAGTCTGGTTTCAACATCATAAGAACTTCAGGTTGTGCCATACTAACAAAGCCGGAAAAAGCCTTGCCTCATATCTAAAATTTAAACTACAACAATCAACAATTTAATGCATAGTTGACAAATTAGGTACAGCCCATTCGGATCCCAACAAAATTGCCGACTTATTTAACCACATTGGTGCGGCGCATTTTTCCGCTGTGCGCTGAAGATTGCGGAATCCCGCGGTTCATGACGAGCTCAGCTCGTCATGAGCGTACGAGAGGTGTACCTCATGACGAGCTGAGCTGGTCATCAGCGTCGATGTGGTTAAAGATTTCTACAACGACCTATGTAGTAAAAACAAAGATATTGACAGCTCCAAGGTGGGGTCGTACCTTGATAAATGTAAGCTCCCTGCCCTCACAGACCAAGACCAAGCTGCACTCAACCGCTCCATTTCCAAAACAGACATTGCTCAGGCCGTTAAATCACTCAAGACAGGGAAAGCTCCGGGTCCCGATGGGTTTAATGCCACGTTTTATGAGAACTTCTCGTCTGTCCTGACGGAACCATTGAAGGACCTTTACGAACATTTTAGCACAAATGGCCAAGTTCATGGCACGCCGGCTGAAGCTATTATTGCGGTTCTTCCAAGAGATGGGAAGGACCCGTCCGCCCCGAAAAATTACTGGCCGATATCCCTGATCAGCCTCGATTGCAAGATCTACGCCAAGGTGTTGGCAAAAGAGATCCAATCGGTCCTTCCCCAGCTGATACACCCTTCACAGGTAGGGTTCCTCAAAAATAGATTGTCTAGCGACAACACTCGAACCCTTGCGCACATTTTAGAGAGAGCAAAAAAGACCAACTCCCCCACCGTGGCCGTGACCTTAGACGCCGAAAAGGCCTTCGATAAGGTTGACTGGGTCTACTTGGAAGCCACTCCTGGGTGCGAATTTCATACGCATGGTGATGGCCTTATACTCCAACCCCTCAGCTTGGGTAAGAGCGGGTGGAAGTCTTTCTGACTCCTTTTCTTTACAACAAGGCACGAGGCAAGGCTGTCCCCTCTCTCCGTCACTTTTCCTTTTGGCTATTGAACCATTCTTTATTCTTTAAGGAACAACTGATTAAAGGTATAGATTTCAAAGGCACCATAGTCAAAATTTCAGCCTACGCAGACGATGTCCTGGTGGTGTCCGAAAATGCAGACGTGGCAATCCCAGCACTGATGTCTACTATTGCTGAGTACTCCGAAGTATCTGGATATAAACTCAACAAAGACAAGACCGAAGTAAAACTGCTTAGTAACATCGGTGATAGGAGCTTCCTGGGCGACACAGGTCTCTGCTGGCAACAGAAGAGCTTTAAATATCTAGGGATTGACTTCGAGAAGGACTTAATCAGTACTCTAAAAATTAATGAGATTTCATTATTTAAGAAGATTTCCACACTCCTGGAGGGGTGGTCCCCAAAATTCTTAACCTGGTGGGGCAGAGTGGAAACACTAAAAATAATGATCACACCCCTTGTAAATTATTAGGTCTCGCTGGCGTTGCAGCGCGAAGCGCTGCCGCCAACGAGACTTATAGCCGCCTTCATCCCTGTCAAGGGAGTAACAGCTGTGAACGAGCCCGATACAGACCTGGGCACGAGCCGACCCAGGTCTGTGAACGCGCTTCAAGGTTGAGCAGCTTGTGCACGTTTGTTGGACGTCAGGCGCCGCCAGACTAATTATCCCAGCATGAAACTCTACTTCCTGAGGCGCCACAAGACCAATTATCCCAGCAGGAGTCTCCACTTCCTCAGGCGCCGCAACAATTATCACAGCATGAGACCCACTTATCACAGCATGTCAACAGGCGCCTCAGGCTGCTGGAGCACTCAACTATAATTAATGCACAGTTGAGTGCTCCAGCAGCGTGGGGCGCCTCTCGGCATGCTGTGATAATTGAGCAGGCATATTACTGGCGCCACCACCACGCCTTTATTAGTCATAAAGGCTGCATAATTAGGGCGGCATGCTCTATTTAAACGTGCAGCACTGAACATTTTAGAAGGCGAATCAGCTACATTCATTGGAGGCACGACCTATTTGAAGACTCTTGTTTTACTGGGGTAAGTTCTGTGAACTGTTTAGTTTGTTTTTATTAGGTCTTGCTGGCGTTGACATTCATTGGAGACACTCACCCTCCTGCCCTCACCCCCTCACACCCCCTGACCCCTCACACACCACCTCACCCTCACACCCCCTCACTCACACACCCTCACACACCCTCACCCTCACTCACCCTCACCCCCTCACCTTCACACCCCCTCACCCTCACTCACCCCCTCACCCTCACACCCCCTCACCCTCACACTGCCTCACCCTCACACCCCCCACCCCCCTCACCTTCACACCCCTCACACCCCCTCACCCTCACACACTCTCACCCTCACACACTCTCACCCTCACCCTCACACACTCACCCTCACACACTCTCACCCTCACACCCCTCACATACCCTCACACACCCTCACACACCCTCACCCACCCTCACCCACCCTCACACACCCTCACTCACCCTCACACACCCTCACACACCCTCACCCTCACTCACCCTCTCACCCCCTCTCAATCTCACACCCCCTCACACCCTCTCACCCCCTCACACCCTCACACACCCTCACCTTCACACCCCCTCACCCTCACTCACCCCCTCACCCTCACCCTCACACCCCTCACCCTCACACCCCTCACACCCCTCACACCCCCTCACCTCCCCTCACCCTCACACACTCTCACCCTCACACACTCTCACCCTCACACACTCACCCTCACCCTCACACACTCACCCTCACCCTCACACACTCTCACCCTCACACCCCTCACATACCCTCACCCACCCTCACACACCCTCACCCACCCTCACTCACCCTCACACACTCTCACACCCTCACCCTCACCCCCTCACCCTCACACCCCCTCACCCTCACACCCCCTCACCCTCACACCCCCTCACCCTCACACCCCCTCACCCCCTCACCCTCACACCCCCTCACCCTCACACACCCTCACCGCCCTCACTCACCCTCACACACACACACACACACACACACACCCTCACATACCCTTACCAGCATAGCATAACAAAACACAGCATAGCATAACGAAACACAGCATAGCATAACAAACAAAAGCATAGGATAGCAAAAGCACAGCATAACAAAACAAAGCATAGGATAGCAAAACACAACAAAACATAGCATAGCAAAACACAACAAAGCATAGCATAACAAAACACAACAAAACACCATAGCATAACAAAACAAAGCATAGCAAAAAAAGCATATCATAGTAAAACAACAAAACGTAGCATAACATAACACAACAAAACATAGCAGAACAAAACATAGCAGAACAAAACATAGCAGAACAAAACATAGCAGAACAAATCATAGCATAACAAAACATAACAAAACATAGCATAACAAAACATAGCATAACACAGCAAAACATAGAATAGCATAACAAAACAAACCATAGCATAACATAACAAAGAATAGCAAAACAAAACATAGCATAGTAAAACAAACCATAGCATAACATAACAAAGAATAGCAAAACAAAACATAGCATAGTAAAACAAAACAAAGCATAGCATAACATAACACAACAAAACAGCAGAACATAACAAAACATAGCAAAACAAAGCATAGGATAGCAAAACAAAACATAGCATAGCAAAACATAGCATATCATAGTAAAACAACAAAACATAGCATAACATAACACAACAAACCATGGCATAACAAAACATAGCATAACAAATCATAGCATAACAAAACATAGCATAACAAAACATAGCATAACAAAACAGCAGAACATAACAAAACATAGCATAACACAGCAAAACATAGAATAGCATAACAAAACAAACCATAGCATAACATAGAATAGCATAACAAAACAAAACATAACATAACAAAGAATAGCAAAACAAAACAAACCATAGCATAACATAACACAACAAAACAGCAGAACATAACAAAACATAGCAAAACAAAGCATAGGATAGCATAGCAAAACATAGCATACCATAACTTAAAACAAAACATAGCATAGCAAAACATAGAATAGTATAGCATAGCAAAACATAGAATAGCATAACAAAACATAGCGTAGCATAACATAACACAACAAAACAGCAGAACAAAACAGCAGAACATAACAAAACATAGCAAAACAAAGCATAGGATAGCAAAACATAGCATAGCAAAACATAGCATATCATAGTAAAACAACAAAGCATAACAAAACACAGCAAAGCATAACACAGCAAAGCATAGGATAGCAAAACACAGCAAAGCATAGGATAGCAAAACACAGCAAAGCATAGGATAGCAAAACACAGCATAACATAGCGCATAGCGCATAACATAGCGCAACATAGCGCATAACATAGCGCATAGCGCATAGCGCATAACATAGCGCATAGCGCAACACATAGCGCAACACAGCGCATAGCATAGCGCATAACAGCGCATAGCGCATAACATAGCGCATAACATAGCGCAACACATAGCGCATAGCATAGCGCATAACATAGCGCATAACATAGCGCAACACATAGCGCATAGCGCATAACATAGCGCATAGCGCATAACATAGCGCATAGCGCATAACATAGCGCAACACATAGTGCATAGCGCATAACATAGTGCATAGCGCATAACATAGCGCATAGCGCATAACATAGCGCATAACATAGCGCATAGCGCATAACATAGCGCATAGCGCATAACATAGCTCATAACATAGCGCATAACATAGCACATAGCGCATAACATAGCACATAGCGCATAACATAGCGCATAACATAGCGCATAACATAGCGCAACATAGCGCATAACATAGCGCATATCGCATAACATAGCACATAGCGCATAACAGCGCATAGCGCATAACATAGCGCATAACATAGCGCATAGCATAGCGCATAACATAGCGCATAATATAACGCATAGCGCATAACATAGCGCATAACATAACGCATAACAGCACATAGCTCATAACATAGCGCATAACATAGCGCATAACATAGCGCATAACATAGCGCATAGCGCATAACATAGCGCATAGCGCATAACATAGCGCAACACATAGCGCAACACATAGCGCAACACATAGCGCATAACATAGCGCATAACATAGCGCATAGCATAGCGCATAGCATAGCGCATAACATAGCGCATAACATAGCGCAACGCATAGCGCATTACATAGCGCATAACATAGCGCATAACATAGCGCATAACATAGCGCATAACATAGCGCATAGCGCATAACATAGCGCATAACATAGCGCAGCACATAGCACATAGCGCATAACATAGCACATAGCGCATAACATAGCACATAGCGCATAACATAGCGCATAACATAGCGCATAACATAGCGCATAACATAGCGCATAACAGCGCATAGCTCATAACATAGCGCATAACATAGCGCATAGCACATAACATAGCGCAACATAGCGCATAACATAGCGCATAACATAGCGCATAACATAGCGCAACGCATAGCGCAACACATAGCGCAACACACAGCGCAACACACAGCGCAACACATAGCGCAACACATAGCGCAACACATAGCGCAACACATAGCGCATAACAAAGCGCATAGCGCATAACATAGCGCATAACATAGCGCATAGCGCATAACATAACGCATAGCGCATAACATAGCGCATAACATAGCGCATAACATAGCGCATAGCGCATAACATAGCGCATAACATAGCGCAGCGCATAGCGCATAACATAGCGCATAGCGCATAACAGCGCATAGCGCATAACATAGCGCATAGCGCATAACCTAACCAAGCATAGCGCATAACCTAACCTAACCAAGCATAGCGCATAACCTAACCTAACCAAGCATAGCGCATAACCTAACCAAGCATAGCGCATAACCTAACCTAACCAAGCATAGCGCATAACCTAACCAAGCATAGCGCATAACCTAACCTAACCAAGCATAGCGCATAACCTAACCAAGCATGGAGCATAACCTAACCAAGCATAGAGCATAACCTAACCAAGCATAGAGCATAACCTAACCAAGCATAGAGCATAACCTAACCAAGCATAGAGCATAACCTAACCAAGCATAGAGCATAGCCTAACCAAGCATAGAGCATAGCCTAACCATAACATAGCGCATAACATAGCGCATAACATAGCACATAACATAGCGCATAGCGCATAACATAGCGCTTAGCGCATAACATAGCGCATAGCGCATAACCGCGCATAGCGCATAACACAGCGCAACACAGCGCAACATAGCACATAACACAGCGCAACATAGCACATAACATAGCGCATAACATAGCGCATAGCATAGCGCATAACATAGCGCATAGCGCATAACATCGCGCAACACATAGCGCATAACATAGCGCATAGCGCATAACATAGCACATAACATAGCGCATAACATAGCGCATAACATAGCGCATAACATAGCGTATAACATAGCGCATAACATAGAGCATAACATAGCGCATAACATAGCGCATAGCGCATAACATAGCGCATAGCATAGCGCATAACATAGCGCATATCGCATAACATAGCGCATAACATAGCGCATAACATAGCGCATAACATAGCGCATAGCGCATAACATAGCGGATAACATAGCGCATAGCGCATAACATATCGCATAACATAGCGCATAGCATAGCGCATAACATAACGCATAACATAACGCATAGCGCATAACATAGCGCATAACAGCGCATAACAGCGCATAGCTCATAACATAGCGCATAACATAGCGCATAGCGCATAACATAGCGCATAGCGCATAACATAGCGCAACATAGCGCATAACATAGCGCATAGCGCATAACATAGCGCATAACATAGTGCATAACATAGCGCATAGCGCATAACATAGCGCATAGCATAGCGCATAGCATAGCGCATAACATAGCGCATAACATAGCGCATAGCGCATAACATAGCGCATAGCGCATAACATAGCGCATAACATAGCGCATAACATAGCGCAACACATAGCGCAACACATAGCGCAACACAGCGCATAGCATAGCGCATAACATAGCGCATAGCGCATAACATAGCGCAACACATAGCGCATAACATAGCGCATAACATAGCGCATAACATAGCGCATAGCATAGCGCATAACATAGCGCAACACATAGCGCATAGCATAGCGCATAGCGCATAACATAGCGCATAGCGCATAACATAGCGCATAACATAGCGCATAACATAGCGCAACACATAGCGCAACACATAGCGCAACACAGCGCATAGCATAGCGCATAACATAGCGCATAGCGCATAACATAGTGCAACACATAGCGCATAACATAGCGCATAACATAGCGCATAACATAGCGCATAGCATAGCGCATAACATAGCGCAACACATAGCGCATAGCATAGCGCATAGCGCATAACATAGCGCATAGCGCATAACATAGCGCAACACATAGCGCATAGCGCATAACATAGCGCATAACATAGCGCATAACAGCGCATAGCGCATAACATAGCGCATAACATAGCGCATAGCGCATAACATAGCGCATAACATAGCGCATAACATAGAGCATAACATAGCGCATAACATAGCGCATAGCGCATAACATAGCGCATAGCATAGCGCATAACATAGCGCATATCGCATAACATAGCGCATAACATAGCGCATAACATAGCGCATAGCGCATAACATAGCGGATAACATAGCGCATAGCGCATAACATATCGCATAACATAGCGCATAGCATAGCGCATAACATAGCGCATAACATAACGCATAGCGCATAACATAGCGCATAACAGCGCATAACAGCGCATAGCTCATAACATAGCGCATAACATAGCGCATAACATAGCGCATAGCGCATAACATAGCGCAACATAGCGCATAACATAGCGCATAGCGCATAACATAGCGCATAACATAGTGCATAACATAGCGCATAGCGCATAACATAGCGCATAGCATAGCGCATAGCATAGCGCATAACATAGCGCATAACATAGCGCATAGCGCATAACATAGCGCATAGCGCATAACATAGCGCATAGCGCATAACATAGCGCAACACATAGCGCACAGCGCATAACATAGCGCATAACATAGCGCATAACAGCGCATAGCGCATAACATAGCGCATAACATAGCGCATAGCGCATAACATAGCGCAACGCATAGCGCAACACATAGCGCAACACATAGCGCATAACATAGCGCATAACATAGCGCATAACATAGCTCATAACATAGCACATAGCGCATAACATAGCGCATAACATTGCGCATAGCGCATAACATAGCGCATAACATAGCGCATAACATAGCACATAGCTCATAACATAGCACATAGCGCATAACATAGCGCATAACATAGCGCAAAACATAGCGCAACATAGCGCATAACATAGCGCAACATAGCGCATAACATAGCGCATATCGCATAACATAGCGCATAACATAGCGCGTAACATAGCGCATAACATAGCGCATAACATAGCGCATAACATAGCGCATAACAGCGCATAGCTCATAACATAGCGCATAACATAGCGCATAACATAGCGCATAACGTAGCGCATAACATAGCGCATAGCGCATAACATAGCGCATAACATAGCGCATAACATAGCGCATAGCGCATGACATAGCGCATAGCGCATAACATAGCGCATAGCGCAACACATAGCGCTTAGGGCCGTCGTTCGCGCTTTACAAATGTTATAAAATAAATAAATAAATAAATAATATCGCAACACATATCGCAACACATAGCGCATAACATAGCGCATAACATAGCGCATAGCATAGCGCATAACATAGCGCATAGCGCATAACATAGCGCAACACATAGCGCATAGCGCATAACATAGCGCATAACATAGCGCATAGCGCATAACATAGCGCATAACATAGCGCATAGTGCATAACATAGCGCATAACATAGCACATAGCGCATAACATAGCACATAGCGCATAACATAGCGCATAACATAGCACATAGCGCATAACATAGCACATAGCGCATAACATAGCGCATAACATAGCACATAGCGCATAACATAGCGCATAACATAGCGCATAGCGCATAACATAGCGCAACACATAGCGCATAGCGCATAACATAGCGCAACACATAGCGCATAACATAGCGCATAGCGCATAACATAGCGCATGGCGCATAACATAGCGCATAACAGCGCATAACAGCGCATAGCTCATAACAGCGCATAACATAGCGCATAGCGCATAACATAGCGCATAACATAGCGCATAACATAGCGCAACATAGCGCATAACATAGCGCATAGCGCATAACATAGCGCAACACATAGCGCATAGCGCATAACATAGCGCATAACATAGCGCATAACATAGCGCATAGTGCATAACATAGCGCATAACATAGCACATAGCGCATAACATAGCACATAGCGCATAACATAGCACATAGCGCATAACATAGCGCATAACATAGCACATAGCGCATAACATAGCGCATAACATAGCGCAACATAGCGCATAACATAGCGCATAGCGCATAACATAGCGCAACACATAGCGCATAGCGCATAACATAGCGCAACACATAGCGCATAGCGCATAACATAGCGCATAACATAGCGCATAGCGCATAACATAGCGCATAGCGCATAACATAGCGCATAACAGCGCATAACAGCGCATAGCTCATAACATAGCGCATAACATAGCGCATAGCGCATAACATAGCGCATAACATAGTGCATAACATAGCGCATAACATAGCGCATAGCGCATAACATAGCGCATAACATAGCGCATAACATAACGCATAGCGCATAACATAGCGCATAACATAGCGCATAACATAGCGCATAACATAGCGCATAACATAGCGCATAGCGCATAACCTAACCAAGCATAGCGCATAACCTAACCAAGCATAGCGCATAACCTAACCTAACCAAGCATAGCGCATAACCTAACCAAGCATAGCGCATAACCTAACCAAGCATAGCGCATAACCTAACCAAGCATAGAGCATAACCTAACCAAGCATGGAGCATAACCTAACCAAGCATGGAGCATAACCTAACCAAGCATGGAGCATAACCTAACCAAGCATAGAGAATAACCTAACCAAGCATAGAGCATAGCCTAACCAAGCATAGAGCATAGCCTAACCAAGCATAGAGCATAGCCTAACCAAGCATAGAGCATAGCCTAACCAAGCATAGAGCATAGCCTAACCAAGCATAGAGCATAGCCTAACCAAGCATAACATAGCCTAACAAAACACAACATAACATAACAAAACATAGCATAGCTTAACAAAACACAGCATAACAAAACAAAACAAAACATAGCTTAACACCTTAGGAGCTTGTAAATATACCTCCCCAGTGCTGCGCTGTCCATTATCCAGTGCTGAATGGACGTCCAACGGTCGCACGCAGCACTGGGGAGGTAGTGCCCGTGACGACCGTTGGCCGACGGCAGCACTTAAAGGGTTAACAAAACAAAACATATCATAGCCTAGCAAAACATAGCATAGCATACCAAACACAACAAAACATAGCATAGCATAACAAAACATAGCTAAACAAAGCATAACACACACCACACACACACAACCACGCACACACAACCACAACCACACACAACTACACACAACTATCTATCTATCGCCCTCATTCTACCTGTCTATCTATCTATCGCCCTCACTCTATCTGTCTATCTATCGCCCTCACTCTATCTATCGCCCTAACTCTATCTATCTATCGCCCTCACTCTATCTATCTAATCGCCCTCACTCTATCTATCAATCAATCAATCTATCAATCTATCGGCCTCACTCTATCTATCGGCCTCACTCTATCTATCGGCCTCACTCTATCTATCGGCCTCACTCTATTTATAGCCCTCACTCTATCTATCGCCCTCACTCTATCTATCGCCCTCACTCTATCTATCGCCCTCACTCTATCTATCGGCCTCACTCTATCTATCGCCCTCACTCTATCTATCGGCCTCACTCTATCTATCGCCCTCACTCTATCTTGCTATTGCCCTCACTCTATCTATCTATCGCCCTCACTCTATCCATCTCCCTCTATCGATCTATCGATCGATCGATCGATCGATCGATCGATCGATCTATCTAACACCCTCACTCTATCTAACACCCTCACTCTATCTATCGTCCTCACTCTATCTATCGCCATCACGCTATCTATCTATCGCCCTCACTCCTATCTATCGCCCTCCCTCTATCTATCTATCGCCCTCACTCTATCTATCTATCGCCCTCACTCTATCTATCTATCCCACTCACTCTATCTATCTATCCCACTCACTCTATCTATCGCATCACCACAGCATCACTCAGCACCACCACAGCATCACTAAGGGGCACAACAACATCACTATGCGCTACCACAGGATCATTGAATGCCACAGCATCACTAGTCGCCACCACATCACTCAGCGCCACCACAGCATCAATCTGTGTAACCATTCAACAACAACTGGGTCAAATATGATCTCTCAATGTTTCAAGCTTTATTACAAATGTCACAAAAAGAGGTTAGTATTTCACTTCTGTTCTTGGATTTTCGTCACAATAAAATACACTGAACATATTCTTCACAAAAGTTATTTACAAAAGTTTAAGCTATTGCTATTATAAATTACAATAACTTTTATTTAAGTATTAATTATTAAAAAAATTCAAAGCCATTGTTTTTTGTAATATCAATACATCTAAGTCACGTGAATACAACACATATTGCATTACAAATGCTATAGGGGTCACAAGTTATAACTATTGGCATTGTAAATGACAAAGCTATTATTTTTGCTATTTTCAAAACCAACACATATATAAAAAATGTGTCATTTACAATACCAATAGCTCAAACTTTCCTAATGCAAGACCTTATGCATTGCAAATGCTTGTTTAATCAGCATGCTACACATGTTACTCTCGGACGACTTCATCAATAAGATACATAAGCTTTTCAACAGGTTTGTTTGGCAGGACAAGAAACCGAGAATCTCCCTGAAAAAACTCCAATTACCAAAGGACAAAGGGGGGGGGTAGGTTTACCTAACTTTAGATGCTATCAGACGGCCTTCTTATGCAAGCAAGGAGCGAACTGGTTCCATGCTCATCAGGGTTATACTCCTATATGGATAGACGTAGAAAAATCCATCATTAACAATTTGCCTCTTTCCGCCATAATGACTATGGACGCCTCTGCCTTGACTCAATCAAAATATATATTCCTCAACACTAAACGGGCTCTACTCAGCCTTGAGAGGCACAGTAAAGTCAAAATAAAGTTCTCCAAATCAAACTTATCGTCTTTCTGGTTCAATCCGGCTCAGAAGGATGATGGCGGACTACTCTTTTGGGAAAATTGGGCTAAAAAGGGTTTGAATTCAGTGCAAGAGATTTATGATGGAACCTCTCCTCTTCCTTTTGCCACACTACAGTTGCGGTTTGATCTCCAACCACTTGACTTTTACAAGTTTCTACACCTCAAAGCCCTTGTCTCTGCCAGAACCATCGTACCACAGCAACCTACTCTTTGTACTAGATTAATCAGCCTCTTGTCGCAAGGTCACATGGTATCAAAAATGTACAAACTCATTTTACCTCTACCACAGAAAGCACACAGAAAGTGTGAGCGTGATTGGGAAAATGAACCGAACTCCTCTATTCTGGCTTTTGATTGGGACAAGATTCATCTCACTCCTTTCTATAATAAAATATCCCCGATACTCTCCCAGACCAAACTCATGCTGATTAATAGGTCCTACTGGACACCTGAGAAACTCTTCAAACTCAAGCTCCGGGATAGCCCCCTCTGTTGGAACTGCAAAGCACACGTGGGTGACATGGCACACATGTTTTTTCACTGTCCGTTAATCCAAAAGTTTTGGAATAAGATCTTTACTTACATTGAACACACCTTCCACTTTAGGCCACCCAGGGACTTTACATATATTCTGCTAAGGGCGATTGATCCTAGTATCCCTAGAGAACATGACAGGCAGCTACTGGACCTTATGCTCACGCTGGCATGCAAAATCATCCTGAGCAAGTGGAAGAATGCCTCTGAAGTCTCCTTCACGCACTGGCAGGAATGGTTGGCCTCTTTGAGGGGAGCGGACAGTGATATTTTACGCTCCTCCCCTTGGCAAAAGCTTCACGCCAAACTCTGGAGTTTACTTGATTCATTGGAACAGTGTTATGATCCACCTTAGACACACTGAGTAACACACATCATGGCTCTTGATATATCATCGGGCATAATTATCGGTAATGTATGTTAGATGCCCGGAAGCAAATTAAACACCTCAAATCATGTTGCTGCTGCTTGGTCCTCTTCCTCCTTCTCTTCTTCCTCTATTCTCCCCCCTCCTTCTCTTCTTCATTCTCTATCTTTCCCCTCATATGTGCTCCACGGGAACGAGACTTTATGTATGGACGTTTTACTCAATGCTCTTATTTGATAATTACTTGCATGGTCCCTTTGTGTATTTATTACATGTATGATGTATCACTGACCTTTTATTACTCCCAACGACTACGCCAACTGTACTTTTCCATGCTCTGCTGACCCCACCTCCCCCGTGAGCCATTAATGTGTGTCCATCCTTTATATTTTTGTATTCCTGTGTTATTTGAATCTTAAATAAAAAAGATTTGAAATAAAAAAAAAAAAGTGCACTGTAGATTACCAGTGGCTTTAGAGTGTGGAAGGGGGATTCTAAGTTGTAAGATTATTTTTAATGAATCCTGAACTGTATTGTCCACCCATAACAGTTCTTGTTTTACATTTCAGTGGATTTCCTGCGGAATTTGCTGTCACGGACGCTTGGACTTGGAAGTGAAAAGCCAGAGAAAGTCCTGGACGAGTTGACTCTGGATGGAGTGGCTAAATTTATGTTAAATGAGAAATGTAAGTATTTATAATTTGGCCAGGAAACCTCTACGTTTTCCGACATACCCAGACCTATTTGTGTTCTATATATGAAAGAGTAAGATAAAGTAACAAGCATACTGGATCTTCACATGATAGGTCAGGATGACAGAACGCATTATTAGTGCAGAAGAAGGGAGATTATCTAAGTGGAAAATCGATGGTACGCATGAGTGGCGTGAGTCGGTTCAGTTGTCTCCTGTTTTAGTGCATTGCAGTGTTTTCTTCTCTGAGTGTCCCAGCTGTTTCATATAAATGTCGTGAATATTCTTTCCGTTAAAGACCATTAATGAATTACTGTGAACATTGTAGAATGACTGTACTCTCAGGAATTCTAGACAATTCCATTTAAATAATGTGAGAGGCAACTGTTCTTGTATCTAAATAAGAGAGTGGTTGTTATCACTGTTGAAAAATGCAGAATGGTTTCTTTTGCCCCTCTTTCGCACTGTCCACCACAAAAGACGTTGTATAGCCCCAGTTTTAAGGAGTGACTCAAATAAATGGTCACTTTCTATCAATTATCATTTTTACTATTCATCTTTTTCATTGTTGCCTCTGCCCATTTTACGAATACTGTGGCGTGGTTCCCCTCTTGTGTAGAACACATGGAAGCCACTAGTTCTTTGTTTAGTCAGAGGTCACATCCTACCTCCATTTTGTGCCTGTTGGACTCCTTTTGTTCTGCCCAATTGCCTCATGTTTAAAGACACTGAGTGGCATACCACTATGATTTTGTTACTCCCCATGTAAAGTGTTAAATTATGCTAAACTTAAGGTTCACCCAGATTGTACCCTCACCCATAGTGGAAGATAACTAAGATTTTCCTCGCTCCAATATAATTGATATAAACTTTTTATTTGTACCTCTGAGCCTTTTCAGTAATTTTTTGTAGTCTCAAATAATTTAGGAGCCTCACTTCCTCTCTTGGAATAATTCTCATTATGTCTGATTATGTCTGAGGGTCTGGAAGACATTGCAATTTACGAATAGTTTGCGGAATTGCATGCTTCACAATATAATGGTTCTCTGCACAGAGTGACAGCCACTCTTTTTTGAGTGTCATTGGAGCAGCCACTGAAGCCAACTCTTCGGAGTTGCTTAGTTTGTGGATACAATCTGCATCCAGTCTGGAAAAGTCTAACTTAGTGACTGTCACATCTCCTTCTTGGTAACTTTGGAAGACGTGATTGGCCAGATTTATGATTTTTGAAGGGATGCACCCTTTTTGGGGAAAATAATGCCCTTTGGCCATTGTTTCCCTGTCCCAGTCTTTGTAGAAACTCCTTGGCAGTATGATTTACCAGATTCATGATTTTTGAAGGGGCCACACTTTTGTATTGATTTTCCCAGCTTCTTGTACCCACTAGCGATGGTTATGAACTGCACCTCTAGAGATACATTCTGGTATTCCTTCTTGGAAGGGCTCTTCATTCTATTCAGAGAAGGAGTCTGACCCGCACCATTTTTTTGCTAAGGACACTCGAGGTGGCCTCCATATGCACTGTGGTGGGATAATAACTGCTCAACTGCCCATTGAGGTGATAAGCAATCCAGACCAGGAAACAAAGAGCAACACCCTCCCTGCTGAACATCTGCGTGGAGGACTTCTGAACCAAGTTAAATACCCTATAGCCACAAGGATTTCCAATCCTCGCTAACAGTAATGGACATCTGAATATTCAGAAGGTTTAGGACACAAAGGAGACATTCAAGGGCGTTAGTTGTGGTGAGGCCCTATTGATCCTTGACTTGCTCAGCACAAACCTACTTTGTGTTAGCCCTTATGGTCCCAGTTACCTCCCCTGTTACCACCTGAGCCCGGCATAGAGGACTTTTTCCTCTGAGGTTCCAATTTAAAAGTGAAATTGGACCCTTACCATCAATTCCAGTTTCTAATGCAAATTTGTACGTTTAGAAGGTACCTTGGAGCCCAAGTGTGATCTCATCATCCAGGCAATTTACATAGAAATAAGCATTCAACTAGATATGAGCTTCTAAAATTTGGCACACTTTTCCAATCTACTATGCATGCCTGGTCCATCCCCAGCATCAGTATATACCCTGATAGAGCCCATTTGAAGCTGTAACTGGTCTCCCCTGGAACTGTTCTTTTGGCTCCTACAAACAGTCTCGGGACACCCAGTGATTCTAGTGACTGGACACTAGAACTTTAGCTTTGACCCCAGTGCTTTTGACCATCACTTCTTTGTTTATTGGCAATGCCAGCTTAGTATTAGGTTGGTGAGTTCTTGGACGCAGTGAGATATTTTGGCCACTTTCCAACTGCCTCTTCTAAAACCCACTGTCATTCACCCCTGCAACCGTATACATTGTGAAAATAATTGCCCTCAAAGCACACTTTTTATTTTATTCTATCTGGTACAGCACATACCGTTCAGAATGAAAGAATACGATTTAAAGAATGCCATGACCACTCCATAGATTTGTATTATCTCTTAAAACTAATGTAAACTGAATTGTAACGGCTTTCTCTGTAAGTGGTACAAATATATCTGGATTCGTATCTCAGCTCCAAAAGTTGTCGGACTCGATGTTCCAGGCTAGGTCGCCCCCACGCTCCACTGCTGCCTGCTGCCTGTTTTTGCCGCCTTCCTGCTCTGTTTCTGCCTCCGAACCTGCACCGCACCCGCCAAACCGAGCACCAGCAACAACCACCTCAAGTGCATCCTGCTCAACACCCGCTCCGTCCACAGACACGCCGTGGAACTCTGGAACCTCCTCGACACAACTTCACCAGACGTCGCCTTCCTCACGGAAACCTGGATGAACGCCTCCTCAGCCCCCGACATTGCCATCGCCATCCCGGATGGGTACAAGATCACCAGAAGGGACCGCGTCAACCAGACCGGAGGAGGCATCGCCATCGTACACAAGAACACCATCCGCATCACGACCAACTCCGACGACACCCTCACCGCCGCTGAACACCTCCACTTCCAGATACACACCGACCCCAAGACGACCATCAGAGGCACCCTCATCTACAGACCCCCGGGACCACCCACACAATTCAGCGAAGAGATCGCAGACTTCATCAGCCCACACGCCCTCCCCTCCTCTGACTACATCCTCCTAGGGGACTTCAACTTCCACCTGGAGAACAACAACGACACCCCCCTGCTGGACAACCTCGCCAACCTCAGACTCAAGCAACTGGTGAACACCCCCACCCACTACGCCGGCCACACGCTTGACCCTGTCTTCTCCTCCAGCAAGCACATCTCCTTCAGCCACTCCACCGGACTTCATTGGACGGACCATAGCTGCGTCCACTTCAGCTTCAGAAGAAGCACGACCCACCACCACCCGCAATAGGTTCCTCGCAGGAGCTGGAACAAGATCACCGCCGACCAGCTCACCACCTCCCTCAGCCAGAACCCTCCCGCCAGCGCAACGGACCCCAACGAAGCAGCCAACAACTTCACACAGTGGATCACCAACTGCGCAGACAATCTCGCACCACTGAAGACCCCTCCCAGGAGACCCGGCAGCAAGAAAGCCTCCTGGTTCACCGACGAACTCAAGAACTCCAAGAAGAACTGCCGTACCCTCGAGAAAGCCTGGAGCAACAACCAGACCACAGACAACATGACTGTCCTCAAGCACGCCACCCGCAAACACCACCAACTGATCCGACCACCACCAAGAAGACAGCATTCAAGGAACGACTGGACAACAACGCCCACAACAGCAAGGAACTCTTCAGCATCGTCAAAGAGCTCTCCAACCCCAGCACCGGAAACAACGACATCACTCCCTCGCAAAACCTCTGCGACTCACTCGCCTCGTTCTTCCACAGCAAGATCGCCGACATACACAACCGCTTCGGCGCACAGACCACGCACCCAACCACCGAGCCAACGCCCCCCATCACCGCCCGCGTGATGACCACCATCCACTCCGGATCACCAACCGACCCCTGCCCCCACCACGTCTTCAACAAAGCCGACTCCATCATCGCACCCCAACTCCGGGACATCATCAACACCTCCTTCACACCGCCACCTTCCTGAAGAGCTGGAAGCATGCCGAGCTCAGCGCCCTCCTGAAGAAACCAACAGCGGACCCAACCGACCTCAAGAACTACCGTCCCATCTCGCTCCTCCCTTTTCCTGCCAAGGTCATCGAGAAGACCGTCAACAGTCAGCTTGCTGCCTTCCTCGAGACGAACGGATCCCTTGATCACTCGCAGTCCGGCTTCCGAGCAAACCACAGCACCGAGATCGCCCTCATCGCAGCCACAGACGACATCAGATCCCTGCTCGACAACGGGGAAACAGCGGCCCTCATCCTCCTGGACCTCTCCGCAGCGTTCGACGCGGTCTGCCACCGCACCCATGTACAGCGCCTCAACAACATCGGAATCCAAGAGAAGGCACTGGAATGGATCATCTCGTTCCTCACCGGAAGAACCCAGAAGGGTCCGCCTCCCCCGTTCAGATCCGAGGCCACCGAAGTCATCTGCGGCGTACCACAAGGATCATCACTCAGCCCCACCCTCTTCAATGTCTACATGAGCCCCCTCAAAGCCATCGCACGCCAACACAACCTCAACATCATCTCCTACGCCGATGACACCCAGCTGATCCTCTCCCTCACCAAAGACCCCGCCACCGCCAGAACCAGCCTTCACGAAGGGATGAAAAACGTCGCCGAGTGGATGAAGAACATCCGCCTGAAACTGAACTCAGACAAGACGGAAGTCCTCATCCTGGGATCATCGCCCTCCGCCTGGGACGACTCCTGGTGGCCCCCTGCCCTGGGTTCCGCTCCCAAGCCAACGGACCACGCACGTAACCTGGGCTTCATCCTGGACTCCTCCCTCTCGATGACCAGACAAGTCAACGGCGTCTCGTCGTCGTGCTTCAACACCCTGCGAATGCTCCGAAAGATCTTCCAGTGGATCCCCACCGAAACCAGGAAGACGGTCACCCAGGCACTCGTCACCAACCGACTGGACTACGGAAACACCCTCTACGTCGGAACCACAGCCAAACTTCAGAAAAGACTCCAACGCATCCAGAACGCCTCCGCACGACTCATCCTGGACATCCCCCGACACAGCCACATCTCCGGACACCTGAGAGACCTGCACTGGCTCCCCGTCGGCAAGAGGATCACGTTCAGACTCACCCACGCACACAAGGCTCTCCACGACCTGGGCCCCAGGTACCTCAACAACCGCCTGACCTTCTACACTCCCACCCGCCAGCTACGATCCACCAGCCTCGCCCTCGCCGCCGTTCCACGCATACACAGAGCCACCACCGGAGGAAGATCTTTCTCCTACCTGGCAGCCAAGACATGGAACTCCCTCCCCATCCACCTCCGACTGACCCAGGACCACCTTTCCTTCAGGAAGCAACTCAAGACCTGGTGGCTCTTCAAGCAGTAGCAGACTCCCCGCCCCTCCCCCCCCCTCAGCGCCATGAGACCCCTCCGGGTGAGTAGCGCGCTTTACAAATGCCATGATTGATTGATTGATTGATTGTGTTCGCCCTCAAGTTTTACAATTTGCTGTTGAAAATAAAGACAGGTAACTTTAAAATATAAAGCTCTTACTGGAGCCTATATTGAGCCTTATTTGTTTGTTGCAAACAGTAGCTGACTCCCAGACCCTTATCATCTCAAGAGGAAACCCTGAATCCTTGACCACTCTACTCATTGTGAATCAAAGTCCCAAATAGGAATACTTGTCCCTGAATGAGCTAGTGCGGTAGAATCTGGATCCCTTTCTCTTTTAAGATGCACGCATCAACACCTCTACTTCCCAAGATATTATGCCTTTAAGACTATAAGAAATATTCAACACCTCTTTTAAAGTTCATACATAAGAGTAGTACTATGGGAATGAATGACAGCCACAGAGCGTTACTGTATTACCCTCTTGGAAGAGATGAACACAAACCTAAAGAAACTCCGAATTCCACAAACCTCCTCTGCCAAATAAATCACAATTGCCACTCATATGATTCACAAAAAACAAACTGAAAAACCTCCACTGGCTTTCAGTGAAAGAGCCAGCAGAGTTTTGATTGGAGAAAGATACTGAGTGCCAAAAAAAGACATCCATTACAAGCAGCAGAGGACAGTTTTGGTATGCGACAGAGAAAGTTGGAGGAGTAGTCGTAGTTGGGTAGGGAATCGAACCTTGGTTCTTCAGCCTGACCCCAACTAAAGTTAGACGGTCTTTTCCCAGCCGATTCCTGAGCTTTCACCCTAACCGACCCTAACCTTCACCATAACTACTTGCTTAGATTTTTACAGTAGTCCTCCTTAACCCTCATTCTAAGCCTTTCCCAAACCTTCACCCTAGCATTCACTTTTAATTTGTCCTTAACCCTCAGTTTAACACAGACCTTGACTTTAGCTCTAGGATCATGACATTAACTGTACTCCTAAATCCCTCCTAACCTTAAACCAAATACTAATCTACTCTGACCTTGATTCCAGCTCTGACCACAATCTCAATTTCAGTCAGTTTTATTTTCTTTGAGTTGTACGCACAAACACAATTGTTCCAATTAAATACTTACAACAAATTGCCCTTTTCAGTTCGGCGATATACAATGTTTTTCAGCCCAGGAAAGAACAAATGAGTAGTAATCCAAGGCTTGCTGGACAGGAACCGGGTGCATGGATTACATCTCTCTTGGCTCTCTCCCATTATGCTGGGAAACCTACAGAGAGGATTTGAGTAGCGACTGAGGTTGACTGAACTGTGTCTAGCAAGAGGAGTGAGGATTAATTGATTCTGAGCACTGAGGTGAAGGGTGTGGGAGTGAGGCAACTGAGTGTTTTAAGATAAAACTTCTTAAAAATGGAGATAAAATAGGGTAATTGTATGTTATTGTGCTCGTTTTTTTCAAAGAACTAAGGATCTCTCAGATAGCCTTGATTTCCAGTGCAGCAAGAATGTAGCTAAGTACTACTCGACAAGAGCCAGAGTGCTTTACCTGCCTATTTAAGACTAAGTTAACGTTAGTCTTTGTTTCACGGTTGTCTGTAAACCTGATCTGCGTAATGTGTTGAGCTCTCGGTCGATCCAGCTGAATCATGAGAACTCTCTCAAAAACCTCACTAAAAAGGCAAGGTTGGAGGTTGGGCAGTAACTATCAGGTCCACATCAAAGGCACCAGCTGTCTGAATGAAAGGCCCGAGGGTCTCCTACACCAGGAGTATAGTTCCTCCCTCTCTCTCTTTGCATCGTAAATAATTTACAGGGGGTTTTGTCTCATAAATAAAATGGAATTGCTCTTCTCTAATACCTTTGTTTTTTTATCATGAATCACCCGCCTTCCTAAATGCTGTTGAGTGGTTCTACTTAACTTTCATCATGTCTCATCCTTCTGTTCCCTAGGTAAGAACGTGGTATGCATGGTCGGCGCTGGAATATCCACTTGTAAGTACAGCATTGGCAATTGAGGCAGCATGAACCCTGTACTGTATTTTGATGATTGGATTTGCATGTCTGTTTTCATTAAGGTCGCAATCTTTTATTGGCTTGTTTTACCAATGCACCTCCAGAACTTATAAACAGGCCAGACTATATTTTTTGTGTATCAGCTGCAGGTATTCCTGATTTCCGCTCTCCTGGTTCTGGGCTATATAGCAACTTACAGAAGTACAACCTGCCTTATCCAGAAGCTATTTTCGAAATCAGCTATTTTAAGGTAATAAATACTTACGAAGCAGTTCATTTAATGAGGAAGGAGCTTGGACAAAGGGATAGTAATGGTCGAGCAGAACAAACAAGCTATTGGAGGGCTGGGGTCACACTTTAGGACAGGAAATATCATAAGAGGGAGATATCAGGGGCAATAGTAGGTTTACCAAGCAAGTAAGGGAGTATATATTAAGTTTAGCAGAGGTAAGTGTAGAAGAAGTAGTTGTTGGGAAAATCAGTGAGGAGTATTTAGGATGTTGATCCGGTGCCCATAAGTGTGAGGTAGTTAAAGAATGGAGGAGCCTCTTCTCAACCAGATATTTGTGTAGCAGATGTGAAGAGAGGGATCCTTTTAGAGAAAGTGAATGCAATAGCTGCTTGTTCACTTGTGTGAAGACAGATGTCATTATCTCATTAATGTGTGTTTCTTTACCTTTAGCAAAATCCAGAACCATTCTTCGCTCTTGCAAAAGCACTGTACCCTGGAAAGTTCAAGGTAATGACGTTGAAATTGGTTTAAGATGAGTTTGCTTGCAGAGGTGAAACATATGATGTATCAGTGTGTAAATATGGTGCTTATATAGTTTTTAAAATTTGTGGCATATATATAGACTAAGAGTCTGAGGGTGTGGCTGATACATGGCGGGCTGGCGGTTTGATGTGGGCGTTAAGGTCTGTGGTGGGTTTTGTAATTTTATGCTTTGGGGGCATTTGCTGAGTGGGGGTTGGCTTGTTGCTTAGAATGTTAAAGTGAAGGTCTTGATGTTTTCAGCTCATGAAAAACACCCAGCGCTTTTTAACTCCTCTTAGTATGAATGAATAAATTAATGCTAATTTGTAGAGCGCAACATCTACCCACAACTAGGCATGTCCTAGTGCTGAGAGATTCTGGCTTAGGCACAGACGGCGGACTTAGTTTTTGAGAGGGAGCTTTCCAATGCTTTGCCACCTGAAGGGAGAAGGAGTGACCCCATGTCTAGATCGCGT
Organism: Lissotriton helveticus; assembly: GCF_964261635.1. Lineage (NCBI taxonomy): Eukaryota > Metazoa > Chordata > Amphibia > Caudata > Salamandridae > Lissotriton > Lissotriton helveticus. Next base: position 940,747,443 of record NC_136070.1, read on the forward strand.
AAATGGAGAGATAATCAGAAGTATGACATTGGAGGATCTAAGAGATCTTATGGTAGCATATTAACAAATCAAACTTCAGAGATTTTTAGACCCTTGTTGGAAAAGACATGAAAAATAAGTACTAATACTTTGAAGATTATTCTTTTGTGGCAGGGCAGCCATTGATGACAATATAATGGGATTGTGGTATCATCAAATAAGTTCTTGCAATAGCGTTCTGCGGAGTCCCAAAATGAAGGAAATTCCCATAGTCCAACCTGGAAGTCCTCAAAACATGGACCACAGTTTTGCAAGTGGAAGGAGGCAAAATGGGCAGTATTTTTATTAAACCCTTGAGCAGAGTGAAGCATCTTGTGGTGATAGATGCAAATTGAGTTTTTAAGAATGTCGAGATCAATTTTGATGACTAGAGTTCTGGTCCTGGGGTAGCGCTTAGTTTATTAGGCCACGATGATGAGTACGGAATAGATTTGAATAATCCAAATAGGAGAATTTCTGTATTTCCCCAGTACAACTTGAGACAGGCTTGTTGCATCCAAAATACCACCTCCATGATAAATGTTTTAAATTTATCTGAGAAAAGATTGCAATTATCTTCTCTGGAGAGAATCTGTTGTATTATTTTGAGTCCAAAAGATTGAATCAAATTTGCTAAATGCTTTATATTCACGTTGAATAGAATGGGGCTCAGGGAGGAACCTTGAGGGGCATTGTTATTTAGTTGTCTGGCAGAAAATGTAAAAAGAATCCAGAGCAACTATCTGGTAGTGGTCTGATAGAAAAGGATGCAATATATAGAAGAACAGAGCCTTCTGTTCCAAGTTGAAGCTTGCATTCCAATAGTATTTGAGGAGCGACCATATCAAAGGTTGTGGAGAGGTCCAGCATGACCAATACCGATGAGCGTCCGCAGTCTAGTGTTACTTGAATGTAATTCAAAGCCACTAAAATGGCTGATTCAGCACTGTATAAAGGATGAAATCTATGCATTGGAAAAGCACTTTAGGCATTGTAAATCAAGAACTAAAACTACATCACTCGTAAACAGCACGTAAATAACAGCTCGAACTACAAGAACCTGAAAGATAATCAGTATTGCATTGATGAATATAATGCTTAATCCAACTATGTTAAAGTTGTATTGCTTAGGTAGTTTCATTGCTCTCAAGGGCTTTTATTAGTCCATCTGTAATTCTGAATGGATGTATCCGGAGAGACCAAAGCAACCAGGAATTGCTTGATTTAAAAGAGAATAGAACAGCTAACACGTTTTGTGGTGTTTTTGTGTCACCGCTTACTCAGGACAAGATTTAGCACATTTTAATTGTTTTCTAGAAGTATATGTATGTTTCTTCCTTTAGTCTGTGCGGCCCTCACCACGTGACATCCTCTTTTTTAACTAATAGACCTCCTTGGTACGTGGGGCCTACAATATGGAATGTAAAGCTTCATATCGTCACACATTAGATCATGGTTCATCTTGATGCATGTTGTAACTGAAAAGGGAAATCCAAAATGAAAATGAAGATAATTGACCTTTAATTTCACCCAAATACCTGTAACGTTCTTTAGAATGCCATGTTGAGTTTATGGATTCATTTTCTCAGTGTTGTCAGGATGTTCCGTGAATTATAGCTCTAGCTCTCCGAGTACTCTAAGAGCTATAGATGTGTCTGAAGATTGACAGATCCGTGGGGTCAGCTCTTAGGCAATGGTTTAACATATTCTAACGTCCATTACTTAAGATGAAAGTAATGTGGAAAATGTAAAAAACATAGAACAGGGACAGAAAACAGCTAGGGATCTGAACACAGTGTTTCAGCTGTGGCCTTCATGATCCAACTTGTATGAGGTAACAGGTAGAAGGATGATTAGGTTTGGAAGATGAAATGGCTTTTCTGCTTATTGGAACTTGCCTCAAGTCGTGTATTGTTTTCCCTACTTAAACCCAGGGATGTGTGTTTTATATAGATTGTGTTGTATCTGTATAAACAGTGTGGTTCTGAAAAGTATTTAATCAACAATAATAATCCCACCAATGATTCCTCACAACATCAACTTTTATGATTGAAATGTTGTTGCATATTTTCCCTAGAAATGTAGAATGTTGAAGATCTCTTTTTTGCATTTCATTTCATGGTGAATGGTATTTCCATATATGATTGTAGACAACAATATACTTTCTAAAAAATGCCTGAAATGCATACTTTGTTTTAAAAATTCTTTTTATTAAACAATCATCAGTATAAGTGGACAATACAGAGGATCGAACAATGTATACAATACAATAAGCACAAACGGGGAATTAGCCAATCATTACACAAAGACCCGAGATGGAAGCACTGGTGGCCTTCGGCCATGTTCCCACCAGACAGCTAAGAATCTGGGCATTCAGGTGGATAATACTCTTTCCTTTAAGGCCCAAGTAGCAGGTCTGACGGGGAAGTGCTTTGCCATCTTAAGGATGTTGAGAAAGTTTTTGCCGTTTCTATCCTTGGAGCACAGAAAGATCACGGTGCAGGCTCTGATAGGTTCGCGCTTGGACTACTCCAACATCCTTTACTTGGGTCTTCCCGAGTATCTCCTGACTCGCCTGCAGGTCGTCCAGAACTCGGCAGCCAGAGCCATATTCGGTTTAACCAGAAGAACCAGGGCCAGCGACCTTCTTAAAGCCCTGCACTGGCTGCCGATCCGCAAACGCATCACCTTCAAGACCTTAACAACAGCGTTCAAGGCTCTGCATAACTCCGGTGCAGTGTATCTACAAAAAAGAGTCAATTTCTACCTTCCATCTAGACCCTTGAGGTCCGCTGCCCAGGCCAGGGCAATAGTGCCGGCAGTGCGACGTGCACGATGTGGAGGTCGTTCCTTTAGTTACCTTGCCCCTCGTCTTTGGAACACATTACCTCTGACCTTACGCGCCAGTTCCAACCTGCTCACTTTTAGAAAGGAGCTTAAGACTCTTCTCTTTGTCCAATAATTCTGCTTCCTCTGAGCACCTGGCGTTGCTGGTGGTATTTTTGTTAGTTGCTGGTATCTGTTTTTGATCTGCAGCGCCGGGACTCTCTTCGGAGCAGCTGAGCACTTTATAAAACCCCCAGTAACATAACATAACATAACATAACAAAGAGGAAGGTCACAGGGAGGGTAGGTCATCTCGATGACTGCACTGAGGCGGTACACAAGTATTACCACGGTAGGTATTCCATGAGCCCCATATACGGCACACTATTTTGTGGGTATCTCACCTACCACTGAATGTCCACTAATACATATTTCTGAAATTTATAGATTTCCCTGTTAACAAAATATGTTTTCCCATGCCAAATGATCATGGGTATTTATACAATCAAAGCTTAAATGTAGTCTGATTTCAGTTTAGGTTCAAGTTAATGAGAAACCTATTGATACATTACTTATCAGCATTCACACAGGCCCTTATTGCAAGTCGGCCCATAATTACTGATAAGATTCTGTCTTGTTATAGCACATATCTGAATTATCACACTTAGGGGGTCATTAGGATGACGGGCGGACTTAGTCCGCCCACCATCCCATCGGAAATCGTGACCGCCCGCCATAAGGGCGGGGGTCCTGTGGGGGTATTAAGATGTGCCCGCCACAGTGGCGGGCACATCCTGCATTTTTAGCATTTGCATAAACAAAGCGGCAGGCACCGCGCGGTGCCTGCCGCTTTGTTTATGCAAATGAAGGGGGGTACTACAGGTACCCCCCGTGTGCAACCCCCACCCCTCCTTCCCTCTGGGGGCCCCCAGAGTGAAGACCGCATGCCTTTCCGTGGCGGCATTGCCGCCACGGAAAGGCATGTCTGAAAGCCCATGATAATATGTCTGGCGGTGTCTAATAGACACCGCCACCATATTAAACCTTTTCCGCCCCGGCCGCAAGGCGACCGGGGCGGAAAAGCGGCGGACAGTCTTTGCGTCCGCCGCGGTCCCCCCCGCCATTCTAATATGGCGGGGGGGATATTCTGGAGAGGATGTCGGGCGGATTGCCCCCACCAGGCCGGCGGTGGCTTCCGCCAGCCTGGTGGGGGCAATCAGCCCGACATCATAATGGGCCCCCAGGTGTATACCCAAAGCTATAAAAAACGCATCTCCCTTAACTTTTTACTGCCCAAACCTGCCAAAATGTAAAGGGAGCAAAATACCACATCTGTAGTGGCATGATATGTACCAAGTTCTGGGCAAAAGTCTTAGTAGGTGACAATATTCACAGCAGATACATTTCTACCACTCCAGTGTTGGAATTCATTAATGAAATAATTATTGCATCAAATACCAGGCCACTCGTAATGAGGGCCAAAGATCAATACATTTAAGTTACATATTTTTGACAGTCTATTTTGTGTCAATTAATTTTCAATATCGATTTTCTTTGAATTAGGTTGCCCATTATTTAAAAGTATACATCAAAGACTGCATCTGTTTTTATTGCCTTTTCTTTCAAGCTCACTACAATGGTGTACAACCCAGTCAACTAAAAAATTGGGCACCTGTTGAAAAAGCAAGACTGAAAACGCTTCACCTCTTTGTCTGCTTTTGACCTTTTAGGGCACTCCAAATGTAGCAAGTGTTTACTTTTTGTTCCTATTTGTAACAATTAAAAGGACACAAACCTTTGCTTATAATGCCAAAACATGAGTGAAAAGAGAATCTGAGATTCTGGACACCTTTTGGAGCACATCAGAAGTGCTGAAAAAAATACTGAATATTTTCTGCTGATCTGTTGATAACATGTTTTGAATGTTTAATTTGAATATTTCCGAAAATACAAGAAATGCTTAGCAAGGAGAGTAAGAATTTGACATCTTAAGGCTGACAGATAAAAATTAAGTATTATTTATCTGTTCAAAGTGCAATGTAAAAAAAGACAAAGAGAACAGCAAATATCGGACAAACTTAGAAGGGCTAGAAAAGGTTCAAGCTTGTTATTACAGTGAGAGGTATGATTGGGTTTACTCAAGTTGGACTCTTGGCACAGAATGGAGCACCTGCCTATTAAGCAGAATCAGCACTTGTGTATCACCAGAATGTGCGGGGGTAAAACAGCCAAATAACCGAATTAGCTAAGCTAAGGTCCCAAATATACATCAAATCGGGGGAAACGGCCACTAAAACGAAGCCGTTTCCACGAAATCCTTAACCACGCATGCAGTACAACGCATGCGTGGTTACCACTAAAGCTTTTACCACGCATACCTTTACTACGAGGTTTGTAGTAAAGGCATATGTGGTAAAGGTAAAAAGTAAAAAATGGGGGGCTTGGGGGGTCTCCCCCCCAAAAAAAACTCACCAGAAGTCACGTCGGGATATGCAGATAATCAGCGTAGTTTAAGAGAAATCGGGAAAAAAAAACTTCCGTTTCCTCTTAACGACGTATGACGTCAACACGCAAGTATTCGAGTTAAAGGTTATGCGTGGAAAACGAATTCCGTTGTAACGCATGCGTGGTAAAGGCATGCGTTGCAATGGAATTCGTTGTAACGTCATACATTCCAAATCGGAGAGAAGTGACGATCTCTCAGGCAGTCCTCAATAAATGGGTGAACTTTTTGAACAATGGTGCGAGGGAAATGATCACCTAGTATAGAAGCAAACCAGTCCAGAGCGTGCTGAAAATGATAAAATGTACGAGTCAATTAATACGAACAATGTATCCCACTGTTTTGAATGTGGTGGTGTGATTTTGTAAGACCATTCCTATATCTACCTAATACAAATGTTCTAATTAATCCACCATCATCACTAAGGCCAGATTATGCCCCTACCAATTGTTACATGCCAAGAGCAAAAGTTCAAAGTATTCTTTTTATACATACAGTACCTCTAAAATGTGCACATATTATGATGGAATGAACATTAAAATTGCATCTAGTATCAAGTAAACTAACTGATTAGTTTAAGAAGATATATTAGCAAACCCCATAGCATAAATAAGTAGCTAAGGTGATCACTTAAATAGTCTGTCCCGAAAAGTATGGTTTTATACTTTGAATCATACCCATCATGTTCTCAGAAGAGGGGTTGGGATAATGAGCAAGGTATGAGAAAGAGATGGGAGATTGTCTATGTGCCAAACCTTGACTGGCAGTCTTATTGAATATACAAGTATTTGATGGCTTTCAGTTAGAAAGGGGAATGAGCCAGATGTCTCCTGGATTATCCCAATCTGTAATTACCATTCCTGTACCATCGACAAGGCTAGGAGAGGACAATATTCTGACACGAATGTCGATGAACAATAGGAGTGAATTTTGTTGCTAAAAATGTTTAATACGGGATTTTAGAAAACAATTCAGATTTAAAATCAGATCAAACAAATTGAATTTTCTCCAAAAAAAGGGGAATTAGAAAACACAACAATTAAACAGGAGCTTTATCAATGATGGGGAGAAATGGAATGCATTTGTAGAACAGAATGTATATAAAATGAAATCAGTATTCATTAGATACCCAATTTGTATTCTGCATTACTGTTATCAGTGACAGGGAAAGTGATTTTGTTATATTAAATGAACTGTTGAGAACTTAAACACCATCGTTCCTTTTATGAGGCAAGAGAAAAACGTAACATTTGCTCATATGCTGCCAATTGTTTAAGAGAACAGAGCAATATTAGTCCTGGACCTACAAAAAGTATTTTAGGGCAACACTATCCTAGTTAGAAAATATTTCAGACATACCTCAAGTCAAGGAGGATGCATGAAACTATGCGAAATATCAGACAACACTAAAATGAAAGGGGGAAATGTGAAGACAACACTGCAAATATAAAGAGGAAAGACGTGGGAGTGGACGGGGCCTGAGGCCACATTCCACTGTTTTGCATGCATTCCCCCCCCAGAAGTAGCCTAGCTCAGTGGTTTTAGGGGCTCGAATATGAAGGTGCTCTGAGGACAGTTATTAGAGGAACATAAAAACAAAACTTCAGTAAATAGTTAACACAACATAATTTAATTTGATAGATATTTATCATTGAGACATGAGTAATAAGAAATTAAGAAATATGATTTGGGTATGGATGTCAGATCCCATCTTATTGGAAGAACAATATGGTTAACCAGTTCTGAGCTTTAGTTGTGAAATTATTAGGAGGTATGATCCAGTGCAAAATGTGTTACCATGCCTTAATTTGTTTAATGAAAGCTGAAGGCGGAAACCAGGGTATTCTACAGGCATTGCCGCTACCCTTGATTGGGATCATTAAAGACCATCTGCTCCATCATGCCTAATTTTTAGCCACACACAAAAGAAGTTAAAGGGAGTGGAACCTGTGCCTTCGTTAGCCATTATTTGTATATGACTTTTACCCATATTTAGCTTCCTACAGAAAACACAGCCCGTGGCCCACTATGTCCAATGGTGTTTCTTTGTACGATGGAGAAAAGGGCCTTCTCCAGATTTTAAAATAATAATGCCAAGGGTGAGGTTTCTTGTGCAGATAAAAAAAATATGCTTGAAAACTTAAGGTTCATAATTTTCCCTGATCTTTTTTAAACTGTTTAGGGAATCTCCGCCGTGGTTCTATTGTTTACATTTAAGTACAGTCTTGTTATGTGATACAAGCCTTTAAACACTTAAACATAAGCACCTAGGGAAGATAGGACTGGAGATCCAATATCCAGAACATACTCACTATTTTCTTAAAACAAACTATGGAAAGTTGAAGGGAGACTGGGAGAAGAATCCCATGAAAGATAGGAAGGCTCAATCACTAGTAACATGGTTCTACTAATTGATTACAAATTTGTAGAGAGAGTATGTTACACTTTAGAATCAAACTTTTTATTGGTATTATTATGCTGCAAGGTATCATTGAACACAGCCCAGCTGCCTACATCAGTTTGCCGGCAGGGCGTACTCAAACAAAAATCGTACACAGCGTTTGGACCTACAACCCGGGGGGCAGTCCCGCGTATCAAAAACATTAGCAACCCCCCACCGGAGGCAATTCGTCCGCAACTTTGATAGAGAAAAAGTCCAACAAGACCCAAAAGAAACAGCACAAACAACTCACAAACAACTCACTTGCCCACCCACCCATCCCTACGTCCCCCCACCCATCCCTACGTCCCCCCACCCATCCCTACGTCCCCCACCCGCCCGCCCCCTCCCCCCCAACCCACCCCATTCCGCATCAGACATAACTAGGGTCCACCTGCCCAAAGGCCTACCCCTGCCTGGACCACGCAGGTCCCGTAATCTCAAGTGCTGGGCACGGCTCCCACCGGCTCCAGGGGTATGAGTTGCAGTATTTGCAGGTATTTCGGGCATGTAACTTCCCTGAGGACCTTGGACAGGAGCTGCAAAAAAGGGGCCCACAGGGTAGCGTATTCGGAACCTCTGCCGTCTATGCTCAGGGAGAGGCGCTCCATAGCCAGGGCATGCCATAATCGCATCAGCCCATCGCGTACGTCAGGTACAACCGGGGAGCCCCATCGCGCCAGCAACACCTGTCTCGCAGCCGGTAACACTAGCGCTAGCTGTCGTCCAATCAACGAGCGCAGTGGGAAGGAGGTAGGATGAGGTAAGCCAAGTAAAGTATGTTCGGGGCGCCTGGGCAGTGTGATCTGGAACGCGCTGTGTAACTCATCAAGCACTGTCTTCCAATAACGTTCTAATTTCGGGCAATGCCATAGCAAGTGAATAAGGGTCCCAGGCATCCCGCAGCCCCTCCAGCAATGGCCTGATTTAGTCTTATCCCACTTGGAGATGCGGTCTGGAGTATAATACCAGTACGTCGCTGTTTTATAGGCCTATGTTACACTTTAGAGACTCACAGCAGGTGAGAAGGAGAGCAACACGAGATGTTGAAATGGGGATGAATTCAGGATCAGATTTTACTGTGTCTTTTGGGAGAGGGCCACTACCCAGGAACTCTGAAATGATCTGCAGCATAATTGGCTAACTGTAGGCTTACGAAAAGCTCCCCTGGCAGAGATGAGAGATGGCTGTGAATGTCCAGATCAGAGGGCCCAGTTTAGGCATGGCTAGGATAGAAAAAGCCAAACAATAGGGTGCCCAAGACCATCAATGTGAATGGAATGATCAGTAGGAAAACCTCTGTTTCAGCAGGGGGTCTAAAAAGAAGGTTTAGAAAGTTTAGGTGGGTGTGTCTAGAAAAACAATAAAGGGGAGGAATGGCCTGGGTTTATATGGGACGGTAATACAAAGAGTCTATGAATGCAGCTCTCTGTTGAGGAGGTCAAATGTGGTAATGCTATGACTGCAACTATTTGGGGAACATGTTGTATTCTGTGTAAAAATCAATACAAAAGTTTTAATATAAAAAAATGCATTATAGGATTACAAGAGTAAACTTTGTGAAATGTTTCCCACACAATTTATCTCAAGTTGTGAGGCCATGAAGGCTCTGAAAATTGAACAACACAATTTTTTTTCCAGCCTACAGTGTGCCATTACTTTCTGCGGTTACTGAAGGAGAAGAACATGCTTCTGCGCTGTTACACACAGGTAAGAGTTTGTTCTGACGGAAAACACAAGTGATTGTCCGTTCTTTGTTCTTGATACACACCTTTGAAAACCTGTGACCTTGCTAGTACTAGAGACAGGATGACACAGCTTCTTTTTGTTTTCACACCGGGACCCAAGTGACATTGCAGAGTCCTTGCGAATGTGAAAATCAAACACAATAGGTGGCAAAAAAAATGTGTAGGTGCATCTGAGTGCCTAGCAGCAGTAGTGCTGGTGTATTTCAACAAAAGGAAGTGTCTTGATGGAAATAGGAGCTGTTCGCCCTAAATACCTACCTGGGTTCTAATGTTGTAGATTTCCTCAACTGCAAGTCGATAGACAGGCGTGACCACATTCTTTACTTTTGTGGCCAGCAGGGTGGAAAACAAGAGAGATTATGAGAATAGGATTTCAACGAAAAGGGAAGGGCAGGAGGCCTTGGGGATTCCCGCTGGTGAGGTAAAATAAGAAACTGTCATGACATTGACAAGGTGACTGTCGAGGGAATTTCCCTCTCTGAATCTCCTGAGTCAGATCTAATCACAAGATTTCTGTGGATTTGAATGCCAGAGGCAAAACTTTGTTGGACAGACATGTTGTAAAGCTTCATAACCTTCTACGAACCCTGATTATGAGGGTTTAACCTTGTTATTATATGTTATGCGTAGCAGCTTTCTGTCATTTGCATGACCGTGTGGAGTTTTTGGAGTCTGAGCCCCTTTAACTGAATGTATGACGTTACTTAGCATGCTATTACTTAGCATGCCTTTTCTATGAAGTTTTTACTTCGCAAATGCCTTTACTTAGCAGTATTTTATTACGCATGCCATTACTTCGAAAAATTATTTAAAACCATTAAATTGGCATTACTTAGCAGTACATTACTTCGCAGGATTTTACTATGCATAAACATTCTTTTTTTCATTTTTTTCCCTCCACGCCCCCTACACTTCCCAAAACACTACCCTACACTACACATACACTACATCACTACCCTAAACCCTAAAATACTACCCCTACACTACACATACACTACACTACCCTAAACCCTAAAACACTATCCCTACACTACTCATACACTACCCTAAACCCTAATACACTACCCCCTACACTACACATACACTACAACACTACCCTAAACCCTAAAACACTACCCCCTACACTACACATACACTACAACACTACCCTAAACCCTAAAACACTACCCCCTACACTAAACATACACTACACAACGACCCTAAAACACTACCCTACACTACTCACACACTACAACACTACCCTAAACCCTAAAACACTACCCCTACACTACACATACACTACAACACTACCCTAAACCCTAAAACACTACCCCTACACTACACACACACTACAACACTACCCTAAACCCTAAAACACTACCCCTACACTACATGTACACTACACTAAACCCTAAAACACTACCCCCTACACTACACATACACTATAACACTACCCTAAACCCTAAAACACTACCCTACACTACACATACACTACAACACTACCCTAAACCCTAAAACACTACCCCTACACTACACATACACTACAACACTACCCTAAACCCTAAAACACTACCCTACACTACACATACACCACAACACTACCCTAAACCCAAAAACACTACCCCCTACACTACGCATACACTACAACACTACCCTAAACCCTAAAACACTACACCCTACACATACAACACTACCCTAACTACACTACCCCACTTGCCTCTCTCTGCTTGTGGTCCCTCTCTTCACCTTCAATCATGGATCCACTCTTCTCCTGCGAAGTAACGGCATATGCGAAGTAAAGGCATGCTAATTAATAGCATGTGTAGTAATGGACTCTGCGAAGTAAAAGATGCTAAGTAAAGGAATAGCGAAGTAAAAGATGCTAAGTAAAGGAATAGCGAAGTAAAAGATGCTAAGTAATGGTTGTTTCCCCCGTTAACTTCACCAGTAAAAATGATGACCAAGATTCAGCTCTGCCTTTCTAAAGCATTCTTGTGAGCTTGAGAGAGGATTTTCATATCAATCACCTTCACCAGGGCTTTCTCAGGTGCAGTGTGAAAACCAACTCGCCTGGGCTGAGTGGTCCATTAGACCTGCATAACTGGATGTGAGTGTGCTTCTAAGGCATTTTCAGGTGGTTCGATAGCGTAGGTTGTGAGCTGTGAAACTGTTTGCTTCTTTCTAAGCATAATGGGGTTTTCTTCAGTGAGCATGTTTATCCCATTTTTCAATGCCCCCTAGCCACAATGCTGATACAACAAAAACGTTTTAAACACATGTTGATGTTTTTCCACATCAGTGGATGCCATTAGTGCGCTTCGATCATCCTCACTTAGAAAGACTATGGTTCCCTCTCCTTCATTCCTACTTTTTCCTTTTCCAAATTTTCTTTTTTTACTGCACTGTTAAGATCGGATTAGAGCTCCATATTGTCTACATTTTAATAATTATTTTACCTGCCGAGTATGCTGGTTTTGTCACCGAGGTGTAGGTGAAAAAAGACTTACTTTATTGACCAGTACTCCTACCAATATCAAGACAAGTCATTTTTCTTTTTTTTTCTTTTGAGTCAAATCCGTTGTTTATTCTCCAAAAGATTCTGTGCCTGTAATTCTTCATGCAGGTCATTTTATTTTCATTCAAGTATCCACTTCCAAATTCATTATTGGCGTCATCTGCCCAAATCACTGTGTATATCAATCTGTGACACTTTCATCCCTTCATTTACTGTACGTAGACTTTACATTAACCTTCTTATGATTGCCATGTCCTTGCCTTTACTGTGGATGTTCCTCTGTTGCACTCACTTCACTATTCAGCTAATATTCTCAGTTCCCCATTTCAAACAATCCCTCTCAGGTGGGCAGTGTTTTCTGCCATCTCGGTCCCAAACTCTCAAATAGCCTCACACTACATAAGCATTCAGTCCTCCCTAACTGCCAGAAAGGTTGAGAAAACCTACCTCTGCTGAAAGTATTCAGTTCTCCCTAGCTGCCAGAAAGGTTGAGAAAACCTACCTCTTCTGGTGAGCTTTGACCGTTTTATTCGGGTTTCATTACTCCTTATATTTGTGTCTGAGTGCTCAACAAATATTAAATAAATCAGTCAGTATGTCCTTATCTCCTGATGCCAGGAGAAGCTCTAAATCAGCATTCCTGTTGTGCCTAAAAGTGGTTTTTGGGAAGTATTTTTCCTATTTATATAATTACCTGGACAACCCTAATATGTCTGATCTCAGCTCAGTAATGGTATATAATGTCACAGCCTGGTTATGTATTCGTCTACTGGATTTAAGTTAAGTCTTAAGTTCTATTAAGTCTTTATAATTGTTTTCGCTTAATGGTATCGAAACACTCAGATGACACTCCTGCTAAATTATGATGCCGTGTTCACCCCGTTAATATTGGGGTCACACCCAGTAGAACCCCTTAGCCCTAAAGTGAAATGTTCACTTTTTGGAGAAATGTTGGCTAGCAGGTGTGCCTTACTTTTTGTTCATTGGGTTGTGCTCTGTTGGACATGGGGAGTTAGGATCCGGACACACCCATCAGAGGATCTCTTATCTGCAAGTGATAAAAGATGGAACCTCTCTCTTGTACTCCATAATCAGCACACACACACACACACAATAGTTGTTAATTTAAAACTATATAATTATTAGTCAACAAATCATGTGAATGAACCTAAGAATAATGTATACAAATCTGCAGATGATATGCAAATCAAAATGAATATCGGGTATGCCCTGAAATATTTTATCACGCATCTCTAACCTGTTAGTCTGTTCTCTGCCCAAAGTGTCTGTATCTTGTCAGCCAACTAACTTATATGACTGTAATAGTTTACTAAGCCTTAATTATGCCAAGCCACTTTTCCCCTCATTCTTTTTGCTGTCATCAGGTTAACAGTTTAAATTTCGTCCTTCAACCATCTCCCCTCTGCAATCCGCCCATGTGTCTAGCCGTTGCTTAAGCATTACCTTATATTCCTTTATGGTATTTTGCTCTTCTCTTGCTTTGCTACAAAAACGCAATGACGCTTTCCAGAATCATGCGAAATCTACTGCTATACCTCACTTCTTCCTTCCAAGACAAATCTCTATAAGGTAATTTCTCCTTGCAGCTAAGCTTGGAAATTTCCCGAGAGAATATTCAGAGGAATACAGCTTCTTTATTCAAACAGATGTATGAGAGCAAAGCTGGGAGATGGTTCAAGACTATCAAGAAAGGTGACCACCACCAAAGGACTAAAAGAAGGATGCCTGCTGGCACCGCACCTTTTTAATCTATTCATAGCGGACCAGGCACACCAGCTCAATAAGATCAACTCTCATCCACCTCAACTGGGAACGTTATCTTTACCGCATTTCTCATACACGGATGACGTAGTCCAAATGAGCCTAACCAAGATTGTCCTCCGCAGGTCACTCACAGGAATGTTGGAATATATAACAACTAATAGGCTAGAAGTTAATACTTCGAAAAGCAAGACAATGTTAATTAGTAACTACCCAACGGCCAAGCAGAACCTACAACTCGAGGGCAACCTGCTAGAGGAAGTATCTAACTACAAATACCTGGGTTTTTATATGGACAATAGGCAGAACCATCGAGAGCAGAGAGCTTATATGCTACAAAGAAGAAATGCACTAATGTTTGCCTTGAGGATCCTAGCAATAAAACTGAAGGGGCCATCAGACAAACCGTTGCTAGCTGTAGTAACGGCTAAAATGTTAACTACACTACATGGGAAAGATTCTGAACTTTTAAACAAATTGCTAGTTTCAACATACAAAAATGTTTTCCAGATATATCAGTCCGCACCCCCAGCACAGGGTAGACTCTAATTTGGTTTAACAAATGAAACACTACGGAGAATGTATACAGCTATTAAGCAATGGCACAGATTGAAACAAAACAAAGCAGAGTCCATGTTGAACAAAGCTCCGTGGGCGGAACTAGAAAGGTAAAAAAAATCACCATACAATCAATCTATCCAAAAAGCATTAATAACAACTTGCACAGGCGAGCTTTGGAAAACCAACTGACTTATCCATCCTTCAAACAAGCCATAAACGAAACTGAAAAATGTAATTCCTTGTTAGTTGACAAAAACATATTCAGCAAAAGAACGCATGCGGTGATCAACAACTTTAATCCCTCGCACCAGCACCATATCTAAACATTACATTCTCGATCTAACAAAAGCAACTACTGATGGCCCTTCGTTTCGGACGACTACCTTCCATCGCAGATCAGCCAACCTGGGTCCATAAAGGGCCTACAGAATGCTGACAATTACGCAACAGCAATAAAGAGGACTTCATCCACTTAATCTGTGTATGTCTCAAATTTCGCAGAGCACAAGTCACTTTATTGAGGAATGCACTGAAAATCAGAAGAATAAGGAGGACCTGCAGATCGGCTATAATAGCAGGTCTGGACCGTTTAACCTGATAAACATTTGTGGCAGCCACCAGTATGAGTCCATTATTTGTATGGTTTTAAATGAGGGGCTCAGTTAGTACATGCCATGTATAGTTTGACGGTGCGTTATGAGTGTGTTTGTCTGTATGCAAAACAATCAAAGCCTCTTCTAATGTTCCTGACCACACATGTATTTCACCAATTGCTTAGAAGCCAAGACCAGGTGCCATGTGAATCAGAGAGTCTTAAAGCAGCTTCCAAAGACGGTAATACGACGCTATACCGGTGTTTTTGTACTTTGGAACTAAGTGCACCATACAAAAAGTATACATTTGCATAGGAGGAGGGGTAAGTTCAATATTTGCTTACTAGCAGCACATTTATTCATCTTAAAACTTTGAAGTCTTAACTAAATGCGAGACTTGCAATCAGATCAGCTCTTTCTCACTATCTCTACTTCATCCCACCAAAAACTAAATAAACTTCTTACCGAGTGTTATGCTGTTTTATTCTTCCTAATTTCTGCTGAAGTAGCAAAGTAATTTTTTCGTAAGTGTTGCGTCTTTCATAAATAAACATTATTTGAATTTTCCCTGGTGTCAGGATGGAAATCTTTGTTAGTGTAAGAAAAGACAGAGAAACAATAAGTAAAACTACAGCCCAAGGTTATTGGGCCTCAAGCTCAGCCCGGGGAGGCAATACTTTCACTACACATTGAGTGAGGGCTACACATATGTATTAAAGAGAGACTCATTCCTGCATGATCACCAGTCTCCAACAATAAGGATTATAGAATGACCTTACGCTCATTTGTATTGTTAATAATAATAATAGCAATTTGTATATAATAGGGGTTAGGATTACGGAATTTAATGGTGCTCAATTGACCAATTTTGCATTGTTGCCAATACTTGGATTTGAACTCTTCTCCCACACATGACCACAGATCTGCACATGACCACAGATGGTAGCAGCAAGTGCTGTTGTTATTGAGCCAACTTGCTAGCTTGATCATGTCTACTTGTTTGTGTAATTCTGTTTTGACATCATTAATGCGATGAACTTTTTAATAACTGAAAGAAACTTTTCTCCTGTTTTGCTCCTGACCTACAGTATTGACTCAGTTAGTACCTATTTTATCTGGGCTCTGGCAACACACATCACCTTTCAGGGTACCAGCTTGGTGTCTGTGATTTCGTCCCTGCTTCCGTCAAAATTATTTTTTGACCAAAATGACACTCAAAATCAGACTAATCTTCTTCAAGCACTCTCGAATGTGCAGGAAAAAGAACTACATTTAGTAGATCTGCATGTACTGTGCCTCTCCCATCTTCTTCTAGACCATGATGTCCAGGACCGTCAGAGATGCTTTTTCTACAAGAGCTCTCTACTCTTGAAAAAGGAGATTAATACACAGCAAAGATTACAGAGTTTTTCCGTAATCAGCGAAGACACAGTAGGTGTTCAATCCCTCTCAGTGAGACATAGGTCCCTCTCAGGATCACAAGGAACTTCCATGCCCAGAGGGTACAAGTGCACTCCAGAAAGGGGCAAGGACCAGAGACTAAAGAAGAACCAGAAAAAGGAGGGAAAATTCGAAAGGCTGTTTGGAGTCTCAAAAGCCTAATCCTCCAGCTCAGCAACAGGTAATGAACCTGTGAATCTGCGACACTTACTCTAAATGATTTATTTGGCACAATTGTGACACCTCTGAAGCGGAACCCTCCTTCACAGCTTTTAAGTTAACTTTCACGACTGAAAGAACCACTTTGCCTTGCCTTATCTTCTTACATGGAAAAACCTTCAATGTTTTCTTGGTATGAAAGTTATTGCCACTAGTATATTTCTGGTCAGCGTCGCAATGGCGATCAGCTCAGCTGAGAATCATCTTCTTGCCCTTAATGATGATAATTTCCATCCCTGATTAGTACTGTACCATTGAATGTCCCAGAATTGCTTGATTGTTGTACTGACATTTTTACTTCTCTGGCATGCTTTGTACCTTTTTCCCTCAGTGAACTCCTTGACTTCACTGAGAATGACCACAGAGCACCAAACCCAACTTTAAAGCTGTAGTGCATCACGAGTTCACTCAAATTGTTTCCCCGCCGTTAGTGGAATATGACTCCTGTCCCTTCACAGGGCAAGGGGTATAATTATAATTGATGGTGGCTAAATCTGTAGTGTAGCGGTGCATATCATGTTTGCTTGTATTCTTCTGAGAGGATCTACAGATCCTCTCTTTTATAATCTATTCACTCCCCATAACTGAGGTCTTTCACTTATCTCTTGTATGTTGAAGGTTGTGGTGTGCAGTAAGACAGTGATGTGTGCACATGCTTTGGAGCATGAACGATATCATCTACAAGAACATATTGATTGTACTACTTTAGATTGCTTTTGTCTTAACTTTCCCCTAAGTTGCCACTCTGAGTACTCTTTCTGCAGATGGTTGCCCAAGTGTCTTCTGGACATAATTAACCTCCATTGGCAAAGGCACCAATTTGGATGTGTACAGATGACCGAGCTGATCAATCGGATTCATCATCCTTTGGCCAATCTTCCTGACTCTTATGGTCAGTAAAATGTGCTTACTCTGGTTGACCTGATTGATATAGCCAGTAAACAAAGCTCTCTAAATCTGTCTCATTCTCCAAAGCATAATTTTAGAAATAATTCTGAGTACCATCATTCCATACATTAGTTACTGTATGGCAGTCTAACAGCTGAGTGGCTGTACAATGGGTCCCATACCGGATAAGATTTTTTACTAACCTTTTGCTCTCTTGTTCCTATTGTTTAGCATCCTCTGTGAAGTAATATTTTTAATCCTAATCTCCTTCTCCCACAAAGACATATTTATGTGGTTTCCTCAAAGAATTTTATTTTATTTTATTTGGTATTTTCGTGAAGTGCTCCTATCTGCCATGTGGTGCCCTCGGAGCACTTTGAAGTATGGGCACATAGTGATGGAGTAGTGAGTTGCAATACAGTACAATATACAGAACCTGGTGGTGGTCTGCAATATCCAAGAACATGGTGGTGGAAGATAACCTGCAGTCAAAAATGTCTCCAACGTGTTCACAAAGCCTTGCTGAGCATGATAATGAACATGTGACCTGGGAACATGGCTGAAGAGGTAGAGCTTTGTGGCCTTTACGCATCCTAGAAATTGGTCTGGTAAATTGATTGCCACAGGGAGTGGTGGTTTCAAATTTGTTTCATATCACTTAGGGGCAAGTGAAGTGTGTGGATCTGGTAGTGGCAAGAGACTATAACATTTTGTTACACTATTTTATGAGCTGCACCCAGCTTGCAAGGGATATTTTAACAAGTTCATGAGTACAGAAGATACATGTTGGAAAGAAATGTTCTTCATTTCTGGGAGGGATGTGTCTTTCATAACCGATAAGTGTTGCAGACCAGTGTGGGTCAAATAATGGACGAATTGTAGGGGCAACTGTTGGGTACAATGTAATTTTCTGAGATGAATCAGTATTTAATGTAAAGTCTGTGGACACCTGCGCCTTGCAATGTGTGAAAAGCCAATAGGCACATGTCCCATGATTACACTTATCGCTCAATCCTACTGGTTGAGCCTCTTATCCATTCCTCAAAGCTCTAACGGCCAATATTTTGGAATTAATAGTTTTGTTATCAAGAGGCCTTCACACAAAACATGCTTTGTTTTTTTCCCATTGAGGAAGCAGTACAAGTTAGACTTACTTAAAATGGAAAATAGCAGATAGTCATTAGCGCTACAGTATTGAAAATTTTCAGAAGTGTTATTTATAAAACTATGTTCTCAATTTAGCTTGTGGGCTGAGAAAAGTTGCACTAAAAAATGGTTAGTAAAATGATGCTAAATATGTTTCATAAGTAATTTTAAAGCATTTAAAACACACATCTGTTATTCAATTGACTGACTGAAGTATCCCTTTTCCACAGCAATATTTTAGTAGCTCTTAACTTTGTCTGGTGACACTTAAAGTCTCCACAGCTCTGTCTAGCTTCAGGCATTGCCCACATTTATGCTTTGGTCATCCATCGCTAGACATGTCCCCTGATACCCTTTTCTTGCTACCCATTCTAGGACCTAGGGACCCACTACTTTGTTCGCTTATGACCAAAAAGTCACCATCTACTATATGTGTATATATAATGCTTCCTGAGGGTTGCCTATGTCTGCCCACTCTCCGTAACACTACTGAAACCTGATGGACAGCTAGAAATAGTGTATCTGTTATTCCCACCTTTTGAGAGCTCTTCACATTCTTTTCCCAGCTTTTTTGCGGTCTACAGTATTTGTGTTATTCCATGGCTATTTCTCCTCGTTACTCCCCCTCTGAATGGTACTATCGCCCAAAGCTCGACAGACTTATTATTGTTCGCTCTTTATGTAAACTGCCTGACTGTACAGGGAATCACTGGGAAAGCCTGGTTACCAATGATGGTTGATGTTTGATATGTTTTCTTTCTATGCTAATAAAAAGATTTTACCACACACTCAACTTTTTCCAGAAGTTCATTGCAGGGTATGGGTCTTAATCTGTCTCCTGCAATTTGGCGATCTTTGCCTAATAGGAGGCAAACCGGGAGGCGGAGCACTCATTTGATTTGCTTAAATCTACCCAGATTTGAGCCATTGACTAGTAAGTGGTATTTAAATAACTCCACTAAATAATGATCATTCTTCAGATGTTCGTCAGAAGAATGATAATTATTTAGTGGAACATTTAAAAAATTGTGTTCAAACATCTTTGAAAGAATGTGCTAATAGGAACAGATACAATTTTGCAGCTAAAATGAGGATGTACTTTATTAATGAATGCACCTGAAAGAGGCCTGGTAATTTTTAAATAGACAGCTTTTTGGATTGATGACTGTGTGTTTATCCATGTCGAGTAGGAATTGAAAATTGTGTAATGTAAGATTTGAGATTGATAAATACCAACAAAAAAAAACTTGTTTATTAAATCCTGTGGGAATTGGTGACTAGAACATTAACCCCAAAAGCAAATTAAAAATGATACGAGAACTAATGAATTTCCTGAGTGGAAAACTAAACTAGAGGCATCATCACATGACCATGAGTGTTGGTAGTACTTAAATAATCTTTGTGAGGCCATCCTGATAAGAGAATGTTCTGATCCACCTCTTGTCTGCCTTTGGCCCTCAGGAGATCTGATATCCAAAAGTTTACAAAGGTTTACACTTAAGGCCTTTCTAATGCGATGCACCATGTGTACCACTGTCTGTGTAGTTGGAAACCACATTTTCCTAGTCCCCACTGCCATTTGCTAGAACCGTAGCACACCCTTTGTATGTAACTATTAGGATCTCACCTCTTACCAGTGATGTGCCTCAAGACCTCACACCCATTCACTTCTGCCATTTTCCTTCTGTGTTGCAGAATATTGACACTCTAGAACGTGTTGCCGGCTTGACGGAGGAGGATCTAATAGAAGCTCATGGAACATTCTTCACCTCACACTGTGTTAGCATGTTTTGCAAGAAGGAGTACACACTTGGCTGGATGAAAGGTATCTACTGGCCTCCAGATATCAAATGCCTGGGGATTGGGTCATAGCTCAGGCCTATTTAAATTGGAGTGAATATGTTGAAGAGCGGAGAGGGAGCTGTGGTGCTGTTTGCTGATCTTTATTTCTTCTGGCAAAAATGTATTTTAAATGTTGTTTCTCACTGCACATTATTCCCCTCCCATGTCATACCAAGAAGTGAATGCTTGCAGCCAAATGTTTACTCTTAAGAAAGCCATCCATTTAAATTCATATCTATACTTATTAAAGGGCAATTTCCAAAGTCGCAAATCTGAGGCATTTCACTTATATTAGCAATAGCAGTATGTTTGCAATTTAAGATCCCATTTACCTGGCAGAGAAGGAAGTTTCCCTAAAAATGTTGGGTTTGTATTGACTGATTAGTGTCATATAAAAATTTGTTATAACTGTTAACTACATGCGGTTTCACAGCTGAGGAATCTATGATCCCTTTTTATCAAGGGAGGATGAGTGCTTAAGGTGGTGGCCCTTCTCATACCAGAAACCCTGACTGTTTAGCTCTAAGCTTTCCTTCTTCATTCGTGTCAGAGCTGAACTTTTATGCATAGGATTCTGTGGTCCCACTGTTCTGCATGACTGCGGGAAGTATTCCTTGGTTCCTGGTTCCATAGGTCCGCTTTGCTATCAGAAGGATTATCCTTGTCCCCTGGTCAGAGCTGCTGTGCGAAGGCCCTCTTCATTCAATTACTGCCTTCATGCAAGCAGTCCTTGGACGTCTCTGGTTCTGTGCTGAGACTCTGTTCTTGGTGACTGTGAGAATGGTTCTGTGGCCCCTCTCGCTGGGAAAGTGTGAGAAGTATTATCAATAACTCGTGTAAAGCACTATTAATATGGACTCAGTAAGCTGCCTGAACCACCCCACATTGTGAGCTGTCCTAGTACTTTACAAGTAATCCATATTAGAAACAGATTTTCCTAAAGCTGTGAAACAGGTCTAGAGGCACTTCACAATCTCTCGTCTGCCCCTGCTTACCTTGACAACCTGTGTCAGGTACATCTGTGGTCTATCATAAGGGGGCCCCCCTGATTTCTTACTGGCCCCACAACTGTTAACACTCTGTGTGTTACTGTGCAAGATGTGACCTTATTCGAACTGACCTGTACTTAGGCCTGTTCCAAGATATACAATGTCTAGTTGATTACACTCTGGAGTAAAGTACTCATAGGGAAAGTGTGACAGGCAGAACCATTTTGGTTACGAAAAAACTGAGATAAGGCAAAATCTGCTCATCTGCTGCATACATACGTTTTTTTTGTAATGATTTAAGGAATTTAAGGTGATCAGGGGAACAGAGTTGCCTCACTTATAGTTTTTCATCATGTCTCTTGTCCTCCTTTCAGCCTCATTTAGTCTTATGATAGTGGAAACCCATCACCAATGAGGTTTAGCTTAATAGAAGGAGTATCCTCTTTTCTGGCTCAAACTCTGAGCCTTTTGTTTGTTTTCTGGGTGAAAAGGCCTTTCTTTGCATCAGCAGAATGACTTGAGGGTGTTGCAAGAAGGCTTTTCCTGGAGGCATTTTAGAGGAAGGATATCACATGAATGTTTGTTCTGATTAGTCTTTAACACGAGCCACTGTTCAATGTCTTTTTTTAAATCACTTTTAATTAGCTTTTGTCTCTATTACAAAACAAACAGCAATCATCTAAAGGAAATACATTTGATTAATTTGAAAAGTGATGCAGTCATTACTATAGGATGCTTTTTCTTATAGGTTTTGTGATTGTGGAGTGGCTACGATATAGTTATGTTGGCAGGATAAATTTGTGCATTTAATACGTTTTTGTGGGTGTTTGTTGTTGCACTCGTAATCCTGTCGAAGCAGTTTGTTCTAGGCCACATCCTTAGTAAACCACTGCTTGACTCACTGTCTAACATTAATACAGTCCTACATCTCTGTGTATTCAGCTTGGTAATGATTTGCATTAAAGTGTTCCTTCCTCTCAGGAGTTAAATCTTCTATAGTTGTAGGTGTGCGCCTTGGGCAAATCTTGCTCAGTTTTCATGAAGTTAGTTCTTCCTTTTTCAGAGGGTTTTCTTCAGAACAGACCTTTTTAAGGTCTTGTTTAAAACAAGATTTCCCGCAAAAGTACGCTCTGTGCAGTGAGTCAATTAAAGGATTGTACAGAGCAGAACTTTTTTCAGGCCCCTTCATTGCAGTCAATAACAGGGCGTTTGGAGGAGATATACCACGTATGCAGTGTGCACTTACGGGAGAGCATATTGGATTCTAGTATTTAGTAGAATTTTCTTTCTCTTCTTATAGATATTGAGTACTAGGGACTATATATTAAGTATATTATATATGGTATAGTATATTAAGTAGAAAGATACATTTGATATGTTTTAAGTGTTTGCTTAACTTGCTCATGGCCTTGCCTGATCGCAGCTTTTATTTTACATACTGGTAACAGTGGAAGGGAAGGAACTTTGAATAGTATTTATAAAAAAATTTAAAAAGGGAAAATTAACTTTTTTGATAGATATTTTTTAAAATGCATTTTGATGTATCTTTTGTAACGTTTTGTGTTTGTGTCCTTTGATGGTACTTGGCTACGGAATCAAGTGTATTACTACTGCTACTGGGGACTGTGGCGTTAAACAGCAACATAGACGTTTTAAGTTTTTTATGTTGTGCTCTCCTGAAAGTCTCCCACAAACCTGAACAAATCATTCTACCTTTTATTTTATTCTTGTTAGAAAAGATATTCTCTGACCTGACGCCAAAGTGTGACAAGTGCAACAGTTTAGTGAAGCCAGGTGAGGACATTCCCATTAACTTTTGTCCTGCATCAACTGCAATCATGTGAGGACAGATTTTTGTTTGGAGGACACTATCTTGTGTAACTCATTTTTTTGGTTTTGCAGATATTGTGTTCTTCGGGGAAAGTTTACCCTCACGCTTCTTCAGTGCTGTCAAATCTGTACGTATCTCCCCTTCAGTAAAAGTATGAGGAATGACAAAATCTCACAGTGCATGCATGCCTTGTGACTAAGAGCATCAATAATACGCACATGGTTTCCTTCACTCTTTCTTTTGTCTGCACAGCGTAGACTCTGTCCATGAGCATTACCTAACCTCCTCTCCACTATTCTCTTGTGTCCATACTTCCACTCTTTCTCACATTTGCCCTGTCTAAATTCTTACTCATTATGTGGTCCTTAACTCATGATTGTTATCTTTTCCTGTCTTTTCTTCCTATTCACTACATAGTTCCTCAACTCTACCTATTGCCTGCGTCCTCTTTCGCCATATCCACTGCCTCAGCTTCCTGTATCTCACTTTGTTCTCTGTTTCCTGCTTCAATTTCCTACTAACCTGAATAGCTGAGGCCACACACATATTTTTCTGATTTAAAATCCAATGTGTATTGATGAATAGATTAGCCGAGTATGGTACAAATCCCCATTACAAAACAGCCTCAGAGTGTTGTGTATTATGTGTCTGTTGGACCCTGCAGTTTTCTATGAATGAATGAGTTTTCTATTGAGAGGCTGTAATAAAGGAAATAGAATCTGAGGACATTCGCTTTAAAAACAGCAAAAGTGTTATTAGAGATTTTTCATACATAGGTGAAAGATTATGCTAACTTTAGATGTGTTTCCTCAGCTGTCGAAACCTTATTTTGTTTTGTTGTCTAGGAAAAGGAAGAAGGAGTAGAAGACAGTTCTTCCATCTGAGTATAGCTCTCCTTGGACCTCATTGGGCCTGATTATGAGTCAGGCGGAGCAGATTTCTCTTAAAGAAATTTGCTCCATCTGATTATGGTAGCCCCCCTAATCCTGACCTTATTTTTTCCAAAGTGCTGCAACAGTGGTAAAATCCAATGAGGCTTTGGCTGCAACAGCAGCTAAGCCTCGTTCCCCAGATGCTGACAAATATGTTCTTTGGTAAAGGGGGTGGTGTGATACCTTGCCAAATCTACACCCCCTGCCCCCACCCTGCTCCCATTTACCTCTTAATCAGAGCAGATGGTAAATGGGAATCATGAACCTCTCAGAATAGGTTTTTACTCTTCCAAAATCTGCACGGTCATTCCATGCCCTCTCTGTTATTCTCCATTCAGAGGAGTGTAACTCTTTATAGGTGGAATTTCTGGCATGGATTCCAGCTGGTAATGGTATAGCTGCTGAGAATCTTTGCATTGAATTCTCCCTACCTCGTAATCCGTGCCATCTAGTCTAGATTTTCTCAAGTCAGTGCCTGTGTCTGGTTAATACTAAGGAACCGGAAAGGAGCATTCACAAAGTGCTTAAAGTAAAAAACAGCAGCTTTGGCATGATTCCCATTAACATCTGCCTATTCTGCGATGTTGAAGAGACAGGATTCAATATCAACTGAATTTGCAACATCGTCCGAAAAGATTTCTGTCTGTTGTGGCCCAGTGCGCAAAATATGATGAAAAGAAATATGGCCAGAGTAATTACTAGTGGCTGAGAATAATTTAAGGAAGGAACAAACAGAATTTTTGTTCCTTCCACAAACATGCTATGAACAGTTGATTATAGCAGGAGAAAGGTACAGGAGGAAAAAGAAAGAGAGAAGGAAAGTAGGCACCAGTGGCAACTCCGAATCTGTACTCCTTACTTAGACTCAACTACTTGATGCACCAAATGCACAGTGACATGGACCACACTGAATAAGGCATCATAGGGTACACACTTTTAAGTAATGATGAAGAATTGGTTACTATTGAAACCAGGAACCAGATGCCTTGAACACAATGCACTTCTCAATAGTTAAGCCTCTGCGACTAATCTTGCCATTTCAGGCATGTTTGCTCCTCTTAGTTGGATGCAGCCATTAGGGGCAGCTTGGAAGGAAACCTGAGAAGCAGACAACAGCCCATAATCTTGACATGCTTGTTGAACACCCCACAAAGACTTGATGCACGACCAGTGTATCCCAGATGTTGCTTACACTTGCTTTCAAGTACCTCTAAGTGCAGGCCAGAATTTCCTCCTATCTTGAATGATAAGTGTCCTTTGGTGACTGCAGATGTGTCCAGTTCAAATCCTTGAGCCTTTCTGTGACAGTGGAAAGACCAACAATAAAAACAGGATCTGCATTGCTGCAAAGTGCTGTTTTTATTAAGGGTATTTTACTGATGGTATTGTTGGGGATTATTGTGGTCAATTGTTAGGGCTTTATTTTGTTTTGTAAAGTTCCTAATTGGCTGCATTAGGCCATGTTCATTCTATAGATAGGTCTTCTGGTTTCAGGTAAATCAATAAAAACGGGTAAAACACCACTGAAGGGCATATTTGTTTTCAGTAGAAACTGGAAATCACTGGATTTTACTGCACTTTTACTGCCCTCTGGTGCCAAATTAGTACAATTGTAGACCCCTACCTCTAAGCACTTATATGTGCTTGATGCTCCAAATTTGACCCACTCGGGCCATGGTAAGCTCCATCAGCAATATCTATGGACCCCCAGGACCTACTTCCATTACCGATTTGAGAGCATGACTGGCCTTACATGGCTTTGGCTTACGGTTCAATGCACATTGCTGTTTAGTGGAAAACAGGTTTGCAGCTGAACTCCTTAGAATGATCTCAGTCTAGGATAAGGAGCATCACCATAATGTCATCCTCCTTCACTGAGATCATAACAGAGGTTTATTCGAAAGCTCCTGTATCAGGATTCTGGCAACAATGATTATCACTGCGCATGCAGATGCACAGACACAGAGACAGTGTCCTTCCTTAAAGTGCTGCACCCGACACTTCCGTTCTGAGTTTTATAGTCTGAAAAACATATCTATTAGAGTTACATCCCCTCTTACAGAAGGATCAGAAACAGATCATGAATGTATTCAGTGCCAATGCACAAGATCAGAAGGGGTCGAAAGAACAGAAAAGTGTGACACTGGATTGCAATAACAGAGCACTGAGCTCTACAAAATATATGTATATATCTCGTGTTCTAATAAAAATATTAATTCAGTTGATCTACAAAACAGAAGGGGAAGTGGTTTAAATGCCTACTTTTAACTTTTCATCTGCTACAATCACATCTCAGCATTCCTTCACTACTTGTCCTGTTAGACCTCTCCACAGCATTCAACACTGTCTCTCATTACAGACTACTGCTAAGACTGCAGGAGGCAGGAATCCATGGGATAGCACTATTGTGATACTAGGACTTTTTTAACCAACCAAACCCAGACTATAAATCTGGTATCCTATAAGTCACGCACCTTGAAACTTGATAAGGCGGTGCCACAGAGATCCTGTCTGAGGCCCACACTCTTTAACATCTACATGCTAACCTCGTTAAAAAGTTTCACTTTCAACAACTGTCATATGCTGATGATACACAGCTAATGATCACCCTCATTCATGACTTGAACAATGCTAAAGCTCTTTTCTCAGCAGGTATGACAGAAATTGCGTCACACAAACAATGTTGACCAGGTCCCCTTTGGCAGTATCCAATCTTTTAATCAAAGTAACTCTGGTTGCAATATTTTAACAAGAAACTCCCCTTCTTTTTTTTATCAAATTGGGGTAGAGAGTACAGAGTATCCATGCCAGAATTAAAAAGTCTCAATCCCTTCTATGACCGTCAAGAACAATGTCATCAACCAACAACAACGTGTATGGTGAAAAAATGTGTGAAGCGAGATGACCCCTCACGGGCGCACCACCAACGGGGAACCTGGCAGGTACTCACCAGTGTTGCCCTGTTATCATCATCGGCGGTCATCAAGCTTTAAAGTAAAGTGTCCAAAGTAATGTACAAGTGCGTTTGAAGTGCAATATGAAGTGCAGTGAATGAAAAGTACAACACACATAAAACAGACAGTGTAATACGACGAGATAGGATCTGCACACAGACACAATTTTTATTCTTCTTCTTAGTGCAGCCTATCAAATTAAAACAACAGGAGGTGGCTATTGATTATATAGCCTACTACCATTTGCCAACATGTTTCATTACCCTATAGATTCTGGGCAATTTCGTCAGGGCTAGTAGTTTTTGCCACTGCACTCAATGCTGGACACACCATTCTTCATGACTGTCGAATAAAACACAAATTTAAAATTCAATTGCCACATGCCCATCCAGACTTATGTATAACAATTCACACCAAATGTACAGATTAAGTCACATCATTCCATATTTACCCTTCCACGGCCCAAGTGACTCCTACCGGCCGTGTGGTTTTGATTAAAATAAAGACTAATACAAAACGCATGTAATTAGCATTTTTCAGCACGTTCAGCTGCTTACCTATAAAAGCAGCTGAACGCGCTGAAAAACGCTAATTACATGCGTTTTGTATATGTTTTCCTCTGTTTTCAGTTACAAAACGAGAACGAGACCTGAGACTACCCACGATCGAGGATTAGTCTTTATTTTAATCAAAACCACACGGCCGTTTGGAGTCACTTGGGCCGTGGAAGGGTAAATATGGAATGATGTGACTTAATCTGTACATTTGGTGTGAATTGTTATACATAAGTCTGGATGGGCATGTGGCAATTGAATTTTAAATTTGTGTTTTATTCGACAGTCATGAAGAATGGTGTGTCCAGCATTGAGTGCAGTGGCAAAAACTACTAGCCCTGACGAAATTGCCCAGAATCTATAGGGTAATGAAACATGTTGGCAAATGGTAGTAGGCTATATAATCAATAGTCACCTCCTGTTGTTTTTAATTTGATAGGCTGCACTAAGAAGAAGAATAAAAATTGTGTCTGTGTGCAGATCCTATCTCGTCGTATTACACTGTCTGTTTTATGTGTGTTGCACTTTTCATTCACTGCACTTCATATTGCACTTAAAACGCACTTGTACATTACTTTGGACACTTTACTTTAAAGCTTGATGACCGCCGATGATGATAACAGGGCAACACTGGTGAGTACCTGCCAGGTTCCCCGTTGGTGGTGCGCCCGTGAGGGGTCATCTCGCTTCCCACATTTTTTCACCATACACGTTGTTGTTGGTTGATGACATTGTTCTTGACTGTCATAGAAGGGATTGAGACTTTTTAATTTTGGCATGGATACTCTGTATATCTACCCCAATTTGATAAAAAAAGAAGGGGAGTTTGTTGTTAAAATATAGCAACCAGAGTTACTTTGATTAAAAGATTGGATACTGCCGAAGGGAACCTGGTCAACATTGTTTGTGTTACTTAATGAGTGGAGGGCGACCAGGTTCTCGTTTTTCCCTCTATGTTCCTATTTGCGTACATGACAGCAATTGTGACCTGGATGATAGAGAACTGTCTCCAACTAAATGTCAACAAAACTGAAATCATGGTGTTTGGTAAGCCTCGACAGCTCTGGACTCCCGATTGGTGGCCCTCTGAACTTGGCCTAGCCCCAACTCCCAAATTGATTGTAAAAAACATAAGTGTTCGCCTTGATCAAGCACTCACCATAAAAGAACAGGTTGTTACCACCACTGGCACCTGCTTTCATATGCTGCGGCTGCTACGGAGAGTTTTTCCCCCTCTTCCCACACTCGGTGAGGACAACTCTAGTCCAAGCATTCGTCAGCAACTGCTTGGATTACTTAAATTGACTACCATAAATGAGACTGTCTTAAATGAATTGTAAGTCGTTCAAAACACGTCTCATTCAGAATCTTTCAGCCAGGCTACCCTCTGCCCCACTTTTGCACACAATTCATTGGCCGCCGATTCGCAAAAGAATCATTTTAAGGTTTGCTGCCTGACTCATAAGTCCTTGCACGGTAAAGCACTGAGTTACCTTTCCTCAAAGCTCGTCTACTATTGTCCAGGCAGATCCCTAAAATCTAGTGATAAAGCCTAACTCACAATACCACGTATCAGCAAATCCCATTCAGGAGGTATATCCCTTTCATACCTAGCCCCTCTACTATGGAACAAGCTCCCATTCCACATACATCAATGCACGCACCATTACAAATTCAGAAAACATTGTTATTTCTTGCCCAATTAGTCTGTTTATCTGTCTATCAGCTCGGTTGCGCCGAGATACCCCTCCCGGGGTGATTCATGTGCATTATACATCAAATTAACAAGAAGGTGCAAAGATTTTTCCATATATACAATGCACGTCCTTCATATGTGATATAAGCTGTGGTAAAATACAGCACTGTGATTATTTTCAGAGAGAAAAAAAAGAGTAACACTGACAACCTCTGATTTTTACAACTTTAGAAAGCATTGAAAAACCTCATTGGAATTTGCAACACATAGAAACTGAAAACAGGGAAGCCTAGCCATAGGGCATTTTAAAATGTGTACTAAGAAGGCAGCACCCACAAATGAAGGCTTGTGTCTTGGTGGCGTTCATTATGACCTCTTGATCCATTGCAGTACCAGTGCCATTCTTTTGGCATGATGGGTTCTAGTCTTCTATGCACCTATCTGCGAAAAAATGGTTGAGGTTAGCAAACGCCCCGGAAAAACCTAACCTTGAGCCTGAGTTCCACAAGTAATTGGGGGCATCAGTGCCAGTCCCCCAAAACATAGCCTTTCGTCGTCTCAGGCAACCGGAAGTAATGGGATTGGTAAAAGTAGGAGTGTGTGTAATGGTCACTTTTAGAGCCCATCATGAGTGCTCTCTTGCAGCACCCACAATGCCCAGGCCAGAAAGAAGCATCTCAGCCAATCAGGGTGCTAGATCCTGGTTGTTGTTAGAGCAGTATAATATATTTTTCCCATGGACCTCAGTGGCAGGACATCAAGGCTTTTAAGTTTTTGGGTGTAATTTTGAAAGGGCTCTAGATAATGTTAATTGTCCTGTCTGTTTCTTTATCCGTCCAGCATGAATGTAATGTTTTGCTCCTGTTAAGATGAATAGCAGTTTTTTGTATGTGCTGTTGTTTGTGAAGGAGATGTTTGGGAAGGCAATTCTGTATCGTATTGAAGTAGTCTCATTTGTATAGACCCTCAGTCCTGACAGTTATGTGAAGGTGTACAGGTGAAAGTTGAGGACTGGTGCAGGTGCCTTGTTTGCTGAGCACCAGGCAAGCCACTTGTTTGGATGCCTGGAAGAAAGATATGTACTTATTTCCATGAAGGAAAGATGGTGAAAGAGCTGATAAGATAGGGGTTCTTGCATGCCTCGGGTAGGGCTCTTGTCTGATTGGTTAACTGGGTTTGCTTTTAGTTCTGTTGAGCTCGAGAGATGGTCTACAAGAGGAGTGACATGGCACTCCCAGGCTTTGCCCATGAGGCAGCCCTTTGAGGCTGCTTCTCTAGCAAGTGCAGAGTGAATTTACGAACTCTGAACGGATGGGAAAACCTTAGGGTCAATGCCCCCGACCTGACAGTAAGGACTGGATTCTAGGGAATGGAAAACATAGATCAGCCAAGAAATAGACCTTGTCAAGTCACTGGTTGAAAGAACCCTTAAAACTCATCCCCATAGTATGGTAAAAAATCAGTCTAGGGATAGTACCTGCCCCAGTGTAGGCTGGTGCCACGCATGCTCTCACAAAGAGTGGTGCCAACCAGAGGCAGTTCATAGTGAAGAATTTGGAATAATGGGTTACCCTTTGGAGGCAATGTTGTGGTATTTTGATGAAACATGCCGCATTATTAGTTTGATATTTTTGAAGAGAGCATGATTGTGTACAACTAACCTGAGCATCACAAGAAGGAACCTCAATGCCCTGAAACACCAACTAAACTAGAACTCACTTTGTGGGTGTAGATTGCCTAGGTTGAAACACAATTCGATGTGTGTTACCAAATTTGGGGAACTTATGAGGAGTACACACACTTTTTGTTAATGTGGTGATGCTTGCATCAGATCTTTATTTTTCATTGTGAGTCCTGCTCCATGTGTTTCAGAAGTCATGAGTAGAGCAGTTGAGCTTTTCTGAGGAGAAACACTGCGCACCATAGACCCATGGTCAGTACCACCAGAAGGGGGAGCATAGTGACACCTTACCTCCATTAGGAGTGCTGTTTTTGCAGTAGTCTTGGCCAGCTCGCTCCACCTGTTCAACCCTGAAGTTCAGAATGCACGAGCAGACACCAGACCTCTTTTGGTGATGAAGATAATGAGGACTAGACAGAACTTCATTTTGTTATTTGAGGAATCATGAAGTGCACAAATGCTGGGCGGTGATAGGTCTAGCACCTTAACCCCTTCGGGGCTGATGACGAGCTCAGCTCGTCATGAGCGTAACCTGCCGTGCGCTCATGACGAGCTGAGCTCGTCATGTAACGCGATAATTTCAAAATGACCACGTACAGCGGGAAAAGCCGCCGCATTGATGCGGTTAATGTCATTTACACCCAGATTGGCATTACTGGCAGATGTGCCATCTTCCTTAGTGGCAACTGTCACTAAGACAGCTGATAATTGGCACAGGGGAAATAAGGCTTATCTAAAAACGGATCGCACTGAAGTAACGTCACACGCAGAATCCAAGAATGAGCTGGAATCTGAAACAGAGGTATGCAGTAATGTTAATGTCAAAGTCAAGGAGCAACTTACAAAAGAGAATCGCGGAATGCCAGAACCAGGATTGTGCACTGATAAAGCATTAGCTATCACATATTCATTATTAATGGGGACAATCAAGTCCATCCTACCAGATGCAAGTGCCAAGAACTCCACAGAACGGTGGGGAACAATAATACAAGAAGCAAAAATTGAACCAGATGGCTTCCAAGAGAGTTAAACCACATAATCGCTCACATGGCTACAATGCTGTGAGTGACCCTCAGTGACAATTAGCAGATCAGAGCTTTCACCGTAGATCAACTCTAAATGCCAGGCTATCCTCATATCTAAGATGAGGCAAACTCAAACACAACATCATAGCAAACAGAAACAAACATTGGCGCTGCTAGTAGGTATTGCCTTTGAGACCTCTTAGCTTTTCCAATGCCTTTTGTTCATGCTGTACGATATGGCCATTGCTTACTTTGGCATTGATTGGTAGCAATGCTGCACAGCAGCGTTGATAAAAGTACAATTAAAAAAGAAATTGCTATGGCGTGACCATGGCACATTTTTTACAATTGTGTTTAGCAATGCGCTCCCCCATCCCCCGTCCTCCCTCCATGCTTCGTCCCCAAACCACTCCTCAAACAAATAGCAGAGTGGGTTGGGTGACGAGGTAACATGGAGGGAGGGCGGGAGAGAAGGATGTGGTTGGGGACAGAGGACAAGTGAGGGGATGGGGATCACACGATCAATTGAGGGTGGGTGAGGTGGCTATGTGGAGCACATGAGCAATGGATCTAGGGCAAACATATTGACAACGGAGGTTGGGCGGGAGCGGGTGGGTCAAGAGCACAGACAAGAGGATGGGTGTGAGTTACTGGGGGCTCTGAGGCATGGAAACGGAGAAGCACCCGTACAACGGAGGGTGGTTGGGAGGGACTAGGGAAGCATACATACAATGGTAGGTGGGAGGGGAATAGCTGAGGAACACAGTGGAGGAAGAGGTACAGAGAGAGCCAGCTGGAACATACACTTTCGCAGAGTGCTAAATAAAAATAAAAAAGTAGCTCCTGAGAAAGCGAGGCATGACAGGACACAGTAATGTTTTCATGCGTTAGGGGAGGGACAAACACAAGAAGAAGAAGGAAAGCCTACGGAAGCTGATGAATTAGAAGCAAGCAAGTGGGAGCACCAATGACACCAAGTAATGGGAGACTCTAAATCCACTGTAAGGTAACAAAATGTCTCGTAACTGACCGTGCATGCTATGGCGAGAACTCAAAATGGAGCTCCTGGGATTAAAGAAGATCCTTTTGTAAGTTCTTACAGAATTAAAAAGGGACTAAATACATCAACACTGGAATAATCATGACTAAAAAACTAGCTGTATTGAATAATATTCAGGAAGCAAGTAAAGGGCTTATTTGTGCTACAAAGTAGTGATGAAAGTGACAGCAATCAGTGAAGTTTTAAGCATCCTTGATCACCACTTACAAAAGAGGGAGTCTTTCACTGATAAACTTGAGTAGAAAAGTCTTCTATATAGAGAATCGAATGGACATTAGTGGTAAGAATATTCATAGACAAGCTAGTCAGTTATACAATCTGAGGGACCACGGTGAGCGCATGGAAAATGATGGCATCAGGGGTAATGTTCAAATAATTGGAAATAATTGGAAAAGGAATTAGAAGAAAAGAAGCAATAGGTGGGTATGAGACAATTTGTGATTGACTTACTTGATTGTAACTTCTGATGATTGGAGACATTTTTCATACAAGAAATACAGTGGCTTCATGGGGACCCAGCTTGGAAACTCCTTCCGAAGAACAAGTTTCAATTGACAGTAGTACATTAAGTTAAGTATACAATCAGAGAGATTGTTGTGCAGCAAACTAAAGCAAGACAATTGATTCAAGCTGAAAGCTTTAAGTTCTTCAAGCAACCTGATATCTCTCAGGCCATGGACCAGTGACGATGAGAGCTTATGGAATTTAATTTATACCCAAGTTCCAAAAGCTAAGCTAAAAACCATTGTACAGTTCCTAGCAAAACTAAAGCTTATGGATGGGAGGGAGAAGCTCAGGTAGCTGTCAGCCGGGAAGAAACTGGGATATTGCTGGCCAGAATGTCAGACTTAAACAAGTAATACAACATACAGGAAGACAGAGCAGCTAGGATCTTTTCTTTAAATGTCTGGTCTAGATAAATAGACCTTTATGAGGACCACGCACATCCTTCTGCGCTAACTAATGTCATGGCGGGTTTCCCACCAAAATGTGCTCACAAATATAGTGCACACAAGTGTTGAATAGCATTTTATTTCTGGAACGGACGTCCGTACACCTTAAATGTGAAAGAAATTATATCAGTAACAGTTAAAAATGTGAGATAAAGTCCCATTTGATTTTCTCGTACATTTTGCTTCTCATTTGTTTTTTGTCGCCTCTTTATTGATTTGTCACTCTGCTAATTTTGAGTTTACAGTTTCCTCTGTTTCCTACAGACCCCTTCCTCTCTGTTCCAAACCCTTTTCTCTTCAAGGCAGTATTTTTTTCATCAATCTCACCTATTCCACTTTCCATCAAACAACTCTCCATGCCAATGGTTGATATCATTTGACCTAATAAAGCTCTCTATTTGTCTGTGTATTTATCTACCCCTATTCCTAGACACTTTGTTTTTTCAGGCTTCTCATTTTTTATCTTGTTCTTGCCGACAGGATTTCCCAAAGGTGGACCTTCTGATTATCATGGGAACCTCTCTACAAGTGCAGCCATTTGCTTCTCTCGTTAGCAAGTATGTGTCAGTCATTTAATACTAAATCTTTACTTAAGTTGTCCCATGTTATATTTGCTGCTTTATTGTATATTACATTACGTTATGTTAAAAGGTAAATAATTAGGCGGAGGCATTTACCAGAAGCTGTATTCTTGTTTCTGAGAAACAGAATTATCCCATCCTCAACAGAACAAGTGCTGAAACTGTTATGTCAGACCGAAAACCAGTAGGTCTTGATACCAAGGTGAAAAGCAAAATTCTAAGTAGAGTTGGAAATTAATACCACAGATTCCAAAGCTCCGCCACCTGATTAGAAGCCACAACCTACAGTCAGAATATTTCTAAATGTAGGTACTACTATACGGAGTAGTGAGGTAGGCTGGAGTGCTCTACTTATGTTCTAGGTGTTACAACCGCTGCTCAGGAAAGGGGGGCATGTGTTGTAAAGGACATAGTACATTATATGCAGGGACTTGAATGTAATACTGAATCTTAGATAGTGTAAGAGTTGCTTTTGGACCTATCCTACACCTTATAATTGCTATATTATAGAAAAGTGTTTTTTTTGCTCCCTGATGACAATGCTGTGTGCCATTTAAAACTCGGGTCATGTACAGTCCAGTTTCTGACTTCTCTAGTTACTGGAGCCAGACACTCGAACTGCTGCCCCGCCATTAGATTTATGTCCACAATGGGCATGATTGAAAATTACTTAAAGCTATGTTCTTTGCTGTGGTAAATATTCTATAAATCACTTGAGTCCTGTTTAGTTAATTTTCCTTCCAAAGACTCTCTCGATAGAGAATTCTGCCACGTTTACAAAGTCTGGCTAAATCCTGTGTTCCCAAATTATTACTGTTAAATTAATTTTCTGGACACCAATGTCTCTGCTGGACAACGAAGGTGTGGCCAGTCATCTACGTCCAATGGGATAAGAGAGTCTGTTGGTCATTCCTCTTTCTCTGTAAGAGCTCTGGATACCTAAACCACAGAACTGTCTTGACATTAGAGGATAGTCTTAATTTTCCATGGATGTGATTGAAAAAATTAATTAATTTTGGCCCTGTAATATTGGGTTTCACATACTCAATGCTAGATGCTGTTTAAGTTATTGGTTGACTCACACCCATCCCTTGGCAGTTCTTTGATAACATTTGTCAAAAGAAGTAATGCCTATTTAGAGGTTTGAAATAGGTATTCACTTACCACTTGCACTTTTTTAGATCTCGGCTAGAAGCGCGCGAAGCGCGTTCTCGCCGAGAACTATAGTCGTCGGCTCAGCCGATAACGAGTGGAGACAAGAGCTGGCCACACGCGCAGCATTGTAAATGGGAGAGGGAGAGACCAGAGCTGGCCACGCGCGCATAGGATTTGGTCGCGTGCCTGAGTCAGTCTCCAATTTAGTCTCGGAGCTGCCGATGTGCACGCTCACTGCGACGGCGTCTCAGCCGCGTGCCACAGCCCCATGATGAAGGTGACGTCCGTGGATGCTCGCCGTCTCCGGCGGGGGAACATGACGAGAGGCGACTTCATCAATAGAAATGCTGCACTTTGCCATGTCCTTCGCATACATCATCGTAGCGCTTAGAGCACTGATTGCGCGTCAATCGTTCTATTGTAAAGCGCTCTGACACCTTCGGGTAAAGTTCGCGCTATATAAATTCTGTCTCCGGCATTGATGTAAAAAAAAAGCAAAAGGAACGAACCGCGTGAACTGGGCCATATTGCGCGTGCTGACTGACTAAGCTGCCACGGGTGCCATGTTTAGGGAATGGCGCATCACGACCAACAAATAAATATTGCTGTAATCAGAGGGTGAACAGCGGGTCATTAGCAGAAATGGGACTGGGGGGCTAGCAGAGGGGCGGCCAGGGCCCTGCAAACACCGCTGGTAGCGCTACAGGCTCGGGGTTGTGACGCTGCTCCGCTCTCAGCAGATGGGCACACTGCGAGTTGTACCAACAGCGTTCCGAGATGTGTTTCCTCAGCGATGCCTAGTGCGTGGCGCGCCCCGCCTAATCCACCCAGTGCTATAATTATATCGCTACCTCCAGCCCCCCGCCCAGACGAACTGAGGCCATAATCCTTTTAACCCTTGTCTCATTTACCAGTGAAACCCCCACTCTTTCTTGTGTTGTGGCTGCCACCCCTCTTCCCACCCCCTCCATCCTGCAGGCTTGCCGAGACTGGAGGTGAAAGTTTTTTCGCAGGGAGCGCGTGCCATCAACACTTGCAGTTGTGCTGCTTTAATTAAATGTATTTTGTACAGAGATCTGGGGAAGTGAGTTTTAAAATTCGTACAGTAGAAATACTGGAACAGAAGGTAGTCCACATTTCAAAGTTACTTGCCCTGATTGTAGAATACTATATGTATGTGTGACGGAGTGTGTGTGTGTTTCTATGCGGGAGTGAGAGAGCGACAAGGCTGGGTGTGAGTGAGTTTTGCCTCAAAGTGTGGAGGAGAGAGTGGCGAATGTGCGAAAAGAAGGGCAACCGTAGAGGGCAGGCGTGTGTAATGAAGATATAGAAGGGGAATCAGCTTTGAGTGTGAGAGAGAGCGAGGGTGAAATGCATGTGCGTGGGAGAGAAATACATGCGTCTGTTTGAGAGAGATTGGCGAGTGCGTGGGAAAGAACGCGGGGACCGAGTGTGACTGCTCCTGAGCGTGTGAGATTGAGCAGTGAGTGAATTTATACTTGATTAATAAATACGATCTAGTGACAATGATTTATTAAGAAAGTAAAGTTGTAATGTGTATGTGTGTGTGTATCCATCCATCCCTCCCTCCCTTGCAATCTGCAGAGCTGGGTGTTGGGGAGGGGAATGTGGGCCGGCTTATAAAGTATTTGGCGTTTTTTAGGGAAAGGGAAAACTGTGATTAGAATATGAATGGGGTCTAGAAGAGATGGGGAGAATGGTGGATTACATCTTAATTGCTTTGACCATGGGCACTGACATATGTTTTCACGCCCTCCTCCAAAGCAGCACCCTCTCACCCTCACACATCCTCACTCACCCTCACTCACCCTCACCCACCATCACTCACCCTCACCAACCCTCACTCACCCACACCTCCTCACCCTCATACCCCCTCACCCACCCTCACCCTCCATCACTCACCCTCACTCACACCCCCTCACCCTTACCCTCACACCCCCTCACCCACCCTCTCCCACCCTCACCCCGTCACTCTCACATCCCCTCACCCTCACACGCACTCACTCACCCTCACACACACTTACTCGCCCTTACAGCCTCACACCCCTCACCCTCACAACCTTCTCACCCTCACCCTCACACACCACATCACTCAGGAACACCACTGCATCACTCAGGGACACCACCACATCACTCGGAGACCCCACTCAGGGGCACCACCACATCACTCAGGAACACCACCACATCACTCGGGGACACCACCACATCACTCGGGGATTGATTGATTTGATTTGATTATGGGTTTTATAGAGCGCAACAGCTACCCTAGGGCATCCCGGCGCTGGTAACTATCATCCCGGAGAGTGGGCGATCAGGGGGGGGTAGTGCTCATGGAAAGAGGAGGGTCTTCAGTTTTTTCCTAAATCTAAGGTGGTTTTGTTCTTGCCTCAGGGAGAGAGGGAGAGCATTCCACAGTCTCGGAGCGTTGTACGAGAACAAGCGACCACCTGTTCTGGCCTTTCTAATTCTGGGGACTTTTGCAAGGGAAAGGGAGTTAGATCTGAGTTGTCTAGTTGATTGTTGAAAGGACACAAGAAGTCTGAGAATAGGGGGGCCTTCGTTGTGCAGTATTTTATGTGCCATGCACAGGGTCTTAAAGTTGACACGTTCTTTGACTGGCAGCCAGTGCAAATTTCTAAGGGCCGGCTTGGCAGAGGTCCTTGCTGCCGTTCCTGTCAGTATTCTTGCCGCCGCGTTTTGAGAGCATTGGAGTCTGTGGAGTACAGAGGCTGGGGCCCCCAGATATAGGACATTCCCGTAGTCCAGTCTGGAGTTCACCAGCCCCTGCATCAAAAGCTTCCTGGATTGAGGGGGGAGTAGATGGAGAATCTTTCGTGCCATCTTCATAAGGCCGAAGCAAATTCCCGTGGTTTTCCTCGCTTGTGTTTTGAAGCTGAGGTCCTGGTCCAACCATATCCCCAGGCTTTTCACTTCGGCTTTTGGGGATGGAGGGGATCCCATGCATAGTGGCCAGGGAAGGGGGGCGGGTATTTTGTTAGGGTTTCCCAGCAGAAGTATTTCAGATTTTTCCCCATTCAGTTTTAACCGGGATTCGCACATCCATTGGTGAACTTTTTCCAGGCAGCTAGACAAATTGGAGAGGGCGTTGTCGGGTTGGTTGAGGGACACGATGAGCTGGGTGTCATCGGCGTACATTATTGATTTGATCCCAAAGGGTTCAACAACATCCTCGAGAGGAGCCATGTACACATTAAAAAGTGTGGGGCTCAGGGAGGATCCCTGAGGCACCCCACACTTGAGTGCATGAGCCCTGGAGATGGAATGTCCGTCAGTCACTTGAAAAAACCTGTTCTCCAAGAAGGATGCGATCCAGGCCAAGGCGGAGTCAGCCACTCCCAGCAGCCCGAGACGATGAACAAGGGTTGCGTGGTCCACTGTGTCAAAGGCGGCACTCAGGTCGAGGAGGATCACTGCCACCGATCCTCCTCCATCCAGAATGCCCCTCGCTTCTTCGACCACGGCTAACAGGGCGGTATCAGTCCCCTGTCCAGGTCTAAAGCCAGTCTGGGTTGGGCGGAGAAGATGATGGGACTCTAAGAACTCGGAAAGGTGTTGATTTGCCACTCTTTCGGCGATTTTGCTAATTGCCGGTAGCAGAGAGATAGGTCTGAAGTTTGATGGGTCAGAAGGGTCGAGGTGTGTTTTTTTTATAAGAGCCTTTACCGTGGCTTTTTTCCAGTTTACTGGGACTATGCCAGTTTCAAAGGAGGCATTGATCAGGTTAGTGAGAGGGGGGGCTATGGTAGAAGCAATTTGTTTAAGTTTACTGATCGGGGCTGGGTCAGATGGGGCACCGCTTTTGACTTTGTGCAAGACACTAAGGAACGTTTCGATAGTAATTTGGGGGAAGGAAAGCAGCCTAGGGGCGTCTTGGGAGGTCGGGAAGAAAGAGTCTTTTAGTGCAGTTGTCGCAGGCGGGAGGGAGTTTAGGATTTTTTCGATTTTTTTTGAGAAAAAATCGGCCATCTGGTTGCATTTTGCGCCATCCAGGTCAGGAGGGGGTGGGGGTTCCTGTATTTTGGAAAGGAGCTTGACTATCCGGTAAGTCTCTTTTGCGGAGTTGGTTGCGGCTAGTATTTGATCCTCGAAGTAGGAGGCTTGAGCCGTTTTAAGTGCATTTTTATAAAGCCTGATGTGGGCTTTGTAGCCACTTCTATCATCCGAGTGCCAGTGCTTTCTCCATTGGCGTTCCAGCCTTTTGCCTTTCCGTCTTAGTTCCCGTAGTTCCTCGGTGAACCACGGTAGTTTGGAGGATTTCCTATTAGTAGGAAGGGCTTTGAGAGGCAGGACTGTGTCGAGGGAGTTAGTGACCCATTTATGTAATTGAATTTCAGCTTTGGAGGGGTCAGGGTCGACTGTGGGTAGTGTGGAGAGCAGCGAGTGCTCCCATAGGGTAGTATCTAGTTTTTTCCATGGCCGTGACGGGGCCCGGGAGCAGGGAGTATCCGAGATTTTCTTTGGGAGTTGGAGTTTGAGAGGGACCAAAAAGTGGTCGGACCAGGGGAGAGGGAGAGGGGTTTGAGCGGACAATTTGGAAAGATTAGAGAAGATGGGATCTAGCAAGTGTCCTTTCAGGTGGGTAGGGTCGTTGCTAAGTAGTTGTAAATTTAGGGAGTTTAGATCAGCTTTAAGTTCTGTGGCAAGTTTGTTGCCTTGATCATCAAAGTGGAGGTTTAGGTCCCCGAGTATGGTAAAATTTGGCGTTACGCATGCCAGGGAGGTAATGGCATCCATGAGTGAGTTTAAAAAACACCCCACCTGCCCAGGGGGACGGTTTATTAGCAGCCCAGTTAGTGTGGTAGATGGCGGCAGGTGTAGAGAGAAAAGGACATTTTCACAGTTGAGAACAGGACTGTCTTTAAGTTGACAAGCGAGGTTCTCGCGATAAATAATCGCGATGCCCCCACCCGTGCCCGTCGGCCTGTTAAGGTTTTTGATGTGATACCCAGGAGGTAGTGCTTGGATAATGTCCGGGTCAGAGCTCTCGGACAGCCAAGTTTCTGTTAAAAACAGAACGTCCAGGTCCGACTCTGTTAATAGCAGGTTGATTTCGGCATGGTGTTTGGGGAGTGACCTGCAATTCAGAAGGGCCATCTCCAGACAGGCGGGTTCAGAATGAGCTAAGGGGGAGGCCCTGTACGCGCAACTAGGGCATTTATGGTGCTCCTGTTCCGGATTGATAGGTCCATTACATCTGGTGTTTGACAAATCTCTGAGTTGGTGCAGAGTTTTTTGTTCGTAAGTAATTCGAGATAGTTCTGAGCCGACCAGAGGTGTGGGCTCACGGCTCGGGCTGGCGCGGACGGGCGCAGACGGGCTTGCCTTAGGCGCGCCTTCGGCGCGCCATCGTCGCGCCCGCTGCGCTCGTCCGCTGCGCTTCCTATACTGGCACATGTTTTGTACGGTGAGGAGTGCACGTCAGAAGGGGGCGTGGTCACCAGGGGTGGGCGTGTCTATCCTCGCGCCTCGCCCTCGAGAATGGCGATCAGGGAGTCTATCGTTGCAGCGTGTGTACGCTGTTCAAGGAAGCAAGAGTAAGTGAGTAAGTGAAATATTTTAAAAGCAGTTTTTATCACACAGAAAAGATTTTAAAATAAGCAATCTCGCTCCCGGCTTTCCGCCTCAGGAGTCTCTCGGGAAGTAGTGTCGCGCTTTAAGATCAGCGCGCACTATTTATACTGTTCAGAGGGGGCGTGGTCACCAGGGGTGGGCGTGTCTATCCTCGCGCCTCGCCCTCGAGAATGGCGATCAGGGAGTCTATCGTTGCAGCGTGTGTACGCTGTTCAAGGAAGCAAGAGTAAGTGAGTAAGTGAAATATTTTAAAAGCAGTTTTTATCACACAGAAAAGATTTTAAAATAAGCAATCTCGCTCCCGGCTTTCCGCCTCAGGAGTCTCTCGGGAAGTAGTGACGCGCTTTAAGATCAGCGCGCACTATTTATACTGTTCAGAGGGGGCGTGGTCACCAGGGGTGGGCGTGTCTATCCTCGCGCCTCGCCCTCGAGAATGGCGATCAGGGAGTCTATCGTTGCAGCGTGTGTACGCTGTTCAAGGAAGCAAGAGTAAGTGAGTAAGTGAAATATTTTAAAAAGCAGTTTTTATCACACAGAAAAGATTTTAAAATAAGCAATCTCGCTCCCGGCTTTCCGCCTCAGGAGTCTCTCGGGAAGTAGTGTCGCGCTTTAAGATCAGCGCGCACTATTTATACTGTTCAGAGGGGGCGTGGTCACCAGGGGTGGGCGTGTCTATCCTCGCGCCTCGCCCTCGAGAATGGCGATCAGGGAGTCTATCGTTGCAGCGTGTGTACGCTGTTCAAGGAAGCAAGAGTAAGTGAGTAAGTGAAATATTTTAAAAGCAGTTTTTATCACACAGAAAAGATTTTAAAATAAGCAATCTCGCTCCCGGCTTTCCGCCTCAGGAGTCTCTCGGGAAGTAGTGTCGCGCTTTAAGATCAGCGCGCACTATTTATACTGTTCAGAGGGGGCGTGGTCACCAGGGGTGGGCGTGTCTATCCTCGCGCCTCGCCCTCGAGAATGGCGATCAGGGAGTCTATCGTTGCAGCGTGTGTACGCTGTTCAAGGAAGCAAGAGTAAGTGAGTAAGTGAAATATTTTAAAAAGCAGTTTTTATCACACAGAAAAGATTTTAAAATAAGCAATCTCGCTCCCGGCTTTCCGCCTCAGGAGTCTCTCGGGAAGTAGGGGACACCACCACATCAGCTAACCATTCACAAACAATGTTTATATACCAATTGTAAATGTAAAAAAAAACTATGCAAAGCATTGTCATTTACAATGCCAGTAACTCAAACTTTAATGCTGCGAGACCTATGGCATTGTAAATGCTTGTTATTTAAATGTGTTTGAATAATGGAACATTATTTTCATCTTTTGAAATGGTTGCTTGCTTGATTTTCATAAGCCATGAATATCACTATCTACTAATGGTATATGGCTTTCTGTGAAGCCTATTTCATTTAGTCATGAATTAGGTGAGGAACAACTATCTGCATCCTTTGAAAGACAGGCAAAACAATGTTGGTTTGAGTTAAGGTAATAAAGGAGGCATAAAACTGCTTGGGTATTCTATTATCCATGAATAACATAAGATAATATGGTAATGTTAGAAAGGTTCTGCCACCGTCTTTTGCTGCCTTACCACTGATGTAAATCTCTAGAAGAGGTTTGTTTCTACTGTTAGTATTATTAATATTATTATTATTATTATTAATATTATTATTGTCAGCTGGGCCCTGAAGGTGCAAGGACTCAAAAAATAAAGCAGACTGAACTAGAATGGATCCATTGCTGTATATTTCCCTTGCTTCGTTTTGTGTCAAATGCTTCAAGAGGTTGTATAGTATTTCACCAGATCTCCACATTTGCCTCTGGACATTATAGCTGTATGTTTGTGGCGAAGTTTTGCTAAGGAAAAACTCTGATTGTGTTCAATCGAAAACACACAAGCGGACGTAACTTTTTTTTTAATTGAAATGATTTTTCCACAACCCATTATTTTGAAAGTGTA
Organism: Lissotriton helveticus; assembly: GCF_964261635.1. Taxonomy (NCBI): domain Eukaryota; kingdom Metazoa; phylum Chordata; class Amphibia; order Caudata; family Salamandridae; genus Lissotriton; species Lissotriton helveticus. The sequence goes on from NC_136070.1 coordinate 940,790,920, forward strand.
TAGAATTCAATAGCAGCCAGAATCATAAAAATATTGAGTATATGTTGAAAAAACGTATATCAACAAAATTATTGTAAAGAAGAAATTTAGTGGCAAAGTGTGAAAATTGAGCAATAAATTGCAAGGACTGCCAGAAGAGTGCGTAAGTGCATAGCTATAAAATTCGTCACTGTAAGAGTGTTTGTGTTGTGAGACGATTGGGTCCAACATGTTCTCGACTTCATGGGTATTCTTTATAATAGACATTTCAAGTGACATAAGTCTATACATTGATACCACCATTCCTCATAACATGATGACTAAGATCCAGTAATAAAACTTAAGAAAGGGATGTGACCAGTCTCCTGTGAGTTGTAGAAACTTTCTAATGATGCCAAATAAAGCAAAACCCTAGCAACTCAATTTCATGAAAAAGCAATTCTGAACAAGGAGAGGGATGGCCTGAAATAAAACCAAAATTTTGGGAAGAATAACTATTTTTATGAGGTTATATTCAACCCAAAAAAAAGCCTACTTTATTTTGTATTTTGTATTGAAGTCGAAGAAACTAAAAGTGCTTCATAGTTTAAACATTTCATCCACATGAATTGACATTTTAATGCTTAAGTATGTGGTAGGAGGAACTCAGCAAGATTCAGGGCTCAGAATCGTCTAGTTAGACACAATTCGTTGTATTGATCCCATTTAATAGAAACAACACAGGGTGGCCTCATTTTCATTTGCTGGAATGGTAATTGATGGATTGTAGAACATTTTGATGGTAGTTAACTGGTTTAAGTGTTTCTTGAATAGATGATAAATCATAATTGAACAAGGAATGCACATTTTCATTTTTTAAGATGATTAATGTTCTTTTTTTTTTTAAAACACATTGTATTCATCAAATGACAAATATACCGTAGGGCTCTGTACCCCAGAGGCCTCTGCACAATCGATAAACAACATCATGACTTTGACTTTTTTGTTAAGGAAAAGAAATGTAGCAAGGATATAGAAATGAAATGCAGATGAAAGAAATCCCCCCTTCTTTTAAGAAAACAAAAAGAACAAGAAAGCCCCACCCCCTACTGCGCCCGATTAATGATGTTTCTTAATTGATCTTTTGTAAATCTATACATTTTATCCCTGGAAAATGTGAGTAAGGTCTTAAACTATACTGGTACTTGTCATACGTGGTACTGCACAAAGGATATTGCCAAAGCCCTGTCCTTTGCAAGAAGAGAATGGCCTGCGGACTATGCCGGCATGTATTACCAGACAGGGTACTGCACACAGAATACAGTAGCAGGGCTTCCGAAAGTCAACAAAGAATATTGGTAGACGACCCAAATAATTAATTGGAAGAACTAGGAGAGCTAAAGTTGTTATCTACTGATATCATATGCTAGTTTTCACTTATAAGCATTGGCAAAGCCACATGGTCTCACCTTTCCATGCCATTACCCATCCTTTTGGTTTTGATTTTTGCTGAGGCTGTTAGCAAAAATACAAAGTAAATGTATTTTTGCTGATGCGGAACATCATATGATTGCATGCATTACCATGTACCAAGTAAGTAATTTTTTAAACTTTTAATTTACCATTTCAAGATGTCGAATGTGTGTTTTATAGCTGTAATTTTTTTTTATGTGCAAAAGCACATCTAAGTAGTAGCCCAGGAGCAAAATGCAGCAACTGGGCCCTCCGAAAACAGAACAATTTTGCAAGTCAATGACCCAGCTGGAGCAACGTGGAGCAAGGGAGCAATGGACAAGCTTGATGGGGTTGAAAAATGAAAATAAAAATAATAATCCCAGGTGGAGGAAGGGTACAGCACCATGCCGAGATTAGGGAGCTGTGGGTATGAGGGAACATAAAGAACATGAATCACACACACCACCCTGGAATGATGGGAGCAAAAGAAAAAAGTAGTTTTCTGCTGCCAAGCCATGGAATGGTGCAAGTCATCTGGACATAAGTTTGATAAAGTACCCAGGTTGTACGGGTGGAACAAAAAGGGGAAAGGTAGGAAAACCAGCAAATAAGATGAAAGTAAAAGAGATTAAAAAGAAGGCCAACCAAAGGAACCAAGGGGCTGTACCAAATCCGCATGTCAACATTGATGCTGCCTACAGTTGACAATAAAAAGCTTTCAGTAGGTACTGCCTAACAATTGTAGGCAGTTCCAGAAATAAAACTTATGATGGAGGATGACATCTCAAATTACATCATTTGCAACTCAGGTTATGCCTATGCATATGACATACACGGGGCATAACCAAACATAATCCATACACTGTATAGCCGCTGACCACATATATAGATGGCGAAGGGGATAGCTAAATGTCTTTCAAAAGGCGATCGAGATACAGGCCTGGCCACGGGCCATGTAGTAATTGCCCTGTATAAATCACCACTGATTGCATAATTGATGTCAAAGTAACTCGGAAGGGCATGTGCGAAGTCATAGCAATTATTTTGTGGTAATTAACCATAGTTGTCGAATTACCGTTAGCTTCCAGTTTAGAACAACACTGCACCATCCTCTAAACTGATGTTTTTGGTTTGTTTTCACTATAATTCCGAACCCTCATTGATGGACCCCTGGGTAAGATTGTATGGCTCTCATGGCCTGGAAAGTAACTTATTGTTATTAATTTACTGGGCTTTTATTCCAATTAGTTAACCTCCTGTCTTTCCTTATAGAGTTCCTACAGACACTCCCCGGCTTCTTATCAACAAAGAGAAGACAGGAGGGGTAAGTGAATGCAGCATTCTAGTGCTCAATCCCTCCAAACAGATAACCTAACATTGTACTAAATCATCAATCAATCAAACAGCATTTGTAGAGTGCAGCACTGTCACCCATAGGGGTATCTGGGCGCTGAGGGTGCCGTGTCTCTGTCGAAAGGCCAGCTCTTGAGCTTCTTTCTGAAGTCTGCGAGGGATGGTGCTGTTCAGAGGTGGAGGGGTAAATCGTTCCAGGTCTTAGTGGCAATGTAGGAGAAGGAGCGGCCGCCACTGCAGCTGCGATAGATGTGGAGGGTGTGTGCAAGGGCGAGTGAAGTGGAGGAGCGCAGGTGTCTTGCGAACAAGTGGAAGTTTAGTTGATGTGGGATGGTCCTTGGTTATGTATGCATGTGTGAGGATCTTGAACTGGCCTCTCTTCTGGATGGGAAGGGGAGGGGTGATGCTGGTCCATTTGGAAAGTTCCAGGATGAGTCACGCAGCGGTGTTCTGTATGGTTTAGAGTCTTTTAATGAGTTGGGTGGAGATTCCGGCATAGAGCACATTGCCGTAGCCGAAGCAGCTGGTGACGACGGCCTGCGTGGGGGTATTCCTGGTGTTGATTGGTATCCATATAAAGATTGAGCAGAGCATGCAAACGGTATGGAAACAAGAGGAGGCGACTGTGTTGACCTATCATCTCATGGTCAGTTGTCTGTCGAGGATGATGCCATGGTCTTCTGCGTGGTCTGGTGCTGTGGGTGTTGGTCTGAGTTCTGCTGGCCAAAAGCTGTGGACCTATGCGGAGGTGTTCTTCCCGAATATCAGTACTTCTGCTTTATCAGAGTTGAGTTTAAGGTAGCTATCTTTCATCCATTTGGCTATGTCGGTTATGGCATTGCGGAAGTTGGTTTTGGTGTTGGTGGGGTCCTCAGAGAGTGAGAGGATAAGCAGAGTATCATCGACGTAGGAAATTATGTTGACGCTGTGGGATCTGACGATGTTTGCGAGGGGTACCCTATAAATGTTGAACAGGGTGGGGCTGAGGGATGACCGCCACATGTGATGTCCTTGTGTGCGGAGGTGAAGGGAGGTAGCCGTATCCTTTATGTGCATCCCGAGAGGAAAGACCAGATCTACTTGAGAGCGTTTTGCTGTATGCCGGCATGGTGGAGTCTGCCGATGAGGGTGTGGTCGGAGGCGGTGTTGAACGCAGCAGATAGGTCCAGGAGGATCAGGGCCGTCGTTTCTCTGCAGTCGAGGAGAGATCTGATGTAGTCTGTGGCAACAATTAGCGCGGTCTCAGTGCTGTGGTTGGCACGGAATCCTGATTGTGAGGCATTGAGTAGGTGGTTGAGCTCCAGGTATTCGGTGAGCTGTTGGTTAAAAGACTAGTTTGTAGGCTTATGCAGCAGCAGCGATGCCTTAGCATTGAGAAATCGTAAATGTAAGATGGGAATCTGGAAAGACCTAAGATTGTAACATTTTATCACCCTTTCATCCTTGGGACCTCTACTTCAAAGTAGGTAAACCGAGGAATGGAGTGGTCCGATTATGTTTCTGAAGGAGTGGAGATGTATGCCATAAAGGCACAGAGGCAGATGTCAAATTATTCTCTCAATACCATCTGTTCTGCCAGTTGTACTGCCAAGTCGATAAGACAGCAGACTGTTCTGTTAATATGTCATTTATAAACATTACAAAAATGGCAAACCATGATAAAAGGTCTAATCCCTCCATATGCCTATCATTTTTGCTGCAGCATTACATTATTTTTTGAAACCATCTTACTGCTATCTTTTCTTTTCCCTAGGGTGAATCTTTTTTGGGGATGCTCGGCTTTGGTGGTGGAATGGACTTTGATTCTGACAAGGCTTACAGGCAAGTCCAACATGTACAAACATGAAGGGATAATGTGCAATATGGGCTACAGGAAGAGGTGTAATTACTATGGTGCAGTTAGAGGGAAGAGGACCATGTGGAGAGTGACAGTAATGAAAGAAGAAATTATCAGAATCTGGAGGAAAATCAAACAGGTAGTGGGTAAAGGTGACACAAAGGTGTAAAAAGCTCATTAGTGGATGGTGACAGCAGTACCTGTTGGGTAGGTAGGGGATTAATAAAATGTCTGTTGGGAGGAGGTGGGGAGATGAAAAGTGTGGTGTAGCAGAATGATGAGAGGGGGCTAGAGAGCTAACACAAGCCTGACTGGGGACTGATTGCTGTTCAGTGGGAAGCTGAGTGAGATTTAAAGGCAATAGCAGAGATGTGATGGGCATGGGGGAGACCGCTGATAATTGGGGTAGTATGTTGACTGAATGGGGTAATGTGTTGACATGAGTGGGTAGAAATGTGACGTGGCTATTGTAGGGGTCACAAATTCAGATGTACCTGTCTTGTAAAGACACCACAACCTCCGCATCACTTTCCATCTTGCCATACCAGTATCCACAGCCCACAGCACATTCTTCACTGTTGATAAGCGTGAGTCCCAGGGGTAAAACGGATTTGGAAGAGAAATAAATAAAGCAACAGTGTTTTACTAAAGCGTATGATTGTAGCTTGGAAAATTCTCTCACTTGGAACATTGCTATACCTGAGGATTTCCACCTATTTTCTCAGCTATCTCTTCTCTATGGTATTCATCAAATAAAGCTGTCTGAAGAATGAGCATAGCCTGTTAATGTGTGAACATAATTAAATACACTCAACTCGTCAATAAGTGTGTTTACACCCACCTCTATACCCAGGATACTTGAGAGAAAAGAATTGGTTTGTAACACAAAGCCTGTTAAACAAATAATCCTCTCCTCACACCGAAAATGCTAAGAATAAGCACAAAACATATCTAAATAAATCTCCAAAGAGGTTCTTTCAGTGTTCTTCCAAATGCCATGATTTATGGCTTGCAGTCCTTTCACAAATTAAACAAAGTTCATCTGCAAGTTTAGGCAGTCTTTCTCCAGATGTCAAGTTTTATGGCCTTTGGTACCTTCTAAAACTAAACTCCAAGCTTAATAATGTTCACAAAACAAAGATGCAATTACAGTTATTTATTAAACTTAATTATACAGAAAATAAAGCTTATGGGGCGTCAGGAATGTTATGTCCAGCTTCTTTCACTTAGGGACAGCTTAGTTCAGACATTTTATATTTTAAACCAGGGCTTTATCAAATCAGAAATCTTCGATTTAAATGTCTTGCTCAGACTGTTGAAGGTTTACACATTAAACTCTGTGCCAAGACAAATTCAAAACAATCCTACGATGCATCTCGGTGTTAAGGTTACAAACCAAGATAACACTGTATAATATCTTCTACTTGAAAGCTCCTTTGCAGCAAACAAACAGAGACTGCAGTCCAAGAAAAGAGAAAAACTGGTTTGGGAAGCAAACAGTTTTTAAATTGTTCTCTTAATATGACTTTCAAACTAACTACTTCCTCCAACATCTTGTGAGACAAATCCGAGTTCCTGAAAAACTTGTCTCTGTCTTGTCTCACCACTTCAACTTTTGGGTGACATGTTGAAAGTATTCTCATGCCACATCTTATTAAGGAACTCAACTTTGATTTTGTCAAATGTCACAGCACCTCTGTTATTTTTACCTAGACATTTAGTGCAGTTATTTCCTGTGACAGCCACAATATGCAAATTTGCATCTTTATTCACAATACTAACAGTAGGGAAATGACATGAATGAGAGTGGAAGCAGACAACAATGAAGAGCAGAGCTGATGTGCGTTGGGCAGGAAACTGAAAGTACTTGTAGACACTGGATGGAAGCAATGTATGGAGTTGACAGAAGTCATTTAGGGTGACAAGTGCAACACTCTCACACATCACCTTGACCTTTCTTCACAGCTTCTTGGCTATAGGACCCAATGACACATACAACTACAGAACACATTACTTCCAACAACCAGAAATTATTTTGAGGTTGACATAAGTGTACATATTTTCTACTATAGAGGCTATACTCTGTGATCAGTATTGTGCCAAATCTAAAAGGTTGCCCAAAACATTTAGAGTACATTTCCAATTTTTGGGAATTCTTTACGAATTGCAGAAATTGTCATAGAAATATGTGATGGCAGTAGATTTGCATATGTGTACACAAAGGGAGAGACAGAGGAATGGACTTTGTTACATCCTCCTCACCTGTACATATTCATACTACAAGTGGCCAAGCCACTACAACTTGGCTTGAGGAAAGCTCCACCTGTATAAAAAAAATATTGTTGGGATATCGCTTCACCTACAGCTCATGATGGCATGCTTCATTATAGGCGATATTCTAAACCACAGTAAGAGAATACCACCATGGCGTCTCAACCATTGCTGGGCGTTCTTATGAATAGATATTGGATAATCGCGAGGATCCAATTGAAGATAACAATGTCTTGAGATATACCCGATGGTTTTACCTTTATTATGGGAACCTCAGATATGATTAAAAGGACCACTGTATCGGATATTGGATGAGATATGATGCCTCATCCACCCGTTTAGCTACGCCAACATGTTTTGGCCATTCAAAAAGCCAATTTGGGTCTCCGGCCTTCATCGGGGCCACTGCAATCCCTGCCTAACTACACATGCATTCCATGCAGTCAAATGAGGCCTATTGCTCTCACCTCTCTGTACGAAATAAACCCTGAAGTTAGGTAGTTCAAACTATTACTGCTCAGAACAGGGTGGCACTTCAGTGTAGTCGCAGATTCATCAAGCGGATATGCCAGCATGCACACCTATATTTTTGCTGCATGCCGGTCGTCGAAGGCAGACCACTGGGTATATCAAGATATTTAAATCTTCAATTTAATTCCTGCGATTATCCAAGATCTATTTATCTACGAACTTCCAGCAATGGTTGAGTCCGCCATGGTGGTATTCACTTACCATAGTGTAGACTATGGCGTAGATTTGCATATGCATATATTTTTCCACATGAAGAAATTTCAATATGTTAAACTGAACAGAAATGTGCATTAGCACACTAAACCTTTCATTTGTCTGCACAGGAAAAATATAGTTCCTTCTGGAGAACCCCGGCCTCTGCACTCCCATCAAATTTGGAGGGGGTTTACGCCACACTTCATCAATGGATATGCATGTATATCTACCCTTGCTGGTATTAGCCTGTCTGTTTGCTGCTAGGTTGTAAAAATATCCACATGCACATTTGTGGCTTTTGAACAACTTTTCCAAATGAACCTACCCATTAATTCCTAAAAATCTTCCCCGATCCCAGCATTGGTGAATGTGCACTTTCCACCATGTTGGTAGAGTTTCTGTCATCCGTCATCTAGAGGATATAAATGCTGTTTAAAAAACAATTAGGTAGCTTGTATGGGAGGTTTTGATTAACTCAGAGGAGCTGTGGGAGTGCCACAATTTTCATCAGTTCTACCCTTCCTATCAAGGATAGAGGCAGTGTTTTTTCATGCTGATCACTTTTCAGTGTATCTAGCATTGGGTTATATTACCTCCTGTAGGAAAACTGCCTTTTCTGCATTGTCACCCCATATTTTTTCCCATTTGCCGGACACTATATTTTTGCTGGCTTTAGAACTCTGTGCACTTTAACCCTAATAACCAGTGATAAAGTGCCTTTGCTTCCGCTTTAAACAAGGTCGTATTGGAATATTCCTACTTGATATATTTAACTTCTCTATGCCTTTGCTTCCGCTTTAAACATGGCCGAATTTGCATATTCCTGATTGATATATTTAACTTAACTATAAGTCCCTTCTACTTGATACAAGATGTACCCAGGGCCTGTGTGTTAAATGTCACTAGTGCACTGCAGCACCTATTGTGCCTCCTCTTCTGTGTTGGTGTAAAACATGGTTTCAGGCCAACAATTGTATCTTGACTGTGGCCCTTTAAAAACTGCAATTTGACCTGTCAAAATAAACCCTTTTGACAAGCCAACACATCCCTTTCAAATATTAACAAGTCACCCCTATATGTGCCTTGTAGGCCACAAGACTGGGTGCATGGTATTTAAAAAGTATGACACGTTCCCTGCTGTACTGGGTCACTCTGCATTTGCCAGTAACTGTCTGGAAATTACTTTGAGTCACAGGAGAACTGTGCCTAGAGGCGCCATCTTTGCCACACCCCCAGGTACTGCTACAAAGCGCGGCACACTTCGCGCTGTGCGGGACGCACCCGGGTCGTGCCTAGGGCCAAGACCAGGCTTGTCTTCGCCCATCGTTGCCCAGAAGAGGCTGGGCCCTCCTCTATGAGCATGCATTCTCATTCACTAAGTTCGGCAACAGTATTTTTGCTGTGGTTACTATTAGAGGCCTTTAACTCGCTTTTTTGCATATTGGTTATAGTGCTAATAATTGAACTATTACCTGAGCTACTATTTGCGAAATGACCTTTTATTTCTGAGCTTATTTTGGGTGCCTCGGTCTTTGGTGCTGCACTATGACTAAACGCACCACCACATCACTCGGGGACACCACCACACCACTCGGGGACACCACCACATCACTCAGGGACACCACCACATCACTCGGGGACATTTACAATACCAATAGCTTACACTTTCCTAATGCGAGACCTATTGCATTGCAAATGCTTGTTTTTTTTTAAGGTCGCACTCAGTCTCTTGCTCTTCCTCCTTAATGTTCTACTATTCAGGCAGTCAGCTGTGTGGTGCACCAGCGTTCTCCGCTTTCTCCCATGTTGTTTAATATTTGTGCCTTACCTCTTCGCCATCTTTTGGTTGGGTTTGTCTTCGTAATGCTAACAACGTGTAACTGATTATTCGCTTAGTCTGAAGAGTTCCTAATGCTGCAGACAGAATTGGTGCATGCTTGCAGGAAGTTTGAGTCTGAATGTCACACAGCAAGACACTCGGAAATCTTGCTTGGTGAAAACTCCCTTTAGCGCTGCAATAACTCTCTGACTTATCAAAATTGCCCCTTTTTATCAAGTATGTTAAATCTCTGGGAGTTCGACCAGATTATGACGTCTCTTCAGCCCGCGTTAATGCTGTCTCTACTTCTACCTCCTGTGGCTGCTGAGAAAAACTCTCCTGTGCATACCCAATCATTTTCATGAACAGTTTACTTAGCATAGTTTGATTATTATAACATCTTTTACCATTTCCTTCCAGAGTTTATTCTAGTGAAGCTTAAAGGATTCAGAATTTGGGAGTACGAAAGGTTTGCATTGCAGAAATGTGACTGTGTCACTCAAACTCGCACCGAACTCCACTGGCTCTTGATTAAGCACATAGTTGCCTTTAAACCTTCTGTCTTACGCACAGGTTTCGTTATGCAATAGGAAAAATCCTTCTTGCTTCAACACTACTTTCAACACTCTTATGAAAACGTTGTGCTCCAACACGCAGATGCTGTTTTATGTGAAATGTTCTTGTATAAGTAGCCTTTCCCTCAGACAGCTTGGCCGCCAGCTCTGGAACAATCTCCCTTTTCTATGAAAAATATTCACTTACACATTTTCTTTAGGAATGCTTGAAACACTCACTTTTTTGCTAGTTGGTACCACTTCTAGCATCCTTAGAAATGGTGCCCGTGTCTGAGTATCCTGTACCAGCATTTAGCCTTCTCCATTGGAGCGTGGTGATTCTGTAGTAGGGGATCTCTGTGTATAGTCATAATCTAGTGAATAGTCCCGCCCATGTGCGTGGACCCCGGAGCAATCAAAAATAATCTCTTACAGTGTCAAAAAATGCAGAAAATGCATAGACACTTAAGAGAGAATTTAAATACAGATAATGCAGCCAAAAAGGCTACACTGTCCAGTACTTCAACTAGAAATTCCACCATAAAATCCACAAAACAGCAAAGCCTGTACAGATTTCCCCTGCTTAACAGCAAAATCCCTCAGGAATGATAGAGAGAAGAACCTGGACAGACAAGCCCCATAGGCTGCCATTATGTGGCTTAATTAGGATACTGTGCCTTTAAGGAACCTTCCAGAACCTTCTCTCAGTATCCCAGAATGCATAGCAGGTCCAACTTAGCCTCAGTTCTTTTTTCCGGCTCCTGCAAGCAGGACCCTGGAGCATTGAGCTCTCCCTTTTCAAGGGTTTTTGTTAGTGTTTTACACTGATTTCGATTTTTGGTACTTTTAAAGTACTTTGGTGACTTTCTTTCTGTGTTTCTGCACTCTTTTTTGTCCATAATGCCTGCATTATTCGACAAATGCCCTGAGTGCTCAAGAAAGAAGGCCAGGTCAGACTCCCATGAGGTCTGTATTCTCTGCCTTCCCTCTTCCCACATTCCTGAGGAGTGTGTGATCTGCAGAAGCTTCTCTGGAAGGACCCTGAAGGAGAGGAAGAAGATCAGGCTTCAGGGACTTGAGGAGAGAAAGTTGAAGGCACGAGGTGGGTCAGGAGGGGCTCCTTCTACCCATGCTGAGGCCTCTGGGGGGCTCCCCAGGGGCAGGAAGACCAGCCCTCGCCCAAGGTCTCCGTCTGGGTCAGTTGCGCTGACCACGACGTCGAGGGGACGGTCAACGGCCAGTTCCAGGTCTCCCCAGGGCTCTGGGTCGAGAAAACGTCGCCCGTCGACGTCGAGGAACGTGTTCCGGCCGCCGTCGAAGCCGGTGTCGATATCCTCGTCGTCGCTGTCGGCGTCGAGTGGTCGACATCGGAGGGCCCGGCGTCGGCGCTCGCCGTCGAGGCGACACCGCCGTTCGCCGTCGAGGACATCGTCGTCGAGGGGATCCTCGTCGTCGAGGTCGCCGTCGAGACGGAAGGCGTCTCCGGCGCCGAAGAGGTCGACGTCGAAGCATTCCAAAAGACCGACGTCGAGACGGTCAAGGAGATCGACGTCGAGAAGGTCAGAGAGGTCGACGTCGAGAAGGTCCAAAGTGTCGACGTCGAAGCGATCCAAGAAGTCGACGTCGAGGCCGGCGAAGAGGTCGAGGTCGCCGTCGAGGCACCATCGCCCGTCGTCGAGGTTCCGTGGCTCGTCGATCTGGTCGGGGTCGACGTCGAGACGGAGACACGGTTCGACGTCGAGAAGTGTGATTCGGTCGACGCCGAAGGACCGTTCGACGTCGAGGGGACATCGGTCGTCGTCTGGACACCGGTCTTCAACGTCTGGAGGTCCTAAGGACAGGCCCAGGACTGTGGGGGGCTCCCCACGCTCCGGAATAGATGGTGGCTCGCCGGGAACGGCGCATTCCGGGGTGGATACTCCGATGAAGCCTTCTACGCCTCCTTCGCGGCCTGCTGTGCCGAAGGGCCCGCCTCCGAAGGCCCCTACCCCACCTCCGAAGCCGGCTCCGCAGAAACCGCGTCCGGTTGCTCCTCCACCCCCGGTCCAACCGAGGGCGGTGTCGATGCCTAAGTTTCCGACGCCTCCGAAGAAGACTCCTAAGAAGCCTAGGACTCCTGACCCTGGGAGGCCGAAGGAGCGTCCGAGGCCCAAGAGGTCTAGGTCTCGCTCGGGGAGACGGGACAGATCAAGGAGTGGCCGTGGATCTTCCTCACGATCCAGGCGTCATCACAAGAGACGTCGGTCCAGGTCACGTTCTCCATCTGGGACCCGTTCCTACTCGCCCACGCTGTCCGATTCGCCGGAGACTAGGGTGTCTCCGATAGACGATATAAGCACATTCCAGGAGGTTCTCCTGCGTGGAGCGGCGAAGTTGGGCATTGAGGTTGAAGCACCTACGGCTTCTACCTCGGTGATATTTGAGACATTACACAAAAGGCACTTGTCTCGCCCCCTGTTACCTCTGGTGCCGGGGCTCCTTGAGCCCGCCGAACAGCTATTCCTGACGCCGGCGACGGTGAAGTCTGTACCTTCCAGGATCCTAAAAAAGTACAGGGCTCCGGACTCAGACCCAGCCTTCTTGAGGAAGGACCCGGTACCGGATTCGGTCATCGTGACTGCTGCACGGAAGCTTCATGCCACCTCCCCTGCGTCCACGGTTCCTCCGGACAAGGAGAGCCGTTGGATCGATTCTGCTGGTCGCAAGGCGTGTGGGACATCCGCCTCGTCCATGAAGGCTGCCAGTGACTCGGCTTTGCTGGGACGTTACGACCGGTCCCTGTGGGACTCGATGGAGCAGTTCGCAGACCTTGTCCCTCGAGACCGCAAGGAGGACTTTGTGGAGATCGTCAAGGAGGGGATGCTGGTCTCTAATCAGGCCATCGGCGCCGCAGCGGACATATCATTGCTGTCCGCGCACGGATATTGCCACGGGATTCACCAGAGGCGCCACGCTTGGCTCAGGTTGACGTCCTTGAAACCGGAAGCGCAGCAACGCGTGGCGAATCTCCCGTTTTCCGGAGATACCCTCTTCGGGAAACACGCGGATGATGAGATGGCCAGGATGAAGGCCGAGGCGGAGACCCTGACGGCAGTGGGCTTGGAGAAGCCCAAGGAAAAGAAACCCTTCCGACAGTACCAACGTCGGTTTGGGTCGCAGGGTCGTGGAAGGGGTCAGTCTGCTGGACAACATCAACAGCAGCAGCAGCAGCAGCAGTACAGGCGGCCCTTCCAGAAGCGACAGGGTGGTAGAGGTCGTCAACAGTCCTCTACCGCGACCAAGGGCCCGGCCGGGTCCCGTCCCTGAGCTGTTACTTCCCCCTCGTCCGTTACCCGCTCCGGTGGGGGGAAGCGTTCAATTTTTTCTGGCAGAGTGGAGAAAAATTACTCAGGACAAGTGGGTGCTGAATATTGTTTGCAATGGATACAGTCTACGTTTCACCAGCCCTCCTCCATCGATTCCTCCCGTCAGCTCGCAGTATCAACTGCGCGAGCTTCAGGCGGAGGCGGACATTCTGCTAAGGAAAAGGGCGATCGAAGACGTACCTCTGTCTCAAAGAGGAAGAGGTCTTTACTCTCGGTTCTTTCTTGTCCGCAAGAAGGACAAAAACGAGTTCAGGCCCATTCTGGATTTGCGACAGGCAAACAAGTGGATTCGCAGAGAAAAGTTTCGCATGCTGTCGTTGCATCAGATCTACCCTCAGCTGCAACGAGGAGATTGGATGTGTGCCATAGATCTACAGGACGCATACTTCCACGTGCCCATTGCATGCAAACACAGGAAATTTCTGCGCTTTCAAGTCGGCACCAATCATTATCAATACACGGTGCTACCCTTCGGACTGAAGTCTGCACCCAGGACATTCTCAAAATGTATGGCAGTGGTAGCGGCGCACCTGAGGAAGAACAAGGTGTTTGTCTACCCGTACCTGGACGATTGGTTGATCAAAGCCTCCTCCTTCTCGGAAGCTCAAGCACACTTCCAGAAGACGTGCGTTCTCTTGAACAAGCTGGGGTTGCACATCAACATGTCCAAGTCGGTCCCGATTCCGGTACAGTGCATCCAGTACTTGGGGGCCTCCATCGATACGCTGTCAGCAAGCGTGTCTCCTTCGGAAGAACGACATTTATCACTCGTTCGGAAGGCTCAGGCTCTCATGAAAACTCCGTCTACGACTGTGAGGACGGTGTCTTCTCTACTGGGATCGATGGCCTCTTGCATCTTTCTCACTCCACACGCACGGCTACAGATGAGACCTCTGCAGGAGTGCTTGGAGGATCAGTGGGACCAGAGGAGAGGTTCTTGGGACGACAGGATACGACTGTCTCTACATGCTCTTCAGTCTCTGAAGTGGTGGTGCTCGAAGGAGAATCTCCTCAGAGGCGTTCCCTTCCACAAGGACATTCCCACACAGACCATCGTGACGGATGCGTCTCTCCAAGGTTGGGGAGCGCATTCCGGAGACCTGCAAATTCAAGGGACGTGGTCCCCGACGGAGTCCACGTACCACATCAATTTCCTGGAACTGAGAGCTGTTCACTTGGCACTGAAGGCCTTTCATCCGTCCTTTCAGACCAACTCTCTGCTTGTTCAGACGGACAACACGACAACGATGTATTACCTCAACAAGCAGGGGGGCTCGAGATCGCGCACTCTGTCGCAGGAGGCGCAGGCGATCTGGCACTGGCTTCTGGCTCGAGGACTGTCGATAACGGCCACCCATCTGCCAGGTGTGCAGAATGTTCAGGCAGACGAACTGAGCAGAATCGTGCAGGAAAACCACGAATGGGTCATAAACGACGAAGTACTAGGAGAAGTCTTCGCAAGGTGGGGAACTCCAGACGTAGATCTGTTTGCCACCGCCGAAAACAGCAAATGCCGAGGCTTCGCCTCCAGGTTCTACCAGCCGGGGACGCTGGGGAACGCGTTATGGATCAACTGGTCGAACAGCTTTCTGTACGCTTTTCCACCAATTCCCCTGATTCCGGCGGTTCTCATCAAGCTGTCTCAATCCAGGGCGAGGATGATTCTGATTGCCCCGGAATGGCCCAGACAGTGGTGGTTCACGGACCTACTTCACCGTTCTCTCCTTCCTCACATGAAGCTGCCGTGCAGGCCGGACCTTCTCACGAAGTTCGGGGGGCGGATGGTGCACCCCAACCTCTCGTCTTTGAGTTTGGCGGCATGGCTCCTGAAATAGTGCAATATGGCCATCTGAATCTCCCAGAGGATTGTATGGGCATACTGAAGGAGGCTAAGCGACCTTCCACTAGGACTTCTTATGCTTACAAGTGGAAGAGGTTTTGCATCTGGTGCAAGTCTAAGAACTATGACCCTACGTCATGCAAGGAAGATGTCATCCTTCCATATCTGCTTCATCTAGCGCAGTCGGGCCTTAATGTCCATTCCATTAAGGTTCATCTGGCTGCTTTGACTGCCTACAGGAAAGGCCCTTCACAGACTTCCTTTTTCCAGATCCCTGTGATCAAAGATTTTTTGGAAGGCTTGAAGAAAGTGTTCCCTCCTGTCAGGCTTCCTTCGCCTTCATGGGACTTGAATGTGGTGCTGTCCAGATTGATGAAGGAGCCTTTTGAACCCATTCATAAGGCTTCGTTGCAGCACCTGTCCTGGAAGGCGGCGTTCCTCGTGGCCATTACATCGGCCCGCAGGGTGAGTGAGATTCAGGCATTGTGTTGCCAAGAACCTTATACTGTATTTCATGATGCTAAAGTTGTTATGCGTACTCACCCTAAGTTTCTTCCCAAGGTTGTTTCTGATTTTCATATCAATCAGACTATCACTTTGCCTACGTTCTTTCAGAATCCTTCATCTCCGGCGGAACGGTCTTTACATTCCCTGGATGTGCGGAGGGTGCTGAAGTTTTATCTTGATAAGACTAAAGATATTCGTAGGTCAGGCCAATTGTTCATCAATTATGGCTCAGTCAGGACGGGTCTTGCTACCTCTACGCAGTCCATCTCTAGGTGGATTGTGTCCTGCATTCAGTTGTGTTACTGCAAAGCTAATAAGACCTTAGGGGGCAAACCTAAGGCTCATTCCACCAGGGGCAAGGCTGCTACGACGGCTATGCTCCGTAATGTTCCCATTGCAGAGATCTGCAAGGCGGCCACTTGGAAGTCGGTCCATACCTTTGCTAAGCATTACTGCCTGGACACTGATGCCAGGGCAGACGCTCAGGTTGGGCAGGCTTCGCTGCGGAATCTGTTCGCACAGTAGTGGCGTTATTTTATTCTCCACCGCCGCTTGGTGTGGGGATGGGCTTGCCATTCTATTCACTAGATTATGACTATACACAGAGATCCCCTACTACAGAAGGAGTAGTTTCTGTCCTGTAACTCCAGTTCTGTAGTAGGGGTATCTCTGTTATAGTCATAAGCGCCCTCCCGCCTCCCCGGTGGAGTGTTGTTCATGTTCATAATGCTACAGGTCTGGCGTTTTCTGCGCCTTCAAAAAGAACTGAGGCTAAGTTGGACCTGCTATGCATTCTGGGATACTGAGAGAAGGTTCTGGAAGGTTCCTTAAAGGCACAGTATCCTAATTAAGCCACATAATGGCAGCCTATGGGGCTTGTCTGTCCAGGTTCTTCTCTCTATCATTCCTGAGGGATTTTGCTGTTAAGCAGGGGAAATCTGTACAGGCTTTGCTGTTTTGTGGATTTTATGGTGGAATTTCTAGTTGAAGTACTGGACAGTGTAGCCTTTTTGGCTGCATTATCTGTCTTTAAATTCTCTCTTAAGTGTCTATGCATTTTCTGCATTTTTTGACACTGTAAGAGATTATTTTTGATTGCTCCGGGGTCCACGCACATGGGCGGGACTATTCACTAGATTATGACTATAACAGAGATACCCCTACTACAGAACTGGAGTTACAGGACAGAAACTACTCCTTTCTTTTCTTGAGGCAATTATAGAAGTCTCACTCTCGCTCCTTTATTTGTGTTCATTGTTCTTGTATTGCTGTCTGCTTCGAGGTATTTATCAGATATTAACTGCTGCATATACATCTGCTCCTTTTTAGCTGGCTGACTTCCTGGCCAATGCCTCAAGTGTTCCGTGGGGCTAGCAGTTGAGGGCTTCTGCTTCCTGGTGTTTCTCTGTCCTTCTCTTCGGCAATTCCTTCTGGCGAAGGGGTTTTGGTTTTGCCCATGAAATGTTAGCCCTTCCGGATAAAGTTTGAAGGTCTTCCTTTCATCTACTCAGTCCCATGCTGCTTCAGGCAATACGAAAAGGTCGAGGTTGGATTTAAAATAACCCTCAGTGTTACAGATTATAGGATCATATATAGTAAGTGCATTTGCTCTCAATTTTTGCTGGACTCTGTCAAACTTTTACCTCAGCCATTGGAGGTGGCATGTACAGTACAGAAAGATCATGATATGATTTGATTGAAATCAGACAGACTTTTGGAGTCGTTCTGGCCTTGGGATTACAGCTCTATCCCTGTAGTTGAGGATTCTAGCAATCTGTGGTCTGGCTGGGGCATATGGGGATGGGTTGGGTTGTTCAGAACATGATGCATTTGCTTTATCACGAAGAAAGTGTGGAGCTGTAATATTGCTATGATTTCACTGATCAACTTCTCCAGGAGCTGTTTGGTTGCGTTCCCTCCACCCACTTTGAGAATCTCACACATCAAATAGCATGTTCTTTCATCAAGTACGCCCTACGGCACAGAGTATCTACAACTTTTTCTGAAAGGTTTTTTATTGTAGCCGCTGGTTCAGCCACTCATTCTGTAGAGCACTGCTTTCCAACTTTTTTTAGAACGACAAACTTTCGTAACCGACCCTGCTTTAATTGATATGAGGCAGGCAATTTGTTTCTTGTAAATAAAGTATTGTGTGGTAACACACTATCATTTGCAGGCAACACATTTTCCATTGAAATGGCCACTAAATTTCAACGGACATACAGTTTTACAGATACAACTATATTGCACACAAATAATAATGTATTGAAATCTTTGCTTCCATCTCACTTCAGAATTCCAAACAAATGTGCTTCATTTTTGTGCTCCTAATTGCTGAATGTGTACAGTTCGTTTACAGGTATTTTCATTTTTTGTGTGCTACCACAAATGGCACCATGAAGCCTTTCCTTTCACACTTGGCAAGATTTTCACTTCATTAACTTTATTTTTCTTTCACTGACTCCAAAGTGAGAGTAGTTTGTAAACAGCAATCCACAGGGTAAAAAAATAAGCAGCAATTTGTCACCCTGATCTGAAAAAATGTGGTGTATTACATGCTGTGGTTGTTCAACCTCACTGTGTAACATACTTACCAACTCCTTTAGGACCAGTAGGTTTCGCTTGTTAAACCCTTAGCTCAACCATTGGGTAGTTGTGGCTCTGAGCAGTCAGGCTTACACAAAGGACCAAGTGTTAATCATTCAAGCAGCCCTAAAATTGGGGCGAGGATGTAGCTTAACGGTTAGGGCGGTCAACTTCAAACCTGGGGAACCAGGTTTGAGTCTTGGCAACAACGCTCAACATCTTGTGATTCTGGGCAAATCACTTAATCTTCCTGTGCCTAACAAAAATGAATCGATCCTCATGTAACACAACTGGTGCTTATGTAAAGCGCCCTGATACCTGATTTCGGGTCAAGTTGGCGCTATATAAAACTTCGGGGGGAAAAATAATTAATGAAGAAATACACAAGACTCGAAAGAAATCAGACACCAGTTTATAAAAATAGATTGGATATTTATTTCATTTTAGAAACCAAACTGAAAACAATCCGCCAGAGGGTTCTGAAAATACAGAATTTGCAAGGTATGGTAAACTAGCACTTTTTACTTAACCATGAACAGGTATTGAAAAATTCAATGAATTTGACACTTAGAAACGTTTTCAAGAAAAACCTTGGTAAGTGTCAATGCGGTTACTTACTTTAGGTGACCAACTCCGGCAGGGAACAGGTCAGGGGGACCAGTAAGGTCGACAGAAATAGTTACCTTTCCAGAAAATCAGTCTTCAGTTAATTTCAAGCGTTAGTGGCTCCTTGCTATTGACTTGCATGGAGTAGTCCTCATGCATAGGATACAGGATGCTGAACATTCTCAAGGTTGCTGAAGATGCGGTGCAGTCGACGGGAGTCTTCCTAGCGCTACTCCTCGATCCTTGGTTAGGCAATCCTGGCCGAAGGGGTCAACGTCCCTCAAACTCCTCTTGAGCTTGGCAGAAATCCAGTTTGTACTCGGCTACCAGTTGCACTGTACAGCGTTCCGGTGGTTTTCTTCTTATGGAGGTAACTTGCCTTCTGGTCGACTTAGCTGCTCTCCGATGACTCTCCCGGGTCCACCAGACTCGGAGAACAACTTTTGAGCATCAGGTCTTGGTTCTTTGGGCTGCACAACGGCAATGAGTTCTCGATTCAGGAATCTGGATTTCCGACTCGCCCCTGTAGACTTCTTCAACTGTTGTGACCTTGTGCTGCGAGCAGGAGGCAAGCCAACTGACCCTTGGAGTCTGTTGCTCCGGCTGGGCTCAGGAGTCCACCTATAAATGAGCAGAACACAGCAAACACTGTTCCTTTTCCTTCACTAGCCAGCAGGCTCAGCCGGGTCAGTCCACATTGGTGGAGTCTCTCTTCCCGAGCCCTATGTGCAGCAAGGCAGTCTTTCTTCTGTCCTGTTCCCCAGTCCGACGAGATCTGAGTTCTGGATGGTAGGGGTGCCTTTTTAATTCCCTGAAATTTGACTCAGGTGGTTGTGGTCACTATCCAATGGGCTACCAGGTTCCCTCCCATCTGATGACAACTTCCTGTGAAGTGTAGGTAGCATCTAGCTATCCCAGAAGTCTGTATTCAGCCCACTCTCAAGATGGCAGAACCCCTTTCTCTCAGCTTGTAAAGCTCCCTAGCCCAAACTAGAGGTGTGGCTACTAAGAGGGACTACATGCCCCTGAAAAATCGGTTTGACAACTGGTTTCCCCTCTCTCTGGTATGCAAAATGCCAGCCTAGCTGCCTTAACAATAGAGCAGCCCCTCTCCTAAGTGTTCACTATTTGCCCTTCAAAGGCGGCTTCTCTTTTGAACCTCGCCATTTGGGCCGGGACCCGTCTACCTTCCTACCAGGAAGAGGTAACACTTCTCCTCATGATGGCTTATATTGTATCCTTTCCTAGTAGTCATTTGCACGTCTCCCCAGGAGGGCAGTAAACTGTCTCGGGTACAGACCCCATTTGCTGCAATCAACAGGCACAGGAGATTTTGGGCAACAAAGTGGCAACTTTGTAAAAGTTGCACACTGCAACTATTACATTAATTTTGACTTGGGCATCAAGTCTGGTTTAATGCAATTAGTTTTTAGGTCTTGCCTAGCGATGCAGCGTGAAGCGCTGTTGGTAGGTGAGATCTATTGTTGTCGACTTGCTTTGGAAGGGGGACAGGACATGTGCACGTGCACAAAGGACTGCAATTGTGAACTCGTTTGTGAACGCGTACGATGGCGTTAGATTAACTTGCAGGACAAGGGAAGTGCACGTGTACTGCTGGCGCCACATTCACGTGCTTCCTGCTTCCTTATGCAACAACTCCCAGGACAGGAAATGGGCGCCAGTACGACTGGCTTTCTCGCTAAATAAACACAGGAGTTATGCACGCACCAGCTTACACCGTGCGGCGTGTTTATATATTTCCTGCTCCTGTTTTATTGCAGAACAACAGAGAAGATTTTAAATTTGCATGCGACAGCCTATGGCGCGTTGGCACGGTGTGGGCTTGCTTAGTCGACAAGGATAAGAGAAATACTTCAACCACGCGCTGTTGCTATACGCCTCCTTCCTATTGTTTTGCTACACAACTCAAAGCGCTGCATAAATGTAGTCAACAGCTACGGCGCGTTACCGCCTACTGCTGCCTTGATCAACAAATGAATAAATATGATAAATGCAACCATGCGCTGTTGTATTACGCTTCTTCCTGTTTTTCTGCTGGACAACTCATAGCGCTGCAAGAAGATTTCACATATGCATGCAACACATACGGCGCGTTGGCAGGGTGTGGGTTTGCTTAGTTGACAAGGACAGGAGAAATGCAGGCTAGCTTCAACCACGCGCTGTTGTGATATGCCTCCTTCCTGTTTTTTTGCTACACAACTCGAAGGACTGTATAAATGTAGTTAAGAGCGACAGCGCGTTACCGCCTACTGCTTCCTTGATCAACAAATGTATAAATAGGATAAATACAACCACGCGCTGTTGTATTACGCTTCTTCCTGTTTTTTTGCTGGACAACTCATAGCGCTGCAAGAGGATTTTACATATGCATGCAACAGCCTATGGTGCGTTGGCACTGTGTGGGCTTGCTTAGTTGACAAGGACAGGAGACAACTCAAAGCACTGCATATATATAGTCAACAGCTACGGCGCGGTAACGCCTACTGCTTCATTGATGAACAAATTAATAAATAGGAGAAATGCATATAACAGTCTATGGCATACGTGTCACGTTCCTGCTTATAAGCATACAGGGACGTATTAATCTAAGTTACTTTACATTTGCATGCGACAGCCTGTGGCGTGTTGTCACGGTGTGGGCTACTTTGCTAAACAAGGGCAGGGCATATGCAGGAAACAGCTTACAGCGCACGCCGTGTGAAAACGCCTCCTTTGCTGCATTCCGTTATTGTATCCTCTGCTTAGTGGCTTCCTAAAGTCACTCACCCATTAGTCTACAAATATTTCCTTCCCTATTATAGTTTTGATGCGTTTTCGCATACTAATTCCTCCAGGATTTACACATTGTCTTCTGCTTTTCCAATATTTGGTGCTGCAACTCAAAATTCCCTACTTCGCAAATATTTTATGCTGCAGTTCCACAATGTCTTTTGCTTTACATTAGTCAGCTCACCTCACCTCACTGAAAATAAC
Organism: Lissotriton helveticus; assembly: GCF_964261635.1. Taxonomy (NCBI): domain Eukaryota; kingdom Metazoa; phylum Chordata; class Amphibia; order Caudata; family Salamandridae; genus Lissotriton; species Lissotriton helveticus. The sequence continues at coordinate 940,812,791 of NC_136070.1, forward strand.
ACATTTTTACCAATACGAACACAGTAGAAGTTAAAAGGTGTATGCGAAAAGGTTGCGGTGCATTAACCGGCCTAAGTTGCTTCTTGGCATGCGTATAGCAACAGACAACAAGCACAGTGTAAATGGTTTAGAAGTCCTCCAAAGCTTAACAGACAGGAGATGTGCACGCGTTCGGCTCGCGGCGTTATCACAACTCCTACTCGCACCATACACGTGCACATCTCCTGTCCAGGCGGGCGCGCTTACCACGTACAGCATGCCTCACCCCACTCACCGGCCCTTGTGGGGACTCTGCGCTGCTCCCCGGCTGGTCTCCTCGATGGCAGAGGGGACTCACCTCTTCACCCAGTCACTGCAGAAACACGCAAGGGTCTGTCTTCCTCACAGGAGCCCCGTCTGAAATCCTGCTCCGGCCACACCATGCGGCATTCACGAAGGTGGGGTGGGCTCCCGCCGGACTTCCTCTACTGCTTGCCAGTGCAGGGTGGGTTCCCGCCTCGCTTCTCCTACACACGGCCTGCAATACGCGGGTCTTCCTCAGCTCAAGGGAGCCCCGGACACTTCCGGCTGCGCACTCCATGCCTCGCCCATGTCCCGGGCAAGGACGGCTTGGCTTCTCTGGCACTCCCAGCTTGCGCCGGGACACCAGATGTGCACGCTCATAGCAACGCGCTCCCACCGCGCTCTGACGTTCGCGCGCGCTCCATCTCAGTTTTCACTTTTGCTGCTTCTTCACACAAGGCAGACACATGCTGGACAGGAGATGTGCACCACCCCCCTCCTGTTGTTCGTGTTCTGTTTTTTTCCAGCGTTACATTCTTTGCTTTGCTAACCTGGTTTTACCCAGCAGTGTGCCTTCCTGGGTGCCCACAGGCCGGCTCTGGTTGCAGCCCCTTGCATTCATTCTAGGTTCTCCAGTAACTGCGCTGTGTTCTCCTACAGTCAACAGTTAGAGGCATACATTTTATTGTGTCTTCTCCCACCTCGAACAGCTGCAGGTCGCCCGAGTCTGGTGGGAATGCACCTGGTAGGAGAAGAGGGTGCAGAGCGCTACACACACCGCCGTTGTGCCCCCTCCCTGCGCGTCTGACTCCAGCCAGTGGGCTCCGCTCCTCCCGGCTCTCAGGTAGCCCAGCTACCGAAGGGTTAACTCTGCCAGCCATGTAATAGGTCTCGCATTTACGCAAGTTTGAGCTATTGACATTGGAAATAATAATGCCTTTTATTTTTGTTTTCGTTTCACAAACATAAATAAAAGGCATTATTTACAATGCCAATAGCTGAACTCTCGTAACTTCGAGACCTATTGCATTGCAAATGCTTGTTTGATACCTTACAGTGTCAACTTTGTAGTCCTTAGTCCTAGTCAGAAGTTAACAAGGCTGACTCGTCAGTGTGTAACTCTGTACTCGCTACTGGGGCTACTAGCCTTTTCCACAGTAAAAACAACAGCTGTAGGTTTTTATTGTTGGAACATGTTAAAGTATATGTTCCACTTTCAAATATATAGCACCCTGCCTTGGGGCTCATTAAGCCTAACTTAGGGGTGAATTACATGTATTAATAAGCATTTGCAATGCAATAGGTCTCTCATTTCCGCGAGTTTGAGCTATTGGCATTGTAAATGACAATGCCTTTTATTTATGTTTTGGTTTTAAAACCTAAAAAAAGGCATTGCCAATTACAATGCTAAGAGCTTAAACTCTCGCAAATGTGAAGCCTATTGCATTCCAAATGCTTGTTTGTAAAATCGCCCTATGCTGCACTTTCACTTTAATGGCGGCCACGTCCCTTTAGAAAACCTGTCTCTAAAGAAAGGTGTGTAGTTGCCATTAAAGTGAAAACGCGGTATGGGGAGCTTTTACAACAAAAAAAACATTTGTTTGTCAACTTGACCCTGTCTCGTGGGTTTTCTGACCGACAGCCTTCTGACCTTTAAGGAACAAGAAAGCCACTCTTCCGTGTAGCCACTGCCAATAGAGAAGGACTCCTCATCCACTCCCGTGCTCATAATGGGTGCAGGAAGCGTCTTTAATGACACCTGGGTTGCTTTTTCCAAAATAATTTCCCCAAATGTCTTGTTTAAGTATTGCACAAAAAAATACCTTCAAAGTTAACTATTTAAATTATGTTTTTTATTTTCATTACAAAAACACAAAACTAGCAGTGACATAAAACCATTAAAAGGCAATGCACTGCAAATTGATTCATGAGATTTTTTTCTCTCTTTGTGTTGCTATATTTCCTTTTTGTTTCCACAATGTTGAACAGGTTTTTATAACGTTGATTGATACTTTCAGGAGTTCATTTTTTAAAGAATTGTTCCTTAAAAAGAAGGGATGAATAATTTGACTATTTTCACACTTTTTAAGCATTATATGAAAAGATGCAATACAAACTTATATTCATTTTAAACATTGCATTTTCTCCACTATAATATCAGTTGTCTACTTCGGTGTAGACATTATTCTTCAGTGTTATTGTCAAAATGAGATTTCCTTCCAGAAAAACTCATAGTTTCCTCATGCATTAATTTATCCTTATATCCAGGATCTCTATCATTCTCATCTACTGGATAGTTATTCACATGACTAAACACAATAACATATTTTGTTTTCAGTCTTAATGGCAGTTTACTTTGGTATCTTTAGTTTATTGGTAAAACCACACTAAAACCCTCTGCAGGCTGTGAGTCCTTTGATGTGTGGTTGCGGAGGAAGCCCCCTTCGCACAAAGGCCATGATATGGACTTCCGCCAAGGATCCTTCAGAAAGAGTGCCCTGTAGTCTCTTAACTGGAAAGCAACAGACATGGCACATCATGCTGTGCTTCCCATCATCGTTTGCGAGAAGAGCTAAAAAAAATTAAAAAACGATTGTCCTGATAGACTGAGCCTCAGCTCAAGGACAGTGAGAGGTAGGTGGAAGGATAAGGAGAAGAACGGATTAGATGATAGACCCCTCTAGAAAAGCTCCCAGGTGGGTGCACAGTGAGTTTGGTGCCAGGCTTTACCAGACATGCAACTGTCTCCACCCCAGTCCTACCAGAGGCACAAGCCTGTCATGTACTTTTCCCCACCTCCAAGTAGATTCGTCTACATTTGAGGTTCTGTGCACAATCTAAAAGGGTTATCCGGGAAGGATGTCCTAATAAATCTCAAATCATAAGCAAACGTCATCAAACAAAGCCAAATTTTGGGATACCTAATGCGATTGTCAGGGTTGCAGGAGTCGGTAAAGAGAACTGTCTTATTCCTATGCCGGGCGGCCCTTTGATGGGTTTAAGGCACTCTCCTGGACCTGTGTGTGCTGCCAAGGCACGTGGGCACACTGTAGTGGAGCTGGGGGCTGCGCCACAGCTGCGTGGGCTCGAGAGGCCCTGGGCAGAATGAATGCCTACCAAAACGAAATTAAAGCAAGGACATCAATATCAGGCAAGTTGCAGTTTTGCTGGCACACGCCAAGAGCGGCGGAAGATCCAGCAGAAAAAGCCAGAAAAGGGCCAGGCCGGGCAGGCAGGGGGGGGGGCAATCTCAGGGGGCTTCAGGCGGTGCTGTGGAGGGAGGGACCCGGAACGTAGGCTGCGAGTGGCCGGCGGACATAGAGTCAATAAAAAGTACACGTACCATTAACAACTAAGTAAAGGGGCCAGTAGCCATGGGAGGATACAAATGACGAAAAGCTGTACTAAGGCGGGACTAACAAACCTTATAATGAATCAGATGACCGCATTTACAAAGGACAAACGCACAAGCCAATGAAAAATATGGGCGGGGGAGTGGGTGAAGCTTCTCTCTGTACTGAACTACCACAGATCTTATCAGAGCACCGCTTGCGCGCTGGCTCAGGCTTGACCTAAAAAGGGATGTTTGGGCTTTGCCTATGCTTCAAATGACATCATCAAGTTAGCAGCTTACAAATGCCCTTCCAGTCTGCAGTGGCAGACTGGGAGCCTTATTTTAGCTTTGTCGCACCCAGGATGGCACAACCACTGCTGCAATCTAAGGGGTGACCCTCTAACTTACAGGCCCTGGGTACCATACACTAGGGACTTAAAAGTAAGTTAGTTTATGCCAATTGAGTATAAGCCAATCAAACATACACATTCAAGTGTCAGGGCGCTGGTACCTTCACAGTTGTGTTCGGCAACACAATAATGGGACACTCAGCGGAATTCTTGTGTCAGAGGTTACCGATACATAAGCCCAAGGGGCACCACTGCCTATCCTTAATTTCAGAGACCACTCAGCTCTAGCCCAAGGCTAGGGTCCATGATGTTCCCCTTCGAATATATTAAATGTATGAATACTTTCTTTTCCGCTCTCTCAATGTATCAATTTGTGTTTTGATTTGCTGCAGGGATGTGGCCTGGTTGGGGAACTGCGATGATGGTTGTTTGGCACTGGCAGATCTGCTTGGATGGAAGGTAAGAGGGGATATGTAATCATTTTGGGAGTGGATGTCAACTTGCACTACCAAACCAATATTGTAAACACATGCTTCACTCTGTGTATAAATAGGAAATGTATCTTATTTCTCGTTACCTGCTAGAAGTGGGATGATTTATCCTTATATCATGCATTCTGCACTCGTTGAAATGCTCACTCCTCTTCCTTTCTTCAAGTTGAGTGGTTTGCCGTAATCTTAAACTTTGGTTGTTAAGTTTGTTGCATCTTGGGTCACCCCTAAGATTCAAAGAGAATATTGTGCTCAACCCTGCAACATGTGGAATAGCAAAATGTATTCCGTCCTCCTTCTAATAGAAATCTGTATGTACTTAACGTGCATGTGGCATGGAGGTCATGTTCATTATTCAACTCAGGTATCCAATTCTAATGCCTTCTAATTGAAGAAGCTAGCCTTACTAGCATTTTGATGAGCTAAAATTATTTGCCATATTGTCATAGTGCTGTCTTGCTCCTGTATATTAGTGCTTTCAACCAGTTTCTCCTTACAGTTGTGAAATCACTCATTCTGTGAACACTCCGCCATTAGGAGGTGTGAGCGAGACAGAGGTAAACATCTGTCTGTTCCCCCTCTCTCTGCACGAGGATAACCATCTGCTTACTGCTATTCCCTCTTCCCTTTCTACTAGGTATCCGGAAGTTACAGTCGCAGTATAAAGTTCCAATCTACTGCAATAATTTCTTTCACTTTTCTCAGGGACTTTAATCTGAAGGGTAACACCACCACCAAAACCTTTTTATGAAATTACCAAGCTTCTTGCCACCCTATAAACTTTCTCCCAGGTAACAAATCCTATGAACATCAAAGCCACTGTTGAACTTTGTCATCCTCTTCGTACATACAGTTACATACCTAGAGCATTTTGCCATAGGTAGGATGGATAACAGTGCCATCCTCTTCCACATAACACATTACAGACCCACACACAAACGCCAAACCAAATCCGCACCAGATTCTTCAAAATGGTCTCAACTAGCACCCACTGCACTTTCACTTTCTTCCTCTGCAGACACCAGCACTGTTAACTCCATTGAGGGCAACCCCGAAAATGCTCATGAGTCGCTCTTACCCCAGACAATCTACACCCTGGTACACAGAATATCTAGTGCCAGCAAGAGAAGCACAAACAGACTACAAAATACTATGGTGAAAATCGAAGACCTGCACGCATCTTACAGATAGAAAATTATCAAAGCTGAATTGGGCTTTCACCTTAACACAGTAAGAGATGGACAATGAGGGCAAAGCTTCTTTGCAAGGTATGAACCCACTTGCATCCATACTCACTGTCTTCATCAGCATAGTCAGGACCACAAGACACAACGTAGCCCTCAAGATACCCATTTCATCAAGCTTCATATCCGTATTTAGGACATCTGCACCTGGCATCCATTAACTCGTTGACCCATTGATAGCTCTTCAGCATTGTGAACTTGTTCAAAGTAACTACACATGATGACAACATCATCTCTTCCTCACTCATTAAAATTCTGTTTTTTGAACCACTCACCTAAAGACAAAGCTGGGAAGACAATAATGGGTAATATAGGTCAACAATGAAGATAAATCGAGCACTTTGAAGAACTGCTGAATCAGCCCATGCCGCACTCTGCACCAGACATACAGCCAGCTGACAAAGACTTCCCAGTCGTCTGCAACTGACCAACCACAGAAGAAATATGTCAAGCCATCAAACATCTGAGAAATGGGAAGGAAGCAGGACCTGACATAATTCCTGCAGAGGAAGTGAAGGCAGACATTGAAACATCAGTAGACTTGCTCTACCTCATGTTTTGAAGGATCTGGGAAGAGGGAAGTTTGCCATTAGACTGGAAGGAGGGATATCTCATGTCACCATTTCTCTTCCTGCTGGCCATAGACTGAATCATGAAGACAACCACAGCTAGGAGAAGAAATGGGATCCAGTGGACACATTGGATGCAGCTAGATGACCTGAACTGTGCAGTCGACCTGGCCCTACTCTCTTTCACCCATCTGTAGTTGCAAGAGAACACCAACAGTGTGGCAACTACATCAGCACAACTTGGCCTGAACATTCACAGGAGAAAACCCTGAAGACTAACACCGCCAGCACAACTAAGTCACTGTTGCAGACTACTTACTGGAAGAGGTTGATGTCTTTACCGACCTGGGCAGTGTCATAGACAATGCAACAAAAGAGAGGGTACGCAGTTCCTAGGTGAAATATTGATCACCGAAACCCACCTAGACAAGTGTGTCCGGTGGAGTAGGTAAGACAGGGGTCATAAAAGGAGAGGAGGAGGGGAATTCCTCCTTTTGGAACTATGGCTCTCACACACCCAGCAAGCTAGGTGTCATGCTTCATCATTTAAGCCTGCTCCTCGTTGGGCCTGGCGCTGCAATGCCCAACGGGCACCCTTAAAGGGGCTCTTTATCGGAGATCTTTTGTTCCTTGCCGTAAGGGCGCAGTGGGGGTGAGGGGGCCTAGTCAGATGTAGATGTAAGTGCAGTGTATTAAAATAGGTTAAGGATTCCTCTGCAAAACTTTATTCTGTTGGGTACCTTACCTAAATAAAAATAGAAAAGGAGGGTAGTGTGTTCTGTAAGCTAGGTGTAAGAAACTCTACTCTACTCCTTGATGGTCGACATGTTTCTCGCCTAGTGATTGTCTATGTAAGATCACTGGCGATTCTTCAGGACCATGAGAAAAGGAAAACAATTTGTGAAAAAGGAAACTATCTCCAAAAAGGAGTGGTAAGTTTAATTATTTTACTTGCCACTATCAAACACCTAGGGGAATCCTTCTAGGTGGTGAAGACCGCCTAAAGTAGTGTGTGTTCTGGCCTCGTCTGGTGCAGCGGTTAAAGAGACACGCAAACAGTAGTGTCACTGTTCCACAATCAGAACCGATCCAACGACCTACCCCTACCGCTGCTCCTGAGGAGTAGCGGTAGGGGTAGGTCATTGGATCGCCCCAAGGCGTTTGATAGTGGCAAGTAAAATAATTATACTTACCACTCCTTTTTAGGTCGAGACTAGTGTAGGCTGCGCATGCGCAGTCTCACAGCGAGACTTCATGTCTCAGAGTAGCGAGGGTAAACCACGCCCCTCCTCTCCATTGGCTGGCCTCCTAAATGGCAGCCAGCCATTGGAGAAGAGGTCTCTGTGACATCATTGTCTCGCTGTAAGCCCCGTCCTTTTCGGATTGAGGGGAGTGTTTTTTTCGTTTCTTTCTCTCCTCGAAAAACACGCCCCTCAATCTGAAAAGGACGGTGCTTACAGAGCACGGCGAGCGCTTGTTTTGTAATGCACTTCGACCACTGCCCATAGGTACATTTAGAAATTGGCTAAAAACACTCACACTTGCTCACTCACATAACTAACCAGTCGATCAGCTCCAGGCCAAAATGAGAGGTATTATTTATAATCCATACTATCTCACAGGCGACTGAGGACTGTCATTAAACACCCACTCCATCCACTAGACAGAAGTGGTGTTAGTTGTTAAACACGCATTCCAAAACACTTGGGGCGTCTGCAAACATCCGCCTCATCCTATAACGAAATCTAGGCAGAAACAACTCCAGTCCCATCCCGCCTTCTGCCGAAGACAATCGGCTGCAGGAACAGTCACAAAAGGTGCCCCATATCATTTCATCTTGAGCACACCTTCTTTAGTTTTAAGGAAACACGGAGTTTTCGAAACTATTTTACAGCTCAAGCCTTCCCGCCAATTGCATACCACCCCACCGTGCCATTCAAGCCCAATTTATTAATAGCGACTGCCAAATGCAGACTATGACAGTGCTAGCAAGAGGGCACTGAACACAACACACGGGGCTTGCTGAAAACAACCTATTGCGGTGTGAGGGCAATTCCTCCTACTGGAGGGTATCCCCCCGTCTAACAAACTGTTCCTAGACACACTATCCCCGATTTCTTCAGAAGGCACTGCATACAATCTTCAGGTGTTGTTAGGTGTTCGTATGCCGGACCTAAGGGCTCCTGGTCATCCCCTCTTTTTAACATAAGTAACCCGGATGGGTGTCATGTATCATAGCGGTTAAAAGCCACTCGAATTTACATATTGTATTTGCATTTATTTAGCACTTACTTTCCCTGGCGAAGAGTAGATGCGCTTTAGATAGATTGACATTGCTGTGCATTTTGTGAATTTGTTAATTGGAATTATTTCTAGGTATAGACGTTCAATGCCTGCCCTTCCTGTGCCACCGTGCCCCCCCGCCCTCCCTCTCGCAGCTGGTATACAACCTTCAGCCCGTCACACCTGCCAGCCCGCGTTTCCCAGAAACCCCGACCCCTTCTGCCCTTACCTGTTACAGTGAAAGGAGCGGATCCGCCCGTGGCACCAACTTCTCCGCCCACCGCGAAGTATCCTTGGGACAGAGCAGGCCATCGCTCAGCGTCACCGGATGATCTTCGCAGTCACTCTCGAACTCCTGTTCCCGGGATCCTCCGCACTCCGCTGCAACCTCCTAATCTGCTCTGTGCTGCTGGCAGTCACCTGTGACCTCGCTCAGTCACTTGTGAGCTCCACAGTGCGCAGGTGAGCCCCGCACTCTCAGACAAGCTCACCGATAGTGTCAGAGATCTGCCGGGCACCTGCAAGCTCCCCAGCCACCGCGGAGCTTCCCTATCACCTGCGAGTGTCTGACGTCACATGCAAACTCCTTAGGGCACCTGAGAGTTCCTGAAGCCACCTGCAAGCTCCCCAGCCACCGTGGAGCTTCCCTATCACCTGCGAGTGTCTGACGTCGCGTGCAAACTCCTTAGGGCACCTGAGAGTTCTTGAAGCCACCTGCAAGCTCCCCAGCCACCACGGAGCTTCCCTATCACCTGCGAGTGTCTGACGTCACGTGCAAACTCCTTAGGGCACCTGAGGGTCCTGAAGCCACCTGCAAGGTCCCCAGCCACCGCGGAGCTTCCCTATCACCTGCGAGTGTCTGACGTCACGTGCAAACTCCTTAGGGCACCTGAGAGTTCCTGAAGCCACCTGCAAGGTCCACAGCCACGGCGGAGCTTCCCTATCACCTGCGAGTGTCTGACGTCACGTGCAAACTCCTTAGGGCACCTGAGAGTTCCTGAAGCCTCCTGCAAGCTCCCCAGCCACCGCGGAGCTTCCCTATCACCTGCGAGTGTCTGACGTCACGTGCAAACTCCTTAGGGCACCTGAGAGTTCCTGAAGTCACTCGAAGCTCCCCAGCCACCGCGGAGCTTCCCTATCACCTGCGAGTGTCTGACGTCACATGCAAACTCCTTAGGGCACCTGAGAGTTCCTTAAGCCACCTGCAGCTCCCCAGCCACCGTGGAGCTTCCCTATCACCTGCGAGTGTCTGACGTCACATGCAAACTCCTTAGGGCACCTGAGCGTTCCTGAAGCCACCTGCAAGCTCCACAGCCACCGCGGAGCTTCCCTATCACCTGCGAGTGTCTGACGTCACATGCAAACTCCTTAGGGCACCTGAGAGTTCCTTAAGCATCCTGCAAGCTCCCTTTGCCACACGCTAAGTCCCCAGTCACCTGCAGTACAAGATCACACCTGGAGCTCACCTATACGCCCCTGTCTCCTATAACGTTTTCACTGGTGGAACATTCAGAGCAGGCGTGGGTTCCTCTCCCACGCACTCTTGACCCCCCTACCCCAAGTAGAGTTACCCTCAGATATCAGATAACCCCCGTGTCAGTCTTGGCACATCGCTTGTCACTTGTGGGCTCCTCCCCCAGGTGCTCATTGGCTCTGCCTCTCACAGTAAATAACTGGCTTCTTCACTCCCTGATCGGCTCCCCGAGGACTTCCTAAACATGAGAAATGTGATTATATAAACAAAGCAGGTTAACTCATTACACAAAATGAAAGAGAAATGCAATAATATGTCAGCATTTCCTTTCTTTGCAATAGTTGCACCTTCTTAATGTCATACTGTTAATTACTGTTTGGCACAGTACTATATATTTTTGAGCACGCGAGTAGGAAGAAACTGAAAATACCCCCACGTCACACCAAAGCTCTTATGGCACCAAGCAAATGAAGCAATTCATCATGACCCTCCGCAGAAGATATCTCTAGTCTCTTCCATCAATCTATCCATTCATCCTTTCATCCTACCATTTACCTACTGATGTCCACCATTTAACCTTTACATTATATTGGCTCTTCAGTCTTTCATCAATCATTCAGTTTTTCACCATTCCGTCTATCCACCCTTCATATCTAAACCTATCCATCCATCCATCCATCCATCAACCCATCTCCAAACCTATCCATTCATCCTTTCACTCATCCATCTCTTTATCCACCCTTTCCCTCATCCATCAATCCTTTCGCTCATCCATCCATCAACCCTTTCACTCCTTTATTCCATCCACCCATTCACTCAATCCCTCCTTTCACTCATCCATCATCCACCCTTTAATCCATCTTCCCTACCTTTCATTCATCCATCCAATCTTTCACTTAGCCACCCATCATCCGCCCTTTCATCCAATCATCCACCCTCTTTCACCGATACATGCTTTCACTCATCCATCCATCTATTCATTCATCCATCTATATACACCCTTGCTCACTCATCCATCCACTCACTCAGCCAGTCACCTACCCACCCTCCCTGATACGTTATTTATGAATCTTTGTCGCAGAGCAAACATGTACAAAGTGCCACATATTTTCTTTAAAATACCTCTTGAGAGTGTCTTGATTCTCTTTCTCTTTCTTTCACTTTTTTCTTACAGAAACAGGCATACACACAACTATAGTAGACACACAAAAGTCTCCGGTATAATAAAAGCCATCTTTGCTCTTCACCTACTCTGGCTTTTTTAATTGCCACCAGGGCCAGACTGGCCGTAGCCTGATTGCCACTGCCAGGGGACTGACATGATTCCTGTGCTTGCGCAAACGCACAGGATAGTGTGAATGTGATTTACAGCACAGGGCCTGAATGGACCCTGCTCTTTCAAGCACAGACTGATGGTGAGCACCCAGACATTATTCAAATGAGCTCTGCTGATTAGCTCCGCTGGGGCTCAGATCGGGGCTGCAGAAGCGGCGCCTTGGCTGCCAGAGACACGTTCCACTCCTGCTCACCAGCACAGCTAATGAGCCTACCATTTCATGAGTACCAGTACTCTCCAGGGCAGTAGAGGTGTGCCGGTACTCAGAGTGATAAATCAAAGAAGTTCTGGTACTCAGTACCGGTGAGTACTGTCCCATTTAAAGCACTGACTATTGGCTTAGTCAATGTCTTTCAGCCATGTTGGATGGCAGCGCAGAGGCTGTGCAGTATGTCTGAGAGTTAGGGAAAAAAGTGCTGTGACAGAGCCAGCACTGGCCAGGGGGAACTGTGATCCATTTTCTTAGTATGAGATTATTCTCTGCCTTCACGAAAAAAGTTTTCTGGAAGAAATTACAATACCACCTTGTCAGCAAATGTAGACCAACAAGAAATTAAAATACACATTTATGCATCAATCTTTAGGTCTCGCCTAAGCAATCCCGTTAGGGATGCTGGCGAGATTATAGTAAGGCTTTCAAAAAGTGTACCCAAACTGCAGATCGGGTACAGTTCATGTTAGCCGGGCGCGTGCACATCGCACACCATCGTCATCAGACGCAGACTTCAAAGAAAGCCGCTTCCCCGCACCCGCCACCCAATGCCTAGAGCTTGTTTAACTTTCCGGCAGTTAACCCTTTTTTTACACTGCGCGCTCCTCTCCCGACCGTTTGTTTTCTCCTCATGTTTACATAAATTAACTTTGGTGAAACCAGCTTGAGCCTGCCGTTCCTACACACACGCACAGACACACACACACACCTATCTATCTATCTATGGCCCTCACTCTATCTATCTATCGCCCTCACTCTATCTGTCTATCTATCTATCACCCTCACTCTATAGCCCTCACTCTATCTATCTATCGCCCTCACTCTATCTTTCGCCCTCACTCTATCTGTCTATCTATCTATCACCCTCACTCTATAGCCCTCACTCTATCTATCTATCACCCTCACTCTATCTATCGCCCTCACTCTATCTGTCTATCTATCTATCACCCTCACTCTATAGCCCTCACTCTATCTATCTATCGCCCTCACTCTATCTTTCGCCCTCACTCTATCTGTCTATCTATCTATCGCACTCACTCTATCTATCGGCCTCACTCTATCTATCGGCCTCACTCTATCTATCGCCCTCACTCTATCTATCGCCCTCACTCTATCTATCACCCTCACTCTATCTATCACCCTCACTCTATCTGTCGCCCTCACTCTATCAATCTATCGCCCACACACTATCTATCGCCCTCACTCTATTTATCGCCCTCACTCGATCTATCGCCCTCACTCTATCTATCTATCGCCCTCACTCTGTCTATCGCCCTCACTCTATCTATCGCCCACACTCTATCGCCCTCACTCTATCTATCTATCTATCTATCTATCTATCTATCTATCTATCTCCCTCACTCTATCTATCGCCCTCCAGAAGCTTCTTTAGGCTCTGGGATTCCAAAATGCAACCCACAGTCCTCCATGCTATGTACCAGTCACTCACGTACATCTCATCATGCACACCTAAAGTTTCACATGCTGTCCAGCACTACACACTACCCTTGCAGGTCTGATTACTACTGAACACAAGCTGCAAATGTGTTTGTGTCACGTAACTCCAGGTAGAAGCAGTAGCCCTCTGCCATCACAAGGGTAGTATTTGGTGTGCCCCTTCCTGTGTAAACAAACCACATTTCTGCGAGACTGGCCTAGATCATGGTACTCATGCATGACCAAGTTTTTACACAAGGCTGATCCATAGCAGATTTTCAAGATAACTACTGGCCGCGCGCTCCTATCTGAGAACTCTGTGTGTGGCTCTGTCTATGTGTGTGGCTGTGTATGGCTCTGTGTGTGTGTGTGTGTGGCTCTGTGTGTGTGTCTCTGTGTGTGTGTGTGTGACTCTGTGTGTGTGTTTGTGACTCTGTGTGTTGCTGTGTGTGTGTGTGGCTCTGTGTGTGTGTGGCTCTGTGTGTGACTCTGTGTGTGTGTGTGGCTCTGTGTGTCTGTGGCTCTGTGCGTGTGTGGCTGTGTGTGGTTCTGTGTGTGTGGCTGTGTGTGTGGCTGCGTGTGTGTGTGGCTCTGTGTGTGTGTCTGTGGCTCTGTGTATGTGTGTGTGGCTCTGTGTGTGTGGCTGTGTGTGTGTGTAGCTATGTGTGGCTCTGTGTGTGTGTGTGTGTGTGTGTGTGTGGCTCTGTGTGTGTGTGTGGCTCTGTGTGGCTCTGTGTGTGAGTGTGTGTGGCTGTGGCTGTGTGTGTGGCTCTGTGTGTGTGGCTCTGTGTGTGTGTGGCTCTGTGTGTGTGTGGCTCTGTGTGTGTGGCTCTGTGTGTGTGGCTCTGTGTGTGTGGCTCTGTGTGTGTGTGTGGCTCTGTGTGTGTGGCTCTGTGTGTGTGTGGCTCGGTGTGTGTGGCTATGTGTGGGTGTGTGTGGCTCTGTGTGTGTATGTGTGGCTGTGTGTCTGTGTGTGTGTGGCTCTGTGTGGGTGTGGCTCTGTGTGTGTGTGTGGCTCTGTGTGTGTCTCTGTGTGAGTGTGTGGCTGTGTGTGTGTGGCTGTGTGTGTGTGTGTGGCTCTGTGTGTGTGTATAGCTCTGTGTTTGTGTGTGTGGCTCTGTGTGTGTGTGGCTCTGCGTGTGTGTGTGTGGCTCTGCGTGTGTGTGGCTCTGTGTGTGTCTGTGTGGCTCTGTGTGTCTGTGGCTCTATGTGTGTGTGTGTGTGTGGATGTGTGTGTGTGTGGCTGTGTGGGGGGCTCTGTGTGTGTGTGTGGAGGTGCAAATGCAATAGGTCTCATATTTGCGATAGATTAAGCTATTGGCATTGTAAATGACAATGCCCTTTATTTATCTGTTTTCAAAACCAACAAATAAATAAAAAGTTTGTCATTTACAATGCCAATAGCTCTAGCTTTTCTGAGTCCCTTGCTCACTTTGCCACTGGATTCAAGCAAGCCGGGCTGAAGACGGCTGATTTGCCAGAAACCGGTCCTCGGAAGCTTGTTTCCGGTCCAGGGAAGGCATGGCTTGGCAGTTCGGGCTGGACTGTTCCCATGAGGCACAGGGTCAGACTGATTTGCTTATGGCCATGTCTGAACTGGGGTGGCAGAGTGGGCTAAAGAACGGTGATGGATTAAACCCAGATCTGTTGACTGGGTGTGAGTGTTTGATTGGTTCAGATGCTCTGTCCATCACCACCCCCTTTTGCACTGCTTTGTTCGCCATAAGTTGGCAGGGTATGCTCAGACGTGAGTCCCTTGCTCACTTTGCCACTGGATTCAAGCAAGCCGGGCTGAAGACGGCTGAAATGCCAGAAACCGGTCCTCGGAAGCTTGTTTCCGGTCCAGGGAAGGCATGGCTTGGCAGTTCGGGCTGGACTGTTCCCATGAGGAACAGGGTTCAGACTGATTTGCATATGGCCATGTCTGAACTGGGGTGGCAGAGTGGGCTAAAGAACGGTGATGGATTAAACTCAGATCTGTTGACTGGGTGTGAGTGTTTGATTGGTTCAGATGCTCCGTCCATCACCACCCCCTTTTGTACCGCTCTGTGTGTGTGGGGCTCTGTGTGTGTGTGTATGTGTGGCTCTGTGTGTGTGTGTGGCTCTGTGTGTGGCTCTGTGGCTCTGTGTGTGGCTCTGTGTGTCTGTGTGGCTCTGTGTGGCTCTGTGTGTGTGGCTGTGTGTGTGGCTGTGTGTGTGGCTGTGTGGGGCTCTGTGTGTGTGTGTGGAGGTGCAAATGCAAAAGGTCTCGTATTTGCGATAGATGAAGCTATTGGCATTGTAAATGACAATGCCATTTATTTATCTGTTTTCAAAACCAACACATAAATAAAAAGTTTGTCATTTACAATGCCAATAGCTTTAGCTTTTCCGAAGGCGAGACTGTTGCATTGTAAATGCTTGTTGTAGATAGTTTCCTTTTTCACAAATTGTTTTCCTTTTCTCACGGTCCGGAAGAATCGCCAGTGATCTTACATAGACAACCACTAGGCGAGAAACATGTAGACCATCAAGGAGTAGAGTAGAGTTTCTTACACCTAGCTTACAGAAACACACTACCCTCCTTTTCTATTTTTATTTAGGTAAGGTACCCAACAGAATAAAGTTTTGCAGAGGAATCCTTAACCTATTTTAATACACTGCACTTACATCTACATCTGACTAGGCTCTCTCACCCCCACTGCACCCTTATGGCAAACAAAAGATCTCCGATAAAGAGCCCCTTTAAGGGTGCCCGTTGGGCATTGCAGCGCCGGCCCAACGAGGAGCAGGCTTAAATGATGAAGCATGACACCTAGTTTGCTGGGTGTGTGAGAGCCCTAGTTCCAAAAGGAGGAATTCCCCTCCTCCTCTCCTTTTATGACCCCTGTCTTACCTACTCCACCGGACACACTTGTCTAGGTGGGTTTCAGTGACCAATATTTCATCTAGGAACTGTGTACCCTCTCTTTTGTTGCATTGTATTTGGGCAAGTACGCTGGACCTCCATAAAAGCCCTACCACTTTTCCTTCTCTGTTGATAAACAGTGTCATAGACAAGCAGGGTGGCACAGACACCAATGTTAAGGCAAGAATTTGCAAATCAAGGGCTGGCTTTATTCAGCGAAAGAAGATATGGTGCTCCAAGGATCCAAGACTGCAAACCAAGATCAAGCTTTTTAACACTAATGTAAAATCAGTTCTTCTGTATAGCGCAGAAACTTGGAGGACATCAGTAACCATCACCAACAAAGTTCAGACCTTCATGAAACACCTATCCGAGAAAAATCTGCTGGCCACAAAAAGCCAGCAACAACGATCTATAGCAGCAGACTTCCCAATTCCCCGCTTATGAAGAAATCATGAAAAGGCACTTGGGCTAGATGGGTCACGCAGTTTGCAAGCCCGCATCAAACAGCACAGGATGAGCCCTGACCTGAAATCCTCAGGATAGAGGAAAAGAGGAAGGCCAAGAAACATCTGGCCCCAAGGCCCTAGAGGCTGACTGCAAGGAAATGAGTTAGACCTGGGGTCAGATTGAAAGAAAAGCTCAGGACAGAGATGGCTGGAGAGTCCTGGTTTATGGCCAACACCCTAGGAGGGGTAGTGTGCATAAGTAAGTAAGTAAGTGAAGCATTCACTACTGTTTTTAACATTGGCAGATGACTCCTACCATCTAGCAAGGCTCTTTTCTCTTCCTAATTGATTTCATCTTATGAAATTCGTTTGAGTTGTGCAAACCAGGGAATTGTCCTGCATTAGTATGTCAGGACATGCTTTTGTACTGTAAAATATTGTCTATCAACGTCATCCAGCACAACACAAATCAAATCTCCACTGCATATCCACTGCTATCCATCTAATTTTCACGTATGCCCTGCTGTGCCCGCTTATAGATGTCTCCCTAAGCCTCTTTGCACTCTTCCAACAGTTTAGCATATTGATCAAGGCCCACATCTTCAGACAATAAATCCCCCCAGTAGTTCATAATATTCATAGCTTCATTGTACTTCTCCTGAACTATGTATCACAAGCTGTATCCTGTATTACCCCCATATCTGGTGTCAGAATCCTTTATCTCACATTGACTTTAAGCACTAAATGTTTCAAACCTAGTGTAAATACTTGTTGGATGGCATGTGTGGCTGTTGTTACACATGCTTAGCATAAGTCCTCCATCTAATGTTGGGCTTGAAAGTGTGCAAGTTGTTTTTCTTTGAAGAAGTATTTCGAATAATGAGGTATAGTGACTCCTTTTGCTTGCAATGCGCATGGTCCTCAACTCTATTGTGAGATTGTTTTTTTCCGCCGCCATCTGGGTCTTTTGTGTACTCCTCTGCTCCTTCTTGGAATCGTTGCAAAAACTAGCATTGAGGCCTCTAACGTCGGCATTGTTATTAGTCACAGTTACTTATAGTATGCTTCTGTTGCCTATCAACGACGACGCGTTCCAGCCGACCAAGTCGCGGAGGACCTTCGACCTTCGGGGCAGATTCTTCTTTCCAAACTCCAGTCACATTATGCCTTGCTGGTGATGAAGCGAACGCCTTTTCATTTTTGCTCACACTGTCACGCCAGGTTTCCACACACCGACAAACACCTGGTGTATAACTTGTGTTTGTCACTAGATCTTCAGGAATCCCTCTGGGAGGCGTGTAAGTTCTTCCAATCAAAAAAGATGCTGCAAGATCGGCACGCAAGCCGACTCAAAATGTCCAGATGAAGAGTGGACAAGACTCACAGCATTTTTGAATCTGAAGAATACCAACACACAAGCTCAAGCTCAGGCCTCAGTAGTGGATGAGGGATCCTTCTCCTATGGTTACAGTTTGGGATCTGAACTCGAAATTGAGGTCATTCCACTGGGTCAAACTGTGAGTAATGTGCCCCATCCATCTGGACCACAGTCTCAACAAACTATCCCTAAAGATCAGCAGTCTGGCTTAGACCAACTGAAGCCTTTGCATGGGCCACCACTGGCTTCAGGCCATGGTCAGCACTGAACAGCTATACCAGAAACACCTAGCCCCAGCTCGGCACCCAAGCGTCAGCATAAGGCCATGCACCAGTCATTGGCCCTGAGTCGAGACTCTGAATCGAAAGCCCCGGCACCAAAACCTAGGTGTGCCTTGGCACCAAAATCAAGTACTTCCTTCACCGAGAACATCTGTATCGAAAAGTGCTTCTGAACATAAGTCACCTACTTCAGTCTAACAAAAGACCAGCTCTGAATCTGTCGAACTGGTACTTGAGAGGCTACAAGAACATCTCGATACCAGACAAAACCAACTGCTAATTCACCCAGACACTGGTAGAGTTATGACTGTGCCTCCACAAAGCAAAGACAAGCCAGCAAAGAGACTGTTGACTTTTGAGGACGCATTGGACAGCCCATGTCCACCAAAGCATAGGAAAAAAGGTGTATAAAGCCACCAGTCAACCACCCATTACCCCACGACCAGTGATGCCAAGGGCACACTCCACCGCATTCACCTCCTGGAGACTCACAGTACGCCCCAGAAGGTTCTATTAATTCCTTTGAGGTACATGGGAACCATGAAGATGACGGAAACCAATACTCTTTTCCCCCTCTAGACTATCTGCGGGACACATGCGACACAGCCCGCCTGCAGACATGGAACTGGATTTATATGAGGCTAAACCTTCCCCTCCAGATGATACTACAACATACCACGGCATCATAGCTAGAGCAGCTAGTTATCATAAGGTTCAGATCCACACAGAACCATTAGAGAATGAGTTCGAGGCATGTGGGCTGCTAAATTCATATCTTAGCATTAGATCGCCGCCTAGTGTTGGGCTCGGATGATTGCACATTGTTGTCCTGGAAGAGTCTTCGAAGTATCCTGAGATAGGTGGCTCCTCCCCTGGACTACAGTGCGCATGGGCATCGGCTCCATCCCCAGATTGTTTTTTTCCGCCATTGGGTTCGGATGTGGTCTCGACGTCTTACTGTCGGAACCAAGTAAAACTAACTTTTAGCGGCCAAAAGGCCTCGATTTCTTGCGTCGGTATTGTCTGCGCACGGTCTCGAGTCTTCCGTCTCTTGGAGCCGGAATAAGCGGAGTTTTCTTCGCTCTCTGAACTTTGAGGCCTTCTCATCGCGACACGACTGCAAGCCTTTACGGACATGGAGCGGAGCCCGTTTAAGTACTGCCCGCTCTGTGGGTCCAAGTACCCGCACATCGATCTACACCCCGTGTGTAACAAGTGCCTTTCGCCGGACCACGACGACGGCAAGTGCAAGGCCTGTGCACAGTTCCGCTCCAAGAAGACTCTCAAGCTTCGGCGCGCGGTGCGCTTGGAAGCTAGGCAAGCGGCCCCGGATCCGGAGAACATCTTCGGCGACCAGGAAGAAGAGGTCCAGGGTCGCCATCTACAAATCTCCCCATCACAGACGGAGGTCGAGGCGGATCCGGGAGACGACAACGGAGTCGCGGGTCAAGTCCTCGAATACGTCGAAGAGGTAGGAGACGACGATGAGATTTATGGGGCCGCGGCAGACAGCTCGGGGGACGAGCTCTGCCCCGAAGGTTACGAAGATGCCGACCGGGACACGGGATCGCCTGTCGGCCTTACCCAGGACCCGTTGCCGCAAGCCACAGCCCCGCCTTCAGGCCCGGCTACGGACTCACTTGCTGGGCACGCTGTTTCGAAACCGAAACTGAAACCATCGGGGTCGTCAACACCTAAAATGGCCGACCCGAAAACGAAACTGAAACCTAAGGACTCGAGTGTCCCTAAGATGGCTGCCGTGCCGGTGAAGAAATCGGTGCCCGTCACCCCATCGGCTCCGTCGACCTCCGGTCCGCAGAAGCCGAGGAAGTCTGTCGATTCCGATGCTCCAAAATCGAAACCGACGCCCGAGGAAGGGGCCCCCAAGAAAGATGGTCGGCACGGATCAGCGACTACGGCGCCGTCCAAGCCCGCCAAGGTCGGCTCCAAAGAGGCTACGCACAAGAAGTCTGCGCCCCGGCCTCAAGACTCGGAGGTGCCGAAGACGGGTTCCGCGCCCAAAACGCACACGGCCCTCGAAGACGTCGGATCCGAGGGACCGCTCAAAGCATCCTTGTCGGCGACGAAACCCACTGGCAGTGTACCGTCCCCCATTGCGGAGTCACTGCAGAGAATCAGGGAGAAAGCCTTTGCTCCATCGGCTCCGATGCCATCACCGCAGCCGCAGAAGGACACTCCGGCAAAGCCTTCTGGAAAACTCCTCTTTCTTTTGCCACCTAAGGAGGCGCCGAAAGCGTTTTCGACGAAATCGGCTCCGAAACAGGGTTCCTCGCTGGCTGGCCCTCTTCCACGTCGTGTTCTGGAATCGGAAGACGATTCAGAGCGTTTCATCGATGCTGCCACCGGCAAGCTGACACTCTATAAAAGGAAGATCACTTCGGAGCCAGTGGACTCCTACATCATCCCACTGAAGAAAAAGAGGGTGCCCCTTGACGCCTCAGGCCTCACGGAACCGATCCAGCCTCCTCCAAGACGGAGCCCTACTCCCTCCCCAGAGCACTCTGTGGGTGAGGGGTATGATGAGGATGAGCAGTACAATTTTCCTATCGATGAACCTGATGTGCTACCGGATTCATACGATGACACTGGTGACCAGAACACCCAAGGTGTGGGCCAAGACCCGCAGACCTTTAATGCACGTGCATCCCCGACTGAGGACTCAGCAGGCTTTCATGCACTAATTGAAAGGGCGGCAGCCAATCATGATGTGGACATGCATGCCGACCCGGTTGAGGAAGACTTCCTTTTCGACACCTTTGCAATATCTGAAAGGACAGTAAAAACACTTCCTATGCTGAAAGGTGTCCTCAAACATGCTGGGGACATTTTTAAGGAGCCTACGAGGGCGAGAGTGGTCAACCCTCGCATTGAAAAGAAGTACAGGCCTGCACCTGCGGACCCCGCCTACATCCGGGGACAATTGCCACTGGACTCTCTTGTGGTTGCCAATGCCAGGAAACGTGCCAACTCCCAGACAACGGGTGAAGCTCCTCCCCCGGATAAAGAGTCCAAAGTGCTAGAGGCAGGAGGCAAAAGAGTGGCTGCACAGGCAGCAAACTTTTGGCGCATCGCCAATACACAGGCGCTCCTGGCGCGTTACGACAGGGCGCACTACGACACCCTAGAACAGGTTATACAACACCTGCCCCCACAGTTCCAAGAGGGCACCAAAATGCTTATTGAGGAAGGAAAGCTGATCTCAAACGCAGCCATCAAGTGTGCACTTGACGCTGCGGACACAGCTGCTAGGGCTATCAACACTAGCGTTATGCTGAGAAGACAAGCGTGGCTCCGCATCTCAGGGTTTAAACCGGATATTCAGACAACAATTCTTAATCAGCCAGTCAATCCTGATAGTCTGTTTGGTCCGGATGTTGACACCACCCTAGAGAAAATAAAGAAGGACACAGAAACTGCTAAGTCTATGGGGGCCCTACAGTCCCAACAGTTTCGTGGCAGCAATTTTCGTCGCTCAGGTGCACGTGGAGTCACCAGAGGACAAATGGGTCAACAATCCCAGTTCTCCAAAGGTGGGGCGCAATCCTCGTTCACTAAACAGAACAAGGGAGGTTACAGGAATAACCGCAACAGAGGTCGCGGCAGAGGAAACAACAGCTCCCGCACCTCTACTCCAAGCAAACAGTGACTCTCTGTCACTGCCCCCCGACCACCTAACACCTGTCGGGGGGAGACTGCAGCAGTTCCTGCCCGTCTGGAGAAACATCACCACAGACAGGTGGGTGCGACAACTAGTCCAGTATGGGTATTGCCTAGAGTTGAAATCCACTCCACCCAACATCCCACCAAGGCAAAGGCCTATGTCCGCAGAGCACTTGCACTTATTGCAGCAGGAAGTGGTGGCGATGCTGCAAAAAGGCGCAATCGAGCTCGTGCCGGTGGGGGAGGAAGGCACAGGGGTATATTCCCTGTACTTCCTTATTCCAAAGAAGGACGGTTCTCTCAGGCCCATTCTCGATTTACGTCCCCTCAACCTGTACATACTATCGGAACATTTCCACATGCTTACACTGCAGCAGATTCTTCCCTTGCTAAACCAGGGAGACTTCTTAGCAACCTTAGATCTCAAGGATGCTTATTTCCACATTCCACTACACCCGTCACACAGGAAATACCTCAGGTTCACTATTCAAGGCAGGCACTACCAGTTCAAAGTCCTACCCTTCGGAGTCACAACAGCCCCGAGGGTGTTCACCAAGTGTCTAGCGACAGTGGCGGCGCACCTCAGGAGGCAGAATATCCATGTCTACCCCTACCTAGACGACTGGCTCGTACAAGCCAAGTCGGAGCAACAGTGCGCCGCAGACATGTCGACTACAATTCGCCTGCTTCACGATCTGGGTTTCTCCCTGAACTACCCAAAATCGCATCTTCAGCCGGCACATGTCCGGCAGTTCCTGGGTGCTACAATCAACACCCTGACAGCCATGGCTCAGCCAAACCAAGTCAGAATCGACAGCATTCAGTCGCTAATCCAACGATTCAGACCACAACACTCCCTGCCAGCGAGAGTGTTCATGCAGTTGATAGGCATGATGGCCTCCTGCATCTTCATAGTCCCTCACGCACGGTTGCATATGCGCCCGCTCCAGGAGTGCTTAGCGAATCAGTGGACACAGGCTCGTGGCCAATTGACAGACCTAGTGTTGGTTACCAGTCGGGCATACGACTCTCTGCATTGGTGGACTCCACACAACCTTTGCAAGGGCCGACTGTTCCAAGAGCCTGTGCCGCAGATTGTCCTGACAACGGACGCATCTCTCCAGGGATGGGGAGCTCATGTGCTCACTTACACAGTGCAGGGACTATGGACGACGCAGCAACAGGAGATGCACATCAACTATCTGGAACTGATGGCAATCTTCATGGCGCTCAAGTCCTTCATTGTACATCTGAGCAACAAGGTCGTGCTAGTCCGGACGGACAACATGACCGCGATGTACTACATTCAAAAGCAGGGAGGCACCCACTCGCCACAGCTGTCTCATCTGGCTCAGAGCATGTGGAAGTGGGCCATTCAGAGGAACATTTTCCTCATGGCAGAACACCTCCCAGGAAAGGACAATCAGATGGCGGATCTGCTCAGCAGATACAGCCATCAGATGCACGAGTGGGAGATACACCCTTCTGTTCTCCACCCGTACTTCCAGCAGTGGGGTCATCCGGAGATAGACCTGTTTGCCACAAAGGAGAACGCAAAATGCCAACTCTTTGCCGCCAGGTTCCCTCACCCACAGTCGCAGGGGAATGCGATATGGATGAACTGGTCAGGCAAATTTGCGTACGCTTTTCCGCCAGCCCCTCTAATACCGCTGGTCGCAAGAAAGCTAAGGCAGCACTCCATGACTCTCATCCTGGTTGCTCCAACGTGGGCACGCCAGGCTTGGTACACCACGTTCCTCGAACTCTCAGTGGTGCCGCATCAAAGACTGCGCCTCACGCCCAGTCTTTTGACGCAGAACCATGGAGACATTCAGCATCCAGATCCACAACAGCTCAACCTGGCGATCTGGCTCCTGAGGTCCTAGAGTTTGGATACCTTAACCTACCTCCAGAATGCATGAGTATCATCAAGGAGGCGAGGAAACCAACTACTAGAGCATGCTATGCTGCTAAGTGGAAGCGTTTTGTCATCTACTGTACGTCCAATGACATCAACCCACTAGATGCGTCTATCCCCAACATCATTTGCTATCTGTTGCATCTTTACAAGTGCAATCTAGCGTACACTTCCATTAGGATACATCTATCAGCCATAGCGGCTTATCTTCAGAACAGGCAGCACCTCTCTGTCTTCAGAGTGCCCGCCATTAAAGCCTTCCTCGAAGGTCTGAAGAGAGTCATTCCCCCAAGGACACCACCAGCTCCGGTGTGGAACCTCAACGTCGTTCTCACCAGACTGATGGGACCACCATTTGAGCCACTGCACTCGTGTGAGCTCCAATTCCTTACGTGGAAAGTAGCCTTTCTTATAGCTATTACGTCTCTGAGGCGTGTCAGTGAGCTGCAAGCGCTCACAATCCAAGAGCCATTCATTCAAATTCACCCAAATAGGGTAGTGCTACGCACTAACCCTAAATTCCTTCCTAAGGTGGTGTCACAGTTTCATCTAAATCAGACCATTGACTTACCAGCATTCTTTCAAAACCCGCAAACGGTGGCGGAAAGGATGCTCCATACCTTAGATGTACGAAGGGCGTTGATGTACTACATAGACAGGACACAACACTTTCGAAAGACTAAGCAACTCTTTGTTGCCTTCGCACCACAACACAAAGGCAACCAAATCTCCAAGGCAGGGATAGCCAGGTGGATTGTTAAGTGCATCCAGATATGTTATCAGAAAGCGAAGCGCACTTTAACAATACCCCCCAGGGCGCACTCCACACGCAAACTGGGGGCATCCATGGCTTTTCTGGGGAACATTCCTTTGGAGGACATTTGCAGAGCAGCCACGTGGGTCACACCACACACCTTCACAAAACACTACTGTGTTGATGTACATTCCAAACAGCAAGCTGCTGTAGGACAGGCTGTTCTCAAAACACTTTTTCAGGTTTCTGCAGCTGGCACGGGCAACCGCCGCTGATGGAGGGACTGCTATGTATTCTATGCTAAGATATGAATTTAGCAGCCCACATGCCTCGAACTGAATATGCTACTTACCAGTATGCATCTGTTCTTGGCATGTAGGGCTGCTAACATTCATATCGCCCGCCCTCCTCCCCGGTGCCTGTCGCAGCTGCAGATATACTATTGTATCTATTCATTAGCATGGACATCCTTTACACTTTTCACTCCATCTTCTGCCACAATGGCGAAAAACAATCTGGGGATGGAGCCGATGCCCATGCGCACTGTAGTCCAGGGGAGGAGCCACCTATCTCAGGATACTTCGAAGACTCTTCCAGGACAACAATGTGCAATCATCCGAGCCCAACACTAGGCGGCGATCTAATGCTAAGATATGAATGTTAGCAGCCCTACATGCCAAGAACAGATGCATACTGGTAAGTAGCATATTCATTTTTTAATATGAGACACTTTCATCCACTCAGTGTTTGGCACAATATCTGCCCATGTTAAAGTTATGCTAAGACATACCACAGACTTTTTTAAAGACTCCGTAAAAGCAAGCTTCATTACACCACGAGTGGATAAAAAGTATACTCTGTCCCCTACAGATCCAACATATATAAAGTGTCATCTACCACCAGACTCCCTAGTGGTTGCTACAGCAAGAAAGAGGACAAACTCACAAACATCTGGCAAGGCACCCCCACCAGACAAAGATGCAAGAAAAATAGATCCCCTTTTGTATCGCGGGTAAAAGAGTGGCAGCCCAAACAGCCAACCAGTGGAGGATAGCCAAATCCTTTGGTCTCCTTTCCCGTTATGACAGTGCACATTGGGACGAAATGGAGGAGCTTCTCCAACATCTCCCTGAAGAATATAAGAAAAGGGCACTTGAAATTGCTTCAGAGGGTAAACTAATGTTCGAGGCATGTGGGCTGCTGAATTTATATCTTTGCATAGATCGCCGCCTAGTGTTGGGTCCGGATGATTGCACATTGTTGTCCTGGAAGAGTCTTCGAAGTATCACAAGATAGGTGGCTCCTCTCCTGGACTACAGTACGCATGGGCATCCTCTCCATCCTCAGATTGTTTTTTTCCGCCATTGGGTTCGGATGTACTTCTTAACTCACGTTCGGAATATATGTAAAAACTTTTTCACAAGGCCAAAAGGCCTTCGGGGCGTCGGTATTGTCTTTCGTTCGGTGCCTCTTACTTGTTCCAGTTCTTCGGGCAGGACGTCGAAGGCTGCTTGCCTTTTCGACACCAAAGGCCCCATCCACGATCGACGATGGAACGGAGTCCATTCAAACGATGTCCCGTTTGCAACTCCAAATACCCTCACATCGATGTGCACCCGGTGTGCAATAAATGTCTATCACCGGACCACGACGAGGCCAGCTGCATGGCCTGTTCTCGATTCAGATCGAAGAAAACGCTACGGCTTCGGCGCGCCGCAAGACAGTCGGCGCCCGAACCGGAGGACATCTTCCAGGCTGACGACGAAGAGGGTGTAGTAGAAGAAGATCCTGATCAACAGTCGGATCCCGCGTCGGAGCAGAACTCGAACTATGATGAGGACGAAGAGGAAATCTACGTCCATGATGAAGACATCGTAGAGGTAGGAGACGACGCACAAGCCATCGGAGCCGTCGGCGACGACTCAAGTGATGAGCAGGGCCCAACCGCAGTAGCGGGGCCCAATAAAGACTCTGTACCTTCCAAGGCTCAGGTCGAGGCATCGCCGGAAGGCCTTAGCCAAGATCTTCATCCACGTTCTATAGCCCCGCTTCCAGGCCCGGCTAAGAACATTTCATAAGAGCCATCGGTCAATAAACCACAATCAGTGGAAAAATCAAAACCGAAACCTACAGACACTAAATCGAAACCGAAACTGGTGAAAACAGTCATCGGCTCGACGACTTCGGAACCGATCAAGTCCAAAAGTGTCATCGACCCCTCGGGGTCGCAAGGGGGTGTCGACCCAAAGAACGGAGCGACTAAGCCCGTCTCTACAGTCAAGCACGTCACGCTCACGTCTTCGACGTCCGGGTCCAAAGATGGCGACGCTACCAGAGGACTCAAGGCTCAAAAGACCCTCGATCCGATGCTTCGGAAGCCACTAATGGTCAAGGCCTTCGAGTCAAAAACAAAACTCAACCCCAAAGAACATATCACGTCGAAGCAAAAGAGCGTACCTGCTGCGCACCAACAGCTCGAGTCGACGCCTGGCCATAAGCAACATGCTGAACACTCGAAGTCGGTCGGGTCGAAAACAACGCCTCCCTCGAAGAAGGTCAATCCGTCTTCAACGCTAACGGCGCAAATAAAGTACGGACTGCCCCCAACCGCACGACCTAAGGCGGTGCATCTCCAAAAGGGCACCGACACATCCAAATCATTGTCGGTAGCCTCAACCAATCAGCCCATGGAGGAGGACGTTCTGTTCCAGCCGCCATACTTAGACAATCAGTCGAAAGTATTCATCGACTCCGAATCAGGGAGACTCACTATTTATAAACGGAAAATCATTCCAGAATATCCTATGGAGTCATACAAAATACCACTCAAAAAGAAGAGGGACTCTGCCACCTCACCTGCTCTTTTTGAACCTATACAGTCCTTTGGACAAACCTGTGCCTATTCTCCCACACATGCCACTGAGGATGTAGAGGAAGGGTACAATGAAGAACAATTTAATTATCCTATTGACACGGATCAAGAGGAGTCCCAACCATGGACCGATCCTGTTGACCCTGATGAGCCACACACCGCGCCTGACACTCAGTCCTATGCGGTCAAGACATCACCTACTGAGGATACTGCTGCGTTTAACGCATTAATTGAGAGGGCAGCCCTTAACCATGATGTGGATATGCACGCTGACCCAGTAGAGGAAGACTTTCTGTTTGATACCTTCTCAACTTCAGAAAGATCAGTGAAGACGTTGCCTATGCTTAAAGGTGTGCTCAAACACGCTAGTGACATCTTTAAAGAACCAACAAGGGCAAGGGTCGTAAACCCCAGAATTGAAAAGAAGTACCGGCCTGCGCCTGTAGACCCTACGTATATCAAGCACCAACTCCCTTTGGACTCCCTGGTGGTGGCTAATGCTCGTAAGAGAGCGAACTCTCAGACAAGTGGTGATGTTCCTCCTCCGGACAAAGAATCCAAGATCTTGGAAGCTTCTGGCAAACGTGTGGCAGCACAAGCGGCGAATATTTGTAGAATCTCAAATACACAGGCCCTATTAGCCAGATATGATAGGGCTCATTACGACACGTTAGAGCAGCTACTGCAACACTTGCCTGATGCTTATAAGGAGGGAGCAGAAATGCTGATACAGGAGGGGAAGCTAATCTCAAACGCATCCATTAAATGTGCGTTAGATGCAGCTGACACAGCAGCTAGGGCCATCAAAACACTAGTGTGATGCTCAGAAGGCATGCCTAGCTACGCATATCTGGTTTCAAGTCACACATCCAAACAACTCTGCTTAATCAGCCAGTTAACCCTGACTTTCTATTTGGTCCTGATGTAGACACGACCCTAGAAAAAATTAAAAAGGACACGGAAACTGCCAAGTCCATGGGAGCTCTACAGTCACAACAGTTCAGGGGCGGTTCCTTTCGTCGCTCCGGTAACAGGGGAGCTTCTAGGGGACAAGCATCGCAGCAAGCCCAATACAATAAAAGCGGCACACAAACCACCTATAACAAGAGCAATAGGGGTGGATACCGTGGGAACAGCACCAAAGGCAGAGGATGGGGAAATAATAATGCCAGATCCTCCGCCACCAATAAACAGTGACGTCTTGTCACTGCCCCCGGACCATATAACACCGGTCGGGGGAAGACTTTAGCAGTTTCTGCCAGTCTGGGAAGGCATTACCACAGACAGGTGGGTGAGACAGCTTATACATTACGGATATTGTCTAGAACTAACCTCCACTCCACCCAACATACCCCCAAGGCACCGTCCTATCTCCGCAGAGCACATGCACTTATTGCAGCAAGAAGTCATCTCCATGCTGCAAAAATAGGCCATAGAACTCGTGCCTTTAGAACAACAGGGTACAGGGGTGTACTCTCTGTACTTCTTAATCCCAAAAAAGGACGAGTCTCTCAGGCCCATTCTAGACCTCAGACCCCTGAACCAATACATCCTGTCAGAACATTTTCACATGCTCACTTTGCAGCAAGTTCTACCATTGCTCAGTCAGGGGGATTTCCTGGCCACCCTAGATCTAAAGGAAGCATATTTCCACATTCCCATTCACCCCAGTCACAGGAGATATCTCAGGTTCACCATAAACAACCAGCATTACCAGTTCAAGGTCCTGTCTTTCGGGGTCACTACAGCCCCAGAGTGTTTACCAACTGCTTGGCGACAGTAGCTGCGCACCTTCGGAGACAACACATCCATATCTATCCTTATCTGGACGACTGGCTTATCCCAGCAAAGTCGGCCCAGCAATGTGCCAGCCACATATCCAGCACAATTCACCTCCTGCACAGTCTGGGATTTTCACTAAATTACCAAAAATCTCATCTTCAACCCGCACATCTACAACAGTACTTGGGCGCAGAAATAAACACTCTGACAGCAACAGCACGGCCAAACTCAGCAAGAGTCAACAGCATGCAAGTGCTGATTCAAAAATTCAGGCCCCAACACTCACTCCCAGCGCAAGTGTTTATGCAGCTGATAGGCATGATGGCCTCCTGCATCTTTATAGTCCCACACGCGAGGCTGCACATGCGTCCGCTTCAGGAATGCTTGGCGCGTCAGTGGAACCATGCTCAGGGGCAACTAAAAGACCTAGTGTTGGTGACCGGTCGTGCATACAACTCTCTGCATTGGTGGAACACACAAAACCTTTGCGGGGGACGACCGTTCCAAGAGCCTGTGCCACAAATAGTGCTGACAGCGGACGCATCTCTCCAGGGCTGGGGAGCGCATGTCCTCCATTACACAGTGCAGGGCCTATGGACGACGCAGCAGCAAAAGATGCACATCAACCTACTGGAACTGATGGCTATCTTCATGGCAATGAAGGCGTTCAAATTGCATTTGTGCAACAAAGTCGTGCAGATCCGGACGGACAACATGACTGCAATGTATTACATCCAAAAGCAAGGAGGGACACACTCTCCACAATTGTCACACCTAGCACAGAGCATGTGGAAGTGGGCCATTCAAAGGAACATGTTTCTCATGGCGGAACACCTCCCAGGCAAGGACAACCAGATGGCGGACCTGCTCAGCAGGTACAGCCATCAAATGCACGAGTGGGAGCTCCATCCCTCAGTGCTACAACCGTATTTCCAGCAGTGGGGTCATCCAGAGATAGACCTATTCGCCACACAAGAAAACGCAAATTGCCACACCTTCGCCGCCAGGTTCCCACACCCGCAGTCTCAGGGCAATGCGATATGGATGAACTGGTCAAACAGATTTGTGTAGGCTTTTCCTCCAGCACCGCTCATACCGCTGGTAGCGCGCAAACTGTGCCAGCACTCCATGACGCTCATCCTAGTTGCTCCAACGTGGGCAAGGCAAGCATAGTACACCACGTTCCTAGAACTTTCAGTGGTGCCCCACCAGCGACTGAGACTCACACCCAGTCTCCTCACTCAGTGCCATGGAGACATTCAGCACCCAGATCCGCAACAGTTGAGCCTTGCAATATTGCTCCTGAGGTCATAAAGTTTGGCTACCTAAACCGGCCCCCTGACTGTATGGACATCATCAAGGAGGCTAGGCGGCCTACAACCAGGGCGTGCTATGCGGCAAAATGGAAACGTTTTGTCATTTATTGTTCTAATAATAACATAAATCCACTAGATGCATCAACCCAAAACATCATAGGTTATTTATTGCACCTATACAAATGCAATCTGGCCTATAGTTCCATCAGGATACATTTAGCTGCAATGGCAGCTTATCTTCAGAACAGACAGCACCTTTCCCTTTTCAAAGTGCCTGCCATTAAAGCTTTTATGGAGGGACTCAAGAGGGTAATTCCTCCAAGACACCCACCTTCGCCTGTCTGGAATCTAAACATAGTTCTCACCAGACTAATGGGTCCACCCTTTGAACCTCTTCACTCTTGTGAAATACAATTTCTGACATGGAAGGTGGCCTTTCTAGTAGCGATCACATCGCTAAGAAGGGTTAGTGAGCTGCAAGCCCTCACTATTTAGGAGCCTTTCATTCAGATTCATGCTAATAGGGTAGTGCTGCGTACCAACCCTAAATGTATGCCTAAGGTGGTGTCACAGTTCCACATTAACCAAACAATTGAACTGCCAATATTCTTCCTAAATCCTGATTCAGTGGCAGACAGGGCACTGCACACACTTGATGTTAAAAGAGCTCTCCTGTATTACATAGACAGGACTAAAGATTTCAGAAAAACTAAGCAACTGTTTGTTGCCTTCTCTTCGCAGCACAAAGGCAACCCAATTTCAAAATCAGGTATAGCCAGATGGATTGTTAAGTGCATACAGTTCTGTTATCAAAAGGCTAAACGCACATTAACAGTTCCCCCAAGAGCGCATTCCACACGCAAATTAGGGGCATCCATGGCTTTCCTAGGTAACATTCCTCTAGAGGATATCTGTAGAGCAGCCACATGGACCACCATACACACATTCACCAAACACTACTGCGTGGATGTACACTCCAAACAGCAAGCTGCTGTAGGTCAGGCTGTTCTCAAAACTCTTTTTCAGACTGCTGCAGCTGGCACGGGCAATCACCGCTAAGGAGGATACTGCTATTTATTCAATGCAAAGATATAAATTCAGCAGCCCACATGCCTCGAACGGAATATGCTACTTACCAGTATGCATCTGTTCTTGGCATGTAGGGCTACTGACATTTATATCGCCCGCCCTCCTCCCCGGTGCCTGTCGCAGCTGTAGCACTCACATTATTTCTCAGGCATGGTCATCACTTACTGTATCATACTCCATCTCTGCCACAATGGCAAAAAACAATCTGAGGATGGAGAGGATGCCCATGCGCACTGTAGTCCAGGAGAGGAGCCACCTATCTCGTGATACTTCGAAGACTCTTCCAGGACAACAATGTGCAATCATCCGGACCCAACACTAGGCGGCGATCTATGCAAAGATATAAATGTCAGCAGCCCTACATGCCAAGAACAGATGCATACTGGTATGTACATATTCCTTCTAACACCTCCATTCGCTGTGCAGTGGATGCAGCTGATACAGCTGCAAGAGGTAATAAGACAGGTGTCCTCATAAGAAGACAAACCTGACTTAAGGTTTCAGGCTTCAAACCTGAAGTGCAACTAAATATTCTGCCACTTCCTTTAGAGGGAGATAATCTCTTTGGCCCTCAAGTAGACAGCTTACTTGGGGTGGTGTTACAAACATCTACCCAAAGAGGAAATTCTTGTCGCTCCCTATATCGTGGAGCAGCAAAAAGTACATCTGGAGATGCAGACACCTCCTCTACATATCAGCATCCCCAGTTGCAAAATACATCCCCTAGGGAACATTATAGCGGATGCTACAGATAAAACAATTCTAGGGGCAGAGGTGGTTTAAATAAACCAGCACCTTTCACCACAAAACCTTGACCTGCCATTCCCCCTGATTATATTACATCTGTCGGGGGAAGGCTTCAACAGTTTTTTCCCACATGATGGACTATCGCCTCTGACCAGTGAGTGTTGGATATTATCTAACATGGTTATTGCCTGAAGCTCACTGCCACATCTCCAAATATCAATGGACATGTGTAAGCAATAGCATTGCAGTTACATCCCCTCATGGAGGCACTCCTGGGTGTTCATAGAAATGACTCTATTGTTCTTCAAAGTCCAACTTTATTTCACATTTAGTTGTTTTGTAGAAGGTTTCATAGTTTCACAAATGTATAGATATTAAACTCATATCTATGCGATGAATATCAATAATTATCCAAAATACTCCGATGCATTTCGGGCTGCACGCCCTTTGTCAAGGAGAAACTACAATGAAGAAAAAATGAGCCCGAATCAGGGTGGATGAATGAAGTTAAATAATCGAAAAACAGATCAGGAAGGTGAAATGACGTGACTACCAACGTGTTGGATGAGTAACATGCAATGGGATACTAACGCGAAATGCGCGTGTGGCAATTAATGGCGTGAAGTTGTGAGGGAAATGACACTAACCATATTAGAAGAACGAGGATCATCATTATATACAAAAACGCGCTGACCGCGTGTGAGGGGTACTGTGCAAACGAAGTAAATAGTGACCGCGCTAAGCGCGTGTGCAGATTAACATTTTACAAATTCGTGAAGGGAACATAAGTTCCCAAGGAGGATAACTTACTTGGTGCTGGACGCCGTGGCGTTCAAAGCAGATAACGCGACGGTCTGGCGATGCAGACTGATGCATCGGGGATTGTATATGTAAGTGGAACAATAAAAGACGGACTGGTGGTGAGACTAACGGTGGCCATCTTGGAATGGTGAAAAAACGGGAAACTAAAAAAAGGACTAACAGGACAGGATTAATAAGAATTAAAGATTAAAATCAGAATAGAGAGCAAGGCACAGTGGTGTATGATAGTTACAAATAACAGCTGTATTCTGTACGATCATTAAGACCATGTGGCTTCAAGGTCTGTAGGCGAAAAGTCCATTCAAGTTCTTTCTGCAGCAGTGTTTTGCGATTGTCCATACCTTCTCTGTGTGGGACACATTCAAGAACTATGAATTGAAGTTGTGCGATGGTGTGGTGAAATTCTTGAAAATGTGTTGCAACATTAGATTTCTCATTTTTGGTTCTTATGTTGGATTTATGTTCGTTGATGCGAACCTTGATTTTTCTTTCGGTCTTGCCAACGTAAAGGAGGCTTACCCTCAAACCACCTGCTCAGGATGGCAGAAATCCCACTAGACACCATGGATAGGTGACCAGAAAAAGGAATTGCATGGGAAGCTGTCCCATCCTGGCATCGGGCTGTCATCTATCACAGCTCAACAGACAATATTTCTGCCCCGTGCGTAAGCAGAATGGGAGGTTTACTACACAAATGCCCCCCTCCCTCCAACACCCATCGCAAACATGTCCAGGGAACCCTACCTACCCATGTGATTTGCGTGAATGTCAGCGCCCGTCAACATTATAGCAGTTTCCTCTCTCTTTCTTGGAGGACGGCTGCCACATTTGGGCCCAGGGACAGCCAGCATTCAAGAATCCCTACCAACTCTAGCCATTTCTATAAATTAGAGATCAAGGCTAAATCTGGGGTGGTATGGCTTCTGTGGGTCTCAGTACATTGTTGTATCCAGATAAACCTGTATATATGAAAACTATACCTAACAAAATCAAATTTCCTCTCACTTTCCATGGGAGATGGCAGCATATATCATCTTTGGTTTGGGGTGGTTATTTGGCAACGGTGGAGATCAAGGGCCTTTGGTCTATATTGGAGCAGAAGCTTCACATCAACCTTCTGGACTTTGTGTCATTTGGTTAAATCTAAAGGCCTTCCTCCAGTCCACCAAGGGGAAGCCGTTCAAGTCTTAACAGGCAACACAACCCCCACGTAGTACTGCAGCAAGGAGGGTGGCATAGGGTAATCCTGAACCAGAAGGCACTGCATATCTGGAAGTGGATGGACCTTCCAGGGATCTCTTTAACAGCCAAACATTTGGTGGGCTTGCTGAACGGCAGGATAGACATGCTCAGCCGACATCAACTAGTGGACCACAAATGGGGCCTTCATCTAGAGGTGGTTCAAGGCATCTTTGCCCAGTCAAGGGTACCTTGGTTGGAACTTTTCAGCACTACCCAAAACGCACAGTGTCATGATTATTACACACTGTAGTTTCTGCCAATAAGTTCATGGAATGATGCAGTCTGTTTGCAATGGGACACAGATCTCCTGTATTCCTTCCATTACTGTCTGTTCTGCCTCGAGTTGTGAAGAGGGTCAGGAAAAATGGGTTCAGATCATCCTGATATCTCCTATTTGGACTAGGAGAGTTTGGTACCCGATGTTCTGAGCCTGAACGTTTGCCCTCTGAACTGGCTTCCTCTTCAGGAGGCCATTCTGCCTCAGCAACAGCGCGTGGCACTGCATTAGCATCTCCATACCCTATCTACACCTTGACGCTTGTGGAGATTGAGCAGCACTAACTAAACAAATTTCAATTGCTTTCTGAATTAGTGGTTTGGATTCCTCTCTAGTGCCACCTTCTGGTAAGTAGGAACAATTGCTATTAAAAAAGTTCCGGATTCAGTCTGGTGCCTGGTCAAATTCAAAAAGTGAGGAATCTGTGGTTAGGTAGAGTATCCACCAGAAGTAGCATTATCAAAGGTAAGTGAGTTGTTCTTCCCCACAAATGTGTGAAAGAAATCTCAGGAACTTTCATCCACTGGCTAACATCTTACCTTCCTGCGATCCCACACATCTTCCAAGAAAACCAGCACCCCACAATTGTGTGAATAGGGTAGCAAAGGTCCAGGGAATTTGAGGCTTTAGACAACACTTGAATAAGTGATCTCAGTAAGTGGGTGGAGACACACTCGAAGCTCTGGACCTCTTAGACTTCAGATACGAAACAGGTTTGGAAAGTGGTAAGTGTGTTCTCCACATGCAGTTATATCAATTTTCGAGATTAGTATCCATTTTTTCAGATCATAGTATGGAGGACAAACACATTTTTGTTTGCAGTGCGATTTCTTTTATTTTAGTTCATAGAACAAAGGACAGCCGACACGTGTTTCGCCCCCTCTTGGCGATTTGCGCCGGGGCTTTCTCAAGGCTAGGATGATTAAGTCACGTGGATAATCCTCGTTTCCAAATATTTACAATGTCCCAGATACAAAAATATATAGTTCTTCAAGGTAAAACATTTTTTGTTGGACTGATGCCCCCGATCCTAAAGTCCTTCCGACATGGTGGTTTCTTGGGTTGGATCGGGGGCATCAGTCCAACAAAAAATGTTTTACCTTGAAGAACTATATATTTTTGTATCTGGGACATTGTAAATATTTGGAAACGAGGATTATCCACGTGACTTAATCATCCTAGCCTTGAGAAAGCCCCGGCGCAAATCGCCAAGAGGGGGCGAAACACGTGTCGGCTGTCCTTTGTTCTATGAACTAAAATAAAAGAAATCGCACTGCAAACAAAAATGTGTTTGTCCTCCATACTAT
Organism: Lissotriton helveticus; assembly: GCF_964261635.1. Taxonomy (NCBI): domain Eukaryota; kingdom Metazoa; phylum Chordata; class Amphibia; order Caudata; family Salamandridae; genus Lissotriton; species Lissotriton helveticus. The sequence goes on from NC_136070.1 coordinate 940,848,604, forward strand.
GATCTGAAAAAATGGATACTAATCTCGAAAATTGATATAACTGCATGTGGAGAACACACTTACCACTTTCCAAACCCCACAATTGTGTGTGCGTGTGTGGGCCTAGCGCACATGGTCAGAATGGATCAAAACTGTAACCATGTGAAGACTGCATTGACTTCACACAGTCCCAGTTTTGGTCTGTTCTTGTTGAGTACGATAGGTCCACCTGCAAATGTGGGGTACATTTTTTTGTGAGAAATTGGGCAATGCAGGATGGAGATAGTGTTGGCTGGAAGTTCCTCAGTTGTCTGTCACTTGGGCCTTATGTTACACAGGAAATTTAACTTTTTCGCCAATACATTGCAGGATATTCTTTGTAAGAAAAAGCGCTGGGTACTCCACACCACCCTTGACAACCCCAAGTGTTTAGATTTCAGAAATGTTTTAGAGTTGCTGGGTCTCCCTTTGCGCTGGCCGACCCAGGCCCGAATACAGCAGATACCCACATTCCAGGAATACATATACAAGTGTGGTTCTAATTTTATCATGCCAAGTGTGAGAATCCTGGGTGGAGACTTTAGTTGTTACCTCCAAATTTCATCACTTTCCCTCACAGAAAGGGTGTTGATGTGATTTTACCAAAGTATGATGTTTGCAGGGAATTCTGGGTAAGAAAAAGTAGTGGGGCCCATGTAAGGCACCCAAACCACTGTCTGGTTTTCAGAAATGTCTGTGGTTGGTAAGTTTTCCTTGGTGCTAGCTGATCTGAGGCGCAAAAACTGCAGCTACCCACACCCTAAGAATTATTGTAGCTCAAAGCAAAAATCTTGATGTTCCCATAAAATATTTTGGGACCTGGTTGTCCTGGGTGATAGGTCCACTCATACAAATGGGGTATGGCGTTTATTGGCAGAAGTGTGTGAACGTTGAGTGGTAGGACTTATGTCATACCCATTAGGTGCAGGTACTTTATCTCACAGAAATGTGGGGAAATTCTGTGGTTTCAATGAGTTGATATTTGCAGGGAATTCTGACCAAGAAACAGTAGTGGGTCTAACACAAGCCACACCATCCTGGTCTCCCATGGGTGTCTAGTTTTTAGAAATGTCTGCGGTTGATGGGTTTCCCTGGGTCCCGGCTGATCCCCAGGTCCAAATACTGCAGTTACACAAATGATGTAGAGTAACTTAAAGCAAATTTATTGACATTTCTATGGTGTTTTTTGTGCCTTTGATCTTCCGGGCAATAGGTCAACCAACAAAAGTGATGTATGGTTTTGTAATGGCTGAAGCATGCGAATGCTGGGGTGGTAGGACTTTAGTCATGCCACATAGATCACAGAACGTTCCCTCATAGAAATGTGAGGAAATTCTGAAAATTTGATGTTCGGAAGGCATACGGGGTAAGAAGACATGGTGGGATGCACACAAGCCTAACCACTCTAGACCACTCTAGACTCTTCCTGGTCGCTAGTTCTCAGAAATGTCTGGGTTTAATATGGATGCAAGCAGACCCTGCGCCCAAATGCAGCAAACCACTATCACCATCAAAAAATTGTGTATCTTGTCAAAACATTTCTTCTCTTCAGAAGGTCAAGTTATTGAGTTTTAACTTTCCTGTGCGCTAGGTGCCCCCACACATATGAGCTACTGTTTTGATTATGAGAATTGCAGGCAATGCATGCTGAATGGTAAAACATTTATTATTATAAATCGAATTTCCTTATATTTTTTGTATCCTTTTATAAGTTGATGTGCACAAAAACACATTTCAAAAAACACATTCAGAATCACTTGATGTTATGGGTAATGCAAAATTGTTACTGTGTTACAAATAACTCCTATCCCTAGACTCATATTCTTGGGCCCATTTCAGAAATGCTTGGCTTTCTTTTTCCTTCATACCCTTTTTTAAATTATATTTTTCTTAATGAGCTAGCTGATGCATGATCGAAACACAATTAACAATCGTTGTAAGCCTCAGCTCGGTTGATGGCTTTGAGTATCTTGTGCTTTTGTACAAATGAGAAACACTATACATCTCTGCGACCCGAAGAGTCTGATGGATGTAACAGGAATTTACTGTTGTTGATCAGCCTTCACTGTAAAAACGTACAGATGAATGCATTACATCCCATATTTTTCTTATTTACATTTATTGTGTTTTTTATTTCAATAATTAGTTTTGTTGGAAAAACCATTTTGCGATCTACACAAATGACCCGTTGCTGAATTCCGGATATTGTCTAAGTTTAAGAAATGTATAGCATTCAGGTTTCACACATTGATTTCATACCTTTTTCTCATTTAAACAGCAAGGAGTTAAAAATCAACAAATATTCAAAATATTGACCAACACTTTGAAAATTGCAAAAACTATGATGAAAACATTTTAGTTTTCTACTTTCTCTTTCTGAATCCTTGAAAGAGGCCAATCTTAGCATAGCAAAACATGTTAATGCCATTTTTAGAAAGCAAAAAACACCCACTTGCTTGCACAGCACATTGTCCCAATTTAAAAAAACAAAAAACATGGCCACATTTTCTCAGATCCCAAACCATTGGTACCTTTGCAATGCCCAATTTGTGGGGGGAAAATGACAGAAATATGGCCTGAATATCTTTTGTGGTAAAAGGTTCTATCAGTACTACACTCTAACTGCCATAGCTATCCAAAAAGGGCTTAGTGCTACCCTCAGCACCTAAGGCGTTGGTATATAGAGTACATGCCAGAATTGGTACCAGAGTGAAATGGGAATTTAATATGAGAGCAGTGGGTTGTGTGTGCAGTTTCTGATAGATACTTCTAACCGCATATTCCTCACCTTTTGAATATTTCAAGGCGTCCGTTTGGATTTGGAAACTTTTCAAGCAGTACCCATGTGCTCCAGTAGGTGGTGTCGTGCGGCTCCCTCCGACGTTGTCTCACTCAAGAAGCAATGTGCAGAACTGCACCACCAGAACGGGGATCCAGAGCTATCCCTCGAAACTTTAAGACTTGTTTTTAATCAAAATTCCTTATAAAATCCAGTGTGCAGGGGAAAATGTTACCCCCCAAGAATACAGGAGTTAAACCTTTTAGGGAGTATCACAAGGAAATGTCTGTGACACACCCCCATCAGGTTTGCTTGTAGTGCCTGGTGTCGAAACACGACTCCAAGGCCTGCAGCGACTACGCCTTGATAAATTGCAAGGCCATACAGGACCATGAGGTGAAGCTCTACACCGCCAAACATCGAAAGGCTCCTCGCTGTGACCGGTTGAAGGTGAAGGGAAGGTTCTGCTCTTGCTCTCGAACGTGTTCTCGTGGCAGATCTTTGTCACTGTCAAAGTCCTATGGTAAGTCGAAATAAAAACATAAAAAGTCCAACCAGGACTTGTTCCCTTCCTGCCACTCTTGAACTCTAGAGAAGGCGTCCGGGCATTAATGTGCCTCCCAGTCTTGCTCCTGAAGGCATTCCCTGTTGGAGCCGGTCCCGACCCTTGTCCCGAGGCAAATTTCCAGAGCCATCAGTGAGGCTGAAGCAGATCCAAGAATTTCGCAAAGCTATGCTATGGCTCTTTGGTACTTTATCAGCTCTGCTCCCTCTGGTGCACCTCCGGGCACCGGGGAACCATGAGGGCCTCCACCTAGGATTCAGTTGACTGGTTTGCTTTTGATACCAGTGGGGCCCTCTGGACTCGCTGTGGGCCCGCCTCCGATTCAGGGTCCACGGCCCATGCCAGACCCTGGAGCATTGATGACGAATCTCAACCTAGCCTCAGCATCTGAGCCACTTTGACAGAGGCTACGCCCTGACCCCCTTTGGCAGTAACCTTTGGGCAACTCCTTAGATTTGGATACTGTGCCCCTGGCTCAAGAATGGGCCTGCCGGAACTCTTCATTCTTTATTTGGAATGGACTCTGACGACAATGCATATGATTCTGGGTATGAATTTGTCAAACTATACATGGATAGCAATAAGTATAAGGACCTGCAGAATACCAATGCGTGGACACCGCCCTAAGCACCGACTTATTTTTGAAGAAGAAAGTGCCTCCTTCACCATAGTCATGGAAGGGGTGGCTGAGATTCTTGACCTCTAGCTAATTACTACAGAGATGAAGACTAATGTCCCCACAGAGATACTAGAGCCTGGACAAACAAATACTGAGCCCCTGCTTCCCTTTAACAAAACCCTCCTAGATTCCCTTCTTGAGGCTGGGGTGAAACTCTGTTCTGGGCCTCTAGTGAACAGGCAGCTAGCAAAGCGTCATCGTCAAGCTGGACTTCTCGACTCAGCTTCCATCACCAGAGAGCCAAGTCATGCACACCTCAACAAGCAGGGTCAACTCTAATGTATTCCCTACCATATCTCCAGACAAGGAATTAAAGCGCATTGAAACCTTTGGGAAACGCATGTTTTCATCAACCAGTTTGGCACTAGGTTCTGTTAATACCAGCTTCCTTTTATGGTGCTATACTCATGCCCTCGGAGACTCCATTGCACAAGTCTTGCCAGGCGTCCCTCACGATTTGCAGCCTGTCCTTACTAAGGCTATTCAGGATGGCTGTGGTGCAGCAACATTTTCTATCCTCTGTGGCTTGGACATCGCAGATTGCCTAGGCAGGGCAATTAGCACTGGTGTTGCTCTCATGATACACCCCTGGATGAAGACCATGTACTTTTCCAGCAACGTCCCATCCATCCTAATGGACATGTCTTTCGATGGCTTTTTCCTTTTTGGTTATAAGGCCTTTGAGTGCCTTAAGGATAGTCGGGCCTCAGCTAACTCCTTGGGCCTGTCTTCTCTGTCACATCAGTCACTCCAACAGCCCCCCCCCCTCTGTGGCTATGGTAGTGGGGTTCCAGTATTGTCATCAAGTTGAGCCTTCCCTGCCAATCGCTCAGCCTTTTTGTGGCCTAGGCCGCAGCACCCACAGACCGTGTGGACAACAGGGGCACACTGCAGCACAGTCTACCACCCCTTCCTCTGCTACAGCCCCAAAACTCATTAGTAGGTCCTTCGGGCCATACAGCCACCCTGACGGAGGCCGGATCTGACTTTTTCTGCAAGGTTGACAGACAATAACTTCAGGCCAATAGGTCATACACATTGTCAAGTGGAGTTTCACCCTACTATTTGCACCTTCCACTGTTCTCAGACACGCATATGGATGACAATCTCTCTCGTTTTGCAGCATGAAGTGCAGGCTCTTCTGGCCAAAGGAGCCCTAGAGAGTGTGTTGGTATGAGAAGTAATCTTTGGTTATTACCCCCGCTATTTTCTGGTGCTGAAGAAGGAAGGCCTTTGTCCTGTTTTAGACCTCTGCTACTTCAAGGCCTTCCTATGGTTTTTTTAATCATATCAAGGGTACCCTGTGAAAAAAAGGATACTTTTGGGTGTACCCTTAGATATTTTCAAGCCACACCTGGACCCTTGCATTGTCCTCTTTAAAATACTATCGAAGAACTTCCTTCATGTTGAGTCCGCTGAAGTGGCACTGTCCTACTTCAGTGTGGGGGACTGCCTATGATGATGCATGCCACAAAAAGTTGTGGGTCAGGCGACCCCACAAATATCTTGTTTGATGTAGGGCACCTTTAGGGACCTTTATCTGAGATTTAATAGTGACAGTACACAGACCCAAGCACCGTTTTGTGAAGCTCACTTAAATGCTGCCTGTAAACGTTTTTAGCATTTTTATGGTTGCCGGATAAGCCTTTTTAGTTTAAATGACCCGTTGTGAAGTTTTTTTTTTTATTTAAGGATTTGCAACATTTGTTTCCACCCTCTCTCTTTATTATGCCCCAGTGGGACCTAAACTTGGTCCTCACCTTCCTGATGTATCCTCCTTTTGAACCGCTGCACAACTGCCCTCTACGGCTTCTCACCACCAGGACTGAGTTCCTCATAGCCATAGCATTGGTGCTGCAGGTGAGTGAGCTACAAGCCCTCTCCATCAACCCGCCATACACTACTTTCTCCCTAAACAATCTTGTCTTGAGAATCTGAGCTTTTATTCTTTCGAAAGTGGGGACAGCGTTGCATGTTTAAGAAAACATCACCTTACAGGCGTTATTTGCTCCTCCTCACCTGTGAGGAATCTGTGGTTAGAAGGATCTATCAGAAGAACAATTTACTTACTCTACTAACGTTCTATCTAGTAGATACTGTAAGCACCGATTTCTCACCAACCCAACCCATCATCCCCATTCGGTGTACTGGGATCTTTTCCACTTAAAAATGTCACAAGTATAGATATCTGCACACTGGTTAAAGCAATTGGCTGTTGGGCTCTGCATGTGGGCTGTGGACCACCTAGAAAGTAACTGACGTAAGTAAATGCATGTGACTATATGCGGTTCTGCAGGTCACTTCGCTCAGGGTTAGTGCTTGAAACGTTTCAGGATCCAGTCAAACGCCTGGGGAATATTCAATAGGTGAGCAATCTATGCTTAGAAAGGTAAGTAAATTGTTCATCTAGAGGATGGTGCACAGAAAAGTACCTGCAGCTCCTCTGGTCAAATTGCACTAAGCTGTCCATCTCAATTCCAGCAATTGCCATGTCATATCTTTCGAATACTTGGCCAACCTATGGAAGAAGCGAAAAAATACAAAGTGTTTGCAGTCCGTAAAAATTCTGTCACTCTTCAGCCATACCAGTCACGTGCCCTATTATTTTTTTTAAGATATGTGTGAAAGCTCAAGATAGAGTTTTTTCTTGTTACAAATAACTGCTTTTAAATTGCATTCAAAATCCCAGCACTAGACAACTATATCATTCACATACATAGATGCCCTTTAGAGGAGTTGTTCATATTCCAAGAGACATCTTTCATCTTGCTCCTTTGTTATGAGTGACTCTGTTTTTTCCTTCTTAAATGCAGAAGGAGCTGGAAGAGCTGGTACAGCGAGAGCACATGATCATCGATGCTAGATGTGAAGCTGAGGCGCAGGAAGCAGGTGCTTGTCCTCCGGCCGTGGAGAACGTTGGAAACAGCAGTGGAAATCCTGCTGCAGAGGCAAAGAACCCCACCAAAGGGGACGGAAGCCCTGCGAAAGCCAAGCCAGAGCAGACCCAAGAGAACACAGAGCCCATTGACGCAGAAAGTGGCCTACAAAAGGACTAGCTGAGCTGAACACCACAGTCTGTGAACTGCTATGCTTATAATTTCCGCTTTGTGGCTAATGATTGGGTGCTTGGCTTCCACACATCCCACAAATCTTCTCATTGATTGTGTTCTGCTCTGGAGGTTTCTTTTAAAGTCCAAGTTTTCTACAGTGTTAATCTGAGAAGGATTGTTTCTTCATTACAGGGGGTGCATAACACGTGTGTTTTGAAGACAAGTTCCCTGTATGCCTTAGCCTCTTCTGGGCCCTTTCAGGAGGAGACAGGTGCTATCACTCCCAGTGAAGGAGATGGGTGCGCTAAAATCTCACTCTGATAACAGCTTAGGCGTGGAAGACCTCTCGGGTTGTCTAAATAAACGGGTGCCCAGAAAAAAAAACCATCAAAGACTTTTGAGTAGGCTCCGAGTGCCATTTTTGTTTTTGATTTTAAATGTGTTTTTGGAGGCACTTGGAAGAGATGGCCTGAGCCTAAGAAACAGTCAATGGGGCATAGGATGAAAATCTTCAGGAACGGATGATATAAGATAGTGTTCCCATGGAGCATTATAGAAATTGCACACCAGGACCCTACTTTCAACCAGCATAGCTCATTTTAGCCTTTGACATTCGTCTCCGGCATGGCGCACTCTTGAGTTTTGAGTCGGAGCTAGAGATGGCTGAAAGGTTTAGTTTTTAAGTGGAAAATATGCCCCCACCCCTCAAATACTTACTGCATGCTACTAATTGAGGCAAAGTGAAAAAAGGTCCAGAGAAAACCTAAGACTGCCAGGTTTCTATGGCATATGAATTTGGGGAACAAAGGTACCTGAGAAAGCGAGCCAGTACTGTGCATATCAGTGGCCAATACATAACTGGAGTCTGGGGTAAAAAGAAAAGGCAGCACTAAGCGACAGTGATACTGCGGGAGTGGAAAGTGTGTCTAATTCAGCGGGGTAAGGGGCAGGAATATGAAAAGGAGATGCAAGACGGTCGGCAGAAGTCAAACGCAGTGGGCACTGTAGCAATAGTGAATGATGAACCAGGACAACTGAGGAGAGCGGTGTAGAAGGCAGGTGGGCTCAGTTAAAATACAAGGTCCCTTTAAGTCAGTTTTACAATTTTGTTTTGAGGATCGCACTTGAGTTCCCATAGCAAGTCCCACATTGAAGAGTGGGGAGAACCTAGAGTCGCGACTGATGAATTTTGGCTTGCTGGTTCACTCCGTTGATGTGAGCCAGTAAAGTAGCTGCTGTAGGCTCAGTCACACATGCATAGACCGCTGTTGCGTTAGTCCAAAGCACCACTAAAAGAATTTGGGGTGCATACAACATCATTCACATTCTTCCTCTTGTAGAACAGAGATATATGCCGAAGTGAACAACACGACCAAAGACAATTGTGTCAGAATATTATATACAGAAATTGTAGTGTGACATAGTTATTGTGTCCTAAATATTGTTACACAAATATCGTCCCATTGGGTGTAGCTTTTCTATTATTCACTCCTGTGGAGTGATATTTTTGTAGATAATATTTCAGGCACAATTTGAATGTCCGATGATATTTTGACAATATTCTAGAACCACACTCCAGAGACGGCAGAGAACAGAAGATGTTATGTTATGTTATGTTACCAGGTCTTGTATAGCGCACAGCTGCCCCAGCAAAGGGGCGTCCGGGCGCTTTCAGCATCAGTAAGGCGGGCCAAACACCATAACTGAACATCACCAAAAGAAGACCACAGAGGATACTGCAAATACAAGACACTGCTGCCTACTGGGGGAAGTAGGCACTTTGACTTGTATTAGCCTCTTGTGCCTCTTCCTATGTTCGATCTGAGATTTTAGGTTGGGCTATTATGTAGGCACCTAGATGCCTGCCCTTGTTAACACCAACATCAAGTAGTAAATTCAGAGATCACAACTGCCAATACCAGTGCATTTTTCGTTCTTCCACTGGGCGTAGCCATGAAAAGAAAGCACTTTACCACCTCTCCATTTTCCCTTGAATGTGATGTTCATTCTGCAATATACGAAGTTGCTATATTTAAAATTTTTGGCAGATGCTAAAGATGTATTAACTGAGAGTTTACAGACAATAAATTTGTTTCAGAGTTTTTCTTTGAATAACAAGTGTTTTGGTTTAAGTCTGTTTTTCTTCTCAAGTGAGAGATGTCTTTGACTAGGAAAAGGAGGGGAGAGAAGGCATTAAATGTGTATGGACTGCAGCATCATGATGTGGACGTCCAGGCGAACAGATGCAGTTTGGGAAATTTACCATACTTTGATTCAGAGGTTTTGAGGTTCTTAATGTCAAGTATCATGTCTGAAACAAGCCTGGATTGATTTTAGAAAGACTTATCATTAAAGAAAGTTTGTCACAGTAAATACGTTTTCGCTGTTTACAAAATGTTGATTATTGTTTTGTTCACAAAATAAAGGAATTTCGAATATCGAAATTGACAAAAGAGAAATGCCCCACCATGCAAAACCAGTTTTCTGGAATTTCAACAATTAGCTCAGAATTTGAATATAGAGGTGTGCTTGGGAACCTGAAAAGCTGAATGAATCTTGACATTGGTGTTAAAAGTAATGTGTCTGTGAATGCTGCGATTACATACCGGTAACAGCATTACTCTGAGTCCTTCTCTTGTCGTGATGATCGCATTGTGAGGCTCCCATGCCTCCAATCCCAACCTTCCCTACTCATAAAATCCCCCCCCCCCTCCCCCCAATACCTTCTGTTCTGTACCAAAGCCCAAAGCACCACTCAGTTGGACTGGCCAAAAACGGCCAGGAGGGAGGGCCTGAGTCATCGCAGCGAGAGAAGGACTCAGAGTAATGCTATTACCGGTAAGTAAGCGCAGCATTACCCCTTTGCCCCTTTCGCCGTGATGACTCATATAGTGAGATGTACCAAAGCCAAAAAGCGGCCAGGACAACCACGCAGAAAAATGCACACAAGACCAAGCCACAGGCAAAACCAAGGACAAAATGGAAGCCAGCACTGTGGAACGCCACACATCACACCAGCCGGTTGTGAAACTTCTGAGGAGAGCCAAGGGGAGAAATAAGCTCCCCAAAAGGCAAACCAAATGAGCAACAGCCAGAAGGAAAAGAAATCGATGGAGAGGGAGGCCTGCCAGCACAAAGCCCAGACCCCACCAAAGAAGAAACCGTCCACCAGCAGCAGGCAGATAGAAAAGTCAAGGAGCCAAAAACAGGCAACCGGCGAGCAGACAGCAACCAAAACAGCACCCGCCGGCGCTAGGACAGGACCCACAGAGGCCCAAGGCACAACCTGGGGAACCAAAGAAGGCTGCAAACCCAGAGGCAAAGCCCAACGAGGATAGCCCCAGAGGGACAGGACAGAGAAACGAAAAACACTTCAATAGGAACCGGAACCAGGCCAGGGAAACCCACCAGACTCCCACAAAGGGACCAGAAGACAGTAAAGCCCTGCCCAGAGGAAACAAGCACTGGAGGCAGAGAAACAAAAAGCAGAACCCTAAGTAATGGAGCACACCACTGCAAAACATGGCAGAGAAACCCCAGCTCTGGCCGCCCAAGGAATAGGGCAAGAGAGAAGAAGGCGCTGATGACCAACAGACGGCCAAAAATGGCAGAAGGAACCCACCACAAAAGAATATCCAGCAGAAACGCCAATACCCCAGCACAAACTAAAAGCCTGGGACACAGGTCGAACTGCAGGACCAGGAACAGGCAAAGCACGACTCCACAGCGAATACACAGAACCACTCAAGACCAGGATAAACGTGCAAGTGCCGAAATTCCAATGGTAAAGGCCCAGACAGAATGGGCTGCCAGGGCAGCCACAAGGGACCCTTTGGATAAGCCAACCCAAAACTGCTGCCCCAAAGAACTGCAACGGGGAACGCAGCCGTCAGCACACACCTGGACAACTAAGGAACGAGCAGGCAAGGCCTCAGCGAGGCAGCCTGGCACTAGAGAAGACGGGGACAGACGGCAGCAGACCACCATTCCACAAGGCGAACAACAGGAGCCGAAGGCAAACACCCCAAGGACAAAACGAGGGCAAGTCAAGAAGGAGAGCCAAAAGAAAACCCCCAAAGGAAGGTGGCAACATCACAACCCCAATCACCAAGGCAGAGGACAGTGGAAGAAAATGAGAACCCACTAGGTCACCACACAGAGCGGTACCCCCAAAGACAACTGAAGGCGGAAAGCCAGAGCCAGCCAGCAGGCCACAATTTGAGAAAACAGGCCAGGACTGCAGAGGAGGATGTCACAAACACCCCCAACAAGAACTGCAGACAACATCCAGGAAGACCACATGGTGAGACAACTGCACATGCACAACCAATGCAGGCGCCCCACTGGCACAGCCCAAGGCTGAAAAACCCTGCCCTAAGAAGGAAGCCATCAACACCCCGCACAAGGCAGACCAGACACAAAACCAGAGGCCAGGAAACAGACCGACAGCCCACCACCCACATACAAACCACCAGTTCCGAAGGCAAAATGCTCCAGGAAAGCAAAAGGAGTAGCCAACAGGCAGAACCACGGAGGAAGAACCAGGCCGAAAAGTGGCAACAACTGCACCCCACCAACCAGTGCAAAGGGGAAACTGAAGACTCAGACCACTGCCACACCAAAGGGGGCGAAACCCCTCAACGGAGAAACCACCACAACAACGTGCAACAGCTCAAACAAGACACTGAGGCACTAAACAGTATTCCCGGTAGGTGTGCAGCAGCTCCCAGAGACATCCACCGCCACAGACCCGAGAACAGTGGAAGCACAGAAACGCAGGAGAATGGTAGACACAAGACATATCTCTAATAATGTTGCTAACCTGCACACCTAAACTTATACAGTGTGGGATCAAATTTGAATCCATTTTTTAATCAAGATTTCACTATGATGCAGCCCTTATAAACCGGACTAGCCCCCGGCCGGATATAAACAATACTTTGAAATTCAAACAGACTCTGTTTGATCATAAGGACGCACTTTTCACATGCCCAATGAGGTGCTGTGTAGAATTAAAAAAAGTTCAAAAAGTATTACGTTCAATCTCTATTACTCTGAGTTCTTAGCTATCTTTTCATTGATAGATCATGACCATTTCCCAAAACAAAAACGAAAGTTCATAACGCCAAATTTTTAGATAATAGACATAAGTACAAAATGATAATCACAAAAGAATAATTGAAAGTTACAGTTGAATAATGAACACTGTTTTCTTGTTCTTTCTTTCATTTTTATATCTTTTCGTCGTACATTAATCAGAAGATCGTCTGCTGTGGCCGTGTGCTGGGGGCGTGACAAACGCATTCACCTGGAGGCCCGGTAAGTAACGTTACTGCAGCCTCTCCTGCGCGCTGTTACTGAACTCTCTCATTCAACGAAATTACACGCGATTGCTACCATCAACCAGGGCTCTAGCCGGGCTCAGGCGGCGGATCAGTACACTAATTACACGCACCTGATAACATCAACCAGGGCTGCAGCTGGGCCTCAAGCGGGGGAACACGCGCCTGCTAACATCAAACAGGCCTGCATCTGGGCCTCAAGCGGGGGAACACGCAAATGAGCGTGTCTGCAGGGACAATTACTGCAGCCTCTCCTACTCGCTGTCACTCAACTCTCTCATTAAACGGATTTACCCGCAGCTGATAACTCTCTCATTCAACGACATTACACGCGCCTGCTAACATCAACCAGGGCTGTAGCCGGGCTCAGGCGGCGGATCACTACACTAATTACATGCGCCTGCTTACATCAAACAAGGCTGCAGCTGGGCCTTCTCCGTCCCTATTCTAATGAAATAAAAAATGTTGTCTACCGCGAGATTTTAAAATAAATTGCCCTTGCCAAATACACACATTACACACATTCTATTTCATACCCGGACAACGTCGGGACGGGCTGCTAGTATATTATATGTACAGAAATACATTGATTTTGCTTTATCCTTTTACGTTTTAATTACTTTTTATGGGACCGGTCAAACTGCCTGACACTTATTGGGTTTGTTTTAAACTCAATTGACATTAGTGATCTAGACGTGAACTTATAGAAACATTTCATTATATTACAGTATATTGTATCATTTGCAGTATTCCCCTCAAGAAAATGTTCGCACCTAAATACATACGGAAGTGTAAACACGACATTTTGAATCATCAAGAAATGAAAAGATGAAAAAATGAAAGAAAGAATAAACAAGAAAACTGTTCATTATTCAACTGTTACTTTCTGTTATTCTTTTGTGATTATCATTTTGGGCTTATGTCTATTGTCCTAAAAATTTGGGTTATGAACTTTCGTTTTTGTTTTGGGAAATTGTCATGATCTATCAATGAAAATATAGCTAAGAACTCTGAGTAATAGCGATTGAATGTATTACTTTTTGAACTTTTTTGAATTCTACACAGCTGCACCTTATTGGGCATGTGATCAAACAGGGTCTGTTAGAATTTCAAAGACACAGACATAGCCTGCCCCCCCCCCCCCCCCCCCGAAATCCCTCAACCCAGGAGTGACGAAAGCCAACCACCCACACCCTGCCACACTGCGAGCTGGAAATAAGAGACACTACCACACCAGGCCAGAGGAAACTGGGACAGCACACAGGCACCGCATCGTAGAGGAAGAAGCGCGAATCGCACAAAACAGGCAGCCACTGCACCGGGAAAGATGACTCAGGGGCAAGCACAAGCAGCATGCCGACCAGCCAGGGCAGGAGAGAAAATGGACCTTGCAGCACAACGGGACACCGGAGCCCACAACCCTGAAGGACAGGGAGAAAGGCACCAAAACAGAGAGGGCGGATAGCACAGCAGGCCACCAGGAACCCCAACCAACGATACTGTGGACACCAGAAGAGGGAGCCGGAAGGCCAACAGCCGAAAGCAGGGAAGCCACCAAACAGCCAAGGAGAAGCGACACAATATGCAACAAAATATTATAATGACCCAAACACACCAGGCAGGCATGAAGAGACCCAGCAGAAGAGAAGCCCAGGACCCGACCTAACCAGAAGAAGGGACACACAAAACCATCAGGGCCCGAAGGCCCCACTCACAACAACTCAATCTACAGACAGAGCTCACAAGCCCACAAGCACCAGGTCCCAAAAGCCAGAACACCGACGGCCCCAAACAGGAAAAAAAGGGCAGCAGCAGATCAAAGCCACACAGGCCAGACACACAACCCAATGAGACAGAGGGCACAACATCACACCAGGGGCATCAGAAAACATCGGGAGACGCATGAACCCCCATCAAGTCAAACACCAAAGAGGCAGAGGATGTCTCAACCTAGACATACACCAGCCCCAAGACAAGACCGCACGCAAGCCACACGGGAGAGACCAAGATCCAAGGAGAAGCAGGAGCGAAAAGCAACAGTAAGGAAGTTGCCAAACCAGCTCCCAAGGAACCAGACACACCCCCAGCCAGCTAGAGGGATGCCTCGCACCCCCTACTAGGAAGAGGAAACACAAGCACAAGGCACAGCCAACAGGCAGCCCTGCAGGAAACTGGTTGCACAGCCAGAAACTCTGAGTCACAAAGGGAAGAAGCTCCCCACAACAGAGGAAGCGGCATCTTGAGGAAAGCCAAGCGCAATTACGCTGCACAACAAATGGCCAGACAACAAGACAGACCCCCACACTCGGAGGCAAAACCCGGTCAAAGCAGATCGCGACAAGCAACCGCCAAGACAGGCGAGGAAAGGCCAGAAGCGCAACCGCAGTGACCACCCAGAACGTCAGCCAAAGCCCGTAAGAACTGGGAAGGCAGCCAGAGAGGAAAGCGGCATGCCGGAAACGCAGCACACCTCGGCCGGAGAGAAGGCACTGCAGACCTGTCGCCGGGCTACCCACGGAACAGAGCCACACCAACCCACGCCGGATGCAAGCACTGCATGAATCCGGCCAGGCGGCTCAACCCCGAAAAGCACCATACCAACCCTGACCAGAGGAAAGCACCTCAGACCCACTGCACTCTGTTCCACTGAACTCTACGCCAATGCATTCTACGCTATTTACTCAAAATCAATACACTACACCAATCTACTCTGTTCCAAATCACTCTACGCCACTGCACTCTATTCCACTCTATTCTACTGCACTACACCACTCTAATCTACTCTGCAACACTGTACTCTACACCACTGCTCTCTATGCCACTCTACTCTGTGCCACTGCACTCTACGACAATGTACTCCATGCCCTCTACGCCACTGAAATCTATGCCACTGTCTTCAACAACAATCCACTCTACGCCAGTCCGCTGTAGGCGACTCTAGTCTACTCTGCCCTACTGCACTCTACGACACTCTACTCTATGCCACTGCACTCTAGTCGGAAACAATCTACTCTGCCACTGCAGTCTATGCCACGCTATTGTACGCTGCATCACTCCACACTACACCACTCCACATCACTGCACTCTACTCCAATGCACTCCACACCACTGTACTCCATACCAATACACTCTACAACACTGCACTTATGCCAATCTACTGTGCACCACTGCAGTGTACGCCACTCTACTGTATGCCACTGCACTCTACACCATTTCACTCTACGTCACTTTACTGTACAACACTGTACGCCACATCAATGCAATCTCTATGCCACTCTACTCCACTGCACTCTACGACACTCTACTCTGCAGCACTGCACTCTCTGCCACTGAACTCTATTCTGCTCCACTCTGTTCCACTTTACTCAATGCCACTGCACTCTTCTCCGCACCAGTCTACGCCACTCTTCTGCACGCTATGTCAATGCACTCTACACCTCTCTACTCTGCACCACTCTACAGCGATTCTTCCACCATACAAGTGGAGGAGTGTTGCCTCCCCCACTTTGCTGCAGAAACCGTGAAAAATTAAATAGTAATAAAATGATGTTATTACCATTTTATTTTTTACTCTGCTGAACGGGAGTGTAAGGGACGGTGCCAGTGCGGCATTGCTGCCTTGAGGAATGGCCACTTCAATTTGAAGTTTGCATGTGGGTTTTGTTGCCTGTCTTAGTCTTACTACGGCCAGCCCGACATGCGCAATTCAAACCTCTCCAACCCAGCTGTTTTAGACAGCTGGGTTGGCGAGCAGGCACAGTCCTACTATGCGTTTTGGAGTGCTGAGCCGGCTTGCTCCAGCCAATACAGAGCCTGCCCCAGCCAATCTAGACGCTTCGCTCATGCTGATAAGCAGCATGATAGAAGCTTCTGGATTGGATAGTTTTGGAATGGGGTTCTGCTGTGAGATACACGCTCGAAGCCACGGTCAGACGACTTCATATGCTAATTGCTCGTTTTCACCTGTGGGCCTGCAAGGATGTTTTAAGCACTTTAACAGCGCCTGCTGTACCCTGTACTTCTACTTTGGAGAATCCGCTCTGAAGTCTTGCTAGATTACTGGACTGTGAGAAACCCAAACCTTTTTGAATTGGCAAGAAAACAGTTCATCAGTACGGTTTTATTTGTGCGAATCTCAGTGAAGTGACATATTGGCCTCGCTACTGATAGCTCTCCATGCAGTGTAAACATCTCCCGCAGGCTTTCTTACGCCCAAATGTAGGCTTAGAATGACTGTCTTAAATTAAATAGGTATTTGCAGTTGTGGATTGGGTGACCAACCCTCCATAATTTTTCACGGACAGTCCGTAAATTAGCCCTTAAATCTGTTGTCCGTGATAGAAGTCTTAACGGACAGTATTTGTCCGTTATTTTTCGCCTCTCAAACAAACAAAAGTTTATTTACACAATTTAGATTCCCCAGCTACACTATAAGGGAGTCTCCTGTGCTCATTCCAGAGGGAGGGCAGACCGCTGAAAAGAAATGAGCCCATGTGTGTCTGCTTCCCCAAGGAAATGCAAATGTATGAAAGGCTGCTTGGGAGGCGTTAATTGCTGCAATCCCTGGATCTTCCCGATGACACAATATTTTGTTTTTGCGAGGTACAGATAGTAGACAGAGTTCATGAACTCAAAAATCTTTTGAAAGACCAACAGACTAGGACAGAAAATGCTGTGAAAGAGGAGTTCAAGCAACAGAGGGAAGCATACAGCAAACTTGAGAAATAAAAAGGTACAGAGATCGAACTGCTAAATATTAGCTGATGTGCGATTTATTTTCAACAGCTGTATTTCAAGGCATGTGATAGCCACCTAGGAGTTTGGCAAAGAGAATATGGTCCTCTAAGTATACATTTTCTACTTTATGAAATAGTATGCAAAAATTTGCAATAGCACCGTAAACTGTAAAATGACTCGGTGAGTCAAATTCCCGTCGCTGACTTCTGAATATCCTACAGCACAAAGGTCTGAATCCTGTCAGGGCTCGATCAGCTATTCATCCTTCCAAGTCTTGTAAACTGTTTAAAACCCAGTTAGGCAAAAAAGAAACCCTGTAAATAGGAAGCTATTCTTGTTCTCTGTTCCTCTGGGACATTAAAAAAACGTATTTTGGTTGTCTATTTACTTACTTATATACTATTGCGCAACCTCCTCTGATGTGTGTGTGAAACATACCTTTTCCCTTAATTTTTGTCCTGAATTTTGATCTTCTGTCCTGAATTTTTGACCCTTTGTCCTGAATTTTTACACTCACCGTCCTGAATTTGCAGCCATGCCAGTTGGTCACCCTAGATGTGGATTCCAAGTTAGTTTCTATTGCCTTGCCCCTTTTTAGAGACTCGCTCCCTTTTCATCCCACTTAAAGCATTACTGTACCTGCATTGTTGGTTGCTGTGTAGAAACTTTGTGCTAACCGTAAAAAATGTTGTGGACCCATGAATGTACTCGATACTTATCAGCGGGATTGAAAACGGATTGATGTGTTTCAGAAAAAAAAATGTCGCTAGAGGGCGCTGTCTGCCTGATTCCTCAAATTTCTAATGAAAAATAGCGCAGGATATCCGCACTGTAATTACTGAAATGTTTTTGAGCAGAAAACAAGTTCAGTGCATTTGTCTCTTTTCTATGTCCTTTATGAACCGGTAATGAAGAATGTTTTCTCCAGAATGAGGGTTGATTTTTTTCTTTCCTTGTCATGCTGTGAACCATTTCATTAACTGTTTTACATAATTGTCGGAGTGGGTTAGGCTTCAGTAACAGAATGTATCTGACAACATTTTGCATTGTAATATTGCAAGATTGATAAAGGAGAATGCGGGAGGAGACATGCCCGTCAGAGGGGCTAGTTGCGTTTCTATAACAAATACAGATGTAGGACAGAAATATTATTTTTTATGACTAGGAAATGATTCATCTTGTTTTCGTAAGAGAAAATTAAGCATCGAGAACTCAGGGAGAATGCACACTAATTTCGTTGCATAGGAAAATAGTCTGCCTTCTCTGGTCATTAATTTTTAGTTTCAATAGGAAAATATTTAAAATGACAATCCTTGTACAGGAAAGATTTAACAAATAAGTGAAATGCTAAAACAAACATCAAAAGAATTCAGCTGCCAAAATGTGATTGTAAGAATTTGTGTTGATGAAAAACAACCCAATAAAAAGTGCTTGACAACTACCAGATCACATTTTCAAAATGTGAGCAGATGACAGGCACTTTTTCTTTAGTATTAGTAACTGAGTCGTACCACTTGAGAGCTCTGGCGCTGAGGTTGAGGTCACTGCGAGTTTCTCACAGAGCCTGTCAGAAATCTTGATGGCCATTCAATCCTGAGCCTCTATGCAGAGCGCACAGGGCCATGATCAAGTGTTACAGTTGTAATTGTGATTCTGCGCATATGGGTTTGATGCGGGTGCACTTTTTTCAAAATAACATGACAAAATAAAAATAAAATGTAGTGCTCATTCGCTTCTTATAAGTCATCCCTAAATTTACACCTCACCACTTTCAAATGTCACTAGCCGCCACTGCCACTCTACGCCAGTGTGCTCTACTCCACTCAACTATGCACCACTGCACTCTACACACTCCACGTCACTCCACACACTCCACGTCACTCCACAACACTGCACTCTATGACAGTGCACTCTATGCCACTACCCTATACCTCTCTACTCTACCCTGCAGCACTCCACTCTACACCATTGCGCTCTACACCACTCCACAATACTGCACTATATGCCAATGCACTCTATGCCACTACTCTATAACACTGCACTCTACCATGCACTACTCCACGCCATTTCAAATGTCACTAGCCACCACTGCCACTCTACGCCAGTGTGCTCTACTCCACTCAACTATGCACCACTGCACTCTACACACTCCACGTCACTCCACAACACTGCACTCTATGACAGTGCACTCTATGCCACTACCCTATACCTCTCTACTCTACCCTGCAGCACTCCACTCTACACCATTGCGCTCTACACCACTCCACAATACTGCACTATATGCCAATGCACTCCATGCCACTACTCTATAACACTGCACTCTACCATGCACTACTCCACGCCATTTTACTCTACTGTGAAACAATGCAAGCCACTGCACCTTATGCCACTTTACTCCACTCTGCGCCACTTCAGTTTACATTTACACAGTTTACAATTCAATAAACACTGGACCACTCTTCTCAACGCCATTCTACTCTACGTCACTGCTCTCTATACCACTACCTTATGCCACTGCACTCTACCCTGCACCATTATACTCTACCCTGCACCACTCCACTCTACTCTGAAACAATCTACTCTACGCCACGGCACTCTGCGCCTCTCCACTCTACACCACTGCATTCTACGCTGCACCACTCTACGTTTCTGCATTCCACGTTATGCCACTCTACTCTAAACGTCTGCACTGTACACCACTATGCTTAAAACCAGTGTACCCTATGCCACTTTGCCTATGCCAATTACTTTGCACAACTGCACTTTACATCACTATGCTCTACAACATTCTACTCTGTCACTGCACTCTACACCACTGCATGCTATGTCACTATACATCATGGTGCTCTACGTCGCTGCACTCTATGCCACTCTATTCTACACCACTGTACTCTATGTCACTGCTCTCTGCACCACTCTACGCCACTGCACTCTACAACACTACACTCTATGCCACTACTCTATACCCGACCGCGACCAGCACCAGAGACCCTGGATCTCCGACCTTTAACCGCCACAACCCAGCTGCCCTCCTCGCACTCACCCCCAGTAGAATCAACAACAGCCAGCTGTCAACACCGAACACCACTGACGGCAAATTCTCCTGCTGACATTTCTTCACCATCCACAGCACCCCTTTGATCTCCGCACCCACGCCGGATGCCTGTACCAAAGAAGCCCAGAAATGCATCCTCCTTAACGTGTGCTCCCTGTACAGTTACGCCGTAGAGATCTGGGACCTCCTTGACACCCTCTTGCTAGATGTCGCCTTCTTCACGGAAACCTGGATAAATGCCGCCTCGGCCCCCGACATTGCCACCGCCATTCCGGACGGCTACAAGATCCAGAGGAAAGACCACCTCCAACGGCCAGGAGGAGGACATGCAAGTGCACACAAGAGCTCCCTCCGACTCTCCACCTCAAGCATGAGCGACCCCTTCTCCAACACCGAACACCTCCACTTCCAGATCCAGACCAGCTGCCGGACCACGCTGTGCGGCACTCTCACCTACAGACCCGCTGGGCCCCACGCTCCTTTCACCACCGCCATTGCCAACCTCATTGCAACCCATACCATCTCCTCCACGAACTAAATACTCACCGAGACCTGAACTTCCACCTCGACAACTGCAGCGACCCAGACTCCACCGTCCTCCTGGACAACCTCACCAAATTTGGACTGAAGCAGCTCATCACTACCCCCACCCACAAGGCCGGACACATCCTCGACCCCATCTTCGCAGGAGGGACAAACCTCCACTTCAGCCACACCTCGCAGCCCCTCTGGACAGACCACCACTGCGTACACTTCTCTTCCAGCACCTCCACTGCACACATGCCCACCCCGCGCTCGCCACAAAGGAACTGGAGCTATGTCACAGAGGAGCACCTCAACTCTACCCTCGTCCATGACCCTCCCTCTGCCACGACGACGCCAACTCTGCAGCCACGGAACTACACTGCTGGATCAACAACTGGCCAGACAAGCTTGCTCCCCTCCGCCGCCCTGACAGACAACACCCTCTGAAGGCTCCTTGGTTCACCACCGACCTCCAAGAAGCCAGACACTCCTACAGACTACTAGAAAAACAGTGGAGAAACTGCAAAACCACTGAAGACCAGTCCACCTACAAGCACACCATGACCGAAAACCACCAACTCATAAGATCCACCAAGAGAACCTTCATCAGGAACAAAATCCTCACCAATGCCAGCAACTCAATGAAACGCTTCAACATCATCCAGCAGTTCACCAAACCCCCCAGCGAAGCCACGGACATCACACCGTCCCAGGACCTCTGCAACAAGCTGTGCTCCTACTTCCAGCAGATAATCAAGGCACTCTATGACAACTTCAGCGAACAGACACTAGTAATCACCCTCCCCTCCAGCAATGACAGCCAGCCCACCTGAACACCGGTCACCACCGAAAACATCACCACAACCATGAAGAGCACCCACTCAGGAGCTCTCACGGACCCTTGCCTGCCCCACATCTTGCACAGAACCGCCGCCGCATTGCACCCAAACTACACTGCAACATCAACGCCACCTTCAAATCCGGCATCTTTCCTGATGACTGGAAGCGGGCGGAGGTCAAGCCCCTACTCAAGAAACCCTCGGCTGACCCGACGGACCTGAACAACTACCGGCCCATCTCTCTTCTTCCCTTTGCAGCCAGTCACAGAGAAATTCATCAACGCGCAACTGACCACCTTTATCTTAGAGAACGCCATACGCGACTCCTCCCAGTCCGGATGCCGCAGCAACCACAGCACCGAGACCACCCTCCTCGCTGCCACTGATGACATACTCATGCTACTCGACCAGGGACACATTGCGGCCCTCATCCTGCTAGACCTCTACGTTGCATTAGACACCATCTCCCACCACACTCTTGCAACCAGAGTGCATAACGCTGGCATACGAGGATCCACCCTCGACTGGATCTGCTCCTTTCTCGCCGGCAGAACCTAAAGGATCAGACTCCCACACTTTCTCTCCGAACCCACAGAGATCAACTGCGGAGTACACCAAGGATCATCGCTCAACCCCACGCTCTTCAACTTCTACATGGCCCCCTTGCCACCATCGTCAGACAGCACTGGCTCAGCATAGTAATCTACACCGACCACAACCCAGCTCATCCTCTCCCTCACGAAGAACCCCGAAGACACCAGACTCAGCTTCCAAGAAGGAATGAAAGACGTCGGAGCATGGATGAGCAACAGCAACTTAAAACTGAACTTAGAGAAGACAGAGGTCCTCGTGCTTGGACCCTCCCCCAATGCACCACTTATCACAAAAACTAATGAACTCTACCCCACTGCCGTCTATACCAATCTGCTCTGCATCACTGCACTATACGTCACTCTACACTACAGTACTGCACTCTACACCACTCAACACATTGCGCTCTGTCACTTTACTCTACATCACTCTGCGACACCGTATTATGCACCAGTGCACTGTACGTGATTCAACTCTTCACCACTCTACTCTGCAGCACTCCCTGACACTGAATGCTATACACTGTACTCTATGCCACTGCACTTTACTCTGTACCACTCTATGCCACTCTAATGTACTCTACGTCACTCTACCCCACTCTGCATCACTCAACTCTACGCCACTGCAGTCAATGCTGGGCCACTCTACTCTACACCACTATAGTCTATGCCAGTGCTCCCTACCCTGCACCACTATACTCTACCCTGCACCGCTCCAATCTACTCTAACCACTGTACTCTATGCCACTGCACTCTGTGCTATGACACTGTACTCTAAACCACTGCACTCTACGCCACTGCACTTTACACCACTTTACTCAAAACCAATGCACCCTATGCCCCTGCACCTACGCCAGCTACTTTGCACCTCTGTCCTTTACGCCATTCTACTCTATGCCATTGCATGCTACAGCACTGCACGCTATGTCACTCTACACCACTGCACTCTACACCACTTTATTTTACTCTGCACCAAAGTACTCTGCATCACTGCTCTCTGCACCACTCTACTCAGCACCACTCTTCTCTGCACCACTCTAAGGCTCTGCACTTCATGACCTTGCACTCTATGCCACTCTCCTGTGCACCACTCAACTCAATGCAACTTTACTCTGCTCCACTCTGAGCCACTCCAGTCTACGCTATTGCAATCTACTCTGCACCGCTCTGGTCTATGCCCCTGCACTCCATACTACTCTACATCACTACACTCAGCACCAATGCACTCTGCCTCACTTTACTCAATACCAATGCCAATGCACTCTACGCTACTGCACTCTGTGCCTGTCTGCTCTGCACCACTGTACTTCACACCACTTCACTCTATGGCACACCACTCCACGATACTCCACTCTATGATGCTCTACTCCTTGAGACTCTGCTCCACTGACACTCTACTCCACCCTACGCCACTCCACACTACAGCACCCCACTCCTGCCATTCTACGACACTACTCCACTCTACGATGCTCTATGCGACTCCCTCTATGCCACTTTACTCAACTCTATTCTGTGACACACTACTCCATTCCATTTTATGACAGTCTACTCTGCTCTAAACCGCTGTACCCTACAACAATCCACTCTACGCACTACACCACTCCACAGCGCTCTATGGTGCTCCTCTCTACTCAACTCTGACACTGTGCTCCCTTCTGCACCACCCAACTCTACGGCCTTCCAATATACGACACTCTACTCCCTCCACAACACTTTACGCTACTCCATGACACTCCTCAGCTCCATGCCACTCAACTCTACTGCATGATACTCTGCACCACTTCCTAACACTCCACTCTGCTCCACTATATGACACTCCACTCCACACCACTCTCCTTTACTCTACTAACTTTTAGGCATGCTGAACAGCAGCCATTTTGGTGTGAAAGCTTGGTAAAACATATTGGCCAAGCCGATAGCTCTTGCATAAACAAGAGCTATTGGCTTTGTCAATGCTTGTTTTAGATAAGCTGTCCAAGAAACTCAGTCATGATTTGGCAACTAATTTCTTTCAATAGTATAGATTTCAAAGTAGCGTGGGGGAAGTCTGCAATAAATGGCAAACAAGCATATGCCATGTGAAATTAATTTTAGAGACTGGCGTTGCGAAATAAATTAAAGCATTATCTAACACTGGAAGTTTGCGGAAGTTCAAACAAACCCCTGAAGACTGACCAGTGAATGGTTTACATACAATTAGCCAGCCTCCAAAGAAATACTTGATGGCCATACGAAGGATCAGGTTTTGTGGCAACAATTGCCAAATTTGTCCCAGTCCAAGGCAAGGACACATTGCTATATAAACATATAAGGGAAATATTGATGTTTCAGTTACTTTTTAGCTTTGATGTGTGATTGTTTCAGTGGCCGTCTCAGCAAACCACACCTCCAAGTAATTCTAGTTTTGTTTCCCCTTTCTGTTGCAAGGTTTCCAAATTTCCATCTAACGGCATTACAGCATCCACAACTTTTTAAAAGAACTGCAGATTTCCTTAAGTTCACCGCAACCTCTTTTTGAGATAGTAAGCATTTAACATATCTAAAGAGCACTGCAATCGTGTAGCTGTAAAATCTGACAGCAAGGTATTGCAGCATATTGTAACACCCAAAGTTTGGTTGTGGCGTTGCACTTGCACAAGCAATTTCACTGACCATATCTGCAGTGTAGTGATTAAATAAAAGGGGCACTAACAAGCATCCCTGTTTTAAACTTCTATTATTTGGACATTTGATAACCTATTATTAGGGCTTTTGTTAGTAAGTCGATTGTTATGGTTTGACTTGTACCCAGGGATCCCCATACAGAGACTGGATGGCCATCACTAACTGCAGAGGAGCATTCCTTTCAAAAAGATTTTCCCATGGAATTGAATGACCTACTGCATTGAAAGCCAACCTATTGTCTGCAAAAGCAAGTGAACAAACTGCAGGATTTCATGTGAGCAGAATTACAAATAAGCTTTGCTGAGATGAGTTTTTAGTCTAAATCCAGTCTGCTGGGTTAAGGTTAAATTAGCACTATTGGCCAACGCCGCTACTGATTCGACAGGTAATTGGGCGTAATACTTGGAATCAATGTATAACAATGTTATCTTTCTACAATGACATGCGGTAGTGAAATACCCTTATAAATTAGCTGATGTATTGATCCCTGACATGAATGGGAGATAATGTGCAATTCAAATGCTATTGTGAACAAAGGACTCAAGCATTTAGTCCAATAACACGATTTAGTCTAAATAACAATATCTAGAATACCATTTGGGCCCGGGGCCCCAACCTACCCCGAGGCTTTAATTACTTGACCAATGCTACCATGTGAAACATTGGCTTTGGTAATTATGCAGGTATTGGGCCTCCCAACTGGCATTTCCATCCACATACACTGACTGATTAAGGGGACTCCCATATGTCTCCTGAAATGCTATTGTGACAGGGTCCCTATAGTCAACATTTAGGTTGTTATTAAAAATTCAGAACTTCCTTGAGCAACTTGACTTACAAACTTGCCTGTATGTGCAGCCATTGCTGTTCTTGATGGGCAGCTTATGCACCAATGATATTGGCCTACAGTTTTTCTTGAGTGTTTCTACTTTCTAGGATAATAGGGGCACAAGTGCAGGTTGGTTAAAAATCTTAGATCTCTATTGACAGATCTCCTGAGTGAGGATTTTAAGTTAATGTTGCGCCATCTCTTATTTGACATCCTGGTATTAAAAGAAGCGCTCTGATGAGTAGTATCATCAAAAGACTTGTCCAGGAGGAACATTTGAAATAGGAAAGATTGTAAAAATACAAGCCTGAAATGTCTGAAAATACCACTTTACCAGGAGGCTGTGTTGATATTATCCCTACCGTACACATTTATGATATGCCATTTGTATCGGATTACCCAATGCTTTTTCCTTACTGTATTTTGGTACAGACAAATATATACTCCCTTACTCCAAGGTGAAAACAATTGGAAAATGAATAGGACATCAAGGGACAAACCTCCCATTCAAAGATGTAATAAATGAAAAAAAAAAAAATGAACACTCGAAAATAGCTACTTTGCTCTGGAATTGAAGACTGAGGGAGTTGGTGTGAGAGACTGACTCCCTGTCCTTGTAATAATTCAGCCCAACAAAGCACTATGCACTTTATGTTGTTTTGCACACTTTATAAAGATCCAAGGGCACGTTTTATCAAACCTGTTTTAATTTCAAATTTGTTTTATTGGTTTTGAGAGCGAAAATAGGCAGCACAAAACAGTAGGCATGCAGCAGGCATATATGGCGAGCGAGACAGACAGGCATGTCTTCTCTAAAGGTCATCAACTAAGCAGGAAAAATATGCCGATACAGAAATGCAGTGCCGATGGTGTGTTTAAGGTGCCATGCAATAAAGTCAACCGACCAGAACAAGAAGAAAAACCAAACCCCCCTCCCTCTTCCCAACACCCCTTCCCTCCCCCCCCTCCGACCAGTATGCCGTTTGTTTGGAACCTCTGTAGTGACTTGTGCAGAGCTATATGTTTCAGGGCATTTGAGTTTATGGAGGATCATGTGATGGTTCTGTGAGCCATGGGATGCGAAGATATTTCGGGCATGTGATTTCGTGAAATTCTTGGGAGATGAGAGATAGAAGCGGCTGCCAAACCTTCTGAAATGAGTCTGCTGTGTGTGTAAGCGTGGCGTGAATACGTTCCATGCCCAACGTGAACCATAGTTTATGCAGCCATCCAGTGTGAGTGGGCGTGGTGGTTGATCCCCAGAGTGATAGGATATGTTATGACGCTGCTTGCATGGCAATGCCCATATGTTTACCGCGAGGGGACCTCAGAGGAAATGTAAGCGCATTGGGTAGCCCCAGGATAGTGTATGCAGGGCAGCGTGGGATGTCAGTTTCAAAGGTGTAATCAATATCATCTAGAACCACCTTCCAGTATCCCTGAATTACGCGGCAGTCCCACAGGAGATGGGTCAAAGTACCCCTTTCACCGCAGCCCCTCCAACACAGCGCACTTCGAAGTGGATTGCTTTGATTAAGTCTGACCGGGGGTGAGGTGCCAGTATATGGCCAATTTCACCGCCGCCTCTCTGGCATTAGTATTACGAGTGGTGTGTGCAGCCCTGTAGTATATAAACCCCCATTCCCTGGGTGACAATGTCCTGCCGAGTTCCGTTTCCCAGCGTTTCTGTCCCGCCGTCTTCCCCGGGCTAGCCGCGGGCGACAGCAGCTTGTAAAGGTCTGAGATAAGGTGCCGATCCGAGTATTTCGTTACCAGCCACTTCTCGAATGGCGTCATTCGCCGGCCAACCAGAGGAGCGCATCCCGGGCCCGAAAGCCAGTGGCGGAGTTGGAAGTACTGGAACATGTGAGGCTTGGTCACTCCATAGCCTTGTACGATATCGGTGAGGGGGAGAAAGCCCTCCAGGTCAAAGAAATGGCCGGCAGAACGGCAATCCATTCCCCGCCATTGTGGAAAGCACGGGGGTCAGCACCCGGCGGGAATTCCGGATTATCTAGGATCGGGGTGAGTGGGGAGGGGAAAGTAGTCAGGCCTCTCCTGACCGCCACTCTGTCCCAAGTCCTCATAATGGCGCGCGTGATGGGGGATCGGAGAAGATATCGAGGTCTATGTTGGCGAGCAAGGAATGGGATCTTCCATAGTGACGTCCGGGCCATTGCCCTATCCTGAAATAGCCATCTCTTCTCGGACTCTGGCCTGTACCACTCTACCAAGTAGCGGAGTTGTGAGGCTTGAAAATATTGCAAGAGGTTGGGGATTCCGAGACCTCCTTCATCCACACCCCTGTGCGCCACTTGTTTATGCAGCCGCGTGTGTTTCTTTTCTCAAATAAACTGATGGAAAGCGGTTTGCAAGTCGGCAAGTGCGCCAGGCGGTGGCAGGGCCGGAAGGGTTTGGAAGACATACAAAATCTTAGGTAGGGCGGACATCTTCACTGCCGCTACGCGGCCTAGCAAGGAGAGGGGTTGTTTCGACCAACGTGCAAGATCAGCTCGAATCTGAGAGGTGAACGTTTTATAGTTAAGAGCCATTGTCGAGTCCGTAGAGGAGGTGAGAGTAATTCCCAGGTATGGGAGCTGTGCGGATGTTTGTAAACCGCAGCCAAAGTCAGGCGCCAGAGTGCGAAGGTGGGCATTGCTACCCAGACGCAGAATCAAGGATTTCCCTCGGTTGATTTTGAAGCCAGACACCGCCCCAAAGCTCTCTAGTTCCTCCAGGAAAGCAGGTATAGAATGGGATGGTCGGTCGAGAGCAGCGATGATGTCGTCGGCATAAAGCCCCACTACGTGAGGTTCATTGCCGAAAGTGATACCGCAGATGCGAGGGTTGTCTCGTATTTTCTGCGCAAGAGGCTCCACGTATAAGGCGAATAGGAGGGGTGAAAGAGGGCACCCCTGACGTGTGCCTCGCTGTATCTCGAAGGGGTCCGATCTAAGGCCTCCCAGTCGGACTCGGGCCTGGGGGTGGTAGTAGCTTGAAAGCGATCACCTATCTGGTAACGCTGTAGGACCTTCTGCAAGTAAGTCCAGTCGACTCGGTCGAACGCTTTCTCCGCGTCGATAGCGAGCAGCGCCGAGTCCGAGTTTTGGAAGTGAGTCTTATCCACGAGATGCAGTAGCCTTTTAGTATTATCGCTGCATTTGCGGTTTGGGACAAAGCCCGATTGATCCGGTTCAAGGATCCCTGGAAGGCAAGGGCCCAGACGGGCCGCTAGTACCCCTGTGAATAGTTTCAGATCTAAATTAAGGAGCGAGATGGGGCGGAACGCAGAGCAATGTGTTGGGCTTTTGCCCGGCTTAGGCAGCACTACTATCTCTGCTGCAAGCATATCCGGGGGTATGGAGCTCGGGCCCTCGAACGAGTTAAATAATCTCGTGAGTATCGGAGCCAGTATCTGGCCAAAGAGTTTATAGAAGCCTGATGAAAAGCCATCAGGTCCCGGTGATTTAAGCGGACGCAGTCGGGAGATAGCGGCCAGAACCTCGTCCAGGCGGATAGGAGCATCTAAGGCCTCCGCGTTCGGTTGGGACAGCGGTGTGACAGCCGCTGGCTGCAAATATGCATCGATGTCAGCAGGCGATCCCTTATCCTCGCTGTATAGGGAAGCGTAAAACGAGCGAAAGGCATCTACAACCTGTGCCTCTTCGGTAAGGACCTCTCCAGAGTCGTCTAGGAGTGTGGTGATTTTCGAGTGTTGAGTCTTGGCCTTTAGGGCACTGGCTAGAAGGCGCCCGGTGCGGTTGCCTCCCACATAATATGTATGGCGGAGTCGGAGGGCGGCAAATTCTGCTCTGTCAGTGTCAAGGCTGGCCAGTTGGGCCCTAGCGGCCTTCAGCTGTCGCCAGATTCTCGGAGCACAGGTGCGGCTGTGAACCCGTTCTAATTCGGCTACCTGTGCCGTGAGGTCCTCCCTCTTTTCTTTGCGGATTTTGGCGTCTGCAGCCGCAATTGCGATCAATTCCCCTCTGACCACAGCTTTCAGGGCTCCCCAAAGGGCTGTCACCGGAGTTGCGGAGTTATCATTAGTGGCGAGGTAGTCCGAGATGCATGTATGGATTTGTTTAGTAACAGCCTGTCTCTGTAATAGGGTCTCGTTAAGCCGCCACGAACCCGGGGTGCGTGACATTCGGGGTATGTTGAGCGTCAGTTCTACCGCATCGTGGTCAGAGAGGGCCGCAGGGACAATGGAAGCATCAGTGATGCGAGTGAGTAAGTCTGAGGAACCTAAGAAGTGATCTAAACACGCGTATGGGTGGTGCACATGTGAGTAGAAAGTGAAGTGCGCTGCGTCGGGGTGTACAGCCCTCCAGAGATCCAGCAGACCCCTCTCCTGCAGCCACGACCCGCCCGCTTCAGATAGTGCTCCCGCCTCCCCATAACGGTGCCCAGATCTGTCTTTGTTCGTGTCTATGACCAAGTTAAGGTCCCCCATAATGAGCAGCTGAGAGTTAGGGGGCTGTAATGCTTCAGAGAGCGCGTTTTTTAAAAAGGGTTCCTGGCCTGTGTTTGGAGCATAGATGGAGCCGATCGTCATTGTTCCATTCCCTATGAGGAAGGTAAAGGCTAGGAGACGTCCTTTAATTCCTCCCACCTTGATCCCCACCCGGCCCCGGAAACGCCGGGACACGAGAATGGCAACCCCTGCTTTTTTAGTTGGAAGGGAAGAAAAAAATTGCTGAGGGAAGGCACGGGAGCGCATCCTGTGCCAGTCTTTAGGCAAGAGGTGGGTCTCCTGCAATAGGCAGACATCTGCCCCTGAATGCTCCAGGTAGGAAATGACAGCCCTCCTTTTTATCGGATTGTTGAGGCCTTTTACATTGAGAGACAACACCTTAAGTGTATCATCCATCATGGAGTAACGCGAGTTTGACAAAGCGTGGCGACACTACCTGTTGTCGCGTACAGCAAGCAATGGTCAGCACATGAGATCTGTTGATGTCCCTCGGCATACTGGTCCCCTCCCACACTCCCACCCCTGTTCCCCACGCGATACTGCTCCCCATCCCGGTCCCTGACCACTCCCCAACACCCCCTCCCCTTCCCACCCTAACCCCAACTTGAGGTCCCCAAACAAAGGTCATAGTCCCAGGCCTATCCAGAGTCAGTTCAGGCCTGTAGGTTTAGAAGGTAAAGGAGACTGTGGCAGTGGCGACCCATGTGGCCCCTCGCCCCTCTCCCCCCCCCACTATGAAAACATGCAGTAAGAATGGTCCCCCGGCTGGAGCAAGTTCAGGATTTCATAGCGGTGTCTTTGACTACTGCTTCGATGGCTGCGGTGTGTTCTTCGACGATCGTCCCCGGGTCCGGGCGGAGGCGGGTTTTAGGCGTGCGGCGTCTCCGTACCTGTTGCCAACCGTCTCTAGAGGATTGCGTCCCGTTAACTTGGGAGGATCCCGGGGAAGGGGACCCCTCTGATGCGTCGTCTGGCAGCTCAAGGCCTAGCAGGGTACAGGTGTCCTGAAGCGAACGGAGCTGATGCAGGGTTCCCTCCCATTTGAAGATCAGACGAAACGGGTGACCCCAGGAGTATGGCACCCCTTTTTCCCTCAGAAATGTGGTGACTGCCCTGAAGTCCTTGCGCTAAGTGTTATAGCTGAGAGGTCCTGGAAAAGTTCAACAGGGCAGTCTCGGAAGCGAAGGGGTTGCGCTCTACGTGCTTCCCGTAGTATTCTTTCTTTCAGGGGAAAGTCCGGGAGGAACGCCAAGATGTCCGGGGGGGGGGCAATCCCACTCGGTGCGCCCGGTCTATGCGGATGGGAAAGTCAGCAGGCGCCTTGAGGATCTCGCAGAAAGGGTCCTGGAGATACATCGTGACGCTATTACCCTCTGCCTTCGATGGTACTCACCGAATCCGTGTGTTGTTCCGCCGAGAGCGGTTTTCGAGGTCCTCCGTGTGAGCTTGGAGGTCCACCTGCTGTTCCCGAAGGCGGAGGACCTCCTGTTGAAGGTGCTCCAGCTCGTCACAGCGTGCGTGGTGGGAATCTTCCACCGCCACCACTCTTTCCCCCAATCCATCTAGGTCCCGGCGCAGTTCCCTCTGTTCACTCACCAGTTCCTGTTTTAAAGTCTGAAAGTCGTCACGTAGCGTGTTGAACAGGCTTTCCAGATACGACTTCGTGATGGGGGCTTCCTCAGTGGCCTTGTTTGGAGTAGCCGCCGATGGTGATGGTGACGTAGGCGTTTGGGACTTCTCGCTTTTTGTGGATGTCTTCATGAGTAGCTCATTAATCGGTCGAACTCCCCTGCGGGTAGCGTTGGACATTGTGCCATGGCCGGACTATCTAGGCGGTGCAGGTCAATTTACACTTCCGTTCGCCGCCAGGGAGGTCTATTAGCTGGCTCTCCTGTCACCCCCTCTGTCCCACTGCAGCAAGTGTTCCCGATGATGCCCTGTTAAGTCGCTAGGTTAGATCATTTGACGGGCGTAGTGTCTCCAGCTCTTGCCGAGGTAGCTGCATTGTAGTGCCCTGCTCTGTTGTTAGGGCCCAGGATCTCCGGTCAAGGTGGAATCAGGTCGCAGACGCGGGTGTTTCGCAGCTCACCTGTGCTCCCAGCAGATTAGGCTTACGTCATCAAATATGGGCATCGAGACCCCGACCTATGGGGGCCGCTGAGGTTTTAACAGTCTCAATTCCACCCTGGCAGTGTGCTTCGAGGCGCAAGCGAAAGTTGACTGCGTCAGAGCGCCACGGGGGCTCGATTCGTGCCCCCCGAGTACCAGGGAGCAGCGCAAGCGAGGGTAAGGTACCGCCGCCGGGGCGGGCCACGGGGCTCCGTGGTACGTTCTTTCGGCGCCTCCTGGGTCTGTTCACCGCCCACCTGGTCCCCTCCAGCAGTTCCCAGTGGGCCCGGAGGGGGGGTCCAGCAATGGACAGGCGACAACTCTCCTCCCGCCGGGGGCATGATCACCAGGCCCCCCGAGCACCCCCCACTCCTCACCTCGGATCGCGTAGTTGCTGCGCAGCAATCTGTCTGCGTTTTCAGGCGGTCTGTAGGCCTCTCGCAAAGGGCCCCACTCGGCCGGGCAGGGGCTCTGGCACTTCAGCCCGGGTCGGTTCTCAGATGCCCCCGGCAGTGATGCGGAGGTGAGCCCTCAGTTCCTAGGCCTCTTCCTCACTCGTGGCCGCGCCCTATAGGCCCAGGCCGGGGCCTCGAGTGGGCGTCCCGATGTGGGGCGCTGTGCAGTTTCGGGAGCCTTCACAAAAGTAGGGGCAGTGCGAATCTAGCCGTGCTCGATTTACCCAAGCTGTGCACAACGCTTTTCTCGTGCTGTCCACCGGCCGGCCTCCGCCGCAGTGTAGGCCCAAGCCGGGGTCTAGAGTACAGTGCTCCCGGGCCGCAGTCCGCCTCGGGTGCGCGAGTGCAGGCTCCTGTTTCTGCGACCCCGCCGCGTTGCTGGAGACAGCGGCGGCCCCGCGCCGGCTCCCAATGTTTCTATGCCTCGGCAGTGTGGGTCAGACTAGTTCGGGGCCGCCGTGGCCCCTCTCCGCCGGCTCCGGAGGGCGTGTAGGCCCAAGCCGGGAGCTAAATTTGGGGCCTGTCCGGTTCGCGGTGCACCTCAGCCGCGAGGCGTAGGCTCCTTCCAGGCGGCCTCTCTGTGCCTCGGGGGGGCCTCCGATGTCGAAGGTCTGTTCCGGTCAGCAGTTGCGGCCCCTCGTGCGGGCCAGTCGGCCTCAGGATGGTGGCAGGTCCGACCGGCACCAGGCCCATTCCTCGGCTCGCTCCGGCTCCTGCCGGTGATGGTGGCGGGTGAGGGTGACTTCACCTCTGCCGGTCCGTACTCCGGGGCTTTATGTCTGCGCCGTATCAAGCAGGATGTAAGAGGGACAAATTGGCTCTTTCAGGGCTAATGTGGGGGGTTACAGGGGATTAGGGCGAGGAGCTCCGTAATTACACCTCCGTCCCGGTCGCCATCTTGCCCACGCCCCTATCAAACCTGTTTTGAGCGGAATCCATCGATGTTCTTAGAAGGAGGATTTTAATTATTTATGATCATTATCTGCTATTTGTATAGCTGTGCTTAACTTCATTAGAACTGCTTTATCAATTTGGAAACGCTATCAATTGTAAAAGGAAATGCAGTTTTAAGCGATTTTACAGTTTTATTTATCTTGTACCGATGTGTTGGAACATGATAGGATGTATTAATTGTATTATTATAGAACTTGTGCACGGGGAGCAAGAGCCATGGAGGAGGATATGCTTTTTTAAGTTAGGCAAAGTGTACATTGTTTTAACGTTTTAAACCTTGAGCCTATATATGTTTTCTGTGTCTAATTTTTGCGTACGTTTTCTTATGAATTCTTAATTATTTTATGTATGTACACCAAACTTTTATGATTCAAATGAATCAAAAAAAGTTATTTGACTGACTGAGGGAACCATAAGATGCATGTATACATGCCTCTGCACCATCCTCATTATAGGTACTAAACAAGCTTTAGATTAAAATCCCCAGTCACATGACTTATTACAACCGTCAGACTGGTGTGCTAAAATCTCATAATAAAGAAGTCAGCAGTATAGCCCTTATAATTTTTCATACTATACCAATCAGACCTATGGCCTCTGACATCAGTTGAACCAATCAAGCCTCTAGCATTTTCTGTTGTTTTGTCGCCACAACCAAACCAGGTCTATGATACTGAGCATAAGCTTTCAGCAGAATGACCATCAGGCATACAGTCTTAAAATTATAAATATATAAAAAATTACAGTTGAAAACACACACTACAGTCCCCCCCCAAACAAAAGGGGCTAAATACGGATTCTTCTACTTTAGGATCCAATTGAATCACCTACCCTCAGGATTTGTCAGGGAGGTGGGTAACCAATGCCCAAACCCTTGCCTGCTAAGATAATCTGGGAGATTCCTTGTAACAAAATACTTGCTTTAGAGGTATATTCAGACGCTCCAGGAAATTGTGGCATAGATCAGTACATTTTGTGGCACAAACATGAAAAATTTGCAGCATTCAATTGCACTTTTTCAAGCCTTATTCTGGCATGTCGTTTTACTCTCAATAATTTCAAATTAATAGAAATCATTCTATCAGAGTGCTGCACATTGAAATGGGCATGCTTAAAGTATCTGAGTGTTTGCTTACTAAACATTTTTTGGAGTAATGCTCATGAGCATAGGTCAAGCCAACTGCAACAGGATAGGTTGGCCAGATTGTCGGTCTTTTGGGCTATCCGTCCTGTGTCCATGGCCAGCTACTCTGGGACACCTTATATCCCCATATTTGCCAGTCATGGAGTCGGTATGCAGAATGCCTCAAGCAAAGTGCCATTCTGTTTTCTTTCAGCCTCAAATGATGTAACTGTCATTAGCTTTGAAAAGGTGCTTCTCTGCATCCACCAATTGTTTACTGGGTGGCTGGATGAAGGAGTTGAAGTACTACTTCAGTTGCTCTAACTGTGCCTACCCATTGCTCTGCATCTAGACCGCGCATTGCCTTAACCTCGCATATGCCTGGTTTGGCTTGCGGCGAAAAGGCACGCGTGGCTAAGCCCGTGTTGTTAAGACTGTTTCCCAAGTAGCACAGGTTGTAGTGTAGTGCCTATATTCCCAATAGGCTCTGCGCATTGAAATAATGCACACTATAGATTTGACATAGGACTGAGGTCAGTATTAACCCAGGGCAAAGCACTACGCTACGCTCGAGTAGTTTGCGCAACTTCGCACTACGTGAACTGCACGTAGCACAGTGCAAACATGCGTAGCGTAGTGCAGCGGTCATTTTTTGCTTGCTCGCAGTCCTCAATGTCAAGTTGGCGACTGTGAGCAAGCAAAATGACATCCTCGCGAGACTTTTTCTTTGTTAGCGATCAGCAACATCAAGTTGCCGATTGCGAGCATGGAAAATAAAACTCCTGGCGAGGGGAGGTCAGGTTTCTCATTGCGAGTGGTCGCGCATGCTCGCGACCGCTCGCGATGAGAAACTACCAGTCCACGTTGAGAAAGCTGCAAATCGAGTAAAAAATCTACTTGAGCGGCAGAAAAGAACAACCCGCACTGTGCAAGATGCTGTTTTCAATGATTGCACAGTGCCCGATGCTTGTCCACACTGTGCAATCATTGAAAACGACATCTTGCACAGTGCGAACATGCTACTACGCAGTTCACGTAGTGCTACGCACAGCTCGCGTAGTGCACTTCGCGTAGCTACGCGTAGCGCTACTTCGCGAACTACGCCCACCCCTAGGTATGTCCCTATCAAGTATATTAAACTAAATTGTGTGTGTGCCAGCTAACTCAGAGGTCACTTGAAACATTCTTGAATAAACAAGAAGGGATTAGTCTCTGACAACTGCATAAACATGACAACTTTGTTTCCCCTAGAATCGGAACACTATCTTCAGAGTCGTGGAAACAATAGATAACTATTTTACTCAATCAATCGTGGTGCATGCTTCGTTTCTACAGAGTTGCACAGAAATAGAGAGACGGGCGTTTCAATAAAAGGGGTTTATTGAACAGTCTTCTTTCTCATGCAGGAGAGGTGAACTGCTACAATTGTTAGACAGAATGCGAAGTATAATGCACACAGCGTAAATAGTAATATAAAATAATACTGTAATAGCATTGTCTGTTGCTATGACATATATAAAAATACATACATAAATAACACAGGCTAAAATACTCAACTGGTGCTTCTAAAATACGCCTACCCCAGTGTACCTAACCTAGGTCTAGTACGAGGGAAGAAGTAGGTGCTGTCTTAGCTATTGTTTAGTTCTGCCAACAATTGCCAAAGATTTCTCAAGGTTCTAATCAGTTCCATACCTTAGAATGAGAGAGGTTGGTATCTCTTTCCCTGGACTCGATCTCCCAACACCCCGCAAAGGGAGTCAGAAACACTGAAGCTGGATTCTCGGCAGGAGGATGACAGCTTCTAGTCAGTTCGTCAGCCGGGGAGTTGGCTTCCTTCGACACTTGCTGTAGCGAGCTGTGTCGTGCAAGTAGGTAGTCGAACTGCACCGAACCACACTGTGCTTTGCCATAGCAAGTGAAGGTATATTTATACCTTGAAGGTGCTTAGGAATACCAGTATTGACGTAAGAGTCAGGCATATGAACGTCATGAATGAACCCCTAATGAATAGATATTCATGCATAATAAATGAGTTCTTGGAGAAATGAATATCCAGGCAAGGGGAAGTCCCTTCAGCTTAAGAGTCTGGTTTTCCAAGAAATCGTTGTAACGTAGATGAACGGATGGAAGTAGCCATGCCTGTATTTGGGTAGCATGGGCTATACCTAAAAAGGACTGGATTTCTATGCCTATATAAGGGCAATGCGAATTATACCTATATAAGGGCATGAATCGGGAAAATGCAAACGGAATCTAAATCGATACACAACAAAGCTAATTTAATGCTCTGTTTTCTTGATGATGGTCCCAAGAAAGTAATGCCTCAGGGCAGTGTTTAATTTGTAAAAATAAAAAATAAAATAAGCACCAGGGCTCTTTTCAGGAGGTCACCGCAGCTTGCACCACCCATGCCCCTGGTATGCTGCCAATGAAAGTATCAACACAACTACCTGACCATCACACTGGTGCTAAATGCTGCTATCTGGTATCCACGTACTGTAAAAA
Source organism: Lissotriton helveticus (assembly GCF_964261635.1). Classification (NCBI taxonomy): domain Eukaryota; kingdom Metazoa; phylum Chordata; class Amphibia; order Caudata; family Salamandridae; genus Lissotriton; species Lissotriton helveticus. The sequence continues at coordinate 940,885,899 of NC_136070.1, forward strand.
TAAATAACGTTCTCCTATAACTTAGCTTATTGCTCTTTTAGTTTACCAACATCGGAGGGATGAACGCCGGATTGATTCAGTCGGTATTCAAACCTATAACTTGCTGGTTATACTAAAACGAGGACCAATCTCTTGGCTTCTCCAAATAGCTAATCTTTCTCTTTCTTTCTCTTAAGAGAGGAACAACATAGAACTCCTTTGTATATTATACTAAAGCGCATACATCCTTGATTGGTGTTTCTTTGACTTCAAAGTGTGAGGGTTTATGTGACAATCATGTTGGTTAAGGAGGGTGAGTTTAAGGAAAGCTGTAAAAGTTTTTTTTTATAGCACACAACAAAATGTAAATGTTTGTAAATGAACTGTGCAGATAATTCACAATATATTAGTAGTAAAAAAGCACAAATGAAGCAAATTTTTGGGTAATACTAAAGTGTGTTGGAAACAAATATTTTAATACGATCAATACATAAGTGATGACATTTGGTTTGTGCTGTGTATAGTTTTATCAGTAAACTATGTCTGTGCAAATGTAATATTCGTTTCAATTGAAAATGTGTTGTCTGGTGTCATAGTGCACTACCACATCTAATACTCCACATTATCCCACTCCACTCTACTCTGCACCACTCCAAACCACTGCAGTCTAGTCTACACCACTTCACATTACGCCACTTAACTCTATGCCTCTCTACTCTACACCCCTCTACTCTATGCTAATGCACTCTAGCGCCACACTAGTCTCCTATGCATTACTGCACTCTTCGCCAGGGTACTCTTTACCACTGCAGTCTGCGCCACTCCACTCTATGCCACTATACTCTGCAACACTGCACTCTATGCTAATGCGCTCTACTCTGTACCACTCCACATCAGTGCACTCAATGCCAATCCACTCTATGCCCCTCCAATCTACTCTGCACTTTTCCATATTGCATAAAACTGAAAACTATTCTCTTAGGGGCTCTGACAAAGAATATCAGAATGAGGCTTATGCTTCGTTAACTGGATGTGGAGTTAACGGCCAGAGCTACGAACTTTGAAGCTGGGGAACCAGGTTCGAGTCTATGCGTCTGCTTAACATGCTTTGATTGTAGGCAACTCACTTAATCTCAGGACCAAAAAATAATGTTGTCGTGTATTCCTATGGGTTCTGAATCGATCCCCCTATTCCTGACCCTATTCTGGTTAAACTAACTATCAAGTTAACTAACAGTCAGCCCATGAGGCAAGAACAGCCCCCATGATGCAGATACCGTTATCTGACGCAGTCACACTACGGCACAGGAACGTGTTATCTGATTAGGTCATAACGCTTGAGATCTAATTAGACAAGCGACATTCCTCCAGCCCCTGATAAGGCATACGACGTTCTCATAACAAATCAAACCTATGACAACCTGGAAAATCCGTGCGGCCATTGTTTTGATTTCACAGAGAACTTCAGTAAAAGAATGTGCTAACGAGCAAGTCGTATGACATCTTTATTGACGTATCTATGTCCATCTTTACGTCAATCTCGGCACCTTTAAGGTATAAATATTGCCGATCTTGCCCTATGCAAACACACGCGTGGTGACAAGACGGAGCAGCCATACTTGCCGAAGCCGAGAGCATAAGCAGACCCCGCTGGCAGCAGCCCCGCCTTCCTGACGCGCTGAGAGACGCGCTGCTATCTCAAGCCGAGAGACCCAGCACCGGCGCTTCTGGGCAGCCCTCGCAGGCAGCCTGGAATATCGAGAGCAGAGAAAGAGATACCATTCCTCATTCATCCTAACTTCCAGGTACAGAACTGAATAACCCCTCACAGAGAATTCTTTAGTTATTCACTTGGCAAAAAACAAACTTAACTTAAACTGTAACTTTCTATTCCCGCCCACGCATTAGACTTAGGTCAGGTACACGGGGTAGGCGTATTTAGAAACACCAGTTGAGTACGTTTAGTCAAATGTATATGTGTATGTAAATATATTTTAATCATTTCAAACATCATATGGCTCAGAAACCATATCAATGTTTTTACAGTATTATTTTATACTATTGCTTTTAATGTATGCACTTTACTTAACTATAAGTATTGCAATAATATCGATCCATTTCTCATGTATGAGAAAAGAGACTGATCAATAAATAACACCTTTTTATTGAACACGCCCGTCTCTTCCTTTTCTCTACATTCTGATGAGACTAAGAATGCACGTACTGACTGAGTAAAATAATTGCCTTGTGCTCACACGACTCTCGAGATTGACTCTTGATTAGGGGAGAGCAAAGTTGTCATGTTCTATGGTTGTCAGAAACTAAATCCCTTCTTGTCTAATCAGGGAAGTTAATTCCTCCTTGAACATTCGAGAAAGTTTCTAGCGAACTCTGAGCTACGCTGGCAAACCCAAAAATTAAGTCTAGTATCGACAGTAGTAGACCTAGTTAACGTCTGGTCTAGGCCTTTACTGCTGTAGGTATTATTCCAATGCGCAGAGCCTATTGGGAAAATAGGAGCTACACTACATGGCGCCCAACGCGTTTGGAAAGGGCGATAAAACTAACGTAAGACATTTAGAGTAACTCAGTCGTGCTTTCTCACTCAGACCCCTTTTTCCATTATACTCCAAAGACGTCTGGAGTGGGTGAAAGGTAATATCCTCCAAAACCTCGCAGGAGGGAACTCCTATGTATGGTTCTTGGTATAGTCAACGTTGAAGGATAAAAACATTCCCAAAATATTGTGCATCTAATCTCTGTTTCCATAAAGAAACCTGATCTGCAAACAAACATAATACCATCCTGTCTGTAAAATGGCAGAGAGTGATGATGAAAGAGAGGCAGTTAGATTAGCAACTGAACTCGCAGATGCTGATGCTACCATGCAAGCAGCAGACCCGAATATAACACTCATTCCGGTCATTAAAAGGAGATCTATAACCTTAAAACTTATAGAAAATGGACTGACACCTAGAGGTGGCACAGTCATATTCGTAATCGAGGCACACGAATATCGGCAGACAGAGGTATACTATTCATGGATACATTTTCCAGCAGCAAATGCTGTAACAAAGTACTTCCACTATTACAAAGTAGAGGAACCTCCTGAAACGTACACTCCTTTCGAGGAGGTGGAAGTACCACTCAAATTCCAAGAGCATTTGCTCTTATTTGATGGCGCCCTAAAACATAACAATCACATTACAAGGCTCGGTCCTTTAGGAAGACCAGGAGCAACGTGGCCGGTCTTAGCCGGATACACACCACATCCAGACATCGAAAGAATGCCTGCAGCAGAGCTGTTAATACAGCTAAAACAACTACTAAAAATTCATAGACAATTAGTTCAGTATGTAATGCGGACTTCAACAATACAGCCAGCGATTAAACTTCCACAGCTGACCCCTCACCAGGGGAACACAAATAAAATTACACCACAGAACATCCAATCCTGCCTAGGTAAAGTTCCAGCTAAACGGGAACAGATACCATTCTGGTTGGCACAGAAAATTACCCAAATAGAGGCGGTGTTTCCTGACACCACCCCATTAGAAAAACACAGGATTCTGACTATATGTCTCCCAATGGGAATCGCACCACACATTGAGGACTGTGACACTTGGGGTACAGTCTTTGCTTCCATCTACACAAAAACGCACGGTGTTCCATCCCTTTCGGTAATACCAGATGTGCTAAAACAAATTCAAGATGAATACGGTCCAGAACCTGCTTTAACTCTTGGTATGAAATTACTAAAAGACTTCAAGCAGGTCTCGGCTATATTATTAGCCAACATAAAAGGTGAGGCAGCAAACGTGGCGATCCGCCAGAGGTTAAAAGAGACAGATATAGCAGACCAACCAGCTGAAATTGCCAGAATCATAGAAAAATCCTATGAAGAACTAGGCAGAGATAGTCTAGGTGGAATACCAGTAAAACCGCAACTGACTACAAGTCCAGAAAAAATATTTTTTAATAATAATTCACCAAAAAAGAACTGGGATGGAAACAAACAATCCAATCCTAAAGAAAAGAAATTCCAGTCCCGAGGGAGGTCTCCCAGGCGAAGAGAGAAATCTCCAAACCTAAGACAAAGGTCACCGCAGAGTGACCCCTCTGGAAATAGATATAACCTTAGAAATAGGGATAATATTAAAAAACCTGATAGATATCAAGACATTGATACACGTCCCTCTCAATCTTTTCAGACTTCCTCGCAGAAATCGGAAAGAAGAGGACGATCAGAAGAGCACGCCAAGTCCAAAGACAAGGAACCTGCTCAGCTAAAAAAGAAATTACAATTTCCAAAAAAGAAGGTAGCCAGTATCAAGGTAGTTAAAAATGCCGAGAATACTGAGGACACAACTGAAAAACGGAGAGTGGGCTCAGACAATGCTAGACAGCGCAGCAGAGGTGAGCATAGCTCGCAAAGTCCTTATGAATCATCTGGAGACAGTGGACACGAATGAATACCTTCAAGTGGAAACTGCAGACACCAGAGTTAGCAAGCCCCACAAGATATACGAGATAACATTACGTATAGAGGGAGATAAGACTAGGAAAATAAGGGGACTATTTTGGGATAACCTCTCAAAGGGTTATGACATCCTTCTAGCTGAAAAAGACTGGCCACCAGAGTTTGTCAGGGAGTGCCCTCATGGCGAAGAAGTAATTATGCCTGCCTTCTCGAATCAAATCCCGATTCATAAAAAATACACACTTGCTAGAAAGTGGGCAGTGGCCTTAGCACCTGCTTTATATAAAAATCATGTAGGATGGGATGAGGACTCCCCTCCTCACAAAATCCAGTTAAAATCACAACCTACTGCACAAAGGCAGTACCCAATTAAGCAAGAAGCTAAAAAACAAGTAAATGAAATACTAGATCAGCTAGAATACCAGGGGGTGATTGAAACTTGCACCTCACAAATGAACAATCCTTTGTTTCCGGTCTCCAAACCAGACAATTCATATCGTCTAGTTTTGGATTACCGACACCTTAACACATGTTGCAAAACCTTTGCAGTGCAAAACTCACACAGTGCTGCACTAATGAATAACATAGTGCGCAAAAAATACAAAACAACCTTGGACATCTCCAATGGATTCTTTTGTCAAAACATAGCACCGGAGAGCAGATATTTAACTGCATTCTCAGTAAATGGCACTCAAAAACAATTCTGTCGGTTAGCCCAGGGGTACAAGAACAGCCCGGGGGTATTCTCAGCGAGAGTAACAGAATTACTACAACTATATGATGATGAAGCATTATCCTATGTCGATGACATTTACTTAACAGATGATGACTTGGAGACTCACTTGAAAAGGGTGAACACCATAATACTTGGGTTCGCTGCAGAGGGTTACAAATTCAACTTTAAAAAGTCCAGAATTGCCCATCTGACGGTCCTATTCTTAGGATATGAGTTATCAAGTGAAGGCAAAAGCCTGGCTGACAATTTCCTAGAGAAATGTGCCGTAATCCAAGCTCCTAAAACACTAAAAAACCTACAGTCAATTCTAGGTTTCCTAAATTTCGGAAGAACATACATTGCAAATTACGCAGAAAGGGTCAAACCCCTTTATGATCTAATTAAACCAGACTTTAAAAGATCCAGTTGGACTCAAACACACACAGAAATTTTGAGATCCTTACAAACAGACATGCTAATTAAAACAAAATTAGAAACACGTGATAACACACGCAATCTTGTGATTCGAGTCATCCCAGGGAGATGTGGATTCACATACCTGACTTCTAATGAAGGAGAAAAGGTACCAATTGCATTCAAATCACACTTGTACACAGAAGCTGAACAGAAATTCAGTAATACAGAAAAAATCATTCGGGCAGTTCAAACCGCAATAGCTAGAGAAAAAGACATAGCTGACGGTAGACACATCACAGTCAGAACAGCAGAATCAGCCTTTGAGGCACTAACAACACCTTGTAATTTACCAACAACAACATTGAATCCGGAATGGATACAATGGGTGAATTCAATCACAACGGACAAAGTATACTACTACTTTGATCCAGAACTAGAAGAATTAAAAAATCTAAAATATGAAAAGACGTATCCTCTGCCAATCGACATTCTGCCTCTACGACATTACGCCTGTGTAATCTATACAGACGGACATGCTCAACCCTCCGTTTGGGGAGAACAAGCATACAACCCCACATGTGAGATTACAAAAGAAGTGTGGCGCGGAGGTATATTAAAACCTCTATTAACAAAATCACACTCAGTAGAAACTAATTCAGAACAACAAACTGAAATAATCGCATTGAAAATGGCGCTAGATAATGCGGATCGCGAATTCCCGACACTTATAGTGTCAGATTCATATTACTGCGTCAAATCATATAACAGCGATTTGCAGACATGGATTCAGAACGGTTACAAAGATGACACAGATGCACCAATAAAGCAGAGACTGCTCTGGGAACAAATAGCTCTTTTACAAAAAGAACTACCAAAGACTCACGTGACTCACTCACTGAGTCATCAACGTGATGGCGTTCACGTTGTAGGGAATTCATTGGCTGAAACAGCCGCAGCGGCAGCCACTAAATCGGCTCCCGTAGTTCGAAAAAAGCGTACATTAAAATACATTGACGGTGAAACATTGCTGGCGGTGAAAACGTCATCAAAAGGCGACTGCTCAGCGTTACCGATCAACTATCCACTCAATTATACATACATAATCGATGCAAACTCCGTCCCTTTTGCTCGAATCCCTGGAGTGGGGGATAGAGTGATTCCAAACATGGACAGGAGACACTTGTTAATCGCAGACGCACATATGGGTGAGGGTCTTGGACACCTCAAACTGAAAGATTCTCTGGAAGATTTACAATCACGGTACTGGTGGCCAGGCATGAGCCTACATCATACCATGTTTGTAAAAAACTGCCCAAACTGCAACAGAAATCGCAGTGGGGAGAGAAAAAATATAATACGGTGGAATCTGACTGCAGATAATATCACCAGTAAAAAGAATGGCTTGCGATTAACATATACAGGCTAGTTTCCACTTATAATGTAGATCCTCAGCACTCGGCTGACGTCCGGACTGTTATACAAAGATTTGCGAGTCTAAATGGCATATACGCTAAGAGCATGCTACGTTCGACCATTGTTTTCACTCAGGCACACCAGCCTGGGGGGAAACATGGCCAAATGAGCACAGCCCAGCGGGAATCTTCTCACTTCCTTCCTGAGGGTACGGGATGGTGTAAAGAAAAAACCAAGGCAGAAAGCAATCTATAATAGAAAGGATATTAGGTTCGGGAGCTGGGTGGGTCAAACATCTAATAAGTGTCCAACGTAGTCTAAATAACTTGCCAAGAAATTCTCTGAAGGGATTCAGTCCGTACGAATTATTATTTGGAACTAGGATGTTGATCTCTGACCTTGATAGTCAGACTTCAGTGGTTAAAGAAAAAAGCTTTGATGTCAAAGACCGTTTGGCTATTTTGCAGGACTTAAACAAAACAAGAAAAGACCTGAGCAACATACAGTTGAAACAACAGCCAACGACCACTGAAGAATCACCACCTGTCCCAGCAAGACCTGTCTGGATTCCAAAAGTCGGGGATCTAGTCAGGGAAAAGATCGCGGTAAAGAAGGAATTTGGGCCTTCTTACAGAAAAGCAGTTCCTGTCTTGTCTGTCAACGGGACAAGATCAGTTGTACTACCGCCACTTGCTGGAAAAAAGGAGAACCGAGTTGTATCCATCGACCTGGTAAAACCACAACATGTGGCCGATAACAAACAGTAGGCCAAGTGGACTCCCAATAAGTAGCAGAACACCAAAGTTTGCTACCAGCACAGAGGTCCTAACAAAAAGGCTCATCACATTCGAAACGCCTAAAAAACAACAAGAAGGACTATGCAACAATGCAATAGAACTCAGACCTCTGAAAACCCAAATAAAGACATTTAGCAGAGACACACCAATCTATACTGAAGTACCAAGTGAAAATGCAAAAAACAAAAATCCTGAACCAATTGGAACAATTGACAGAACTGCATCCGGTTACTTCATCAACTTCGATGATTCCTCTGACGGCTTCAGTGAATCAAAGACACAGCCATCATCAAAATCCTTTAAAGACAAAGCGAAGGAACTTTTGAAACATCTGAAAGAAACATATCTGGTTTCTCCATGGATTGAATTTTGGGTGGGTTTTGGTGCATTTATCCTCATACTTTGGCTCATCATGGTATTTACTTTGGGACGCTTCATTGAGGGAAAATATGCTAAAATGGACACAGCAAGTCAGAACATCAACTTGGTCCTCAAACCACACACATCTTCACACGTCGAGAAAAGAGAACTTTCTTCAGCCAACTTCACAGCCAATCCTATACCTGGTGGGGTAGCCTGGGACAACACTGACTATGAAATTTATGGTCCGGTCGAGATCCTGAAATATCCACACCAAATCAAGATCTCCTTGAGTGACTTTGCAAAACCAAACTCATTTGCTGATGATTGGGACTTCGAAAGTATTAACAACATGATGTCTGACTTAGTAATGTCTGCTAAATTTACAAAACATGATTATTTGCAAGGTTCTACAAATTATGATAGTATGTATTGCTATAACCATTATGGTAACCATTTTTTACATAAATCTGCACAACCTAGAAATGTTTTAAGTTATAATCAATGGGAACATTGTGCAACACCTCCAAAAGGGAGCTCAAGAACTGTTTACGACAAATATTCATATTTTTCAGGTTTTAACACAAGTAATGCTGAAACATTTTATTATAAATTGTCAAACAAGACAGGGATGAAAACCATGATAACCAACACAAAATTGATATATTCAGATTCATTCTTTGAAAAAATGAATACATTTGGATTTGATTATTGGGACAAAAATGTTGATTTGAAAAGTGTTTGGGGTACAAAAGAATGGCAAGTACATGGTATAGAAGCTTTGTTTAGAGCCTGCATGATCCCAGAACAAATGATATTTTTAAATGACACTGTTCAACAAACCACCTGTCTTGACTTAGCCAAAATCAAAGATCTAATTAAACCGTCTATTCCAAAGCCAACAATGTTTAGCAATAGCTCTGATACAGATGAAGAGATATACGTAAACCATATACTAAACCAAAACAGAACACATCCTGATTGGAAACAATGGTTGATCTGGCCCACAGATACAAATAACTGTCAAGATAGATTCCTGAATAAAACACAGGGTTTCAAAATGACCAGGCCAGACCCTAGATATCCCCAAAGACATCACCCAGGGATAATAACAACCTACAGTGTGGGCAAATTATGCCTTCAATGGCTACAAACTTCCACACTGCCTGAAATTAAGCAACACCTAACTTTACTTACTGATGGTGCTGACTTGCGTGATTTCATAATGGGACCACGCAAACAGCGTCAAAAGCGTTTCATAGCAGCCTCTGTATATGCAGCATACAATGAGGCCTGGAAGGTTACTCAAATTGAAACAGCAGAAAGAATACGGGAAATTGACCGTATCAATTTGGAAAAATCACTATCTGTAGTGGACAATGGGTTAATGACTCTGTCCTCCAGAATTTTTTCATTGGACAGCATTGTGTCTTCAGCAATCGATATATTATCGCAAGACTTACTGTTATTACAACATGGTCAGTCACAATTGCGTTCTATTGTACAGCTTGGCTGGACGTTACAAAATCTGCGTTCAGGCCACGTGCCTTGGCGTTTAATCAACACAACGTCACTATTCCAAATCTTTAACCTTACTGATAGACAAATCGGTATGGCGCAAAAGGGTGCTGATTATACAATCTTGAGCATTGAAAAACTAGAAAGATTACCAATGACAATGTCAGAACGACCTGTCAGTGAATGGATAATCCACGGAATCATAAATATTCCAATCTCAACCTTCAGGTTTCAATACTGCCAAAAATATATACAGGCTGGCATGTACGAGAAATTGGGAAAGGGGTACCTTAAAACAACTTGGAACCTGCCCTATTCACATGCATGTGTCAGTAATAAAGGACAGAAAGTGTTTCTTAGTGGCAACAATTGTGCTATGTCACTAAGCGGCACGCTTCTGTGTAACGGTATTAGTTTGCACGGAGCCTGTGAAGGGATTCATACAACCTTTCATGTCACCAGCAAGGCGCACCTGCAACTGAAATAGAACCATTCTTTCAAAGACTCTATAATGGGAGTTACATTCTTATTGTAGACCGCAGATGTTGTAGTCTTATGCCCGGGACTCCTTATCTAGTCACTACGACGGCGAAGGTCAAGTGCTGTGGACGTTCTTTGTTCCCCAGCTCCTTTCCAGACAGGGCGGCAAGGGCATGGCCCAGTTTGAAAATTACTTCTATTCGAATAGATACTTTAAGCAGAATGAAAACAGTGCTTCTTCAGACGCCTACAAGGCTCACGTCATCAAAAGAAACGTATGATCTACAAGTCGCAAGGACGACTGCAGAGATACATACATTATTATCAACTAATTCCCCCGTACATTTCGCGGAAATCCTGAGCGAAATCTTAAATATTTCTGATACCAATGGGATCTCAGGGGTATTTAAGACAGTATTTTCGATGGCATTAACACCATTCAAAGCCATACTGGGTATTTTTCCAGATTTCGTCCATTCGATTTTTGGCGGACTTCCCCTGATCCTGGGACTAATTGCAGGAATCCTATTCTTAGTCCTTATTTTTCGTTATGGCAACCCATGTCACAGATCAAACTCTCGCGACAATGGAAGATACGATCCTAGCCATTGGATACCGGGACCGGATATCAAAAATCCTGGGACTCTCCCGGCTTAGAGACCTAAACATGACCTGGTTTCTATCATTTCGACCAATGTGGCAAAGGTGTGTTTTACCTGTACTAAGGTGTCTGCTATGCGGAGAAGAATGCATGTTAGACACCTGTCTGACGCTACAATCGGATGCGCCAGTGGATGCAGATACACTGTTGGTTCCTACCAAGGTTCACGCTTTGTGCTGCCCCCAAAGGCTGCCAATCCTGATGACGGCATTCCTGGAATCTTCACCACTGCGATTGAAGAGTAGTGAAGTTCAAGATGAAAGCAGCATCGAACAGGTACGACCTTCTGTCAGCAATGCGAATCAGAATGTCAATGCAGATAATCATGCGCACGAATGCATGGTTACCCCTATTTCCGACTTAGTGGAACTTTCCCATGAAGCTGTTGACAGTTTTTTCGAAAGCCTGAATGATATGATGTTCTCTCCAGAACAGAAATAGAGACTTTTGAGCAAGCTCGCACACGGCGTTCCCTGAATTCGGCCTTCAACTTTAAAAATAAAGTCACATGAACAATTCTTCCCACCAGTTCACGGACAACAATTTTTTAGCAGCCCCAAATTATTTTTCACAAATTTTTCGGGACACTTATCTTCTGCTTAAAGTAAGAAACTATTCCTAGAGAACTAAGATTTCTATTTTTAGATACTTTATAAACTTTAGTTGCCCGCTGGGATGTTCACAAATATTTTTATGTGATGAGATGGTCTCGAACTTCCTTTCTGTATAGCTATATTAAGAGCCATTTCATGTGTATTTCTCAAATACCAAATTAGCAATAATGCATACAAATGCGTGTTTACTTTTGCATTTAATTCATAGCTGAAGTGCATACAATATATATGACTGCAATTTTTCAGTATATTTGAAAATTTCAAAATGCATTTATGTATTTTGGGGTGGTAAGGTATACACTATTCTCTATAGTATGTTGTACTATGTTATACTATGCATAGATTAGTAAATATGACCATAGTTAGCGTGGAGTGGGTGTCGTGTATTCCTATAGGTTCTGAATCGATCCCCCTATTCCTGACCCTATTCTGGTTAAACTAACTATCAAGTTAACTAACAGTCAGCCCATGAGGCAAGAACAGCCCCCATGATGCAGATACCGTTATCTGACGCAGTCACACTACGGCACAGGAACGTGTTATCTGATTAGGTCATAACGCTTGAGATCTAATTAGACAAGCGACATTCCTCCAGCCCCTGATAAGGCATACGACGTTCTCATAACAAATCAAACCTATGACAACCTGGAAAATCCGTGCGGCCATTGTTTTGATTTCACAGAGAACTTCAGTAAAAGAATGTGCTAACGAGCAAGTCGTATGACATCTTTATTGACGTATCTATGTCCATCTTTACGTCAATCTCGGCACCTTTAAGGTATAAATATTGCCGATCTTGCCCTATGCAAACACACGCGTGGTGACAAGACGGAGCAGCCATACTTGCCGAAGCCGAGAGCAGAAGCAGACCCCGCTGGCAGCAGCCCCGCCTTCCTGACGCGCTGAGAGACGCGCTGCTATCTCAAGCCGAGAGACCCAGCACCGGCGCTTCTGGGCAGCCCTCGCAGGCAGCCTGGAATATCGAGAGCAGAGAAAGAGATACCATTCCTCATTCATCCTAACTTCCAGGTACAGAACTGAATAACCCCTCACAGAGAATTCTTTAGTTATTCACTTGGCAAAAAACAAACTTAACTTAAACTGTAACTTTCTATTCCCGCCCACGCATTAGACTTAGGTCAGGTACACGGGGTAGGCGTATTTAGAAACACCAGTTGAGTACGTTTAGTCAAATGTATATGTGTATGTAAATATATTTTAATCATTTCAAACATCATATGGCTCAGAAACCATATCAATGTTTTTACAGTATTATTTTATACTATTGCTTTTAATGTATGCACTTTACTTAACTATAAGTATTGCAATAATATCGATCCATTTCTCATGTATGAGAAAAGAGACTGATCAATAAATAACACCTTTTTATTGAACACGCCCGTCTCTTCCTTTTCTCTACATTCTGATGAGACTAAGAATGCACGTACTGACTGAGTAAAATAATTGCCTTGTGCTCACACGACTCTCGAGATTGACTCTTGATTAGGGGAGAGCAAAGTTGTCATGTTCTATGGTTGTCAGAAACTAAATCCCTTCTTGTCTAATCAGGGAAGTTAATTCCTCCTTGAACATTCGAGAAAGTTTCTAGCGAACTCTGAACTACGCTGGCAAACCCAAAAATTAAGTCTAGTATCGACAGTAGTAGACCTAGTTAACGTCTGGTCTAGGCCTTTACTGCTGTAGGTATTATTCCAATGCGCAGAGCCGATTGGGAAAATAGGAGCTACACTACAATGTGTCCTTGTGTATTGTAACTGGTGCTCATATAAAGCGCTCCAATACCTTCAATTGGAATTCGCATTATATAAAGCTGCAAAAAAACAAACAAACACCTACTTGTTTCCAATCCTGATACAATATTAGCAGGGCCACTCAAGAGCACCTTGGAAAACTCCTTAAAAAAATACATAAATAACTAAAGAACATGCTGCATCATCTCCATGAGTGGATCCAATAACAAGTAATGGCAAAGCCAATAGGTTTTGCCTCTGCAAAATCTATTGATTTTGTCAATGTTTTTTTAAGACATGTTGCACAGGGGCACCTTCTGCTGTATAACATGGCTTACATTTTTTTTTTAAGAGGTGTGATGCAGTCAATGCTGACAGTGTCAGTCTTTTAAAAAAAGAGCTTCTAAATATGCTGCATGCACAGCAGCTAGCACTGCTGTGTAACATGTCAAAAAACATTAACACAACCAATAGATTTTGAAATGAAATGAAATGAAAAGACCATTTGTTAAGCGTGATAGCTACCCTGAGGCGTCCTAGCGCTGCAGACAACGCGTGCGGGAATATAGTTGGGGACTATGCAGGTTTGTTGAAGAGCAGAGTTTTTAAAAGTTTGCGGAAGGGTAGCAGATTGGGCTCTGCCCGCAGATGAAGGGGCAGTGAGTTCCAGAGTTTGGCTGAGTTATAGGCAAAAGAGCGGCCACCACATCTAGTTCTTTTGATCTTGGGCACTACGACGAGGAAGGAAGATGCTGATTGAAGCTGTCTGTTCGGCAGGTAAGAGTGATCAGAGATAGGCTGATGACAGCACCCGTCTTCCAGAAAGCCCTGTGGGCAATGCACAGGGCCTTGAACTCAATTCTTTCCCTGATCGGGAGCCAGTGAAGGCTCTTTAATCCAAAGTTGATTGAGAGTCGAA